>NC_081828.1:138349109-139772609 GCF_030867095.1 Alligator mississippiensis | reverse complement strand
CGACATAGTGTCTTGTGTAGACGTGCCCATAGTGACTTATTCTGGGATATTGCAAAGTATATCTTCGCAGTTATCCCAGTATTACTTCATTGAATCAATGGCAGAAAAAAAGCACTGCATTCAACCAGTCACTAAACCATGATCAGGAGAGTGATGTATGGACACCATATTTTTGTTCGGGACAAACGCAAGCACAACTTACCCTAGTACAAATGCAACCTCTGTTCCTAGCCGACGTTCCTTTTGTCAAACTATGAGCACAGACAAGGTGTGAAGGTGATAGAATATAAAACAATATGTGTCATGCTTTCCGTGGCTTCTGTTTTTGCAGATGAAGGTGGAGATCCAGCTTTCTGTTCATGCTTCTGTTTTTGCAGATGAAGGTGGAGATCCAGCAGTAAAACATTCTAAACTAATTTTTTTTTTTACAATATAATTTTGTTTTCAGTCTTTTGTATACAATATATTCAAATAAATAGGACAGTGGATACTGAAATCTAGTTTAGAAGATTTCCTGCAAGTTTCCCATACACCAGAAACTTGAGTCTGATGGAGTAGTATTGTAGGAGGTCTGCAGTTCTACCTCTAAGATGGTAAGAATCATTCCATAAGAATCACTTCTGTAAGAGTATTGTCAGTCTTAAGAGAATGGATTTGCAATGCTTCACTTCATTACCAAAGAACTTAAAGAAAAACTCTTTGGATTTCAGGTAAGATTTGGGGGGAAAAGGATGCTATTGTTTTCTGTGTGATGTTGGGTGACTCAGAACTCTCAGAGCTGGTTGCTAATGGTGTTTTTCTAATTTTATTGATTTTCATTTTAAAATACCTAAGGTCTTAGCTTTCAAAGGCACTCAGCTTCTGCATCTCTTACAATGTCTTACCAGAGTGGCTTAACAAATATTACTTGTCATGTCTGTCTGTGGCTAGAGAGCATGCTTTTGAGTCCCAGTTTCCTGACTAAACCCTACCATGTTTTTACTTCCCCTTCCCTCATTTGCAAACACCTTTTATTTTCTGTAGAAAGTGAATGATAGAGGAGGTCTGTAGACCTTAGCCTGTTTCACTGTAGATTCACTGTCTCTCTCATGTACTGAGTGAGGCAGGGCTCATGAATAAAATATAGCATATCATCTCATAATTAAAGGTTATTTCATAACATAACTACACACTACAGTGGAGCGATTTTCATAAATTCATAGATGTTTGGGTTGGAAGGGACCTCAGCAGATCAAGTCTGATCCCCTGCCCTGGGCAGGAAAGAGCACTGGGGTCAGATGACCCCAGCCAGATGCCTATCCAGCCTTCTCTTAAAGACCCCCAAGATAGGAAAGAGGACCACCTTCCTTGGAAGCCCATTCCAGATTTTGGCAACCCTCACCGTAAAAAAGTTCTTCCTGATGTCTAACCTAAATCTGCTCTCCATCAGTTTGTGACTGTTGTTCCTAGTTACTCCAAGGTGTGCCTGGGTAAACAGCATCTTCTATTCCTTGCTGCCTCCTCCTTCCCTCCTTACTGATGAATTTGTAGGCGGCCACAAGATCACCTCTCAGCCTTCTCTTGTGGAAGCTGAAGAGATCCAGGGCCCTCAATCTCTCCTCATAGAGCTTTGCCTGGAGGCCCCTAACCATACGAGTGGCTTTCCTGTGTACACTCTCAAGGTTGTCCACATTCCTTTTGAAGTTTGGTGCCCAAAACTGGACACAGTACTCCAACTGTGGCCTGACCAATGTCACATAGAGGGAAAGTATCGCCACCCTGGACCTGTTTGTAATGCACCTGCTAATACATGATAAAGTGCAGTTAGCTTTATGGATCACTTCGTCACATTGACGACTCATGTTCGTCTTGGTGTCGATAATGACTCTGAGATCCCTTTCTGCTGCTGTGCTGCTGAGAAGGTCCTCTCCCAGCCTGTAAGCCTGCTGGTGATTCCTTCTCCCTAGGTGTAGCACCTTGAACATGGCTTTGTTGAACTGTATCCTGTTCTGTTCCGCCCACTTTTCCAACCTGTCCAGATCCACCTGGATTCATTCCCTACCCTCTAGTGTGTTAACTTCACCCCATAATTTGGTATAATCAGCAAATTGGGACAGAGTGCTTTTCATGTCCTCATCCAAGTCACTGATGAAGACATTGGATAGCACAGGTCCAAAGACTTACCCTGTGGGACTCCACTGCCCACATCTTTCCAGGTCAATACCGACTCATCCACCACCACTCTCTGGGTGCGACTCCTAAGCCAATTTGCCACCCGCCTGACCATATAATTATCTATGTCACAGTGCCTCAGTTTATCTGTGAGAATAGGATGAGATACCATATCGAAGACTTTCTTAAAATCCAAGTAGATGACATCTACCTCAATTCCTACGTCTAAACATTTTGTGACCTGGTCATAAAAAGAAACAAGGTTAGTCAGGCAGGATCTACCTGCTATGAATCTCTGCTTGTTGCGCTTCAGCATTTGTTTTTCCTGCCGGACTCCCACAAATGTGATCCTTAATAATTTTTTCAAAAGTTTTCCCGAGGATAGAGGTGAGACTTACTGGTCTATAGTTACCTGGATCCTCCTTCCTCCCCTTCTTGAAAATAGAGACCACATTGGACCTTTTCCAGTCCTCTGGGACTTGACCCAAGCACTAAGAGTGCTCAAACAGTCATGCCAGTGGCTCTACTATGACACTGACCAATTCCTTCAGCACCCTTGGATGAAGATCATCTGGGCCTGCTGACTTAAACACATCCAGCCCTTTCAAGTGTCCCTTCACTAGGTCAGCACTAACAGTTGGTGGGCTGGTTTTCCTTTTGTGCCTGTCTATGATCCAGTTGGGAGATTTGTCCTGATCCGTGTTCAGGAATACAGAGGCAAACTCATTGAAGAGCTCAGCCTTGTCTCCCCTATCTGTCACTAATTGCCTTAGTTTATCTTGTAGGAGTTCTATGCTACCCTGCACTTCTTTTTATTCCCTATATACCTGAAGAAGGACTTTTTGTTACCTTTAATTTTTGTTGCCAGCCTAAGTTCCATTTCCACTTTGGCCTTTCTGACTTCCTCCCTGCAAGTGTGGGCCAAGTAGGTGTACCCTGCTTTGGTAGCTACCCCTTGCCCCTAGGCTTTCCTGGATTTTCCTGTTCAGCCAAGAGGGTTTCTTGGCCCCTTTCCCCCCTTTCCTGCGCAATGGAATTGTCTCCATCTGCACCTGTAGGATTGCTCCTTTTAGGAATGACCACCCTTCCTAGACTGCCATCTCACCAATGCTCCTGTTCCTCAGTGCCTCACTAACTAATCTCCTGAGAAAACTGAAGATAGCTCTTCTGAATTCTAGCACCTCTGCCCTACTGGTTATCTTTCCCACCCTATGCTGGATGGTGAATTTGATCAAGTGATGGTCACTGTCCCCTAGGTTACCTTGTAGATCTCCCACCAAGTCATCCCCTGTAGCCTCAGTAGATCCCCCACCAAGTCATCCCCCGTAGCCAACACTAAATCCAGTAAGGCATTTCCCCTAGTGGGACCATATACCTCCTGAGTTAGGTGGAGGTCCTGTATGCAGGTTAAGAAAGTACGTGAACGGTTGGATCTAGCCAACTGCTCCTCCCAGCAGGTGTCAGGGTAGTTTAGGTCACCCATGACAACCATGTCCCATGACCATATGGCCTCTGAGAGGTGTCTGGAGAATTCAAGGTCCAAGTCATCCTCCTGACCCCTTCTACCCCCATCACCAAGTCCATTCCCCCCCCCCCAACCCCTTTGCATCCTGACTCACAATACCTCAATTTGCCCCTCCTCTTGTCCACTTTTGATTATGGAAGATGTTGTTCCTTGACACAGACAGCAACACCTCTCCTCGCTTTTTTCCCTATTCTACCTCGTCTGTACACCCTATAGCCCTCAATGCTTAATGTCCAATCGTGGGCAAGTTTCAGTTAGCCCAACTAAGTCAAAGTTCTTGTTTGCAAGCATGAATCCAAGTTCCTCCTGCTTGTTTCCCATACTCCTAGCATTAATACAGAGACACTTGAGTCCCCTGATGGGTGCCCTTGGTGCCCCCCTGTCCTGATGCCCATTGGGCCCCTTAGTATTTATGTGGGCTGTTCCAGTGCATGGCTCATGGTTTGTTGATCCTATGTTCTCTCTGTCATCCGTATCCCTGTTTCCAGACAAATTAGTTTAAAGCCCTGCATAGGAGATCAGCCAACCTGAAAGAGAACAGATTCTTACCTTTCAAAGAGAGATGAAGATCATCACATCCCAGGATGTCCCTTTTGTGGAAGCATGGATTGTGGTTGAAAAAGCCAAAACCCGCATGATGACACCAACTCTGGAGCTGCAGGTTGACTTCTTTGATGCAGGTGTTGTGATGCTGACCATGACCGCTGACCAGGAGAATTGACAAGAAAAGAGAAGACCACCTGTGCCCTCATCTTCCTAAGCCTGGCCTCAGAGCCCTGTAGTCACTCATGATATGGTTCAGATTACTCCTGGAAGCATCATTTGTGCCCACATGGATGAGGACCATTGGATAGTAGTCAAAGGGCCGGATGAGGTCGGGATCCTCTCAGTGACATCCCAGATCTGGGCTCCAGGCAGGCACCATACCTCCTGTGCCATGGGATTTGGGTGACAGATGGGACCCTCCATTCCTCTCAGGAGGGAGTCGCCCACCATGATGACCCAGCATCTTTTCCATCGGCTGCCTGGTTTACCCTCAGCCTGTATGGTGGTGGCTGTGGCTGTGGCTTCCTCTACTGTACTCTCCTCCAGTGCTGCCAGGGTCTTGTATCCATTTCCCAGTTGCATTGGGGAAGTTGTCTCAGCAGCATGACGTCTGGCTCTGGAGGTGATCATCTTCCATTCCTCTGCATCAGGTCTCTCCTGTGTTGTCTCTCTACCAGATGACTGATCCTGCAGAGAATGAAAGTACTCATCAATCTCAACCTCTGCAGTCCAGACCACCCCCAGTATGATAACTCCTGCCTGGAGTTCCCTCACCTGCACCTCCAGGGCCTCAAGTGGAGCCCTGGGTGGGAGGCATTGCTGGGGCAGGGTCCTATGCTGAGTGCCGAGTCCTTACTGGCATAGACTCCTCCTCTTTTGTACACAAGAAGTCTTCATCTGTGGTGTCTGATGCCTAGGGTCTTGGGCCCCTCCTACGTGCCCTCCTGCATGAACTCCTGTGCAAACTCCGGTGTGCCCCTGAAGAGCGCGCCTGTTTGCCTGGCCTGTTCACACGGCTCAGGAGCACTCCTCTCATAAATCACCCCACTCATTTCATTTTGTTTTCTTCATCCAACTCCACAAGAATTCTTCTCTATCCTTTTCTACCAAACACAGTCAATGACCTTTCCTATGTCTTCTACCTCTCCTGTAAACCTCATTTCTCTTCCTTACCCGTCAAGTCCAGTAACAAGTGGGACTCAAATATTGTTAAACAGGATGGGCAGCAAAACCCCCAGTTTTTTTTTTTCATTTATTTTAAAATTTATTCCCTCCCCTTCCCCAACTGTTTCTGACTTTTTCTCTCCCTCTCTATTCCCTATAGATAGGTATAAGTAAGCTAAGATGTAGGATAAGCTTTAACATTTTATTTTAGGTAGTAAGTTTTATTTTTCTCTCCCCTGTTTGCAAATAAGTGCCCTGCTATTTTGATATAGTTATCCACTGTTTTATAAGTGATGATTATTATGTTTGTATTGATTACTGCTTTGTGTGATTACTGTTTTAGGCCTACATATGTAAGTTAGCATAAGTCATGTCAAGTTTCCATCTTGTAATGTCAAGCCTCCATCTTATCCCCATGCTTGGTTGTGTAACCCATGACTCACCTACCCCTCCTATGTTAACTTGGTTCCTGAATGAATGGGGATGAATGAGGGTGCTTGAGAGACAATGGCAGTAGGTCTAAAAATAACTCCCTCTGAATGACCGAACCATCAACACCAATACCTGGACCAACGACCCAGCCCTTGGAACCACCCTCAGCATTCAAGAAACAAAAGATGAGGCAACCCACCATTGTGCCAAGGCTGCACATGCTCAGTAAGAACATCTGGAACCCTCTGGGACAAGACTGACAGACTGGACTCTACCCCCTCTTCAACCAAGAACTTGGACTCTGTTTCTCCTCCCTACCTGGACTCCAACCCTTCCACTGAGTCTCTTTCTCCGGCTGCTATTGTGAGTTCTTGTGTGTGTGTATGCACGTGTGTGAACCAATAACTTCATGGGGCTGTGTAGTGTGTTGTCTATTTAATAAAACTGTTATTTGGACCCCTGAGTTGGGTTTGCTTTACTACAGTCTGGCCCCACTCCAATCTCTGCTCCTCGCCCCTCTAACTTCTGTCTCATTTCTCTCTCTCCTGCTTCTGGCGTGCTGCCACCTCCAACACCTGTCCTGAGCTCTTCTCTGCCTCCAACCCCCCTGTTTCTTTGCCACTGTCTTATCCCTACTGCCTTTTCCCCTGAGCAACCAGGTTTCTGCCTCAGTTTCTTTCCTGGCTGTCTCCTCCTTGCCACCACTTATCTGCACCCCCCCCACCACCCAATATCTCAGCTGTCTGCCTCGGTTTCCAGCCCCAAGCTCCCAGGCTTCTGTCTCTCTCTCTTTCCTGGCTGTCTCCTCCATGCCACCAGGCTTTTTTTTTCTTTTTCTTGCACCAGTTACCTTGAGTAACCCTGGGGCCACTTGATCTTAAGTATACCCAAGTCTCAGTTCCTCAGCCAGCTTCTCTCTAGCCCAGTGGTTCTAATCCCAGTTCTGGCAACTTTCACTCCCTACATTTTAACTCTCTCTCTCACCTTAACCTTCCCCCAAGTATCCCAGTACCCCAGCACACACACACATACTGTTCCATCCAAGTTAGGAACTTACTTTTGTGTATGTGTAGGTGGGTTGTATGTGTGTGAACTGGTGTGTATGTGTGTGTGTGTGTGTGTGTGTGTGTGTATGTCATTGTTTGTGTGATATATGAATTAGTGATCTGTGTATGTGTACTGAGTGTGCGGGTATGGACAATTGATTTTTGTTTAACTTTTGGGGTGTATAGTGTATGTGCTTGAATTGGTGATAGGTATGCATGTACCTAGGCTGTTTTGGATGTGTATGTGCCTGAGTTGGTAGTGTGTGTGTGTGTATGCACCTAATTGATTTGTGTGTTTGTGTATGTGCAATTGTGTCACACCCTCCTGTCTAACAGCACAATATTGAGATCCTGAGAGTTGGCCTGACCCCGCAGGACAACAGATGAACCTACTGAAAGAGATATTTTGGATAAAAAAAAATGTTGAATATTAGGTACATCTAAGTTAAAAGGGAGTGGAGAACCCATATTTGTGAAAGTATGGTGGAGAACCCATTTTGTTGAGTATGGCTGAGAGACCAGCAGTTCATGGGAAAAAGCAAGATTTTAACTTGCTGAGCAATCAGAACTTTACTATAGCTAATAGGGCTGTGCGAAGCTTCGGTCCCTGATTCAGTTCAGCAGAGATTTGCCCCAATTTGGTGGCTGAATCTCTGAATCCAAATCGAATCAGAGGACCCTTTAATCTCTCCGAATCGAATCAGAACCCTCTGAATTGATTCGGAAAGATTTGGTGATTTGGGCATAGACACAACTTTAAATATTTTTTCTACATACCTCAGGATAGCAGGTGGCTCATGGATGCTGCAATGCTGGGGTGCATGAAGCATCCCACAGGAGTGCAGGGGGCTCCCTAGTGCACTTGGCAGCAGACCGAGAAGTGTGCCAGAAGCACTTCCAGTCCACTTCTGGGTCCGCCAGAGATCGCGTTGGGGGTGCCCCCTGCACTCTCTGGCTTGGTGACCAGTGCCTCCTGGGTTTGGGGGGGGAACATGGGGTCCCCCCCACAGCTGATCGCTAAAATGGGGGGACATGTGCCCCCTCCCCCCCGTACACTCCCTGGTGGACCTAGAAGTACTTCTGGTCCACTTCCAGGTTTGCCACTGAGCACGTGGGGGCCCCCCAAGCTCCTGTTGGATGCTCCATCAGCCCCAGTATCGCAGTGTTCATGAGCCATGCTGGTACCTCAAGGTATGTAGAAAAAACATTTAAACCTGTGTCTATGGCTGAATCGCTGATTCTCCGAATCAGCATCAAATCTTTAGCTTCAGATTCAGCCACATTGAATCAGGGACAGTGATCTGAATTAACGAATTGAATCACTGTCCCTGATTCGGGTCAAATCCAAATCGAATAGGGTCCACTTTACACACCCGTAATAGCTAACACTTTTTTCTGATGATAATAGTGCCATCATGTAATGTAAAACATTGTTACACAGTATTCTAGAAACATTTTTTTTCCCAAATAGAAAGTTGTCTTTAATGCAAGCAATGGCTTCAGATCAATTAGAAAGCAAGAAAAAATTATAATCAATTTATACAAACAAATTTCCTAACAAAGGAGTGTAATATGACAGGGTATGAGCTTTGGTCTGAAAAAAAGTGATCAGCAACTTTATATGATACCACAAACAAAATAATATTTTTTTTAACATAGCATTTCAGTCAGAACTCACCCTGGTCAGGTCAAAGTACAGAGAGGGATTTCTGTGTGGAAACTGTGATGTTTAAGGAAATGAAGAAATAATTTATTGTCTGCAGGTGACTTCTATAGTTTCTCTTTGGCTTATAAATGAAAAATTATCCCAAACTAGAGGAATAGTTCAAAATATGAGAGGTTGTTGTGGAAAAATTAATGTCTCAATTACATGCCTAGCAAAAGAGATTCTGAGATAAGTAGTTATTACTTATTCAGCCTGCAGAAAAAGAACAGTTGCCTGCAAACAGGTTTTTAATAATGCTGTTTGATGGTCAGGCCTGCTTTGATAAACAGGAGTAAAGTCAGTAGTCTCACTCAGTTTAATGAAGTCTCCAGAAACAACATATCTTGGGTGGTATAAGACAGGTCATTTTGTAGTACAGCAACCCCCTGTTAAGTAGAGAGCTGATTATTAAATTCTGTGATTAATCTTTTTCCAAATATGAAAAAACCCTCACTTGTAATTACTTTTTATTTAGATATTTACACGACAAATGACTTGCAAAATCTTCTTAAATAAATACATTTTTAAAAAAAGACACTGGACTTGATTTTGAGTTCAGTGAAGTCAGACTCTGAAAATAAGTCTCCGGTTGGTTTTAATAGGACTGGGATGTCATGGGGATAACACTGCAGAAGATAGGTTGTTTGAGCCAAGCATGAGGTATTTTGCTTTGTGTTTTTGGTTCTCTCTACTGTATTTGCTTGTGTAATGCAAATTTAACATAGCATTGCTCTGAAGGCAAAGGAACTTAGTTAATCAAAAGTTAGACTATGCCCTTTCTTTTTTTCTTTCTCTCTGCAAGCCTTTCATGTATGTAGTTTGCCAGATGTTCTGGCAAAATGTAATGCAAAGAAGTTAACACTCACTATAGGAATAAAAAGAAAGACCTATGCAAATAATGATGGGCTATGAGGATCACCTTGCTCACCCTTGACTGTGACAGTACCACTCCCTTCCTTGTATCTCTCCACTCACCCTCTTTTTCACCACATAAAGTTCATGCTACTTATCCTCACTTCCAGAATGTTTCATACCTGCCTTCCACTGCCTTGTCTGCTCTCCTTCCTCACCATCCCCTGCCCCTTTCACTCTTCTGATAATGCCAGTCTCGACTACCTGTTTGTCAGCTTGTACCACAGCCATCTCTGCATCTTCTACAGCACAACTTTATAAAGAGAGACCCCTCTATTCTCCCAGCTCCAGAGCTCCTCATTACCTTCCTCTGTTACAAAACCTACCAGGAATCATATAACAATTGATGGGTTGTGTTTCAGTTGGGAAGGAGGAGGTTGTTTTTTTTTTTAATGAAATTAAGACTCAAAGTAATAAAATACTTGGAAACACCTCTGTGTTGTGTAACAGCTTGCCAAATGCAGTGCATGTTGTTTCTCCTAGTTTTGGAGGCAACTCTGAGTACCATGGCACGGTTGAAGATATCACTGACATTCACAGTAAATTTGTAGACACAGTAAACCTTGTAGACATAGCCTTAATTACCCTTGTGCTACCTCTTCCACTTTTGTTTGTCACACTTGGTTTTATATTTTGCCGTACACACTTTAATGTGCATGTATTCTGTGCGTAGCACTAGGAGGATCATCAAGGTCCTAGGATGACATTACAATGTAAATGACAGAAAACAAATTAACACTAGGGATTAAATGGTAACTCCCATTGTCAGTGAACTTTTAGAGGTCTTATTGTGGCTAGCTGATCAGAGGTACTTTCAGAATCTGAAATGTCCACGTAAAGTTCACATTTGAACAACACAGCAGGCTGAGGCTGCCCACAGTAAACCTCTGTATAATATTGTGCTGTGGAGACTGAACAGTTGCCTTGGTCGGAACCTTAAAGGCCTGGAAGCAATTGTACTGTAATGATTAAACAAAGAGTGTATGCATGTGCATGGAAGCGATGGGATGCTATTTCCTTCAATGTTGTGGCAGATGAGAAGTTTTCCTTCTCTCTTCCACAACCATCAGAATCCATTCCTAATGCTGATACCTCACTGGCAGACTTAGCAGAAGCTGCTGTTTATACATGAGCAAATCTCAGAAGGCATATTCAGATTAGAAAAAAGAAATATGTGCATACAGCTCTGGTAGCACACATTGGGTAGTCTAGGGGAAGTGCTAGTGGCCTATGATGCTGGGATCCCTGCTTGCTGCCCACCACTTGCCACCCCCCACCCCTGCTGCTGACACTACCAGTGGTAGCTGCAGGCGGTCCCCACTCACTGCCACTGACACCAACCACCCATGGCAGCTGCGGGTGGTCCCTGCTCCCCCCAGTCATGGGAGGCACCACTTGTTCATGCCTTGAAGTGAGAGCCTGGTGTGATATCAAGGGTGCACACTACCTGGATGGCTTGGGCTGCTGGCTGTTGTTCTCAGTGGGTGCATCTACATGAGACGCAAACTGTGCTGTAGCCGAATAATGTTGCCCAGTAGTGCAGCACAGCAGACAATGCTAATATGCTACTGCGTAGTATTATTAGGCTACTGAACATCACTAAAAAGGCATTTGCCAGTGCTGCTGTGCAGTAATTCCAGCTACTGAACACTTATTTAGTACTTGATTCTACAAGTAATAAATAAATGTGCAGTAACCGCTAAGCAGTGGCATCTAATGTAGGCGTGGGGGGGGGGGAGGGGTCTCCTTGACCAGGGTGGCACTGAAATTTGTATCCATGCCTTGAGAGAGGCAGGAGGTGTCCGTAGTGATGTGGGGCTGAATGAAGTCATCCCTTACAAGGATGCATGAGAATTTCTTGTAGTGGGCACTCATTGCCAGAGATCTGGGTGGTGTATTGGACTCTTATACCAGAGCTTCAGTATCTTGGTCTTTGAGTGGCACTGTTGCCAATCCCAGGTGTAACCCCAAGATGCCATTTTGGTAGGGATCCACTTAAAGATTACCTGGTTTTGGTGTCGCATCCTGAACACTCATCATATTCTCTTCCTCACACAAAATGGTGAACAGGTCCATCACCTTCTCCCAGCTCCAGATTTTGGCATGCCTAAAGGATCTTCAGGAAGCAGATGAGGTGGTTGTTGTGGCTGTATCCAAAAATGTAGGGTGGAGATGCTTAGAAAGGGTAGTTGAGGATACCTGAGAAGGCTCCTGCTAAAGGCCATGAGCATGTCACTGAGGAGCATGGAGTGGCTGTCCTACCTTAATGCTGTCGATTGATTCAGGTTGGGTTCTGAGAAACTGTAAGGCAAGCTTTCTATTTGCTATATAAATCCACTTTAAAGCAGGAGCAATGTTATCAACCATGGTTTTTATTTCAGAGCCTTCAATTGTCTTCTGGACATGCTGCACCCAGGATATGAAGCAACTTAAAGGTAGTGACTAAAGCCTTGACCTTGATCCAATATTATAAGAGAAATTTGTATAGAGAAAGGGAAGCCAGACTGGATGTGAGATTATTTTAGAGCAGGTCCAGCTACCTGGAGTTAACCTGGGTTGGACTGCCCTACCATAAGGCAAGGTAAAATAGCCTGAGCCGGTCTATATGATGCATCAACTAGACTTCTGGTATCTAAGCTAGTTTATAGCAATATAGGCATTTCCAAGGTATGAATAACTTTGTCCAAGTCATCCACTGGATGCCAGGATGGAACAGGTTTTCTTAGCTGAAAGAAATGATAGAAGTATGCAAGTAAACCCTTAAGAAAAAATACTTGGGCAAATATAGGACTTGGTTTGTGCTGGACAGGATATGTTTGTATAGGTATAAGGGGAGACAAAGTTTAGGAGCAGAAATTACACATAAATTGGTATAAGCGATTGAAAACTGGTTCAGATCTGTAACGCAACAGAACTTCAGTGCATATAAACCGTTTTCAAAAATGGCCAAAACCAGTTTAAGATGATACATGTAGTATCAGATTTAACAGATTTAGGTTAAATCAGTTTATTGAACTTCTACTCAGACCCCTCCAGCTTCAAGTTAATTCACTGTCCTCAGAATGCTTTGCACCTCCACCACAATCCCCCTTCTCAGGGTGGGTGGGATAGCCTTGGTCCAAGTTGTCTGTTCCAGCCAAGCAGGGAGATGTGCTCTAGCACCTTCCTCTCCCTCCCAGCTTGTGGCCTGGGCAACTGCAGGCATGTGGTTACATTTCTGGAATCAGAAACAAATGTCTGTTCACTTGCTTATTGGTTCAATCTATGCAGTTTAGACTAACCTGCAAAGATTGAATTGATTCAGCCTTGGGCTTTTTTAATGTTCCAAAAGAATAGGAAAACACTGTACTGTCTTGTACTCAGCTTAAGTGAATTTGTGGTTAAAATATTGGAGACTACAGTGTTAACCTCATTGAGTCAGATTTTGAACCATACTTTAAATTTTTCCTCTTATGTAATTGGGGCTCTATTTTGAGTCTTCTGAAGTCAATGAACTTGACTGGAGTGTACGTCAGTACAGAAGAAGGTTCTTAAGGTTTTCATTATCAAATTAAGTTTGCATTGTTTGTTTCTAGGATTTATTTTCATTATATCACTCAGATTAGTGCCAACTAGGATGATGGTTAATTCCTCGACCCTCCAGAAAACAACAACCACAAAACCCCCAAGATATAGGTTTGCACTATTTTTGTGTGATCATAGAATCAAAGCAAATTAGGGTTGGAAGAGACCTCAGGAGGTCATCTAGTGCAACCCCTGCTTGAAGCAGGACCATTCCCAACTAGATCATTCCAGCCAAGACTTTGTCTAACCGGGACTTAAAAAACTACAAGGATAGCGATTCCATCACCACCTCTCTGGGTAGCCTGTTCCAGTGCTTTACAACCTTCCTCATGATAGAGTTTTTCTTAATATTTAACCTAAACTTTCCTTGCTGCAACTTGAGACCAGTGTTCCTTGTTCCATTGTTGGCTACAAAGCACCAACTCACAGGATCATCATAAAATTCTAGTTTATTGGATGGATGCAAAAGTCAGATCATAAACCTTGGTGCTGATCCCCTCAATCACACACACATTCATGCACCACCCCCCCCCCCCCCAGTAGCTAGCTATGAACACTAAGCACCAGTGTCAAGATATACCTATTCCCAAGCACTGGAGTCCACTGTCAATGGCCAGTCGAGGCTTCGTTCAGCATGATGTTGCTTCAGAAGGGGGTCGCTGGCTGGTCCTTCTGGCTGGACAGGCAGGGTGCTGGTCAGGTCAAAGAGGGTGCCATTGGGGGCCATTCTTGTCTGCCTTTTATCCCTCTCTGGCAGACTTTGGTGACTCCCCAATTCTCAGGCTTACCCAATCCAGGGGTCATTGACCTTGAGGGATGTCCCTCTTGGTAGCTGCTGGATGGAAGCTATCAGCCCCAGGGGTCACGTCCCCAGGTCTTGGGAGTCCATTGATGAATTTTGATGGATTCACTGCTGTGATGAATAGAGCTCTGGAAGTGGTTGATCAGGGGGTATTTCAGCCCCAAGGGTCTGTTTCCAGCGTTGATTTGTTCAAACTGGGGCTTCCGCACCTTTAACAGTGAAGCTTCAGGGGGTTCCTGGCTCGGTATTGATTCTTTCCTCTGCTTGGTCTGTAGTTTTGTAGGTGTTAATTGCCGCTCATTAACTTGTTTATCCAGACTAGTTACTGCGTTACACAATCGACCATGATTCATTCAGGAACCCGCTCCATACGGAGATTCCTGCCCTTGCTAACGTTGTTACATGGTACAACTTACTTTTAAACTCAAAGTACATTTGTAAAAGCATCTACAAGCACTATTTTCACTACAAGTATTATATAAAAATAATAAAAAGATATTAAAGGATAAAGAGAGAGGAAGAAAAAAAAGGTAGAAAAGAGAAAGCATTCCCAAAAGGGGGCAAATACTGCAAAAGGGGGCTTTTGCCATATGGAGGAGCTTCACATTTGAGGTGGAGCAGGCAAAAAGGTTTCTTGCTACACCATCATCTGACACTCCTGAGAACAGTCAGGCTGCATCCTCTATGGCAGGGGTGGCCAGAGTTACTCACCCTGGGAGCCACATCCAATCCTCCACTGAAGTCCAAGAGCTGGAGAGTGGTGGGAGGAGGGGGAAGGGTGCTGAACAACCCGGTGAGAGAGCTGACCCCTGCCCTGCTGCAGCTTTGAGCCACTTCAGCTCTCCCCATGGAGAGCGCACCCCAGGGTAAGTGGCTGCAGCCCCTGCCCCGGCAGCCCAGTGCCTGAGCCAGCAGTCCTGGGAGAAGTGGGTGGAGCTTTGGCCAATTTCCAGAGAGCTGCAAGCATCATGCCCGTGAGTCACATGCAGCTCACAAGCCGTGGTTTGGCCACCGTGGCTCTATGGAACCATCCTTCAGGTAGGTGAAGGCTGCTCTTAAATCCCCCTTCAGTTTTCTCTTCTGCAGACTTAATAAGTCCAGTTCCCTCAGCCTCTCCTCAGAAGTCATGTGCCCCAGCCCCCTAACCATTTTTGTTGCCATTTGCTGGAATCTTTCCAATTTGTCTACATCCTTTCTGTAGTGGGGGCCCGAAACTGGATACAGTACTGTGTATGTGTACTCACCAGTGCTGAATAGAGGGAAATAATCACTTTCCTCAATCTGCTAGCAATGCTCCTACTAATGCAGGCTAGTATGCTATTAGCCTTCTTTGTAACAAGAGCACACTATTGACTTGTATTCAACTTATTGTCTACTGTAACCTCTAGGTCCTTTTCTGCAGAACTACCGCTTAGCCTGTTGGTCCCCAGCCTGTAACCAGTGCATGGGACTGTTCCATCCTAAGTGCAGGACTTTACACTTGTCCTTACTGAACCTTGTGAGTTTTCTTTTGGTCCAGTCCTCCAATGTGTTGAGGTTTCTCCGGATTTTAGCCCTACCCTCCAGCATATCTACTACTCCCCCAGGTTGCTGTAATCTGCAGACTTGTTGAGGGTGCACTCCATCTCATTTTCCAGATCACTGATGAAGATATTGAATAAAATTGACCCCAGGACAGACTCCTGGGCCCTCCACTTGATGTTGAGCTGGCAAGCAGTATCAAGCCATTGATTAACACCTTCTAAGCCCAACAGTCTGGCCAGTTTTCTATCCACTTTACAATCCATTCATCCAAGCTGTACTTTCTTAGCTCGTTTGCAAGAATGTTGCAGGAGAACATATAAAAAGCCTTACCAAAGTCAAGATATGTCACATCCACAGCTCTTCCCACATCCACAGAGCCAGTCATCTCATTATAGAAGGCAATCAGATTGGACAGGCATGACTTGCCTTTGGTGATTCCATGCTGACTGTTCCTGATCACCTTCTTCTTCTCCAAGTGCTTAGAAGTGGATTCCTTGAGGTCCTTGAGGACCCTGATTTATCAGGGACTGAGGTGAGACTGACCGGTCAGTAGTTCCCTGGATCCTCCTTCCCTTTTTTAAAGACGAGCACTATATTTACCCTTTTCCAATCATCTGGGACCTCTCCCAATTATCACAAGTTTTTCACAAGATAATGGTCAGTGGCTCTGCAGTCACATCGGCCAACTCACTCAGCAACCTCAGCTGCATCACATCTGGCCCCATGCACTTGTACACATCCAACATTTCTAAATAGTCCCTAACCTGTTTTTTTGCCTCACTTCCTACACAAACTGTGCTGCCAGGTGTAGTAGTGGGAGTTGACTTGGCCTGTGAAGGCTGAGGTGAAAAAGGCTTTGAGTACTTCAGCCTTTTCTGCATCATCTGTCACTAGGTTGTCTCCCCCATTTAGTAAGGGACCCATACTTTACCTGATCTTCCTCTTGTTGGTGACATGCTTGTGGAAACTCTTCTTGTAACTTTTCATGCCCCTTGCTAGCTGCAAGTCCAATTACACTTTGGCATTTCTGATTTAATTCCTGCATGCCGGAACACTACGCTTATATTTCTCCCTAGTTGTTTGTCCAAGTTTCCACTTCTTGTAAACTTCCTTTTCCTGTTTTAGCTCAATGAGAGTTTCCTGCTAAGCCAAGCTGGTCTTCTGCCATACTTGCTAGTCTTCCTTTGCATCAGAATGATTAATTCCTACACCCTCAGTAAGATTTCTTTAAAATACAAACAGATCTCCTGGACTCCTTTCCCTCTCAGAATGTCCTTCAAGGGAATCCTCCCTATCAGTTCCTGAGTGAGTCAAAGTTTGTTTTTCTGAAGTTCAGGGTCCTTACTCTGATGCTTTCCTTCCTTCCTTTCCTCAGGATCCTGAATTCAATCATATCATGGTTGCTACTGCCCAAGATGCTATCCACTACAACCTTCTGACCAATTCTTCCATGCTTATGAACAGCAGGTCAAGAAAACCATGGATCCTAGTTGGCCTCTCCAACACTTGCACCAGGAAGTTGTCCCCATTCCCCTCCAAAAAATTCCTGAATTGCCTGTGCCCTGTTGTATTTCCCTGCTAGCAGCGATCAGGGTGATTGAAGTCCCACATGAGAACCAGAGCCCATAACTGGGAAACTTCTACTAGCTGTTTGAAGAAAGCCTCATCCACCTCATCCTCCTGGTCTGGTGGTTTATAGCACACACCCACCACTGTATCACTGTTGGTGCTCTCCCCTCTGGCCCTTACCCAGAGATTTTCAACAGGCCTATCTCCAGTTTCATATAGAAGCACTGTTCAAGCGTACAGCTATTTTACATGAAGCATAACTCCCCTCCCTATTCTCTTCTGCCTGTCCTTCCTGAACAGTTTATACCCATCCATGACAGTGCTCCAGTCATACAAGCTATCCCACCAAGTCTCCATTATTCCAATCACATCATAGCTTTGGGATTGTGTGAGGACTTCCAATTCCTCCTGCTTGTTTCCCAGGCTCTGTGCATTTGTGTACAGACACCTGAGCCGATTGCCCTACTTTCTCATTCTTCCTGAGGAGGCCTCCCCTATAGCCCCCTACTGCTTGTGCTTCCTCTCATTTCCCCACTTACAGAACATTGGTGTCCTTCCCCTGAGAACCTAGTTTAAAGCCCTCCTCACTAGGTTAGCGAGCCTGTCTGCAAGGGTGCTTTTCCCTCTTTTTGTCAGGTGGATCTCATCTCTTTCTAGTAATCCTTCTTCTTGGAACAGCATCCCATGGTTGAAGAAGCCAAAGCCCTTCTGGTGACATCATCTGTGCAGCCATGTATTGATTTGCTCCTGACCAGGTCTTTCTTTTTGACTGGAATGACTAAGGAGAACACCACCTGAGTCCCTGTTCCTTTTACCCTTGTACCCAGGGCCCTGTAGTCACTTTTGATCTGCTCAGGGTCATCCCTGGCACCATCATTGGTACATACATGGATGAGCAGCATGAGGTACTAGTCAGAGGGCCAGATGAGTCTCAGTAATCTTTCTGTGACATCTTGGATTCAGGCTGTGGGCAAGAAGCAGACTTCCTGAGACAACAGGTTATTATAAGCATTCAGAGCAAACTCTACACAAAGTTTTGGTAACAGAAGTAGGATTCTGAATAGAGGGATCTTTTCACCAATAATTCAGAATTGGTCCCAAGTAATCTGATTTAAAATCAGTGATCCAGTATGGTCATGCAAAGTGTAAGGGGGGGGGTGGGTTGCAAAGTCAAATGCTGTCCTTCATTTTATCAGTATTGATCTATGTTCAGTCTTATTCCTTCCTCTTTCTTAGTTTAAAAATCTAAAAAGAAAACACATATGAAAATACATCGAGGATACCTAAATAGGATAGATGAATTAAAATTCATCCCAAAAAATGAGCCTTTATACTTAGGAAGCAAAGAACATAATAGGGTGGAGCTGTGTAAATTTAGAATTGATATTAAATTTGATATATTGCCTTTCATTTCTTAAGTAATTCCAGGTGGTCTGAGCTACCGAGACAGTTGTGGGCATCATAAAACTCTCATGTAACTCGGTGGACTGTGTGAGTTCAAGTCTGCAGCACATAACTACAAACCAAATCCACTTTCCAAAGCTAAGTGCAGATAGGCAAAAACACGAGGTTGAATTGATTCAATCTTTGCATCTTCAATCTTAGTATAAGCTGCATAGATGGATGCAATAAGCAAGTGAACAGACATTCACTTTGATTCCAGAAATGCTGCCACATACCTGCAGTGGCGCAGGACAGAAGCCAGGGGGCAATAGAATTGAAGCAGACAGCTTGGGCCAAGGCTAACCCACCTGCCCTACAGGGGGTGGGGCATTTGCCGGGGCACTGAAAAGCATCCTTGGATACTGGGGGACCATGAATTAACTTGAATTGGGAGGGGATCTGGGACAGAAGTTCAATAAATTGATTTAACTTAATCAGTTAAGTCTGATACTGAATCCATCCAGGTTTATCTTAAACTGGTTTTGGCCATTTTGGAAGTGGTTTATGCACAGTGAACTTCTTTTGTGTTACAGATTTGAACTGGTTTCTGATCACTTATACTGTTTTATGTGTAATTTCTGTCCCTAAATGACCTGTTCATTGTGTAGGTGGAAAACTTGTTTTTTTTCTTTTCAAAATGAATATTGTATACTAAGTCCTGCTAATCAGTTTTCAAGAAATATCTGCAATACTGCAGGATGTACTTAGCTGATGAAACGTGAGCTTTCCAGCTAATTCTCTCAGGGTAAACTGTTAAAAAGAAGGCAGTTGGGCCAGCAAATGTACTTGGTGTATCATCAAGCTTGAGTTCCTGCAGTATGAATCCTTAAAGAAAAATAACAACTGCCCAGATAGAGCATGTCCACACGAGCAGGTACGTGCCTCTAGCCCCACCTCAAACCCCTTTCAGGCGGGTCAACAAGCACGTGCAGGAACAAAAAAGTGGGGGCTGGGTGGGACACCCATCAGGAGGTCTGGGGAAGCAGGGGGGTGGAGCTGGGTGGGGCAGCCATTGGGGGGGCTGCAGCAGCTGGTGGGGGATGGGTCCAGGTGGGGCTGCAATTGGGGGGCTGGGGTGGGGCATGTGGGCCTTGCAGGGGGGGCAGTAGCCCCTGCAGGGGTCATTTGGCCCCCTGTTGGGGGGCTGAAACCCCTGTTGGGGGGCTGAACCCCTTGTGTGGGGGCCAAACCCTTTTGGGGGGATGAACCCTTTGTGTGGGGGATGAACCCCCTGTTGGGGGGCTGAATCTCCTGTTGGGGGGCCATAGCCCTTGTGTGGGGAATGAACCCCTTGTGTGGGGTCCATCGCCCTGTGGGAGGGCAGCAAAATATGTATTCATGAATTCATGAAATCTGTATTTAGAGTTCACTTTATTATTATGATGAGACTTGCTTTAACACTGTAGATATATCAATAAAACATTTTCCAACTGATCGCTGTCTCTGTCTCACTCTCTTTCTCTCTCTTTATAGTGGTCTTTTGTTTTACTTGTGGAGGAACATGAATTTGGAGGTATTTTAGGGAGTAACTTTGGGATTTTTTTTATCAGAGATTTTTCAGTTTTCCAATAGGGAACACCAGAATTCCTGCTAGGGAGGCCAGTGGCAGGACCCTTTCTGTTCAGAGCTGGACCCTTGAACCCATCTGGCTGTGGCTGACCTCCTGGCTAAATGGGGCCAGGATGACATGCTTTGACAGTTCAAAGCAGGCCACCACACCTGGAAGATCTGGGTGATAGCTGCCCAGATGGCCAGGCAGGGGGCACACGTGGCAGTAGTGCTGCACAAAGGCCAACCCTGCAACTGCAGTCCACTGGCAGCTGGGCCAGAGGGACAGATGCCTCTACTGGCTCTGCAGTCCCCATCACAGCCAAGCAGCAGCCCCCACTGCCAGACTGCTGCAGTGGGTAGAGGGTGCAGGGAACTCTCAGGGCTGCTTCACCAGTCCAGCTGGCACAAAGGGTTGTATCCCCAGGTACCAATTGGCTGGGCCCCAGAAGCTCCTGAGAGCTAGTAGCCCTGAGCTACTTGCCAGGGCGGCTTTTTATACTGCTAGGGCCAGGACAGGGCAGCTCTTTATACTGCTGGGGATAGCACAGGTGCTGGCCCTGGGCTCTAGCTCCCCCTGGCTGAAGATCCTGGAGGAGCCAGGCAGGGTTATTTTGCCCCAAGTGGCACAATTTGCTCCACAACGAAGTGCATGTCCGAGCATGTGCACTGAAGCAAAAAGCCCCGACTCAAATTTGCACCACTTCTATTTGGGCTGCTGCAAGCGCATGTGCTTGCATCTGTGGATGCGCCCATAATGTTTTTATATCATACGCTGTCAACAGGGAGGGTAACTTATGGTAGGAAGAAGAACTTGTGATAAGAGGCATGGGAAGGAATTGATACAGGTAAAAGAAGAAAGTATCAGCACCCTGATTGAGACCAAACACTTCTCAGAAGCTGTTACCCAGCAGGAGCCCTCAGTTGCAGAACTTACAGGAATTATTAAAGCCAAGATCAGGTTAATTGGAAACCAAAGACAGCTAAGTAAAAACTGAGCCCCACCCTGACAGCTGCTGTTGCTGGCAGTGAACACAAATTTTGAAGACCAGCCTTGTTAACTGTGCCAAGAAAAAAGTAAGTTCATTTTGATGGTTTGGAAGAATTTAAAACACATAGTTGCATTGCGGTATTGGGAGGGCTTTTGTGGGAAACTGATGATAGAGTTCCCTTTAAAAGAATGTGCATCTTTCTTGAGCCACTTTGAAGGGGATGAAGTTTTACACTGGTAAGACTTTTATGTGGAAGTATCACCAAGGAAGCTAAAATATTGTATTTTTCTCACTGTAACAATATCTGTATTTATATATTTGTTTTGATCTTAAACTTTTACTTTGAAGTTTTGGTGATATGCCAATTTTTCTCTAAAATACCTTTAATTATTTGATAATGTGTATAAAACCAAGCTGAAGATATATCTGTATATATGAATGGATATGGATGTATATACAAATTTAACATTCTCTCTCTCTACATATACCTATATATCTATATCTCTATATATCTCTAGAGATATATAGAGATATAGATATATGTAGAGAGAGAAAGAGAGAGATCTCTCTCTATATATAGAGATATATATATATAGATATATAGAGAGATATAGATATATATAATAGAGATCTCTCTTTCTCTCTCTCTCTCTCTCTCTCTCTCTCTCTCTATATATATATATATATGCATGCGCACACACCATCAAGTGTGTGTGTGTGTGTGTGTGTACACTAGCAGAGGAATTTTGAAATAATCTAAAAGCCAGCAATGCAAAGTTGGGAAATTCTGAGTTAAAAAGTTAAACTTAAATATGTATATAGACAAGTTTAACTTTTTAACTCAGAATTTCCCAACTTTGCATTGCTGGCTTTTAGATTATTTCAAAATTCCTCTGTTAGTGTATACCATTTAAGTTACTGATGTATATGTTCTCCCTTAACTCCAGCATAACATTTCTTTGTGTCTGGGAATATGTTAACACAATTAAAACATCCTTTAAATTGGTCTTTTTTCCACCCAAATAATAATGAAAAACAGTATGTATATATGTTACTATTTATACCTATACTCTAACAAAGTTTAACAGCAACCCTTACAATGTATTAAGGTGTAACTATGTTATGTATCAATGTGGTCTACCTGCAATTGGATACATCAGTTGATACAGGACAGTATGAGGTTGAAATTAACATGTGCATTAATTAAGATTTGAGTTTGAAGTTGGGGTATATATTACGGGGGATGGCAGTTAGAACTTTATAGAGCTTTGCAGTGTTTTGTTGATGACATGAAAGGAGGAGTTTTTTTCGTGTGCAGTAGTGCACAAGTAGACACTGTCCCAGCTAGATGTGGCACAAAGTACTACAGTGCAGGTTAGCCAGCAGGCAGCTCCCTTTTGCCTGAGCCACGCTTTTGCCTCAGCCAGCTGCTCTGTAGCACGTGTAGCCGGGGGAAGCAGCCAGCCCAGGGATGCTCCCCCCAGCTTCATGTGCTGCAGAGGGGTCAGCTGAGGCATGAGCGTGCTTCAGCGTGGGAGCTGCCAGCTGGGAAGCCCTCAATGAAGTACCCTGTGCCCCGGCTAGCTGGGACAGTGTCTACATGTATTCTGCTGCACACAAAAAAACTCCTCAGGAGGCTAGTACTTGTATTGCATAAAACTACCCTGCTGTGGGGTTTATTAGTTTTGTGTGCCCTAATAGGGGTGCATGTAGATGCCAAGATGTTTACTGTGCAGTTGATTGGTCAATTGAGCAGTAAATGTCTTGAAGTAATGCAGTGTCTTGAAGTGTTCCAGCACTCCACTTGTAATGCAATGTCTTGAAGTGTTCCAGCACTCCACTTGTATGTCCAATTGATATATGGGATTTCCCTCCCCAGAACTGAAGCTTGAAACATTCATCCCCAGTAGAAGATGTTGCTGGCTTTGTGTCTCGTCTTGGTAGGCACTTGCAGTTCAGTGACTCAGAAGCCCGGTAATTCAGCATCTCTTTGTATATAGTTTATGAAACAAGATTGTTTAAATGCTTAGTCTCCCATTAAATACTGATGAGAAGCTGAAGTGTCTAGAATTGGGACTGCTGCGCATGTATGTACGTAAGCAGCAGCTTAGTTTGGACAATAGCAACGAGCACTATATACTTCTGTATGGGCTCTTAAAAAAAGAAGTCTAAGATATAGGATCTAACTTAGAAGTAGAGCCTCATAATGGACAATCATATATGCCTACTCCTGTAAGTTAACTGTTTGCAAGGGTACAAGTTTGAAATGGGACTTAGTGGTACAGAATGTGAAACAGAAGGGTCCAGCCTTGCCAACCTTATTCACATCTTTAAGATTAATATTAAACCTTTAAGTGTGTGACAGCCAAATCTCCGCTCCTTCGCATATAGTAAAGTCATATCTACACAAAATTTGTGCAAGAAAGGTACCCAGTCAGAAACAGACCCTAAAAAGAACCTCTCACTCTTTCTTACAGACATGTGTGTACTCACATACATATACACATACATGCACATATGCACTCATATACTCAAATACACATGAATAGCTATGGAACCTATATTCTATTTACATGAACTATCCATTTTAGGATTTTGTACTGTAATTGAGTGCTCTTCTCCTTCAAGAAGCATAGAGCCTGAGGCTATGGAGCTTTCATTACTAGATTCAATTGGAAAGGAGATCAGATGGTTTCTAGCAAGGATTAAGAGGGATATGTGACATGGCCCTTGACTTTTCCTTGACTCTTGAAGAAGTACACCAACTTACTGCTGTCCATAAGAGCTGTAACTGAGTACTTTGCATGTAAAGTTATTACAGATAGAGGCATTGCTACTGGAATGTAATAGGGGCTATGGCATTTCCTTTTTCTGAGGTAAAATCTCTGCTTATGGTAGGGTTTTTGTTTATTTAAATGGAATTTCAATTTTTTTTTTTGTATAAAAGGCAAGGATTTTTTGCAATTTTTTTTTTATTGGACCAACTGTATAGCTAGCTGGGAGAAAACATTGTGCACTTTGTGCCTAAAAACTTGTTCAACATTTGTCCTAACTATACAGTTGCCCCAGTAAAACATATAGCAAAAAATCCATGCCTCTTGTATGGTTCCTGGGTCATCACAGCTGCAACAAGTATCAGTGTTCTTCAGTACTTTGTGGTGGAACAGCTTTATGAGGAAGATTTTACTGCATTGTCTAAAGATGATGTGATTCTGGATTGGCTTTTACTGTACCTCAGCACTTGTACAAATGAGGAAATTTGCTGGCAGAGTTATACCAATATAATTACATTGCCATAGCTGTGTTACTGTAACTTCCCTGAAGGGGGCATACATGGAATAAGAGTAGTTGCTGGTCTGCAGCACTTGGGTATATTCTGAATAGGTAGGGAATAAAATCTTGGAGGATTCTTAACTTTGAGGTTATGATGCTCAAGAATTTTTTCTTGGATTGGACTAATGTACTGCCAAACATGAAGTTAAAGGATTTTCAGTGAACAAGAATAAGAAATTCTCATTAAAATTGTTGAGATGATGCAGTACCAGTTTTCTAGACAGGATAATCTGTCTCCCAAAGCAGAGGAAAAGAGCTAGAACGCTTCAGGTATAACTGGAGAAAACATGTCAAAGAAGTTTAGGATTTAAAGGGATCTCTTGTACTGGAGTCAATAAATGACGTGTGCTCCATTCCTTAAAGCATAAGGAAACTTTACATGCTTTAAAAGAAATGCAGGGTGTGAGTCTGGGAAATGCCAGATACTGCAATTCCCCTGGAAGTAAATGAGAGTTGTAGAGCCCCCTCCCCCGACTCCCCTCCTTTCATGATAAGAAGCTATTATATTCAAACACACTCCAAAAAATAGGATACTTTGGTCATCATTATAAAAATGTTATGTTTTGGCTTTTGGTCATACTTACTTGAAAAAAAAAAAGTTCTACTTTGTTGTGTTGCATTTATTAGGATCCAAAAGGTCACAGGATAACATTCGTCTCTCTCTACTTTTGCAGCCCCAGAGTCTGCAGATATTGTCTTTTTGGTTGACAGCTCCAACAGCCTGAAAGACTCTTCATTCGGCTCCTTAAAAGATTTTATTGCAGAAACAATTGATAATCTGCCAGTAGGACCTAACCAATACCGTATTGCACTTGCCCAGTACAGTGATGATTTGCATAGGGAGTTTCAGCTAGATACTTATAATGCAAAGAACTTGATGCTAAACCATGTCAAGAAGAACTTTGTATTTAGGGGTGGGTCAGTCAGAACTGGCAATGCTCTCCGAAAGGTTCATGAGATATATTTTAAAAGACCAGCTAGTGCAACAGGAAGAAATCAGATTTTGGTGGTTGTGACTTCAGCATCCTCAGATGATGATGTGGAAGAGTCTGCCAAAATCTTGCAGAGTAGTGGAGTAAAGATCATAGCTGTAGGGACAAAAGAAGCTCCTTATGATGAACTAGCTTTGATGGCTACACCCCTGTTCTATTACAAAATTCCTAAGATAGAGGAACTTCCTGTCTTTTCTCAACATATGCCCCAAATAATTGAAGGTATTAATTTGGATGTCAATAGTGCAATGCAAACAACTATGTTTGAAGTAACTGACCGGCGTGAAGAAAAACAGCTAGAAGGTAAGAAATGCAATCATGTGAAAATATTTATGGATAAGATTTACTATGTTATGATTAATACAGATGTAAATGTTAGAGCACAGGGACTTTTATCATCGTTGATACCCTCTGAAAATGAGAAATGAGCCTGGCATATCTGACCTGGGCTCGCAATTAGATTTGCATGGAACACTGACAGTCTGAAAAATCAGTGCTTATCTGCTTGGGCAGCTGGATGGTTCTTCACGAACCCTTCAAAATGAAAGATTGCAAGTATTCCTGAAGCTTTTCATAAGTTTAAAAAAAGAGGGAGTTTAAGTTCCTTTGTGCCCAAATTAACTTAGAATTGTGAAAACATCAATTCATTTCTGCATGTACCTCAAGGGCGATTACAGCGATGAAGATGGGCTTTTCTCCATGGCTCTAGGGAACAGGACTAGAAGCAATTGACTCAAGCTTGAGCAGGGGAAATTTAACTTGGAGTTTAGGAGGAACTTTTTCACTATAAGGGTAGTCAAGCATTGGCACAGGTTACCATGAGAAATTATGGAATCTCCATCCTTGGAACTTTTCAAGAGCAAGTTAGACAGACACTTGGTTTAGTCAAGGATGATGCTGTCTTGAGCAGGGGATGGGACTAGATTACCTTGTTGAGTCCCTTCCAGCCCTACTTTCCTAGGATCCTGTTAGGCAGAGTTAATGCAAAATATTATATCAGTATGATATTATAGCATTTGCAGAATCAAAATCCCTCTCTTGTATACAAACACTTAAAAAAAAGCCAGGGTTGTGAAAGGTAGGCGACTTTCTGTTCTTCAGTCCATAAAATGTCAACTGTTTTCCAGAACTGAAGTTGTTTTTTTCTGTGCTGAAGGAGGTTGTGTATGTAGTTGCTTAATGCAGCCCCTTTTTACATTAGATCAGTGGTGTTCAACCTTTGGACCTTGCAGGCCAGATGAGTTGTGTGGGGCTACTCTATGGGCTGGATCCCAGAGTTAGCACCTAGCTGGGCCCTAGGCTGCCCAGGCCCACATTGCGATTCAACCTGCCTTTCACGGGCCGTTTTTACTCTCTGTACTCTTTATTGGTATCAATCCTATTGGAAATTAGATTGGGGTAGGAAAACCCTGACATGGATGCCAGAGTGTGGTACTCAAAGACATTTTGCTTGGCACGTGCACCTGTGAGAAAGCGGCTGGGGCTGCACTGCCACAAATAAGGATCAGGCCCATCATAGCTCCCCTGCCATCTGCCTTACCATACCAACACCCTGCAAGTTGAGGTTGCAGGTGTTTTTGGTACTCTGCCCAGAAATATTGCCGATGCCTGATTTAGATCCATTTTTCTTACTTGAGATATTATGTGGGCTATACACTGTTCAGTAAAGAATTACAGAAACATTACTTAAGAGTTACGAAGGAAATCAGAAACCAAGATATTGAAGAACACTGAGATTTACAACTCCTATTAATCACTAGGAGCTGTAGGGTCTTGGCACAATAGGCAGATGACTTCCCTTAGCAAAAGTTCATGAAGCAAAATTGAATTTCTTTTTTAATTAAAATTATTAGATGACATGGAAAAATATTTTTCAGTTTGTGATACGCAAGAGTTTTTCTGGGAGATCTCTTCTATTGGACTCTCTGCAACTGTGGTCAGGTGCTTTCTGACAATTTCTGGGTAAACTTCTCTCTATTATTCTTGTTGTCCAAATGGTTTGATCATGATGACTAAACATAACATAAAAGCATTTCTTTCTCCATTTTTGCAGCTCCTGAACCTGCAGATATTGTCCTTTTGATTGCTAGTTCCAGTGAACTGGGAAATGACTCATTCCCTTACATTAAAGATTTTATTAGCAAAATGATATATGGTCTACCAGTGGGACCAAACCAGTACCGCATTGCACTTGCCCAATACAGTGATGATGTGCACAGTGAGTTTCAACTGGACACCTATGAAGCAAAAATCTTAATGTTGAATCACATCAAAGAGAAGTTTGCATTCAGGGGTGGGCCCTTGAAGACTGGCAGTGCTCTCCGTTGGGTTCATGAGACCTATTTCAAAGAAAAGACAATAGATAGAGATCAAATCTTGCTGGTCATGTCTTCAACACCCTCTGTCAATGAAATAGAAGAGCCTGCCCAAATATTGCAACATGATGGAGTAAAAGTCATAGCTGTGGGGATTGAAAAAGCTTCTATTGATGAACTAAGTTTGATGGCTACACAGCCATACTCTTACTATTTTTCCAGGGCATGGAAGCTTCCTATGTTTTCTCAAAATGTGTCCAAGATTCTTGATACAATCCAAACAGATATAACTGATGCTGATGAGAAACAATTAGAAGGTAAGAAGTACAACAAAGTAAGATCATTGTACTTATGGGAAAGACTGTGATAATATTGTAAAGAAACACATGCTAGATAAAAACAAAGCTTTATAACATATTAGACCCAGTTTTTAACATTTTGAACACATCTTGCATATTTTGAAATGGGAATATACATATATGACATGGTTACATATTTAGATTTTCATTCCATGCTGGCATTCTGAAACCTGGGGCCAATTTTCTTAGCCTATATGCATGATTCTTCTTGAACACTCAGAACTAAGGAGAGAAAGTAAATAGAGGAGAGAGGAAATATTCCTGCAGACTAGGTAATTTCCAAAAGATAGGAGCGATAGTTTCATTTTATATAATACATTATCATTTCCAGTTTCTATATATGTAGAGTGAAAGAGTGTTAATAGTACACAGGGAACAGTGTATTTCAATAAATACTAGAAACCCAGGTTGTTTGTTGTGAAAAACTATCATATATTATTTACCATAATTTCTTTCCAATTCCAAATGATGTCTTGGATTCAGAATAGTGCGGAAAGACAGATTTTTTTATACGGGTGTGAAAATGTATGAAGTGTTCAGTTCTTTGGTCCATTTGGGTATACAGTTAGCCATTCAGCTATTTCCCTGAGTACAACTTGAAATGTCTCTTTACAATATTTTATTGCATGTATTTTGCCCTTATGGTCATGTGAGCTCTTTGGAACATGTCAGCAAGACCATGTATAGCCCTTTTAGCAGTATATAAACTTCCCCGTAGTCCTCTGAATGTTAAGCATTAGACCCATTTTCTTGTATACTTTGATTAAGATGTTGATGATTGCCTAAAGGTCTGCCTCCACGTGAGCCCATACTACAATATCATCAGCATACTGGAGCTCAGTGATTGAGATTGGGGTGGTCTTTGTTTTGGCTTGGAGTCAACTGAGTTTAAACATCTTACCATACATTTGGTAGGTAACTCCAACTGGAAGCTTGTTGGTGGTCAGATGTAGCATTGCAGTAAGGAGTATCGAGAAGAGTGTTGACATAGCCTTGCTTAACTCCCATCTTAACTTCAAAGGGGTCTCTGATAGATCCATTATCGAGAATCACCATTCACATAACATTAGACAGCAGGCAAAGAATGGTGACAGATTTCGATGGGCATCTGTACTTCAGAAGGATCCTCCGCAGCACTTCTCGGTTAACAGTCAAAGGCTTTTGTGAAGTCAAAGAAGTCTTTGTAGAGTGGTTTGTGTTGTTCCTGACATTTATCCTGCAGCTGGTGAGCAGTGAAGATCATGTCAGTTGTGCCTCTTGATGCCCTAAACCCACACTGAGATTTTTGGGAGCTGCTCTTCAGCAAATGGAAGGAGACAATTCAGGAGGGTTCTTGCAATGATCTTTCCTGTGGTGGACAGCAAGGCGATCCCCCTGTATTTTCCACAGTTGAACTTGTGTCCTTTCTTGAAGACTGCCAGGATCATGGTGTCTCTGAAGTCATCTGGGATTTACTCATTATTACAAATCCTTAAGTTTAGGGCATGGTGCTGTGATATGAGATTCTTTCCCTCCTGCTTGAAGATTTTGGTGGGGATTCCATTAGCTCCAGCTGCCTTGTCATTCTCCATCTGTTTGAAGAATGTTATTCTTCATCTTCATCAACAAGCTCTTAATGAGCAGTCCCCAGCTCCAGTAGTTCAGATTCACAGGGAGACTCTCAAGAATGTTGAGTATTTCCCATACCCTGGAAGCCATTCCTCACAGAAGGCTGACATTGATGAAAAAATCCAGCATTGCCTCAAATATGCAAATGGAGCCTTCAGATGACTGAGGAAATGGGTGTTCAAAAATTGTAATATCAGATCCAAAACCAAACTCATGGTTTATCAAGCAGTCATGATCTTCACCTTACTGTATGGAGCTGAGACATGAACAATGTTTGGAAGAAGTCTCAAGCCACTGGAGAAGTACCACCAACGCTGCCTGCAGAAGATCTTTTGAATATGGTGGAAAGAAAGACGCATCAAAGCTAGCATCTTCATGCAAGGTGTAACAGAGTCCCACCCCAAGAGTGGCTATGAAGCTTCTGGAACCCCACTTAGCCCTTGTCTACTGTACCTTCTCTGGGTAATCTCCCCTTCAACTTGCCACACCTTGATGTTATTATGTCTCTAGAAAAAAGGAGGATGCCCCAGGGCTCCCCAAGCAAGATCTCACACTGATGACCCCGGGTATCACTGCTCATCAACATAAGGGCTAACCACAAGGTCTCCTCATCTCCCCTTTTAACCATGCCCAAGCTTCACAGATGTTATCAATTACTTCTTAGCTCAGGTCTGCAATCTCTGCTCCTCCTGGGCTCAGGTCTCTGTCTCCTTAACTATTGCCTTTCTTCAGCTCAGTCCTTTGTCTCTTTCCACCTACACTCAGGCACTTCACCCATCTTGGCTACTCCTAGGCGTGGCCCTGGATTCGTGACCCTGTTTCTACCTCCCGGAGGCACTGGGCCCCTGATCCTATCTCTGCCCTGCTCCGGGCTGTAGGTCCCTGCCATTCTCAGTTACGCCCTTCCTTGGCCTTTGACCCCTCTCTCTGGTCCCTGCCCCTGCTCCTAGGGCAGTTGAGACTTCCCATGGCTATGGGCTCTCTGGCCCTACTTGTTCTTGCCCTTCCTGGGTTACAGGTCCCTGACCCTGATTCTCGCCTCTCCTGGGCTATAGCTGTGGCCCTGTTCCTTGGCCTTGACCCCTATCCTATGGGCCCTGGTCCCACTCCGGGAACAGTTGAGACTGCCCCCACCCCTAAAATTTCAATCCTAAACCACCAGTCTTGTCACCCCAGCTAAGGTGTTAATCAAGAGCCTTGCTGCAACCCTGCTGCCTAGGAGCTCTTATCTCCTGGCTCCTGGCTCTCAAGGCTAGACTTCCTTCTCAGTTCAAGCCCTGGATTTATATCCTGCTAGGTGAGACCCTTTAGGTCATTTGCCTCCTAATTGCCCCACCACACCTGCCACCTAATTACCCCCTGCCACATCTCATGCAGCCTACTTTCTCTTAAAGTAGAAGGCGCACCAAGCCTGCTGCTGTACAAACACCACAAGCATTGAGATGATGATCATCTGACATCTATTTCACTGGGCTGGCCACATCGTCTGGATGTCAAACTCCAGATTCCCAAAGCAAGTTCTATTCTCCCAGCTCAGTCAAGGCATATGTTCAAGAGGATGGCAGAGAAACACTTCAAGGATATTCTCAAGGCCAACTTGAAAAAATTCAACATTGACATCAACTCATGGGAGACCATTGCCCAGGACTGCCCCAAACAGAGGAAGAGTCAGCTGCAAGGATCTCAGTACTTTGAAAACTTACAATAACAACAGGAGATGGAAAAGTGGGAGAGCCACCCACCTTGCATGGAAATATGTGCCTGAGTTGCAACAGAGTTTGTTGATACTGGATAGGCCTTGTCAGCCATCTTTGGACTCACAGATACAGATAAGACAATCATGGAAGACAACCATCCTTGACTGGGAGGGATTGCTGCTGTTGCTGCAATCTGCTGATATAAACTTCCTAGGGCTTTTCTGTAGATTGCATGTTCCATGTAAGTACTCTTTTGGGAAACTGTTTTGCACTGGCTCCGAAACAAATTTCAGTTTGTTGGGAAGGCTAATGATGTGGCAGAAAAATTTAACAATGGGGAATCGGGAGGTTTACTTTTAGCTCTACAGCTTATTTTTTGAAAGAGATGACATTAGACTACTACTCTATTCTTGCACCCTTAATAATACCTCTAACAAATCTGTAGCTTATCACATAGCTCTGAAAAGAGGGTTTTATTTTTACAGTGTGTGTCAAATGAGGCACCAAGATGTTATTGGTCTGACTGTTTTTCTTTCTCATGCAGCTAACTCCATTTATTTATTTATTTCCTAGATCAATTTTTAAAACATACCATACAAGAACCTTTAGTAGAAAGTTTCTACCATCATTACTAAAAACACAGCGTCCACTTTATTTGATATTTTGATCATCTATTTTAATTTAGTATGTATTATTCAGTTTACTCTTTGTAAAGTGTCAACATTGCCACAAATCCACTTAGGACAAAAGTGTTTTCCTCTCAAAAACAGCACCGTCTTCCCCAATTGTCCTTAAACCTGAGTAGTAAATCCAGTACCATAATGGACGTGGAATAGAGAATAATATTGTGGGTTTCTTTTCTCTCTCTCTCTTTTCTCCACTGCAGTCTGTAACTTGGATTTGCTTGCTGATATTGTATTCATAGTAGATGAAGGTGTTACAAAACCAGACTTTGATACTACTAAAAAATTCCTGAAAGACCTAATATCATCTCTTGATGTAAAGAAGGAATGCATAAGAATTGGTCTGGTGACTTTTAGCACTAAGCCGGAAGTGATATTTTTTCTGAACACAGAAGCAAACAAAGCTGATATTCTGCAGAAAATAGAGGGCCTTTCTCCCAAGCCAGGGAAATCTCGTACAGGTGCTGCCATCAATGCTGCAAGCAAAAGTGTCTTCATTGAGAGTGCTGGAAGCAGAAAAGCTCAAGGGGTAGAGCAAATAGCTGTTCTGATCACCCACAGACCCTCACAAGATAACGTGAGTGATGTAGCGGCAGTGCTTAGGAGAAGTGGGGTGACTGTTTTCTCCATTGGTATAAGAGATGCGAGTATTCCCCAGTTGAAAGAGATAGCATCACATCCTCAACAACAGTATGTTACGTATCTAAAGGAATTTTCTAACCTGCTGAAGCAAAGTACAACTTTTTACAAGAAACTCTTGAATCAAATACAGGACAGGCTCTATGTTGAGTCTGAACGAAGAGAATCTCTCAAAACAGGTAAAGCTTTTCACGTACTGTAATTTTACCTGTTTCTTCTTCCCTGATCTAAATTTCATTTTGCTCTTTCTGGCCATCAGAGCAATTCAGCTTTTAAGTTGAATATGGTTTCACCTTTAATTTTTATTATGTTGGTGCATTTCAGTATTCTATACTGAGATGCTACAAATTGTGTGCTTCTTTTTCTTTTTGGCATCTGCTAGTATTTATCTTTTACACCTTCACAGAATCTTATTGACTTAGTGACACTGTGAACTGGATCATATCAGCAAATATTAATACAAGATCATTGCTATGGTATTTAAATGTATTTCTCTTGGCAAGATAATGTGCTGGGGAGGGGATGGGTGTTACAATATATAATTTTGTGTAACTATGTAAACAGGCAGTGCTTGTACTGGGTATATTTGGAGGGCAATGAATATCATAAAATTTTACATTAATAAATCATTTAAAAGTAACAGACTCTAAGGCCAAATCATCATTTTATTGGCATAGGCCTACAAATAAGTATTGACATGCTTAATTTGTAACTTTGTAAGTGTGTCAGATCCATACCCAGGCTACGGTGAGGGTCTGCATAGCGAGAAATGTTTTAATTGAGTGTGTTTTAGATCTAAATTCTACTCCTGTAACATAAAACTTAGCTTGCCTCAAAAGCCACCATCCCGCAATGACCTCCCTCTTGGCAGACCCCAGGATCTGTACAAACCTCATATGATTTCAGTGGGGCCCTCATTGAGCAGAGAGGTCTTCCTGTGCAGGGATCCTTACAGATACTCATGGAGTGCATCTATATGAGCTATTAATTTGAAGTAGGCTTACTGCACAGTAAAAATACTGTGCAGTAAGCCTACCAGGGGAGCTTATCTACACGTGCTCTCCCTTGGGAGCAGACTTCCTCCCAACCTGCTCTGCCCACTGCAGCAGTCGGGGGAACTCCAGGCTCTCCTTAGGTGCTAGCTTGGGGCCTAGCAGGAAGCATGGGTCCAGTCCCCACGTGCACAAGGCAAGGAGAGCTCTGCTGGCTGCAGTGGCAACTGTCTACTGGCCCTATATACATCAGGAGGGAATAGGGCTTCCCTGGGACAATATTGCACTGCCCCTGCAGTAGGCAGCTCATGGCCCTGGCTCCATGATCAGAGTCGGGACTGGGACATTGCTTCCTTCCCTTGGCAGCTCCCTGCTGTCAGGATCGGTTCCAATCATGGAGCCCAGCCAGACCAATGTCCCCCTGCCCCAATCGTGGACCTGGGGCTGGGAGCTGCTAGCTGCTAGGTCAAGGGGATGTTGTCCTGGCTGGACTCCAGTATTGGAGCTGCCCCAGTAGCAACCAAGTTAAGTGATTGTTCTCCTGCCTCCTCCTGCCCTGTCTCATAGGGAGCAGTTTGCTCCCAGTCAGGTATCTAACCATGCGGTACTGCACAGTAGCTACTGTCCAGTAAGTCAGTACAGGTAGTAGAAAACCACACAGTATACTAATCTACTGCTCAGTAGCTCCTGCTAACAGTTACCTAATGATGCTTTACTGTTCAAGAGATTAGTCAACTGTGCAGTAAAGCATCTCACGTAAATGCACCAATGGTTGCTCTACCAGCTAGTCCAACCTTCCATTTCCCCAGTTCTCACCAAGTAGAGATTTACATCATCACAGTCTCTGGCAGAGTTTAGCCCTGGTGGAATAGCATCAGAGTTTATGCCATGGTAAACCTAGGGTTGAAATTTTCAGATCATCTAGAACATTTAAAGCTTCTATTTAAAACCACTGGAGTATCTGTGTCTAAATCCACTAGACTGCTTAGAAAAATGTAATTTTACATCTGCCTGAAAATCTCCATGGGCTTATCTAAATGTCTTGTTTGAGTTAAGCTAGCATCCCCCTGTGCAAAGCAATCCTAATGTAACAACAGTTTCTCTTCCCATGTAGGATGTGTGGATACAGAAGAAGCTGATATCTATTTCCTCATTGATGGTTCATCAAGTATTAGATATCTTGACTTTGTGGATATGCAAACTTTTTTGACAGGAGTGATTAACTTGTTTAACATCGGACCAGATAAAGTCCGATTTGGAGTTGTTCAGTACTCACACTTGGTTGAACTGGAATTTGAGCTTGGTAAATACAACACAGCAGGTGATTTAGTGAAGGTCATTGAAAACATCAGGCAAATAGGTGGAAATACCAACACAGGAGCAGCTCTAAGTTACATGCGACCACTCTTTGCAAAGGCAAGGAGCCAACGTGCTAGAAGAGTGCCTTGTCACCTCATTGTTCTAACAGATGGACAATCACATGACAGCGTGAAGGAACCTGCTGATATATTGAGGAAAGACCAGGTTATTGTTTATGCCATTGGAGTGAAAGATGCTAATGAAACACAGCTCCATGAGATTGCAGGGGCAAAGAACAGGGCATATTTTGTACACAATTTTGACTCATTGAAAGTTATAAAAAGTGAAGTTGTTCGAGAAATCTGCTCTGAAGAAGGTAAGGCAAACTTTGAGAACTAAAATTCATAAATTGCCCAATCATATCTGCTGAAGCAGTTAATAGTACCCCAGTTTGAATCTGTAGGAGCAAAATATTTAGAGAGCTAATTACTTTTTAGTAACTTGACTTTACTGCACATTACAGCCAATTTTCCTAAACAAATGTTTGAGATAATATTTTAGCATGCAGACTTATGAATGTGTACTAAGTAAGAGCTAAAGATTCAGAGAGTATTTTGTTGGGGGGAGGGGGTTAACATATTCTTATACCTTATATTTATCTTATGTTTATTTTCTTTCTGTTAAACTGTTACTGCTGCCTCAGTTATTTTTTTTAAGTGCATACTTCCTGAATTGTATTGTAACATTTTTTTCTTCTATAGCCTGCAAAGATATGAAAGCTGACATCATATTTTTGGTGGACAGTTCTGGGAGCATTGGAGATGAAAACTATGTGAAAATGAAAAGATTTATGAAGGAACTGGTGGACCGATCTAACATCAGCACACAGCAAGTGCAGATTGGGGTTGTCCAGTTCAGTGATGTTCCCAGGGAAGAGTTCCAGCTCAACCAATACTCTACCAAGCGCGATATTGTTAGCGCTATTGACAGAATGTCTCTCATAAATCAGAACACACAAACTGGAAAGGCATTGAAGTTTGTGGCTGAGTATTTTCAGTCTCCCAAAGGAGCACGTCCCAATGTTAAAAAAATTCTTATCCTGATCACCGATGGGGAGGCACAAGATGCAGTAAAGGAACCAGCAACAGCCCTACGACAGGAAGGCATTATTATTTACTCAGTTGGAGTTTTTAAAGCAAATAGAACTCAGCTAGAAGAGATTGCTGGGAAGCCTGAGTTGGTTTTTTATGTTGAAAACTTTGATATTCTAAAGGAGATAGAAAATGAGATCTTCTTTGGCATATGCAGTCCTTATGAAAGTAAGTCCTGTAGTTCCCATAACTCATACCCATCTGTGCATGTGTGTGTAAGTGGGAATTCTGCTCAGACTTGAGAGTCCTCTATTGTAATAAAGTAAGTGTTATGATTACAGGGATAGCTGCACCTCTGTCCATTTTGTGATTTCTATGAATTGCTGACCTGAGGCTCCTGTGTCTTGTTCTTCTATTCATCTTTGGAAGGAATTCCAAATTTCTCTTGCTTTTCATTGTTCTTACCTTGCAGGCCTGAATGCGTTTGCACACCTGGGACACTTTCCTGTGAAAGTCTGTGACCAAAGAGCCTTTTAAAACAAAAGTATTGTTTATTTTATAGGAGGGATAAAGTATAAGAGGAAACAGTCTTTTAAATCACCAAGCAGTTCATGTACTATATGTCATGACCCAAAGGTCTGATTTTTTGTGTGTGCTTTGGCACTCAAATTATCCCCGTAGGTTTACAGCTTCATTGCACGGAGGAGTTCTGCTGCGCAGAGAACCCGCGTGCAAAGGAGAGAGTTCCCGCCACTTTGCAGCTGTCTTTGCAGGGTGCATTTCCTTTGCAATATAGAAATGCACGGTGCAAAGGAGTTCCCGCTCGTCGTATGCAAATTTGTGTCCCGCTATTGGCTAGTGCTAAATTATTCACACGTGGCAGCTAGCGATTGGCCTGCTAGCCGTATAAGAGGCTTGAGCACTTTCAGCCCAAGCCAAAGAGGACTCCGCATCCATCTCGTGGGGACTCTGGGTGTGCGCGGCAGGGTAATAGAAACCCTGTGTGTTGCTCAGAGCAGTTTGGCGGCCTGATCCACCGCCCGCCTCTTCCCGTCTTCGAACGGAGCCTACTATAAGACGTACCGACGAGTTTTATGCGCGCTTGTCCTGGACATCCAGAGTTCTGTCTGTGTGGAGCCTAGCAAACTCCACGTGTGTTCATGTTTTCTGTTGTAACCGCAACTCAAGCAAGTTCTCAGCCTGCACCGCAACCATCTCGGTGTAAGTAAACAATCTTAAAATCAACCGTTACGTGTCTGCGCCTAATTCTAGCTCGGCGCCCGCCCTCTCCGACCCGGCCTGCCTGGGCTGCCGGCCACAGCCCGTGTGCAGAGCAACAAAAAGGGCCTGGGGTCTGACCTGGCCCGCACACTATATTGCATAAATTCCTATTGCCCCCAATCATAACCTAAGCATGCACAGTCAGGGTTCTGGAGTAACAGCTGGGTTCTCTTGAACAACAACCCATGTCTCCTGTGAAGGGATCAGTTTTAATCCTTCCAGTGTTTTGTTCTTCTGTGGACTGAGACCTTGGCTTCTCTGAGCCAAGCAAATTTTATGGGTTGTTTGGAGACAGGCCAGAAAAACCATAAAATAGTTCTGTCAGTTGTTCTATAATGATTCTTACACACTTGCCCCTAAGTATGTCTTAAGCCATGCTGATTTTCTAGATTCATTTTTTTAAAATTTAAACCAATATAGTTATACAGAAAATAACCCTTATGCCAGGTGGGCATGCACTATTCATGCTTTATATTCTCAAAGTGGTATAAAGGGTACCTTGGAATAGCTGAGATTCAGGATGCAATGACTGAATTCTGACTTAGTTTACAGGACTACAACTTCCATGAAATTCAGAGAAGTTTCATTAATTTAAATGAGGGCAGATTGGGCCCAGGGTCTATGGGAGAGGGAAAATGGGGACACAGTTTATTGGTTCCTAAAGCCTAAGGGACTCCACAAAATTATAAGCATTTTCTTTCTTAATAGAAATTTAATATAATGAGTAAAATGATCATTGCAGGTAGCATGTGGGTAAATAAAGAAGTATGATTGCTATTAATGTATTTCAAAACTTATGAATTCAGCTCAGAATTTAAATAGAATTCCTCTATTTCCTTTTTCCAAAATGGGAAGGGGGACCACCAGGATGTGTACCAGATCCTCTAATCTCTCTCAGGCCTTGAATGGACCCTATATGTTGTTTTCTTGATAGAGTTCAATTGCGTTCATTGCTTATGCTGGAATCCAGAATGTGACTAGAATAATTTTTAAAACATCTTAGCCCCTGTTCATGCTGACCAGGAAACAAGTAGTGGAAATCAGTTGGAATTACTTTCCAGAGTTCCAATCTACTTTTATTTTAGTGCCCATAGCTGTTCCCATCATCTGGAGGAAGTGTTGATTATTAAAAGTGAAATTGTTGTGTGTGAGGATGAAGTGTATAAGGTCAGTAATATCTTTGGGCCTGTATTCTGAGTTGTAATCTTGTTCCTGTAGATATGTAAGGCAGGCTTGGATGCCATCCTGGTGTGGGATGTTGGTATATAGGCTGGTAACGTTCATGGTGGCTAGGAGTGTGTTGCTGGGAAGGTGGTCTATGTTTTTAAGTTTCCGTAGAAAGTCTGTAGTGTCTTGTACAAAACTTGCTCTGTGGGTGATGAGCGGTTTTAGGATTGATTCAACGAAACCTGATATTTCCTCAGTTAGGGGACACACTTGTGTTATTCTGGATTTTAGGAAGAAGCAGAAAGACTCTGTGTTCTCATTAAACCTTTATTGTAGCAACTAACCTTTCACCCAAAATAGTCGACTGACCCCTTCCTGTGGATGACATCACTTTTTAGTAAGGGAGTTAACCCTTACTACTACAACACTAAGGTGAATTTTTTCCCAATTAATATGCTATAAAAGATTGATTTGTGTACACTCGGGCTACATCTACACATTCATTAATGCACATTAGTTACTGTGCATTTAATTTAGTACTTTGCTTAATTAAGTACTAAGTAGATGTATTATTGGGCAGTGAATGACTTTTTAGTGATGCTGCTGCACAGTAGCCTAATAATATTGCGCAGTAGCATATTAGCACTGTCAATGCTATGATACGCTACTGCACAGTGCTTTTAGGCTACTGTGCAGTAAGCATCTCCTGTAGACGCGGCCCTATAACAAAAATACATAGTCCCATGATAACTTTTTAATCTTAATAGAACAGTTGGGAATGGGTTATTTTGAACTAAATGAGCAGTGTAATTTTTTTTAGAAGAAATGCTCTGTACAGAGAAAAGGAACAACATTTTTACTGACTGCCGAAGCACTCAACCTAACTTGACTGATCCAGTCTATGGAACATGTAGTTCATATTGAAGCTAAGCACAGCTCTTTGCACAGTTAGCTCCTTAATGGCAACATGATACCCATCTGTGCAAACCTTTCCCTTTTAGATGCTTTTATCTAAGCATTGCACATTTTTCTAATTTAATAGAACCTGAAAGACAGAGTTGATTGGACATCCAGCAGAATCAAATACAAAAATAAACTTCACAATTTACAGGAAGTAAATTTAGATATATAGTTATTTTTCCTTTAACTTTGCCTGGCTCAAACTTTGCCTGGGTCTTCCCATGAGTATGATTGTGTAGATTAGTATGAGTATGATTGTGTGACCTTGGCTGACAGTGAAGAATTCTTGGATTCAGTGCATGTCCATGTTGCCAAAAAAAAAAGCACATAATAAAGGTTCAGTAGCTTGGTCTAAAGTACCCAGATTTTAGGATATTTTTTTCTGAGACTTATCAGTTATGTATATGGAACTCCTTCCATTTCAAGGTGGGTTACACAGGTGCAAATAACAGTGAACTTTGGCTCATCTCTAGTAGCAAATGGCTGACAACATTCTATGTGTTTTATTTTCTATGTCTTATTTCTATGTTTGGGAACCATTGAATAAGGCAATAAGAGACTTAAGTCTGACCCTTGCTCCAGATGTATCCTGAGGTCCGCTTAGAGTCAACCCAACCACAGATGGATTTGTGCTCACTATGACTATGGAGTCAAATGTGACTGGATATGCTAATTGCATCACATGCCTTATGTTGGACATAAACATTGTTGTGCCTTAACCATGCTAGCGGGATGAGCTGTTTAAGTCTGGGTCAGCCTTTAACATTGACCCTCCGTGGAAAGCTGGTTCCATAGATCCAGAAAGATTGTTGATCACACTAAGTCGTGTGGTTGAACGTTTTGCTTTCATCTAATGGTATGCAATACTGATGTGTTCTTTTTTGTTCCTTTACAGGCTGCAAAAGGATAGAACATCTAGATGTTGTGTTTGTTATTGATGGTTCTGGAAGCATAAGTGACTCAGAATACCAGACTATGAAAGACTTCATGATCACCTTGGTGAACAAATCTGATGTTGGCCCAGACAGAGTTCAGTTTGGAGCTGTAAAATATTCTACCACACCAGAAACGTTTTTCCACCTTAATAAATTTAGTACAAAATCTGAGATTGTTGAGGCCATCCAGGCAGACAAATCAATTGGGTTAGATACTTACACAGCTGCAGCACTTAGCCATTCAGAAACTCTATTCACTGAGAGACATGGAAGCCGCATAAAAAAGGGAGTTCCACAGGTTCTTATAGCGATCACTGATGGTGAATCACATGATAAAGACAAACTTAAGGACGCAGCCAAAAGGCTAAGAGACAAAGGAATTCTTATCTATGCAGTTGGAATACAAAGAGCAAACCGTGAGGAACTATTGATGATGGCAGGAGCAGAAGACAAATGGTTCTATGTTGATAAATTTGAGGGACTCAAAAACCTCTCCATGAATGTAACAGATGATATATGCCAGGTTTCACAACCAAGTAAGTACCACTACAGCTAGCTGGGTATAAAATTCTTTTTTTTTTAAGTTGTCCTTTAGGAACATGGGATGTTTCTTTGTTTCTTTATTTGAATCTTTGATAAATTATATGGATTATTACTGATCTAGTTCAGGTTCAAAACTTTCTTGAAGGTAAAATTAGAACAGTTGATTCTTTAATATGATAACTTTTTACTTATAGATAGCTGCATCAATGTTTTAATGTTGCTACTTATTAAAAACAGTTGTTTGATTACACATTAAGGCATTCGGGAACAAATGTTTATATAACTATGTGATTTTATACTAATTCATGATCTGTGCTCAGGAAATAGCTAAGCACAAACAGACCAGGGTTGTTGGAAATGGTAATTAATATGTGATAAAGAGCTATGGGAATTAAAGTAGTGGAAATGTATGTTGGGACAAACTTCCTGTCTTGAGCTGTTTAAACACATGTACTCCTGCCATAATTGATTGGGCAATTACCCAGAGTCATCCAAAGTAAAGCTGGTCACAAATTTTCTTCTAGAAATATTAAACAAAAGTTTTATAAAAAAAATTCTGATTCCTTATGGCCAACATGTTTCATTAGAAAGATGGTTGGTTCTGTAAAACTTCCCCAAGTCTGCTGAAGACCCGTGAATGCTGGAAGCTATGGCTAAGAATGCACATTTTACTGGGCAGCTGGAGCATCTGGGACGCTTGTAGTTCACCAGAAGATTTGAGGAGAATGCAAACAAACATTGGTTTTGGTCCATTTCAGTAAACATCATGGGAAACATGATAGGAAACATCACAACCGTAGGTCTTCATTCCCTTGTACCATGTTTGGTTATAGGCATGTCTACAGAATGACTGTAATATGACTGTATAATGCTTACTTCTGTTAGTGGGGAATTCCACTGTAGTGATGTTACACCTGCTTTACACTCATTTCATGTCTTTTACACGTTATAGTTGCATGTTACAGTTGTAATTACAGAAAAAAACAAGATAGTGGAGAATTACACTTGTATTTCTTACATTCTCAAAAGCCCTTTCATAGTGGAATTTTTTACTTTATATGAATATTCTGGTTTACTATCCTGTATAGATGTTTAAATTATGTATTGCAAATACATTGAGCAGGTCCATTTACTGTTTGTGAATCTATCCCCTATTCCTGAATATCTTACATGAATGCACTTCAAAGTTTAAATTGTTCATGAATTGCTCACTAAGACTTGTTATTGTTGTTGTTGTGTGATTGGACTCATGTGTCACATGTTCAGTTCCATAATTATCCAATCATGGAAAGTATTTAACAGGAATGATAGATGAAAGTATTTAACTTTTGATGAAAGTATCAATGTGAATCAATGAAAGTATTTAACAGGAGAATGATAGATGATGAATAGTATATATCAGTATAACAATATAGTATCAATTCACTATATTGATTGACATAGTATCAATCAATATAGTATCAATTTACAAATAATTATTCATCTGAGATACCATTTCAAAATTTCTAGACCTTACAAATTTCCTCACTGTTCCCCAGAAGTTGTCAGAAAATATTTTTAAGTAGTAAGGAATATAGTCCCATACCCAATAATCTCTTGGTTATATTATTCAACCAGTATTTCTGACTAGCCATAGCCACAGGCTTTGCACTGTGCCTACAATAAGCAGGAATGAGTGCAAAAATTGCTTGACTGTAGAAGCTGAGTGATCTGTGTGCCATGAATCAAGGCACAGCCACCACAGTTGTTAGTGTTGGGTACCAGACCATGTGTATTTTAAATTATCTTAGGTCATACACACACAATGGGTAGAATCCAGCTACCTTGCATATCTGTCCAGCTCCATCTCACCCTTTCCTGTGACAGCTGATATTGTAAGACCTGTTTAACATTTTAAATAAATTATAGATCTATTAGTTAGATAGAATAAATGACAAAGTCACTCAGATTTGAATTTTTAAAACTATATACCACCTCTGCTCCTCCTTGTTTTGAAAGCTGGTTTTAGTTTAGACATCTATAATTCCCAAAATACATGTTAATTTTCTTAGGGATATATTTGGTAGCTGTGTTGGTCTGCGACAAAAAGTAAATGAAAAACTGTAGAACTCTTGCCTCAGAGATGATACCTTTTATTAGACCAACTAAGAAATTCCAAAAAAATTATCTTTTTCTGCAAGTTTTTCGGGCTCAGGCTCTGGGAAATTAAAGATGGTAAAAAGTCCCCATAAGTAGGAATTAAACTTCATTTTTGCAAAGAGGAAGCTGAAGATGGAAGTCTGATCCTCTGGGTTAATGAGAGTGTCTTTGTGAGCTGCTGTTTGTTGTGCAGATCAGGCAGGATTCCTTCCCTGGTGGTGTCAGAAGGCAGACAGGCAGGGAGGTGTAGAAATCTTTCTTGCTGTTCAGCAATAAAGTTTAAATCCAAAATCAGCTAAAATTCAGCATCTTTCATGTTTCAGGGATCTATTCATTAGCTGTGCTGGCCTGAGACAAAAAGAAATACAAATCTCTAGAACTCTTGGCTCAGAGATGATACCTTTTATTAGACCAACTAAGAAATCGCCAAAAAAAAAGATCTTTTTCTGCAAGCTTTTGGGCTCGCATGCTCAAAATTAAAATTTGTTAATTTATTTATTTTTTTAATTTAATTTGTTAATTTTCTTGTATTCTTTCTCCTGGCAGCTCACTTTCAACCTACAGTGATCTACAAGTATTGAACATGCAGAGAGTTTAGGCTTGTACAGTTTAGGTGATAAGATAGCTGGACAGGAATCTAGAAACAATTTGTAGTAAGAGGAGAGAAAAAAATAATTCAAATTCCCTTTTATATAACAACATATTAGAAATTGACCAATGAGACGTACAAAATCATCAAAGCAAATTCATGATCTAGTACCTGTAGCCCCTTCTGTGCTTGGATTATTTTGTCTTTATTTATTTAAAATTGGCTTTTGTTTTAAACTTGGTTTTTGTCTCTCAGCTTTGGGCACCCTGCACCTGCAGGCCTGACCCTGCATGGAAGTTAATAGGAGCAGAAATGGGCATCTTTAAGTAATAACTTAATTTTCCTCTATCTTCTGGCAGAATGTGAAAATCCAGTAGACATTGTTTTCTTGATGGATGGTTCTAAAGGTGTCGCTGAAAAAGACTTCGTGTCTACAAAGGACTTCTTGATAAATATACTCACTGCATTTGATGTTACTCACAATGTCCGAATTGGCATTGCCCAGTATGGTAACAGATTCCAAGAAGAGTTCAGCCTGAATGTTTTTCCAAATGAAGAACTAAAAGAAAAAATTGAAGGCATTCAACAAATGAAAGGACGTCGAAGATATATCGGTTCTGCACTTGAGAGAGTGCAGCGCTACTTCAGGCCAGGAAAAGGCAGCAGAATAAATGAAAATATCCAGCAAGTTTTACTGGTATTCACTGGTGGACAATCACGTGATAGAGTTTCTAGAGAAGCAAAAAACCTGAGGAGGAAAGGCATTGAGATATATGCTGTAGGAATGGGAAAAGGTCGTGTGCAACTTAATCGGATAGTTGGCGCGTCAGGCAGAAAATACACAGTTGATGATTTCAGTGACTTAAAGACCATTAAAAAAAGACTAGCGGATGATATTTGTAACTTGCCTGATAAAGCAAGTAAGTCTTCTTGAACAAGCTACTTTTAGGCCTCAAGCTGTTAATTATGTGCCACAATTATAGAGTGTCTCTATGTGTGTTGGTATCCTCTACACTTTATAGGGTGCTCTAAAACATAGAATAGAAATATTTTTCTAATTCACATAAAGAAAAATAGGTGTGTTAAGTAAATATTTGAGAAGGGCCTCATCTCAAAGTCTGGATCCGGCCACATTGAAAAAAGCAGAAAACTGACATTTCAATTCTGACTTTTTCCTTCCACCTCAACTCTCGACTGTGGGGTTTTTGGGTTGGGGTTTTTTCCGTGTGTTTTTGTTTGTTTGTTTTTTGTGAGAACAAACAAGGTCCTATTTTACTATTCATTCTTTTGGTGAGAGCTAAAAATCAAGTCAGGGTTGAAGTGCCTAGTTTTATTTTTTAATATTTTTAATGGGATTTGAAAATGTATTGTTTTCATACAGTCATCACTTTAAAAAAAACCATTTTGTTCATAATTTATAATACTTTTTAATATTCAGCCTGGAGTGAGCATGAAAAAGTTTATTCAGAGATTAATTTAAGGAAGTTAAGCAGCTAAACTGTGGTGATAAAACATGTTAGAACTGAGCAGGCAGGTCTACACAAGGCGCTTTACTTTGAAGTAGTGTAGTTTACTGTGCAGTAAGCAAATGTGTGTGTATGTGCATATGCTCACTGCACAGTAAACCTCACTAATTGTGAGTAAATTTGCTACCCGCAAATGCAAGTAGCAAATTTTACTCATAAGTACCTACTGTGCAGTGATGCATGTGTAGATGCTTGACCAGGAGCAAATCTAGTCCTGCTCAGCTGGCCACTAGTAGGTAGGAGATAGCTCCCTGCCACTGGGTGCTGCCTGCTGCTGGGGTGGGCTCCGCCATCGGAGCCCAGGTGGGGATTATATCCTCCTGCCCTGGCACATGGAAGCTCCAAGTCCCCCGCTCCAAGATCAATCAGGGAGCAGGCGGCTAGGAGATCCTTATCTCTCAGCAGCAGCCCAATGGGCATGGGGCCGGCGCTGAGAAATCCTTATGTCCCAGCCCCAGCACTGCAACCAAGGAGCTCAGGCTGGGAGAAAAGGATCTCCCAGAACCGGACCCGCAACCATGGAGCTGCCGCTGGAAGCAAGCTCCCCACCAAGGAACCTGCTCCCCACCAAGCCATGGACCTGCCATGGAACCTGCTCCCCACCAAGCTCCATGCTCGTAGAGTTAAGCGGAGAACAAGCTCCCTAGCCCCTGCCCTGCCATCATGGAGCAGAGGCTGGGAGCTGTCCTGGTCGGGGCAGGTCCCATCTGTGCACCCCAGTCGGGTGATTAAAGCATGGGGCTTGGAAAGAGCTGCAGAGTGGGGCAGGCCCCAGCCTCCTCCTCCAGAGAGGACAGAGAGTAGCAAGCCCTCCACTGGGCAGGGAATCTCCACCCAGCTAGTTGCTCCACTGGCAGGTGTGGCACGGGGCTGGGATCTGCTCCTCCCCTGCAGCTCTTTCCAAGTCCCCCGCCCTGATCAGGGAGCCATGGCTGGGAGCTCCCTGCTACTGGGGCAGGGGGAACATTGTCCCCACCCCAGTAGTAGGCAGCCCTCCTGGGGCAGGGACAATGTCCTAGCCCTGGCCAGCAGAAAGCTCTCTCCTGGCCCAGTGCTCCCTGCCAGCCTCTGGGCTAGCACCCAGGGGGAGCCTCAAGTTCCCCCTGGTGGTGGCAGGGGCCTGTTGCTGGGCAGCAGTAAGTGGGACCAGTTTGTTGCTAGGAGTAGCAAATCTTCTCCAATATCCCTGCATGTGCAGACACCTATCCAGGAACATTCACTCACATGTAGTTTATTCACAAGTAAGCTGATCTCAGATCAAATGCATGTGTAGATGTGCCCAGTATTAACTATAGCAGTCACTGTCAGTGATAGATCGAATCCTGTTTTTCAAATTCTGTCCCTTCTATTTTCCATTGAACTGGTTCTTAAATACCTGTGTCTTTCTCAGTGTGTCTAGCTAGGCATGTCTACACAAGATTTTACTGCAGTTGCCTAATTGGCTATACAGTAAACATCTCAGCATCTACACATAAAGTGCTATTAGGATGGAGTAAAGTAATTAACTCTGCCATAGGTTAGTACCATGGCAGAGTTTTTTACTCTGCAGCAAAGAACATGTAGGTGCTGATACGACTGGCTGGGGCACAAAGATGCTTCAGTGCATGGACTTCCTGCCAGCTAGTCCTGTACTGAAGCATCCTTGTGTCCCAGCCAGCCCCTCCACAGCACATTGAGCCAGGGGGGAGCAGCTCTGGACTGATAAGATGACCTCCTGAGTTCTTGCCAGCTAGAGCTGCTCCAACCTGGCTCAATGCGTAGCAGTCCTGGGTCCACATTCAAACAGTATGTGCAAGAGCAATAAACTCCAGAGCAATAAGCATTAATTGCACATATAGATGTGCCCTCTGTCTTGTAGAATGTAACTTATAAATTTCCCTACAATATGAGTTAAATTTACCGTAATTAAGAATGATTTATTTCACATTTAGAAATGTCCTGCCTGCTTTTATTCTCCTAATTTCCCATTTGGGGATGATGTTTTCTCATAATACTAAGGTAGCTTCTCATTAACCTGAAGCTTGTGTAGGGACACATGAGCTAGCTTTAAACCAACTAGCTCAGATATTGGCATCAGTGTGGGCATGTTAGCATGGGGCATAGGAAGCTGCAAAAGCCACCCAAGAAGCTGGGTAAGTGTTTAAAGATGAATTTGTCCTTGGGTAAATAGAGGCATAAAAAAAATCCACATTAGTCTAGCTGTGAGCCTTGAAGGCATTAGTTCTGTCACAACTTGACTGAGTGCTCTGACCAGCAGTTCTTTCTTTACCTCTCTTTCTTTTCTCTCTACTGCCCACCCCAACATTTTTCTGCTCTGAAAAAGAAAATGGCTTGGGAACTAATTTCTACTTTTTCCCCCCATACTTACTTTCTATAGGTTGCTTGGTGGATATTGTTGTGGGATTCGACATCACATCACAAACAGAAGGCAATTATTTTTTTCATGGACAGCCCAAGCTGAGAGAGAACCTTCCCAACATCCTAAAAACCCTCACATCCTTGAGTGGTATGAGTTGCAACCTAGGATCAAAAGTTCAGAGCAGTGTGGCACTGCAAGTGAAAAATACAGTCCGTCCAGTGTCTTCCAAGTTTGAAATTAACCCTGAAATAATCCTCAACAACCTGAAAAATGTTGTGATTGCCAATCCCTCTTTTCTCAATGTTGCCTTCTTGCAGTCACTTTGGAAAGCATTTCAAAAAAGATCTGATAATCGAAGAAAGGTAACTTGGTTCAAAGTAATTTTCTTTCTCTCTCTCTTTTTAATTTACTTGTTTTATTCTTATGCTTTTAAACTTTTCCTTTAATCTTTCTACAGGTGTTACTTATATTTTCAGATGGTGTGGATGATAACATAGAGGCACTCGAGGAAAAATCAGAAGATCTCAGAAAAAAGGGTGCTTAATAGATAAAATATTTTCACCTTTTTTTTAGTCAGCAAGCATCATACTTAACACAAGGACTGTGTAAGAAATACTTGTACTCAAGAAACATGAGAGGGAGACCATGACAGAAGAGAGAGGTTTTCAGTTCTCAGGAGAAGGCAGGCAACAGGAAATATTCCTTACTCGGTATAAATCAGAATGGCTCCGCTGGAGACTTGAGTAGGGTGACCACCCATCTCTAATTGGGTGGGACAGTCCCATCAAGTGCCAGCCCTGGGCTGAATGACTCTGGGATAGTATTTATCCCAGATTCCCCTTGACCCACTCAATTATGGTCCCAGTATCATGTGCAAGGATCCAGATTTTCTGTTTGCTGTGAAAAACCACAGATTTTCTCCTTTGAAGGAGCAAAATGCAAGAAATAGTGGGTTTCCCCTTACAAGCTGGCAGAGTTCCAGCTTGCAAGGGGCTGCTAGGTGCTGGAGGGAGTAGGACACAGGGGACATCATGTGCATATGTGCACACACACTTGCATGTGGTCAGCAGTACTGCCCCAGGCAGCAGTGGAAAGCAACTCCCCCAGGTGCCTGCAGATAAGTCGGGGGGGGGGGGCAGATTGAGGCCCCCATGGTAAGGGAGGGAGTGGGGCAGGGTTGGTGGCTGGGGCTGAGGAAGCTGCCCAGCTGGGGTGGTAGATAGGGCGGAGGGCCTGAATGAGAATGCATGGCTGCTGGGTCTGGCCAGGAAGTGGGATGGAGCCACAGGCAGCTCATCCAGGGGCTGGCAGGGGGGTGGCTCCTTGCCTCTGTGCTCACTCCCAGGAAGGGTGGCATGGGGAGGCATATGCCCCCCCTAGATTTCTGTGTGGGGCAGGCACTAATGCGGGCTATTCACTTCAGGGTCAGGGCTCCTACCTTTGTGTCCTCCCTCCAGGGCCTCCACGGCCTAGCAGGCAGGACCCAGTATGGGAGGGCAGAGCGAGGCAGGCAGGCTTGATGCTGCCAGTGCCACCAGAAGCCCTGTGCCAGCCACACTGCCATGGTGAAGTGCCCTCTGCCAGCTTGCCTGCCTAGCAGCAGTGCAGGACACAACTCTCTGCTGCAACCACTGCCACTGCCACCACCCACACTACTGCCAAGCAGGCAAGGGTGCCTTGCTTTTGTCTTCTGAAAAAAATTGTCACCCTAGATTTGAATAGGCTTCTACAGTTTTGAAGACTGTAGAACTCCACCATTCACACTAGCTGAAGACATAGCCCATCAAGTCATACTGTTTTTAAGTTGGTGGGCTCTATTTTTAGTATAATATTTGTAGTTCAGTTACTTGTTCGAACTTATTTATATTATGGTCGTATGTGTGTTATGTTGTTTTCGGGAGCATGGCATTTAGCCAGGATCCTTAATGAATTAAATTAAAATTAAGTTAATTAAGCCTATCAACTCAGATGCACTGGGTAAGATGTTAAATATTCAAATACAAAGCACCACTTTTGGTCTCTATGACAGGAAGCCTAGGGGCTCCTGTCACTTAAAAGTGGAAGAGCTCTGCGATTAGGCCCCTGAGCAGCTGAATAGATGTTAGCCTTGAGAGGGCATGCAGCCTAGCCAGGAATCATTGCCACCTAGGCCTGGAGCTGCCAGTTCATGGAAAGGGGAACACCAGTAGGTGGTCAAGAGACTACTGCTTATCTATTAAGGCCTAACCGGCAAAGCTTCTGCTGACAACAGAAAAACAGTAGTGGGGAAGAGTTAAAGGCCCAGTTCAACACCTTTGCACCAACAAGGGAGTGGTGGCTAACTGGCTAGGCCTTCAACTATACTCAGGCAAGAAGTCCATGGGATGCATTCCAAGGAATACATGGTGCATTGTCACAAATGCAGTGGCTACAGTGGGAGTGAGTAAAAGAATGTAGGAATTATTATGGAGATTTGTATTGTTCTTCATTCCTCCTGTGTCACTGAACATAGCAGGCAACTAGGACTACTGTGTGAAACTTCCCCTGCTGTTCTGTTTCGATTCAAAACGTTTTGAATTTTGAAGCAGCAGCCCAGTCAGGTGGTGGGAGGCAGGGGAGAGCCAGGGCTGTGCTCCCAGTGGTTCTGCGCAGCCCCATGTGGCTCTGCCTGGCGGGGAGAACAGCTCTGGCTTTCCCTACCTCCTGCCACTGGGCTGCATTCCCTGGGGCCGGCGGAGCTGATCAGAGCACAGTGCCGCCTCTGCCTGCTTCCCAATGCCGGGCTGCACTCTGATCAGCTCCATCAGCCCCATGGAGCCCAGCCTGGTGGCAGGGGACAGGCAGAACTGAGGTTGTGCTCCACCTCCTGCCACCTCCAGGCTGAGTGCCACAGGGGCTGCAAGCCACTGGGAACCAAGCCTGATGCAGGCCTCCAGTGGATTTCAAGTGGCAGGAACCCAGCCCAGCGCAAGCGCCCACCTGCACCAGGCTGGACTTCCAGCTGCTTGAAGTCCGATCGCTTCAATTTCCCAGCTGCTTGAAGCCTGATCGCAGGGCTGGGGAGGGAAACTGAGCTGGGCTGAGTTCCCTTCCCCAGCCCAATCAAAACATCGAAACAGCTTGAAATAGCTAAACCATTTCAACAAAACGGAACAGAACAGTGTTTTTGAAATGAAACAAAACTCAAAACGAAATACTGTTCAGTTGAAATGGATATCAAAGCAGAATGTTGCTGTTTCATACAGCCCTACAGGCAACATTAATCTTTCATTCAAACTAAGTACTTTGAAATGCATTGGGCCTTAGCTTGTAAAATTTCACTTGCTCTGCTTAATTAACCAATGCAACTGAAATCTGAGTGTGAGCCACAGAACCTAAGTACCTTTCCTGGCTGCCATCAACTTGCTTTCTGGTGATATATGCTTTTCAAAGTAAGGTGTTGCCTTCCGAAGTTCTCTTCACAACCTCACTAGATATAGTGAAAGACACAAAGAGGAAGAATTACTTCCTATTTCAGCATTTAAAAGTGTATCGCATCTGAGCATATGTTTGCAGATTCATCACTTTGCATTCTCTAATTTTATCCTGGTGTAACTGTTGGAATCTGTGGATTTATGTTTGTATACACAGGATTAGTACAAAGCTCTCAGTGGCTCTGAACTCAGCCAAATATTCAAACCCTTGATACTGTTCCAAATGAGATAATGACACAGAACCATCTAAAATTTCAGTATTTTTGTGTTGGTATTTGTTAATATTTTAAAAGGAAATGCAACCAAAACAGATTTTTCTTAATCAAAACAATTTGGCTCCTGTCCCTCCCCTCCAAATAGGCAGCTACAGAATATCATGCTTTTGCTTTTCTTCTTAAATGTACTGTTCCAGGTTGAAGCTTAAACTGTGAAGCAAATATGTATGTTAACATTCATAGTAATCACATGAACTTTAAACCTCATTTGTTGTTCAAGATGCATCCAGTGCTTCTTTCTGTGGATGTTCTTACTTCTTCATTTCATTAGCACTTACACAGACTAATAATACAATTATATAAAAATAGAAGCAAGACTAAATTATAACGTACATTAGTAATCTGGAAATTTTTGCCTTTCTATCTAAATTTGCATGCATCAGAGTAAATGATATTTTCAATTATAGTTTTTTTTTATAATCATTTTTGTATAGGACTTCATGTTTTTTATGTAATCATTTAATGTGTAGGATTGGATGCACTCATAACTGTTGCTCTCGAAAGGGCCTCTAATTCTGAAAAACTTCAATACATTGAATTTGGAAAAGGATATAAACATAGAACTATTTTAGATATTGGCATGACAGATACGGCCAGCCAGCTCTCCAAGTACTTGGTAAGTTATTCCATAAAAGATCGACATACATGATTAAATCTTTGGTTCAGGGTGTACAGTGTCATATACCATTTATTTTTAATAAGGCACATTATTAATACTAACATAAGATTCATGTTAAAGCAATGTGGTCCTTTCCTGCTCCGGTTGAAGTAAATAGTAAAAATCCCCTCTCATTTCAACCGGGGGCATATGAGAATTTTTAGCAAATAAAATTTCACCTGATGTAACTTCTTTTCAAGGCCAATATTGCTGAAAGAACATGCTGCTGTGTGTCTTGCAAGTGTGTTGGGGAAGAAGGTGATAGCGGATCTCGAGGAAAACAAGGGATAAAGGTAAGAATAAAACTGCTTTACCAATTTGATTGTCATTTTAAGGATGGGCCACGTGTACCTGGAGAAATTAAAGTGTTGGGGAGACTCCAATAGTTTTGTTATTACCTATTTATGGAAGAAGTGTACTAAAACTATAACAGGACTGGATTTTGGCTACTACTTTATGCCTGTGGCTAATTGCCAGAAATGAAACTGTTGCTTTGTTTTGAATGCAGAAATGTTTGGAGAATCATTAGAAAAAACTGTTTCTGAGAATACAGGAAGTTCTCATTCTTAACTGTCATACAGCATTAGCAATCCATTAGTCATGGGGTGGGAAAAATACAGCCTGCGGGCTAGATCTGGCCCACCAGGCCATTCTATCCAGCCCATGGGACTCCTAAAATTTTAGAAAAAGTATATTTATCTGCTCCTGGCTGCCTGTCAAAGATGACAGGAGTCAGGGGCAGTAGGACCCAGGGGGAGCCAGCAGGAGCCAGCAACAAGGCCAGCTCTGTCCCACCCCTCTCACCCCCATCTCCCCAACTGGAAGTCACTGCGTGCCACAGATTTTGGGCTGCTCTAGCACCACATGGCTGCATTGCCAACCCGCAGGAGCACAGGGCCACACTGGTACCCCAGGGCCAGGAGCGGGAGGGAGGGAGGGAGGGAGGGTGTGTGCGTGTGTGTGTGTGTGCGCGCGCACGCGTGTGAGAAAGAGAGAGAGAGAGTGTCTGTGTGTTCATAGGACAAGTTGCACACACACACCCCACCATACACATACACCGACACCAGGAGATGATCCGAGCAGGGTGTGGGGCCCAGGGCAAATCAGCCTGTGTGAGGCCCCACCCTCGCCCTGATCCCGATGCCCCGGATGCAAAGAAGCCGCCAGTGGCAGCAGCTGTCAAGTGGCGGGGCTACCAATGTGGCCCTTGACAGCTCGCCAAAACTCAGTAAGTGGCCCTCCACCTGAAATAAGTGCCTGCCCTTGCATTAGTCACTAGCAATGCCAAGGGTACCCAAGAAGAGCTTCTGAAGTGGAGGAAAAAAATTGGAGCAGAACCTGTCAATGAAATGAAGATATGTTTCCTTTGCAAATCAACAAAATTTTCAGTGTCTCAAACATGAAATGGGCAGTTGAGATCTTTATGGTTCCTATTCAGGCCTCCTTCTTTTGATCTACTGTGCCCTCTGTGATCTGTTATCTCAGGAAGGCTCAAGCTAAGATGCATATCTTATTGCATTCATGGATAATATATCAGTTGTCACACACACACACACACACACACACACACACACACACACACACACACACACACCATGAATGCAATAAGATACATTCTTTCCATTGGGAAGAACAACAACATAGGGCCTGTGGGTAAGATCCTATGAAGACAGACTGAGGAAGGCTGAGAGGTGATCTTGTGGCTGCCTACACACTCATCGTGGGGGAAGTGGCGATCAGCAGGGAATAGGGGATACTTTGTTTACCAGGGTGCCCCTTGGGGTTACTGGAAACAACAGCCGTAAACTGAAGGACATTAGGTTTAGATTGGAGATCAGGAAGAAATTCTTTACGGTGAGGCATGCCAAAATATGGAATGGGCTTCCAAGGGAGGTGGTGCTTTCCCCTACTTTGGAGGGGTTCAAAAGGAGATTAGACAAGCACCTGGCTAGGGTTACTTGACCGCAGTGCTCTTTCCTACCCAGAGCAGGGGGTCAGACTTCATGATCACTAATAGGTCCCTTCCGACCCTAGAAATCTATGAAATTTATGAAACAAGCCACTCATAATTAGTCAAATGCTGGAAAGGATTTATACACACTAGTTACTCCAATACAGGCATGGTCCTGGCCATATTTTTGAGTTCATAGTACAATTTGCAAAGATCCAAAAGAACTTCCATGAATCAGCCATTTCTTGCCAGTGGTGCTGTAAAGCCAGTTTTCTCCAGTGTTTGAAATTTGCTCGTCAATCAGTGTTTTCCCTTGAGTGGGATTTCTCAAACTGCACCTCCAGAAATTCAGTGACAGAACACTGAGCCAGTTGTTCAATACAGTATGAATTGAGGTGTCAGTCCATTTGTGAACAGGTAAGTACCTGGAATACATTTAAAGCCAACTCGACTTTCACTCCGGGCTTTTGTAGACTCATTTTTGGAAGCAAGCTTCACAGTTCACTTTGACAGCTCAATCATGCAAAGGGACTTGGCCACAGGCATTGTCCACTGATTCCAACATTATATTTATATTATTAATTGCAGCTTTGGAAGAAGATATAAGAAGCCATGTCATAATATACAAACAAGAGTACTCCTCCTATGTCCTGTTAGAGGAAAACCAAACATTTGCTTTATTTAAATTTTCTGTAACATAGGGAGTACCCAAAGGTTTGAGTTTCTTAGTGGCAATAAAACAGTTGTCAGAAAATCTGCTGTTTTCAAAGAAAATCCATCTTCAATATACACAGAAAGAAGATTAGAAAGTTGAAGTCCTCCACCTAGTTTTTCACTTGGAGTTCATATACAGCCAAGTAACTTCTGTGTCACCTTCAGAAAAGACCAGAACCCTGAAAATGGGGGTTCTTCTGTCTTCTGGATCTCTATCACATGCACCAAATTGGGCATCAAGAGAAAACTATAGTTGGATACAGATCCTCCATTATGCTACATTCATCTTATTGCACATGAAATACCACGGCCTCAAGACCTCAAAGTTATCTCATATATATAGAAAGTTCCTTCAGATACAGAAGCGCCTTAGCCTGAACTAAGATATAGAGTTTTGTTTTCTTAAAATATTTAATCAGTGGCTGGCATAATCTGATGATTTTGGAAGAACTTCCCCAGCTGAGCTGGAGGCAGGAGTGTTAGGACACTTACTCAAGCCACCGACAAAAACATTGGCTCACCTACAGATTTCACAGGTTAAGAGGCATTGCCCATTAGTGATGAATGCATAGAAAATCTGCTAACAGAACAATTATCAGGTAAGACATTTCTCATTTGTCAAGGTTTTGAAGTACAGAGAAGGCAAAAGGAAGGAATATGTAGGCAGAATTGTACTGGTCTTTTATGAATTCTCATTACAGTTACATAAGTCGAAACAAGCAAACTTAAGTATTCATTTTGTTCTTGCTTTTCTCTTCATTTCAGGGACCTCGAGGTGCAAGCGGACACCTTGGATATTTAGGAGATGATGGGGAGCCGGTAAGCTTAAAGCACTTTAATTTTTACTAGGAAAAATACATGAAAACTCAACACTCTATTAGCATATGTAAATTGACATAGCTCCCTAAAATTCAGTTCACATCTCCTCTATCTTTCAGGGTCCAAGAGGACCTTCTGGACTGGTGGGAAGACAAGGCAATAGGGGATGTCCAGGTACAAGAGGTCTCAAGGTAAAACTGCAAGTGTAATTTTAACTCACAGTAAAATGTTTTCTTTATCTTTTTGTTTTGTTTTGTTTTGCCTACTTATTTAACAGATATTTGTTATTTTAATTTATTTCAGGGACTTCGAGGAATCAGTGGGCATAAGGTTTAGTAAAAAGTTATTTATTTATTTATTGTTTACTTAATTTGGAAAGAAAAAATATGACTTCAAACTGAAGTATCACTTCTAATTTCCAGATGGCATTTCTTTTCTAGGACTACATATTATAAACATTGCTTGTGCTTGACTCTGAGTTCACTGGTCAGCGTAGGCATCTATTTGGTCCCTAAAAGACATCAGATAGAATGGAGCTTCAAAGAAAAAGTAATTGGTAAATGCAGTATTTTAGGGCTTTATTCTCCTTGTGCTCAAGTTCTTGAAAGTTTGCCATAAGCTTCAATGGGCACAGTATTGGTTTGTTGTTCCTTTTTAACCTATTTTGAAAATCACTGTGGTGGTATGCCCATTGTACGGTCATGTGTAAGACAAATGTAAAAAATGAAACAGCAGGCATTAATTCATACATTCTTAAATTTATGTTTGACTTCTCTGTCAGTTGGACTATACACCTGAAATGATTATTTGTGAATGAGACTCATTCATACCTATTTTTGTCATCTCAGGGATCCAGTGGTGATGATGGGATTGATGGAATTCAAGGAGAAGAGGTGAACCCTTTTTTTTTCATGTATTATGTTGACATCAACTTAAATTCTGAAATAAAATAATAAAAGAATTAAAATATAAATAATTAATATTAATTTCTTTTTATCTTTAAGGGTGATCCTGGACTTTCAGGAAACAAAGGCGAAAAGGGTGACTTAGGCTATCCGGTAATGTGTTATATTTTCTTATTTGATCAGGGTTTGGTTTCAGAATAATAAATCTGCATATTACATGGAAATGTTAAATTATTACTTGAACACAGGGAGTGGCTTACTATCACAAAATTATGAATCTGTTTTGACTTGGGTCAACATGGTTTAGTCACAATTCCTGCTTCATCAGAAGTAGGATTGCCTCTCTCTTTGTGGTTGACAGGGTCTTTTTTCAGTAGTAAATACCCAAGTATATTTCTTGATAGGACATTTTATTTGAAAAATGATTAAATGAACCATGTATTGTACAGGATTCAACATTCTTGCATATATTTCTTAAACTCAAGTTGCTCCTTAAGGGCTAGCATTAATTTATAGTAGACATGCATTAACAATTCCTGATTCATAGAGCAAAACCCTGGAATGAATGTTAGTAATTAAGGAGTTGAGCTGAACTTCATTGGAAAGAGCAATGCTTTTGAGTTAATTTGTCCTTCCTCTGCAGGATTTAGAAAAAGTGCTTTCACAAAATTTATTATCCATTTTCCATGCCTTAAACAACTTTCAGTTCGCTTGATAAGGGTTTTTTTGTATGTTGGCTGTTTAGATTGTCTCCCCTCTTTCTGCTAAAGTGTCAGGGTGTTTTTAAGCCCTCCACAGAGGCATTGTGTGTTGGCTACAGCTAAGGCTAGGGACTTTGACTGATGTGTGCCAATGCTCCTGCTGGAACCAAAGCAGGATGTTCCTAGCTAGAGGGACTTGGCCCATCATTCAGGGTCAGACCGATCTCCATTTTTGGGATCAGGAAGGAATTTTCCATCATGGACTTACTAGTAGAAAGTGTGGAGGGGTTTCCTTCCTGCGTAGTGAGGGGCATGGCCCTCTACGTGGGATCTCTTGAGCATATATTGACAGCATGTCATAGAAGCAGGACGTTGGCTGCCATGGTTCCCTTACTTTATCTGTGTCAAGTTAAGGTGTTAGGTTTGTGTTGTGTCGAGGTTTAAGTTAGTCTTAGGTAGAGTTTAGTTATGGATTGTATAGGATAGTTTGGATAGGGATGATCCTACCTTAGGTACGAGGTTGGACTCGATAACCTCTGGATGTCCCTTCCAGCCCTACTTCTCTATTATTCTATGAGTATGTGAAATGCATGGCATTTGAGCTGCACTTTAGCCTTGAGGAAAGTTGACAGAGTAATTTGCTCTAAGTAATCTTTTCCCCTCTACAAAAATACCTTGCCATTCTTATAGTAGGTAACTGAGGAATTTTACTCTTGGAACACTAGTTGAGCACAGAAACTCATGAATTCAACCAACTAAATGCTTTCTCTGAAAAGCTAAGATGTTTAAATAATGAAAAGGGCTTGCATAAAGAGATCACAGAGAAAAAGCATAGTTCTTTGGAATCGATGTATTTAGCCCACATTCTTGTGGTTGAATGATTTAAACAGGCATAAGGGTTCATCCATGCAATTTTTAGTCCAGGGTAACAACTTGAAGAAAAACAATACAGGGTCTTTCAGGCCACTTATTGTGAATTTTAAATCCTTAACCCTTCCCCTCCAACAGAAAAATCACTTTTCAGATCCTTACTTCATTTTATGATTTCAGGGCAGCACAGGACCAAGAGGACCCCCTGGTGAACGTGGACCAAAGGGCTTTCAAGGAGATTCTGTAAGCTTTTTCCAGATGCAATATAGTTGCAACCTAGTTCTTTGCAAATTAGTTTTTAAAGATATTGCTCATTTATTAACTTGTATACCCTTCTGTCTGGCAGCTTGAATGAAGACATACTTTTAACTGTCTTTAAAATGTGCAGCACTATATGTGGGATTCCTAATGCTTAATCTTGTTATATGAACCCTTCACATAATAAACTTTTTCTCCTTTTTTAACAAAAAATGTCCCACAACTTTAAAATATTTAGTACTTCATTTTTCTCTCAATATGTACTCACTAGAGAGGGCTCCAGCGATCAATAAAAATAATTTTCTGGTTTGGCTAAAGGCAGATTAAGAAGATGATCATCATGTTTGTTCATCCAACATAATAAAGCACTTGCAAGATGTCATATCAGATTATCTTTGTAAAAAGAACAAATAACATTACCAGCTAACTGCATAGTATTTCTTTTCTTTTTCTTCTTTCTTAAGGGAAATCCTGGATTGATTAGTGAGATAAAAGGATCTAAAGGCATAAAAGGAGACCAAGGAAAAGTGGTGACTATTTAGTATCTTTTGCATTTCTATATCAATGGTTTATTTTCCATATGCTAACCTACAGTATTTTAATTTTTTTTTCTAATAAAGAAATAAGTCATGTAGTCCAACCCCATGCCCAGGGTAGGATCAACCCTAGTGTAGATCCAACCTGCATTTAAAAACTTCCAGTGGTATAGAGTCCAGAACCACTCTCAGCAATAGGTTCTGGCTCTTACTCCCTCCCACCTCACTATCCTTCCTCCTAGCCAGAAAGTACTTCCTGATATCCAACCTAAATTTTCCTTGTTGTGATTTAAGGCTGCTGCTATTTGTCCTGTTCCCCATGGCCACAAAGAATACTCTGTCACCATCCTCTCTATACTATCCTAAATATACTGGGGATGAAGCTTTCTATTGTGTACCATGCTACATATTAGCGTAGAATCATGTACCAAACCCACAAATCACTGGCAAAGCTATTGACTCACTCCAAATCCACAGATCAATGGAGATAATTTAAAATTATTGTAAAGATAATTCATGCAAAATTCTCACTGGACTCAAAGGAAATTTTGCATCCAAAAGAAATGAACTCTTATACCTTCAATATTTCTGAAGGTGTCATAGATTCAATCCCTTTTTATATAGAAGGTATGGCTTGGTTCATAAAGTTTGATTTAAAGATGCTAAGAATCGTTATGGTGGGGATTTCTTTCTAAATTCAGTCTCTTCACAAGCATATGCCAGGGCAGTTTAGAACTATGGAAGCAGTAAAGCTGTTACCTCATGTTACTAGCTAGCATGGTTTCATCCATTGTAATCTCTGTAATGATTGCTTTTGTATAATGCTTTCCACCAGTGGGTCTGAAAGTACCATAAAAGAGGACAGTGCCATTATACCTGTTTTGCAGATGGGGAAATTGAGACATAATGGGGGCTAGAGAAATAGCTAACCTTACACAATAGGGGCTGTTAAGGAGCCAAGAAAGGAACTTCCGTGTCTGGAGTCCTAGTCTACCTGCCAGGATATATTATAACTCTGTGAAAGTCATCATAATTGTGTTGATAGATATTTATAGAGTGTTACTAAGCAGTAGGTAAGATATTTACTACTTATTTTGATGATCACATTTTGTAAAACAGGCCACACCAGAAAGGTTTTGACAAAAAATGCTATACAGCAGAAGTCACAAAGCTAGCATTTAATGGTTCTGTTCTTTATTCTGATCAAGTGGTAATGTTTTGATCTGATGGATGGATGGATATATGGGAAAAAGTGACACAATATAGCAGCATTTGAGAGATAACATGAAATTAAATGTCGTATTTACAGGGTGAAAGAGGACCAGGGGGATCACCAGGCTTGCCGGGATCTGGGAACTTCATAGTAAGAACCTACATAGCCAAAGACACTGGACATGCAACTTGAGGCTTCATACAAAGGAAATGCCCAACTATGGTCGAACACAGAGTATTTTGTACCTTGCCTCTCACTCTTCTTTCCAAAAGCCTCACTAAAAGAAGATGAAATAAACAGATCTCAGATAGACTGCCCTGAAAGTATTAACAACAACAGCAGCAGCATTTGGTTTCATATGGATACTTTCCTTCTGACCAGAAGTTTCATATGGATTGCCAACATGAACGATTAACAATCCAGATGAAAAGATTAGGGGAAAATAAGCTTTAATAGCAAAGCTTAAATTATAGACATGTATCCAGTGCTGTCTGAACAAAACTGCAGATAGGAATAGTCCTTAATGACTCAAATAGTTCCTGAGACTTCAGAGGAATGTTACTTATCCTAAAAATAGGGCTAAGGTAGGATTTCCATGTAATGCAGGCTTTGTACTAGTTATCAACACAGGGTTGAATTTCATACTGTAGATAAGGGCTGTCCAAAAGTTAAACCCATTTAGTGAAGAAGGAGAGCAAACAACAGTGACACCAGAAAGTGCCTTCTTTGCTTCAAGTCTTCACAAAACCAGCTTGACCAGATACTTAAATTAAATTAATTTAAGTGGGGGGAGGAAGGGGACAGACCATGGGCCTGTATAGGAAACCCCTAGGTTAAAGAATATTTAAATGGACTGGATATATTCAAGTCAGCAGTATTTTCTGAAATCTATCAATGTGCTTAAAGAACTAACTGAAGCAATTTCTAAACCATTAGCAATTATCTCTGAAAACACCTGAAGGATGGAGGCAGGTCTCAGAAGACAAGAGAAAGGCAAACATAGTTTCTCATTTAAAAAAGGGGGAAAACAGAGCAGTCCTTCTGACTATAATGCCTGGAAAAATGCTGGGATGACTTATTGAACAATAAATGTATAAGCATCCAGAGGATAATATGGTGATAAGAAATACTTAACATTTTCTTTTTGAAGTCATATCAGGGAGATCAAATTTCTTTTTTTGACATGGTACCTGATTTAATGGATAAAGGGGAAGGATTAGATGTAACATAGCTTGACTTTCATAAGGGTTTTGGTCTTGTCCCTCATGACATTTTTATAAGAGAAGTAGGGGGAAATGGGCTAGAGAAAATCACTGTATAGTGGGCGCACACCACAGTATAGTCAAGTCTCATGATTTTTGGTGTTGTTCTTAAAGTCTATGCTTCAGGAATGTGAAAAACTTAGCTCTTTCTTTTGTGTGTGTGTGTATATATATATATATATAATATATAAATAAAAGCATAGACATGTATGTGTGTGTGTGTGTGTGTATATACACAAATACACATATGGAAGAGATAAGTCTTTCACATTCTCTAAGTGTAGACTTTAAGAACGCTAAAAATCATGTGAGATAACAATACTGACAAGGTACCCAAAGGAATTGGCAATGTTGGACTGTCAAAGTGGGATAGTACTTCAAGTGGAGTCTCACTTGGGTCTGTCTCAGGGTCCCAGTCTACTCAATATTTTCTTAATGATTTGGATGTTTGGATAGAAGATACACAAGTAAAATGTATAGGAGGGGTGGCAAACACCTTGGGGGCAGGATCAGTATTGAACTCCAGTTTGAGAAGTGGGCAGGGGACTTTCAAATGGCATATTGGCTCAAGGATGCAATTGCATCCAGCAATTGTCTAATCAGATGTCAACCAATTTGATCTTGAAATGCTGGAAGACTCCCATAAAAAATAATAAGGGATATTTAACCTTTGGTTATCTTGGTCCTTGATTATTACTATATATCATACATAGCAAAATAAATATACATATGTTTCTGTAAATTGTTGGAATATCCAGAGTTATATTCACACTTGTGAAGTGCTCAGACTTGGCTCCAGCATAGACAGTAGCACCCACATCACTCATGTCCAGATGGTTCACAACTCACTCAGTTAGCAGCAGATTACCAAGTTAAAGAAAAGCCATTCAGTAATTGCTATGGCTTTTACATCAAAGCGAGTTGCATCTTCATGCAGTGATCCCGCACAGCTGATTGGAAAAGTGGCCCCCTATTCCACACAGGTGGGAGCTGCAGCTATCCATAACCCCTGGCTTTTTCACAAACAACCCTGCAAAATATCTGGATTCTGCTGCACACACTTAATTGTACCCATTTATCTAAAGCTTTGTAGGGGGAAAGATTAAGTATCATCTCTTAATGGAACTGAAATAAGAACTTCCTAGGATCTAATACATTTTCTAACAAGCAACTGTCTTGCTTTGTCTTAGGGAGCAACAGGTCTAAGAGGACAACCAGGTCCAGAGGTAAGCTACAGTAAGCTTTTATACTGGGGTTGTGGTCTACGACTTTTTAAAGTGTTTTGAAGCGGAAATCAAGCTTAAAGTAAGTCTGCTCTAGTAACAGTAGAGTCTGAGAAGCAAATTCTACTTGCCTTACTCATGTGATCAATCGCTGTGATTGAACTAGCACTAGTATGTATATGAATAAGGGAAGTAGGACCCTGGATTCCTCTCATAGATTTCCAAACTATTGCATTGTACACTAATTCAGAACTGATGAAAGATTATTAATAAGAACCAGTTTGTTCAGGACACTGTCAAGCAGATTAACTGTTACAAAACCTACTGCCAGCAAAGATATTTCCATTGTTTTCTTAATTGCACTGACACCCTGGGGACGAGGATGACCTCACTGATCTTTATTGTCTGAGCTGAAAAGCATGCAGATTATAAATGAACAGCATATGTAGTGGCAAACGGTAGTTAGCTGTGTTAGTCTGAAGTCAGGCAAAAGGCGGGGTAGAGATGCACCCTATAGACCAGGGGTGTCAAACTCATCCTGCCCTAAAGGCTAGATGGGTGGTGTGGGGCCAGTCCACAGGCCAGACTGGATTCACAGGGCAGCCCTGCATGCTGGATCCAACATGCGTCCTGGAATGGCCAGAGTAGATGCTGTGGGGGACACTAGGGCCATGCTGCATGGGATGACAGCTGGAGCAGGCGCTGTGTGTGGGGCCACCCAGTATGCCCCACATGCTGCCTGTGGGCCAACTCTGAGGCTCAGAGTCAGCACTGGTGGCTGGAGGATAGGGCTGTGGAGGCTGGATCTGGACCATCTGCCAGATCTTTGCCACCTCTGTCATAGACTAACTAAATCAGAGATGCCTAGGCTTTTGTGAGCCTGAGCTCACTTCATCAGAAGGGTTGTTAGGTGTTGATGAAGTTGAGCTTGGGCTCACAGAAGGTTATTCATCTCTGAGTTATGAAAAGCAACCTGGATTTAAAAAAATCTTTCTTTTTTCATAATCTCAGGTGATCATGTGAAGAAATATGTGATTCAGTGTCTGATTTGAATTCAACAATGGCAATTCATATTTGCTCTCAAAACAATAAGGAATACAGTTATATACACTGGCCTCTGTATAGATGAACAGACAATGGCACATCTACACCTGAACTTTGCAGGAGTATATATGCACATGTGATTTTTATACTGTTGTAGCGTGATGACTACAGGAATGAATTTCAGCATTTTCACAGACAAGTGTTTTATTGTCAATGGCATGTAAACAAGTACTAGCACATGAAAAATTCAGGTGCATATATTATTCTGACAACAGTAGACCCGAGAAAAGCCCTTTTAAATGTGAGGCTGAGCAGATAATTCCTAATGAGTAAGTTGTTAGGTGATTTTTTTTACCCCTCTTTCAAGCTGTCCAATGATGCTTGAAGATGCTAGTTGCTATTGCCATCTAGTATTGAAATTCTTTAAATAATTTTTGATCTGTTGAATCGCTGTCCAGTTCATGATGAGTATTCAAGTGTTTAATTTTTAGCTGTTTGCCTCTGCAGGTCATTTTGGTATTTCTGCTAGCTCCATGAGCATAGGTCTTTTGAAACTCTTCTGCAAATATGCATTGTTAATATTGCTTATTGAGAGGTTAATGCCAAAAAAGCAATGCTTTTAAATTAGAAAGTATAAAATGGGTCTTGTAGTGAATCAGTCATCACTGTTGCATATGAAAGTCTTTAAAAGATGTTGCCTCTTATTACAGGGTGGGAAAGGAACTCCTGGTCAGAAAGGTGTCCAAGGAGAGCAAGGATTCAAAGGACCTCAGGTGAACATTAATTTTCCTCATGGGATTTTTGAGAGGCTGGAGGATTTGAAATATTGAAGAGAACTAAGAATCTATCTGAGAGTTAATAGACCTGGGGTATTGATTCCAGATGAGACCCTTTCTGGGAGTGAATTTCGTAGGGCTATTTTTAGAGCACTTATAGCAGTAGCTTGAGGTGGGTGTACTACAGAGTAAAGTTCCTTGCATTAAACACACCCCTTTCTTAACTGAAACAATCCTGGTTTACCCCTGTACCTCTGAGCAAAATGGTGACACCACCAGAGCTGATTGTCAGCCAAGTATTCTATGTAATTGTATAAGTATCTTGGATCCATTATAAACATGGGGATAAACTGACTTGCAAGTGAAGGTGATTGCAAACTGTTAACCCCTTTTGCCAGTGAATTCAACAGCTACAAAGTAGAGGTTTACCCCAGAAGAGCGATAGCATCCCTATCTTCCTGTAAGTCTTCTACCAGGGAGGGAGCCTTTTAAAATTCTGTCTCAGGTACCCAAGGAGGTTTATGGGTGAATATCACCTGGGATAAGCATGTTTTGACACACTGGTCTTATCCCTGCCCTTTTCAGATTGGCTGTACCCAGTCTGGGGTTTGTTGTGACCAACTGCAGGACCTTTTAGCAGAAAGGAGTTTATTCCTTACAGACTTCTTAAATCAAGGACCCAGAAGCTGGAGTCGATTGGACGAAGTAAACAGACAAAATCAAAACCAAGACCCAGAGATGTTTATGGATTGATTTCCAGCCCATTATTCTTAGTTTATAAAATTGTGTTTGTTTAGCTTGATTAGTGGACTTAGAGATGCTTAAATCTTCCTTCCTTCCATCAATCTTCCTATTCCTTCCCAGAAATATTCTTGGCTGAAACAACAAATTTCTGAAACTCTGTCACCTCTGATTTCTTACTACATTCTTAATACAGATGTGAATTTTTTTTCTTTTTTTACTCAAAACAGCTTACTGTGGGATCTTTACATGGCTTATAGAAGTTGAGCCAAATTTAGATCTCTTTATGAGTGAGAGTACTCAGCTGATCTCAGTGCCCTGGGAGTTATGGCTGTGCAAAAAATGCAGGATCATACTTTAGCTGTGGGTGCTTTATTTGGCTGGTTGGTTTTCCTTCATATGCTTTTGTATATTTCCTTCATATCTTTTTCATATATGTGTGTGGTTTTAATGGGGGATCATAGTAGTAACAAGGATTTTTGCTGCGTTCCCAAAACCTTGTAAGAAGAAAGGTTTTTAAAGAGATGATCGAATGGAGGATTCTTGTAACTGTCAAGAACAGAATCATCATAGGTGTGGTCATGAGTGTCAGTTGCACGCTGGGAGAGAGACAAGAGTTCAAACTGATGTGATGCTGGGTATCCGCAATGCTCATTGAAATGAATGATTATAGACAGATGAACAATTTACTGTGAGGCAGCAGTGTCAGAACTCCACTGGGCATCAGCTGCTCCTTGATGACTATTCAGATGCACACGCCTACCTGCAGTCACTGCAGCTCAGGCAGCATAACTTCCCCCTATTTCCATGAGGACTTAGCTAACATGGTTTAACTTCCATTTACCAAGGGGTAAGAGCATTTGCACACAAAGTTACAGGGGAGCAGCTGATATGAAAAAACCCTGTTATGTTGTGATAAGTGTTTAATTCAGCTGCCAAATGAAAGTAGAAAGTGTCAGTTGTTGTTCAGGACTACTCAGCAATTTATAGGATTAAGTCCTAAAAAAAAAAGCTGACTAGTTGTCCTGGCTCCTGTCTGCTTTTGGAATGGGGCCAATGAGTTCAATGAGCAAAAATCCTGGATAGAAACACTATGAAAAAATTGGGATTTTTGATGAAAAACAGAAAGACAGGATTAATGTCCTTGGAGCACCTCCTGTTTGCATCACTGATTCTTAGTTCATATTAACAAACCATGGAGTATAGTCATAATTAAAGAAAATTCCATTCGAGGTTTGAAAATTGTGCTAAATGCATGCTTTCTTGAACCACTAACACATTTGACCCTTGTAAAAAAGTATCAGATTTTGCCAAGCAGAACGAAGCCTTACATGAATTTCTGTGATTGCTTCTAGATGCCAGATCCAATTAATGTTAAATCTTCAGGGATTGTTCCCAAGATCTGTGGGCAGAACCCAGTTGATATTGTGAAAATCAGAAAACCAGAAATGGGAGGCAGAGGCAGAATCTCTTGCATCTAATTAGCAGAGACAGCAGTCTTAATCCTCGCTGTAATTGTCTGTAGGTAAAGAAAGGGTTGATGGCAGTCTGTAACACATTACAGCCTAACAATACCACTCATCTCCATGCTGTTCAACATGGTTTAGCTTGCTGACACTTGGAACAACTTTTCTCCCAGACAGAAAGAAAAATGAGAATAGTGGGGAGAAATTGAAATGTGTGTGCATACAGAGCCCCTGGCATGGCAAGGAAGTGGAGAATGGAAGGTATAGTGGGAAAGGAAGAATGAAAGAACCCATACAGGGCAGAAAATGGATGCAAATGGAAGTGGGAGAAAAATGAAGAATGATTCAATTAGAGCATGAGAAATGTAGTGGGGCGGGATGCAGAGCATTGCTGAAGGAGAGGGGATAGGACACTGTGGATTATTTGAAATCTCTGAATTTTTCTTGTGAATCATGTTTGCATACCTCACAGTGGATGGCAGCCTTTAAAGGATCTCAAGTCACCCCAGAGTGCCACAGCACCCTGGTTGAGAGTCACTGGTCCACACCATAGCACTCAGTGTAGCTTAGAAGATACCTGAGCTAGCTCAGATACTGGTAGCAGGCTAGCCTCCAGAGCAGGGGTGGGCAAAATACAGCCCACGGGCCAAATCTGGCCCACCAAGCCATTCTATCTGGCCCGCGGGACCCCTAAACATTTTAGGAAATGTATATTTATCTGCTCCTGGCTACCTGTCAAAGATGACAGGAGCCAGGGGCAGTAGGATCCAGGGGGAGCTGGCAGGAGCCAGCAACATGGCCAGCCTGGCCCTGCCCCACCCCCTCTCACTGCTGTCCCCCCAACTGGAAGTCTTTGCCTGCCACTGCTTTCGGGCTGCTCCAGCACCATGTGGCTGCATCGCCAGACTGTGGGAGCACAGAGTCATGCTGGTATCCCAGGGCCAGGAGTGAAAGGGAGGGAGGGAGGGAGGGAGGGGATGTGTGTGTGTGTGTCCATCCATGTGGGGAGGGGGAGAGAGAGACAAAGAGCAATGAGGGAGGGAGATATTGTGTGTGTGTGTGCATACACATGTGTGAGAGAGAGAGTGTTCATAGGGCAAGTCCCACATGCACACCCCACCATACACATACGTCCACACCCAGAGACAACCTGAGCAGGGTGAGGGGCCCAAGGCAAATCAGCCTGCGTGGGGCCCCACCCCACCCCACCCCTACCCTGATCCTGCACACCCTGGATGCAAACAAGCAGTGGTGGTGGGGCAGGGGGGTAGATGGTGAGCAGCCAGATATGAAGCCAGATGTGGCGGTGCGGAGTCACCATGGATGCTTTGCCCACCTCCACCGGGTCCCCCAAAGTGCAGGGCTTGGGGCAGTCTCTCCAATTTGCCACCCTCTAAGGACAGCCCTGCCCACACACCCCCTTGCACTGCCATACACAGAGATGCCCACACCCCCTCACACACCCCAGCCACCCTTTTCCCACACACAGTCCCCCACAAACCCCATACCCACCCACACCCTACATAACCACACACTAACAGACCCCTGCAATCATATCCCCATGCCCCCCCCACAATATACAAGAGTAAGACCTAATTGTAAGCTATTGTGCAACCACCTCTGTGTACACTACACAAACACATGTAAATCATGAGAAAAAGATTTTTTGAAATCAAATTAATGAATATTGTAGATGTTTGATTTTTAGAATATAATTTGGTATTTTTCTGGTTCTGAGATGGCAAAATAAGGGGGCAAAGAGAGGGACATTTGGTGGCAAAGGTCAGAGGTTAGGGGGCGGGACTTGTCACAAGATGGTGACTGGGAGGTGTGGCACCTGTCAAGGGGTGGGACTACCAGTGCAGCCCTCGACAGCTTGCCAAAACTTAGTAAGTGGCCCTCCACTTGAAATAATTGCCTGTCCCTGCTCTAGAGTGTGGTCAGTGTGGACCAGCTTACCCTCTTTGTGGACTGGTACATGAGCTCACAAAGCTCTGGGCTGCTCTGACTAGACCTTGACTAGTATCTGAGCTGAACTAGTTTGTTCACATCTCACATGAGTACCTCTACGCTGGGCTGTGATCTGGTCTTCAGATGTAGCCTGGTTGTAACTGGGGCTCTCACTAATCTACTCAGTCTCACTGGCCATTGCTCTTATTGAGTAGCACCTTTCTCTACAAGCAGTGCCAGTAACTCCAGTGTGAGTAAGGGTATCAGCCTCTGACCTCTAATTCATGGGACAGTCTGAGTACACATGACTGCCTCACTGGGCTTAAGAGAAGATCCTCCTCCCATATTCATAGGAGGAGACCAACAGACCCAATGCAGTTCTGCTGAATGAAAAGAGCGCAATTTGGAAAGGGAAGGGATGATTCCTCTGGAGCATGAAACACCTTGTGCCTCATTATAAAGTGGGAGGCAGAGGCATGGTTCGCTGATTCCCTGAGCCTTCCTTCTCTGTGAGAGAAAGTAAGCTAGAGTGGCGGTGACTGTGCCACTCCATGGAGTGAGTGACTTTGTCAAGGAAAGGTGTTTTGGTCCTTCCCCCTGCTTCCCAGCTGGGTTATGGTTGTGTTCTTAGATTTCCCTACATTTCTACAGTAGGAGTAACACCTAAATTAGAGGGTTGTGGGTATTTACTCCGTTATTCACTGTAGGGCACTTCCATGATGTGAAGTGCTGTACGGGGGCTAAGTTACCATTTCATAGAGGGTTCTCTTGAATTTTACCCTTAAGAATTTATGTATGTGTATGTGTTAACTGGATTTTCTGTTGTGCTTTGTAGGGGCCCAGGGGGATTCAAGGTATGAAAGGAGAGAAAGGAGAACAAGGAAATAAAGGTTTTCAGGTATGCAGTACCATCGTGAAAACACTGTATAGTGCTTTAATTTTAAGGCACTGTGGAGATATGTAGTGGAAAAGTTTAATTTAATCTTAGAATTGCAGATCAGTATAACGTGACATTGTTGTCAGAAAGAAGATGAAAAGCAGTTAACATATGGTACTTCCAGGCAAGAATAAAATGTTTAATACTTTAACAATAAAAAGAAGAAAAATGCAATGGGGCATACAGCAATCTGCCTTCAGCCGTTATATCTCATCATCTGAACTTTTACGGGGACTAAATAGTTGAGAGAAGCGTGAGCTTTCAACTAGGCAACAGCCTGTTTAATCAGATGCTATGAATGGACTTCATAGTAGTATATTCATAGCATCTGACAAAGCAGGATGTTGCTTGGTTGAAAGCTCATGCCTCTTTGAACCACTTGGTCCATGGAATCACTGTGCTCTGCCTCCTGTCATGCAGAGGAGTAATTTTGTCAACCATAATGAAGGGAGTTAGAGAGGTACCACAAATGATCTTAGGTCAAGGTGTCCGTTTGCTATATGGTGCAAGAGCCAGGAAGCTTCGAAGCACCGTGCTATAAAGCAAACAGATGTCTGCCACTGGAGCAGCATAAATTGATACCTCCTTCATCACAGTCATAAATTTTAGGCATTTGTGGCATGACAAGGGTCTTGGCCTTTGTGCCACCATAAACTTTTTTATAGCACCATAAAGATGATGAAAGACGATGTCTGTTTTCCCCCTTAGTATCCTGAGCCCTCTACTTCAGTATCCCATGCATCAAGGCACCCCCACAGTGTAAATTGCCTCATTCCTCCTACCCCAGTAAGACTCTGAACACCTCGCATTCCCAGATTTTCATTTTCTTTGCTATGCTGCCAAATATTCCTCCTCTCCTATCCAGTACTGTTCTTAACAGCTCCCTCCCTTTGTACATTCACAGGGCAGAGAAGGAAGTTAATAGTGCTCAGAGAGAAGCTAGTAACTCTAGTAGAGGAGGCCAAGAGCACTGAGGCATGGTATTAAGCAGAATGCCCTTCTTATCCTCCTATGTCCTCTCCACTTTTACTAGAGGGTAAAATTGATTTACTCTGTAATGAACATGGTGTGTATGCAAATTACTGTCCATGTGAAGTTTTGCCTGCCATTGATATACATCTGTCTGCCACATCAGACACTTCAGAAAAGTGTTGTTTGCCAGCATGGAATATCAGAAGGCATTCTGAATATTTTCTTTAACATAATCTGTTTTAAGAGTAAATGTTCTAGAAAATAGTTTACGCATTTGCCAAGTTAAGCAGATTTCAGTGTTATGGGGGTTTTTTCCTAGACTGTCTTTTTTTCCATTCTTATTTTATTTCTGTTTTCCGTGCTCTCTGAAAAATGCCTGAGTCCTGTCCTAGTTTTTACTTTGTTTTTGGCACCAGTCTTCTTGACCCAGTATCCATGCTCTGTACACATGCTAAAGTAGTATTTTCTGGAAGGGAAAGATAGAAAATTAACTTTCTAATTCCCCTAAGCTTTTCTTTATAACTTCCAAGTTGGGACATAAATTTCTTCCAGGCATGAGATGAATTAGTATCCTACTGACTAGGAATTGTTCTGGCTACTTGTTTTGTTGGGCAGGTACTTGAGGTCCATCTCCCAAGGAAGTTTTACTTAAATAATTTTAAATTTAGAATTGCAGATCAGTATAACGTGACATTGTTGTCAGAAAGAAGATGAAAAGCAGTTAACATATGGTACTTCCAAGCAAGAATAAAATGTTTAATACTTTAACAATAAAAAGAAGAAAAATGCAATGGGGCATACAGCAATCTGCCTTCAGCCATTATATCTCGTCATCTGAACTTTTACGGGGACTAAATAGTTGAGAGAAGTGTGAGCTTTCAACTAGGCAACAGTCTGTTTAATCAGATGTCATCTTATATACTACCTGCCGATCAACACAGCAAAAGCAAAACCTGAAGTCCCACCGTGGCACTTTCAGTTTCACCGCCACAAGCCGAGTCCCACTTCTTCCTCATGGACCACAGCCCGGTGCAAAGCATCCTGTGCGGGGCCTCTCTCCCTGTCCCCCAGCACACTGACGAAAAGCCCTGGTGCACTGGACACGGTGGGAAGGGTGGTAGCCCGAACAGGCAAAGACGCCTCCAACCTACCGGGCTGGAGATAAGTATAACGCTCAGATAACTGGCATATATAATTAACCAGCACCCCCCAGTCCCTATGGATGCCAGATAACAGAGCTTTTACTGTACATACAGTTTTTTTTCTTTGGAAGTCATATATTTGCTTTATAGGTGAATGCATCTGCTTCCTTCCACATAAGTACATCTAATACAGAATATCAGATGAAAAATTTAACTCAAATTTATTCCTTATTTTTTCCTAAATGTATCACACTATGAGCTAAAAAGATTCTACTCCATGATCCTTCAATTCCAAACTTTCCTTTCATTAAGTGGTGGTATATATTCCAAATTGCACTGTGCCTATATCATGTTATAAACTCAGTTCTGAGCTAGTAGAGCAAGCAAACTCTTTTCTGATAGATATTCTCATAATAGGATTCAGTTATGGGGTCCCAACAACATTACATTCCAGAACCTGTACACCATAGTCCAAAAGTTTTTAATATTGTTATTTGAGAGTTGGGATGCCAGTATTTGATAAGTATTAGTCTAACCTGAAGCAAATCCTTTTGGCATCATCACTTTATTGCTTTATGTTCTAAAACAGAATAGACTTTGTAACTGAGCTAAATTAGACTACTTAGGTAGTACCCTGTATGAGCTGCCTGGTTGACACTATTCTTAGTCTGCTACCCAACCTACTTCGATGAACCCTACCTGCATACCTTTGTGGAGGATGTGCTTGTCCCCAAAGAGATGGCAGTCCCCATATTTCCCCCAAGTAGAAGAAATGTGCTTTCCACTGATGCTTTTGTAGGTCATACCAATGGAAAGCTACCTGCATGCTTCCCTACAGGAGCTTCTAGAGGGAGGGCTAGTTTCTCATGTAGGTAGAATAAGAAGCCTTTGCTTTTTGAGCAATAATTTTAAGATACATCTGTTTGTGACAAGGGCACATTAAGTTTGGGCCCTTCAGAGGTTCTGCATGCCCAGGGCCATCTCAATACAAGGCAAGAATTAGAAGTTCCTGAAGGCAACACCAGAGCTATGGAAATATGTCATCTTTCTCCCTTTGCTCTTACATGGCACCCAAAAGCTACCTCTTCCAGTTATACCAGTAGCCACTCTTATTTGGTTAAAAAAAAGGTATTTAGGGGGAGGAAATAGGGAAAAATTTCTGCCCTTATTTACACAGGGGTATTTCTCTCCGATATCAGATTTCAGTGCTAATATGATACAGTGCGGTAGGTGTTGCAACAACATACCTGAGGTCAAACAGGGCCCAGGGTATTTCTGGTATATGTGGACTGAAATGCCATGTCAATGAGCAGTATTCTATTGTGGAAATTGCACAGTATAGGAATATATCTTGATATTCTTCTGGCACAGAAGAAAAAAAATGCCTAACAGATGCTGGTAAAAATGTGCTATGCCTGTCCAAGAAATGGTGGCCTTTTATTTATTAAACGTTGACATTATGTTAGTAAGAGGGAGAGGAAGAATTTTGTTCAGACTTCAGTCAAGGAATTTAACCACAGTTTCTTTGGCTGCCTTCACTAACAGATGTCTTCAGGAGAATCATTATGTCAGACCCACATGGATGAGTGTCATTCTGCAGCCACCACTCTGTTAAGAAATGCTGATGGATGTAGCAGTGTTTGATGAAGCCAGACAATTGAAAAATCAAGTTTGCTTGCATTACATCGAAAAAATAAATCCAGAAGAGAGGAGGATATGCTTTGCTCTCTCATTGTACCAGAAGCTGCTAAAGAAATCACCTCCCACCGCTGCCTATTTAAGCTGTTGTTGTCATGGTAGCACCTATAGACTCCACCAAGTTTAGGTCCCTAGTTTGTTTGCCACTGTGCAGACATATAGGAAGGAGCAACTCCTACTGTAGGTGAGAAATAGAGAAAGCAAGTATTAGTCATTCCATTTCATAGGTAGGGACTGAAGATGTGAGCTCAAAGTCTCATAGGGAGCCTAGAGAAGAGCTGAAATTTGAACATGGATCTCGTAGAGTCCCAGGCCAGGGTGTTTAATCACTAAATCAACCTTTCTCCTTGACCTGTGCTGACTACTTTGTCTGCTAGAGGGTCAACTGTCCTTTCCTCAGAAGACTCTGTGTCGCTGGTCTGTGTTTAAAAAACAAAGAAAAATTTATTTCACGCTTTACACATTTTACATCATAATATTTATATCTCCTATTTTTATTTCAGAGTATACCAGGAGCTGTGGGTGCTAAAGGGAGTACTGGACATCCTGGGATGCCAGGAAGCAAAGTAAGGCCTGTTCTGTACGGTGCTGGATGCGTCTGAGGATTTTTTAAATCTTTCTTCTTGATTGTGGTTATCTTAAATTTATTCATTTATTCCTCCCTGAAGATCTGCTATAGAGCTTGATCCCAAAGCCTTTCCTTAGGAAAAAGTCCCAAGGAACAATGTAAAGCCAAACACTTGATCTTACCAGGAATTTACTTGTATACATTCTAGTAAGGTTTACTGTACTTTTGTAAGCCTTTGGATTGCAGGTTCTACAGTCCTTCAGACCCCTTTAAAGAGGATAAAACCACTACAGTTACCTGTGTATTATACTGCACAGTAGGGACTCTGTGTTCAGTGCCCTAACACTGCTTAAGCAAATGTTTCTTATCTTCTGTTTAGGTTTTCCTCTAAAACAGTTCTTCTTAACAGGTTGCTACCTTGCAGTTCCTAGATAAGAATAGAAATAATAGATAATCTGGCTGGGGTCATTTGACCCCAGCACTCTTTCCTGCCTAGGCAGGGGGTCAGTCTCGATGATCTGTTGAGGTCCCATCCGACCCTACCAACTATGAATCTATGAATCTGTGAGTAATGCTAATGCTTTGGAAGCTTGCAGCATATTTTGTCAAAGAATCATATCATGCTTTATGAGGATGGGAGTTTATGGACTGAAAGAGAGAGAGCTTAAGTGATGTTCCCAGGGTTTACAGTGAATCAGTAACAGACTTGTAAACAGACCTTGAACTATTGCTCCCATATTCTAACCAAGAGAGAGAATACTCATATTGCAAATATTTGATGGTTATTTTTTGGCCGTGCTAAGATGCTGATTTGAGTCTCATGGATCTGCTTGTCAGTTCCTTGACCCCTGGTAAGCCATGGCTTCTGAAATGAGAAGCTCATGGTGGTGCCTTTCTTTTGAATGACTGTTCTGACAAGAGTTCACATGTATATTATCAGGTCAAAATTTAAGCTTATTTTTTCTTGAAGGTTTACAAAATCCAAGACCAGAAGAAATATTTTTGTTTCCTCAATTACATTGAAACTATTTAAAGTAAGCTTCAGCCACTCTGTTGTAACTCTCTCATGCGATACTTTCCAATATCTCATGCTTTAGTCTCAAATATCTCAAATATTTATTTCAACTTGAACTGTACATGACAGTGTCTTGCTGCTTGTTTGAAATCAGTATTTTTTTGTTGGTCATAACAGACCCTGAATTTAAGATGACCCCCCACTCCATGATAAGATTCTATACATGGAAAAATTATTAATTTTCTATAATTTTCCAAGTATAGTTTCATAGTTAGAATGTTAATTATTGGGGGGGGGCTTCTTTAATTCATCCCCCCCATCACTGCAGGGGGCAGGCTGTGTGGGAGCAGTGTGGGGTGGTTAAGCAGTTTGCCCCTGCTTGTACCTGCCACTTCTGCCCCCTGCCTGCCCCTCCCCCTGCAGCCTCTGTTCCTCACTCCCTACCCGGCCATCACCCAGCCTCTGCTCACCCCTCACTCCCCATTTGCAATTGCTCCATGCCAGATGCTCCATGAATGCTAAAACCTGGGACATGGAGGCCCCAGGCCAGCTGCCATAGCAGCCATGCAAGCTGAACACTGCTGCTATGGGGCTAGGCTGGGGCCATGCACACTCCAGCTTGCATCACTGAGCATGAAGCCTGCCAGCTTGGAGCAAGGGTAACAGAGATGGGAAAGGGGCAGGCAGGGGAGCAGAGCCTGCATGGTAGGAGGGAGAGCAGTAGAGAGATGATGGGTGCAGAGGCCACAAAGGGGTGGGAGGGGCAGGTAGCAGCTGTGGCTCTGGCCCCAAACCCAGGTAGGGGCTGGAGCCCAAGCCATGGCAGCCGCCTGCTCCCCTACTGCTCTTGTGTGCAATTCTAAATCTATATTCAGATGTAATCTGTCTGTGTGTGAATATTGTGCACACATTTTAGATTCCCACCTAGTTCTGATCTTGCTTTTTTTACTTTTACATTTCTGTACCTCCAGTGATATTACTGCATCATTTATGGAAAGGAGAACCAAATTAGGCCAAGTGTGTTTTATCATGTTTCACACACATAATAATCTTTTTACTTTTATTTAACAGGGAGAGCCTGGCAATCCTGGAGTGAAAGGAGAGAGTGGACAACGCGGTCAACGGGGAAGGCAGGTTTGTATCATTTTCATCTGTATGCACTGTAATTTAGTTACAGCACCTAATGTCTTTCAGTGCAGAAAACTTTGCCCCGGGAAAAGGAGGTGGGAATTCAGAGTTCTAATTGTTATGATCAGCTAATGCCAGGTATTCATTGTACTTGGCTGCCAAAGACCAGAGACTAAACCAACTTGTCCTAGGACATTCCTTATCAGTTAAAGCCAAATTCTGCTCTTGCTTATAGTTGTGTAGATTTGAAGTGACTCTCAGAAATATTAATGGAGTTATGCTGAATACACATAGATGCTAGTAAGATCAAATTATAGCCCAGATCACTTAGTGAATATGATGGTAGTAATACACCTGCTGCTACTACCACTGCCTGAAAAGAGATGGACAAAAGCAGGATGGGAAGGTTGATCAGTTTTTTAATTCAGAGAAACTACCATTTGGGCAGTCTGGATCCAGATTCTTTTTGTACTATTTGAGAGGAGAATTCAGGTGGAGGTTTGTTCAATTTCTAATGATGACAATGATGATGATTAGGTTAGATACTCCCTCCATGTTCTGTGAGGCATGGGCATTGTGCACTGTAAAGCAGTCTCAGTGCTTTGGGGAAATGTTCTGATATCCTTTTCTGGACGGCCAAGTAGCAATCTCTAATCTGCTCAACTGTGCCAGCCATGGAGATGTTGCAGCACCTATTTTTCCTGCCCACTGCTGATTTGATTCAGAGGTTAGGTCGGAGACAAAGTCAAACCGTTTCTGTCCCCCTTCCTGTTTGAACATATTTATTCCACAGGCTAGGAAGACTGCACTCCCCTCTGATTCTGCTCACTGGCACTGGCTGTGGGGGTAGGAGGCAGAGAGGAGTAGAAACTACTGTTCTTGCACCCCCACAGTAGGTTGCCCATAATTCATTACATCCTCCCTTCAAGGTTCTTGGGTTGCTGCACAGGCTTGTAAATGAAATACAAACAATAATAGAGTACAGCTGTCAGGAAGGGTGGGTTTAAATTAAATGTTCTGTTCCTAGGGAGAAGATGGCCCTACTCAGTATGGTAGACTGGGAAATAAAGGAGCAAAGGTAAGTTTTTGAAAGTGGCATGATATGGAAAACTCAGTTTTATTTTTACTTAAGTTTAGAAATTGGCAACACTCTTGTCCTTCCATATGTCCTCCTATTTTTTACTATCATCTTCCACTAAAATAAGTCAGGCCCCACTTGCATGTGAGCAAACCTGTGAGCCCTCTTGAGTTTCTTGGGATTTGGCATAGGCCTGTCCAGATAATTTTTTATGGTAGGTCTGAAACCGTGGGCAGTGACCTGTGGTTTGGGGTTTTTCAAAGTTAAGTTACAATGAGATTCTGGAATAACCTTCAGCAGAGTTGTGGAGGTGGAGCTTACCAAAGTCTTTAATGGGGCTATATAACACATGATAGCAGGGTTGTAGACTTGGTGACCCAGAAAGTCCCTTCCTGTCCGGTGTTCCTAAACTGTGCTTATGGATGCAAGAGCTACATTTCCTTCAGGATACATGCAAGGAATACATTAAGCTGCTTTATATAACCAAGTAGCTGAAGGAAGAGGAATACCACACCAAACAAAGACCCATTGCAAGATGTGGATAGAAGCTGTTCTGTGTGAACTGTGCAGGCCGGGCCCCGATCCCGCCCTCGTTGCCATGTGCGGCGGTGATTCCGATCCCATTCTGGCCGCCATGGGCTAGCCGGGGGTGAACCAGGGTCGAACTGGACCCGTCTCTGGTGCACACGTTTAGCGCACACGAGTTACAATTAGTTACAGAGACGTAATGGTTGACTGAAAAGATTGTTTACTTACACCCAAAGATGGTATTGGTGTAGGCTGGATAAGTTTCCAGGCACAGCTCCCGCTTGAACCTTCGTTGGAGGACTCTGACAAATCGATTGCTCCCACGGAGTTTGCTAGGCTCCGCGGGTCTGGTTAAGTTAGGTTCGAAAAGTTTCCCCAGAGTTACTTAGGCTCCGCGGGTCCGAAGTTACAGGAAAGGGATACATCTAGGATTGCGCTCGGCGATGGGGAGAGGCTAGAAGCGAAAGCTCCGTAGGCTCGGTTCTATTGCCTCTATTGCCTGCTTAGGGGAGGTGCGCCCGGTCCGCGAGGGTCCACAGCACTTGGAGATCTTCACACAGAATCTCTCTCGTCTTCCCTCCTCCGGCTTGGGCGGAAGCTACCCAAGCCTTATGTACGGCTAGCAAGCCAATCGCTAGCCGCCACGTGTGCTTATATTAGGAATGGGCCAATAATGTGGCGCGGATCCTAATACAAATGGCGGGAACTTCTTTACAACGTGCATCACTACAGTGCAAGAAAGAGATGCACACTGCAAAGAAGCTACAATTCGATGGGAAATCCCCCGTTGCACCAGAGTTCTCTCTAGCAGCAGAGAGCTCTACCGTGCAAAGAAAGCGACAAATTGGCGGAAAATAATTTAGCGGTGCCGAAGCACACACACAAACAAAAAATCACAACTTTGGGTTGTGACATGAACCAAGGGGTTTTCCTGCAGACTGAACTAGCAGAGGCAGGGGCTGGAATATTTAATTGGTAGAGCTCTGTGTGTGTTTGGATTACTAAGGAAGAGCCAGCCAAAAAGATTAGAAAAACTGAAAAAGCACCAATGCAGAGAGCACTGACCCTGGTAAAGGAAGTATGAGGCTGAGAAAAGACTGGGGCAGAGAAAGAGAGAGAAAAGAGAGTTGTAGATCCTGAATGAGTTGTAAGCAAGAAAAGTATCGCCTGTTTGACTACTCATATATTCATGGAAATAGGACATGTATGTCCTTTGCAAATAAACAGGATCTCATACATGATACCTGACTCCATTATCAGTTTCTTTTCCTGAGAGACACAAGCCAGGGCTGGAGAGCAGGGGAGAGAGGTATACAGGGGGCTCAACTTTAGGCAACCCTCAGGTCTATGTATATCATGGACATTGTAATTTCCAGCATCTGGCTTTGGTGGGGGGGTGGAAATTGTACTGCATGCACAAAAAAAAGGGTATTATCTTAGAGGACTCCACAGTGAACTAGGCACTGTGAACATACTTGAGAGGGTACTGTCTGTCCCAAATGGCATCCAATCTAAGTGGTTAAGCAAAGTGTAACAAAGTGTTTCTCAGATTTGTAATACCTGGGGCACACTTTTATTCTGGATTAAGACTGGCAGCACACTTCACTCTTACACCTAAAAAGTTGTGCATGCATGGCTCTCTCCCTCCTCCCCAGTAAAGGTATGAAGGGGGAGTCTTGAGACTAGAAAAGTTAAGCATCACTGATCTAGCAGGTGCCACCTAAAGACTGTGTTGCTGAGAGTGTGAGGGGAGCCAGCACAGGGCCTGCCCTGGAGATGAAGAAGGGTGGGGGAAGGTGGCAGCAGCTGCAGATGCACCAGGAGTAGCTGGTGGAGACAGGGGAGGAGAACATTTACCCTATCACACTAGGGAATCTCACAACACACATCCATTGCTCTTATGACCGACTAATGTCCCAGGACACACTCTTTGGGAACCAGTGGTGTAACAAGTGATGGGAAATTAATCCATTAACATATCTGCCATTTTGATATTAAGCAGGGCTGTCCAAGTTCAGTGCAGTCGGGGGCCCCCAGGCTGCAAACCTCACAGGTCCCCAACACAGGCTGGGCTGGTATCACATGGACTCCTGATCCTTGCTGCATGGGCTACACCAGCCATGTATGAACCCCCAAAACCCTTCCTTGTTGTACGACAGCATATCACATGCACAAGTTGCATGTTAAGTGTTTGTGGGCTTTATGGTTCACAGGTCACATAAAGGGCCTCACAGGCTGCCAGTTAGATGGCCCTGATATTAAATACAAATGTGCTCATTATGCCTGTCTGGTCCTTGGTCATTCCCCATTTGAAATTAAATGAAGATTGGAGCTACTTCAGTAACAGAAATTGTAGCTTTCTGCATGAGCAATGTGCTCCTAATCATGTATATGCATCTCTGTCCTTTATTTTTTTTCTGTGAGAGTTCACTTTCATGTGTAATAATGACCCTCCTTCATTTTGATAAGCCTTGATCTCCCAGTAAGCAGCAGCTTTTCTTTTGCTTATTGTTCGTCTGTCATCCCTGGGAATTTCTCTCACTCTTCTTCCAATTGTGGTTTTGCTAGGCTGGCTAAGTTGTGCTGGCTTTTATGGCTCACATGTAAAAAGCTTGTCTAATTTTATCCCAACTGTGGAGTGGGTCCAGTAAATGTCACCACCCTAAGAAATCCTCACCTTTCAGAAATTGTAGTGAAATAAACTTATTCAGAACAGGCTTCAAGTATTTCCTGTGCCAGGACTGGTTCTCTTCTGTACTTACCACAATGATAGTCACATGGCTTTTATAGAGTTATTTCTGTGATTTGAACAAGCCAAAATAAAAACAACAAAGTAAAAGTTTGTATGCATCTGTGTGTGTGTGTGTGTGTGTGTGTGTGTGTGTGTGTGTGTGTGTAAAATATGCTAAAAAAATCCCAATATGACTTACAAATTTAATTGTATCTAATCTGTGATTTACAGGGATATAATGGACTGCCTGGAGATTTTGGACCAAAGGTACCGTATGTCACATCAGTTTTCTGGCTTTCAAACAAATCAGCTAGCGTCTCCATTTTGTTGCATCAGCAGGGAAATGATCCAACTGCAATACAGTTAGTAGAATCATACCAGCTAAAAACTAATATTATTCAGGCTCAGTATTTCTTTTAAGATGGAAATAAGTTTTGTTGGTAGGTTTTTGGTATGAATGGCACCCATTTTCCTGATGTTTTATGAGAAGACTAGGAAGAGCACTTGTGTCAGGAATCATTCTTACTGATGTTAAAGGAGAAACTGTTGAGTGTGATTTAATTTCTTCTAGTTCTAAAAGGGGCCAGTATCCTTCACAGTAGATCAGAAGAACAGAGATGAGACTGGTGTTTTGCTGGGGAAAATCATGTTGTGATAGTTGCCTTGAGGAAAGAGCAGGAGGTTAGAGGAGCGCTCAAAGTAGTGAAGTAGAGAGCCCGGCCATTCATTTGTATGTCCCTAGGTCTTCACCCCACTGAAATAGCCCCTGAGGCAGTCAGGTTTATTGAAGATTTGACTTGTAGGTCATATTGCCCATTTAAACACTAGTACCATCAGTCTCGTGCAGTTTTGCTTTTCCTTCTCCCCATGTAGGAGGAACATAAGAGGTGTTACTCCCTACCACTGCCTTTTCTGGCCATATTACACAAGGGACTTCATCTAGCCCTAGCTTGTTAAAACCAGGGCTCTAGAGAGAAGGACATTTTAGAAGTCATTGAATTAAAAAAAATAACTTTGACTTCGGCATTATCTTACTGTTGAGCACCTGATTCTTCAGATGCTTATATTGTATTTCAGAAGGAAATACATAAAAATCAGAATCAATGAAAAGAAAAACTGTGATTTGCAATTATTTAATGTAAAATATCATAAATATTCTTTTTATAGTTTTTCTCATAGAATGTTATATTTTTCTCTTCTCCCATCCAAAATCATTTAACTGGATGAGTCAAAATGCTAGTCTTGTTCTGGGAGCCATAATTTAGTAGGCATGTTTGACATACTACATTTGGAGAAATTGTTGTTGTATAATAAAATATTTTTAGTTTTGCTTGGTTTATTTAACTTTAGCAAAATAATTCAAAATATTTAACAGAACTATTAGCAGGAATGATGATAACCAGTCTTATGACAGCTCAGTGATGGCTATTCAAATTAATGGAAACTTGAAGTATTTGTTTCAGTTAATTAATAAAAAATAATTGGAGCTCTCTGAAGCACTGAATTTTTGTTCCATGAGAAAATCCACATTTTGACATTTGTGTTTTGTTCCAAATAAGGACCAAATGTTTTTTAATAATAAATATTCTGTAACCCATTCCAAAAACAATTTCAACATTGGGTCAGGGTCTGAAGAAGGAGTAAAGCACTTAAGCTACAACATTCAGAATAGTATCTGGATTTTGGTTCAGCCCCTAACAGAGATGGACATCTGTACAAATGTAGATCCATATCTAGGTTTCAGTTCTGAACCTGTCCTCCTTATCTTCAAAGTTCAGTGATGTTCAGATCCAGAGTGTGTGGGCTTATGGCTCAAATACATCGATTGTTATTAGGGGTGTGCGAAGTGGGCTGTATTTGATTTGGATTTGGTTTGATTCGAGGGACAGTGATTTGATTTACTGATTTGGGTCACTGTCCCAATTTCATCTGGCCGGATCTGAATCTGAAGAGTCAATTCTGATTTGGAGAATCAGCGATTCGGACATAGACACAGCTCTATATGTTTTTTCTATATGTTTTTTCTACGTACTTTGAGGTACTGGGCGCGGCTTGTGAATGCTGAGATGGTGGGATGGATGGAGCATCCCAGAGGAGCATGGTGGGGGCACTCTACTGTTGGCTGCCCCCCCAGACCCAGGAGGCACCAGTCACTGAGATGGGGGGCAGGGAGGGGGTCCCCCACACGCTCCGCAGTGGACCCAGAACTGGACTGGAAATAATTCTGGTCCGCTACTGGGTTCACTGCTGAGCACTCCGAGGACCCCCCTGCACTCCTGTGGGATGCTCCATCTGCCCTACCATCTTGGGTTTCATGAGCCGCACCTGGTACCTCGAGATGCATAGAAAAAACATATAAAGCTGTGTCTGCAGCTGAATCATTGAATGTCTCCGAATTAATTTGGAGGCTTCTGATTCAATTCGGAGAAATTAAAGGGTCTCCAGATTCAATTCAGATTCGGAGATTCAGCCACCGAATCAGGCTGCATCTCCTCCGAATCGAATCAGCGACTGAAGCTTTGCACAGCCCTAATTGTTATTGTATTTAGAGCAGGAAAATATTGTCTCCTAAACTCTGTAGGTCCAAAATGCTGTGGCTACAGAAAACTAGTTATTCCATCTCACATGCTTGTATGTAGAGGATTCAAGGAACTCTCACTGAGGAATTATACCCCTGCAGCGTTCCCTGTGTGGAGCCATGGTGTTTGAGAGAGCTGGTATTTGAGGGATGGATAAGAGTGTCACAAGTTATTAAACTTTGGGGTGTTTGAACATGTGACAAAAAATGTCATTTGTGTGGCTTAGTTTGGGGGTGGAGAGTTAGATGAGTTTGCATCATTGCAAACTAAACTACATCCGGATATAGTTGAGTTTGCAACATTGCAAATTGCAATGATGCAGCTGTCAGGTCAATGGCCAGCTGTGGGAGAGGCAGGCAGGCTCCACAGGAAAAAAAAGGATCAGGCCCTTCTCCACTTCAGCCTTCAGCAGGAGCGTGCTAAAGGCAGAAGTGGCAAGGGGTCTGATGCTTTTTTCTGTGGGATCTGTCTGCTTCTCCTGCAGCTAGGGGGCAAGCTGCCAGCAGGTTAAGTCGCCCCATAGCTGCACAGGGCCCCAGTCCTTCCCTCCATGGTGGCATTTCAATTAAAAACCCACTGTTTCAATTTAGAGGTCATAGAATAAACCCCTGAGGACTAAACCCCCATCATGTGTACAAGCACCCTTGCAGATCCACCAGCTGTGTTCCTTCCTTGGAAAAAAGTAGACCAATTATTTTGGCTTTAGGCAGATGTAACTTTAAACCATTTTCAAATGGGAGGGATGACTTGTTGCTTGGGGAGATGCTCCATCATAATTCTTGTCTAGCCACTCCTCCTGTATCAGTATGAGCTTGCTAAACTCACGTAAATTTAAACCTGAATGAAACGGGTTTTAAAGTTGCAGCAGGTTAAACTTACCAGCATTTGAGCATAGAAATGTACCAGTAGTATTGGAACAGCTGATGTCAATGTAATAATTACATCCATTCACATGCTTAGTTGTTGCCAAGCTCCTCATTGCATAGTTGCAGTTATTTGAGTTGTGCTCTGGCCATAGGATTTGGCATTTCATATATTTAATAATTAGAGTAAGATGCTGTTCCAGTTAAGGTCAATGGAAGTTTTGCTAAATTTACTTAGAAATGAATAGGCCAGCTAGATCCATGGCTGAGGAGCAAATTTGATTCCCCTGGCCCCTGTGTAATTTCATTGCTGTTCTGATAAGTGTATGACAAATAAAATAACAGCACTGAAAATAGTGGGGAATTTTATGTCTGTAATTGGCAACATCCAAAGCTATGGTGTTTTCAAAATTGTAGAGTAACAATTTTCTTTTGGAAGAAAAAATATCTTTTAAATTTCCCATTGATTCATCCACTATATTAATGTCACAGTGGCACCTTGTTCTCCATTTTCCTGAAGGTTTTCTACTGCAGTGTGTGTTTGGTTAAAAAATAAAATCTTTAATGATATTTTTGTCACACTTTTTATAAGAATCAGTGTCTAATTTTATTATGTATAAGTCCTTTATATGTACCTGTATGTGGGCAGGTTTCTTGAATTAATGCATAAATAAAAATGAGTATTTCATGAGTTATTCACATTTCAGCATAATAGCCATTTTCACATTTTTATTTCATAATGAATTAGGGTGAAGTTGGGAATCCTGGCCTTCCAGGGAAAACTGGACTAAAGGGAAACAGAGGAAAATGGGCAAGTATTTGTTCCCCCTCCAATGATGGAAATCTATTTAAGTTAGCATCTTGTAACATCTTGAACTTTATTATATTGATTTTTTTAAAACTACAATGGAAGGAATTTTCAAAAACAGTGAGCCTTGGACTGACTAAACTCCTACTTAAGGTAGATGCAAACCAATGATGAAAGTTTCTGAAAATCCATTTCTGGTGTTTTCATATTAAAAAAAAATCTGTTCCAGTGTTTTCATATAAACCACACATTTCCAACCCCCTAAAACATTTTTTTTGCCTTTCCTAAGAAGGAAAAAGAATTGCCAGTAAGCAGTTCAAGGAAACTTCACTGAGCTCCTACTCCCGTCGCCTCCCGTTTGCCTTCCTCTCCCACCCACTTTTTCTTTATCCTCATTTCTCATCTCTTTTCCTAAAAACTTCTGAAGAGGACTGACTTAGGGTTTATTTGGAAACATGCCCATACCTCTTCATGGTCAGACAGGTTTTCTACTGAGTTTTTTTCAGTGCTATGGCAGGTTGTAGGGTCCCTTCTTTGTCCCTTCTACAGAAAGGGTAAAAAGCTTAATTTTGGTACAGCAACAGCTAATGTGACACCATGCATGCACTATCTGGAAATGCAAAATGTATAAAACCTTGAAGTCCTCATTGCTAGTTTAGATCTTAACACAAGACTGTCTTTCCTCTAACACAGATAAAAGGAAAGAAATGAGTTGGATGCAAAAGAGGCTAGTTCCATTGAGGACAATAGATACAGTCATATTTTTGATTCGGGGTTTATGTTTCTGAATAGTTTTTGTGTTAGGTGCCAAATAAACTTTGCTAAAATTCAACTGAGCCCCTAAAAGAATCAGAGGCGTGATGCCCTCCTATCCTTTTGTCCTTTAGAAATGGTTATGCAAATCAGGAATCATTCATCCTAAGTAATTGTCCTGTAAAGTAAATGAAAGGAGAATAAGGTTGCAATAGCTGCACAACCTACAAGTTCCTTCTGTAAATCTGTTCTATTTGGTGATTGTGTTTGTAATTTATGTTCATGTTTATAGGGTGTTTCAGGTCCTGTCGGTCAAAAGGGTCATGAAGGAGACTCGGGACCTCCCGGACACAGGGTATGACACGTACTGAGGATCATCTTACCTGTCTGAAAGAACACTGTCCTTTACTTTGGAGAAGAGCGTAGTCACCATTAACTATAGACTATCTTCTTCCTTTTCTAGATTCCAGGCCACGGTTGACCAACCTGCACACATGTGCCACAAGTAGCACAGGCAGCCTCTGTGTATGGTATGCAGCAGATCAGGGAGGCAGCAGCAGAAAGGGTTGGAAGCAAAAATCAAAGGAGCAAATCAGGCAGGCAGCATATGGAAGGAAGCAGAAAGTAGAACAGCAGGTCAGGGATGGAAGCAGATGGCTTGGAGCAGAAAGCAGAGCAGCAGAGCAAATAGGGGAATGAGATCAGAATGGCACTTTGGGAGGGTATGGAGCTAACTTGTGGCATGGCATCTATTCTTGTGGGCTATGCATAGAGTCAAAGTTCCAATTATTAATAAATGCTCATTGATAGAACTTCTGTGTGTATTGCAGATTGCCTGGTCACATTTTGGAAATGCCGATTCTGTCTTCTAATGACACCTCAAAAGTGTGTGCGTGTGTAACTATCTGCAATTTTTATAATACTTCGAATTAAATGTCTAAGGACCAAATTTTTCAGAGAAAGGGGAATGCGTTCCTACATTATTATGATTTTTTAGTACAAATTGGGTATTTCTATGTGTAAGTGGTTATTTAAATGTCTGTACTTCTAGGTTGCACATACAAATGTACATATTCCATTAATTAATTGAGGATGCAAATAAAAGACTACACTCTACATTTGAACTTCTGAAAACCAAGCTGCAAAAGACAATGCTGCCATTTGGTACTACAGAGACTGATTTTCTTTTCTTTAAAAAAACAGGAATAAATATCTGCTTTCAAGATTTATCTGTCCACATTTGAACTTCCCATTATGGTTTATGGGTGTTTTACGATTGTGATATAATCTGAGATATAGCTCTGTGGCAGGGCACTGTGTGTGCCTGCCACTTTAAGGGCCTGGAGCCGGCAGCCGCCAGGTGCCTAATGAGGGCAGCCATTTTAGATTCAGGGCTGCCCATATAAACAAGGCAGTTCTGCTGCTAGGGGCCAGGCAATAACACCACCTGGCTGGAGGGCTGCTGGTATTATCTGGAGGTAAGGGCTTATGGAAACTTCTTCCTATATCTAGTGTAACTGATTCTCTTTAATATAGTGTCATACAAGGATACAGAGGCTTAGAATTTGATTTCCAAAGATAACCAGTTGTCAAGACTGGCCTGCCTGTTAAGCTGTCAAAAAGAAGGCAGAACTGTTTGTAATAAGACATTTTACAGCTCACCTTCTCTTGGTCTCTTCAGTGACAATTGCAGTAAAAAGCAGTAGAAACCTACTTTTGCCATTAAAACTAAATAGATTTGGCTTGGATTATCCAGAAGGAACAGATTGGTCAAGTAGTATGCCACCATTTTCACTCACTTCCCAGGGCAGAGCTTCACTGTAGATGTGGTCTTCTCACTCACATTTTTCATTTAAATGTATACCAGTTATCCAAATGCATTTATATGTCTCAAGTAGCTTGTAATATAAAAATAAAAGCACAACTGTAGTATTTCTACATAAAAATTGCAAAACATTAATGCATAAATTCAAGGTGTTAAAGCCATATATAATTTTGAAGGAAAAAGCATCATTTTTTGTTTCCCTGGGAAACAAAATGGTTTTCCTCTAGTAACAGCTATAGGGATCTGGCTTTTCTAGAATACAAATTTTAAATACTTTGAATGTGTAATTCACCTTTAAAATAGACAATAGTCAATCATGGTCTACAGCTGACTTATATAATGGATCCTCTTTCTCTTAATTTGCCATCAAGAAAGCTGGCATTTAAATATTTATCTAGTTATTGCTTTCTGTCTTCTAGGGTGCTATCGGACAAAAAGGCCCGGCTTCATTTTCCGTATGTATCCTTCTCATATTCTGCATAGAAATAAACCAGTTCTTTGGCTAACAATTTATTCATTTCCTTTTTGCATTTGCTCTGCAGCCATGTGAACTCATTGAATATGTGCGCAAAAATAGCCGTAAGTACTGAATCTTGCTTTGACTTTTATCATCAAAACTGTAACACTTTATTAATATTTTGAAGTCATATTTCCCCAACTTCCCTAGAAAACTCAAATCTGATATTATGTTGTTGTTGTAAAAGGCAGTGTGTTTGGATAGTATCAGCTCAGAGTTTTGTCTTTCTCAAAAATGTGACAAAAACCTAAAGTAAAACGCATAGAATCCAAAATAAAAGCCAGGTCCTGCCTTCTTGGTGTACCTAGCATACTCATTGAAACTCATGAGAGCTGGGTGCTGAAGTAGGCAGTAAAAATGTGCCCAAACTGTCACAAATAATTTTTGTATTATACTATTTTGCGACTGGGAACGAAATCTTGGACCCACTTAAGTCGGTTTCAATTTTCTCAATGTTGTCAAAGATGCCAAGGTTTCACCTCACCTTGCATTAGGAGTTTGTAATGACTATATTTTATAGTTATACTATAATCTATTGCCTCTTATAATAACTATATTTTTCCTTTTTGTTTAGCTTGTTGGAGTGGTAAGTACTGTAAACGACTAGTTTGTTTTCAACATGGATGTTAAAAAGTGTTGTTCGTTTATAAGACTAGGAGAAGATCTTGCAAGGTAAGTACAGGTTTTGCTTTGGAGTTTTAGGCCGCAAAGGAGTCAAGCAAACTTGTGTTCAAATAACAGCATGTCTACGAATAGGCCGACGAATTAAGTCACTTCTCCAAGGGTTCCTGTGGCAAAGCATGAAACTGAAGCAGAGGCTCCCAAAGACCTGGCTAATAGTCCCTGTTGGGTCATTCTTATCTTTTCCCTTTCTTTTCATAAAAGAAATACTGTTTTCCCAGCAATATCTGTTTAGCTTCTCTTAATGTTGTATTTTAACCTTCCTTTAGACCTTCTTTTTCCTGCCCTGTCTGTAAAACCATGTTTTACATAAAGGAGTAAACTTGCTTTTTTGTTGCTTCTGATAAATTTCCTTGCACCATGCTTCATTGATGCATGTTTTAAAGAATACTTTCATCCTTCTTTGCCTCAGCATTTTGGGATTTGGGGTCAACTCCTGAAGCTTACCTGTGCAGTTTCAAAGGCCAGATACTTGTTCTCTCAGGTGCAAAATGGATTTCATTCAAACAGCTGAGGGTCTCCCTTGGCAAGGAGGAATTCCTGGGTGGCAAACAGCAAAATAAAGCTGCCATGTTTGGCTCCATGTCTGGCTCTGGTCCTGCTTTGAGCAGGGGTTGGAGTAAATGACCTCCTGAGGTCCCTTCCAACCCCAATTTTCTGATTCTGTGATTGTATCCCACAGCCCTGTAAATATCTAGAGTAGTTGCTTGCAGTATTTCTGCATGTGACAAGGAGACCTAGGTCACAGTCAGAGTATTGATGTGTCTTGTGGGGACACCTGGCTCGTGTAACGGTTCTAGTGCTGTTCCTTAGCTGGCAAGAGAGGGGTTGATGTGTAAAGAAATTATTCTTCACCCAACAAACTGGAAGTATACTGGTGTTACAGCATTCCCTCCTAATAAATGGAGCAGGAAACCAGTATTGTTTTATCAAAGCAGTAGTTTTGTCATAGTATTAATATCCTCCAGTAAATTCATTTGGTATTGGACAGGATGGGAAGTAAACTAAGTGAAGTTTCCCAGCTCCAGAGGTTCTGTCATGGATATCTATTATCTAACTATAGTCCCCATGGCCTTCTCTTGCATATTTCTTTTCTTTCTTTCTTCTTGGTTTATTAGCCTCCCCGACCTTTGACCTCCATTTTGGTTTCTGGCACTAGTAACGTCCTCCTAACACCGTATGTTTTTCCACTGTCCTGTCCCCCCTCCCCTCTTTATTCTTTTTCTCTTTCTGCCTTATTTAATTTCTGTATTTATTTTCTGGACTACATTCCTTTTTTTTCCCCCTCTGTCTGATGAACATAGACAGATAGAGCCCTGACCCTAAGCATTCCTAAGCTGCCTGGCTTGCAGATGAAGTGCATTCACTGAGATTTCTTTCTTGAGCCCTTCCTTCCTATCTGTTTTTCCTTCCTATTTTCATTGGAACAGTGTGATTACTGCTGTTGATCCTATTTTGATTACTTCAAATTTTAGTCATATGAGACACTGGAATTTGTTTCTGCACAAAGGATAAGATGTAGAAATCCAAGGATTGTACCTCAGCAAACAAGCTCTTCTAGAGCTTTTGGGCAGTCATGAAGAACCTGCTATACTCTTATTTCTGTGACCAGCTAGTTTTTCAGGCAAACATGATATAGGGAGGCAGTGGTTTGGTCCTGTCCTTTCCCACCTTATTGTGACATACTCTCCTAATGCCCCCTGGGGGCAGCATGGTCGTATGTGTATAGCACAAGACAGGGGGTCTTTTCCTGGCTCTGATATTAACCAGCTGTGATGTTGGGCAAGCACTTTGCTTCTCTGGGCCTCAGTTTCCCCAAATGAAAATTAATAGGAACTCTCCATTTACCAAGAGAGTCAGATATGCTGATGAAAAGCAGTATACAAGAGCTAGGTATTTATATTATTAGTGTCTCTAACCTCTGCACAAGAGTTGGGTGGCTTTCTACACCCTGCCTGTCTGGTGAGCCATCTGCTCAGTTGTAAGACACAATTTGCTTTCTTAGTACTTCATGTATTGTGATTTTTATGTTTTAAGTATATCATATCATAGGTCCCGAATAAATAAAATAAAAACTTTTCCACAGCTGCTTGCATGAAAAGTTTTTTGTATTCTAGGAAAACGGGAATGCCCAGTATATCCGACAGAATTGGCATTTGCTTTAGACTTATCCCAGGATGTCAGCCCTCAGATATTCCAAAGAATGAAAGACATAGTAATATCAATAGTGAATGACCTGAAAATCAGAGACAGCAACTGCCCAGTTGGAGCCAGAGTTGCTGTTCTGTCCTATAATTTGCATGCCGACTACCTGATCCGCTTCTCGGAGGTCTACAGCAAGAAACAGCTTCTTAATGAACTGAAAAATCTGGATTATCAGAGATCCTCAGGTGGACGGGATATTGGCAGTGCTTTGAGATTTGTTGCCAGGAATGTTTTCAAGCGAACCCTCCAAGGTACTAATGTGAGAAAAATAGCAGTGTTTTTCAGCAATGGGCCGTCTGCAGATGCATCTGCCATTAACACAGCAGTTTTGGAGTTGAGTGCGCTAGATGTTGCTGCAACAGTTATTGCATTTCAGGATCTATCTAGCATCAATCGTGCATTTGCGGTAAGAAATCCATGAATATTTTCTTCTTTATATTAAATAACAATGCCATGAAAAGACAGATTTTAAAACATGCGAGGTTGGTTTCATCCTGAATGTAATTCTGTTTAGTTCAGTGATTCATTTTGCATCCAAACATGGATCCAAATCTTGCAAGCCAGCATGAGTGGCCTTCACTGATACTAATGGTTACACTGGAGTCAGTGGAACTATTTATAAGATTGCTTATTTGAATGAGTAAAAGATTCTGGATTCAATTTTAATATTTGCAAGACTTAAGACAGAATTCACTGTAAAAAGTGTCATGTATCATGATACAGGCTCTTTTGGCCCTTGAAATTTGCCATTGACCTTTTGAAATGTGCTTTGATTCCCCCAAGAACAGATTTACTTGACACCTTGTGTTCCTCTGTAATATTACTTAATCCTCCAGACAGAGAGAGGTTGGCTTTCCAGAGCTCTGCCCAACTTCTGGGCAACTGGGGGCCTCACACAGTGCATGCCATAGATGTAGGGGTTGCAGGCTGTGCTCCAGCTCCCTCTTTCCATGGGCACAGAGAAATTCCCCTCTACTGACTGTGTGCAGCCCAGCTCAACTCTTTCCTCCCCACCAGCAATGTAAATAGTCACAATGATGTCAGTGGAGCTACTTACGTGTGTAAAGGAAGCAGGCTTTGACCCTTTATTCCATTCATACATAGTGCCTTATGTATTCATTCATTTTACAAGAGGTAGAGGTTTGGTTCATAATTTTTTTTTATTCCACCAACTGTATACTTAGGAGGGATGTTTGACAAGCTTTCAGGTACAAAATGCTGTCCTTCACATCACCAGTCTCTCTCCCAATTGTACACTCATTCCAATAAAAAAAAAAAATATATATATTGCCTCTTTACGTTTCCCATATCATCATGGCTACAATGGCACTCCAACCCTAGCACAACATGGAGGGTTCATTTAGGCTGTTCTGCCATACAGTCATTGAAAAGATGTTTCTTGCAGTATTATATTCTGGAAAGAAAAATGTCAGTGGGGATTTCAATTTTAACTGTTCTTTTTTTGGCTGCCAAACAATTCTACGTGATATATAGAATACTAGCAAATTGTCCATCAAGGATGATGTGGGAAGGGGAGCCAGTGGGGATGGACCCCCCCATCTGGCCCTGCATCCTCCCTCCCTCCCTCCCCATTTAGGGTTTGACCCCTCCCCCCACCTTCAGATCTGAACTTGGCCCCTCCCCCCTAGTTTGGGTCCAACCCCGCCCCACTCCCTCCCCACTTCTTGTGTCTTTGGCACAACTCTGCATACTTCAGTTTTGTCCTAGATAAATATGGCCCACTGTTTTGCTTCTGGCATATATTTTTAAGGAGGGAAAGACATTGTTTCCTGTTTATGTCACTGTCTTTCCTCCATGCTTAGCCCCTTTCTTGGCCCTCCTTATAGAACTGAGCAAGAGATTTATCGGGCACAGTGTTTTCCTATGAAAAATCCCAAAGGACGCATCTGTTTTATTTCAGCACTGAATCCCTTGATCCTGCCCACTCTGTACATAGTGGCCTCTACTACAGCAGGTTACAGAAACCTTTAAGCCTCTTCAAATATATATCAGTCTGTATTCCATAGCAGATTTCTTTGTTTCTCTGAAACTTTCGGAACTGGTTGGAACAAGATTTTAGTGGCCTTGGGAAAGGGGTCAAGTGATCAACTTAGCTTTATTTTTAGGTTTCTGATAGGGGTGTGCAAAGTTATAGGTATTTCAGTGATTCCCCATTATAGTCTATGGCTGAATCTCCGAATCTCTCTGAATCAGTGCCAAATCTTCTGAAGCTGGTTCAGCCGAATCAGTTTGGGACAGTGATCCAAATCTCAAAATTGAATCACTGTCCTCTGAATCAGCTGAATCCAGATCGAATACTTCCCTATTCACACAGGCCTAGTTTCTGACCCTGTCTGGTAATCTTTAATCATCTAGTAATCTTTACTTTAATCAAGATCTTGCTAATCAATTTAAATTTATATTTTTGAGATGGCAGAAGGACAAATTTCTTAGATTCTTTATGGTTTGCCTTTTGGCTCTTGGTCAGCTAATTACTAACTGTAGCCTAACAAGGCTGCTTTGCTCCTTCTGTCCTTAACACTGCCTTTGTGTCTGTATTCATTTGAACATGTTAGAAAAAATATATTATTGCAAAATAACTAGTAACATATTTGGTTACCTTTTAACTATTAATGTTTTAGGATACAGTTGTAATACAGAGTATTTAGGATACAGACCATTGGCTTGCTGTTCAGTCATATTTCTGCAGCTTTGACTCAGTTCCATGAAAATAGCCAAGCCTGATAGCCACACTTTCCCTGCAGTTTGGTTGTGTTTTGGATAGCATGTGTTTGATTCAAGTTATAGTGCTGTTTGTCACCCATAGTTCATGCTACACAGGTCTATGCATGGCTACACTGGCTCAAACCAATCTACTTGCCAGTGAGATCCTGGATTAGCAAAAACGTTGTCTTGCGTCATGTAATCTAATAGCTGAATCAATGGCTAAACCCCAAGAATATGCAAAAAGAGGGTATTTATTTTCTTCCCCCTCCCTCATACGGATGTTGAATATGAATACACTATGTGCCCTGTGCATGGGTCCCAGAAAATGTGAGATTTCATTGTGTTAAGCTCAAACAATTTAAATCAGACTGGCTTGTGTACTACAGATGTGAAGTTTGGGAGAGCAGAGCTACAATTGGTGTTCAGCTGACGTAATTGAAAATCCTCACTCCCATTATCCTGAAGAGGATTCTGCTGGCCAGTCACCTAGAGTGGGATGCATGTTGATCCATATTCAAAGAATAAATACCCTACAATATTTTTTTTTAGATTGCTATCAGTACAGATAACATGATTCATCCCTAACCCTACTTATTCTCAGGCACTGTGGGTTTTAAGATGCCCAAGGGAACTCTGTGAGGGTCACAGCCATTGAGTTGTTTGTGCCTTCACATGGGAACAGGAGGAGGCCAGGATATGTATCTAGCCTCAGTGGACACTGCTTTTAAATACTCTGATCTTCTCAGCTCTAAGGACCACGTTATTCATTTATTAGCCGTATATGTGTGCTTACACCTGAAGCAAACATAATTTTACACTTACACCTGAAGCAAATCTAACATTACATTAATATAAAAAAGTAGTTTGGTAAAAGCTCATAAACGAGTGTTAAAATCAGAGTCCTGTTTTCATGATTCAGACATCTGTTCTATTATCTGTATCTGTTCAGTACACTGTTCTATTAATGGCCTCTGAGTCAAATGAATACAATTAAGCAAACACAACAAAGTAAAATTTTTTTAAAGAAGAGGTTGCCAGTTACTATGTAACAAATGCTCGAGTAAAGCCTATACTTGTTGTTTCTAGGTGGATGATTCTGGATTGTTTCATGTAATAAACGTTCCTGTTGAAGGAGATTATAAACTACTCTTAAAAGGACTTCATCTCTGCACTCTTTGTTATGGTAAAATTCATATTCTACTGATGATCATTACTAGAAGTATATTAGAGAAGTAACAATATCTAGTTCAGTTCTGTGTGATGATGAGATTGATAGAGATCAGTAAAAACTGAAAAAAAATGAATTGGGGATTTCCTGGGGTTGTAAACAACTACAGCTGGATAATCTTACTTGTTTTGGTCATTTTTCCCCCTTTTTCTTAATGTTTATTCCATAAGTGGAGTAGTGCATTTTCAAAAGAATAAATCAAGCTAAAATGTTGTATGAGAACTGATCATCTGCATTACCAATCAAGCCAAGTTTTCTTATGGGAAAATGCTGAAATGCAAACTAGTATTGAAATCCTCCTAAAGTGTTATCTGTTGTATTGCTAAAGAACAGTAGCTATTTTCTCTTTAAATGCTGGCTTAATGTATTCAATCTGGGATCAGTGCCTGATGCACCATTTGAGTCATTGCCCAGCTTGGAACATAGTATGTTGTATCCTGAAATCAAGTGTTTAATTACATTAAACACACTTGCACAACCACCTTCCTTGTATTTCTACACCCTAAACTACATAACAGATATTCCCTAAAAAAGCTTTTAGTACTCTGACACTGGAAGCTCTGCTTAATACAGCTAGCCTTCTCATGCTGAAGAAAGGGAGGAAGGGCCACAGCCCTGTCCTGTACTTGCCCTATCCCAAGCTCTACACTTGAAATGTGTAGAGTATAAATGTAGAAACAAGCATCAACTGACCTCTTATTTGTGTCACCATAAAAACTTTTATGGAGGCACAAATGCTGAGCAGATAAACATCGCTACCCTTTTTGCCACATCACATCAAGGGAAAATCAGTGATGAGACAAAAGATAGTAATAGATTTTGGTGCCTTATTGTGGCAGACATCTGTTAGCTCTGTGGTGGGAGAGCAGAGCAGCCTCAGCTGCCTGCACTCTGTAGCCACCCCAAGCAGGTGCTTTGGGGGCTTGAGGGCCTCTTGATCCCCAGAGCACCTACCCAAGTATCTCTTGCTTATACAGAAGAACCCTGGAGAATCTATAAGTGAGGAAATTGGGGTTTCCTTCTTACAGAGACCCACCCCTGATCTCCTGGGATAGTTTCTGTAAGCAGAGAAAGCCTGCACAGGTCCTGGCATGGAGGCATGGGACCTAAGGAATTCATGGTACCTTTTGCTTCCACTGAAGACCCACTTACCCAGACCTGCCCTCAGAATCTCTTGGGACCCATCTGAATAAGGAGGGAAAGCTGAGCTTTCCCTGCTTATGCGGACCCACCCCCCAGAGCTCCCAGGAGCAGGCCTGAGTAAGCAAGGAAGGTATCTGTATTCCCCTGCCTACCCAAACTTGCTCCTGGAAGCTCTGGGGATGGGTCTGAGTAAACGGGGAAACCTAGGCTTGCCCCACTTACCCAGACCCACCTCCAGGATCTCTCTGGATACATCTGGGTAAACGGGGAAAGCTGGGCAGGCATTCTCAGGGCTTAAGGAGCCCTGCCCAGGAATTCCTAAAACATGCAAGACTAGGCCCCTTAAACCATGGGAGAATACATCACCCCTTATCATGCCCTGTGAAGGGGTGGGTCAAGGGATGACATGTTTCACCCAATAAAATGAAGCAGCTGTGCTGTGACGTGTTATACTTAATGTGACATGCTCCATTTCATTTAGTGATGTCCAAGAGACTTGTTGTGCACTCCCATTGCACCCAAGAACAATCTAACATTTATCCTTTGGAAATGCATGTCGGACCCTTCAAACAAGGCATCCCCATTCACAGGCAGTGTGAAATTCTAGTGCTTTATTGTAACCAATTGTCATATTTAGCAGGTGTACAGTAAAATACTTCTAATTGTTTTTTAGGGGAATGATGTCTAGTTCCATTGGATCTGAAACAAGGTTCTTTATGCATGCAGCTATTACCTTACCTTTCCCTTTCGTAGGAAGTGATAGTGTTTGACAGATTAACAAATTCTTGAAATCTCACGTATATGACCTTTTTGGCATTGGGACCTAATTCTATAAGGTACTGACTGCCTATGTCACCTGGTCAGAGTCCTTAGGAGTTTAGTAGATGTACTCCAGTACCCTGGAGGTTTGGTACATGGGAAACATTGTGGAAACAGCCAGTATCCCTTCTTGGAATACTTAGAATAATTAGAATAATTGTTTGAAAATGTTGGCATCTTCTTTTCTTTAAACATCAGTTTTAAAGCAAAATGAAAAGAGGGATTTTCCCCATTTATTTAGTTCTCCTGTGTGTACATGGTGTTTCACCCAATAAAGTTTCAGTAGCATATTACTAAAATTACAGTTTAAATTATTACCAAAATATGCTCACAACTGTGCCCAGAATTATGCATGAACCCTCTGTGACTGCTGCTTTTAGAGACCTCTAAATGTCATCATAAAAAAAGCCTTTAAGGTTCCTTGTCCAAGTCATACTGAAGTCAACTGTAGTGTTTCTATTTGTTTCACTAGATCTTAGGCCTGCAGTGAAGCAGAGATTGCCACAAACAATGCCAATGACTTAAAACCAGTAAATAGAAGAGGAAGCAATTATAATGTAATAAGACCTAGTATTGTGAGTTTCTGAGCCCCTTCTATGAATCATGCAGCACATTCAATTCCTTTTAACTTCTGTGGGACTTAGGATTTTGGCCCTCTTGCAGGGGCCTGCCTTATAGTTTTCTGATTGTAATCATGACTTAAATTTCCACAGATTATTCCGAACATTACTAGAAGTATTTATGTTATAGCATAGGAAACTATAATGTGCGAAACATCATGCCACTTGAGTTCAGATACTTGTTCATCAGTTCTCATCTACTGTTACTTAACATTAGTTAGGGTTTCTCTTTTTATGTTCACTTACAGACAAATGTAAACCAGATGACCTTTGCAAGCGTCCAAGAGCCCTTTCATGGCCGGCCTATGTGGATGCGACTTTCATTTTGGACAGCTCCCAGAAAATGAGCAATGCTGAATTTGGGAAAGTAAAAGACTTCCTGAGCAGATCACTTGATGTCTTTGACATTTCCTCTAACCCAGGAGCTGTTTCTACAGGTGATAGAGTGGCAGTGGTGAGCCATGCTCCCCCAGGTTTCAAGCCCAAGAATCGAAAGAGCCCAGTAAAGGTTGAGTTCAGTTTAATCACCTACAACAGCAAAGGTATAATGAGAAATCATATTGAAAAATCTCTTCAACAGCTGAATGGAGAAGGTGCTCTTGGCCATGCCATGGAGTGGACAATGAAAAATATTTTCTCAACGGCTCCCAAACCAAGAAGCCACAAGGTTATTATTGTTATATCTGCTGGAGAAACAAGTCCATGGGACAGGGAAATATTAAAGAAGGCATCTGTGAGAGCCAAGTGCCAAGGATATGCTGTGTTTGTAATTTCATTAGGACAATTTCATAATGCCAAAGAAGTGGAAGAGCTCACTAGCATTCCCTTGGAACAGCATTTGGTTCAGCTTGGTAGAACTCACAAACCTGAGCTTGACTATGCGGAGAAGTTTGTGAAAGCATTTGTACGTCTCCTCAGGGGTAAGTTGTTATTTCATAGTCCTGTTCTTGGCCATCCAGTGAGCCTTCCATGCTCAGTCAGTCCTAGGATTTGGGTTTTAGTGTCTGGGAGGGTGGCAGTCTATGCTACTGACACAGCCACTCTACCACATTATGGAGGTTATGGTAGAGAGTTGTACTATCAAGCAGAAATGTGCACATGTAACAGTTACGGACAGCATGAAAATTAGAGTTTTCAAAAATGCCCTATTTCCACTAGAGTTCAATGGGAGCGTGGTGCCTAATTTGTTTAGCTGCCTTTTTGTTTACATAGCAAAGTAATATAACATGTTTCATAGCCTTTTGCAAATGTAAATCTGTCATAGGGTAACTAAACGTATATATTGTATACTCATAATGTGGAATAACCTTCTCGGTGCTTTGTTGCATACAAAGCCCAGGGCAAAGGAAAACAAAAACATGATTTTGCAGTTTATAAGCTGCTTTTATTTTCAATATGGACAGAATAATACACACAGAAAAATCAGCAAGCAGTGTTTCCTCATACAGTTTTTAGAACTTAAGCATAGAGGTCTCATTCCTTTATCCATTTAGTGTAGTGGGATTCTTGATAATGATTTTAGGGTGTAGAATCAGACCCTTTAAATTCACTTTGTTATTTTCAGTGTACCTAATATCCCTATAAAATAAATTAATTCACTTATGTAAGAAGAATGTTTTAGACTAAAGGAAAAGCTGTTACAAAAAATGTTAAATTCTATCAAACTGATCAATCTCATTGCCATGTTATGAACAGGTACAACCAAGAAGTATCCACCAGAAGAGTTCAAGATAAAATGTGACAAGTTCAACTTTCAGAGCCAATGACCTATGTAAGTACAACCATGTTATTTCATAATTGTTTGAAAATAGCAAGGAGACAAGTTGGTAAATGAGAACTACTTAAAGAGTTCTCCTTGTTTGAGGCTTTCCAATAGGTGATAAGATTCACCTTTTAATACTTCATTCGTGCATATTAAAAGGTGCAACCCAAATACTGTGTTCTACCAGGGAACTGTCCAGCCAAAAATGTCTCCTGAAGACTGTTGGCAGTCAGGGGTGTCAGTGTTGATATCAAAATCCACCATTGCGGAGAGCTCTGCTCAGGGAATCTGAGGAGATAGGAAGGAGGAGGCATCTTTAAGCCACAATCCCAAGGGATATTAGATATTCCTCCTAAAACACTGTTAATAACCAGACCCAGAGTTGGCTTGTGCCATGCTTGTCATTGTATGGGTAATAACATTCGCTGCAATTCTCTAGAACATAGTGTCCATGTTGTACAGAAAGAGGACAGCAGTAGCTATTAGGCTAATTCAAGATGCCTCATTTAGGACAGTGTAACAGTTCTATGGCTCCAGGGGTGGCCATATGACTCCTGTTTGGTTCTAGCTGTAGGGTACCTGTGATTCTCTCCTTCCTGCCATACCTTGATGTTCTTAATTGATTTTTGGAAGGGAAGCTGTCCAAAGGGTCCTAGAGGAAGCTGCATTCTATCCTCCTACTAGAAAATCCCTCCTGGGCCTTGCTGGTCCCTGTGGCAAGGTGGGCATCTCTTGCTAGCTGCAGCTAGCTCCCCACCTGCCTCTGGGCATGCTACCCATCCGTCTCATCTGCCATGCCTTGTTCGTAATTAGTAAAGTTGTTAACTAAGGTAGGAGGCTGCCCATAGTTGCACCCCAATATTGGGGGGAGCTATCTGCAGCTCCATTCCATCCCTGCACCATGGCCCAAGCCTCACAGATGGCATCTCAGGCAGTTAGCTAAACCCTCGCCTTTGCCCATTAGCTGTGGCTGCCAACCGTGGGGACCTTTGGCTTCTGTAAGCCCTGGCCCCATATCAGGCCCAGCCAGGACCCCAAGCTTCTACACTTATCGTGGCTGTCCCTCACGGTGGGCCCCTGGCCTTTTTGACCCTTAGGTCCTGGCCCCAGCATTGACCAGTTGAGTCCCTCAGCAGGGTCTTTGCCTCCTGCCTGCACTTCTGGAGTGGGGTTCCCCATTCCCAGCTCAGGTGTTCCTGGGAGTATGCCTGGCTCTGCAGGGTCTCTCCTCAGCTGGCTCAGACACTTCCAGAAACTCACCTGGCCTATACTCCTCCTTTGATGTTACCCTTCGCACACACCATGACTGGTGCTCCAGGGTCTCACAGGGACTGTCACTCCCCCTCCCCCCCCCCGGAGCAGCAGGTCATTGTGCTTGGCTGCTGATCTTATTCTCAACCCACCCGAAGGTACGGGCTGGGGTTAAGGCACCCCTATTCAACTTTCACCAGGGTGGTCACTGGCCTGTCACTTCCTGGGGGCTCCCACGCCACTGAGAGCCCCACCAGGCCACCCACTCCCAGCAGAGTGCAGTTTTAGGTCATGCCCAGGACCAGAAGCCTCCAGCCATCCCCTACAACTCCTGCCCTTACCTCCAGGATGATAGCTGCAGCCTTGCAGCTAGGCAATGTTGCTGCCTCCTCTACCAGCAGGAAACTGATCTGGTTATAAAGGCAGCCAGGGATCTAAAATGGCTGCCGCAATCAAGCACCTGCTGGCAGCTTGGCTCAGGCCCTTAAAGTGGCAGGCACCAACAGTGCCCTGCCACAGTCCCCAATTCCATCCTCACTCTAAAGTGGCCCTCCTAGCCTGTATATGCCCCCAGGTCACCTGTTGCCTTAGGCAGTGGTGGGCAAAATGCAGCCCACAGGCTGGATGCGGCCCACCAGGCCATTCTATCCACCTGTGGGGCCCCTAAAAAATTTAGAAAATGTATATTCATCTGCCCCTGGCTGGCTGGCTGTCATGCAGTCTTCAACGGCTTCCCAAAACTCAGTAAGTGGCCCTCCGCCCAAAATAATTGCCCACCCCTGCCTTAGGGGCTATTCATGGTATCTGAATAGGTCTTACAGGCGATATCACTCAGTCACTCCTGTTGGAGCTTTCACCTTCTCAGCCTCTGCCCTTTTTCTCTTGCTGTAGCCTTCTAGCTCAGGCCCACAGTGTTGGTCCTGGCTTCTGGGCTCCATCTCTTGCCTCACCCTCTCGAGCTCTTATCTTTGCCTCTATCTGGACTGTGGGCTTTCTAGCCCCAGGCTCTGCTCCTCTGGGGTTGCAAGCCTCTCTCTCCACTGTCTGCCCCATCTGGGGCTCTGGACCTAGCCTTCTTGGCCTCAGGCCACTTCTCTCTCTCGTTCTTAGGTATCAGTCCTCTCAGATTCCAGTTGCCTTTTTCTTGACCACAGCCCTGGGCAGGACTCCAAAACACTGGTGCCCCTGGTACCTAGCTGCAGTTAACTGCAATGCTCCATAGACACCCCACAGTGTGTTAACCAGAATGCACCCCCTCAGACACCTTATTGTGGTGTTCACATACTCCCCTTAGAGATGCACCCAAACCACCAATGGAAAAATGCCAACAGAAAAATATAGGCACTGTGACTTTAACACAAGCTCTCAACCCACTGGCTCTCTCTGAAACCCACTCTTCCTTCTGGGTCTCAGTCCCCTACCAGCCCTCAGCTCCTTGCTGATCTCAAGCTGAATGAGGTCTTAGTCATCCCACCAGGCATCTTGCAGCAGAGCTCCTTTCCCTTCGGCTTCTGGGGCTATACTGCCTTCCCTGCCACAAGCCCTGGGTTTGTGCATCTTTCAGGCCCTGTCCCTTTCCAGTCAAGTGACATCCCTGGGCTGGCCGCAGATCTTCCCTAAGTAGGCTTGCTAGATGGCTTCCAGAGCACCCTGTAGCAGTGCCTTGTCTCCTGTGCTGTGTTCTGCCTTGCAGTACCACTGCTTAGCCGCTAACACTGCAATAGGCACTCTGCTGCCCCTGCAAGCTCCACTTTATAGAACTGTTGTGGCACAGCTTGCTCTAGGATAAGTCCTGCTAGCCTGAGGGCTCTGGTGAATGGCAATTAGGTGCACTGAGAGACTATCTTCTATGCAAGTGATATGGAAAACTTTCATGTAGCATGGAGTGGCTTGCGCCTCCTGTGCTCATCAGTCTGTTTGCATGCACAGCTTGCCAGTAGACACAACTGCTGGGGTTTTTTTCTGCAGATCCACATGTGCTGCTTCATGCTGGAACAAAAAAAATCACTACTGTTCTGTTCACTCCATGCAGTCACTGTAGCAAGGGCTCATAAGATGGTGCTCTAGACTTTTTGTAACATACAGGGGAAAAAAAATAAAGCCTTGGTGGCTGGGAGGAACAGTGGCAGCTGATAGTAATAGGAAAGTCCATGGGGACTGAGGTTTTGGAAGAAGTCTAGAAGGATTGGTGGGTGGAGAGAGTCTGGGCAAGGGTGAGCGTGGGGCCATGGGAGCTGGAACATGCTTGGGTTGTAGATGTCTGTCTAAAACCTTCAAGTTTCCACCACAATTGCTCTCCTTCCTTAGCCTGTTTTTTCCCTGAACACTGTAGTTTGTTTTGGTACCAGCACAAAGATAGGACAGAGAGGCACTGGGTTCATTTGCCTACATGAAGCCATGCATCACTGGGTCTGCTAGTGGCTAGGAGACATAGCTCCGGCACCCTTCCTCCAGTGGATGTGAGACCTTTCAACTGTGCTGCAGGCAGTTGTGAAAGAGTAACTGAATTCATGGGTGTCCTAAGAGATGTATAACACCTGGTCACCCTGGATAAACAGGCTCAAAAAAGGCATCAAGTAAAGGCAGGAGAACTAGGGCAGAGCCAGAAAACCTTGGTGCAAGGATGGGTTGTGGTGGGGATGGCTGTTAGCAAGGGCTGTTGCTTAAGAGGAGAGATGCAATAAAAACTAAACTAAACAAACAGAAAATACACAGAAGCAAAGGGCAGGGCTTTATTCTAGTTCATGATATGACTGCATAGGCACGCTTGGTATAACAAAAATAACTGATTTTAGGAGCTTGCCTCTATCATGTTACAGACAAAGGTTGTAAGACAGGAGCAGTGAGCCAGTAGCAGGGCTGCTGACCCAGGTGTTTTTGTTACCAGTAAGTAAACCAGAAGGAGCAGGCACTGCAGGCCATGGGCCAGCCAGAATGATATGTTAACATACCTGCTACACTGAGCAGCTGGCTACTGGCCCAGAGTCATCAGATTCGCAGCTGTATCGGCAGCTGTCCCTGCTCTGTTTCTTCTAAGTGAAGCCCAGAGATGCATGCTGTCATGCTCCTTGACTAGAAGTAGGAGTAACATGTAACCATACAACTGTTTGCTATACGCATTTATTTGCATTCACCACCTTGCACTTGAGCACTTCAGCCTTGCCCACTCCTTTTCCATAGCAGACCTGCTGGCTTTCTCCTCTAGTATACCGTTGCCTTTACAATTGGGAAATCTTTAAATCTTTAAATAAAAATGAGAGCTTGTCAAGAAAATTGCCTGCAAGGGATGGGTGAGAGAACATTATTAGGGTGCTCTGAGAGAGCTTGATCTGCTGCTATATTGTACCTGTTCTGTGGATAAAGAAGATCTATGGTACATTAATTTAATTCTCTTTGGGTGCATCTACGCATTCAATTGGTGTAGCACAATAAACTCTGGTGCAGTTTGCACCAGAGTTAATGGCTCCTGGGACCACAGCAGTTTGAGCCGGAGCAGAGCATCCCCAGGCTGATAGCAGGCTCAGTCAGCCCTGCTGCTTCCCAGTGTGAGGTGGGCATAGGCTGAGCCACAGGGCAGGAAAGGTAAAATAGGTGGGAAAAGGTTTGTTCTGAAAAGACTCGGTCACCTCTTTTGGATAATACAAATAATGAGACATTTACCAAGATGAATTTTATAAGTAGATGTTCCAAATTTTAAATTATTCTTGTAGTTCTTTTCTGAACCTTTTCCAGAAGCCTTCGACATCTGGAGACAGGGCTCCCATAAGTCTCACTAATACTCTGTACAAAGAAAACACACACTCCTCATACTATTACTGCCTGCTTCTCTTCTCTCCTGAAAGGTGGCAATAAACAATTAGGCCACAGAGTTCAATGAGTTTAAGCAAGCTATTTTACCATCTACTGAGATGCCTGGCAAGGGTGTCAGTCAGCCATCTATGAATCCTTTAGTCCAGTGCAGCTCAACCTTTTAGAGTGGTGGGCTGGGTGCATGCAGCCCTGCTGCACTGTGGGCCATCATTTCCCTCTGGTAGAGGAGAGGTGAGGGAGAGGGAGGGAGAGAGCAGGGAGGACTGGGGAGACCAGTGGTACAATACAGAGCAGGGAAGAGGATGCATGATGATCTCCAGTGCCAGAGCTGTGGTCTGGATCCAGCCTGTGGGTTGAACACCACTGCTTTAGGCCTTTGGTTTTGACACCTGAAACTGTAAATATATTTACATTGTATTCACAAATCTTGTTGACATGCAGCAATTTAGGAACAAATAGGAAGGATAGGAATAGGAAGTTCACCAAGAACTTCATTTTGAAAAAAACCCCTGTGTGTATTATTTTAAGGGTTTAGAATATAGCTTTTAAAAAACTTACGTGGTGTTTGTCCTAAACTAAAACGCAATGTAAGGTGCGGGGGAGTTATTTAATACATGTACTGCTGTGATATCTTTAAAGCTCTTAAAAGTTCACAAGTTACTGTAAATACATCTGGATGTTTTTCTTCTTGGAAATCTGTTGGATCCTTCAGTCTTAAAAGTAAACAAGAAACTAAATTAACTATGTTTGGGCTAATTAAGGTGTCCTTAAACCTTCTTTTCCAATGTGGAAACATTGTTTTCTCCTCCTAGCTGTACTTGGCTGCAGAGAGTTCACAGAGAAAACTGAGTAGCTGGAATTAACTGCAATCTCCTCCGTTTGCTCATAGGAACACATCTCAGTCTACCAACACAAGCCAATACAATTGAGCAGAGCTTCCAGCTTTTAAGAGTCCTCTATTTCAGACCACCAGTACTGTTTGCAAACAGCTGTCCTCCAGCTTAACATAGTTTAGAATTTGCCTGTTAAATTTGACTCTCTTCTTTAACCTACAGATTAGGTTAATTAAAATTGTTGATTTTTTTTTTTTCCTGAAAAAATATTGCTAACAGTAATTTTTATAGGCTTAAAGGACCAGCTTGTGGGAGTCTATTGAGTCCATTTGATTTTGATTCCTAATAAACTTTTCCTGAGTTTCCCCCCACAACAAGTCTAGGACTTCGAGGGTTCCTATATATCAAAACTTCTAGGGAAATCTATTCTGCCGCTGGCTCAGGCTCTGATTCTCTTTTTTTCTGTTTCTTTTTCTGTTCCTTTTTTTTTTTCCTTTTTTTCCATTTAGTACAAATACTCCTCCTCGCTGTTAAAAACATGGAGTCAGCTACAAGCAGTACAGTTTTCATATTAGTTATTTCTTTATACTGTGACTGTCCAGGACTACTTTTTAATCATAATACTGGGAGGATTGTTTCTTTCCCTTATCACTTAAATTGCTTGTTTGCAGTTCGTTTGTCCTGCTTTTTGTCACTTTAGATTCCCTTTTTGGGTTGTTTATTTTTTTTCTCATACTGCTGGTAACTGATAACAACATGGACATTGCCTTGTCCTGTTTGTCTTAAAGGATCTTTAAATACCTTGTACATTTTTGTATGAGTCCACTGAAGTTGCGTGTTCTTCAACCTGATCTTTAACCCATTCATAGTTCCACTATCCAGTGATAACTGGGCTTTTAACTGACTTGTCTCTAGTCATTTACCTGAACAGCTTCTTTGCTATCACATAGGTGGATATTCAGATTTTCAAGCTCGGCTACTTCTGCCTGCCAGTAACTGACTTGCTGGTTGGAAACTTGCATTTGAACCCTCTCTGCTAACCCTTTGATTTCCAATTTTAGATTGTATTTGTAGCTGCGTGGACACCTCTTTTCTCTTTTATTTTCTACTGGGGTAGAGGTGCCCAAGCCCCAGTAAAGCTTTTGCTAGGGCTATTTTGGCTATACTGTAGACCAGCGGTTCAAATCCCCTTCCTCTTTGGAGGAGAAGGAAGTGTTTCACCGCTCACAGCAGAGTTTCATCTTACTGGAAGTACAGATGAGCTCGCAGTTTTGCTGTAGTTGCTTTGCAGTGTGCACCTCTAGCCTGCCTTCTGCCCGACTTCAGACTAACATGATTAACTACCTCTCTGTAATGAGCATGGGAGACTGCCCTTTTCAGCTCGGGTTCTTCTGCATCCCTTGTCTGGGAGGACATCCTCCAGTTTCTTTGCTATCTCTTGCAATTGCTGACAGTTCTCAGAGAGTGCTCCTTTCTTGTTGGTCACTCGTCCCAGCACCTCCTAGGACACCTGGGCAGCCTGTACTACCTGCAGGTTACTTTCAATCATTTGTCGGGCTTGCTGCTCACCCATAACCAGCACTTGCAAAACGCCTAGCTCTGCCTAGCCATGTTCTAAACCTGTCAGGGGCATCCCTATTCACTTTCATCAGCCTTGGAATAATGCCTTTTTTTAATGTAGCCGTCCCCCATTTAGTAGCCACAAGCTTTCCCTGTTGGTTATAACATGCATTAAGGATGACCAGGAAAAGAAATTTAAAATACCAGTGCTTAATTGTGTCTGCTCTTGTTTATTTGTATACAGAAGGCAGGCATATTATTCTTATAACTGATCAATTAGGATCTACTAAAAACATGTCCTGGAACCAGTAAGATCCTCCATGAGAGGAGATGTTTATATCAACTAAACATATCAACTGAACATGAGATTACATCTTTGTCTTGCTATAGTTAACAAAGGCATCATTTTTTTTTCAGAGAGAGGCAGTTAGCCGTGTTAGTCTAAAATAAGGCAGAAGGCAGGGTGGAGTTGCACGGTTGCATACAAAAGCTTGTGCATCGCTGATTTAGTTGATCTATGAGGTGCAACTCTGTTTTTCATATTGTTTTGTTTTCAGTCAGGCTGTCTAAATCACACTTATTACCACTTGGTCTAGGTCAGGGGTAGGCAACGTTATTTGGCCAGAATGCCAAAAAAACCCCACAATGTCTACCTTGGAAGGTGCCAGAGTGCTGACATGCCGGAGCAACTGTTTGCAGCCTCCCAGCTGCAGCTGGCCCACGGAGCCCAGTCTGCTTGCAGCAGGGCTTGCATCCCGCCAGCTTCCTGCTGGGAGCAACCTGGCCTCCATGGCTGGCAGAAGCTGCTTAGAGCCTGGGCTGGCAGTGGTGTGCCGAGCAAAATGGCCTTGTGTGCCATGCTCGGCACATGTGCCAGGGGTTGCTGACCCCCTGGTCTAGGTTATAACTGGTTGGCTTGACCCACAAGATTGTGTTTTTTTTCCCTGACTTTGAAGTTGCAGAAATTCTTGCTTTCACAGAAACTCCTACCAGATGTGATCTGAAAGGGGCTTCAGGCTCTGAATCAGATGTCCCAGAATTGGGTCCTATGGCTCACTCTGCTTAGCTAATGGGTTCCAACTGGATTTTGGCCATCACCAATTGCCTTGTAAAAGCTGAATCAAAGCTTATTGGAAATATGTGATTAAGAAATCATGTCACGCCTTCATAAAGGGATGGTCTGTTTGTTTTGCTTTTCAGATGGCTGAAAAGTAAGAGACTATCAGAAGAAAGTAGGAAATTAAAGAATTAAACTCATCATGGTTCCAGTATGAAAATCCTGTATTTATGCTATCTAACTCCCCTTACTGTCCTCAACAAAGTTGCACAATACACCTGGGCATGCTCTGTCAAATACCTACCTAATTCTCCCACTTGCTATTATTTTTAAAGAAACACAAAAATGCCATTGTTTTAAACGGTTTGAAAAATCAAGAATATGCCTTCATTGCAAACTGCTAAGTGATCTCTTTCATTTCACAGAGAGTTAAAGATACGGGTATCAGTACCTCTCAGGATCAGACTCTTGAAGAGACATTCTCTGTCTCCTTCCTCGGTTAATTTGGACTCTTTGTTGGCGTTGGGCAATAAGAAGCGTGAAATGAACTTTTTCTACAACGGTTCATATTTCAGCTATTAAACTATTGGGAAAAAACCTGCTTGTTTCAATGACTTCACCCTCCATATTGCTTTCATGAGTGTACAAACAGTAAGAAGGTTTATTAATCACTATTATAGTGACTATAAAGAGCAGCCATATTTTTCATGTCTGTATGATTCACTTTAATTAAAGGGAAACTATACAGTAAGAAAAATTTTAAATCTTCATGAGAGCACAATCTATATCTCTTCTGAAACAATTTCTGACTCATGGATTAACAGCAGCATGTCAAGAGAGGCCACAACTGAGCAATGTAAAAATAACAGACAAAAAAGTTTTAGAATTTTTGTACCCAATAGCTGCCAGCTAATAACTGGGTTTTAATGAAGTCCTGATATATGTGGGATTTATATTTATGTACCACACATGTTTCTGAATACTACAATTTCAAGTTGTCTCGAGAAAAAGAATTGATGAATAGTCAGGCTTGTTATATACTTACAAAGCTTCAAGGTAATGATTGTGCATAGAAAAAATGCAATAAGTTCAAGTGGGCATGTTCTATAGCTCACTTGAACATTTTATCTGTAAAACTAAAAAGCTTGAGGAAAAGGTCAGCTCAGCAAAACACCTTCCCTCTTCAGTGGTTAAAGTAGCTGAATACTGCACTTGTTAAACTTTTGAATGCAGAATTGTGCTGAGCCCGACATAGCATGGGAAAAAATAATTCTCTAATGTATATTTTACCTGTATATGTTTGCTCCAAGAAGAAAGAAAATACATTTTTTTACAAAATATCACTGAAGTTTTTTTAACTATTTTTCTGAAACTTCTGCTGGAGTTGTGTTTCATGTTCTCATAATAAATAAAAATAAATAGGGGGGATTCATTTAATGAGTTTACACTGATTAAAAGAATGGATGCAATGGATAAAAAGGCATCTTTTGTTAAGAATGTTTTACACAATAGCACTAGTAGGAACCACTTCTAAAAACAGTTTTTTTTCATACTAAATCTGTACCTATCTGTCAGAGAAAAATTGGAACTATATGATGATAATGAATATCCTCACACTACACAAGTGGCTGCAAAAGATGTCATGTATCTGGGATAAATCATTTTATCCTGGGGAAAAAGTGAAAGCATATAGACATTCACATCCTTTATCCTGGGATAAATGATAAAAAGTTCCCTGGATAAGAAGTAGTAATGACTTATCCTGGGAAATTGCAAAATATATCTGTACAGTTATCCCACTATTACATCATTGAGTCAATGGCAGAAAAGAGCACTGCATTCAGCCATTAACTAAAACATGATTAGAAGAGTGATGTTTTTGTTCGGGACAAACACAAGCACAGCTTACCCCAGTACAAATGCAACATCTGTTCCTAGCCAATGTTCCTTTTGTCAAGCTCTCTTTGAGCAGGGAGAAGGTGTGAAGGTGGTAGAATGGGGTAGGCAATGTTTTTTTTGGCTGGAGTGCCAAAAAAACCACACTGTCTACCTTGTAAGATACTGAAGTGCCAGCATGCCAGAAAAACAAAACGAGGGCAGGGGGTACATGGCAGGATGCACTGCATACTAGTATAGTTAATAATCATAAATGTTGCTTTTTTTATGGTAAATACCAGATTTTCTAAAAATTGTAAACCTGGTAACAATAAATAAAACTGTTGATAATACCTTTGATCTTGTGTATTTGTTCTGTGCAGGTCCCCACACAACAGCTCCCCAGCCCTGCCCATGCCCCTGGCCCCTAGCCCTGCCTGAAGGGGCCCCCAGCTGCCAGGGCTATGGGGCCATGGACCCAGGTCTGCAGCTCCCTGCCTGCCCCCAACAGAAGGCAGTGGCTGCTGCAACAGGAGCATAAGCCAGCTCCCCCACTGCTGCTGCCTGCTGTCTGCAGGGTCACAGAGGGGTCACACAGGGAACCTGCCTACCACTGCAAGCTCTGTGCGGCCCTGGTCACACTTCCCTTGTGTGCACAGGGGCAGCATGGGCAGCAGCACAGGGTTGTGTCCCTCATTGCTGCCCCTGCCTGCAGGGGAAGTGTGGCCCAGGCAACAAGGAGCTCAAAGTGGCAGGCAGCTTTTGTGCACCCCTGCTGTGCCCTGCTGCGCTGGAGAGGCAGTGGGGGAGGGCAGCACGGTGGGGAGCATCGCTGGTATCTGCTGCCTCCCCGGAGCCTGGGGCTGGGGTTGGGAGGCAGCTGGGGTTGGGAGGCAGCGGCCCAGGCTCTGGGTAGCTGCTGCCAGCCATGGTGTCTGGGCTGCTTGCAGCAGGGTTTGCAGCCTCCCGGCCACCTGCTGGGAGCAGCCCAGGCTGGCAGCAGCTGCCTAGAGCCCAGGCTGGCGGTGGCATGCCAAACAAAATGGTTGCCGACCCGTGTGGTACAATATAAGAAGTCATGTGCCGTCCTTTCTGTGGCACGAGAGTTTTTGCTGATGAAAGTGGAGATCCAGCAGTAAAACATTCTAAACTCATTTCTTTTTTTTACAATACCATTTTGTTTTCAATCTTTTTTTATACAGTGCATTCAAATAAATAGGACAGTATTGTAGGAGGTTTGCAGTTCTACCTCTGCGATGGTAAGAATCATTCCATAAGAATCACTATTGTCAGTTTTAAGAGTATGGATTAGCAATGCTACCAAAGAACTTAAAGAAAAACTCTTTGGACTTCAGGTAAGATTTGGGGCAACATGGATGCTATTGTTTTCTGTGTGATGTTGGGTGACTCAGAACTCGCGGAGTTGGTCGCTAATTGTGTCTTCTTTATTTTTTGGATATTCATGTTGGGATTCCTAAGGTCTTAGCTTTCAAAGGCACTCAGCTTCTGCAATTCTTACAATGTCTTACTAGAGTGGCTTACCAAATATCACTTGTCATGTCTGTCCGTGGCTAGAAACCATGCTTTTGAGTCCCAGATTCCTGCCTAAACCCTGCCATGTTTTTACTTCCCCTTCCCTCATTTGCAAACAACTTTCAGTTTCTATAGAAAGTGAGTGAGAGAGAAGCCCTATAGATATTGGCCTCTTTCATTATAGATTCCCTGTCCCTCTTGTGTACTGAGTGAGGCAGGATTCATGAATAAAATATGAATAAAATATAGCATGATGTTTCATAAACATGAATGCTGCCTGTCCCCGGATGCTGTGGAGGCACAGCAAGCTCCCGCAGGTGGCGGTGGTGCTGTTGGTAGCCACGGTGCTGTCAGCAGCAGGGGAAGGTGGTGTGACCACCCACTAATGGCACCTTTTCACAGGGGGTGGATCGCCACACTCAGGGGGTGCATGTGCACCCATGTGCACCCCCTACACGTCACCAATGCTTATAACTAAAAGTTATTTCATAACAGAACTACACACTACAGTGGAGCAGTTTTATACCTGGTTGGGTATAACTAGTATTTCTTTTCTACGTTACTACAAGGTTTCATTGCTGCAAACTTCACAGCACTTCCAGCTGGATCCCCCAGCCTTTACAGATAATTTGTTGGTGCTTTTTGCAGGGGTTTAGGTTGTAGCCGTGTTGGTCTAAGGATATAGGCAGACAAGGTTCCTTGGGTTAATTTGATATCTTTTATTAGACCAACCCAAATGGTTGGAGAATAGTTATTAAGCAAGCTTTCGGGTTCAAAAACCCTTCGTCAGGCTAAGGACGCTGCAGCAGTTGCTGCGTGCTGTTCCTGGATGGAATGAAAAGTAAAGAAGCCAGGGGCTGGGCTGGGCTGGGGAGTCAGTTGCCAGGCAGATTGTAATGTATCAAAAATCCAATGTCTGTGTTTAGTCCCTGATCTCTAGTATCCAGCAGGTTGATGAAATGGAGCTCATAGGCTCGTCTCTGGGATGTGTTGTGTAAATTTCCCTTGAGGATCAGGACTGAGAGATTGGAGAGAGAGTGGCCCTCCTGTGAGAAATGTGCCCCCACCGGTTATTGGGTGTTTCTGTCTTTGATGGATTTCCGGTGTGCGTTCATTCTGGTGCGCAGTTGTTGTCTGGTCTCTCCTACATATCTTCCATCAGGGCATTTGGTGCATTGGATGAGGTATACTACATTCCTGGAGGTGCAGCTGTAAGATCCTGGGATGCTGATGGCTCTGTTGTGGGGTGTAGTAATAGTGGGGGTGGTGGAGATGTGTTGGCAGGTTTTGCATTTCTTGTCCTGGTACAGTCTGGATTCTTTTGGTGTGTTCTGGGGCTGAGGAAGTTTGCTTCTTGTGATGAGGTTGGCGAGGTTCGGTGCTTGTCTGAAGGCTAGGATGGGTGGCTCTGGGAAGATTTTTTTAAGAATAGGGTCTTTTTCTAATATGGGTTGCAAGTTTTTGAGGATTTTCCATATAGGTTCAAAGGATGGGTGATAGGTCATAACCAGCGGTGTGCGAGTTGTGGGTGTTTTTCTTATGTACTGCAGCAGTTCTTCACGTGGTATCCAGGTGGCTCTTTCAAACGTGAGATCTACCTCTGGAGGAGTGTCCTTGCTGGGTGAAAGCCTTTTTAAGATTGGTGAGGTGGCGATCCCGGGTGTTCTCTTCAGTACAGATGCGGTGGTATCTGAGGGCTTGGCTGTATATCACAGCTTTTTTGGTGTGTTTCGGGTGATTGCTGGTTTTGTGCAGATATGTGTGTTGGTCTGTGGGTTTCTTGTATACTGTGGTCTGTATTTTACCCTTCTGGATACTGATCATTGTGTCTAAAAAGGGGATGTTGGTGCTGGAGTATTCTAAAGAAAGTCGAATGGAGGGATGGTGACTGTTGAATTTCTGGTGGAACTCAATTAGAGATTCCTGGTTCTCACTCCAAATGATGAAGATGTCATCGATATATCGTAAGTACAGCAAGGGTTTGATGGTGCAGTTCTTGAGGAAGTCTTCTTCCAGGTGGCTCATAAAAAGGTTGGCATACTGTGGGCCATTTTAGTGCCCATAGCTGTTCCCATCGTCTGGAGGAAGTATTGATTATTAAAAGTGAAATTGTTGTGTGTGAGGGTGAAGTGTATAAGCTCAGTGATATCTTTGGGTCTGTATTCTGGGTTGTAATCTTGTTCCTGTAGATATGTAAGGCAGGCATGGATGCCATCCTGGTGTGGGATGTTGGTGTATAGGCTGGTAACGTCCATGGTGGCTAGGAGTGTGTTGCTGGGAAGGTGGTCTATGTTTTTAAGTTTCCGTAGCAAGTCATATCTGCACAAAACCAGCAATCACCCAAAACACACCAAAAAAGCTGTGATATACAGCCAAGCCCTCAGATACCACCGCATCTGTACTGAAGAGAACACCCGGGATCGCCACCTCACCAATCTTAAAAAGGCTTTCACCCAGCAAGGACACTCCTCCAGAGTTGAAAGAGCCACCTGGATACCACGTGAAGAACTGCTGCAGTACAGAAGAAAAACACCCACAACTCGCACACCGCTGGTTATGACCTATCACCCATCCCTTGAACCTATACGGAAAATCCTCAAAAAATTGCAACCCATATTAGAAAAAGACCCTATTCTTAAAAAAATCTTCCCAGAGCCACCCATCCTAGCCTTCAGACAAGCACCGAACCTCGCCAACCTCATCACAAGAAGCAAACTTCCTCAGCCCCAGAACACACCAAAAGGATCCAGACCGTGCCATGACAAGAAATGCAAACCCTGCCCCCACATCTCCACCACCTCCACTGTTACTACACCCCACAACAGAGCCATCAGCATCCCAGGATCTTACAGCTGCACCTCCAGGAATGTAGTATACCTCATCCAATGCACCAAATGCCCTGATGGAAGATATGTAGGAGAGACCAGACAACAACTGCGCACCAGAACGAACGCACACCGGAAATCCATCAAAGACAGAAACACCCAATTACCGGTGGGGGCACATTTCTCACAGGAGGGCCACTCTCTCTCCAATCTCTCAGTCCTGATCCTCAAGGGAAATTTACACAACACAGCCCAGAGACGAGCCTATGAGCTCCATTTCATCAACCTGCTGAATACTAGAGATCAGGGACTAAACACAGACATTGGATTTTTGATACATTACAATCTGCCTGGCAACTGACTCCCCAGCCCAGCCCAGCCCCTGGCTTCTTTACTTTTCATTCCATCCAGGAAGAGCACGCAGCAACTGCTGCAGCGTCCTTAGCCTGATGAAGGGTTTTTGAACCCAAAAGCTTGCTTAATAACTATTCTCCAACCATTTGGGTTGGTCTAATAAAAGATATCAAATTCACCCAAGGAACCTTGGTGTTTTTTAGCTTTCAATGATTTATGTACTCCTCTATAAATCCCCCTACTCATTTCATCTTGTTTTCTTCATCCAGCTCCACAAGAATTCCTCAATATCCTTTTCTACCAAACACAGTCAATGACCTTTCCCATATCTTGTACCTCTCCTGTAAACCTCATTTCTCTTCCTTACCCTTGAAGTCCAGTTACAAGTGGGACTCAAATATTGTTAAGCAGGATGAGCCTGCTGAAAGAGATGTTTTGAATGAAAAACTATGTTGAAGATTAGCTACTTCTAGGTTAAAAGGGAGTGGACTGATCTAGTTTTTATCACAAATCTGGAACCATATTTGCAAAAGTTGCTGAGTACATATGACTAAGAGAGACCAGCAGTTCAGGGAGGGAGGAAGATTTTACCTTGAGGAAAAATCAGAACTTTACTGTAGATAATACTTTTTTTTCTGATGATAATAGTTCCATCATTCAATGTAAAAAAATTTTTTACAGTGTTCTAGAAATATTTTTTTCCAAATAGAAAGCTGTCTTTAATGCAAGCAATAGCTTTGGATCAATTAGAAAGCAAGAAAAAAATTACAATTGATTTATATCAATTTGTACAAACAACTTTCCTAATGAAGGAGCATCCATATGCAAGGAGTTTGCCCGGGAACTGGCTGAGGCGGCATGCTCCAGGACCATGGTTGTCATGGGTGACTTCAATTACCCGGACATCTCATGGGAGGATCGCTCAGCAAAATCTGAGCGGTCGCAGAGCTTCCTCTCGTGCGTGGATGACCTCTACCTGACTCAAGAAGTCTATGGGCCAACGAGAGGCAAAGCGCTGCTCGACCTGGTACTGGCTGCTGGGGATGACCTAGTCGGCGACCTAGTGATCAGTGGGAAGCTGGGTGACAGCGACCACGAGCTGATCACCTTCACCATCCGCCAAAAAGCTGGCAAGTCAGTCAGCAACACGGAAGTCCTTGACTTCAGGAAAGCCGACTTTGACAAGCTCAGGAGGCTTGTCAGCGAGGCCTTAAGGGACCATGACCCCAGGGAGAGGGGAGTTCAAGAAGAGTGGTTGTTCCTCAAGGGAGCGATCCTCAATGCACAAACTAAGTCTATTCCATCTTGGAGGAAAGGCAGCAAGAGGGCACAGCAGCCCTCCTGGCTCTCCAGGGACCTAGCAGACCTCCTGAGGCTAAAAAGAAAGGCCTACAAAGGATGGAGGATGGGAGTCACCTCCAAGGAGGATTATTCTGCACTGGTCCGGTCCTGTAGGGAGCAGACCAGGAAAGCCAAGGCTGCAACTGAACTCCAACTAGCTTTGAGCATCAAGGACAATAAAAAGTCCTTTTTCAGATATGGGGGGAGCCGGAGGAAAAGCAGGGGCAACATTGGACCCCTGCTGAACCAGATGGGGCAACTGACAACTGACGCCCAGGAAAAAGCCAACCTATTAAATAGGTACTTTGTGTCGGTCTTTCATCAGTCCCATGGGACGCCCATGCCCGCTACGGGACAGGGAAGTCCGGGTGAGGGTGATCCCCTGCCCTCCATTAATGCTGACTTTCTGAAGGAACATCTTGAGAAGCTGGATACCTTCAAGTCAGCCGGCCCTGACAATCTTCACCCCAGGGTACTCAAGGAGCTGGCGAGCATCATAGCCCAGCCTCTAGCGCGGATCTTTGAAAACTCTTGGCGCTCTGGTGTAGTGCCCGAAGACTGGAAGAAGGCCAATGTGGTGCCTATCTTCAAGAAAGGGAGGAAAGTGGATCCGGCTAACTATAGGCTCATTAGCCTGACTTCTATCCCAGGGAAGATCTTAGAAAAGTTTATTAAAGAGGCCACCCTTAATGGCCTGGCCGACACCAACATCTTAAGGGATAGCCAGCACGGGTTTGTTGTGGGTAGGTCTTGCTTGACCAATCTCATTTCCTTCTACGACCAGGTGACCTATCACCTGGACAAGGGAGAAGAGATTGATGTCATATTTAAGACAGACCTCACCCCTGTCAGGTCAAAGTACAGAGAAAGAGAGAGAAAATGAAAAAAATCTTAGGAAAATTGTTAAGAAAAAAAGGATTGTATGCACAAAAGTTATATATGTTTAGTTAGAGAGTATGGGTATGCAACGTATAATAAACTGTTACAAACTGTTGACTGTTTACTAGCAAATGATTTCTTGCAGGTAATCCTTCTGGGATTTCTGTGTGGAAATTGTGATGGTTAAGGAAATGAAGAATTAATTTCTTGTCTGCTGGTAACTGCAAAACCTTCTATAGTTTCTCTTTGGCTTATAGATGAAAAATTGTCCCAAACTAGAGGAATAGTTCAAAATATGTGTTGTTGGTTCTCTCTACTGTATTTGCTTGTGTAATCCAAATTTAACATAACATTGCTCTGAAGGCAAAGGAACTTAGTTAATCAAAAGTTAGACTATGCCCTTTCTTTTTTTCTCTCTCTCTCTGCAAGCCTTTCATGTATGTAGTTTGCCAGATGTGCTGGCAAAATGTAATGCAAAGAAGTCAACACTCACTATAGGAATAAAAAGAAAGACCTATGCAAATAATAATGGGCTATGAGGATCACCTTGCTCACCCCTGACTGTGACAGTACCACTCCCTTCCTTGTATCTCTCCACTCACCCTCTTTTTCACCACATAAAGTTCATGCTACTTATCCTCACTTCCAGAATGTTTCATACCTGCCTTCCACTGCCTTGTCTGCTCTCCTTCCTCACCATCCCCTGCCCCTTTCACTCTTCTGATAATGCCAGTCTCGACTACCTGTTTGTCAGCTTGTACCACAGCCATCTCTGCATCTTCTACAGCACAACTTTATAAAGAGAGGCCCCTCTTCTCTCCCAGCTCCAGAGCTCCTCATTACCTTCCTCTGTTACAAAACCTACCAGGAATCATACAACAATTGATGGGTTGTATTTCAGTTGGGAAAGAGGGTTTTTTTTTCTTTTAATGAAATTAAGACTCAAACTAATAAAATACTTGGAAACACCTCTGTGTTGTGTAACAGCTTGCTCAAATGCAGATGCATGTTTGTTTCTCCTAGTTTTGGAGACACCTCTGGGTACCATGGCATGGTTGAGGATATCACTGACATCCACAGTAAATTTTACCTTGTAGACATAGCCTTAACTACCCTTGTGCTACCTCTTCTACTTTTGTTTGCCATACTTGGTTTTATATTTTGTAGGGCTTTCAATTAATTGCAGTTAGCACATGCAATTAACACATTAATTGGTTCTCGCATTAATTTTTTAACACGTTAATAGTGCATATGATTTTGGAGCCCGTGCCTGGGCTCCACTGCAACCTCTGGATCACCCAGCAGGGCAGCAGTGGCAGCACAGAGGACTGGAGGGCAGCCCAGGCATGGGCTCTGGGTGGCTGCAGCAGAACATCGGATGGGGGAGCGTGGTGCCAACAGAGACAAAGACACACAGAAGCAGTCGCAGCCTGAGTACTTCATGTACAGCAGCACCACGCCAGTAAGTCTGTGGAGGGAGGGGGGGGGGCAGATTGAGGCCCCCACAGTGAGGGAGAGGGGCAAGGGCAGAGGTGAATGGGGCCCAGGGCTGGTGTGCGTTGTGGGATGGAGCCAGGGGCAGCTCATCCATGGGTGTGTGAGGAGCAGCTCCCTACCACTGAGCATACTCCTGGGGGAGGCATGGGTGACACATGCCCCTTGGATCTGTGCATGGGGCAGAGGCATGCAGCTTGATGCAGCCTGGGGCCCTGTGCCTTGCTGCCTTTGCTCCGGGAGCTCTGCACCGGCCATGCTGCATCCCCCTGCCCACCCAGAGCATGGCATCACACAGCTTCCAGGGTAAAGGTAGCAGGACGCAGAGCCCCAGCCCACAGCAGGCTGCCTGCCTCTGCCCCATGCACAAATCCAGGTGACACATGCCTCTCATGCCTCCCCTGGGGGTGAGCAGAGCTGCAGGGAGCCATACAGTGCCCAACATTCAACCATAATTTGAGAAGTACTGGTACATTTTTGGATGGTTTTGTTGCAATTTAGCAACTATACATCTCTGTCCACTTAAGCTTTATAGTTTTGCCTGTCAGCAGCTAGGGGTGCAGGTCCCCAAACCCCCCCTGCACCGATCTCCTTAACAGTTGGCAGGCTTTGTGGTCACAGCAGGAGCTAGCAGCCAGGCCTGCAGTAGTTCCCTCCCACCCCCATTCCCCAAGGCAGACACAGTTGCACAAGCAGCCATGTCAGGAGTTTTGCCAGTCAGCAGCTAGAGGTGCAGGGCCCCCAAACCCAGAAGCCCTGCACCTATCTCCTTGACAGCTGGCAGGCTTCGTGGCCTCAGCAGGGGCTAGCAGGCCTGCAGTTTTGACCCTGCTGTGGCTAAACACATATATGTGACACAAGTTTTGCTTTCAAAATTTGGGGTGCAGTTTCTTTGAACTCCCTGCACCTATCTCCTTGAAACTCGGCAGACATCTTGCCCTCAGAAGGGGCTACCATTCCTGCATGTTTCATCAAAATCAAGCCAGAAATGACAAAGTTATAGACTGTTTTGTCCTTCCTCATTATATCCTATGGGCGAAATGTTGAAACAGTTTCGCCATTTCAACCCTGTTCCAAGAGAACAAAATGGAACAGCTGTTTTGAATCAAAACACTGTTCCATTGAAATGTCAAAACAGTGGTTGAAATGAAACGCTGCCGTTTCGCACAGTCCTACTGCCCAGAGCCATGCTGCGACTGCCAGCCAGGCTCTGCACAGCAGAATCACCACTGCTGCAACCCTGGCAGGCCCCCAGAACCCCAGATAAGGCTGTTGGGGCCAGCACAGTACTAGCCCCAGCCTCTCCTACTGCCCTCAGGGTAACTTGCTGTGCATCAAAGCACCCATGCCACGTGTGGATAAAGCCTGTGAGTTAACTTGAATCCGGAGGGGACCTGGGACAGAAGTTCAATAAGTCAGTTTGGGAGGGGAGGCAGAAGCCCCCCTCCCAACATGTCCCAGGATCCCACCCGACGAGCCCCCATGCTCACCGCAGGGACTGGGACGAGCAGCAATTGTGAGAACATGCCGACTCAGGCTCAGCAGTTCCACAGCTGCCTGAGCCTGTGGATCGGCGAGCCCCAGGGGCAGGGCCTAAAAGCAGCACGGGCTGCTCAAAAAGCAGCTGGGGAAACACCCAGCTGGCCGGAGGGAGAGGAGGACGCTGCCAATGAGAGATGTGTGGTGAAGCCAAGCGGGGAGAAGCAGGACGCCGGCCAAGAGAGGCAGAGCGCTGGTGGGGAGAGACAGGATGCCAGTGGGGAGAGACAGCCAGCAGAGCCAGGTAGGAGCAGCAGAGCTGGGCACAGGTCAAGAAGCCCCAGCGCCCACCAGGGAAACCCAGTGGGGAGAACCACAGTTCTGGGCTTGGGGAGCTGAAGTTGGCCAGAGGGACACAGCAGGGAGGTGGAGGTCATCCCCACAATCACGAGCAAAGACCAGGCTGAGCTGGAGCATTCAGGTACCCCAGTGGGGAAGGGCAGCAAGCAGTGGCAAAACTCAGTGGGAGGCTGGGTGAAGAGGGAGGAGCAGGCAGCGATGGGCCAGAGCACTGCAGGGAAGAGGCGATCCCCACCACATGGTTGAAGCAGGAGTGATTAACTCCTAGCCTGCTGGTCCCGGGGAAAAGTAACCGGAGGGACAGATGAAGATTCATTCTCCCATCCCAGGGAGGCAGAAGGGGTCCTGGGGAGCCAAAGTCCCCTTATACTTCATTGGCAGATGCTGAACGTCTTTGCCTTGAGCGAAGAATCTTCTAAGTTATCATTGCCCCAGGTGGGGGCATGTTTAGATATCTGCGGGTTGGTCTCAAGACAAGAGTTCATTCAGGAGTGATTGACAGCCAAACATACCTGACCCCACTCGGGACGGGCCTCGTGGGTGAGAAGAGATCATCCCGGGGAAGATTACAGGGAGCAGAGCCCTCCCAGGCCATGGATGTGGTAAGGGTCGGGTAAAGGGGAGTGTCCCAGGGGAGCCGGGGTGGCAGGAGGCCCCCAGGCCAAAAGAGAGCCCCACTTACCTCTCACAGAGCCCGAAGAGCCAGAGGAGAGGCACGTGGCAAAACCACCAGTGAGGGTGATTAGCCGTGCGTATATCCAGCTGTGGCCAAGCAGCGTGGGTGGGAGACGCCACCCGGGAGAGAGAAAAAGCGGCCCTGATGATGCGGTGGGGCAGCTGACAAGTGGAGGCTTGAGGGAAGAGCCCTCACACGGAGGGGATCAGCCACTGTGCCCGGCAGAGTGGAAAGCCAGGGGCAGGCCAGGAGAGGCTCCGATGGAGTCGGCAGCGACGCCGACAGCAGAGCCGGTGGGGAAGCCGGCTGTAACACCAGCAGTGGAGCCAGCGGGAAAGCTGGCAGCGACGTCAGCCACAGAGGCGACAGTAAAGGTGGGAGCAACGCCGACAGGGGATCTAGCTGCTGCACCTGCAGCAGAGCCAGTGGCAGCACCCACGGAGGAACTGGAGGCAGGAGCCGAGAGAGCGAGCCTGCACGGGAGCCTCGGAGAAGAGGTAACAAAGGGGCGTGTCCAACGGGGCCTCATCGGGCCGCACCGGAGGGCAGCCGAAGACCTGAAGTGGGGTCGGACAGTGGACCTTCGTGGCCCACAGCAGCCTTAGGAAGAGGTGGGGACTTAACACCCCAGTGGGGTGAGCCGCCAGGGCTGTGGAACCCAAGCCCAGGGCAATCCACGTGGCCCAGAGGCCCGAGGCACCCTTTTGGGCCTCCTGGCCCAGTAGTTTAGGGGCCTTAGTTATCTCAGTGGTGGGATTGGCACGTCACATCACAGGGTGATTAGTATAGGGCGATAGGGAGTCTTATTGGCAGGACCAGGTTGGAGGACCTCGTGGACCATACACCAGGCCTGAAGACTCAGGCATGCAGCTAGCAAGCCGTGGGCAGAGGTTGGGGAAGAGCTGAGGATACCAAAGGGGTCCGAAGAGTGGCAGCCCCAGGTGGCGAGTGGACGGGGTGTAGGGGAGGTCGGAGCCCTGGAAGTGCCCACGGAGAGGCGTGACGACCCTGGAGGCTGCCCCAAGGGGGAACCCCTCCACTGAAGCAACACCCCAAGTCATGGCTGCCGAGTTAAGAGTTACCCTGACGTCAGCAGGGGTAGCCTGTGGGGTCCACCCGCGAGCCCAGGACAGACACGATCCATAGTCCAGGCTAAGGCCACACGGGAGCACTTAATCGAACGGAGGCGGGTACAGGGAGGTTTGCGGCCCCACAAAGAAAGACCAGGGCCATGACCTCTCTGGGACCACCGACAGGGAGCTGCCTCCCCATCTATCAACATCGAAGTCATGGCAGGCAAGTAGAGGCAGCGCTCAGAACCATCTAGGTGGCCCCAAGTTGTGGTCTCACCCTGACGTCGCTTGGGAGGAAGGCGCCAACCAAAAAGGGGCCGAAGCCTTACAACGCCTACCAGCAACAGTCAGTTTAACCAAAATCAGTCAAATCTGATACTACATCCGTCCAGGTTTATCTTAAACCACTTTTGGCTATTTTCAAAGCTGTTTCTGTGCACTGAACTTCTGTTGTGGTACAGATTTGAACCAGTTTCTGATCACTTTTACCATTTTTTTTGTGTAATTACTATCCCTAGCCCAAATTACCAGCTCATTGTGTAGGTAGAATTTTTTTTTTTCTTTTTAAGATGAATATTAGGCAAGTCCTACTAAACATTTTCCCCAGAATTTCTGCAGTACTCCAGGGTGTACTTAGCTGATGAAACAAGAGCTTTCCAGATAATTTTCCCTGGGTGAACTGTCAAAAAGAAGGCAGTTAAACCAGAAAATGTACTTGGTATATCATCAAACCTGAGTTCCTGCAGTATGAGTCCCTAGAGAAAAATGACAAAAGCCCAGATAATTTCTTTATATCACACTCCATCAACTGTGAGGGTTCCTTATTACTCTGGCAGGAAGAAGAACTTGTGATCAGAGGCATGGGAAGGAATTAATACAGCTAAAAAAAGAAAGTATCAGCACCCTGATTGAGACCAAACACACCTCAGTAGCTGTTACCCAGCCCTCAGCTGCAGAATTTACTGGAATTAGCTAAAATCAAGTTAATTGGAAACCAGCAACAGCTAAGTGAAGACTGAGCCCCACCCTGACAGCTGCTGTTGCTGGCAGTGAACACAGCATTGAAGACTGGCCTTGTTCACTGTGTCAGGAAAAGGGGAAGTTATTTTTGGTAGTTTGGAAGACTTTAAAAGACATACTTGCATTGCTGTATTTGGAGGGTTTTTGTAGCAAACTGATGATAAGAGTTCCTTTTAAAAGAGTGTGCATCTTTCTTGAGCCACTTTGAAGGGAATGAAGTTTTACACTAAGCCTTTTATGTGGTAAGTAGTATCACCAAGGAAAGCAAAATATGTTTTTCTGACTGTGACAATATTTGTATTTATATATTTGTTTTGATCTTAAACTTTTACTTTTAAATGTTGGTGATATATCAGTTTTTTCCCTAAAATATTTTCTATTATTTGATAATGTGTATAAAAATAAGCTGAAGATATATCTGTATATATGAATTGATATACAAATTAGATATACTCCTGCTCTCTCCTGATAAACACACACACACTTGATGTCTATATACGTATTTAAGTTTAACTTTTTAACTCAGAATTTCCCAAGTTTGCATTGCTAGTTTTTAGATTATTTCAAAATTCTTGTATTATTATATACCATTTAAATTACTGATATATATGTTCTCCTTTAACCCCAGCATAACATTTATTTTTATCTAGTAAAAATATGTTGACACAATCAAAATATCCTTTAAATTTTTTTTTTCCTTCCACAAATAAATACTGAAATGCAGTATGTGTATATATATCACTATTTATACCGATACTAGAACGCAAAGTTCACCAGCAACCCTTAAAATGTATTAAGGTGTAATGATGTTATATATAGACATAGACTACATGACGATCAGATACGTCAGTTGATACAGGACAGTATGAGGTTGTAATTAAGATTTGCATTAATTTGTGAGTTTGAAGCTGGGGTATATATAATGGGGGGACTACAGCTTGAATTTTATAGAGCTTTGCAGTGTGTTGCTGATGACATGACGGCAGCAATGAATGCTGGAGGCCTTTTCTTTAATTTGGTATTTCAGTGTTTTACGGGATAGGTGAATTGGCGATGTCTTCATGTCAACCTTACCTGTCATTTTTTGTCTGTGGTAACTATTATATATAGATCTATATACACATGCGCAGAACTTTCATTATTAAAAGGTGATGATTTGCAAATGAGGGTGTTATATCCTTTGAAAGTCAAAAATACCCCTAGGTATAGTTTTATCATGGTAGTTTTTAATTTATATTTTCACTTTAAGATAAGGAGGCATGCTGAGGTAATTTATATTTGAGAAATTATTCTACTAAAATAGATCCTGTTGACCCCCAAAATATAGTCCAAGCAACCAAGGTGATCTAGTATCTGGTTATAAGAAAACTTTAATAAAACTCTTAATCTGAAAATATCACAGGGGATTACACAACCGTACAATACCAGCGATTTAAAACAAAAATTGTGTTACTACAATTGCAACCAATCAAATGTTCTTAGAACTGGAAAAGAGATGGTTACAAATGATAATATAATTAAAAAATGAAAGATTTAATGAAACTAAAGTTAGAAACTTGGAAAAATTTCAAATAAAAATGTTTAAGAATCTGGAAAAAACACAGAAATGGTTATAAAACTAAAAGGAGAAAAAAATCCTGAAGAAGTGTCTCTTAATATCCCAAATATACTAAGTTTTAAGGGTTTAAAATTACTAACATGTGGTCACCTGTTAGGGAAACCTGCTTTATCCAAGTTTCAGAAACAGAGTCCTGAAAGCAAGGGTATCTAACATCCGCACATGGGTTCCTCTGCCCAAACAAGGTTTTGGTGCAAAGGGAACACCATCCGAAGACAGAAGCTCCTTTTTTATTAGCCAACTGAAGAAGCTAACATGCTTAGTGCTAATATAGAAAGTGAATCTTTTATTTTCTGTTCTATTGTTTTGCAGTTAAACTAGATACAGCTGGGTCAGACTGAACTCACATCCTTTCACTTCCCTGTTCTTGTCTCATAGCTCATCTTTTACCCTGGTCCTACACACCTCTCACCTGTGATGTTCCTTAAATTCCTTACATTTACCCATTCCTTAAATTTTATTTCCCTTAGCCTAACTGTTTGAGGTTTGCTTGTCTTGTCTTATCTTAATCTATTACTAAAAAGCAGCCTGAAGTTTACTACGCATAAACCCATCTAACAGAAGGATTTTTTTAAAACTTACTTGATAAATTCGTGTTTTAGCCTGATGATTATAAAGGCAGAGATCTCTCAGTATATCAGAGCTGCAGTAAAATGTGATAGTTTGTTTGTAAAGGAATAGATTCAGGCCTGAAGTACATGCCCAAGTAGACAAGTAAGATCTTCTGTAGGCTTCAATCAGGGCTTCCCAGACCTAGATTCTGGGAATATTGAGGTCATGGATGTTATGTGCATACTTGCGCTCCATTTTCTACAAGCACGGTTAACTCTGGAAGAGGGGAATCATAGAATCATAGAAAATGAGGGTTGGAAGGGACCACAGGAGATCATCTAGTCCAACCCCCTGCTCAAAGCAAGACCAGCACCAACTAAGTAGGACCATCCCCAACTAGATCATCCCACCCAAGACTTTGTCTACCCAGGTCTTAAAAACCTCCAAGGATTCCACAACCTCTCTGGGTAACCTCTTCCAGTGTTTAACTACCCTCCCAGTGAGAGAGTTTTTTCCTAATATCCAACCTAAACTTCCCTTGTTGCAACTTGAGACCACTGCTCCTTGTTTTGTCATCTGCCACCACTGAGGATGTATACAGAAGTTGCTTGTTCTGCCATTTAAAGTGTTTTATTGCCATGACTTAACAGAAGTGTATGACTTAATAGTACTTTAAAAATGGGTAGTGTTTTAAATTAACCCTTGTTAAATGAGGTATTAAATTTGAATTTTACAGAACTTGTACAGCATTTTAATACTGGTCACATTTCTGATCAGTGGAGAAGTCCCAGGAGAATATGGAGTGACCCTGGCCTCCCAGCGTGGAAAGTGCACAGAGGCTCAGAGGCCCCCTCCACCAAACACTACACTTCTGTCATGTTTAAGACTGCTGTAACTTTATAGTGCTATTAAAAAGTGCTTTAAAATGCAGTGCTGTAAACATGCACAGAGTCAAGTTGATATACAGGGAAATAATTTACTGGAGACAGTGACTGGCCAATAAACAGAAGAGCCCCAGTTTGAAGTACAGCTTGCTGTAACTTATTGTGACATAGGTCAGCATGAAATCTAGTACTAGTAAAAATATTTATATTCTGGTTGCTGTCCAAATGAACTCAGCATGGGAAGGAGTACTGGCTACATTGTATCTTCCTCCTTTCCTGCAATCTGACAGAAGCTGTTTCTTGGGTGTATTTCAAAGCATGGGCTCTGCAAGGGAATCATGGAGGGGGTCCGATTTAAGAAAATGGACCCACGCCAGTGCAGACTTTAAATAATTTTAATGGAAATGCATGGTTTGCATGGGGGGCAGGAGACATCATTTCCTTTACTTGTCCTCCTAGCCTCCCCTACCAAGAGGCTTCTAGCACTCTTATCTCCCCTGCCAACATTGACTACCCTGCTCTTCCACTATCTTCTTATTAAGGAAAGCAGTTTCCATTACTCTCACTCCCAAAACATAGGCAGACAGCAGGCAAAATATGCCACATGTGTCTACATGTTTGCATATCCTTAAGAGCAAACTAAGTGTGGGAAAAAAATTTGAGTTGAAAAGGAAGCAAATTGTTCCAATGAAACATTTTGACCCCAAATTTAAAAATGTTGTGTTGTTTTTAGGCCACTTAACTCTTTCTGAAACATTTTCTTTCCTTTCCCCTCTCCTAAATTTAGGCTAGTTTTTAAGCAAAAACTTTTGTTTTGAAATGAGAAGTCAAATATTATTTTGAAGAGGTCAAAATGAAACGTGCCATTTTCCAATTTCCCTCTGTTACGTGCCAAATTCTACCCAAATTTAACCTCAGTGTCATCACAAACAATAAGTATATTGTTTGTCAAAACAAATTCACTGATTTCTAATCCCCATAGATCTCTTTGCATTAAGCAAAGTTACCTAAAACAGTGCTTTCTGCAATGCCTGTGTGAATAGGGAATTATTCAATTCAGATTCAGCCGACTCAGAGGACAGTGCTTCAATTCAGAGATTCGGATCACTGTCCTGAATCAATTCAGCTGAATTGGCTTTGGAAGATTCGGTGCTGATTTGGACAGATTCGGTGATTTGGATCAGCCGGGAAGAGGCAGGCACAGCCAGGTGGCTGTAGGTTCTCCCATGGCTCCTCTAGCTGTGCCTGCCTCTGCTCCAGTGGGGGGAGCCACAGGGGCTATGCCCTGCTGCTGCTTGCCCAGCCAGCCAGCATGGGGGGGGCAGGGTGTGGCACGTGATGCAGGCGTGGCTTGCTCTGGGCAGCAGCAGGGCATAGCCCCCACTCCCAACGCTGCCATGCTTGCATCAGCACTAGGAGTGGAGGCTCTGCCTTGCCACCACTTGCCAGCAGGCATGTGAGCTGGGACTCTGCCCTGCTGCCACTTGCCCCCTTCTGCATGGAGGGAGCCATGCCCCACCCCACCCTGGCTGGGCAGCTTGTCCCAGTCCCAGCCCCAATCCCAACCCAACCCCAGCAGACTTACCTGTTGGAGGCAGCTGTGTCAGCTGTCTGTTTAGTTTATGGCTGAATCTCCGAAGCAGCCGAATCTTTTCCAAAGCTTTTCCAAATCGATTTGGATGCCTCAAATTGATTTGGAGCTTTTAATTGCTCTCCTGATTCAATTCAGATTCAGAGATTTGGTCCCTGAATCAGGCCAAATCTCCTCCGAATCATATCAGCTACCAAAGCTTCTCACGGCCCTACTTTCTGCACTCCCCACTTCAATCCCTCTCCGAAGAATACTTTTTTTTTGCTGGTATGTGGCTGCTGGGCTCATGGCATGCTGATGATCATGGAGGCAATACTACCCATGGGTAAAAGGGCTGCCAGAAAAGTGGCAAAAAAGAGCCAACTGCTGTAGACTGTGAAGCTGCTTCTTCCCTAAAGATCACCCCCAGAGATTCCAGCTGAGTCTGGAAGATGGCATCATCCTTGGTTCATGACCCTTTTGATCTATTTGAGTGAGGAGACAGTTTGAAGCTAATCCTTGAGGAGCAGCTTGTGATGTCTTTTGCTCCTCCTGAGGGTGGAAAGAAGTGTCACCTTTGTGCTGTCATAAAAAAATAATAATAATGACAGTGCAAAGTGAAAGTAAACAGATGTCCATGACTTCTGTCTTAGCACAAACACTCAAATCTGTAGCCATAACAGAAGGTAGTGATCAACTTAGCTGCTTTGTTGAGGGTGTTTGTTGAGAGAGGGCAAGCAGCCTGAAGCTGCCTGTGTTCTCCAGCTGCCCGGGGCAGGGGTCTGCAGCCCTGAGGAGCCTAGTTGTGCATAGTCTGGGAAATCCACAGCAGGATCAGGCCCCTCAACCCTTGGGAGTGCCTGCCCCATTTTCCCTGCTTATCCAGATCCATCCCAGGGATCTCTAGGGATGCATATTGGGAAGTGGAGAAAGTCAGGGTTTCCCCACTTGCCCAAGTGCATCCATGGGGTCTCCAGGGTGTATCCGAGTAAGCAGAGAAATTTGGAGCTTCACCCTGACGTGGGGCATGTGTCAGTAAGTGAGGAGTCCCTGTTTGCAGACATGTGCCTCTATTGGAGTACAGTGGTGATAGGCATGCCAGAGGGATCCCTCTGCAAGGGATTTCCCCAGCAGTGTCTGCAAGCACTCCGCATTTGCAGACTGTGCTAGTAGCAGCATGGGGCACAGGCTGCAAACATGGATGGGGACCCCCTCTTGGGGTTCCCCCCTCCGCACTTGCAGATGCATCCCAGGGAAATCCCTTGCAGGGGATACCCCTGCTCCCCAACATGGGGGAGGGGGGCATCCTCAAGCCAGGGGCTTCCAGTACCCCAAGTTGTGGCACGGCACCTGGAGATGTGTTGTGGCACTGCTGATCACACTTTACAGAAGACATCTGTTTCCAGCCTCTGTATCTCTCACATGAGCATTTATGGGAAGGGCACAATTTGGCTCTTTGAGTGTCGATTTTCTGATATGATAAAAGAGAAGCCCTGTATTTTCTAGCAAAATCCTGCTAACAATTATGCCCCCCTTTCCTTGTGAATCTCTGTTTCCTCTGCTTCCATTTGTGGATCATCAACAACCAGGTGGCATAGTGATGTTGCAGAGCAGGGTGGCCAACCTGCAGCACAGGTGCCACAAGTAGCATGTACAGCCCCTGAATATGGCACCTGGCAGATTGGGGACAAGACAGGCAATGCAGTGGCAGATATGGCAGGAAGCAAAAAGCAGAGCAGAGATTAGGCAGGAAGCATGGGGCAGGGAGAAGAATGCAGAGCAACAGATTAGGCAGGGGAAGGGAAGCAGAGTGGCACTTGAGGAGAGTGCAGAGCTAGTATGCGGCAAGCCTGCCAAAAAGCTTGGCTCTTGCTGTTGTAGGGGACAGTGTGGTGTTCTCCGAGGTTACTTCTGCACATCAAGCGACTCCTAGGAGGAGCTGCTCATGCCTCTGTCTTGTGAAGCCTGCTGTTTTAAGTTCATATCAAACATCTGTGCCATGAGGTTTTCTATGGAATCTTAAAATAGGCTTTAGCTAATTTCCTTTCCAAAGACACATGAATAATGGTTGGCATAGTCTCATTAATTAAACTCACACATCTGTCAGAGTATCCTTTTGAGATTAAGAATTACACTATGCTTCAGCAAGATGTCATGCACAGCTTCAAGCTACATGGGGTACATACAGATGTTACACTTAGATCCACCTAATTAGTGTTAGGTCAGTCTAAGTGCTGACCTGTACAGACATTTGGGGAGGTTAGATTGGGCAAAAAATGGCTGGCTGAATCTAAGTTCACATGAGAAGGTCTAAGTTAGATCAGGAATGGGTTAGTCAGATCTAACGAACATTTGAATGCGTTTGGAGCACAGTCCCAGGTCTGGAAAAGCCTGAACATTTGCCCCAGCCCCGAGGCAGCTCTTTTCCTACCTGCCCCCATACCCTGACTAGGCCATTTTAGTGCACCCCCCTTATTCCTGGATTGACTCCCCCCCCCCCAATCCTGGCAACTCCCTCCTCTGAAGTCCCACTAGCTCCCTGCCCTGATCCCACCAACCTCTCCTCTTACCCTGACTTACTTAGATTGGTTCCTAGCATAGCTTCCAGCACTGTTGAATATTTTTTGCACAAAAGTGGGACCCAATCTATAATCACATAGCTTAAAGCAAGCTATGTGATTGTAGATCAGGTCCCATAAATGTGTGCACATACTCACGTAAAGTGGATTCATGCACAATCCAGTGGTTATGAATATAGGATCCTAAAGCAAGAAGAATACCCTGTGAAGTAAGTATCATGATTAGCAGCGATAAATAAAATTTAGTCTAATGAAACCTACTGTGAATGTCAAATATGATTTGCAAATAGTAAATTTGACCTGCTTCATATCCCTAAAGCCGTCTTTATTTTATTTTGTTTTATTTTATTTTATTTTATTTTATTTTCCCAATGGGCTGGTACATGCACATTCTGTGAAAGTTTGTACTTTGTGTCAAACAATGAAGGGGAAAAAAAACCCGCAGTATCCTTATAGGCTCGGCAGTGCTGTGTTGGCTAGCACTATGGAAGAAAGAGACTTGGGGGTCATCATTGACCACAAGATGAACATGAGCCTGCAATGCGATGCTGCGGCTAGTAAAGTGACCAAAACGCTTGCTTGCATCCATAGATGCTTCTCAAGCAAATCCCGGGACGTCATTCTCCCCCTGTACTTGGCCTTAGTGAGGCCGCAGCTGGAGTACTGCGTCCAGTTTTGGGCTCCACAATTCAAAAAGGATGTGGAGAAGCTTGAGAGAGTCCAGAGAAGAGCCACGCGCATGATCAGAGGTCAGGGAAGCAGACCCTACGATGACAGGCTGAGAGCCCTGGGGCTCTTTAGCCTGGAAAAGCGCAGGCTCAGGGGTGATCTGATGGCCACCTACAAGTTTATCAGGGGTGACCACCAGTATCTGGGGGAACGTTTGTTCACCAGAGCGCCCCAAGGGATGACGAGGTTGAATGTCCACAAACTACTACAAGACCGTTTCAGGCTGGACATAAGGAAGAATTTCTTTACTGTCCGAGCCCCCAAGGTCTGGAACAGCCTGCCACCGGAGGTTGTTCAAGCGCCTTCATTGAACACCTTCAAGATGAAACTGGATGCTCATCTTGCTGGGTTCCTATAACCCCAGCTGACTTCCTGCCCTTTGGGCAGGGGGCTGGACTCGATGATCTTCCGAGGTCCCTTCCAGCCCTAATGTCTATGAAATCTATGAAATCTATTAAATGAAACATCCACCTTTCAAAAAATGAACATTTCATTCATTACCTTTTTGATCTAAACATAATTTATACAGGACTGAATTTGTTTTTAGCTCTTACTTAGTCTGCAATGATTACTTAAATAAAGAGCTCGAGTGATAAATTATGGCCATTATTTTGTGACTTTAAAATACGCAGGAAAATAGGCTTGTTTGGCCTCAATTAATATTATTTTTTTGTGCACAATTTCCATTATCCAGATTCAAAGCTCTGCGTGGGCCAGAGAGAAAGCAATGCAACTCCTCTTGCCTGGAGTTTGCAGAAACTTGCCAGGCCTCCAACACAATTTAGAGCAGGCCAGTAGTGGACCTCCAAAGAGGGCAAGAGGTGTGCACCCACTCCCCTCCATTTCAGCTGTGCTGTGCAAGCCCAGTGAGCTCTTGGGCTCATGGCCTGGTCAATGCAGACTCCATCTGGAGCTCTGCAGAAGTAGTGAGCTCTGAGCTCACCAACAGATTGGGATAGGATCTGGCCAGAGCCCCTGCCTTTACATGGCTCTGGAGTCCAAGGGGTGAACACTGCTGCTGATTTCAGCAGGAGGGGAAGGAAGGAATGAGTGAGTAGCACCGGTGGCAGCAGTGCTTACCCCTGGACTCCAGAGCTGTGTGAAAGCAGGGGCTGCACCCAGACTCCACAACAAGAGCTCACATGCAGCATAGCCAAAGCAGTTGTGACTGTGCCACCGCACCCCACTCTGGATCTGCCTTCGGGGCATTGTCTTAACTTGATGCCAGCCCCTTGGATTCCTGTGACCATTGTTCACAGCTCTTTCCCAGCTGCCACAGAATTGTCTCTGCCATACTTCATCCTATTTCCAAAGTCCCTCAATACACTCCCAATGCTGGGAACTTATGTGATGGGGACAAGAGGTGGCAGAACTGGAAAAGCTGGCTGTACAACAGTTTGGAAATCTCATTGGAAACAGACATTCAAGGGGAAGCCAGAAGGCAGAGGGAGTCACCAGGAAGGGAAGGAGACCTGCGTATACTTTGCACAGAGGCGTGGTCCAGAGACCACTGCTAATTCTCAGCATCTTGACACCTGTGGGGATTCTGATTCTCATTCTCCAGTGAGCAAGAAGAATGAGGAGAGCAGGAAAAGGCTGACTTTGCACTGCATGTGTTGTGTTCATCCATTCTGAGACATGTCAGTGAGTGCACATCCATAAAAACAATGTTCTGTAGATCCCTCTGTGAAAAGGAGGCTATTCTATAAATAATGTTATTCAACAATGTGAGCTCACACCACACTAATAGTAGGGCCTGAGTTTTGGGGTTATCCATCTCTCCCTTCTGCACTCACTAGTGTGGCAGGTTGCAAATGCAACACAGTTTGATTCCAATGCTCACAGAAAGGAGGAGGAGGCAAGGAACCTACACCAACTGCGTGCCACAGAGTATAGCCCCATAGGAGCTCCATGCACCACAGCACAGTGAACACTGTGGAATACAAGCGAGTGAATTTGCTTTATTCTGGAATCAATTAATAGTACTCCCTATGTAGGAAAGGAGGGTGGGGAGAACAAACACAATGACTCTTGTGGCCTTTTGTGGCAATGGTTGCAGAAAGAAGGAGCGCTTATTGTACCATGTTTCCTCCCCCTGCCCCTGACCCCCACCATTTTTTTGTTTCTAGTTAGGTTTAAGTATTATTTTGTGTTTTAATAGCCATACCAAAGGATCAAATAAAAGTGCCCATTGAACATGAACTCTTTGCTGTTATCTTTTTATATTAAACCTGAAAAGCAGAGAAAGAGAATAAAGATCATTGGCGTGAATGGTACCTGTAATATTTATATGCGTATTATATGATCTTCTATTTGTTTGCTTAGGTCATGAGTTAAGTCAGTCTTCAGTTAGCTTGGTCATCAGGGTTTCAGACAGGTCATTCACTGGTGTACTTAGTGGATAGTGCAGGTGTCAAGGTTTTTTTAAAGTTTTTTCCCTGTCAAAGCTAAGTGAATCAAGGTGAGGTCAGCTATCAGATGCAAATACAAGTAACAAGAGATTCCCTGGTTTTGACTGATGTTCTCGAAAGCTCAGAGCAGTTGAAGAGACATATGCTAGTGGAAGGTGCTGGAAGGAGCCCCATCCCCAGAAGCAGGGGTACAAAGCAAAAATCAGGCCTACCTATGTCTTCAAGGAAATACTAAGCTGAAGTAAAATGATGAGCATGGGTGGTTTTGTTATTTTAGCTCCTCTCTCCAACTTGTTCTGATTCAATGCATAAAAAATGTGTAAGGACTTAGTGTTTTCTGTATAGGTATTTTGCAATCCTGCTTAGCCAGCTGCCCCTCTTGTTGACTAATCTTGTTTAGACATGTATTTCTTTGGAGGAAGTGGGTGCATCTACATGAGATGCTGGACTCGAGATAAGAGTTCATTTCTGCTTAGTAAGCATTTGCAATGTAGACTGTAATGCTACTGTGGAGTAATTGGCTCTAATCATGAGTAAATTGGCTACCTGAAAATGCAAGTAACAAATAAACTCTTGACTGCTTATTGCACAGTAGCACACATGTAGACACCTGACCAGAAACACGTTTGCTCCCAGTCAGCCGGGCAGCAGGAGGAGGGAGACTACTTCTTGCTCTGGGAGGTGCCTGATGCTGGGGCAGACTTTACCACTAAAGCCCAGATGGGGACATTGTCCTTCTGTCCCAGAGCAGGGAGATCCCAGCCCCCGCTCCATGATCATGGGGCAAGTACTTGGAAATCCTTATCTCCCAGCCTGAGCCCCATGGTCACAGGACCCAAGCTGGGAGATTCTTATCTCACACAGCCAGCTCTGCAGTCATGGGGCTGGTGCTGGGAGATGCTTATCTCCCAGCACAAGGTCTGCAGTCACAGGGTCATACTGGGAGATTCCTCACTACCAGCACCAGCTCCACGGTCATGGGGCCTGAGCTAGAGGTAAATATCTCCCAGCCTGAGCCCCACAGTCGTGGGACCCAGGCTGGGAGATCCTTATCTTGTAGGATAAAGATCTCCCAGCCTGGGTCCCGCAACTGTGGGGCTCAGGCTGGGATATAAAATCTCCCAGCCCTGGCCCCGCTATCCCAGAGTGGGGGCTGGGAGCTCCCTGCTACCAGGGCAGGGAAACATTGTCCCTTCCAGGGCTCTGGTGGCAGAGCCAGCCCCAGCAGCAGGCAGGTCCTAGGGGCAGGGAACAATCTCCCAACCTCTGCTGCCCAGCTGATTGGGAGCACATTTGCTCCCAGTCAGGCATCTACAAGTGCACTATTGAACAGTTACCAATGTTGAATAAATTTGCTATTTGGATTTGCAGGTAGCAAATTTACTCATGATTAAAGTCAAGTACTGTGTAATAAGCATCTGCACATGTAGACATGGACACTTACTGAGCAGTAATTAGCTCTACTGCACAGTTAAGCATCTCATGTAGACACACCCACTGACTGCTGTTTCTGCTATTGTCAATACAAATGCACTACTTATTACAAGTGATTTAACTGTTTTGCCTTCTTTTTCTATTCCTTAAAATACTGAATGTAAAAGAATTTTTTTTCAGTAATAAATGGGTGTGTAGTTCGTGGGTAAAGCCAATGTATACTTTACAATTTATCTCTGAGTCCATAAGACAACCAACTGATATCAGACTATATCTCTCCAAATCCTGGAAGGCTACCTTATAGTAACACACTACAAAATTGTGTCAATAGCCTAGTGATACTTGGTATATAGGATTTTAAACATCTTTATTTCCCCCCAGAATTAAAGCTTGAAACTTCATTTCACAATATGAAGATGCTACTGACTTTGTTCCTCCTCTTTATTGGGATTCAGACTTCAAAGAATCAGGACACTGGTATTTTAGTATCCTTTTTTTATTCCATTGTTTTGCAAGAGGTTCTTTTTTCCCTTTTTCTTTTTTGATACAGTTTTCTGTCTCCACTTTACCCCTTAAAATTGTGAAATCTGAGCCTCTTGAGTTTGGATCCTTCTGTGTTGTTAAAATATACATAGTTCACTCGAGTTGTGTTTGAATAATGGAGATGGGCTCTTGGTTTAAATACTGTAAGTTGCGACTAACATGGTCAGAAACCTTGATGTTCTTGCACAGATGGAGTGTCATATTCAAACTTAAGGCTGAAAATGCACAAAGCCCAAGCACTTGCTTAGTTGTTTCAGGGCTATGCATAGTATTCAGTGGGGCAGCATGTGCAAGAAGTTTCTCCAGTCCTCCATCCCCTACTCTCAGGGAGTGCTCTCTTGAAGCTGGGGATGATCATCAGCTTACCAAAAGTACTCAGCGCTTGTGAGTGACAGATAACTAAGCACAGAGGAATCAGGCAGAAAGAAAAAGAAGCTTTTGCCATGTAGCAAGCAGCAGAATGGAGCTCTAAACAGGGTGATACAGGGGTTCGTAGTCACTACACAGAAATATAAAAAATATAAAATCTATGTTCTCAGAACACAACAATAAAAAAGAGAAAATGCTTGGGTTAGAAGAGCAATTTTTAGCTTTTTGGTAGGTCTTTCTAAAAATCTCAGATAAACTCTTCCACGTTATGTAGTTTTATCTATTGTTTTATTCATCTACGTATTGTAGTAATAAAATCTAAGTAGTAAGCAATAACATTTACTTTTCTAATTTTTCAGCCCCTGAGTCTGCAGATATTGTCTTTTTGATTGACAGCTCCGATACCCTGGGAAAGAAGGCATTCCCTGCATTAAAAAATGTCATGATCAAAATCATTAATAATCTACCAGTTGCTCCTAACAAATACCGTATTGCACTTGCCCAGTACAGTGATGATTTGCAAAATGAATTTCTGGTAGACAAATATAAAACAAAGACCCTTATGATAAACCACATCAGAAAGAATTTGGTTTTCAAGGGTGGGTCCATAAGAACTGGCAATGCTCTGCAAAAGGTTCGTGCAACCTATTTCAAAGAACCAATTCATCCAAGTGACAAACCACAGATTTTGGTAGTTGTGACTTCGGGGACCTCAGAAGATGATGTAAAGCAGGCTGCCAATGTTTTAAAAAGAAGTGGGGTGAAAATCATAGCTGTAGGACTACAGAAAGCTTCTCCTGAAGAACTGCAATCAATGGCAACCCAAGAATTTTTTTATGAGTATCCCACAATACAAAACCTCTCTGAGTTTTCTCAGAATATTTCCATGATCATAAAGGAAGTTATCCAAGCAGATGTTAATGGCATAATCCCTACACCTACGGTTGACCTTGAAACTGTAGAAGGTAAGAAATGCAATGTTGTAAAAGAAAGAGTGATCACATTGTTCAAGAAATGCATCCAATTTTAAAAAGAAAAAAACCTTAGTAATGTATTTTGGTTTGATTTTTTTTAATCTATTAGGTAGCAGGCATATTTTAAAATAAAGAAAAGAGCAGACATGCACGTGGCATCTGTGCACCATTAAACATGCATGCGACACTGAGCTTCTGAAAACCAGTACTTTATGTATTCATGACTGTATGCATGATTATCTCTGCACTCCGCAAAATTGAAGGGAGAGTGGGCGGAGTCATAAGTATTCTTACAGTTGCGGTAATTTTGAAGACAGTAGATTTAGACCTTTTACATTCACATGAATGACTGATAATAGGTACCAGTTTACCATAATAAGTACTAGATAGCTGCAAACCTGTGACCTGTTTGCAGTGTAAAAATATTTATGTTCCTTTCCTAGTTCCTTTATCCACTATAATTGGGGACCTACTGAATTCATGATTTTGTGGAAATTGTGCATTGTCTGTGAAATCCATGGGGGAAAAACCTTACTAAAAATAAAATGCTAGCTCCCCAGTAGTCCTCATGGCCACTGCAGCCTGGCTGTACAGCCTGCCACTGTGGGGGAGGGAGTGGCTACCAACACAAAGGGGAGCAGCCAAGACGCACTGTAATAAGCCCACAAAAATGACAGATAGTCCTGCAATCTGTCTGTGAAATCGGCCGCCTGCCTCCTCGATTTGGGTAGGTCCCTAATTATAATTAGTTTGGGTGTTGCAGTTAGCTAATGTCTTTTTATAGAATCCAAGGCTGGTTTAGGACCAAGGTCATTCAAAACAATTGTCAATGCCTTCTCTAAAAGAAATGTTCTCCATCAAATATTTAGTGATGCCTCCAGACCCACAGCTGGAACATCCATGATAGTTTTGTCTGCCTAATAAGAACTTTCAGAAGTACATTTGCCAAGTTAAAATGAGCATGCATATGTGCATACATGCACACACGTGCACACATATACCCAGTACTGTCATACCCCAAGAATTTGAGTGCTCTAAACCTGTATCCTTCAAGGCATAGACGAGCAAATACTAAATGGTGAAGGAATAAAATTTCCTGTAGGCAGATTACTTAATAACTGCCTTCTTCAGGATTTCTTGAACTTTCCTGTAAAGCAGGTGGTATTGATTGACTACTGTTGGAGGCAAGCCACTACCTTAAGAGGAACTCCTAGTTTTGTTGAGCATGGCAACATGGATGAGAGGAGTTATTTTAGAAGATTGTTCCATTAATTGGGGGGAAAGCAAAAACACCCATGACCAAAGAGTAGACAAGTAATATTGCATTCTTTTCCTTTTTTTCCTTATTGCAGTCTGTGAAAGAGATTCAATTTCTGATGTTGTGTTCATAGTGGATGAAGGTGCTCCAAGAGCAAACTTTGAGCATGTTAAAACATTCCTGGAAAACACAGTGTCCTTGCTTGATGTGAAGAAGGATTGCATAAGAACTGGCCTGGTGACATACAGCTCCGAGCCACGTGTGATATCTTTACTGAACGCAGAAACAAACCGTGCTGATATTCTAAATAAAATACAGGGGCTTTCTTCCAGGGCAGGGAAAGCCAATATGGGCGCAGCCCTTAAAGTGACAAGGGAAAAAGTTTTTGTTGAATATGCTGGAAGCAGAAAGACTCAAAGTGTAAACCAAATAGCCACACTGATTACTCACAGAGCCTCAGACGACCATGTGAGTGAAGCAGCTCGTGATCTTCGTAGAACCGGTGTCACTGTGTTTGCCATAGGCGTTGAAAATGCTAATGAAACCCAATTGACTCAGATAGCATCATATCCTCAGCCACAGTATGTTACTACTCTAAAAAAATTTGTTGACTTGACAAAAGAGGATACAAACAGAAATTTTAAAAAGAAACTCTTCAATCAAATACAGAACAAGCTCTATGTCCAGACTGAGAGAAGCAAAGATCTCAAAACAGGTAGCGTTTTCCATTGTTTCCCAATGATGCTATTTCTTTCCTTCATAATAGTGGAAGAGTTTTTAACCAGAGACACTCTTAAAACAAAATGTGGGTCCAGAAAATTCCAAATTGTGGATTATTTTCTAAATTTTGCATTTGAGCTATTTCTGTTTCTTGGCTGAATACCCTAAGACTTTAGAGAAGTGCAATTCTTGCCAGGAGCTTGGACCTGTCTCTCAGACCTGTGTTATCCAGTTCATTCATGGCTCTGGTTCAGGATCTCCTAAAGCAAAAAATTGTCTGTCTTGAGTCCCCAAAATATTATGCCTAAATTACTGCATATTTCATGGGTTTATCAAGGTAGGCAGTTTCTGAAAAATGCATTACATGTTACCGTAAATGTGACTGGATGTTCTAGATACATTGTAGGGTACCTTATTGGTTTTGAGATGTGAAAGTTTCCAAAGCCAAATCATCCTTTCTTTTGTCTAAAATATATTCAAGGTCTGTTGCCTGCTATTTGCAGAATATAGAAATGAAAAATTCCTAGCAATAGAATGTTGAGTAAATGCTGTTTTTATTAATTCTTTTAAAAGTTGGGCAATTCCTAATAAACACAGTTACCACAGTTTTGTACATTCGTATATATCTAAAATATATATATATATATATATATATATATATATATATATATATATATATAAATGTATTATACTAGCTCCAGTTCATTATTATTTTTAATAACAATAAGTATAATCTCACCTTCCATGGAATTATGCCAATACAGAAAAGGAGGTTTGGAAATTTAAAGTAAAAAGAGAAAATTATATGAAACAATGTGATGGATGGTGAGGGAGAGTGGGGAATGATGGGATGCTGGGAGATCAAGAGACCCCCTATAATGCTAAAATGTGCTGTACAGATGTTATATGTAGTGCTACAGAGAAGTTTCTATTTCACCCAGGAACACTTTTGTGACACTTCTCCCTTTTTTTGTAGCATTATAGGGGAGGTGCAAGTCTTTCCAATCAACTTTGGTAGCGCTAAAAGGCATTTCTGGTATCACAGTTGTAATGTCTATCCATGGCCTTTATGAAAGGTTTGCGATAAAACTGGGTCTTTGCCTTTCTGTGTTTGGAAGGGTATTCAGCCTAGGAGAGGACAGGTTGTCTCTCCCCTGCTGCTCTGGCAAGCATGCCAGCAAGAAGATAATATGAAATGCCAATCTATTTCCTTTGAAACCTCTGGTGCACAGGTGCCAAAGATATGGTTTGCAGGCCAGATACCCATCATTGAGCCCCCAGTGCTGCCTGTAAGACTTAGGGTGACCCACAGGCAGCACTCCGGGCATACTGGATGGTGCTGCCTGCCACATGGAGCTCTAGAGCAGCCACCACATGTAGTGCAACCACTCTGGGGCTGTTCTGCATGCAAAGGTTGCTCCGCTGCTCTGGGACACAAGCACCCACAATACCCACTCTGGATCCAAAATGCTGATCTGCAGTCTCTGATGTTTCTTTCTCTCATTTTTTCCCTCCACACTAACATTACATACATTTTCTGCTTCCATGTAGGATGTATGGACACAGAGGAAGCTGATATATATCTGCTTATTGATGGCTCAACAAGCATCAACATCCCTGACTTCAAGGACATAAAAGAGTTTGTGAAGGAAGTGATTGAGATGTTTAACATAGGACCAAATAACGTTCGGTTTGGAGTTGTGCAGTATTCACACAAAATAGAACGGGAGTTTACACTTGATCAATACCAGAAAAAAGGTGATTTAGTGAGGGCCATTGACAATGTTAGGCAAATATATGGAGACACTTATACAGGAAAGGCTCTAGAATACATGCAGCCACTGTTTACAGAAGCAAAGGAGCAGCGAAGAGTACCTTGTCACCTCATTGTCCTCACAGATGGAGAAGCACATGACAGGGTAAAAGAACCTGCCGATAGACTGAGGGCTAACCAAGTTAATGTTTATGCCATCGGTATAAAAGGTGCTAATAAAACACAACTAGAAGAGATTTCAGCCTCAAAAGCCAGGACCTATTTTGTAAATGACTTTGACTCCTTGAAGGTCATAAAAGATGAATTAGTTCAAAAGATCTGTTCCAAAGAAGGTAAGGGAAATGTTGACTTTGAACACAGACCACAGGTTGCCTTCTGTTGATTTACCAAACAAGTATTTCAGATTCCAGAAAGGATACTCTTACTCTAGTCTCAACAACTGAAACTTTTAAATGGAGATGAACACATATTGAACTGAAGCGTACAAGACATGCAGTTTTGTAATAGAATTCTCCAGTGCAGGTATTGCATACACATTTAAAGAGTAAGGTGATTCAGGACACGTTTCCCTTTTTCCCCAACAATGTGACAAACAATATGGTTTTTCAGCTACAGGGAGTGGCTCAATAGCACACCTAGAAATGGAAATTTGGATGGACCCCACATATGGTGGATGGGCCATAACCAAAGGCTCAATGCCACAGCAAATCTTTTATATTACAAATGATTTTAAGTTATTAAAATTCAAAGTACATTGAACATTGTCCATATAAATCCCACCTTCAACATGCAAATTGGGGAAAAAAGAGACCCAAATACTTTACATCAATTTACTTCAACTTTGCATACACATAGTCTGGATGAGTCTGCACTGAGCTTTTTTTTCTCTCTCCTTCCCTCTGCCCTCCAGTACTTTTGTGTTGCTTGTTTCCCAGTTTAGACAACTTAATCATACATTGTGCAGCTGTCCACAGAACACTTTTTCTCCTGGTAGGTGGTACTCAGATGGGATGACATCTGAGATCTTTGTCTCTGTAAAGTCAAACTTTGATGCCTGAAAGTCTTCAAAAACTCCCCAAAAGTAGGAGGAAAGTTAATAAAACTGTCATGGTTTTAATAGGGGTTTTTTTACCTTGAGATGCCAGTCTTAATACAGTCTCTCTGAGCTAACCTTGAATCAAGCTGCAGTCACAGCTTCTTTTTATAAGGTTGAGCAAAATGGCTCCTTCAGCACAGAGATTGAGCCTTAAGGTATAACAGCTCTGTGTATCACCATGGCCCCATCCAGTTTAGCTTAACTTCCAAGGTTGAGTTTATGCTTACAGAAAAGGCCACCAGAAATAACTACAGGGACACACACAGCCTTTCTAAGACAAAACAACATTTATTAGTGGCTCTTAACCAGAAAACAACATGCAAAGATTTTAGGTTAGTGTGGCCAAACCAACCTTATGCCAGAGTCCATAGATAGAGGGTAGCTACCCAACCTACCATGTACTTTTGGAATCCATCTTGTCAGACTGGCCTATGTCTTTCTGCTTCTGGGCTGCAGTTGAACTTATCAGGGTATGGGCACAGGTACTTTTGGAGCAGTTTCAAAAGAAAAGCATTTCAAAAGGGCAACGGCTGTTACTTTCCAATTGTTATGGGTGAACAAACTGAGAATAATACAAATGAAACAAATTATTCCAACTTTATCCCTGAATGAAGACTATAATTGGAGCATTTGTATCATTTCCAGCGTGTTCACATGTAACAGAATGTAAGAGGTGCTGGCCTTTTGAAAGGGCTCCAAATATATCTGTGCTTATACCCTGAAGTCATCTCTTCATTCCCAGGTCTGTTGCCTCAAAACATTAAAAGTTAATGTCCAGACATTGGGGCGTCTGTCTTCACCAGAGTGTTTCTTCCTTTGGTGGGCAGACCCGTTCGGTTGTAAATGGATGGCTTCCTACCAGTGAAGGTACCTAAATGCTGTTCACCCACGCTTTACTTTCCTCATTATGGAGTGGAGGTTAACCATTTTACCACCGGGTTCAACAGTTGGGGAAGTGGTGGCAAGAAAATTATTCATTTTATGAAATGTGAGCATTCTTTGTTAGGCAAAATCTTCTAGCAATGAACTTTATATGGTTGGTACCTGTAATAGATAAGTATGCTTTCTTATAGTGTTATTTGCTTTATCACCTGTAAATCCTTGAATCTTTTGTGCCTGTTTTGCTTAGAAAATTATTTCTTTTGCATAAGTGAAAGTGAATTACACAACAAACTGCAGGATACAGCTCTTGCATGCATGGAGTTATATATGCTCAGCAACACTCTTCTCTGCTATTTCACTTAAGCTATAGCAGGGCTGTCAGCCCTTTGACACCTGCCGTCAGCCCAGATGTTTTCGCACACATAAGGATACATATCTGAAAAAAATTACAGGAGCCTTAAATAAGACACTTGGGATAAAAACAGACAACCTGTTTAATGCAGCTCAGGTTGATCTGGGATATGACTCCCCTCAAAACAGATATGGCACAGCCATGTACACATGGGACAATTAATTCAACTTAGCGGTGATGATTCTGAGGCAGTGTTAATTCATCATTCACAGGTGCTTTATGTGGAATAATAGGCTTGTCCCCCTGTAGAGGCCCTCTGTAAGTGGTTTGTTCTGAGATAAAATGCTCAAATGCAAATCCAGCCTGTTGTCTGTTTTTAGCCTGGTACTACCACAGAGTGATGCTGGAGGAACTGCTCTGAAACGGGCTGCACCTAGTCTGTCAGGGCTACCTCTTGAACTGGGAGGTATATAGCTGCCTCCATGCACTGCTGTATACCATCCTGGCGTGGTATAGGTTACTCAGCAGTGAAATATCTTTATCTTCTTGGGACAAAATCACTAATTTTTAACAATGTTTTGGAATGCCTGGGTACCCTTTTTTCAAGTTGAGACAGTCTCAGCTAAACCCCGAAATTTGGTAGCTCCACTGATGCCTCCTGGTGGCCTGCAGGGATCTCCTTGCAGCTGCCTCTTCCAAAAAACACTATGGCATTTTAGGTGGCCATTTCACCTTATTTCTCTCTGCTCCTCCCCAGTGGAATCTAATAATGAAGTAGGTAGCAACAGTAACCAAATGTAAAAGGGCACCTCATTTTAGTGGAACACATTTATCCTTCAGGCAGCACCCCCCCATATATGTACCCATTTATTCTTCCATGTGCCCAGTTCTCCTCCTCCATTCTTTCCCTATCATGTTTTAATTAAAAATATAACCTGGGTTATACTAATTTTAAACAAATTCTTCTGTAGCCTGCAAAGAAATGAAAGCTGACATCATGTTCCTGGTGGACAGTTCTGGGAGTATCGGGTACGAAAACTATGCCAAAATGAAAAGGTTTATGAGAGAACTGGTGAACAAATCTGACATTGGCACAGAACGAGTGCAAGTTGGGGTTGTGCAGTTCAGTGATGTTCCCAGGGAAGAGTTCCAGCTCAACCAATACTCTACCAAAAGTGATATTGTTAGTGCTATAGATAGAATGAATCTTATAAATCAAAATACACTAACTGGAAATGCATTGACTTTTGTGGCTCAGTATTTCCAACCTTCCAAAGGAGCACGTCCCAATGTCAAAAAAATTCTTATCCTGATCACCGATGGGGAAGCACAAGATGCAGTAAAAGAACCAGCAACAGCCCTACGACAGGATGGCATTATTATTTACTCGGTTGGAGTTTTTAATGCAAAAAAAACTCAGCTAGAAGAGATTTCTGGGAAGCCTGAGTTTGTTTTTTATGTTGAAAATTTTGATTTGATGAAGCGCATAGAAGACAATATCATTTTTGGGGTATGCAGTCCTCCTGAGGGTAAGTACTGAAGTTTCTAGTACCTCACATTGATCTCTGTGTGTTTGGGTGGCAGCAATTTAGATCATGAACTCAACTGTTTCAATGAAGAATAAAAAAAGAGCATCTTTCCCTCTGAATGTCAGCTTGTCATGCAGAGGCATACAAGGATGAGAGGTATGGGTTTAAACAAAGGTAGGTCACCTTACCAGAAGGCCTAACCAATGAGTTTTCAAAGCTATTATATTTTTTAGGTAATAGAAATGTCAAAATCTTTAAAATATAATACATACAATAATGTGCATTAAGGCTGAGAAACATATTTACTGTACTTATACCTAGGGTCCTTCCAGCAGTTCTGGCTAAGTTAAGGGATTTCAGGGACTGATTCTCATTTGCACTTTCTGCTTAATGTTGCCCTCTTTACAGAGGTGCAGCTTCTATTGAAGATCTTCCATAGAAGACCAACTTGTAAATACTGGATGAATCAGGCCCTATGATATTGTATTTTCCTGAGAAACATATGATTTACACTGGAACCCTAAAAAGGCTAGGGTATGGTTTATTTTCTAGATGTTTGGCTCCTCTCCAAGCTAACCAGCAAATTAATATTGGAAACCAATTTTGTTGGAGCCGTATTCAAGAGCATTGGGAACAATATTTAAAAGCTTTTGCCAATTTGGTTTTCAAATATGGTTCAGTCCCATTGTACTTCAGACCTACTTTTGTTTAAGCCCAACCTTTAAGAAAACGTATTGGGAGAAGCAGTAGAGGAAATGGATGGAAATTGATTGTGAGTAATGTACACTTTTCATGAAAACTGTTGTATATTAACTACAGTGTAGGTCTAGTGGAAGCACTGATAATGTATTAGTTCTGCTTTATAAGTACTACTTCAAGTATTATGCATCTTATAAATTGCCTGTAATGTTGTTCCTGGATTAAAACTCGTTGCAACTTGTAGATTGAACAGCATCCCTTTATTTAAGATATCTGTAAGAGGTGTATTATGATATAGCATGAACTGAAGGAGACATTATAAATTTTGCAGTAACGTGCACAGAACATTGGGCTACGTTTTCAGTCTGTGCACTTCTAACAAAGTTGAAAGAATTTGGCCTGTACAGAATATAGCTTAATCTTCTAGTAGAAAATCCAAGAACGCTTTTACACATGCTACAGGAGTGGTAGTGGGGGTGGGGGTAGCACTTTAATTAGAGTGGCTCTGAGAACCGTCCTAATTAAAGTGCCACCACGTCTTGTGTATCAGTGTCCCTGTGCTTAAAAACGGCGGGGGGGGGGGGGGGGCCTTTGAACTAAAACTCATTGAATGAGCTTTAGTTCAAGCACCCCTGCCAACATTTTTAAGCACAGGGATGCTGATACACAAGATGCAGGAGGCTGCTGGAGCATGGTGATGGCCACACTAGAATTCCAGCCCCAATGCGCTAGAATTCCATCGTGTTGAAGCAGCCTCTGTGCTCTTGTATAGGCACCCCCAGGGAGTAAACTGTAGGATGAAAAGAGAGGCAGCTGCCCATAGCAATAAATTAAAACATTGAGCTAGACTGCTGTTTAGCTCGGGTGTGAAATAAGCATCTGGTTGTTTTCCTTTGTGAAAAGAATGCAACTATTTACAAAAGGATCCATAGACTTGAGAGACAGGTGAAAATTTTCCCTATAAATATTTTGTGAAAGCATTGCTTTATGTACTCTAAGTTCAATAGAAACAGTTTCCCAATGATATTTTAACTCCAGGTTTTTGTCTTCTTAAGGGGGGGGAGGGGCTGAATCAAAAGAATAATATAATGTTTTCTAAGTGATAAGTTTTATTCACATGGGGGCACATCATTCTTATTAGACTGAATCAAATTCTTGTGAAGTTGAGTCTGATCCATGTTCTGAAAACCACTACTTGGCACTGGGCATGCTTAGAAACTTAATTGAACATTTTACATGGTCAGTTCCATATAATATTCTGGGCCACAGATATCTAAATGATTGACCAAAGTCCCATCATGAAGACAGTGGTCAGCAACTTTCCCCCTTGCATCATGGAACTTTCTAAAATAAAGCTAAAGCTCATCTTGGCAGAAGACAAAGCCTTCTTGTTGTGGAAAGAATGCCCAGTGCAAAGACTGTGGAAAGAATTCCCAGTAGTAATGAGCTACTGCACAGTTCTAGCAAGCTACTGAGAGGTCAGCATCACCAAAAAGACATTCGGGGATGCTACTGTGCAGTATCTCTGGTTACTGTGCAGTCATTTATACTTTTATATGCAAGTACTAACTGTCTGCACAGTAACAACTGCACAGTCAGTATTGCAAGCAGACAAGGCCAGTATATCTGATTGTAGAAAAGATGTGTTTTCTGTTGCAAAGGGAGAGGAGTCTAATAAAGATCAGAGATCTATACCTGCTATTATGTGGGCATATCTACATGTGCATTTAATGGGACTGAATGTACTCTGGCTCAAACTGAACCAGAGTAAACTAATCCTGATGTTACTGTCTACACATCCATTTAAGTGCAGTAATTTACTGTGCTGCCAGATACCAGTTGCATCTGACTGGAATATTTGGCTGTGCAGTAAATTAGCCTACTGCACCCTAATTGCCATGCATGTGTAGATAGTGATGCTTTACTGTGCAACAAATTAGTCTGCTGCACAGTAAAGCATCTTGTGTAGACGTGCCTTGTCTTCTGCCCATGACATAGCAGATACATTTTAGAGGATTATAATATCCTTTTCATTTATATGTTAATCAGGTAGTGGCTAGTGATCCCCCTCCTCTTAATACTGATTTAATTTAACAGTATGGGCTTCACAATGAGTCCCATTCAGACCTTTTTTGGTCACTGCAACATGGAGCCTTGGGGGCTTGTGTTCCCACAGAAGAGGGAGAAGTCCTTAGGCTCTAAAGTCAGTAAAGGTGATGACTATCTTGACTACAAAAAGAAAAAAAAATTGCAATAGATCCAAAGAACACAGACCCCTGGACAATTTTTGCAGGGATTGATACATGTGGAACTTCATTCATTTCTATAGGGTTCTGTAGGTACGGGCTGTGGTAGAATATGCATCCATTACATTAGCTACTGTTCCAAAAGCTGTGTAGAAGAGTCAGCATGCACAAAAGTGACTGAAATGTGGTTAGTTTCCAAAAATGATATTCAAGTATATGACATGAAAAGAAAAGAAGTACTTTTGCATTCTATTTTGATACAGATTTAATAGATTTTAAAGCCAGAAGGCACCAGACTAGAAAAAAAAACCCTGATGTGGCCACCCAAGCATGCTCAGCTATATCACAGTCCATTTCTTTTCCTCATAACTTAGACTACAGAAGACATTGAAACAGTAATCTTGGTCTTAGCCATACTAGGTGGCTGAGTCAGTGGTACAAAAAAAAAGTGTTCCAAATTCACAAGCTTTGCTAGAATATAAATGGACTGGTATAAAAAAGTTGACAGGATTTGACATGAGATATTTATTTGGTTTTTTGGTTTTTTGTTTGTTTTACAGACTGCAAAAGAATACAACGTTTAGATATTGTGTTCGTCATAGACAGTTCTGGAAGCATAGATGAAACAGAATACAAGACCATGAAAGACTTCATGATTGCCTTGGTGACCAAGTCTGATGTTGGCCCAGACGGAGTTCAGTTTGGAGCTGTAAAATATTCTGATGACCCAACAACAAATTTTTATCTTAATACATACAGTACAAAATCCAAAATTATTAAAGCTATCCAGGACGACGAACGTATAGGAGGTGCGACATACACTGCCAGTGCACTTAAGCATTCACGCACTCTGTTCATTAAGGCACGTGGCAGTCGCATGAACGAGGGAGTTCCACAGGTTCTTATAGTGATAACTGATGGCAAATCTCATGATAAGCAAGAACTTCCTGATGAAGCCCAGAAATTAAGGGACAAAGGCATTATTATCTATGCAGTTGGAATAGAAGCAGCAAATTATGACGAACTTTTGATGATGGCAGGAGTGGAAAACAAATGCTTCTATGTGGATACATTTGATGGGCTCAAAGACATATCCTTCAATTTATCAAAAGAAGTATGTGATGATACAAAACCACGTAAGTGTTTACTATTCTATTCATGGTAGACTTTTCTTATCATTTTATAACAAAGATAAGATGCATGCCTTGAATATTAAAATCACTTGCCAATTTGGCTAGAATGAATAGCTATCTTTGGTATTCTTTTCTTGTTTAACAAATGTATTCTGGGCAAAAAGGAAAGTTTTTGTTTTACATACATAATTGTATCTATAGTTGTTTTGTTCAATTGCTTTACTCATTGGGGAACAATTATCCATATTACAAAGCACTATATCATATTGCAAAGAGACAAGCCCTAACTTCCACTTGCTCTCCATTGGACCTAAGACCACATGCTAGGAATGAGTCTGGGACAGCTTCATTGGGGCTCTTTCAGGCTGGCGTAATGGCTGTGAACTCAGGTGGGTGGGGCGTGCTGTAGCCCCATAGCCTGATAAGGTTACCATGGAATTGGGAATTCCAGCTTGGTAGTATTTTCATACCCACTTTACTCACTTTCACAATAGCCCATGTGAACAGTTTTCAGCCTTTGGGTTTTTTGTGAATTGTTTGCTTTTTTCTGTTCATTATGGCTGGGTACAGATATTTGGGGAGGTTAGATCAAATTTAAAATAACCACCCGATCTAAGGTAAGTCAGGATGAGGGGCAATAGTGGGGGGGGGGCAAGCAAGCTTGGGCGAGTGATCAGGGGGTCCACAGGAAGATCAGGGGAGCAGGTGGGGTCTGCAGAGTAATTGGGGGGCAGACGGGGTCCATGGTGGGGATCAGAGGGCCAGGATGAGTCTGCAGGGAGGATCAGGGGGTCAGTGTGGTCTGCAGTGGGGTTTCTGGGGTCCAGAAGGTTTTGGCAGGATCATAGGGGCTCTCGGAGGGATTTGGAGGGATGGGTGACTCTCTTCCCTACCCCTTGGGCCCAGGGGCTATTTTTACCCTCCATGACCCTGCCACCCCCAAACATACAACTTCCCTGGTGAACCTACCCCTCGATCCTGCCTGCCTCTCTCCCTGCCCCAACTTACTTCCTCGGTTCCTGGCACTGGTGAATGCTGAAAAAACTAGCACTGGAAATAGCTTGGAGGATGGGGGGAGGGAGGGGTTGTGGAGTGGGGGAAGTTGTCCTTTGTGGGAGCAGCAAAAAATAGCCCAGTGCCAAGGATGGGGGGAGGAAAATCACAGCCCTGGGGCTAGGGCAACAGCTGGACTTTCCTAGTGCTGGGGCTGCATTGTGAACTGTGCAGAAATTCAGTTAGATCAGTCATGCTGGACCTGAGCTAAGTTAGACCACCTTGGAGGTGCAGTTAACTAAGATTGGGTCAGCCATTTTTAGACAGATCTAACTGTCCTGAACTTCTGTACAGTTCACATGCAGTGCCACCTATCTAGTGTAAAGTCCACACGTGCTGTTGTGTTCATTGTGTAAATCACATGATATTATATCTGCTCCATGGATTGGGCAGCTAACTTTTTAACAGAAGCATAAACAATGGCAAATAGTAAATAATGAATGACAAAGGAGGTACTTCTGGTAAATCTGATGGGACCACTGGACTACTATTGTCCAGCGATCTCTTTGGATATTCAGGAATATGGCAGGTGTAAAACAATTCAGAGGCAGGCACTCTGGATGTTTCAGTAGCTAGCTTCAATGGCACCTGATAAGTCTGTATAAACATTTAGACACTGTCTCAGTCAGAAGATAATTTACTAGGACTAGGTCAATCAGGCCTTTTTTGCAGCACTTCAGTCAGTTACCATGGAAATTTCTAACTGCCATAGAGGCAATCCAAAGGAAGTTCAGGGCTCCTGAAACCTACTGCTTGTTGTATCTTTTGAATCCACCCAACTACTTGAGGGCAAACTGCATAGCACCTGTAGGTTCTGTTGGTCTTAGCAAAAATGTTCGTGTCACTGCTGCCGAAATTCCCTCCAAGTTCCTCTTTATTCGGTGTAGGTACAGAATCCCCTTTGCTTCTCCCTGTATGTTCTGTGTGGCTTATAACACCCTTCTTTTGAAAGAGTTTCTGCCCCTCTCACTCTGGCTACGATTGAGATTGCAGCCTTGAAGTGTTGCATGTATTTCCTACCTCAGATCCCAGCATTGTATACATATAGAGGAGGTTTTTGTATTCCCCATGTACACTGCTTTGCACTTATCAACAGTGAAGTCCATCTGCCACTTCTTTGCTCACTCATTTAGTTTTGTGAGACATCACTGCAGCTCGCTCCCCACCATCTTGACCATCTGGAATAATTTAGTATCATCTGAGAACTTCCTGATTTGACTATGCACTCCCTGTTCCAGGTCATTTATGAAAATATTGAACAAAACCTGACCCATTACAGATCTCTGAGCAGCCCCATTATTGACCTTCCTCTACCCTCAAAAAATAATTATTTTTGACCCTATCTTTTGTGTCTTGTCTTTTAACTAGCTTTCAATCCACAAAAGAACCTATACTTCAAACCCATAGCAACTAATTCTTTAAAGAGCCTTTCTTGAGGAACCTTGTCTAAAGCTTTTTTGAAACTCTAAATACATACTGTCAACTGGAATTCCTTGCCCATGAATTTATTAACACACTCAAATAATTCCAGTAGATTGGTAAAACAGGATTTCCCTTTACAAATACGAGGCTGACTCTTCCCTGATAGATGATATTTGTTCATGTGACTACTAATTTTATTTTTATTATATATTCTACCAATTTGCCAGGGATAGAAGTGTGACTGACTGCTTTGTAGTTCCCAGGATCACCTCTGACACCCATTGGGAGGCAAATATTTTGTTGGCACAAGCCAAAGGCTGTTTGTAAAGATGGGTTATATGTTATTACCAAACATGCTGCAATTTGACATTTGAGTTCCTTCAGAGCTTTTCAGTAAAAACTGTCTAGTCCTGGTTACATACTAGTGTTTAGTAAAGACAAGAGTAAGATTATGATTACTTATACCCAAATATAATACATATATTACATAAAAAATGAAATCAGCAACACTAATGCAGAACTACCAATGCAAATATATGATTTGCCTTGCTCTCCACTTTACGTTGTGTATGTCCTTACTTGTCTAACCTTACCTCTTTTTTAATATAAACTCTTTGTATCCACCTGTGAGCATCTGATATATTTTGATAGCCATATAAATAATAAACTAACTTTCTTTTTTCTCACTACAGCATGCAAAATTAAAGGAAGTCTAGTTTTCTTGGTTGACACTAGCAGCATCCCAATGACGCAATTCAGTGAAATGCAGGATTTCATGAAAGAAGTTGTCAATTATGTCAACAGTTCTGAACATTTACGAGTTGGCCTTGCTCAGTACAGCAGTATATATAAGGAAGAACTCAAGCCGGATGACTCTGAAAACAAAATAGCAGTGCAGAATACAATTGAAAGGATGAAACGGGAGGTAGAAGATGAAATTAAACCGTATTTTGGAGCCGCACTTAAGAAAGTAAAGCATTACCTTGAATTGATAGGACATGAAAGCATACATGAGAATTTCACAAGGTTGCTGATAATTGCTGATGGAAACTCACGTGATGATGTCGCTGGTCCAGCAGAAATTTTGAGAAATATAGGAATTAAAATCTATGCTATAGGCGTTGGACAGATAAATCACCCAGCGCTTACCCAAGTAGTTGGCACTTCAGACAAGTGGAAATACAGTGTTACTGATGTTAATCAGCTGAGAAGCCTCAAGAAAAGGTTAGCTGATGACTTCTGTGAAAAGGATAAAGCAAGTAAGTATGAATCAGGGGGAAACATGAATTTCACTTCCAACTTCTTGTCTGTATCCCACCATTAAAATTAAATATCTTTAAACTTCTTTTGCTTTCTAGTCTCACTGAGGAATTTTAAACAAGCAAGATTTGAATTTTCTATCTCCTATTATTTCTAAGTTGTGTTAGTGAAACATTACTGATTGGAATACTTAGGTGCGGGCTTAGGATCCTAACGCCAAGCTCCTATTTTGAAAATGTTGGTTTGGTCATATATGAAAGTTCACAGTAAGTTTCATAAATGTCCTGAAAGTTTAAGGCAAGGATTTTTGTTGGTGATTGTTTTTATCAGACCATCTGTACGGTTGGCAGTACTAAATAGGCCTGTGCGAAGCAGTTGTATTTGCTTAGGATTTAGATTCAGGGGACAGTGATTCAATTCGGTGATTCGAATCACCGTCTGGAATTGATTCTGCTGAATCTGATTTGTAGATTCAGCTGCTGCCGAATCTCTGAATCACACAGGACCCATTCCCTGTCTGCCCTCCCTGCCCTGTCAATGGCTGCCCTGCCTGCCCCAGGTCCCAGCTCTTTAAATAAAAAGCCAGCACCCACTGTCTGTTGCCAGGTGGGGGGTGATCCTCGCTGTCCCCCACTGTCCCATGCTGCATGGGGGGGATTCTGCCATGAGCCCCCCCACCCATGGCTGCCCTGCCTGCTCCAGCTCTAGCTCTTTAAAAACAAAAACGGACTCACCAGCTGCTGCCAGGCCAGAGGGGGGGGCAATCCCTGCTGCCCCCCACTGTGCCACACTGCATGGGGGGCTCTACCATGAGCCCCCAGAAACCCCAAGGCAGCTGCGGGGGGGGGGGGATTGTTTTTCTTTTAAAGGGCTGGGAGCTGGGGCAGGCAGGGCAGCCATGGGGGGGTTGAGAGAGCAGGTGGGGGTTGGGGGCTTGTGACAGAGCCCCCCATGCAGTGGTGGGCAGCGGGGATTGCCTCCCACCCAGCAGCAGCTGGTGTGTGGGGCTTTTTTTTAAACAACCAGGAGCTGGGGTGGGTGGAGCAGCTACGGGAGTGGGGCTGGGAGAGTGGGTGAGAATCGGAGGGCGCTCAGGGGGGCTGGGAGAGCAGGCAGGGAATGGAGTCTGGCGGGGGTCCCCCCATGGTCCCTTCCCTCCTCCTCCAGCCCCCACTCCTTCACCCCTTACTTACTGGCATGGTGTCCGGGTCCAGCTCCCTGCTGCAGCAAGCAAGGACTGCCCAAATCACTGAAGCTGTCCAAATCTTTTCTGAATTGATTTGGAGAGCTTCAAATCAATTTGGACCTTTTAATTGGTCCCCTCATTTGATTTGGATTAAAAGATTTGATTACCGAATCAGGTCAAAACTCCTCCAAATGAAATCAGCACCTGAAGCTTCACACAGCACTGGTAGTAAACTCAAGGCTTACTCAAGGCAGTAAGCTTCAGGGGTCAAGTCTTTATTTTTCAATGTGTTGGAGGGGTGTTTTGTTTGCATATGGCAGTTTTGCAAAATTCAGATAGGACACTCTGGCTGTAGTGCCATTTAAACAAGCACCATTTATTATTTAGTGCAATATAACTTTCAATAAAAAAGTTGCAGTAGCCCATCATTTTAAATTATTTTTATAAGGCTCTGAAGTGTTATGTTTCAAACAATATATTTCAAAATATCATTGCTTTAAATCGCTTTGGCTTAAATTGCTGCAGCCTCTTTGCTAGTACTGACATAGATGTGAAACAAGTTTCCACCTTGCTTCTAGGTATACGAAGTAGGATATCATTAATGAATTTTTAAAGCATTTTAAACCACAACACACAATGAAAATATTAAATTTTAATTTTCCTAGGTGTAGCTGAGAGTAGGGAATAACATAAAACTAAACCTTGCTTTTCTATTTAAGTAAATTGCAAAGCTTCCTTTGACTTCAAAACAATAAAGTTTAACTGGCTCCAATTGATTACCAATGTAATCGAGAAAAAGAAAGTAATTTCTTTGTCTGAACCTTGATTTCTGTGCGTCTGTCTTAAGTGCATCTTTTTCTCCCCTCAAAATAGTGCGCAAGTTAATTAGCCTATTTTCTTTTTCACACTTCCCTGCAATAGTTTGTTTTGTGGATATCGTCCTGGGATTTGATATCTCTTCACAACAGCGAGGACATAATTTGTTTCATGGACAATCCCAGCTGAAAGCATATCTTCAAGAGATTCTGCGAGCCCTCACATCCCCAAGCAGCGTGAGCTGCAGTAAAGAGACAGGCACACAGAGCAGTGTGGCGGTTCAAGTGAAGAACACAGACAAGCTGGTGTCCACAAAATTCCGCATTGATAGTCAAGAAATCCTAAACAGCCTGACAAATGTTGTGGTCAATGGGTCATCCCATCTCGATGTCAGCTTCCTGGAGCTGCTTTGGCAAACATTTGAAAACAAGTCTGATGATCAAAGACGAAGTAAGGTAACGTAGCTCTTTATCCCAAAATAACTTTAAGAAAAAGACCAACCTGTTTCTGACCTGTTTTTTTCAAACTCTCTGTTCTTCCTTAGGTGATGCTTGTTTTTTCAGATGGCTTGGATGATGAGGTGGAAGTACTTGAGCAAAAATCAGAAGAACTCAGAAAAAAAGGTACTTTATAGAAAGAAAATATTGAAACTATTAAAATTATTTTTAAAAATCAATAAGTGCATTACTCATCTCAAAAGCTGAAAAATCAGGTCCTGTTTCATCATGTCTATATGTCCCCTTTTTAGTAGTTGCATTGCAACTGACGTACTAGATCACATGCTGCTAGAGAGAGTCCCACCATAATCTGATTATTAAATCCTAACTGTTTGTCAACATTTGCTTTGCAATAAAGTTTTTAAAAATATGAGTATAGATGTGATGACCCATATTCACCCCCAAGTGATACAGTGTCAAATAACAAATGTAAAAGCATGAAAGTGTTCAGTACTTGCAATTGGGGTATATTTTCCAAAAGGCTGTGGTCTGACTTATAGCTATAATTGAGGGCCAGGCTTTCAAAACTGCTCGCATGCACCCAGTATGATGAGCTGTTTTAAAACTGGCAAATTGCTTTGGCATATAAATAAGTCAGGCTCTTTCAACTATCTGGACCTATGCATGGGGTTATGCTGCTTTGGAAACTTCTGGCCATTGTATCCAGATATGCAGTAAATACATTTTGTAGTAGATAAATAAAGTAGTACTTCTCCAGTTCAGGATAAATGCTTGCCTGCTTTGCTTTATTTCCCTCCCCTTATACTTTTAAGTCTATTTTAAGTCTATCACCAGAGCTACTTCTTGTCTTACAATGTCGGTGTGATTTATTGTTTCTGTTTTCCATTTCTGTTTTCCTATATCATCACAATTTGTTTGTATTGCTGATTCCTTAGGACTGAACTGGTAACAACAAAATGTGGCAAGTAAGTTGGCTGAAATTTTAGAGATGTGATCCAAAGGCTACTGAGATTGATAGGATTTTTGTCCTTTAATTTTAAGCCCTAAATGATTTAAGTGAAGCCTATAAGAAGCTAGATTATCCCATCATATGTGGAAGCACACTGAGCAACCTGACTGGGCACAGCTGCCAGTACACAAAATGAAAGTGACTGTCCTGACTACTGACGGGCAGCCAGAACAACACCAGGATGTGGTACTAGTAATGTCTCTAAACCCAGCCAGCATCCATTTACACATTACACGTTCAGACATGCATTGCAAAAAACATTCCAAAGTACAATACAACTTTTCAGCACCTCTTTCGTTGCGCATTTCAGCACTGCCAAAGACAACGCAATCTAAACTCAACAGTCTTCTTAATTACATTTATGGCCCAGTTCCTCATGGATCAGTCTGGCTCCTTTGTTTTCATTGTATTTCTTTGGTGCATTTAAATAAGATAAAGATCTAGCCCAACATGTCTTTCTCATTTCAGTAAAAAGACTTTATTTTTCAGAAAAAAAAATTTTCAGGAAGATTAAGAATGTGTCCTGTGAATAATTGTGCTGAGCATTAGGGGTGTGCAAAATGGGCCATATTCAATTCAGATTCGGCCTGAATCAGGGACAGTGATTCAATTAGTTAATTCAAATCACTGTCCCAGATTTGATTTGGCTGAATCCACAGATTTGATGCCGATTCAGAGAATCAGCAATTCGGACATAGACACAGCTTTAAATGTTTTTTCTACATACCTCAAGGTACCTGGTACAACTCGTGAATGCTGCAATGCTGGAGCATCCCACAGGAACATGGTGGGACCCCCTACATGCTCGGCAGCAAACCTGGAAGTGGACTGGAAGTACTTCCGATCCATTTCCGGGTACAACACGGAGTGCACGGGAGGGGGCCATGCCTTCCCAGCTCAGCATTTGGCCATGGGGGGAACCTGGGTGCCACCTCAAACCCAGGAGGGACCAGTTGCCGAGCTTGGGGGGCATGGCCCTCTGCTCCCCTGCAGACCCTGAAGTAGACCAAAAGTGCTTCTTGTCCATTTCTGGGTCTACTGCTGAGTGCGCTGGGGACCCCACCATGCTCCTGTGGGACGCTCCATCTGCCCCAGCATTGCAGCATTCATGGGCCACCTGTTACCTTGAAGTATGTAAAAAAAAAAACAAAACAAAAAACATTTAAAGCTGTGTCTGTGTCCAAATATCCAAATCTTTCCAAATCTCTCCGAATCTATTTGGAGGGTTCTGACTTGATTCGGAGAGATTAAAGGGTTTCCTTATTCATTTCAGATTTGGAGATTCGGCCACAGAATCAGGCCGAATCTCTGCCGAATCAAATGAGGGACCGAAGATTTGCACAGCACTACTGACCATCACAGCAGTGACACTGTCTTTGAAGGTCATGCTTTATTCAAAGAATTTGTTACTAGACTGCTACTTATTATTGATTGACATTGGGCATGTCTACACATGCATTTAGGTGTGCCTAAATTTAATGCACATTAGCTTAATGCTCAGTAAGGTGATTTAGCTCGAGTCTACTCATGCACACATTAAAATGCATTAACGCCATGCGCGCGGACTGACATGGGACTAAAGTTAGTCCCAAGTCAGTCCATATATAGCACTAATGCACCTTAGCACACCTACATGTGCATTAATGCATTTTTGCTATTCACACCTATATTTGATACCTGCTTTTGCTTTTGCTTTTGCTTTTGCAGGTATCAAATATAGGTGTGAATAACCTAAAATCACTATTTTTAAGACACATTAAGAGCATGTATGTGTAGGCATGTGCCCTTAATGCACCTTATATCAGGCCAAAGCACCTTAAATTGGTGCATGTAAATGTGCCCACTATTAGCCATTTATTTTCCATACATTAATTATGGACTGATTACAGTAAAGTGCAAAAATGAGAAATAAATTGTATGCTGTAATCTATGACCTTTATTTTATACTCTTATAATAAGATTAAATTATGTGCCTGTGGTTCCTATCAACTGAATAAAGGTTTTTTCTTGGATAAATGTAGGACTTTCTTACTTTGGTAATCAATGTTCTTAAACAGGATTGGATGCACTGATAACCATTGCTCTGGAAGGAGTCTCTAACATTCACGAGCTTCAATTCATTGAATTTGGAAAAGGATTTGAATATAGGACTCAGTTAAATATTGACATGAGTAATATTATGAACCTGCTGTCCAAGTATGTGGTAAGTCATTCACAGAATCACAGAAGCATCAGTGTGTCTAGTTAGATCTCAGATTAAGGCCTTTACAAATTTACAGAAGTTTAGGGCTGGAAAGGACCTTGGGTGATCATCAGGTCCAGCCCCCCTTCTCTGGGCAGAAAAACTGCTGGGGTCAGATAAGCCAAGGTGTGTATCCAGTCTCTTTTTGAAGATCTCCAAGGTAGGTGCCTGCACCACCCCTGCTGGGAACCTATTCCAGAGTCTGGTCACACAAGCTATGAAGGAGTTTTTCCTTATATCCAGTCTGAAACCTTCTTCTAGGCGTTTATGACTGTTGCTCCTGGTTTTCTCCTGGGGCACTTCAGTGAGTAATTGTTTGGCTAGCCCTTGATGCTCACCTCTGATATATTTGTAAGCTGCCACCAAATCCCCCTGAAATCTACACTTTTCTAGGCTGAACATTCCCATAACTGTCAGCTTTTCATCATATGGCTTGTTCTTCAGGCCTCTAATCATATGAGTGGCTCTTCTCTGGGCTCTCTCAAGCTTTTCCACATCCTTCTTGAAGTGCAGAGCCCAGAACTGGATGCACTACTCCAGCGGCAGCCTCACCAATGCCGAGTAGTGTGGGAAAATAACTTCCTTAGTTTTGCTTGAGATGCACCAGTTGATGCATGCCAACGTATTGTTTGTTCTGTAGCATCACACTGGTGGCTCATATTCATTTTATGGTTAATTATAACCCCCAGGTCCCTTTTGGATGTGGTGCTATCTAGTGTAGCACCTCTGAGCCTCTAAGTTTGTTGCAGATTTTTCCTCCCCAGATGGAGCACTTTACACTTCTCAGTGTTGAACAGCATCTGGTTCTGGTCCGCACATCTAACTAATCTATCTAGCTCCGCCTGGATTGTCAGCTTATCTTGATGCGTACCCACACTTCCCCACAGCTTAGTGTCACCGGCAAACTTTGCTAGCATGCTTTTCACCCCCACATCCAAATAATTGATAAAAATGTTGAAAAACACTGATCCAAGTACCGAAACCTGGGGGACTCCACTGGCTACCTTTTGCCAAGTTGACCCATTATAAAGGCCTTATTCATTTCCCTCAAGGACTGAATAAAGCTATTCTGCTAAGATTAGCAGAATAGTCTCAGAGGGCAAGTTTTTCTGGTAGGTTTGCCCTGCTTTGCAGAATCTGACTGGTTCTCATTAATGAAGCATCCCTCAGCTGAAATACCCCATCATCTGCATAAACGTAGATGGCATTGGAGCTCTCCCACTTTGTGGGTCTCAGTGCAGGAAGGAATAGCTCAAGAAAGTGTGTTCAGAAGATTAACAATTCTTTCCGATTAGAATGGTCCCTGGGAGTAATGAGCAAATGGTGTAAAGTACAGCAGTCCGGACACAGCTCTAATTTAGACCTGGGCCAGGCTACCTACCAGGTAGGGCTGGAACCAGGTAGCTACAAAGAATCTAGCATATTTAGCGTAAGGTCCCATTATAGTCCTTTTGAATTGCATACGAAGCTCTTAGTGGGGCTGGTAGCAGGTAGAAGGATGTTCCTGACAACCAAAGTATCTCACACAGTTGTTTTTCTGTTTTTCAAGAATGCTGTTGCTGAAAGGAAATGCTGCTGTGTCTTCTGTAAGTGCAGTGGAAACAGGGGTCCTGCTGGACAGCCAGGAAGTAAAAGAGAGAAGGTAAGAATGTTTGTGTGATACTTCATAGGAACTGCAAGGAACCAACCACATCTAGAAACATTCAAGCATAGTTTGATCTTGTATTGCCTTTGCTTACATTTATTTCACTTGGCGGAATACCAAAAAATAATAGCACTTCTCTTGTAATCCTTAGTGGCTGTTGTTCTGTGAGATCTTTTACTATCAGGAGATAAAAACAGGTTTCCCTGATATGATGCTGCTGTTTTGCAATTTAGCACATAGGATTGATGATAAAGGTTGCATTATTTTTCTGTTCTGATCCCATCTTATTACTATCACTAATTGTATTTTGGTAGCCCCTGGAGGACCCAGCTAAGATTAGGTAAGAATGTTGCCAGATATTATGCAACCCCATAAAAGAAAGCCCGCTCTAAAGAGTTTAAAATGTAGGGAAAAAAAAGTAGGAAAAAGGGATCTTAACCCCGTATTACATATAGGGAATTGAAGCATAGAGAAATCAAAATGTAACATTTAAAGTGGTAAATGATTTTGGGTGACTTGGTTGCTGGGTGTCCAACCAGACGAACCTCACAGGGCCAGGGTCCCAAAAGCACTGACTCCCCGTGCCCTTCGAACGTCTGGGTTTTTTTAGATAACTCAAGGTGGGCAGCCTGTAAGTTTTGAAAGGTTGAATCCAAAATGACTTGCCTGGAGTCCTACAAGGAAGTCTGTGGCAGAGCTAGATATTGAGCTTACTGAGTCCTGCCCCTGTTTCTCACCCTTCATATCTATCCTCCCCGTGTATATAGCAGTACTTTTCACTTATGCTAACTGCTTTACATCTTAGAAGATACTGTTAGTAATTTTAGAGGAAATAAATATTTAAGGAATCACATTATTCACCCACAAACCCACAGACCGGTTTTGTGGAATTATACTTACAAGATAAGTCATGCTAGAGGTAAAGGAAGGCAAGTAAAACATTTTCACCAACCTACCAAGAAGGGATGAGACCAGCTCTGGGTTGGAAGGTCTGCAGTTTTTCTCTTGGGGGTATCATTGGCAACAGATATATATGCAAAATCTGTCGGAATCTGAATAAAGGATAAACTCAGTAAAGCTCTTGATATTTGCATGTACTTTTTTCAGTGCATCAGGGAGCTATTTATGAAAAACGAACAAAATTAGACCTGTGGGTTGGTTTATTTGTATTAATAAGAGTTTACTTGGCTTCTAAAGCATTCAGAAAGTCAGAGACAAACACAAGTATTCAAACGTTAGATATATCTCATGTCACTCTGAAGGAGCCATGATCCCTTAAGTAATGAGTAATGTTATTATAGCGAGTATGATCAGATAAAGTTCAATATCAAACTAAATAGAAAGTAATATCACAGATCTGTAACACAGTTCTAGACAGTAGTGAAGATCAAAGATAAATATTTTTCTCCTGTTGCTTTATCGATACTTTAGATAAAATTGTCATGTATTTTATTTATACATTTTATTCATACAAATATTTACACAAATATTTCAAAATTTAACACTTTATAGTAATGTCTAATCCTCTAGAATTTCAATTAATTGATTCCCTTTTAGAATTTCTGAAAGAAGCTGTGCCCTTTGGGAAATAATTTTACACAAATTCTTGATAAATACATGTCCAACTATGTGAAAAGTAAGATAATATGTTTTTGATAAATATTAAATGCACAAAAGAAATCAAGATAATCCAATCCTGACAGGTATCCATTTAATCTGCTGTCTGTTCCCTGAATCCATTTCTTCAACATTTGTGAATAATGCTTGTGAATATACAGCCAACCAATGAAAGTTTATTTGTAACCTGTGAATTGAAACTGCCCGTTGCCAACTTTTACCCATGCCTAGATAAAGGACTCCATCTGGACAGTCCTTAATAGTTAATATTATTTTTTTCTGCTTGAAAATATTTATCTTTTCCTTTGCTGTCTTAATTTCAGGGACTACCAGGCCCAAAAGGCAGTCCTGGACACTCAGGAGAAGAAGGAGATCCAGTAAGTCATTGCACTTGGCTGTATAGCATTGGGAAAAATATTTTAAAATTAAACATCCATACTAATTTTTTTGTGGGGGGGGGGGGGAGGTGGCGGCTGGGATCAACATGAAAAGAGCATCTCATAACCTGCTGTGTCTAGTTTCACATATCTTTTTACCTGCTCATCATATAAGTAAAAACAAAAGAGTATGTAGGCAAGTGCTGCCACATGAATTATAGGCATAAACAAATGTTACCTTTGTGCCCCCATAAACATTGTTATGCCCCTTGTTCTGCCATGAATGCCCAACATCTGTGGTCATGACATAGGTGATATCAAATTGTTACACTGTTTGGTGGCACATGTCTGTTTGATTTAAGGTGAGAGAGCATTGGCAGCCCCGAATGGCCCATGCTCTCCAGTAGCTCGGGGCAAGCACTCTCAGGGTTCAGAGGCTCCATGCTGTGCACCCCAGGAATTCCCATTCCTGGGGCATGTGGGATGGGGTCACTGGACCCCTGGGAGCTCTGAAGCCATTTGAGATACTCCAGGCATATATTTCTGCAATGACAAAACACCAGGTTTCCCTGGGGACAGTGTTTCCCAATGTTTGCAGAAATGTGCACCCTGCACATCTCTGGGTGCTTCTTTGCTAGTCGGGAAAGCCGGAATTCCCCTGTTTGTAGAGATACATGCCCAGACTCAAGGCACACCTCTGCAAGTGGGAAAACCCACTTGCAGGCACTTCTCTGCTAGTGGGGAGACCCAGAGTTCCCCCATTTGCAGATGGTTGCCCCACGTATTGTCCTGCAGGATCAGACCCCAGGCACTCCCAGAGTGATAGGGGCCTGACCCTGTGGGATAGTGGATGATGTCTGTTTTGCCCAATGAAGCAGATTAGCTGTGCTGGGACACATCCCAGCACAGCTGATTTACTTCATTGGGCAGTGTCTGTTTATGCCCTATGTGCCTATTTTGTACCAGTGCTTCCAGGACGAAATCTGCAGACTGGTGCAGATGCACATTTAAATCATAGCCCAGTTAGGTAGGAGGTTATCTAACCATATAAAAAACCTCTTCAATAATGTGAAGAGCAAGCGTTCACTATAGGTTGCAGTTATTTAATCTCTTTTGCTTGTGGGCTTCTAAGATTAAAAGCACACAGCCTGAGACAGACACTAGAAAACACTGTAAAATTGATACATGTAAATCCATTAATAAATAATTGGATTTACATACCTTATATATCTTGTAATACAATTCATCTTTGGATGAATATGATTAATCTTTGAATTACCTATGTTTAGTGTTTTTTTTAATGTCCTTCACTTAGTTCGACTTACCTTGCAGTGAGTCAGACCTGCTAAAAACGAAAAGGTAGTTTCAGTGTCAATTTTCTTCTGTTTCAAAGCATGGAAAATAACAGGCAAAGAAGAAATAGAATCCACCCTCTCCAATCATAAGAAATTAAGCGTGAGGGTTCAGAAATTGGAATCCATGCAAATTATTCAATGCTTCAATACTCATATTAATGAATATACATTATCTTGCTGAATGAAAAATTGGGTAGCAATGCATATAGTTATGGTTGTCTAGCAGTTTTTACTGGGAGAGCTTTATTTCTGTTGTTTTAACTTTGCCAAATTTCACCTGTTTGGGCTGAAATGGCCCTTAGTGGGACAATTTAGCCTGAGGCTAAATTTTATTTGGAAAGTTTCAGCTGCCCAATCCTGTTGTTACCAGGTATGTTAAGTAAACATTTTAAAATGTTCTACTTCTATTTAATGGCTAAATCCTAGTGCTTCTATCTTTTGGTGGATGGGCTTGAAGCTAATTCTTTGGGATCAAGTATGTGACTTTTGCTATCCTTTTGAAAATGTGCTCAAATCTTAGCAAATTCTAAGCTTTTGAAAAAAATTCAGATCAATTATTTTCAGCAGAGAAGAGGTGCTTTAGAAGATGGTTTGCATTTGCATTGAACATGCTCTACCCCCAATGTCATGTATATCCTAGTCCTTACAAATGTCATATTTCATATAGTAAGTAGGATTGACTGAGATGTGTTGTCATTCCACTCTCCCTAGGGTCCAAGAGGACCGACTGGACCAAGAGGAGAAATAGGCACTCAGGGCTGTCAAGGAGTAAAAGGCGTTAAGGTAGGTCTTTACTGAAAACTCACAGCATAACGTTCTTTGTATTTAGTTTTGGTTACCTTATTTAAACTAATACTTCTTATTTTAAATCTTTTTCAGGGGAGCCAAGGAATAGGTGGTCAAAAGGTACAGTACTGATATGCTTATTTCCTTAACTCTGGTTGTTTCAGGTGGTTGGAAGTATAAATAAGAGATGCTAGTGCAACAAAGAGATGGAGAAAACACAGAGTATCTTTCACCATATTTAAGCATCCTTAAGATTAAAGATCTTTATTATTATGTGATTCTACTTGAAGGCTGACTTTTGCAGTCTTTCTCTATTGGGTCATTATTGTTTGGGTTTGATAGAAAAAACCCCCCTGTCTTAATTGACCAGGACCAATGTTACAAATGATCTATTTGTGTTTAACATGTATCAGGATGCACATTTGTTTTTGGCAGTAAGATTGTAAAAATGTACATGGAAATACCAAAATATGAACATATTATTTCAAATATAATATGAAATGCCCCTTACCACATGTACAGATACTCGGGGTTCGTTTGTGCAGAGCAATTTTTTTTTTAATATATTTTTAAAAAATTGAATGCATTATATTTTAATATATTTTTTAAAGACTTTTAATATATATAATGTATTTTTAAGTGTGACAGTCAAGAAAAAAGAATATATAGAGACTCATTAGAAAGAAAATAGAGGTCACAGTTGAGATTTCCATATGACAAAGACAGAAATAAAATATACTACGATGACAAAAAGATCTGGTAATGTTCTGATTCTCAGATTGTATTTGTCATACTACAGTGCTTATTGGCAATAGTTACTCTTGTTGTCTCTTCCCTTCAGTGGTTTGAGTGTGACTTCATCTATGAAAGTCTATCTGGATGGTAAAGATAACCAATAGACTGGAGCTTTACAAGAAAATAAAAGTGCAGATGCCCTGCCAGTTTAAAACCCTGTCTTGCTTCCAGTGACATTCTTGAAGGTTTTACCAGGGACTAGTGGGTAGAGTATTGCAATGTCAATTCTTTTTTATCCTGTCTTGAGGACAGCTGCTATGATGCCCATCCTGCTGTACATTTAAGGAATTAGACTTAAAGCATTTGTTCACATATTCTCAAACCTGTGTTTGCTTTTTACATCTGTAGTCAGCTGCAGGTGTGCACATGGATCCATCTCTGCTGTGCTGGAAACACTTTTCTTTAGGGGCTCATCTTTCATGTCACTTTTCCTACCTCAGGGAGAAGAAGGGGACGGTGGAGTTGATGGAATTGATGGAGAACAGGTAAATAGCTTTTCTTCTCATTTCCTGTTGACAGCAATAAATGTTTTAAAGTGAGAGAAAAAAATTACCTGTTTTTTTTTCCATTCCTTAAAGGGATCGTATGGGTTTCCAGGGAAGAAGGGAGAAAGGGGTGATGATGGTTACCAGGTAAGGTTTTATACTACCTTATTTGAGTTTGAAATAAAGGATAATGAGATGAACATCTCATGAGGCTGTCTGAGGAGCAAAATTTCAGCTAAATACCTGGAGAGGGGGAAATGACTTGTTACCACAGATTACTGACTGGTACTGACTGCAACTCAACCAGGCTGGACCCATTACTATCAAGAGTAAAATTAATAATGTAGTCAACTTCCCACTTCCCACTTCCTATGGTATGGAATGAGAGTTTAATAGAGCTGTGTAATTTCCAAATTAACTGATACACCCCATCCCACCTCTAATATCCTCTCTGGGATGGGGGACCTCAAATTAAATCTTCTTCTTGTCACATTTAGCCAAATAGGGTTTTTTTGTTGTTGTTTGTTGTGGGGTAGGGGGGTTTACCAGTGGCACCTCAGGCTGATGAGTAAACTAAGATTCACTGAAGGATTCGTACACTTTGGTTGGGAAGCAGTTAACATGCACAATGCACACATCTAAAAGTCATTTCTAGTAACCACTTACCAAAGCCTATTGTTACAACCTTCTATAAGCACTTCTATTAGTTGTATTTTCTTACTGAACCCTATATGTATGCATGATGGTATACGAAACATCATAATGTTTTACTGGCTGAAATTCCCCTTGCATGCACTCAACCAACATAAAGGTTTTTGCTGACAAGCAAAGCACACACATCATTTAAAATGTAAACAGCCTGCATAACACAAGATCCTAATCATAAAAGCAAAATAACAGGTAACAAATTCCAGATTCTGGAATGTGCTTATTAGAAGGCAGATTCTGCCACCCTTATCTTAATTACCTTCTATTGCTGGTGACTTCCCTGGAAAAAATTGTAAACTGCTACAATTGTAAAGTGTGAGTAAGGGCAGCAAGATCTGGTCCATAATGTACAGACAAAGGACAGGACCAGACTTCATTGGCTTTAAAAATTAATAATATTATACTTAGATTTTTTTTATATTGTGTCAAAAGAAAATTCAGGAAAGTAACTGCTGTTTTATTTTTTAAATGGAAATACATTCCATATTTAGGGGAATTCTGAACCCAATCCTTGGCCTGGGTCCATATTTGCAAAAATCCTATATCTTTATAAAGGACTGAGAAAAAGATCCTGGATTAAGACAGCTTGTTGGTAACTTGTGGGGTCACTTATGGATACTCTTGTTTTATCATCGTCATCAATTGCAGTCACAAAAATTATTGTTCAGATTCTAACTTTTATGATTTCAGGGTAGTTCAGGGCCAAAAGGACCCCCTGGTGAACGTGGTGAGAAGGGTTTTCGAGGAGATCCCGTAAGTTTGTCCAAGTTGGAGTTCTAAACATGGCAATAGTCATTGGTCAGATAAAGCACTGCTAGGTGTAACTTATGAATACAATGGTCACAAATAGACTATGGGAAAGGAAGAAGAATATAACTGATAGTTTGTATTTCCTGTTCATTCTTATGTTAGATTTGCTGTCTGGATTGTATAATTTCTGCTGGAAAAAACAAGTACTTCCTGCATAATATTAATCAATTATTTGTTGTTTGTAGTCCCTGGTAGTATCCATATTTTGCTAAGCATTTTTCTGGAACATTTGTCAGGGTGGGCTCTGCTTCAAGTAGCTGACCATCTAAGGACATAGGCAAAACAGCAGATGAAAGTTAGAGGGATGGAAAGGAAACAATACAACATAGTATAATCATTCCTGTCCAGTAAATTGACTGTAGGCAGAACAGTGAAAGAAGGGGATAAGATGTATGAGCAAAGAAGAGGCCTTGCAGATGGTCTATTAGAAGTGGCACCAAGCATGCGGGTCACACACAAAAAGGCACAGAGATGATTAGAAAAGCAGCTGAAAATTCATAGAATCATAGAAAATGGGGGGGGGGGGGGGGGGGTTGGAAGTAGGCCTGTGTGAAGTGACTAGTATTCACTTTGGATTCAGATTCAGCTGATTCAGGGGACAGTGATTCGATTCAGTGATTCGAAACACTGTTGCAAATCAATTCAGCCAAATCTGATTTGGAGATTCGGCTGCTGCTGTATCGGCTGAATCTCTGAATTACATAGGCCCATCTCCCACCCGCTCTCCCAGCCCTGACAATGGCTGCCCTGCCTGGCCCAGCTCCTGGCTCTTTGAAAAAAAAAAAGCCTGCACCCACCAGCTGCTGCCAGGTGGGAGGTGGGGGGGCAATCCCCGCTGCCCCTCACTGCCCCACATCATGTGAGGGGATCTCCCACGAGTCCCTCGACCCCCCCCCCTGCTCTCCCAGCCCCCCCATGGGTGCCCCACTCACCACAGCTCCAGTCCTTTAAGAAAAAAAAACTCCAAACCCCTGGACTCACCAATTCCCGCCTGGCGGGGGGTGAGGAAAGTCACGTGGTCAGATTGTGGGTGGGGGTGTGAATGAAGGGGACTGAACAGCTGCATTTTGCCTGGTTATATAAATGCAAATTAATGGTCAGACCTTTGAGATACTGAGAGGGAAGCATGGAAAGGTAAGAGGCAGAGCTGTATTTTACCTCCCATTGAATCAAAGGAATTAGTGCCACATGTGAAATTTCTTAATGCTTTATATTTTTCATATTTTTAAGTATGCTTTTGCCTAAAATTTGCCCCATTGTTTTTAGCGTTAGCACCCTGTACTCCTTTCAACCTGTGCTCCCCACATGAAATGTTCATTGATTCTAATGGGAATGCTACAGTTTGGTGACTGAGGATAGGATAATGAACTCCTTCATTATGTTCATCTCCCCAGTGCTTTATGAAGTGTCTTCTGTGAAATCTTGCACAGTTGGTGGCTTCATAAAAATTAGAGCTACTAATATTTTACCAGAGAATATTTTGTCTTTGTTTAGGGGACCTCTGGATTGGACAATGATATAAGAGGGCCTAAAGGTTCAAAAGGAGAACGGGGAAGACAGGTAACGAACATGCCTTTTCTTCTAGTAATTTTTTCAGATATTGACATACACTCTAATCTAGCCTTTTTTAGAGTATGAAAAATAGCACCATGGATAACCACGGTTATTACAAATAATATAGAAATTCTTTAGCACCTAATTTTAATACCAAAGAGTGTACCAGATAGGTGATTTGATATTTGTGAATTTGCACACAGCTCTTGAAGGTGACTTATGTTTATTTCAAAGAGATGGAAAAACAGCTAAACTTAGCTGTATGACAAACACTCATTCCTGCTTCATATATGACAGAATTGGCTGATCTGTACATTAACTCAGTGTCTAAAGACAAGAGAAAATGAGAACTGTGATGGCTGACATAAGTAGCACCTTCTATCCAAGTATATTTTGTGTATAGCCTAACTCTATTTTTTTATTACTGCTTTTCTAAATATACTGTTCCAGAAAGGCTTTCACAGTCATGTTGTGTAGATGAAAATTAAAATGGTACGCTTCAGGATTTTACTCTGACAAATGAACAAACGCAGATGTTGTATGACAGAAACATGATGACAAGACTATTTTTCCCTATCGATTTGCATGTCTACTTATGATTTCTTGGCTTGAAAGTTTAAGAACTACAGCTACACTTAAGATATGCAGGCCATAAAATTTTAATTGCTTATTTTACAGGGTGATAGAGGACCAAAAGGGTCAGCTGGCTCTCCGGGCTCTAGAAACTCTTTGGTAAGAACTTAGATAAGCAAGAACATAAATCCACAAAAGGGAAGAGTGATCTCAAGGTCCATGGGTGCCTGTAGACATGCAGGACATTTGATCTGACACACTGTAATTATAGCACATTGGTTCAGACTTGATTACTTGCTAATTAGCATACTCCAGCAGCTTCACCATCCCAGGTATTCAGCGTCCCCACACTTCAAAATGGTGGCAGGGGCGGTTTAACTAAAGCTCATCAAACGAGTGACTGCATGGAGCTGCTCAGGAGCTGCTCTAATTCATGCTCCCCCCACTCCTGGAGCACATGTAAAGATACCCAATGTCTCTCCGTCAACATTCACTCACTGCAGAAAGGTAAGAGAAACAGATCTCTGATTATTCCCAACCATCAATAATAGAATCTCAAGCAAACTCTTTTGAATATGATTCTTCAATATAAGTGAGTATCAGAAGAAAAAAATAAGTTGGTGAAAATATTCCCCCTCCCTCCCCCCACTTCCCAGCCCCATCACTCCCTTCTTCTCTCAAAAATGGAACCTACTGCAAAACTCCCTAGTTTCTGTCTGCCAACCTTTTTGTGACTTCCTGTCTCTTCATCTCTTTTATCTTTCCAAAGAACAAAAAAGTATGCAGCAATAAGCATTCATGTTAAAATGTTCTTTCTTTTGGTGCAGCAGTAATCAATAAGGGCACCTATACATGTGTAATGAGGCTGTTCTGACACACTTACAGTGCATCAGAGCAGACTCTATTAATCAAGTCTACCGGAGCATGATAATTACTGTGCTCCCCCAGACTCCAGCATCATGTGTATTAGCACCCCTGCCCTGAAAAATGGCAACAAGGGTGCTTTAACTACAGCTTGTTTGACAAGCCCCCACCACCATTTTTCAGCATGGGGATACTGATACACATGATGTTCTGGGTGTTTTAATTAGAGAGATTTTCAGAGCCACTCTAATTAAAATGCTACCCTCCTGTGCCCCCACTGCTTTCCAGAGGACATGTATAAATGCCCAGAAATACTAATGAGGTTAGAACCTTTTCTACTGTATTGTAAGAAATGCCTTTATGCAGTACTGTTAAAAACAGTTCTTGTAAATACATCCATTGTGCTGCTGTAGACAGGACCTACATGTTTTTATCAGAGCTGAATAGAAGTCTGTGTGCAGAGAACAAAAATGTAAGCAAAGAACCCCCTCCCCCCATGTATTTCATACATTTACCTTCATTAATCATTTTTCAGAAGAAAGTTTTATTCTTTCATGTAGTGCTCATAGTACTTAATGCATTAGGTGACCAATATTTATGCTTCAGAGTTCTGATGACACACTCACTTTTAAATCATATAGTCTTAAGTTGGGGAACAAACTTTCTCAATTAATATTTTATTGTGGTGTTGTTGAAGAATAAAGATGCGTTCAGCCATAGATTTTAGCCTTCAGTTGCATGTTAATAGTTTTAAATCACTGTTTTAGAAGTTCATTTGTTGGGAACCTCCATTCTGTGGTTCAGAATTAATAAAAAATAATACTAACATCTTGAGCTAACATTCTTCAGTTCTTATGGGGCAAAATATCCATCGAAATCAATTTTGATTTATTATCAGCTTCATCCTCTGAGTATTAAATAACAAGTAATATCATAGACACACATAGACATCCATGAAAACTTTTGCATTTGCTTTTACTCCCTCACTTTTCTATCGTATATAGTACTTGAGTGCATTTTAAAGTATTGTGGGAGCTTCCAATTATTTACAAAAAATGCTGAACAGTTGCCAAAAGTTAATCTCTGTTTATATGATTCACATAAGAAGAAAAAAAAAGGTCTAAAATTTCTATTTTGTGCCTATTTGATCTTAGGGACCAGCAGGTCAAAAAGGACAACCAGGTATACCGGTATGTTTCATTCCTTTTCATATGTGCAATAGTACAAACATGGGAGATTTTTTGCATTTTAGAAAGGAAGTTCAATGCTTATTTTAGATTTATTATGGCATATGGGATAAAAGCCAAATCTCCATTTGCCTTACTCATGTGCAGGGATCCTGGTTTTCTTGGTTTAAAAATCACAAATTCTCTGATTCAAAATCCACATTTTTTCATGATTAAAATAAAACACCACTATATATATATAGCTATCAGTTGAACACAATGTTTTATTAATATATTTACAATTTTAAAGCAGTCTGTAAGCCTACCAGTGCCTCATTCAGAATAATAAAATATATTATAAATACAGACAGTCCTCGGGCTTACGACACAACTGGTTCCTGAAAACCGCGTCTTAAGTCGAAACATTGCAACTTGGAACTAATTTTCTCATAAGAAAAAACATTATAAATGGGGGATTGGTTCCTGAACCAAGCCCCGATACCTTGTTTTCACCGAAAATACCCCAGAATTTTGTACTTGATCAATTATAGATGAGTAATATAGCTACATTAATATATTTATATTGTAAATAGCAATCATATTGATTTGGAAGGACTTCTTTGAGGTGACTTTGCTGGACTTTTTGAAGGGCTCTTGGTTGGACTTTTTGAAGGTTGTTGGCTGGAGTCTTCTTGGGAGTCTTGGCTGCAGGTTTTTCTGGAGTCTTGTCTGCTTTCTTAAAGAAAGTGTCCAAGAAAGTTTGGACAGATGTTCTCCAGAGAGATGAGCGATGCAGTGAACTTGTTCACTGGCGTGGTGTTGCATTGGATCAAGCGTTGTAAAGTCAAAACTGGCGTCATAAATTTGAAACAGGGTGTCAATTTATGAACGTTGTAAGTGTGAAACGTTGTAACTCGAAATTTTGTAACTACAGGACTGCCTGTACCTATAAATTTTGGTGTTTGATTTGGGGGTTTTTATAATGGAAAATCAAAGCTCTCCTTGCCCCCTTCACTCACCAGGACACAGGTCCAGCTGAGGCTGTCTCTCCACTGCTTTGTGGTGCTGAGCAGCCCTAATATGCTGGTTCCCTGCCCATGCCAATGCCCCTCACTCCCCATCCACAGCCCCCCAGCCCTGCTGGTGCCCCTCATTCAACATCTACAGTCCTCAAACCCCCAGCCCTACTGGAGGGGGCCCTCAACCGCCAGGGCTCCCAGCATGGGAGCCCTGGCTGCTGCCTGCAGGAGGCACAGAGCATGGTTTTCCTTCCCCCACAGGTGGCATGGCTAGAGCGGTGCCCACGTAGGGAAAAGTGCATGCTGCCCACAGTGGGCAGCCCATACCCTCCCCTGTCCTGTAAACTAAACTGGGGGACACATGCCCCCAGGAGTGCGCACAGTGGCAAGGAACCACACCCCCTACTGACCCTGGATGAGCTACCCGTGTCTCCATCCTACTCCCCACCTAGGGCCTGAAGCCAGAAATGGCTGCAGGCTCCAATTCCCATGCACCACACCAGCTGAGCAGCAGCCCCAGCCATACCCAACTCCCTCCCTCACCATGGAGGCTTCATTTCCCTTCTCCCCACCCCCATCTTATCTGTGGGAGCTGCTCCACACATGCACGAGGTGCCCCCTGCCTGACCGCCCTCCTCCCACTCCCTCCAGCCCCTTCCAGACTGGAACTCTGCCAGCCTGCAAGGGGAAACCCACAATTTCCCTCATCTTTTGCCTTTAAAGCAGAAAATCCAGGTTTTACCAATTTTTTCCATGGCGAATGGAAAATCCAGATCTCTGTTCATGTGACTAGTCTCAGGGTTTTCAATAGTCCACATACAGCAGCATAGTGCAGAAGCTTAAACCACCTTGAGGTTAATGGAAATAAAGTATGGGACTAGATGTTCCGCCAAAAAATCTTGCCTCTTAAAAAGGCTTGAATATGAGCTTGTGCTCTTATACTAGAGTCAGAACACTATAGAAACCCGTATTTTGCAAAATATGGTATGAGAGCTTTCACAAGGAAAATATTTAATTTAAGGGACACTTACCAGTCAAATCTGAGTCAAAATGAAATCTCATGAAAGAACCTGATGCAAAACCTAAGAGAAAAAGTACATTTCCATACTCCTTGCCCCTTCCCTCTATTATCTCTACCAGGCATAGGTAGAAAATAGTCTAACTTAAACTTAAAAACCCTTTCTCAAATACGTGCTTTCAGATGTATTATTTTAATTGATTTGTTTATAAATGCTTCCTTAAAATAATAAACTTTTTATTATTATTTGTTTCTAGATGTTTTAAATAAATCATTAAAATGCAGATATGATAATTCTGTTGGGACATGCTGATAATGTCTTCACAGGTTATGCTAAGAAATGTAATTTGATCTAACTGGTGACCATTTAGAAGAGCATCACTCAGTGAAAGGAACAAATAGGAGTTGTTAAAGATTTTAAAAAACATAATATTGTTCTACTAATAGATTTATCATGATCAGTTGAGGAACTCTTTACAAGATGCTATCTCTTGATACAGGGTGTGAAAGGAGATCCTGGTTTTGATGGCTCTAACGGAGATCAAGGATTTAGAGGACCCCAGGTAAACAGTAATGCACACCCAGATATTTTTGAGGGGACAAAGGACTAAGTGGAGAATCTTTGTCCAAAGATGCAACTCCGAGGATGTACTCTGTGTGAGCACAAGCATTACAGAGAAAAAGGACTGCAGCACAGCATTAACTACTCTAACTTCCCTGGATTTAATCCTTCAAAACCTACAGATCTCCCTAGTCTGCAGTGAAGATATTCATCTGAAAGAATGGATGTGCCCCTTACTCTTTCTATTCTTCCATTTGAAATACCTACCTTAGTGTGGATGTTGTACAACACAGTGCTGCCTAATCTTTACACTTTTGAGAAGTTCCATGCTATTGAAGTGCTAATTATTAAGTGGTATTATTTGTAAAGGATGGTCTTTGGCATGTTCACTTGGAACATACGTATTTGTGCATTAGCTGAATTTTCTATGGTGTCTGCTTTCTAGGGACCTGGAGGAATTCAAGGTGTGAAAGGAGATCCAGGGAGTCAAGGAAATAAAGGTCCTCAGGTAAAAATATTGCACATAGACCCATTCTGCATATGCTCACTATGTGAGTAACTGGTGGGAGAGTTCAGTTTTTAATAACTTGCTTAAATTATTTCTGTCTCTGGACTGCTGTGCAGTGTATCATCAGGAAAAAACATAGATGTATTTCATGAAGGGGGGAGGTAAGCAATTTTACAGCTGTTACAAAATTATTTAACATTATAAGGAAAGAAAACAAATTCACAATGTCAATAACAGTCTATTTATATCATGACCCACCAATTTACTTGAAGATGTGAAGGCACATATAGGCATAGGTATGTCACCATATATACATTGCAGGAATACATCTAAATATTTCTAAGGCTGCAAAGTCAATCCCTCAAGAATTAGAAAATTACAAAATTAAGCTTGTCCCCATGTGCAAATGTCTGATGCTAGTAATCAATTAAATGATAATATATAGTTTTTTTTCCTGTGTGAAAATCTGAGAGCTGTAACCATTGTCTTGACAACCACAAAATCAGTGGTTGCATGCAAAAAGCAATGCCGTTAAAGCGATGCAAAAGAGCATTTAAGTTGCTTTAAAGGCCAATTTTGTGGTGTGTACAAAGGCTCATAGAATCACAGAATTGAAGGACTGGAAGGGACCTGCAAGATCATCAAGTCTGGTCTCCTGTCATGGGCAGGAAGTTATTGGGCTCAGACAAGCTCAACAAAGTGCTTGTCCAACCTCATCTTGAACACCTCCAAGGATGGCAACTGCACCACCTCTGCTGGGAGTGTGTTCCAGATTCTGGTGACCCTGACAGAGAAAACATCCAGCCAGAATTTACCCTCTATTCGCTTGTGCCCTTTGGTTCTTATCCTCCCTTGAGGTGCCTTCCTGAAGAGTTGTTCCCCTAGGTCTTGATGCTCACATCTGACATACCTGTTGGCAGCTATCAAGTCACCTCTCAGCCTTCTCTTACTCAAACTGAACAGGCCCAGTTCCCAGAGTCTCTCCTCATAGAGCCTATCCTCCATGTCCCTAATCATATGGGTGGCCCTTCTTTGTACCCTCTTGAGCTTATCCACATTTTTCTTGAAGTGCGGTGCCCAGAACTAGATACAGTACTTGAGCTGTGGCCTCACCAATACCAAATAGAGAGGGAGGAATACCTCCTTGGATCTATTGGCAACACATCAGCTGATGCACATCCAGGGTTCTATTTGCCCTTCTGGGAACCTCATCACATTATTGGCTCATGTTCATCTTCCAGTCAGTCATGACCCCCATGTCTCATTCAGATGATGTGCCAGCCAGTGGATCACCACCCATTGTGTAGTTATGGTGAAGGTTCTTCCTATCCAAATGAAGAACCTTGCAGTTCTCCCTGTTAAACTTCATCTGATTCTGTTCCGCCCATAAAACTAGTCTGTCAGAGTCATCCTGGATCTTTATCCTATCCTCTGATGTATCCTCTGATGTTCCCCGCAGCTTAGTATCATCCGCAAACTTAATAACTGAGCTTTCCACCCCCTTGTCCAAGTCATTATTAAATATGTTAGCAAGCATAGGTCCAAGCACCAATCCCTGGGGGACACCACTGGAGACAGCCCTCCAGGCTGAGGCCATCCCCTGCATTACAACTCTCTAGGATCAGTCTCTAAGCCAGTTGTCCACCCACCTCACTGTAGGCTGGTCCAGCCCAGTACCCTCCAGGTTGGTTGAGAGAATCCTGTGGGAAACAAAATCAAAGGCTTTACTGAAGTCTAAGTAAATGATATTAATCTCACGTCCTTTATCCAGATGGTTAGTTACTTGGTCGTAGAAGGACACGGGGTTTGTCAGGCATGATCTACCCTCAACAAAGCCATGCTGGTTGCTTCTTAATACCCCATCAGTTACCAGCTTGTAACTGATGGCCTCCTTAACAAATGTATTTAACTTTTTCAAATTTTTTTTCCCAGGACCAAAGTCAAACTGACTGGTCTTTAGTTTGCAGGGTCATCCCTCTTCTCTTTCTTAAAGCTAGGCACCACATTGGCCCTCTTCTAGTCATCTGGGACCACTCCCAAGATCCATGACTCTTCAAACAAATTTGTCAGTGGCACTGCCATAAGCTCAGCCAGATCTTTCAGGGCTCTTGGATGCAGTGCATCTAGCCCAGCAGACTTGAAAATGTCCAAGTGTTGTAGGAGATCCCTCACCTGTTTGGGACTTATTTTATGTAGTCTGTTGTCTTCCCCATATACCCTGGGCCTCTGGTCAGGTGAACAGCCCTGTGATCACTGTGGGGCCTTATGTGTTGCACTGCCTGCTGGGTGAGTAGCCCCTCCCCTCAACTCATCTGCCATGACTTTGATGTTATGCTATCAAGAGAGGGGTTCAATGGAGATCTTCCTGAGAGGGCCTCCTGGCAAGCGGCAGTACTCGCAATTTTTTTGGTGCGATGTTCCACAGGGTTCCGCCTCCCCTACACCCCGTCCACTAGCCAACCAGAAGGGTGTCTGTACAATGGCGGCTTCGGCCCTGCAGGCTTGCCCGCAGCTGGCTTTGGGTGGGGTCCCACGTCTGCATGGGCTCTGTTGGCTCTTGTCCCTCCAGCCTCAATGCACAGCCTTCCCTCTTGATCTCTTTGATTTTTTTCCCTTTTTCCTTTCAAAAGAAGTATTCTGCTGGGGAGGAGAGGGATGTGGAGCTGCCTTCTTTCCCCCAGCCTCCTAAAGGGGACTCGAATGCCTCCCCTGCTCTGCCTCTTACAGGAAGCTTAAATGCTTCTCCTTGTCTGCCTTCCATAGGGAGCTGAAGGGCTTTCCTTGCTCTGCCTCTGGCAGGGGGCTCAAAGGTCTCCCCTGATCTGCCTGTCGGTGCTGCGCCAGTTGTACCATTCCTCTCTCGTGTAGGAGCCTCAGCACCTCTGGCATGCTGGCCACCAGCTCTCTCTCTCTCTGGCTCCTTTTCTGCCCTGGTCCTGGCGGGGCTTTTAAACTTTCCCACGGTGGCCGGTATGGCCGCTGGGACTGGTCCAGCTGTTCTCCGTGTGGGAAACAGCTGATTAAACAGCCAGCGTAATGCCAGCTCGCGCGGCTGCAGCCATGGTCCTGGCTCCTGCTCTGGCCACCTGGCAGGAGGTAAGTTATCCCTGTGGAGGGTCTGTTTCCAGGGTTTGGGGCCCACGGGAATTACCCTCTCCCCTTCGGGAGCCTGTGGGGGCATCTCACCACCACAAGCCCCCATTTGATTTCAGAAATTTATGGTGACTGTGATGTATTTGAGACAAAATTTTGGACCAGATTCTGCCCTCATTTACACAGGGGTATCATCCATTGGAGTTAGTGATATATTCAAAATCAGCCTGAGGCAAAACACCAATATTGCATTCATATAACTTTAGCCTTCTGGGTCAGTATATCTGTTATACATACACAGATGTATTTGGACTATGGGGATGAGAAATCGATAGTAATTTCATCTAGGCTTTTTTTATTAATAAAGAATAAACTTTAAACCAACAGCATAATCATCTACAGGATGTACCTCTAAACTGAGGCAGCCATGTTAGATAGCTTCATAGACTGAAAAAATATGATACCCATCAAACTACTGAGTAATATTCAGCACAGATAAAATTGCTGCAGTGCTGGGAGGAAAATAACTGTTTGATCCAGACTTGAAGGAGGGAATCAAAGCATTATTGAGTTGGATGTACTTGTCAGCTGCCAGACATAGTCAGATGTAGTTCCGTCGGTGCCTGTTGAGCTTATTGTCAGTCAACAGGAAATGCAATAGTGCATAATTTGTTACCAAAAAGAATTAAAGTGATTTCTCTGTTTTTCCCACAAAATTCTCACATGGCTTCTTAATACTTGTTTAATTTTAGGGGATCCCAGGAAGTGAAGGTTCAAAAGGGAATCCTGGAAGTCCTGGAGTAAGAGGAAGTAAAGTAGGTCACATTCCATACCCTACTCTGATTTTGTTATTGAGATGGTTTTAAAATTAAATCTGTGTATTCCTGCCTAATAATCTTGCTGGTGGATCAGGTCTTTGTTCTCAGTAGCAGTTGCATGAACAATACAAGGAGACAATGTGGCCATAGCAATGGAAATGAGATTTACTGTAAAAACTCTGGGACTTTGGGTTGAAGGTTTTACTGTATTCAGTAGATTTTAATATTGGAGAGATTAATCATGTCCAGTAGGGCTGTGTGAAATTTTGCCAGCTGTTTCATTTCAATGCTGTTTTGACTCATTTCGAGCTTGAAACAATGAAATTGAAACAAAAGGAAGGGTTTTGGAACAACCTCAAAATGAAACAAGGGCAGCCAAAACATTTTGAAATGTTTCAAGTTTCAAAGCTGAAGCTGGGCTTGCCTGCAGGGAAACAGAAAGTAAGGAGGTAGGGAGGGAAGAGGGAGGTAGGACACAATGAGGGCACACCTTAACACACACTCTGGAGAAGAAGCTCCTGCAGGAGGAAAGAAAGGCTCTGTCACAGTTTGGCTGCCTGAGATGCTGCTGATGCTACTGTGCTGCTCACTAAGTTATTGTTTTACCTGTTTTCATTTAAAGTGGTGGACCGGATGAGGCTGTAGGGGAGGAGAAGATCTCATTGACACACACTACCATATCATGTAGAGGCCCCAGCGCCAGTGGGGGCATGCCTTAACACATACACACAACGTCACACACGTCATGAGTTTTACTTGTCATTAGCTTGAGGTGCAGTTTCCAAGAAACCCCTGCACCTATCTCCTCGAAAGCTTGCAGGCTTCATTCCCTCAGAAGAGGCTACCAGCCTTGCTCTTTTCATTCAAATCTGCCCCAAAATGACAAAGTTATAGGCAGTTTATGTTTCCCCGTTATAGCCTATGTGCGAAACATTGAAACAGCACTGAAACAGTTTCGACGAAATAAAACAGAACAGCGCTTTTGAAATTAAATGAAACTCAAAATGAAACACTGTCCCATCAAAACAGCAAAACAGAAATCAAAATGAAATGATGCTGTTTTGCACAGCCCTAATGTCCAGAGGGTTTAAGGTGAATTCCAATTCAGACATCTGGCATCATTTAAAAAATTTCGTTAACAGGGTGAAGGCAGGAGAGATTCTATGACAAAGCAAGCTGTTGCCTATGAAAGCTTTATGCCTTTTTGAATGAATTAGTTTCTAAGAAGCCACCCTTCCCTGCCTTCTGCCTGATGTCAGACTAACACAGTGCGTTACTTCTTGTTATTTGACAGGGAGAAACTGGTGAACCTGGACCAAAAGGACTTGTAGGACCATATGGTTCCCGGGGGATGCAGGTATGTAATTTATTGTCTCTTTGGGCAGCCCCTCCTTGCATTTCCATTTATAAATCATTTGTAACCTCTGCCCTCATAACATTTGAATTTTGCTACCAGCAGGGACCAACTGTACAGTCAATTAGAATATGAATATGGACAACAATAATTGCGTTAAAGTGCAGTAAAATAAAGATACATGATTTAAATAAAATGGTCTGTTCATAGGGAGAAGATGGTATTGACATACAAGGTAGAGTAGGAAGAAAAGGCGTAAAGGTAAATATGCAAAAGAAACTATGTATGGATACTCTGTTTATTACATTATTTTTTAAATCATGTACAGTAAGAGAAAAGTGGTTTTCTATTGATATCTGAGGTCAGTCTCCCAAACTCTTGCTTTTTACCATAAACCTTTCCATTTTTGTTGCCATCTTTTACTATGTAAATCCTGCAATCTGATCCATACAAGCAGATCACTTTGCACACAGATGGAGTCCCTTTGACTTCACTAACATTTGTATGGTCATGAAGTTCTGTCTGTCTGGGGCATATTGCAATAGAAAAGGAGCGTAAGCAATCTGAAGAGCAATAAAACAAATATTGAGTGAGCAGTCTCAGTGTTCAGAGCAATTACAGGTGGCTGGCAGGCTAACCAATGCCAGCTTCTTGTTCAAACCCATTCTTACAGGAGATCAAGACAAATATATCTTTCGAGTATTTTAATAGTAGCTTCTTGCTACTTGACCAATCATATGCTTATGTACTGAACAGCACAGTAAGTCCACCCTTAGTGTATTCTTTTAAAATAATACTTATGTAAGAAAACTAGAAAAAGCAGAAGCCCCAAAGCTGGATTCCTCAGCCTTTTTGTTTTTATGGGTAACAACTCCCAGACACACAAGAATTTTTTATTCAAGTCTTTTAATTCTATCAATGCAACTCTGTCCTTCATAGCTCCTCCTATCAGTATTAACTCACTTTACTACCCGATTCAACCCTTCCTCCTCCCCATGGAAATTATCTTCTAAGCACATAATAAAAAATACAATTGTTTGTGCTGACTTTTAACAATGATTGGGCCAGGCTTTTTCTGTATGAATGGCTGTTTCATTCTGTTTAGACTATAAGTTACTTGCTTTAAAGGTGGTCTTTTCTGTATTTTCTACAGTACATGTTGGCACCTCAAAAATAATAAATAGCAGTAATAAAACTTTCTCCAGCACACTCAATGTCATTGTTCATGTCTGGCTCTATCTATAGTTCAGAGAAACCAATGAGAAATAGGGTTAAAAAACTGAACAGGAAGAACAATGTGATATATTTTATGTCTCTTTATATATGACACACTATATATGTCTATCTATATATTACCAGTATAATAACATTTTAACTTTTCTACTGTAAATAACAGGGACAAAATGGATGCCCTGGAGATACTGGAATGCAGGTATTGTACTTTGCATCAAGATTGCAGCTTCCTAATTCTCCATTCTGTTATAACATTTTTGCACCCATAACTCGGTTGTAGTTCAGGTTTTACTAATCTAAACCCAGGGTAACAGAATGGAGATTTTAAGAATGGAAATTAGTTTCCTTGGTAGTTTTTTGGTAAAATAGCAGGAAACCGTCTTGTCTTTTTATGGGAGGAATATCCAGTCACTGTCAGGAGTTTATGCTAGAAATTGCCCAAACAGCTTCTCCCTGCTACCTAGCTGTGGTTTAATATAGGGAAAGCACCACTCTGAATGAGCCCATACTAGTCAACTGCAGTACAGTAGAGGGAGAGAGCCCCCTCCACTAAAGCCCCCATGCCTGGCTGTGGCCATGAAGGCAGAGCCCCTTGCAGCTAAACACTGACAAGGCCACGGCTCCAGAGACTTGATCTAATTGCTCCAGCCTAGGCTGTGAATTGCCCACCCGTGGCCTGGACTATTTTAACAATGTTTAAGCCTTTAGACATGTTACTTATTGGAGGTTATCTATGAGTTTATTTGTAAAAATGACTCTAAGTCAGGATCATCCGAATTTGGGAATAGCTACGAATTGCACCTGCTGATTGGGAAGCAGGTGCCCCTATCTCACATCTTTCTGTCACTAGTGCAACAGGTAGCAGACAGCGTTAGCAATTACATAGTCTAGCCATCCACCTTTATGCCAAAAATCCAATATTTTGTTTCTTATCCATCCATGTGGACCATCGTATAATGTGTAGAAATCTGTATGCTAAGCACAAATTGACTATTAAAATCATTTATATGAAAACTGCGCTATATGAAAATTTAATATGAAGTATAACATAGATATGTTACATAAGTGTCAGTGAACTCTGCTATATCTATAGCAGATCATCTCATCCCCTAGAGCATGCCTAAGGGAAGTTTATGCAATGGGTTGAAAATATAATGTACAGACCATGACTGTTGACAAAACTATGAAAATTGCCTCCTTTGAAGAGTGAAGGATTTTTCATAGAAAAGCTCCCAAAGTCTCAAATTTATTAAAACTAAACACAAGAAAGTCTGATGCATTCAACCTTAGCTTCTAGCAGTTCTAGACTTTCACGTGCTGACCATACAATGTGCTGATACAATAGGGTACTTGCAGCTGTAAACTCCCCCCACCCAAAACAGCGCTTTAAACTCAACGCATTCCCGCCCTGAGTCCCAGGCATGCCCAAGAGAGGCAGCAAATTACTTAAAACATTGTGGTTCAGTGTCTGTAAAATCAGGCACTTAAGCGGGGCTTTTTTGGCGCTTTTATCTAATAGCTGATTAAATCAGCTTTAGCTGAAAGTGCCAAAAAGCCCCACTGAAGCACCTGATCTTTACAACCACTGCAGAACTGGGTTGAAGTAACGCGTTGCTTCTTCTGGTAAAGTGTGGGTTTTTTGTTTGTTTTTTTAAACATCTGTAAGTAGCCATAGATTCTTTGAGGGAAAATATATTAAACAAGGCATGGAAAAAAATATGGGTCATACTAGTTATGTTAATGTTCTGCTGCGGGAGCAGCAGAAACAGCATCTTGTGGACCAAATCAAGAATCCAGTGCCACCCACCCCACACAGCAACAAGCGTCTGAGCTGCAGTAGAGTCTGTCGATCCCAGATGGGCCTCATCAGCAATCATCTTCAGACACACAGATAAGACAATCATGGAAGACAATCATCCCTAACTATGAAGAAATGCCAAAGAAGAATGTAAAACCTCAGGCTTTTCCTTCCATTCTCTTGTTTTTCCTCGTAGAATTTTCTGCCGTTAATATTTTAATTACAGTTAGGATGAATCTATATCTGAGGCTAGCTGCTAGGGACTGGCAGAGCTTGATTCAAGGCAAGGAAAGATTTCTGTCCCTCTGATCCCAGGACTGTTTGGTGCAGGTGACCAGCTTTTCCCTAGTATAAATATTGCAGCCTAAGGGCTTGATCCTGTTACCAGTTAAATGAATGACAAAATTCCCTTGACTTCAACAATGTAGGATTGTCTGACCATTTGTCAAGGCAACAGGACTGATCTTTTCAGATAGAAACTGCCAGCTCATGATGGACTTGAACCAGGGGCAACACATAGGGGGAGCACGGGGGTGCATGTGCACTCCCTGAGCACGACGGTGCACCCCCTGTGACAGTGTTAGTGGCGCCTGCTGGCAGTCACCACTCGCCACCCTGCCGCCGATGCCACCAACAGCACCTGCAGGCGGTCCGCAATCCCCACTGACCACCACCAACACTGCTGGCAGTGACTGTGGGAGCTCACCAACCCTTGGTTGGTGCTCGTCAGCCCCCCCATCCTGCTGCCACCAACAGCACCAGCAGCGTCTGCTGGAGCTCCCTCGTTTACTGCTGCCACCACCGCACTCCTGCTGCTACCATGCCCCCCAGCCACCAGAGGCATGCGCCATTCATGACTTGAAACATAATCTATTCTACCCCTGATTCTCTGCTATCCTGGGGGAAGAAAATAGTATATCATCAGTTACTCTGGCTTAGCACCACCAGGAAATTTTCATAGTTATATCAGCATTTCTGCTGCCCTAGTAAGGTACCTTTCCATGTAGTTTTGCACTCTCAAGACCCATTATGTGTCCCTGAGGAGGTATAAAGTAGCTAGAAGAGGCTGGAGAATCTGGGAGATTTGAATCTAGTAAGCAGTCGTACAAAAAGCTTACGCAGCTGAGCATCAGTGAAGTAAAGCATTCAAACTGTTGCACTTTAGTTTAGAGTTTCTCACAGGTAGATGCCAAAATCAACCTAACCTGAAGAATATTTTCATGCCTCCACCACTGAACAAATAGGGCTTCCATACAAGTACTAGTTAAAAATAATAAAATGTAACAAAATCCTCCTGCTCACTTCTGACTATTCTGCAGTCATTAAACAATACTTGGAATATTTGTTTCGCAATTGAAGTGTAAATATAAATACAGTACTGGGCCAGCATCCAGTTATATTAGATGAAAGCTTAGGCTGCAAAATTCAGAATGGGATCTGGAATTTTGTTTCAGGCTTTAGGAGAGAAAAGAACCAGCTATAAATCAAATTTTGGATCCATATCTGGGTTTGAACTGTGAGCTTGCCCCACTCCTTTGAAGCTCAAAGATGTTCTGATCTAGAGTTTTAATTTGGGGTCTAAGGGCAAATCTTTCCCAGCCACTTTTGGTGGAGGGCTGGGTCAGGATAGGGAGGAGGTATGGAAAAGTCTGTACCCAAGTTCTCCTGGGTGTTACTCTGGTAGCAGACCAGAAAGAAAAGCATTTGCAGAGTGCAGGGATAAGAACGTAAATGTTTCCCATTGGCTCAGCTGTGTCTTATGTCAAAGTTGCACCTTGTTCTCTGTTTTTCTGAAGGTTTTCTCCTGCAGTTATGTGAAAACAGTTCAGCTGTATTGTTTTCATCCTAGTGTAGGTTTCCTGTACAAGTATGTAGGCCTGTGTGTGGCTGTAAAATTCTCATGTAACCTAACCTATATGTTTTTCTGCCTCTAGAAGTGGGATGTAAAAATGGGGAAATAAGCTGCCATTTAAACTTCTTTCATGAATTGCTTTTTTTGATCATGCTTCAATTTTGCTGTTTCTAATTTTAATTAGGGTGAAATGGGTGATGCAGGAATTCCTGGTGAGCCTGGACCAAAAGGAAATGTGGGAAAAATGGCAAGTAACAATGTATACTAAATTATCAATGCTGAATTGTTCTTGGAGCTGACGTGTGGGTTTAGGACAGGGTGGAAAATAATGCTGCTGTTACACCCACCCTGTTGCACCATTGACTCGGCAGCAGCTGTAAGTTGCCGTTCCCCACATGTGTTGCAGATGTCCCAGGCACCTAGTTGTGTTGTTACCCCTCTGAAGTGAGGACATCAAATCAGTTTTCAAATATTTGAAGAGCTGCCTCAAAGAGGAGAGAAAGCAACTGATCTTCTTTACCACTGGAGGCAGGGCATGAAGGATGGTTTCAAACTGAAGCAGAGCAGATTTAGATTAGATCTCAGGGGGAAAAAAATCTTCTTTGTTATTAAGAACAGTAACAGTGGAGTAGACTGCCCAGGAAAGTTGTGGATTTCTTTCATTGTGGGGTCACTTCAGGACTTTTGCTGTATCTCCATGAAAAAACAATGAGACTAATGGTCCTAAATCATCTAGGCACTTATGAATATGTTGTTCACAGACATTAACAAAATAGATCCAGGGCTGACAGCTGCAAGCCATTGGTGGTAAAAGTATACATTGATTTGGAGTGTACATTTGTCACTTCTAGGCCAAGAGAAGCTCTTTCCAAAGCACTCACAGAAATCAGGGCTATTCCTAGGTCAGTCTGCTGCTGAAGCAGAATAGAATGAGCTTTAAAAGTTTTTTAAACTGGTTTGCCTGCATGAAGAAACCATGGACCAGCATATCTGTTTTTACTGCAGCCACTCCCAGCCCAGCCTCTCTGGTGCAGACCTTGTGCAAAGTCTGTTTGAGATCAAGGGGTGCATAGCAAAGGACGCAGGTCTTCAGTTGCAATTTCAATCCAATTATCTCAATACCCATGACAAACGTTAATGAATTTAACTCTCTGGTGTCTCTGAGATAAACAGACATTTTACCAGGGAGAAAGCTGAGTCAAAGGAAATGACATGACTTTCCCATGGTTGTACTGAGAAGGAAGGGAATCCCTGTCACTGTTCAGTAAGCATTGCTAGGATTCAGCCACAAAAAAGTAGTAATGTGATGCCAGAGGCATAGCTGCACTTGAGTGGTGCGGCAATGGTATACAAGGCTGAATCAGGGGATGCACTGCCTGTGGCCAGGCTAGCAAGGCAGAAGCTGTTATTTTTGCTTCTGCCCTGATCACCCCACTTTGTAACACCACTGTAGGATGCCACCCTCTACACTTTTCCTCTTTCAAAAAGGTTACACTTGAAATTATATAGGCCTTGGCATTAAACCAGGAATACCTTTGCTGAATTCAGTGGAATTAAATGGACAGTATTAAAAGGATGGCATTAAGAAGTGGTATTAAAGAGAAGGAGAATTGGGCTCAAGACCCGGAGGAAGCTCAAGAAGTTTATACAATTTATTGTGATTGTCACTATGATTATCATTTATACCAATGTTTTCAGGGCCCTGCAGGCAATGCTGGGAAAATAGGCGATCCAGGAGACCCAGGACATCAAGGACGTAGGGTATGAACTTATTATATAAAGTGTGTGTGATTTTTATATCTGTATGTATTTACGTTACATGAAAAGCTGCTCTTTTAAATTTAGATAGGAAGTTGCTCAGTGATGATATTAACTTTTGGGAGGTTTTTTGTCCTAGATTTACAATCTGGATGTAATGATCTAAACAATTAATACATCAACATTTATTTGGAATGGGAGCTTAGCTGCTTGATTATGTCATTTTGAAGCGTGAATTCTATATTCTTGCCAGCAGTATGAAAATGCATATTTGTTTATATGAAAATATTGTGTAATACTCTGAGCTACCATGGCAAGGGTCAGATTTTCAGAAAAAAAGGAGGACCCAGAGTTCATGAATACAATTGCGTGTCCATATTAGTGCTCCTGAAAGCATCAATCAGGGCATGCCATGCATTATTTATTATTTAGACACCCAAGTCCGGGTAGCTGATTACACATACAAATGTGATTAACTTTATGTGCAAATTTAAACAATATTGATGTCCCTAAGTGTGCCTCCTCTGAAAAAAGGAACTTTAAGTACAATATTCAGAATGCCAAACATGTTTTTTTTTGTTTTGTTGTTCATTTTTAAAAAAGCAATAAGTAAGAAATATATGTAACTCTTCTGCCAGGCACCTGTTGACAGCACCAAGGGCCAGGCTCAAATTTCAGGGTATCCAGTTGCCTTTGGAATTGTTTCTATTCAAGCCTGAAGTTCTAATCATGGCTTATGTTGGGTTTCAAATTAGTCTATAATGCTTAACTGGAAAGCTAGGATCAAAGTAGCTATGCCAAGATTTCACTCGTCTCTGGGTGCATCTATACATCGCCATACATCTATGATGTTGCTACGGTGCCGTGCTTTTAGTACTTCTTCCTTTATGGAAGTACTAAAGCACAGCGCAGTAGCCGCTCATCCCGCTCTGTGCGGGTGGTGCACGCTTAAATTTGCCTGCTACGTTGCCATAACAGAAGACTATAAGCAGGGAGTGTGCCGCTATGGAGAGGTAGCAGGCAATCACGTGAAGACCCACATGATCACTTCATCACCGTAGCACACTATACAGTGACATCATCGCAGTACAGCAATATGTAGACGCTCCCTCTGAAATTGTGTCTAGACTCCACTCAAACCTGAGTCTTTTTTTCAATCCTGGTCAAATAAAATACCCAGTTAATTTCCTGCTATGATACATTGATGTTTAGGAGCAGTGATGTTAGATCTGAATTTTAAGCATGCTGGACATATCTACATGAGATGTTTACTGTGGTGTAAACTAATTCACTTTGCAGTAAATGTCCTGTGTCTACATGTGTGGCCCTATTAAGCCATAGGAAACTAATTAACTCCACTGCAAGTGGAGTACTATCCTGCTGTGAGTTTTGTTTTTTTTTACTCTGCAGCACTGCACAAGTAGATGCTGATGTGGCTGGCTGGGGAACAAGGGTGCTTCAGTGTGGGGGCTGCCTGCCAGCTAGACCCACACTGGAGCACCCTCGTGCCCCAGCCAGCTCCACCACAGCATGTTGAGCTGGGTTGAGGCAGCTCCAGACTGGCAGGTAGCCCCAGTTGTCAACATGGTGTGGTCCTGGGTGCATTTGTAAACGCAGCACCCAAGAGCAATAAACTCCAGCACAATATGTGCCAGAATTTATTGCATCACATTAATATGCATATATAGATGTGCCCACTAAGTACTTCTCCCCATGTACATTTTTATTTATTCTTCGTTCTTTCTCTCTCAAATTCCCCAAAATAAAATATCCAGACTGAAACAGTAGCAGCTGTAATGATTTTGGAATTCTTAAGGTTACAACAATATGATACACAATCAGAGATAAAATAGTTCAATTGGCTTATCTCGAGCCATTCTTACAGCTTATTGTCATTAACTATGGAGTGAAACTATTTGAAGAGAAGTAGTAATCTGTAACCTTTGTTCTTATAGGGGCCAAGAGGACCAAAAGGAGAGTCCTCATTTCCAGTAGGTATCTCTAGCATAGTCTATTTTTAGGAGTTTAGAAATCACTTGGCCAGATGAGCACTTTCATTTTTCCTTTTTCTACCCACAGGAGTGTGGCCTAATTAACTATGTACGCAACCACAGCCGTAAGTACTGCATCTTCCTGTGTAGTGTTAACAGCTAAAATGATATGCTGGGGGAAGATAAATAAATTCTTAGTAGGCACTTAGGAATAATCGATGCCTTGTTGAATAACGAGGATGGCTCATGTGTCCTTCAAAGGAATGCGTGTGTCACAATTACTCAATCTGCAACTGAGTGGCATAAATCAATCCTTTATAACAGTGGTACTCAACCTCTGGCCTGTGGGCCAAATCCAGCCCACAGGGCCATGTCATCTGGCATGCAGGGCTCCCCACAGGTCTGGAAATTTGGTGATGGGGGAACAGTGTCAGTGTTAATTACTGAGGCTCTGGAAGCCACTGCAATGATACTGCCACTGGTCCCCTGCCACTACATTTCTGGACCCATGGGCGTGATAAAGTGGTCCTGCATGCTAGGTCACTTTGGTGCGTGGAGCTGGGCTAGCATGTGTTGGGCCACTCCAGCATGCAGGGTCAGATCCAGTGCATGCAGGGTCAGATCCATGGTGCATGTGGCCAGATCCATGGGGTCACTCCATGTCTAGATCCAGTGTGCTAACCCCATGCTAGATATACCATGTGGACCGACTCCACCTGCATGATCTTGCTTGTGGGGTTAGAAGGTTGAGAACCACTGCTTTATACAGGTCATAGGCCTGCTCATACATCCTTGTTCATGTGAGTAGTCCTAATTTTCAGTGACAATTCAGATGAGTTGGGAATATTTGGGAGCAGAGAATATTAGAGAGCATATTGGAGTGTTTTAGCCCAGTATTTCTAACTATAGGCGCTGCCATAGCAAAAACTCAGGAGTTTTGCTGATCTTCTGAGTAACATCTATTATTGCCCCAAACTCTGTGGAAAAACAGGAACTGTCCCAATCTATAGTAGGTACATACAGAGCAAAATAATGACCAGATCCTGAACTCTCAGTACATGTAATATACGTAATCCAGTGAGAGATTTTTCCATTCACAAGGATTTCTGGGAAATAATGTGTGGGCAATGTCTATCACTAATTGTTTTATTTTTAAAGGTATTTTAGAAATATATATATATATTTTTTTTTTAATCTGCTAATATATATTTTTCCTTTTCCTTTCCTTTTCTTTTCCCTTTTTATGTTCAGGTTGTTGGAGTGGTAAGTACCACTTATTTTAATCAAAATAGTAAAACGTATTAATGCTTCTAGTGAAGATAGTTAGGCAGAAGCCTGAGTAGCTAAAACCAATTTTTTTGTTCTGGAGTTTTGCTTTTTGGTAGATCAATTATGGTTTTTCTCTGGCTAACTGAGCACTAAAACTATAGTTCCATAAAAAAGTATGCTACTTGCTCCCTGCCCATTTTGTCACTGCTTTTCAAACTATCAAACTTTTCTTCCTGCAGTTGCAGAGTTTTGCTTTCCTTTCTCTTTGACTTTCCTCTGAGCATGTTATACTGATGGAGATTTAAAAATAAAAATTCAATCTGCTTTGCTTTGCTTTGCTTTTGCTTTTGAGCACTTCAGCAAGTCCGGATCATCTAAATCCAGATTGACTAATATCGGCAGAGTTCAGCGGCTAAACATAGCCATCAAATAAAACTGCATAAATAAGAGTTGTTTTCCCCCCCTTTTTGCCTATTTTATTATCTGATTTTCTAGATGTAGCTAGAAAATAACTGAGCTGCTATAAGGGATAAATAACTGAGCTGCTATAAGGGACTATTGCTGCAGTCCCCTAAGTTATTTCATTTCCATTTATGACCTGATTTTTGAGAGCTGCTGGACACTTTCAGTTCATTAAATTCAGTGGAACCTACCTTTGATCAGCATCTCTGAAATTCAGGCCACTGTTGTAAATCATTGCATGTCTCTAAATCACTTGCCTTCAAATCACTAGCATTTCCAATCCTTTATTTCATTTGTTTCTGGAGTTGTTAGGCCCCATTTGGCTGACGCCCTAGAATGTTGCAATTGCCAAATTGAAGGCATTTTCTTTTTTTCTTTTCTTTTCTTTTCTTTTCTTTTCTTTTCTTTTCTTTATCTTAATAGCATATCTCTTTCCCTGCATTATTTTCTTTCCTTTATGTCTTCTTGTTGGTGTGTCTTGAAGATGCAAGAGACTGCTCCAGTCCCTGAACCTACGCATTTCTATGTCCACTTGCTCTCTCAGTACTTTGTCCTCTACTCACCTCCCCCTAAATTCTCACTCTATCTGTTTATATCTTAAGTTCTTCTCTGTCCACCTCTGTTTTACGTTCTGTTCCCCAGGCTTGCCAATTCTTTGTTTTTTTGCCTGTGTTCTGATCTTCATCCCATTTTCCTCCCTCCTTTTCCCTTTCAATATAGTTCAGGTCCATGTCATTATCATCTGACCTCGCCAGGGCTCTGAAGCACTCTATTCCAAATCAGAATCAGCATTGGAAGTGATACTAATAACATAGGAAAAGGCTCCAGCATCAACAACAGTGTAGAAAGTTTAGAAAGCATGAGCTGGGAGAAAGGTTTGAAAAGCTTTGTTTTTAAGAGCAGGTTAGATGCGTATTTGTCAGGCACGGCCTAGGCATATGTGGCATATCCTGCCTCAGTTCTGGCAATGGATTAGAGGACAACTTGAAGTCCTACCACTTAATGATTCTGTGATTCTCTCAAGTAAACTAGCTTGCGCTCCTACAACTGACTCCCCATTCCAGCCCACTTAGCTGATCATCTTCTGTTGCTTTTATCTTCATAGTATTTCTTCCTGTGCTGTAATGTTCTCTGTCTGAGAACCACCTTAGTCTGCTTTACAGCCTCTGCCTGCCAAGTGTTAAAATTACAGTAATCTTCGTATTTCACTGGCTTTCTTTTAAGTCCTGTAGGGTTGAAGTGGTGTTGTAGCCATGATGGTCCAGGAAATGTACAACGCTTTGTGGTATCTGTTATTGGACCTACAGTATAGATGGGAGAGATGTTTAACAAGGTTTTAGGCATGAAGTGCCCTTCTTCAGGTCTGGGAAAGACGCAGACAGACTATAAACTAAATAACCCTTCCCTTGAAGTCCAGTATCTTCTATCTTTCTTACCACATGCCTCTGCCATTTGAAGTCATTGGAAACACTGAGATGTGTTTTTTTTAATGGAAATTACCAAAATGTATTGGTGCTGTTAAGTAAGAAACAATATAAACATAGTCAACTTGATTGTGCTTGACACCGTTAGGTCCCTGCAGTGGGGGCAGCATTTCCACAGGCAGAGCTCCAGAAATGATTGTCTCAGGATATATTATGGGAAGGGAGAAGCTCCCTGCTCACCTCTGTATTTCACCAGTTTTGTAGGCATATAATTCATGAGGAAGTAAAGCAGAAAAAACAGTTTTGAATTCTCCCTGCCCCTCCCTTGGCTCCTATTCTGAAAGGAGCAGTCTCCCTTTTGAAAGAATGCAGGGACTGCAGTTGTACTTGAGGAAAAGGCCATGTTTCAATCCTGAACTATGGCCCAACACCTGAACTATGGCCCAACACCTTTGTACCACTTTCTGCATGGTGAGTTTGTATCATCATGTTATATCACAGCTCCATGGGAAGTAAAAATAAATAGTAAACACTTGCTTTTTTAAAATTTTTGGATCATGTTCAACAACCATCTGTTTTTTATGTTATAGGGAAACCAGAATGTCCAGTGTATCCAACAGAACTGGTGTTTGCCTTAGACTTATCTGAGGATGTCACCCCTCAGATATTCCAAAGGATGAAAGACATAGTCATATCAATAGTGACTGACACCAGAACGAGAGACAGCAACTGCCCCATTGGAGCTAGAGTTGCCGTGATGCAGTATGGTTCACATACACACTACGTGATCCGATTCTCAGAGTTCTACAACAAGAAACATTTCATTCAAGAAGTAAAAAATCTGTCTCATCAGAGATCCAAGACTGTCCGGCATATTGGCAGTGCTATGAGATTTATTGCCAGGCATGTCTTCAAGAGAACTCTGCAGGCTCCTAATGTAAGAAAAATAGCAGTGTTTTTCAGCAATGGGCCATCTGCAGATGCATCTTTGATTAATACAGCGGTTCTGGAGTATAGAGCATTAGATATCATTCCAGTAGTTATTGCTTTCAATGATGTACCCAATGTCAATCAGGCCTTTAAGGTAAGAAAGCCAATAATGTTTTATTTTTTATGTTTGATAAGTAAAAAGACCTTGAAAGAATATAATATTTTACAGCATTCAAAACCCATGGGGTCATATTCATCTCTGGTATAACTCATGGTCTTCTATAGAGGTATACTATGCACAAATTTGGTCCATTTGTATCGATTACCTGTAACTGTATCTGGGGTCAAATCTTGCAACTCCTATGTTAATGATTTATATTAAAGCTAGCGATTTAATTCACTGCAATAAAACTACTAGAATAAGGACTGTGCATATGCTGAATTGGAATTTTAGAGCATGCCTCTTAATCTAAGTATTTTATCAAAATGCATTCAAGACCATAAGCCTGAATCACTACTGCCTTATAGTTTGTGAGGTCATTCACTAGGCCTGTGCAAGTTGGCAGCGATCTGATCCAGCTTCAGATCCAGCCGCTTTGGATGCCAGGGATCCAATCTAGAGCTCTGGACCGGGTTTCTGCTTTGATCTGGCCGAAGCAGCTCCAAAGGTTCAGAGCTGCCTCAGAGATCCAGCCAGAGGGTATAATGGGGAATCAATTAAATATCTATAACTTTGTTGTTTAATGTCTGATTTGGATGAATCATGAGCCTTGCAGGGGTGGTAGCCTCTACTGAGAGCATGAAGCCTACCAAGTTTCAAGAAGGGTTTGGGGGAAACTGTATCTCAAATTCTTAAAAGCAAAACTCATGTCACATCTGTATGTTACACCACAGGGGGGTGAAAACTGCAGGAATGGTGGCCCCTGGTGAAGCCACAAAGCCTGCAAAGTTTCAAGAAGATCAGTGCAGGGGTTTGGGGGGGAACTGCACCTCAAGCTGCTGACAGGCAACACTCATGCCATAGATCACCCTGTGTGCGCTAAGGTGCAGTGAGGTGAAAACTGCATAGGTGGTGGCCCCTGCTCAGGCCACAAAGCCTGCCAAGTTTCAAGAAGAGGGTGTGGGGGTTTGAGGGGAACTGCACCTCAAGCTGCAGACAAGCAAAACTCGTGACATGGGTGTGTTAAGGTGCAGCGGGATGAAAGCTCCAGGGATGGTAGCCCCTGCTGTGGCCACAAAGCCTGCCAGCTGTCGAGGAGATTGGTGTGGGGGGGCCTGCATCCCTAGCTGCTGACAGGCAAAACTTGTGCCATGGGTGCTTGTGCAACTGACTGTGTCTGTCTTGGGGCAGCTAATTGTCTGCATTGATTCTTTCCTCTCCTTAGTCTGTGGTTTTGTTAGGTGTTAATTGATGTTAAATAACTGGTTTACATTAACTAGGTCCTGTGTATTGAGCTGGTCCCTGAGTGAATCATGATTGATTAGTAACTGGTAACACAGTAGCTTAGCAGCCAGGTCTGCAGTAGTGTCTCCCAGCCCCAAGGCAGACAGTTGCACAAGCACCCGTGTCACGAGTTTTGCCTGTCAGCAGCTAGGGCTGCAGGGCCCCAGAAGCCAGAACCCCTGCACCGATCTCTTTAACAGCTGGCAGGCTTCGTGGCCGCAGCAGGGGCCACCATCCCTGCAGCTGTCACCCTTCCACGCCTTAACACACGCAGTGTCACCCATGTCACGAGTTTTGCTTGTCCACAGCTTGAGGGGCAGTTTCCCCAAACCCCTGCACCCATCTTCTTGAAACTTAGCAGGCTTTGTGGCCTCACCAGAGGCCACCACCCCTGCAGTTTTGACCCCCCTGTGTTGTAACACATAGACGTGACATGAGTTTTGCTTTTCAAGAATTTGGGGTGCAGTTCTCCCTGAGCTCCTGCACTGATCTTCTTGAAACTTGGCTTGCTTTGTGGCCTTACCAGGGGCCACAACTTCTGCAGTTTTCACCCCCCTGTGATGTAATACATACACGTGACATCAGTTTTGCTTTCAAGAATTTGGGGTGCAGTTTCCCCTGAACCTCTGCACCGATCTTCTTGAAACTTGGCAGGCTTCGTGCTCTCAGTAGAGGCTGCAACCCCTGCAAATTTCACCCAACAAAGTCATACATATTTAATTGTTTCCCCATTATACCCTATGGCTGGATCTCTGAGGCAGCTCCAAAGCTTTTCCGAAGTGCTTTGAAAGCTCCGAACTGCTTCAGAAAGCCTAACAAAGCCAGTTAGGCTTTGTTCCTAACATCGATCAGGATGTGCTGCTTCAGATGCTGAAGTGTCTGAAGCTTCTCTGGATCCAAAGCTCTGTCCAGAGCCTCGTACAGCCCTATCATTCACCCACGTGTAAAGTGAGTGCATTACCACAATGGGGAAAGGCAGTAAATGAGAGCCTGAGGTGCAAAGTAGTGGAGAATAAAGGCCTGAGAGTTTGACAGCTGTACAGCTCTCTACCTGGGCTCTCTTTTTAGCCAGAAATAGTTCATTGTGTAACAGTCATTGAATCAAGAAATGGTAGAAATTAGGTTCAATAGTCTGTAAAGAAAAATCATGATTTGTAATTATGTAGTAGCTAATGCATGTCACTGATGAGATAGATACCTCAAGACAAAGGGATTGCACAGCTGAAGCCGAGGGCAAACCTTGGTTTGAAGAATTTTCATTACTACTGCTGATAATACATGAAATGGAAAGACCCCAGTTTGACAGTCATGGATGAGGTTGAATTGGTAGAATTTCCACACAGAAGCACCGTATGGCAAACTGGGCAAATTTGGTGTGGAAATCCCTGAATGTGGAGTCCAACATTTTACAAAACCATCTTTTAGCAGAAGAGTTTAACAAGAAAAAGAGGAATTGGAAAAAAATTTGTTTCTCCAGAGAGACTAAGCTATGGTTGAATAGTGGCAGGAAATACCAGTTTTGCTTTTTTTCCTCTTTTTTCCTGTCTTATACTTGCTGTAACATAGCTTAGTAAACTATTTTTGGATATGGTTCCTGCCCAGCAATCTCTCTTGTTCTTTGGTGAGATTTCCAGGTATTCATGGCCCTAATATTTTATTAGGATAGTGATTCTCAACCAGGGTGCCATGAGATGGTTTCAAGGGTGGCACAGGGTCCTATGCAAATGTTAGCACTGTTAAGTGGACAAACATGAGTCTCAAGAGAAACCCAGAGATTTTAATTAGGAATCGGTAGTGTTAAAACCTTCTGACCTGTTGTGGTCTTTCTGAGTTCTTTGCAACAAAAGAATTGCTCTATTATTTAGCATATTCAAAAAAGTGAAAGCTAAGAGCTGGCATTTTCTGAGGGGTTCCTTGATTCTAACAAGGGGTAACCTTGAGTCTAAAATGGTTGCAAACTGCTGTATTAGGATAACACTTTTGGGGGCTAAATGTTACAAGAACTTTGTAAGATGTTCTCTGTCATAGGAACACGTCAGATTCATTCCCTTGCATGACTGTCTTTATTCAGGGCACTTTAGACTCATTTGTCCTGCTGTGACATGATGAGGAAGGAAGAGATTCAACTTTTATTTGAAAGAGGAAAAAAAAGCCAATGGGAATTGTACAGTTTGTATAGTCTCTAGAGTTATATTGCAGCTAAAGTGATTTTTCAGTAAAACATGTTGGCATCTGCCATAGATTTCCAAAGAAATCATGTAAGGAGAGGAGCTGGGATCCAAAACCACAATGCTATAAAGATACTTTTTAAGGGAAAACAGTTTAATACAGCAGTGTTAAAAAAAACCCCACACAAACAGGCAAAACACTGGAGATCTTGACTTTAGAAAAGCTGAAAGAGTTCAAGGCAGGATTTGGCACAAGAAATCTGGAATTAGCAGATGTCTTAAACAATTTGTCTTAACATGCTTCTACATCAGTGTTGGCTAAAACGTAAAATCCTTAAATATATGCTGAAAGCCTTTGGAGAATTTTCAGTATGAGCCTCTTCTTTTTGAGACTCACCTCATGGATTGAAATCTGTTTAAGATGCACAGTGCAAGCTTTCATATACAAGAAGCAAGGCTTTCTTAGGGTGATATCTTTTATTGGACCAACTGTGTTGCTTTCATATGTCCTTTACCTCATCATCCTTTATCTTCCCTCATGAAGTAATTATTTACCTCACTTTTCGTTTCTACTCTGGCAACAAATGTAGACTGTATTGTTGAGTTGTCCAACATTTGAGAAGGATCCCAGGTTCAGAATATCATATGTAAATTTTTGGAGCTAAATTCATCCCAGATGTGACTGACACAACATGAAGTTATATCCGGGGATAAGCTGGGTGCCCTCTATATTGCTTGTCATATTTAGCATTCACAGAATGTCCAGCACAAAGATTACAAAATTAAACTAAGAAAGAAATGATATCAGGTTTAGAGAATTTTTCTGCAAAAAATAACCAAAGGCATTGGCTTTTTTCTGTTTGTACTGAATTAGTTTTATACTGTTCATTCTGTCCCCAAATAAGATGAGTAGTAACAAAATTATGGAAACTCAGTTACAATGTGAACCTTTTTGTCAGTTATTAAACCATTCAAAGAGAATTAAAGTGCTAGCAGGCAAAACTACAAACAATGTTCAACTTTATTACTAGATTTCTTCCAGACTTGACAAGAAAGTTGCACTAATTCATAGACAATTTTAACAAAAAAATATACCCACATGGAATATGTTAAGAGTTTAAATATTTGTGATGATTCTGTTGGCTGTGTGACTTGATTTACCAAAAGTGATTATGAGATACCTTGCCTTGCAGATTCTTAGGACCCTGCTACATGTTCAAATTAAAGCTGGATAGAAATGAGCTATAAAATTGTTACACATTTTCAAGCATTCATTTTGTAGCTGGTTGTCTCATTTTATAACTGGATGGATATTAGGGCTGTGCAAAGCTTCAGATGGTGATTCTATTTGGAGATTCAGCCCAATTCAGTGGCCGAATCTCCGAATTTGAATCGAATCAGGGGACCAATTTCAAGTTCTGAATCGATTCAAAGTTCTCTGAATCTTCAGAAAAGACTTAGAGAGCTTTGATGATTCGGGCAGTCCCCAGTGGCTGCAGCTGGACTCTGTCCTGATAAGTACTAGGGGTGGGGGAGGAGGGAAGGGACCATGGAGGGACCCCTGCCAGCCCTCCTGTTCCCCCAGCCCCGCCGTGGCTGCCCCAGCTCCCAGCCCTTTAAAGAAAAGCCCCAGTGCTCACCGGGTGCTGCCGGGCAGGGGGGACAATCCCTGCTGCCCCCCCCCACTGCCTCATGCTGCATGGGGGGCTCTGCACAAGCCCCCGGATGCCCCCTCACTCCCTCAGTCCCCCAAGGGGGGCCCCCACCCATGGCCAGCTCCGGCCCTTTAAGGAAAAAAAAAACAGAGAAAAGCCCCCAGACTCACCACTCCTGCAGCAGCCTCAGGGTTTCGTGGGGCTCGTGCAGAGCCCCCCACATGGCTCAGGGCAGCGGGGATCGTCCCGCACCAGCAGGAGCGGTGAGTGTGGGGCTTTTCTCCGGTTTTGTTTTTCTTAAAGGGCTGGAGCTGGCCTGGGCAGGACACCCGTGGGGGAGCTGGGGGAGTGAGTAGGGGGGTCAAGGTGCTCATGCAGAGTCCCCCATGCAGTGGGGGGCAGCAGGGATCACCCCCCCCACCCACCCACCCACCCACCCACCCAGGAGCACCTGGTGAGCCGGGGCTTTTTTCCCAAAGAGCCGGGAGCTGGGGCAGGTGGGGCAGCCATTGCCGGGTTGTGGGGGATGGGCTTGGCTGATTGGGAGACTCAGAAATTCGGCAGCAGCCAAATCTCCGAAACAGATTCGACTGAATCGATTCAGAACAGTGATTCAAATCACCAAATCAAATCGCTGTCCCCCGAATTGGCCGACACTGAATCCGAAGCAAATACTAGCTGCTTTGCGCTGGCCTAACGGATGTTAGGCCAGTCTAAACTTATTGCCACTTATTGCCTAAACTATTAACCACTTAATGATGTATGATGACATATATTAATGATGTAATATATGTTATCTGTGGCAGGGACCTTTGCTTCAGCAAGCAAAGCACAATCCTGTAGCTCTTCTGCAGGCAGAACTCCCACTGAGATGGAAAGACCCATTTAAAACTAAGGCCCAGCTACTTTGTAAGGAGCATCTTGTACTTTTGAAGTAGTTATTTTTCACTGTGTTTGAGACATGTTCTTTCTGTTTGGAAGAGAAGAGCACTCAGAGATGGATTCTTGGACACATATCAGACTTAATTCAGCAGAAACCTGATGTGAACTCAATTTCAGGAGAAATGTTCTAAGTAACATAAGCTGGCTAGTTCTAGGATTTGAAACACTCCAGCTACTAAGGAATGAAAAAAAAATCACTGTTGAGATAGATGCCAAAAAAAAATAATTACTGTTGAGATGCCAAGCCAAAGCCCAGCACAGCTGGACTATAAATTCATCACTGAAGTTGTGGTTAGGAAGAATTTGGAAGCTTTTTTCTAATAATAGAAAAATTGCAGGGTTACAGAGGCTTGTCATTGCAGAGGCCATATATATTATTGCTGGTTATGTGCAAATTAGTGATTGAACTTCTGGTTGTTGTCTTAAGAGTGAATATGCTTCTCTAAGAATGCCTAAAGTGAATACAATTCTATATGTTTTTAAATAGTGCAAGACAGATGCACTTGCCTGCTTTACTACCACCTTCTCTTGTTCTGTCTAGATGGATGACACTGGAAAGTTTCAGGTAATAAATATAGATCCAGAAGGGAACTATATACCATTTTTACAACCATTTCTTCTCTGCACACTGTGTTATGGTAAGAGCTGTGTTCAATTTAAAATAACAATGTTAAATGGACTGAGATGTACTAATTATTTGGTGATGCCTAGTAGGGAAGCTAATATTTCTGATTTAGTTAGACTATAAGGTACAAATCTAAGCTGCCTCATGCCTGGCTTCAGTTTAATGCAGCTAACTATGTCCCTTTGATCAAGGACAGTGTTAAAAAAAGTGTTAAAGAAAGTACTGAACCAGTTAAAGAAAGTACTGAACTCCTTCCTGTGGTGTTAATTGGCCTATGTGGCCTTTATTTCTTTGTTACATGTTGAATTTCTAAATGAAATGTAGTTAGCAACTACAACAAAACTTTTTCATGATATAAGGACAACTTGCAGTTAGTCTGATCTGTGTTGCCAAGTTTAAAACTTATGAGACAATATACTCAAATGCATTAAAATATTCAAATTCTCAAGATACTTCATGGTTAAAATGCAGTAGTTACTTATAGGTCAGTGGCCCACTGACTATATTTCATGCAGGATCAGTAGCTGCTCTGCCATTCAGACACCAGGGTCAACGCCCTGTTTGGTAAACAAGGGTCTGCACCTACATGCTCACTAATGTGCAGTAGTGACTGCACATTTAATTTGTGCTTGCTCAATAAACTCTTACAGAGTTGGTTAGTGATGTTAGTCTGAAGTTGGACGAAAAGCAGAGCAGGATAGCACATTAGAGGCTAATTTATTCAGAGTGGTATGAAGTTTCATACGCAACAACCTACTTCATCAGATGCTATGAAAGGAGTGGTAGACAGAAGGAAAAGGGAGGGGCGGTGGGGAGGGAAGGAAGAGGCATGGAACAGATGCTGCTAAAGAGAGATAATGACCTGGTTGGAACTTGAGATCCATTTTTGAAAAGTGGTGAATATATTTTGCATTCCATGCAGAGATATGCAATATGATCAAGGCTGAGGAAATCTACCTAGTAAAGAGCTCCTAGAGGGTCCTTTGGAACACAAAGTATATGTCTTCACATTCAGTGTTGATAATTGCCACTACAATTCAAATTAATATCTTTCCTCAATAAACTTTGAACAACTTGGGAAATGAGTCTTAGTGCTCTGATACCTACTACAGCTTTTAGACTACTGTGTTTATAAAGAGAGAGAGACTTTAGTCTGTTCAAATATCTTATTCCTTAATAGCCCAACTAATTCTCAGAGCCACTGGAAGTCTTTATGGTCCTAAATTTATATTGAAATATGTATAGTCAAAATTGTCACAAGTCATCTGAAAGTAGCCAATGGGAAGGAATTTTAATGTAGTGGGATTTGATCCTGTAAAAAGCTGAGCACTTCACAAGATCAACCCTTAATTTTCTGATTTAATTTTTACATTAAAGTTCATGAATTTAAGATGTTGTTATGGTTGTGATGTGAATTCTTAAAGGTTAGTAGCTCTAATCCACTCATAGATTCATAGAGGTTAGGGCCAGAAGGGACCTCAATAGATCATCGAGTCCGACCCCCTGCATAGGCAGGAAAGAGTGCTGGGTTTAGATGACCCCAGCTAGATGCCTATCTAACCTCCTCTTGAAGACCCCCAGGGTAGGGGAGAGCACCACCTCCCTTGGGAGCCCATTCTAGACCTTGGCCACTCGAACTGTGAAGAAGTTCTTCCTAATATCCAGTCTAAATCTGCTGTCTGCTAGCTTATGGCCATTATTTCTTGTAACCCCCAGGGGCACCTTGGTGAGTAAAGCCTCACCAATTCCCTTCTGTGCCCCCATGATGAGTTTATAGGCAGCCACAAGGTCACCTCTCAACCTTCTCTTGCAGAGGCTGAAAAGGTCCAGGTGCCCAAGTCTCTCCTCATAGGGCTTGGTCTGCAGGCCCTTAACCATACGAGTGGCCCTTCCCTGGACCCTCTCCAGGTTATCTGCATCTCTCTTGAAGTGCAGTGCCCAGAATTGCACGCAGTACTCCAACTGCGGTCTGACCAGCGCCCAATAGAGGGGAAGTATCACCTCCTTGGTTCTGTTCGTCATGCATCTGCTGATGCATGATAAAGTGCCATTAGCTTTTCTGATGACTTCATCACACTGCCGACTCATGTTCATCTTGGAGTCCACTAGGACTCCAAGATCCCTTTCCACTTCCGTGCCTCCAAGCAGGTCATTTCCTAGGCAGTAGGTATGCTAGACATTTTTCCTCCCTAGGTGCAGCACTTTGCATTTCTCCTTGTTGAACTGCATTCTGTTGTTTTCCGCCCATATGTCCAACCTGTCCAGGCCTGCTTGTAGTTGTTCCCTGCCCTCCGGTTTGTCCACTTCTCCCCACAGTTTTGTGTCATCCGCAAACTTGGACAGTGTACACTTCACTCCCTCATCCAAGTCGCTGATGAAGACATTGAAGAGTATCGGTCCAAGGACCGAGCCCTGCGGGACCCCACTGCCCACACCCTTCCAGGTCGATACCGACCCATCCACTACGACTATCTGGGTACGACCCTCTAGCCAATTCGCCACCCACCGGACTGTGTAGTCATCCACGTCACAGCCTCTTAACTTGTTCACCAGTATGGGGTGGGATACCGTATCGAAGGCCTTCCTGAAGTCTAAGTAAACAACATCAACCCCTACTCCTGCATCCAGGTGTTTTGTAACCCGGTCATAAAAAGAGACTAGAAGTCAGGCATGATCTACCTGCTACAAACCCGTGCTGGTTTCCCCTCAGCATAATTTTTCCTGCCGGGCTCTTGCAAATGTGAGCCTTGATAATTTTTTCAAGGACTTTGCCTAGGATGGAGGTGAGACTGACTGGCCTATAGTTGCCTGGGTCCTCCTTCCTCCCCTTCTTGAAAATGGGGCCACATTGGCCCTTTTCCAGTCCTCCGGGACCTGGCCTGTGCACCACGAGCGTTCAAATATTACCGCCAGTGGCTGTGCAATGACGTCAGCCAGTGCCTTCAGTACCCTCGGATGGAGCTCATCCAGGCCTGCCGACTTAAACGCATCCAGTTCCTCCAAGTGACTCTGCATCATCTCAGGGTCTACGCATGGCAGTCTGGCACCTTGCTGCTGCCTCTCTACAATCCCAGTGAGAGCCTTGTCTTGCCCCTCGCTTAGGAAAACTGAGGCAAAGAACTAATTGAGGAGTTCGGCCTTGTCCCCCCTGTCCATCACCAATTGCTTCTGCCCATTTAGTAGAGGTCCTATTCCACCCTCGGCCTTCCTTTTACTCCCTATATATCTAAAAAAACAACTTTTTGTTATCCTTAACTTGGGATGCCATCCTCAGCTCCATGGTAGCTTTGGCCTGTCTAACTGCCTCCCTACAAGCGCGAGCAGAGGAGGTTTACTCCTCTTTAGTAATCTCTCCCTGTTTCCACTTTTTATATGCCTCCCTTTTGGCCCGTAGACTGCTCTGGATTTCTCTGGTCAGCCAAGGAAACCTCTTGGCCCCTTTCCCCCTTTTTTCCCGCATCAGGATCGTCTCCCTCTGTGCCCGAAGGATCATTTCCTTAAGGCACAGCCACCCTTCCTGGGCTCCCAACTCTTTAAAACTCTTACTCTGCAGTGCGTCCTTGACTAAACGCCTGAGTTCATTGAAATCAGCTTTCCTAAAGTCTAGCACTTTCACCCTACTAGTTACCTTTCCCACTCAACATCTTATGGTGAATTCTATTATTTGGTGATCACTGTCCCCCAGGTGACCACCGATCTGTAGGTCTCCTATCATGTCATCCCCTGTTGCCAATACATAGAACTTAGAGCTCAGCCATTCTTTTTACACTTGCATAAAAAGAAATACATGCTACTTATCACCTCAACCATGAGTCTAGAAATCTTTTATTACACCAACTAGATTTTTGCAAAAAAAAAACATTTTGCAAAAATCTGGTTGGTCTAATAAAAGATATCACCTCAACCATGAGTCCTGATTGCTTTTGCCATTAGACCAATACAGCTACAACCTGGATAACCTACTACTTTTGTGTTCATTTGCAGACAAGTGTAACCCAGATGCCTCCTGTATGCTTCCTGAACCCTCTCCACCACAGACCTATGTGGATGCTGCTTTCATTTTGGATAGCTCCTGGAAAATGAGCAGTGATGAATTTGAGACAGTGAAAGTCTTCCTCAGCAAAGCACTTGATGCCTTTGACATTTCCTCTTACCCAGTTATTTCTGCTACAGGTGATAGAGTAGCTATGGTGAGCCATGCTACACCAGGTTTCAAACCCAGGACACACAAGAGTCCAGTAAAGATGGAGTTTGATTTAGTCACCCACAGCAGTAAACTCTTAATGCAGAATCATATAAAAAATTCTCTTCAACAGCTGAATGGAGAAGCTGCTCTTGGATATACCATTGAGTGGGTAATGGAAAATATTTTCTCAGAGGCTCCAAACCCAAGAGACAACAAATTCATCATTGTCATATCTGCTGGAGAAACAAGTTCATGGGACAAGGAAATGTTAAAGGAAGCATTGATGACAGCCAAGTGCCAAGGATATGCTCTGTTTGTAATTTCTTTGAGGCCATTGTGTAATGACGAAGAACTGGAAGAGCTTGCTAGCATTCCCTTAGAACAGCATTTGGTTCAGCTTGGCAGAATTCACAAGCCTGATCTTGGATACATAGAGAGATTTATGAAAGCATTTGTACGTCTCTTACGAAGTAAGTTATTACTTTATAGTTCTATTCTTGGCTATCTAATTAAATTCCCATATTTATCCATTCTTAGGCTTTTGTACTTTCAACATTGGAGCCATTTGGTTTTTGTGACTGGCTTTATGCATATGCAAATATGTCTAGTAGGATCTATACTAGCATCCCTGATCTTATTTCACATAGATTGCCTGACTAGTTTCAGACAGCAATTACTGCTGGTCACTTCTGGCCTCTGCTAGTATATGAATCAGTGTCTACTGATACTATTTCTGTAGTATTTATTCAATAGACGGCCAAAATGCTGACCTAATAGTAGACCCACAAAGGGGTATGTTGTGAAGATTGTGTTGTTGTGATGCTAGGATGTAAATTAAAAGAAACTACTGATGGGAGGTAGATCCAGTATTCTGGAAGGGTAACAACCTGTGCTGCTTGCAGAGGCTGATTTAGGGGAAGTTACTATACGTGTTTTGGCAGTCATCCTGACATGCTTGCTGTCTTAACATTGACTTACTAATTGATAAAGTTAGGATTTTTTGTATTAACATAGAACAAACGGTATGATTTCTAGACCTCCAGGTAAAAGTGAACCTTTAAGGTACTGAACTGGGAGTGTGATTGAACAACTGCATTGTGCACTATTCTTAGGCATTATGTACATGCACAAAGAAACAAAATATATTTGTACCAAGTCTACCAGTAGGGTTGCTGTCATTCTCAAAGCAATCCAATATGAATTAGATGGAATGTTGTAAAGAATATAATAGTGGTAAAGTTCAAGCATAGGATATGATTTACAGTATTCATGAAATGCTTGCCTCTGGAACAAGGCCAATGTTAGTAGAAAGTATTTCAAATTCCACTGAGTGGGTGAATTTCATGACTGCATCCTTCTTTCTTGTCAGGTTCAATTAACAGGTATCCACCAGAGGAGCTTAGGACACCTTGTGAGACTACCAGTTTTCCAAGACCATCCCCGTGAGTCCACTAATTTTATTAAGACTTTTTTACATAAATGGGAAAATTGATGTGAAAGTCCAGAGGTTCTCAGTGGTAGGGATTCCTATCAAAAGCCCTGATCCTGCAGTCACTCGTATATATGCTTCGAGTCCTTCCATTGGGACCTTTGGGTTGGGAAGCAATTTCATTTTCTGCCATCAAAAGTAAGAACCAAACAAAATTGCTTTTTGTTTATTGGAAGATACACCTGCAATTTTTTTAAATGATTTAAAACCAGAGAAAACATCTTACACCACACAAAATTCCCCTTCTGCAAAACTGTTCCTGGTTCCCCAGAGCCTATTCTGACAGAGCTCCAAATGCCTTAGTCTGACAATAATTAATTTGCTTTTGTATGCTGGCTTGGATCCTGGTCCAATCAAGATTCTTAAATTCACGGGTTGATCATTAGTTAAGATGCAGCACAGAAAAGGGGAAAGTCAAAAGAGCATGTTAACTAACAAGGCCAGTTATTTTTTCAGAGTACTGCCCTATGAAAATACTTCCTGTTTTCTAATCACTAGTTCTGTCAACCACGCTGAAGGCTCAGCAGAAGAGTATGTCTCAGATGCATATCTTGCAGCTGTAGGACATTTATTCAGCATGCTACAGGCTGACCTCCATGATGACTTTCTAGATACTGATTTTATCAGCACTGCATATGAGGATTCAGCAACCGGAAACGAAACGGAGCATGCTGATATAACAAATAGCAGTAATGAAGACTGTATATGATTTGAAGTAAGTGGCACAGAGTTGGTCCATGGGCTGGATCCCACCTCCCCCGACCTTAGGCTGAGGGACCAGTGGTGTCTGAGCCACAGCTTTCTGTCCATCTTCCCACACCTCCCCATGACCCAGAGCCTGACTGCATTGGGCCAGTCAAGTAGGATTTGTTCCCTTCCTGGCTCTTACAAAGAAGGGTAGGCCCCCCAGCACATTCTGCCTCCTCAGATTGTGGTATAGGGCCAAGATTTGGCTATCATGAAGTGTTTTTGTAGAGGTAAATACTATGTTAATACAAAGCCTATAGAAACAAGAATTAAGAATGGATTGTTTTAGTTCTGTTTATGGATATTGTCATCTGTTTTGCTCTTTATTTTGATTTACAGATGGACGGACTTCAAAATTCAAGTTAGTGACTGAAACTGGACACTGGCCTCAGGCTGAACAAAACAAATTATGAGGCATGATTCTGATATGCAGTATTTTTCCAAAGCAGTAATTCTTCTTTTCTAGGTCTCTTTCAAGGTTGTGCAACAGTGAACAAGATTTCTTCTAGGTGCATCATGGAAGAAATCTTGCCATGATGTTTCACATCCCTTATAACTTTCATTTTTTTAAATTTGATTTTTTTTTTAAAGTAAAGAAATTTGCCTAATACAAATTCCAGGTCTGATTCTCTCCAGCAGTAAGTGCTCTCAACTCCCATTCACTTCAGTGGGAGGTGGAGGCATTTGGTAACTTTCAAGACCATGACCTTAAAGAACTACCAGCTTTCATTTTGGTGGAGCTGTCTGACAACAGAAGACACTGACTTGGTTACTGGAAAGAGATGTTATACAAAGGGCTCCTGTACACATGCACAGAGCCTGCTCCGATGCACTGAAAATCCAGCACGTTGGAGCAGACTCCATTGATCAAGTCTGCTGGAATATGGAAACTGATGTGTTCTTGCAGCCTCCTGTGTTCTATGCATCAGCGTCCCAGCATATCTTCACGCTGAAAAAATGGTGGCAGGCCACTTGGAACTAAAGCTGATCAAACATATTTTATTTCAAAGTGCTCTACTAGCATTTTTAAGCGCGGGGACACTGATGCACATGATGCCTGGGCAATTCTTAATTGGCATGCCTTGCTAATTAAAGCGCCCAGTGCCATATCCCACAGCATGTGCAATGCCTTAAGCTGTGATTCAGGTTCATTACCATGAAACTATTTTCCTCATACTCCTTTTACAGGCATAAATTTCACTAACTAAAGATAAGGCAGCAATTTATTTGCTATTATGCTTCTTTAGACAAACAGAAACTAATTATAGGGCTGCTTTTTGACTGGTTTACTTAAGACAAAGGGGACTAAATAAAGTAAGAACACAAGAGTGCATCTCCTTGAAAACAACAATTCTGCCTCAAATTTGGCCTTTAATTCTGCATGCTACTTGGGTATTCAAGAATGGAGGAAAGTCTAAGTTGAACTGGTAAAAATTTTTGAGGGAACAGTTTTCTGTTTGAAAATGGTTCAACTAACCTGAAACAATGCATGGAAATGTTGGCAGGGAAATTGGCTTGTTAGCTCAGAAATTTTCAAAAAAATGTATTGTAGATCTTGCAAAAAGTGCTTTTTAAATTGTTTCAATTTAGGGAAGATTGTATATTTCTGACTTGGACAGAAAAACTTCAGAATTGCAAAATTTCACATAATGGAAGTGCTGGTGCCTACAAAGCTCTACTTGAGGGAGTTTCATTCTATTTGTACTTTAATATGATTTTGATATGAAAATGTCCTAGGATTTATTTTTATATAGTGAAACCTCAAGTTTAACTGGCATGATATCAACAGTAGTATAAAAAGACTATGGTAGTGTTAAAGTGAGGTAGCTGTGAAGATCCAGGAATGATATGAGAAGTAAGGCATTTTGGGGGGTGATATCTTCTATTAGACCAACTGCATGGTTGGAAAAAAACAAGACAAGCTTTTGAATGCAAGATGTTTTCAACAGGATCTAAAGTACTTCTCTCAAGTTTCATACATGTAACAGTATTATGAAAACAGCCAAAATTGCTAAAACCAAAACTGTGTTCCCTATAAGCAGTATTATCTGTAAGGGTAAAAGTAAAAAAATGTCATCTTAGATGAATATGGAAAACAAGCTGAGCCCCAAAAAATCTTTTGTAATATAAAAGTCAATGTCAACAGTACCATACTCGCACACTATACTGTATACAGTTCAGATCAGCTTAACGTTTTATGCTTCAGTTTTTGAAGTTTCACTGCTCACCTCTTTTCTGTATAAATCTCTCACCTTCAGTGAAAGCCATTTCAAAGGGGATAGTTTTACAATGCACCTTCTGTTACTTTGTTACTATCATACCGAACTTTTTTAATGCACTTTATACATGTCATTACACTAATTAAAACTACTTACCTGAAACATCAGCTGGTGTTTTGTTTTACAAGATAGCAATAGCTAATGCAATGCACTTATGTCAGTTAAGACATCAAGCCTAGTGATGGTAAGAGGAACATTTCCTGGCCAGCCAGTGCATCCACACAAAAGCCAGTTTGAAACTGCTTGCAGATGGGAAATAAAAACAAGCCATAGAATCCACACACATACCAAGCTTATTACCCCTTCATTTTTCTTGCCTCAGTATTATGGAATTGGAGAAGCCATTATACCATTTTATGTGGTAATGAAATCATAAGCAACACAGAAGAATAGAAAGGCAACGTGTAGAACAGAAAGTCTAAGCAATACAAACTGGTTTTCTGTTTCCCATTATATAGTAAAATCAAACTAATAAGATGACTGCTGGTGAAATGAGTAAAGCAGAATCTTGCATGTAGTGGAACAATATGCCAAACAGGTGTTAAAGGTCCAGTATCCCACAGGGATATAGGGACAATAGATACTGCAGACAAAATAACTGTACAAGAAAGCTCAAATACAGTTTATTGTGCATGTTTAATCAGAGTGTACATAGATGCTAGTGCAACAGGTTCTTTTTCAGTTCTCAGACTCAATGTAGAAAAAAATCTGACTTCATACTTTTTTTTCTATATTGGAGTTAGTAGCTTTCATTACTCATTGAGTGAGTTAGTAGCTTTCATTGTTTAAGAAGCCTCACATTGCAAATTATAAACTATTTTCTTAGAGGTTCCTGAAGAATACTATGGTTACCACTAGACTAAAGACAATTTCTTCATGAACCACTTCTGTTTAGTTCTTCAAGGAGTACTACAGAAACCACGCAGCTTTAATAAAATAAGGGATCTGCAAAAGAGTCTTTAACGCGTTTGTTTAATATTGATATCTGTCTTATGGTCACCTTCATATTCTTCAGACTCCATTCTGTTCCATGCTCTGGAAACAATTCTCAAAAAGTTTTAGTATAATTCTATTTCTTTATTACAAATATTTACAGACTACATATTAGTGCAACTCTTATTTCCACACTTTAACAATGCCATCTCTTGATGCAGTTACTATAAATCCTTGAGTAGTCTGGAAAGTAGCAATATCTGTAATGATGTCATGGTGTCCGACTGGAAGAGACTCTGGACCCCGACGAGGAGTTTCATCTGTAGGTCCCGCCTTCTGCTTGTTTTGAATTTCCTATCCAGAAAAATAGAACCATTAATTTCAGAAAGTTTCATTTATAAAATGTGGAAAATCTCTGTTTTTGAAAGACAGGTTCTTATACTGACAAGTTAGAAAGATGCATTTTAAAAGGAAAAAAAATACTTTTACAGAAATGCTCAGCCTACAGTTTCTGAATGTAGGTCAGTGCAGATGTGCCCCTTCCCCCCTCATAATCTAGCTTCTTTATCTTGCACTGAAGTCACTGTTTCTGTCCTTTGTGATTTAAAAAATGACACTGGTACTCTGACTACTACAACACCACTGAAGAAATGATTAACAGAAAATATTCACTTGTCACCCTGATGGAGAAATCCTAACTAGTGTCATTGCAGTTAGCTTGTCTTCAGAGTTTTAAACCAACAGCAGGAATTTTGGTTTTTATTAAGCTTTGAGGGAAAGATATTCAAGTTTTGTATGTTTTTATTACAATCTCTACGTAAAACAAGTACTTTTGCTTTAACTGACTCCATAAAGGAAACTTATTTTGATATCTGCTTAAAAAGGAAAAACTTTTTATGAAAAACCTGCACTGATTTACATTTTAAAGAGATGGGTAAAAAAATCTTCCTTGGTATATTCAGGCGGGTCTTATCCAATAAGTCAATACAACTCATTACAAAGTAGTATATAACAATCAGTAGTATTGTTAGTGACAGGGGTTGTTCTGAGGTATAAATTAATGGTCACAATTCTGAGATGAGAATTTTCTATAGTTTTCTGATGTATTTTGTTCTGCTTGTTTTCTAGCCCTCATAAGGGAACATAATTTAGTTAATTTTAACAGCCTTTATTATTGACAGTATTGTTTAAATACTTGCTGTACCCATCTGATATAACCTACGTAATGACCTACATATGGAACACCTTAATAGTGACTAGCAAGCCAGGATGTTCAGTGTTAAGTGTCTCAGTTTCAGTAACTTTAATCACATAAATTCAACGAAGGTACTAGGCATCCCCCACCCAAGTATTTGTAAACAGTAGCTACTTTTTCTTTTTTAAATAATCCCTTCATTATTATTATTACCTCTAAATAATAACTCAGTGATTAAGAGACTGGCATCCTCTATAGAACACTGATAACTGCAATACAAGTTTCCCCACTGACATGTCAGTACACTTGAACACTGACATGGCAGGACCACCCCTACAGACAAACAAGATATGATTGTGGGTGAAAGAAGGACTGGGGGACAACAGGATACCTGAACCACTTCTGTGCCTTCGATTATCTTCCTATAATAGGATACAGATGGACAATTAGCGCTTCCTGCAACAACATATGATCTCTCAGGATAAGCCAGATCCCAAAACCTACAGAAAAACAAGACAGACAAATGTGAGGACAAATGCTCAAATCTGCTTATATTTTCATGCTATTTTCCCAATAGTCTTCTTGCTTTCTATGGTAGAATTCAGTTAGATCAGACTTTACAGAAACACCAAAGCAAAAGTTCCAGGTTATAAATACAAAATACCCCAAAACAAAAAACCAAAAAACCCCCAAAATACTAGTTAAGTTTGTATCTCTCAATACACCAATAACTGAACTACTTCTTCCAACACAGCACATCAAGCACTTCATAAAAAAGGTGGGCAGTAACTCCATTCTAAAGATAAGGAAGTGAAGTTTCCTAATGTAAAAAAAGACAGCAGACAGCACTGTTCTCCACTCACTGTTGCTTTTATATAAGAAGTGGACATAACCAAATACTGATGCCTAGTGTAATGGGACTACATATAATAAAAGCAATAATATTAAGAAGCAAACCCTTGTAGCACAAGATTACATATCTTAATACTCAGGCACATCTTGTTCAAAAAGATTGCTCGTACTATTTTTACCTTATTTTCATATCTGAACCTGCTGTTAGTAATATGGGATTTCCAGCTGCAGGGCTACAGTATATTCCATGAACACTGTGAGGTGAAGGCTGGTGAGAGAAAAATGAGGACATGTTACTTCCTTCAAAACCACTTGTGTGTTGCCTGACTTCACAGAAGGAAAGCCTTCTGTACAGCTTGCGAAAGACTGGTTTTCACTTTGTGACAAAATACTAATCCACTCTGTTAAATGGTCAAATCTTAAAATGTACAGAAGTAAGTAACTTCTGGTTTTGTATTGTTTTGTGAGCAACAGAAACAACAGACCTAACTCTTCTTAGGCAGGACACAAAACTCAAAGTTTCCAAAGAGGTATTTCCAAGTGAAATTAACTTATCTTTGACAGAATTGGGTGCACAAAATCAAGTTGAAAAGCATGGAGTACGACTAAAACTTTGATAACCCAGTGGTATCAAAGTTGTAGGCTGTGGCTTTTTTTTTTTTTTTACTAATTAACCAAATCATGCAATGTTTGTATATTTGGTTATGAAAAGCCATCATTATACAGTAGGTTTTAAAGAACTTGGACAATAAGCTGAATATGAGTTAGCAGTGTGCCCTAATTGCCAAGAAGACTAACGGCATACTGGGCTGCATTGGTAGACGTGTTGCCAGCAGGTCAAGGGAAGTGATTATTCACCTCTGTTTGGTGCTGGTGAGGCCACATATGGAGTAGTGTCCAGTTTTGGGCACCCCACTACAGAAAGGATGTGGACAAACAGAGTCCAGCAGAAGGCAACAAAAATGTTGAGGGGGCTGGGGGGCATGACTTATGAGGAAAGACTGGGGGAATTGAGCTTATTTAGTCTAAAGAAAAGGAGACTGAAGAGACTTAATAGCAGTCTTCAACTACCTGAAGGGAGGTTTGAAAGAAGATGGAGCTGGACTGTTCTCAGTGGTAGCAGAGGACAGAACAAGGAGCAACAAGTTGCAGCAAGGGAAGTTTAGGTTAGATAGCAGGAAGAGTTTTCTCACTAGGAGGGCAGTAAAACACTGGAACAGGTTACCTAGAGAGGTGGTGGAAGCTCCATCCTTGGAGTTTTTCAAAACCCAGTTAGACAAAGCCTTCGCTGGCATGATCTAGTAGGGGCTGGTCCTGCTTTGAGCAGGGGGTTGGACTAGATGTGACCTCCTGAGGTCCCTTCCAGCCTTAACTTTGTATGATTCTAATCCAACAGTAAAGGGAAACCTACAATTTTTATGAGTAGATAATCATTTAACCAAGTACAGGATATTTGAATTTCCAAATTTATAAAAGGAAAAAAAACACTGCACACAACAGTTGTGGTCAGGGAGGAATTTTTTTTTCTTTCCTTCCATACATTTCACACCCCTGGAAAACAAAAGGCAGCTCTCACAGCTGAACAGCAGTTAAAAAAAGCCATACAATACAGACTGATTCATAATAAGGTATCTTTTTCCTATTTAAAAAAAAGTATTAAACCTAGTGGTGGGTCTACACTGTAAAAAGGAAAGTGAAAAAGAACAAGGCATTACTATAATCTCAGGAACAGCATTTAGAAGTAATAAAGAAACCATGACACAATACTATAAATGTTGGGAAAATCTGTACACTTTCCACCATATTTCAGGTTGCTGGTTTGTTTTTTTGTGAAAACATGAGTGAAAACCATGTATCATTATCATCTCCTCTACAACAGATGAAGGTGTAAGGGAGGAGATTGGAGGAGAAATAGGGAAACATTTCTGTAACATCCTAGAGCCTTTAAATAAGCTAAATTGAGTGTTGATGGCAAAACATAACTATACTGGTAAAAATAAGCCCAGGTTGAGAAGTTACTGAAAGAGAGGGCAGAAAGTTAAATTAGAGTCAAAAGTGCTGAAGTGTCATTTGGTGTCTGAGGACTTCTTAAAGAGAATTATGAAACAATGTAATGGGAAAAGAAAAAGGAACCCAGACCTGTAATTCTGAAAGAGGAGGCGTACTGCTGGCCCACAGAGTAAAGCGCCTATCGCCGGTTTCCATATCCCACATGGAGACTTCATTATTGCCTTGAACAGCTACAGGAAACACATTGCCAACACAATTACAGATACGCCAGATGGCTTGGCTCTTGCACCTCTTCTGCTGAGGTGCAGTATAAATACTAGGCTTGCTTTCCTGCAAGATCATGCTTGTCACGCCTTTTTTAGTTTTGAAAATATTTTGCCATTTTCATTGCTACAGTGGCCAGATTCACTGTGGTTAAAAGGGCCCCAAATAACTTTAAGGTCATTTATACTGCTTAAAAAAGAAAGCTCTCCATTTTTTCCAATAATCATTTAAAAGTGTGATTATTTCCAGCTGGGGAACAATCTTGATCCTAGTCTGTGGGTGGCAATTTGGTCTGCATGGATATTGAGGCCAGTTGAGCATTTTTCTTAAGGAACTTAAATAGGAGTCAAAGTTCACTTCAGCCTGCTAAAAGTAGTTCTCCCAAGTCTACAGAAACTCCTATCGGAGGTCACGGTCTTGACCCAACAAAGGTACGTAACACACACATACACTTTAAACATACAAGCAACTCTGCTAACATTAAGGAGATTGCTTTAACAGATCAGAACTCCAGTAACAGTCCAGCAGGCAAGTTCTGCAAAACATCATTTATTTGTGTGTCAGAAGGGGACTGGATTACATTATTCTTAGACTTAGTATCTACAGTCATTAAACTAAGAGGTCAAATTCAGAAATAAGTTGAAGTAAACTCCAAAACCCAAATTTTAAAACTTAATTTACATTGTATGAGAAAACTGAAGTTTTCTTCTTACTATACATACCAACTTTGTCTATTTTGTTAAAGCAGGATATTTTTAGGCATAAAAACCATCCTACTACAGAAATGAACTGTTGTAACCACTATCTAAAATAATGTTGCCAAGTACTACAATGCTATCGCAAACAAAGTAGTGCCTTGGGAGATTTTCAAAAGCCACAAATGATTTTAGATCCAGTGAGATTCGAACAGCAAACTTCCCTTTGCCCTTGAAAGTCCCTACGCAATAATATGCTAAACTGAGCACGCACTTTACCTGCAATTACCCATGACTGATAGAGAGGGTGCATAAGCAGACGTCTGATCCGAGCCCTGGAAGGATGGGAATGGCTGGAGATGGGTAATTGAAACCTCATGTCCCAGCATGCCATGGTGCCATTGCTTGTACCTAATGAAAGAAAGAGTTAGTCAGTTAGAGGGATTTTACCTATATCCTTTTTTCTCTTCCCATGGTAAAGGGACTTGTTTCAAGTAATAATTTGATAGAGTACCTCCTGCAAAGAAGTCCATTCTTGGAAAGCTGTTTTTCCTTTTGTAGCCATTTTAAAAAAAGCATTGAGTGCCAGCTTTGTAGCAACTTTATGGGAACTTCATTTAACGAACAGTAAAATTAAGCTTACCAATACATAGCCAGCACTGGTGTACATCCACAGCAAATGAGGTTATGAGACCTAACCTCAAGTCATGTTTCAATGTCCAGGCATTACTAGAAGATCGTAGGTCCCATCCAACGAGGGAACCATTCACAGTGGCATAAGCCAGCACAGACTGTGCCCCTGAATTGAAGTGATGCATATCAACCACACACCCATCATCCTTCAGGTCTAAGAATCTGGGACGAAAAAACAAAAAACACCAGACCATTATTCTCCCCTTAGCTGAAAATGGTTTCCTGGCATTCTCACCTTCAGATGTTTTTGGGATCCCTTACGATCACAGTTTGGACCTGGCTCCAGTGAGAGATGCATGGGCAGAAGTCCACTGCGCCCCCATGAGCCCCAGGAACCCCAACAAGACGCCAGCAGACCACCAACGGTCCCCAGCATAGCCAGGAGGTAAGCGGGGAGTTAGCATAGCTGCAGGACAACTAAGAGGAGCTGAGGAGGGTCACCCCCCTTCCCCATGTGCCACGCGACCAGAGCCTTGCAAACAGAACACACAAACAGGCGTGCTCTTGGCCCAGCGTGCAAGTTTGCTCAGGAGGTGTACAAGACCCTAGGCAGTGAGCCTCAGGGGAACAGTTGGCACAGAAGTAGCCAAACTACTATCTGTACAATGGTGGGTGGGACACATCACAACCCAAAGTTCCCCCCTGCAGCTGGGTCCCTCCCCTCTGGTACTTCCGAGGCCTCCACCCAGACAAAACCCGTGGTTCTGGTCTCCATTCAGACAAAGCCCCTGGTTCTCAGCTGTGGGGGCTACCTGATGACTCCAGGCACATGGGATCAGGAGCATTGCAACCTCCCCTTGTGAGGTTTGCTCCATAGTGGAGTCTCGGGAATGTCAGATAGTGGAGCTCCAGAATGCGACGCAGAGGCTGTGAGCCATCAGGGATGACGAACAGGAGACTGACTCCTACTGCCAAGCCCTTCACCCCAAGAAAGAAGAGGGAAGACCTAGGTCGCCTGCCAGGACAAGGCAGGCCAAGAGGCACTCCCATACTGTCCAGCCAGGGGGTCAGACAAAGGTTGTCTCCAGCCCCAAGGCTCGCTGTACCAAGGCCACCACCCCCCTGGATCTCTGCAACAGGTACAAACCCCTTGAAGCACCAGTAGAGCCTGCAGAGCTGCCAGCTCCTGCAAGTGAGGAAGAAATGCGACCAGCTATCATTCCCAAGATGAAATACAGAGTGGTCGTTGTGGGAGACTCCATCTTGAAGGGGACAGAGGGAGCAATCTGTTGCCTCAACCCCTTAGCCTGGGAGGTCTGCTGCCCTCCGGGAGCCCGTATCTGGGATGTGGCCGAGAGGATCCCAAAACTTATCCGGCCCTCTAAAGACTACCCCATGCTCCTTATTCATGTGGGCACAAATTACATGGCTCAGAGCAATCCCAGCCAGGTCATGAATGGCTACAGGGCTCTGGGAGCAAGGCTCAGGTGTTTTTTATCTTGATCCTTCCAGTTACGGGTCATGGGCTGAGGAGGGAGAGATGAACTGAGGCAGTAAACAGAAGACTGCAGCACTGGTGCCATCATGAAGGCTTCAACTTCTGCAGCCACCGTCCGCACTTTGGAGAGAGAGGCAGTAGTCTGTTGGGAATAAAGATGGCCTCCACCTCACTCCACTGGGAAAGAAGCTCTTCTCAGCCAGAATGGCTGACCTGCTTGCCCAGGCTTTAAACTAAGCTCGCCAGGGGATGGGCGGATAGCCACCAGAGCAAGCTCAACAAGCATCAACCACAAAATCAGCAGGTTAGGATGCTCAAGTGAACCCACTCCTATGCCCAGAAACACAGCTTCTCCATGAGTACATACAAGGAAGCCTAGGGTCTCCAATGGCATACTTACTTGCCTGTACACTAATGCAAGGAGTTTGGGGAATAAACAGGAGGAACTGGTCCTTCTGCTAAACAAAAATGACTACAATCTCATAGCGATAACGGAGACCTGGTGGGACTCCTATGACTGGACTATGGGTATAAATGGCTATACCCTGTACAGGAGAGATCATGCTGAAAAAAAGGGGCAGGGGTGTAGCTCTCCATGTAAAGGAAAGCTACACATCCCTACAAGCTGAGATTGGCACCCAAGGAGGACGACTGGAGACCCTTTAGGGAATATGAGGGGAACATGGTGAAGCGGATACAATGGTAGGCATCTACTACAGACCTCCAAATCAGGAACAATAGCTTGACCAAGAATTCGCCAGTGCATGGTTGTCATAGGAGACGTCACCTGCCCGGACATCTCATGGGAAGAGCACTCGGCCAAATCCGATCAGTCTCAAATCTTCCTTACATGCGTGGATGAGCTCTACCTGTCTCAAGATGTTTATGGGCTAACAAGAGGTAAGGCGCTGCTGGACCTGGTACTGGCCAAAGGGGATGATCTAATCAGCAACATAAGAAATCGAAGGGAAGCTGGGTGACAGTGAACATGTGTTGATCACTTTCACTATCCACTGCAAAGCTGGCAAGTCAGTCAGCAATGCAGCAGTCCTCAACTTTTTGGAAAAGGGTGGGGGCGCAGACTTCATGATCTGTTCAGGTCCCTTCCAACCCTAGAAACTATGAAACTATGAAAAGTTTAGCAAAGGCTCCAATTGGCATTAATCTCTCCACTGTTTAAAGCCATCCCCACACTACCTCCTGCTTGTTTATCCTTCATTACAGAAAAAACTTGAAGGAATATTTACAGGCTCAAAGCCAAGGAGCATGACATACATTGTGAACATGATGTAAGACTTCAAAAATTTTATAAAAAATATATTTTGCAGTTACTGAATGCCTCTGGGGACTTCAACTTCCTTTAAAAACATTAATTAAATGAAGTGAGGAGGCAAGTAAATACCAACCTCACTTTACAGAGAAATACTGAAGAACAAGAAAACCGAGTGATTTATTTAAGATAGAAAGGAAGTTAGCAAGACATCTGGATAAATAGCCTATATCAACCTGCTCTAACCTCTGCAATTCAGTGATTAAAACTGAATGCCCTTTCAATCCTTCTTTACTAAAGTGGCATGGCATAACTGATAACAGCACACTAGTAAAACACAGTACACAAACTCTGCTGTAGATACATACCTGCTCTGTATTGGGTGAATTTTGGGAGATTTAGGAAGCTTCGAAGCTTCAATCCCAAGAAGCTGGATGGCACCATTATCTGATGCAATAGCTAAGTAATGCGAGCCTTGGCAAAAAGTAAGCGTCTTGACATGTCCTCCTATCCGAGAGTATGTCAGAATTGACCTAAATGGTTGGGGGGAGAGAAAGAAAGGAAATTGTTTCTAGCAGTAACACCAGTTACCTAGCAGGCTCAAAAAAAACCCCAAACCTGCTTCTCTCCACCACCAAAAACAACTGTTCCTTATGAGAATATGAAGATCCTACAGTTAACTGCTTCAGAATTGGAAAATGTTGACATATGAGTTGCCTGCATAACCTTAACTCTTCTAGTGTACGCATACATATCATGAAAGGTCTCTCAACATCACACTAGTCAAGTTGCTTGATCACACACTAGTCTATAGATATAATAAGAAATAAAAACCCTTGCAAACTTAGGGTGCCTATACATGACCAGGGAGGCAGCTCCTGCCGCGCTGTAAACAGTGCATCGGAGCAGACTCAATTAATAGTCTGCTGGAGCATGGTAATTACCATGCTTCAGCAGCCTCCAGCGTCTCATGTATCAGTGTTCCCATGCTTCAAAATGGCAGCGGAGAAGCTTTATCTAAAGCTTGTTCAATGAGCCTTAAATAAAAAAAAGTGCCCCCACCACCATTTTGAAGCGCGGGGACACTGATACATAAGACACTCCAGGAGCTTTAGTTAGAGCCGCTCTCAGACTACGTGTATAAACGCCCTTAAATATTAACATTTGAGTTATGACAGTAAAATTAAAACTAATGGTCCGGTGCATCTTCACTGAGTTTTGCAGGAGTTATTCTCTCTATAGCTGGCCCCCATGTATCACAAATCCTCTTTTAATGGACAATGCAAACTTTCAATGCATTTACCATCACATTAAATATCATTACTATCATATACATCAGAAGGATTGCAATTCCTTTGCCTATTTAGTAATTCCCCTTGTAGTTTCAACTAGCTAGAAAGAACAAAGATGGCAAGAATATTAACCACAACATTTTACATAGTTGTACACTTAAGTATTCAAACCTAATGGTATCCCTTTAACAGCTCTAATAGGCTCTAGGAGCAATTCCAGGTTTATTCCCAATTTATAACCATTTTTTTCCAAAAACAGAAGCTGCACAATTCTGTCAGTCTTAAAGATACCTAGTTGTAGTGGTTTTTCCCTCCATTTTTTGGCTGTTCCAGATTTTCACCGTGCCATCATTTGAGCATGTGGCAAAAATGGAATGTTCATCTGAAACTCGAATGCGGTTCACTGCCGACTTGTGCTCATGAAGGTGAGCCACCAGCAGCCCTTTGGGACGCCATCCTACAGAAAGAGCAACAGGTTTGTGATTGACTTTCAAATACAAATGAAAAATGGATATTTCTGTCTGATCTTCCTCACCAAGCAATCGTTCGAAATGTGCTTGGAGCATACACAACACCAGAAACATACTAAGTAGGGGTGCACCAATAGAGATTTTTGTGGCCAATACCGATAGACGATTTTTAAGGAAGCATATCGGCTGATACCGATCCGATTTCCGATACCAGCCTTACAGTATGGAGAGCTGCCTCTAACTGGTAAGTCTGGTGTGGGGGGAGGAGGAAGGGGAAAAGGAAGAGGAAGAGGAAGGGAAGGGGTGTAGTGGGGGCAGACGTGGGACAGCTGTGGCTTGTCCGGGGGGCATGGGGGGGCGGGGCGGAGCTGTGCCCCCAGATCTGCATAGGGCTGCAGTCAAATTCACTGTAGCCCCTTCCCAGCGCTGCAGCCGCCTGACCCAGCACAGCCCCACCCAGCCAGTAAGAGCTTGGCATAGCCCTGGCTCTGGCCCCGGCCCCAGCCCACTCCATGCAGATCTGGGGGCACATGCCCCCTCCCCCCATGCCCTCCCATACAAGAGGCAGGAGCCACTGGATGAACAGGTGAGTGTGGGATGAACCTCTGGACCAGCAGCTCCCAGCTGAGTGGCACACAGCAGTGGGAGCTGGCCCCCACTTCCCCCCCGCAGGGGCCTTGATCTGGATTAGCAGTAGCTCTGTCCCACACCCGCCCCGCCCCAGCTGGGCAGTGCTTGCCCCTGCCCCATCCCCATTCCTTCCTCCCCGCAGGGGCCTTGATCTCCCCCCTCCCCTCCCAGACTTGCCAGCTGGAGGCAGCTCTCCGTACTGCTGGGCCGTGCTCCTCGCCACCTGTGCTGTGCCGCGGCTGCACACATGCACGGCCCATTTATTGGTCAAATCAAAATCGGCCTGATATGGCTGATTTCCGATATAGTAAATTTTCTTTATATAGGTACCGATCCAATATCAGACTGATGTATTGGTGCACCTCTAATACTAAGCAAGCTCTGCATACATCAAAACACAAAACTTAGCCACTAACACCCAGATCTTCAAAAGGTATATTTACACCTGACACCTATTAATATCAATGGGAATTAGGGGTGTCTGGAGACTGCTCCAACATACTGTAATTATAGCACGTCAGAGCAGACTCGATTAATTGAGTCTGCTGAAGCATGCCAATTAGCATACTGCAGCCAGCCTCCATGTCTCAGTTATTAGTGTCCCTGCTCTTCAAAATAGTGGTAGAAGCGCTTTAACTAAAGCTTGAACAAGCTTTAGTTAAAATGCCCCTGCCACCATTTTGAAGCATGGGGACCTTGATGCACAAGATGCTGCAGGCACCTCAGTTAGAACAGCTTTCAGAGTCACTCCAATTAAAGCAACCCCTCCCTAACCCCCAGAGCATGTGTAAAAACACCCTAGATGTCTAAATACCTGGGAAGAATTGGTCCCAGGTTTACCAGTACTCAAGAGGGTATTTTAGGATAGCCAAAAGCAAGAGACAATATTGGGGGGGGGGGGGGGTTTTGTTTGTTTGGTGTTTGTTTGGTTTTTGTACTTATATACATTCAAATATGTTCTCTTACATCAGCAGTCATTGAAACTAGCCTCTGATGTTGGTGAATCTAATTTCAGCATAAGAGAAATCCATAGAAAAGACTAAGGCTTTAAGGATATTGTGGGCCAACCTTCCCCTCTCAGGACCCCCTACTCAAGTGCTGGGAGCTGCTCTGAAAACCGATATCTAAACCATGAGCTTTTAAGATGTCAAAAGCTAAATTGAAGCCACTCCACTGGCATTTGGAAAACAGCAGTGCAGTGCCATTACTTGACATCGTGGGGTAGAGGAAACCAAGCTCTGAAGTTCTGCTAGGCTCAGAGCCTGCTACAGAGTGAAAGCTTCCCAACCACCTTGGGAGGAGCCACTTAGGAAATAAAGTTCAAGTCCATGAACAAAAGGCTTTGCTGCTACTCTGCCACCAACTTCAGGGCTGCTACCAGCACGAAGCTTAGAGAAAGGATAGAGTAGATGTTAACACCACCAGCTTGATGCACGTTAAAGAAATAGGAACAGGTTACATCCTGGCAGCAAGCTGCATTTAATGTATGTCTCCTACTCCTGTTATCAGCCACAGCAGTACCTTCGCACCTCTGGCTTTCAGTCGTGAGAGGCACATTTTGACTGCTGGAAGAGGGCTGGCAGAGTATTCACTAATGCTATCACTGCTCGAACCTGGAAGGAGGGTTTTATCTTTGCTTTATGGTAAGCACCCACTTTATCTGGCAGTACTAATGGTCAGCAGCAGCTCTTGGTGTACGTGTGTGTCACTGTTACTTTCTCCCACCGAACATCTCATTATAAGCCCATCACAAATACTGCTCATAAATCAGGAAGGAACAGCAGGTTCCATTAAAGTCTATGAAATCTATGAAAGTGAAGGCTTAAGCTCAATCATGGATTTTCAGAGTTACTGCTGGTAGATATTAAAAATATCACAAACTGCAGAGCAAAAACAGGATTAAAACATCTCCTGGGTTCTAAAATGAACCAGATCAAAGTTGCATGACTACAGAAAAGCAGAGAGCCAGAATGTACAGGTAGTCCACAGTTACTTGCTTGGATCCCAATTCTCAAATCTGCACACCAGTGTACAGTATTCTTCAGAAACCAGATTGCAAATTGCAGCACTGTAACTGGCAGCTCTGCTTTTTTTGTATATATATTATGGGGTTCTGATCAACCTTAACATCTGATACTGACTGACTGACTCTGGAATGCTTCATGCTGCAGCCTTAATGTTCCATTGACAATGTTTTCTGCATTATTTATATATTCAATAAAACATCCTGGAAACTGTTCTCACTCCATATGAAACCTAGTCAAAGTGCTTAAAATCACTATTTCAAGCTCCAGGGCCAATGTAAGTGATGCATTCCTTCTTCTCACAAAGGGCAATGTATCTGGACTCATTTCCTATATGTTTGTTTCAAGGAAATATTCTAGGAACATTAACAATAAATGGAGATTAATAAAGTATGAGATTAGTGTTGGGAGCCATATATGAATATTAAATATGAACATTTTCCTGGCACCCTTTAGGGTAGAACAGGTCAGCTGTTTGTTGTCCCAGAGACACATTATGCTTTTCATGGTCATAAGACTGTCTTCAAAAAAGAAATATATGGCTTAGCAGAAAGTACGCCTCATATGAGGAATCACTTTATATATCAGTCAAAATTATGAAGATTTAGTGTTAACTTCTTGGATGACCACCTCCCACATGTTGCTTTGTTTAAATGGGAGCTACAGATGTTTAGGACTGAGCATTACAACACTTCACAACTGGCAGACTGACCTCTATGGAAGTCCCAGCCCAAGTAACATGCCTAAACTCCACAGGCCTATAAAAGGCCTGGGGAAAATTAGGCAAATCCCACTCTGAAACACAACCACCAGTGTAGTGAACAGGGTTCACTACAGATCGGAAAGCTGGGCTAGAGACAATGGGATGATGTGTGAGGCAGACAAATATAAGATGCTACACTTCAGTCCCTGGCACATGTTACATGTATGCTTTGATTACTGTGTTAATTCAAAAAAAATGTGACATCTTTGTGGCTGGTTTATATGGTGCCATGTAGCATGTCCCATCATCCAGATGCTGCCAACCAGCTAATTGTCAGCACTGGGTCCTAGGCAGCAGGAACCTGGAACCTGGCTGGCCTGCCAGGACCCAGCACCTTAAAGAGTCTTGGTCTGAAGCCCCAAGGCACCAAGTACCAGTAAACCTCAGGGTATGGGGCAGCTCCAGGGCCTAGGACACAGCCATCCCCCATCTGATACTGAGGATAGGCCAGTAAACATCTTGGGTCTGAACCAGAACCAGGGCTTCCCAGTGCTGAATCCCCACCCTCAGCTAGGCATGGGGTTGTAGCACAGGGCAGCTTTGGGGTCTGGGACAAAACCCACCCCCTGCCCAACTGGTGGTATCGATCTGGAAGTAGCTCTGGATTCCAACCCTGCTCTATCCCCAAGGATGCTGGGCACATTTGAAGGAGGTGCCCAACACAAGCAGCAGGGATAGGAAAGTTCTTTAAACTGGCTCAAGCAGCAGTGGGAGCTTTCTCCAACCCCTACTGCATATGCTTCTTTTAAAAAGAGCCCAGAGTGAGCAGCTGGAGGTGGGGGAGCTTCTCCTGTCCCCCACTGTATGTGCCAGTTTAAAGAGAACAAGAAACATCCCCAGCTGCACTCACCTGTTTAAAGAGCTGCCCAGCACTATCAGTTGGGGATGAGAAAGCTCTCCCTTTCCCCACTTCTTGTACCAGCACCTCTTTAAATACTCCAAGACCTTTAAAAGGAGGCAGGCAGTTGGGGACCCCAGCTACACACCCAATTTTTTTTTTTTACACTTCCTGACACCCATAAAAATAGCACCTAGAGTGTAGAGAGCTCCTGGCTCCCCAGCTGCCACTTCTATGTTCATGGGTGGGGAAGCTTCCCATTCCTTAGCTGCAGGTGTTCCCCAGCACTGGCAGCTGGCACTCATGAAATTGGAGGAATTTTAGGCTCCATTCCCAGGATTGCACGACTTGCCACCAGCGTTCCCTCTAAGCTGTGTGGTGTGAGCAGCCATGCAGGTGCACTCATGCTGCACTGCCAGATGTGCCTGCGCACACCACACAGTTTAGAGGGAATGCTGCTTGCTGTACACATCTAGCATGGCAGGTTGCACAGTTTGGAGAATGGGGCATAAAATTCCTGCCTCCAATTGTACAACTGCCTTAATGTCTGCCTGAAGATTTAGGGGAGAATAATGAAAGCACACACACCGAATGGGTAAGAACCAGCAGTCTGGGTGGATCACACACTCAACATGAGGCAGCAATGTGCCACAGTTGCAAAAACAAAACAACCTCCAAAATAAATGCAATTTTGGACCGTATCAGCAAGAGTATTAGGTGCAAGACCCAGGACGTGATATACTGCAACTCTACTCAGTATTGGTTAGGCCTCATCTAGAGTATTGTGTGCTTCTTTTGGGTTCTGTTTTTTCAGAGGATGTGGACAAGTCAAAGGGGGTCTCTGGAGGTAGGCAACAAAAATGATCCTGGGGTTGGAAGGTAAGTTGTAGAGGAGATGTTCTCTCTAGGGAGAGAACTAGACATATTTAACTTGGAGAAAAGACAATTAAAGGCCAGAACATGCTAGAAGTCTTCAAATATGCCAGTCTTCAATGGCTTTAAATTGAAGCAAAGTAGATTTAGATTAGATATTATTCAAAACTTCCTCATTGTTAGAATAGTAAGACAGTCGAAAAGACTGCTGAGGGAAGTTACGAGATCTCTCACTGGAGGATTTCAAGAGGAGGCTAGATAAGCATTGGACAGGGATGATTTAGGAGTGGCGTTCCTGTATTGATGGCTGGACCAGATGAGCCTTGTGGTTCCTTTCAACCCTCTGTTACACAGCCAACCACAAACACTAAAGAGGGATGTGTTAAGCCCCAGGCACGTAAATTCTGAGCTGTAGGGAGTTACCTGTTATGACTCCTTCTGGAGTTGATGAGCAGGAACTTATTCACTCCTCAGCTTTTTAAGATATTGTTGAAAGAAAACATAATGATGACTTTTACACAACAGCTTAGTAGCTAAAGCAGTCAACCAAAGAATTGGTGAGCCAGGTTTAGTTTCCTCCTCTATCAGAGAAGGTTCAAACCTGCCATTCTCAACTCCTGGAGGAGTGCCCTAACTACCAGGCTGTGGCCTAGACCAACTTGATGAAACTGTCCCATTTCTCTTGTTGAAGCTGCTCTACCATGGAGAAAGAATTCAAGATTTGATGAGCCAGAGAGAGAGCAAATAAGCATGCATGTGTGATTCTAGTCCAGTATTTAGGGCATCACTGGAAAAAAGTAGTTTCTACTCCTCTTCCAAGAGCTCTTTATGTATTTTATCCAATTACAGTTTAATGTAATGTGCAGATTCCCTAACCAAACAACTTTTTCCCCCTAAGCATTTCAACTTTCCCCAAGGATGAATATAGTTTAAAAGATTTCAACTTCTGTCTAATGACACCAGGACCTTGGCCATTACCTGGAGGCGGTGGCTTGCTTTCCCATTCAGCATTCTCCATCATCTGTTTGGCGAGTCTTTCTGCATTGCACTGTTCTCGCTTCTGCTGAATTAACTGCTGGAGTTCCGTTTTACAAGTAGTGATGCGTAACTGGTAAGTGGAGGGGGATGCTGTACTGCTTAAAACCTGTATAGTTGGCTTCCTGGTTTGGATGACAGTTCCATCACTTGCCTGTAAGCCACAAGCATTAAAAAAATTGCATAAATCAATTAATACTTCATGCTGAAGACAGCAAAAAAGCATCATCCCTTAAACTGTTAGTGGTAACTAGAGATAAAAATTAAAAACTAAGAATTCAGTATTAAGCAAATTGTCAGCTTGAACACGAAAATGAAGGCCAGAAAGAGCGGATGTTCAGAAGCCACAACCAACATGAGACTCAAATCAAAATGTCTCATTTGCATGACAACTTAAAATACAAATATAACATTACTAATCAAAAATGGAACAAACAATTTTGCATTAACTGCAGAGTTTCCATTCTGTGTTTTTTACCAAAACACACCTCCTATAGCAGCAGTTACTGCTTTCCTAACACAAAGAATGGCAGTTACCAAATAATAACTTGCTTACATCAGACTAAAAACAAAAGCTCTAATCATTTCCACTGTAGTTCTAGAATTAGAAAGGGGGTCACAGCTAGCTACGACAGTCCCAACCCTGCAAAGTATTTCACGCAGACAGCCCCTTAACTCTACACCAAATGTTTAGAAAGGTCATAAACCCTCATGTTCCAAAGCAGAAGTCAACCCTGAACTACAAAAGGATAGAAAGTGGTTCTCTTTTTCATTTGGCTATTCCACTGTTGTCTACTGCCAAGATTTTTGCATCTTCCTCTGTTCTGGTACTGACTGCTGTTAGGCACAGGATCTGCTCAGGAACGGCTCTACCAGATCATATGTTCCACTGAAATTCTGGATATAGGGATTTACCCACACAGAACAACACTTGATACTTGGATAGACTGAACCACACAGAGCAACATTTGATGCTTAGATATTAAAGGTGAGTCCTCCTATTTAAATATCTATGATTAAAAAAATGCTATGTGAGGTTTTCAGGAATACCTGTGGAGAGGATGACAAAGTGGCACATATACCAGCAGAAGACTCAGAACGAAGAGGTTTTCCAGTCTGAATTGCTTCTTGGTCAGTAGGTTGTCCATGCCCTTTAGGTAGGGGCTGGGAGATGTTAGATGGCTCCAAAGACCCAAACATACTCTTCCATTCTTCATTTACATTTGATTCTTGCTTTGCGTGTTTTCTAGCTATACACAACACCAAAGAACAAGGATTACTTTAACATTTAATTTATTCATCATTCATTGAAATGAGTAATGACTTTAGCACTAGCATGACCTCATGTATATACATGAAGATTTATTATGACATTAAGTTTATCAAAAGAAAAATGATCTGTTGGGTTAGTTAAATCAGCTGGTAAGGCAACAAAAGCGAACAATACAAACAAATAATAAATGTCCTATTTACATGTTCTTAATCCTCAGGCTGCCTTGTTCAGGATCTTGCTAAATCCCTTTACAATTTGAATATCTAGAAGGGATAAAGGATTAGGCCCTAAGCGATGACATATTTAGCCTTTTAATATCAATCCAATATTGGCCCTGGAGAGTGGCTAGTTTATAACAATGCTAGGCAAAAAAAAATATACCACTTTTCTAGCATGATGGCAATCACCATCTAAAGGTCAAAGTTTCCAATTATAATCAAGAAATGTATTTTGAAAATTCCTTTTGAGGTTATTTGAAAGCTGCAAATGAGAAAAAGACAAGCAGAAACATGGGGTAGATTAAAAACAAGCAAAGGCAATACACAAAACTAAAGGCGAGATGAGTAAGCAGGCCAGTAGTTTAAGATGAAGCACTGACTCAACATGTTCATGTTTTAAAACTTGTCTAAAGTTGAGTCTACAGTATGAAAAAATGCATTTATATTTTAAAGTTATATGGTGTACAAGCAGCACGTTTTGCTTATTACTATCCCAAATGGAGATGAATAGATTTAAACCCCAGTTACTTAGAAGTAAAGTGTTTCAGTCCACTACTGACTCAATGGAGGTAACTAATCTTTCTCGATACCTATAAAGCAATTCTATGAATAAGTTTTACTTCAAATAACGGTTTAGACTGAATTTTTGGAAAATTTCCTGAACATATTGAAGACTTAACTGCATGGGCCACCAAAAAATAAAACAGAGTACACTAACCACGTTTGTCATCAGGTTCCTGTTTTGTTTTAACAAGATCAACTTGTCTCCCAGTTATTCCCAGAGCTGCCAAGTCAATCACTCCTTTTTGAGAACTGTCATGCAAGTGGCTCTGGTCCACAATATTGGCCTTCGCTTTATTGGATTTTAGCATAAAATCTTTTAGTGCTAACAGCTTGTCTTCCTCCTCTTCAGTCATCCCCTACAAATAGAATGTCACTTCAATTCAAACAAGGAGAGACAGGAAGCAGCAAGATTTATTACTAGTTCAGAAGTAAATGGAATGAGACACTCCCAGAACACAAGATAAATTTCTACCCTTTAACATGCACTGAGGACATTGCTATATTGTGAGAATAACCCTTCCCTGCCATCCTCAACCAGCAATACAACTTTAGGTATGGTTAAAGAGTAGAACAGTGACAGTGACTTATGTGTCCTCCCACAGGAGTTTAAATTTAGCTGACAATGAAAGGGAAGGGAGCAAAACATGGAAGGTCTTCACTTTTTCATTCGATGCATCAGGCAGGGCCAGCCCACTCTGCCTCATGACCTCTCACCAGTCAGTGAGAACGGTCCAGTGTTGGGTCTTTGCAAAAATTAAGCTGTCTCTCTTTGCAGGGTTTTTTTACTTGCATTGCTTGCAGGCCTCTAAACATTACAGCTCCTTTCCACTGCTGTACCTGTTTATGACGCATCTTTTTAAAATGCTTCCTTAACTTCTGCTTACAGAATGTAGCTTTTACAAGTCAACAGAACTACTCTCTGGTTACTGAAGTGTTTGTAGGATCAGAACCTTACATTGTGAGAGCTCCTCCTAATGGGAACTGTTTCCTCAAGTGTTTGTAGAGGATCTTATCACTACAAATCTTCCAATCTAGTGGTGTGGAGGGGAGGCTATGGAAGTTGGGGGGGGCACATTCTGCATTACCAAGGACAAATAAATTAAATTAAAATAAATAAATAAATAAATAAATAAATAAATCACTTGAGAAAGCAGCTTTTTTAGCAGCTGTGCAATTGCTGGGTCCTCAGGAGGTGGACAGTCAGGTAGAATGCCATTCCGTTTTTTCTGACGCATTTGAAGATGTCTGAAAAGGCTTGCAATGTCTTTTGATCTTAAAACATAATCAAATATGGAGCGGCTTACTGGTTCTTTTAGGACACTCAACAGGACTATTTCTTTATCTATCTGCAATTCAGGGAAAAAAAAACAGAGAGGCTATGAGCAAAAACAAAAGCATCTGACATCTGTGAAAATGAACAACCAACAGCCAAAAGTTATCACCTCACCTTTTCAATACAAGGTCTTGTTGAAAAGGTCAGGTTATCACAATTTAATCAAAGGAAAGAAGAGCAGGTTTATGAAACACTAACAAACCTTCAGAGGAACAGACCACATTTGTTTAAAGAATCTACTACCAATTCTTCTTAATGAAGCTGCTTTCAAACTAGTACTGCAAAAATATCAGCTACTTCCTAATAACTGTACTCATTAATACTAAGCAAGATAAACTGAATATAAATCCCGCTTTATATTTAAAGATATAGTTTTAAAATATAAACTAAAAAAGATCTCTCATGTTTCAATAACATTCTTTGTGCTCAGAAGGATGCTCAAGTAGTTTTAAATTATTTAAGTAATAAGTGACCTGTGCATGGCTTTGGTTTCTTTGACCATGGCACGTTCTTCCAAGAAGAATTGCTAGGAAGAGACAGGATCCACCTGACAAAGTAGGGAAGAGCATCTTTGCAGACAGGCTCACTAAGCTAGTGAGGAGAGCTTTAAACTAGCTTTGCGGAGGGATAGAGACCAAATTCCTGATGTAAGTGAGGAAGTGGGAGACCTAGAAGAAGCACAAGGAAGGGGCAACAGAGGAGGCCTCCTCGTTCTTCCCAAGAAACTAAGACAATCAGCTAGTTACCTCAGGTGTCTGTACATGAACGCACAGAGCCTGGGAAACGAACAGGAAGAACTGGAAGTCCTCACACTGTCAAGGAACTCCGATGTGATTGGAATAACAGATTCTTGGTGGGCTAGCTCACATGACCAGAATACTGTCATGGATGGCTACAAACTGTTCAGGAAGGACAGATAGTTGAGAAGAGAAGGAGCTGTGCTATATGTAAAAGAGCTGTATAATTGTTTAGACCTCCAGTATGAAACTGGAGATAGGGCTATTGAAAGTCTCTGGGTTAAGGTCAGAGGAGAGAAAAACAAGGGTCATGCTGTGGTGGGTGTCTGCTATAGACCACCAGACCAGGAAGATGAGGTAGATGAGACTTTCTTCAGAAAACTAGCAGAAGTAAAGGGGGTTCTCATGTGGGACTTCAATCACCCTGACATCTGCTAGGAGGGCAATACAGCAGTGCACAGGTAATCTAGGAAGTGTTTGGAGAGCGTTGGAGATAACTTCCTGGTGCAAGTGCTGGAGGGACCAACTAGAGGCCGTGCTCTTCTTGACCTGCTTCTCACAAACAGGGGAGAATTGGTGGGGGATACAGAAGTGGATGGCAACTTGGGCAGCAGTGACCACCAAATAACGGAGTTCAGGATCCTGACAAAAGGAAAAAAAGGAGAGCAGCAAAGTATGGACCCCTGTGACTCCCTCAATGAAATGATGGACAGGATCCCCTGGGAGGCCAGTCTGAGAGGGAAAGAAATCCAGGGCAGCTGGTTTTATTTTAAAGAAACCTTACTGAGGGCACAGGAACAAACCATCCTGATGTGCAGAAAGAAAAGCAAATATGGCAGGCAACCAGCCTGGCCTAGCGAAGAACTCTCTGGTGAGCTCAAACACAAAAAGGAAGTTCACAAGAAGTGGAAGCTTGGACAGGTGACTAGGGAGGAGTACAAAAATATTAATTGGGCATGCAGGGATTAAATCAAGAAGGCCAAAATGCAATTGGAGTTGCAGGTAGCAAGGGACACGAAGGGTAGCAAGAAAGGTTTCTACAAGTATGTCAGCAACAAGAGGAAGGTCAGAGAGAGTGTGGATCCCTTACTGAATGGGGGAGGCAACCTAGTGACAGATGATTAGGAAAAGGCTGAAGTGTTCAATGCCTTTTTTTACCTCGGTCTTCACAGGAAAGTTCAGCTCCAAGACTGCTTAGGGAGCACTGTATAGGGAGAAGGTGAGTAGTCCTCAGTGGTGAAATAACAGGTTAGGGACTATTTAGAAAAGCTGGATGTGTACAAGTCCATGGGGCTAGATGCAATGCATCCGAGGGCGCTGACAGAGATGGATGATGCAACTGCAGAGCTATTGGCCATTCTCTTTGAAAACTCATGGCAATCAGGGGAGGTTCTGGACAACTGGAAAAGGGCAAATATAGTGAGGCTGACAAACTAGTCAGCCTCACCTTAGTCCCTGGAAAAATCATGGAGTCAGTCTTCAAAGAAGCCATTTCTAAGCACTTAGAAGAGAAGAAAGTGATCAGGAACAGTCAGCATGGATTCACCAAGGGCAAGTCATGCCTGACCAACCTGATTGTCTTCCATGATGAAATGACTGACTCTGTGGATGCAGGGAAAGCAATGGATGTGATATACATTGACTTTAGCAAGGCTTTTGATACGGTCTTCTACAGCATTCTTGCAAGGAAGTTTGATGAATGGACTGCAAGGCGGATAGAAAGCTGACTGGATTGTCAGACTCAACAGGTAGCAATCAATGGCTCAATGTCTAGTTGGCAGCCAGTACCAAGTGGAATGCCCCAGGGGTAGATCCTGGGGTCGTTTTTGTTCCATATCTTCATTAACAAGCTTGTAGATGGGATGGAGCACACCCTCAGCAAGTTTGCAGATGACACAAAGCTGGGGAACGTAGTAGATATAAAAGAGGGTAGGTCTAAAATTCAGAGTGATCTACATGAATTGGAGGATTGGGGCAAAATAAATCTCATGAGGTTCAAACAAGGACATGTGCAAAGTCTTGCACTTAGAACAGAAGAATCCCAGGCACCACTAGAGCCTATGGACTGACTGGCGAAGAAGACGATAAGTTGGATATGAACCAACAGTGCGCCCTTGTTACCAAGAATACTAACAGCATACTGGGCTGCATTAATAAAAGCACTGCCAGCAGATCAAGGGAAGTAATTATTCCGTTCTATTCTATACTGGTGAGGCCATATCTGGAGTACTGTGTCCAGTTTTGGGCACCCCACTACAGAAATGATGTGGACAAGCTGGAGAGAGTCCAGCAGAGAACAACAAAAATGGATTAGGGGGCTGGTGCACAAGATTTAGGAGAGGCTGAGGGAACTGGACTTATTTAGTCTGCAGAAGAGAAGACTGCGTGAGGATTTGATAACAGCCTTTAACTACCTGACGGGTGGTTCCAACGAGGATGGAGCTAGACTTTTTTCACTGGTGCCAGATGACAGAAAAAGGAGCAATGGTTTCAAGTTGCAGCAAGAGAAGTTTAGGTTGGATATTAGGAAAAAACCTCTCTCATTAGGTGTGGTGAAACACTGGAATGGGTTTTCTAGAAAGGTGGTAGAATCTCCATCCTTGGAGGTTTTTAAGTCCTGGCTCAACAAAGCCTTCACTGTAATTATCTAGTTGGGGATGGTTCTGCTTTGATGAGGGGGTTGGACTACATGATCTCCTGAGGTCCCTTCTAACCCTAATTTTCTATGATTAATGACCAGCAAAAAGAAGCTAAGCCCTTGAGGTACAGTGAATGATTATTACTCAATAAATGCTTAGTGAAGAATTGTTTATTGCTTTTAAATAGAAAATAAGAGAGCCATATGGCTGTAGAATTTTATTTTTCAGTTGGCACTTTAGTGTCAATTGATATATGTAGGAACTGTCTAAAGATTTAAGGTCTTGAATTCAATCAAAATTACTTGAAGCTTTAACATTCCATTTAGCTTATACATTTGTTTGACCTTTCTGGTTTCAAGAGCAGGTCAAAATTCTCTCAGGAGTTAGAAGTGACTGATATCCATGACACAGAGCCCATATTCTGGCTAGGATGCCAAGATGTTTTATTTGGCCAAGGACTGACTTGTTACTGCCTGTGCAACTGTCCGAACACTCCAAAAAAAGTTTGTAATCTTCACCCCACCCCCATGATTGCTTTTTGACATTTTACCATTTTTAAAGAGAATCTGTATCTCACTATAAAACAATGTCCCCCTGTCTGTTCATAAGGGCATTGACAAATGAAACAATTACAGACAAATGAAACAATAACAGGGTATATGAAAAGGAAAGGCTAAATTGCAATAATTTACAACTTGTTTCATTCAGGAACTAGTCACTGTAGTTTAGCCTCACTCACTCCAATATAGTGGTAAACAGACAGAACAGTTACAATGATCAGCTAACTTATGTGCAATAGGACCCCTCTCAAATATATTTGTTGATCTGTCCATTGCCTAAGAAAAGCAACTGGTTAGCTGAATTCAATAGGACTACTCATGTACAGGCAGTCCTCGACTTAACAACATTTTGAGTTTCAATGAATACCACTTATGACCTTAATAAATGGACACCCTGTTTCAAGGTTCCAGCACAGGTTTCAACTTTATGACACTCAGTACAGCTGCGTCCAGCTAGTAAGTCTGTTGGGGTGGAGGGGGAGGGGGCAGATCAATGCCCCAGCAGCAAAGGAGGGATTGGGCCTACGGCTAGGACAAGCGCTGCCCAGATGGGGTGGGAGGCGACCGGGGGGTGGGGGGGTTCCCACTGCCACACACTGCTGGTCCAGGAGGGCACAAGGGGGTGTGTCCCTGGACCTGCACGGGAAAGGCGGGACTAGGGCTGCACCATGCTGTGCTCTGGATGGGCATGGCAGCACTGCTGCCCTGCTGCCACTGGCCCAGCTGGGGTGGGGGCAGGTGAGGGACAAAGGCACGGCTTGCTCCGGGCATGCACGGTGGTGTTGGGGGCAGGGGCTATGCCCCGTCACCACTTGCCCAGCCCAGGTGGGGTGGGTGCACAACAGAGCAGATGCACTGCCTCTGGATAAGCGGCGCATAGTGGCAGGAGCTGCCCCCACCTCCCTGTACCCCCCAGACAAACTGCAGCTCCATCCCAAGCCTGCCCCACCCTGGTTGGGTCAGCAGTGGTAAGCCCCACTCCCAGCGCCACCATGCTCACCTGGCACAGATCCAGGGGCAAGCCCCCCGTGCACTCCCGGACCAGAAGCATGCAGAGGCAGGAGCCCCAACCCCCAGACAAGCCATGCCTTCGTCCTGTGCCCACACTGGCTGGGCAGCACTTGCCCCAGCCCCTGTCCCAGCCCAAATCCCTCCTTTGCTGCCAGGGCGTTGATCTGTCCCCTCCCCTTCCACCACAACAGACTTACCAGCTGGACACAGCTGTATTAAGTGTTGTAAAGGAGCCAATCCCCCATTTATAACATTGTTCCCATGGGGAAATTGGTTCCGAGTTGCAACATTTGACTTACAACACAACTGGTCCCTGAAAACTGCCTCATAAGTCTGAGGACTGCCTGTACTAAAATATTTTGTTAGATAGGGGCATTAGTGTTCAGTTTCTCATAGGGTTTAGTCTGAAGTGCACATGACTAATTAAGAATTTAGCTATTAATGGGTAGAAATACAGAAATAAGTTACTTTCACATTAGCAAATGGACCACTCATCTCCTCAAAAATAATCTACCCATAATGGCCATTTCCTAGTGTCTTAAGTTCTTATGCACCTTCTAGGAGAGGTCAGAACCAGAGATGACCATGGGGCCCCACCCAAAGCATAGGGCCCAGGGCAGTTGCCCCAATTTGCTCCCCCCCTCACCCTCCTCCAGGGACAGCCCTCATCAGAGCATTTAAGTGCTTTGAACTTAGAACTAGATTGAACTTTTTACATTTTTTAAACTGGACACTATTGCTATGGCAGAACTAATGGGGAGGATTTGTTTACATTCAATATGAATGATTACCTGTATTATCGGCTGAGTTATAAAAGGATGGAGATAAGGCATCAGTTTGCAGTAGACATCGGCAATATTTAAATGCTGTGCTACCACAGTGATAAATCCTACTGCACCATAACGAATCCAAAGATTAGGATGGCACAGGAAAGGTGCTGGAAAAAGATTAAGATGTTAGATGGACTATTTAAAAATATACGGTTCAAACTGAAAAGGCAAAGCTGTCCTGTATTTGCCAGATTACACATCCACATTTGGATACCCCCAAAGTATCATTTCCAAGTTCAGACCTTCCTTCTCAAGGGTGGCACGCTCAGGCCTCCCAGGAATCTTTATAATGAGTTTGTTGGCTTTGGAACAGGCATCTGAGCCAAGATCTTCAAATGGTATACCTAACATTCTGCTGGAAGAGCAATACTGACAGACTCTAAACAAAAAATAGTTCCAAGCCAGCATAAGGAAAAACGAGCAATACTGATGAGAATCAATCCAAATTCACACTCAAAGCATACTTGTACATGTGATAGGGGTTCAATCCCCCCAAGTTTCATTTTATGTCACCTAAATAGAACTGGTGGTTTGTAATGGAAACCCTCCGTTTCAATTTTTCCATCACATCCCAACCCTTTTATTTATTTATTTATTTATTTATTTTTGTCGGAGCCAGAGCCTGCCCCCATGGACAAGCCAGCCTACTCCTGCTGGAGGCGGGAGAGGTCGGGGGGAAGGATTGGGCTCCTTGCCACTTTTGCCTTCAGCAGATGCTTGCAGAAAGCTGCAAGGGGCCGATCCTTCCCCTCCACTATGAAGCCTGCCTCCCCCCACTGCGGCTTGGGGGGGGGGTTGCTGTCGTGTTGAGTGGCCCCTGAGCTGCAGAGGGCCTTGGTCCTTCTCTCTGCAGCAGCTCCACCTCCTAAAGCTGCTCAGGAGAGCTACTAGTGGGCTCGGTGCTGCCCCAGTTCCAACGCAGCACCTGGCCCGATCCAACTGTTCCCTAAGCCCACCCGGGGAACAATACCCAGCAGGCTTCCAGCAGGCAGGCTCAGGGAACGGCTGGATCAGGCAGGGTGCTGTCTCTGAGCTGGGGCAGCACCTGAAGTGAGGAAGACATCAGTCATAGCAAAGAAGCTGCAACTCATTACATGGAAGAAGGAAATACAAACACAATATCAAGGATCTAATACAGGATTACGGAATTATATGATATCTGAAATGGACTAAAGGCCCAAGCCTGCAGAAGACACATGCCTCTTAATACCTATTTCTGTCTGATAAATGCAGAAGAAGCAGAGAGAGAAGTCAATCTTATCGAAGCCACACCGAAATCAGCATAAACCTCTCCAAAGCACGGACTGACAGCAGGAATGAGAAAAGTTCTGGGAACAGAGGTTGGTTTATTTTCTTTCCGTTCCTAAAAGTAAGCTTCACTTGTTTCATAGAAATGGTTATTTTAAAACTCTAAACAACAGGCTTTGGCTTAGCAGCAGCTTATCAACAAACTGGAAGGCAGTTTTAAGCAGAAGTCTAAAACATCTTGGGGTAAGTCATATACTGAAAAAGTAATCTGACAGTGAAACTTTATGCACTATAAGGCTTTTTTTTTTTTAAACAGAAAAAACAGTTTGCCAACTTACCTATATCACAAGCAAAATCATAGATGTGTGGTTTTTGCAACAGCCCTAACTGACACATACAGGTAAGAGCGTTGAGGGCCTTATAAATGACAAATTCTTCAGCATCGCTGAGTCCTTGCTGGAGTAGTGGTTTTAGGATTGATGAGCTTTGCCAACCAACATAAGCAGCAACACCTGGAATCCAACAAGAACAAACCTTCATTGTACAGTGCAAATCAGCAGTCTCCCACAAAAAATCCAGCCAAGATAACTTACTCTGTATATAGAGTCAGTATACATGTTTTGTGAAAGTGTTTTAATCTTTAAACATCTTTAAAGTTGATATTGTATTCTTTTAAATTAATGTTTTCTCCTTACAGCCTGTGTAATTTAACCCTTTAAAGGGATTCTGCACATGCATTAGTAGTTGCAGAATTAGGGCCTAAATTACTAACATTAAGAACAGTGTGTTATATATCAAGTCAGGAAAAATATAAAAACAAAAAGTTTGCTTGTTTTTACTGTACTCCAGGAACTTATGGTAACTGAACAAAACATGAAAAATGGAGCTAGGGAATTTCTAATATTGCAAGTGCTATGTTTTCCTCTAATTCTAAATGCAAGAAAAAAGTTTTCAAAATCTAACAGTTTTCTTTTTCAGTGTTCATATCCCTGCTTTTATTAGAGATGCATAGAAAACTGAGAAAGCTGAGAATTTGGTCATAAAGAAAGGAGGAGGTTCTCTTTTGTATGGATTTAGGCCTGGAGCCTGCAAAGTGTTTAGCAAGGGCTGACCCATGAAATCACAAAGAGCCTCATCGAAATCAGATTTGGATGCACATGAAAGCAAACTGTTAGAGTCTGAAACTAAAGAGGAACACCAGAAACAAGGGTCCAATACTCCAGGAAAAAAGGAATAAGTGTAAAATTCAACAGTATGTATTCAGTGGGATAGAGGCTGGGGAAAAAAAAGATACAAGATTCTTTCACAGGATTGTGTCTTCTCTTTCCCAGTCGTAACTGCATGAGATGTTTGCTAAACTAGAAGCAAAATAACTACGTATTCCATATATTGAACTAAGATCTAAAACCCAATCCAAATCCAGGCCCAAATCCAAAATGTTAGTCTTGTCTAATTTATAGTAATTAAAACTATTAACGCATTTTAATTTTCTCCCCTAAAGTATCACTAGCTGTAGCTTTGAGATGTTAGGATACTATGAAGTAACATTTGTTGTCAAAAACAGAGGGGAGGGAGGTGGAGGGATTTTTTTTTTTTTAAATGGTGTCCTTAAACAAACTGACTTCTTTTTAATATTACTCATCCTAGAGCGAAGTTGCCCTTAATTTCAAGATAAAACCAAATTTAGATGTATTCTGCCAATATAAAAACAGTGAATTCATCCAATTCCTTTGAGCCCGAGCAACCTAAACACAACAGCAGTTCTAGGGAACATTTTTTCCTTCCAACAGACTGCCAGCAGAAGTGTGTGGACAGGAAACTCCCTGCTGGGATTATCTGTCAGGATGTTATGGGTATATCCCATATGATCAGCCTCTGGCAACTGAAAGGATGCCAGACATTAATGGATCCCAGTCCTCTCTAGCTTTACCTCCATCAAGTGAACATTCTTTCCTACAAATGGCAACCATGACAATTTTCTAACTGATCTCAGCAAATGGAAAGAAGTTTTCTGCTGGATAAACAAGGGTGGTTGTCCACCCTCAGAACTGGTTGTCCGAGATCATGTGACTTCATCTCTGGTAGAGGTCCCAACCTTTACTAATTCATGGGTAGTAATAACAAGCACATGATGTGCTGTGATGAACATCAGACTTCACTCAGTCTTGGTTTTAATTTCCTGAGGCTTTGAGTAACATTGGAGAGTCTGGCAAGAAAATATGTTGCCCGTATTTGGGGATCAATGATTTCTTGTTTCAGCCTCATTATGTGATGTTAATACAAATGCTATTACAACGTCAGCACATGCCAGTTACTTTCCTACAACATCCAAGACAAAACAGGAACTATTGTATCTCTGCTAGCCAGGTATCTAAACTATTATTAATGCTGGGCACTATAATTAGCAGATAAAAAAAACGAAACAACGACAAGCGAGCTGGCAGAGACAGGAAAAATGACAACACCCAGAACACAGAATATATCTTTGGAGCATTACTTAAATTTTTCATGGTGGTTTAAAGACAAAAAAAGAATCAGGGCTGGGAAAGGGAGTGTAGTTTAAAAAATACTCCTGATTGTGTACGTTCATCAATGTGTGTCACATTTCTTTATACCCCTTTCTGCAGGGAACCTGGAATACTCTGGGACCTAGCCTTTGGCCACATCTTTACTGTGTGACAATTGTAGTATTTATCAGCCATATCTATAGCAGGAGTGTCAAAATCCAGCCAGTAGGCCAGATCCACCCAAGGAGCCCCATCCTCCACCCAAGGAAACCCAAAAATATTATAAGGCAAGGATTTGTAAACAAGTGATTTAAAAATAATCCTATTTTGAATGCAAGTATTCTTTAAATCACTCTACCTTGCTACAAAAAAACAAAAACAATCATGAGCAGTAAATTGCTTATTGCTTTATTTCTAAATTACTAAAGTCTCTACAAAAAAAGTTTTTTTCTGAGTGTCAAAATCTCCAAAACTTGTTTGATGCTTAGATGTAAATCAAATATTCAGCTAAGAAACCAAGTACATACCAACTATGCTGTCAAAGAAAGCTCCCCGGAGATGCCAGTCATTCTTATCGTTCAGGAAAGTAATCATATGAGACAGGAGAACATCGTTTGCTTTTTGACGTCCAAAAAAAACGCAGAGACGTGTTATTCCATTTTCCATTAGAGTCTGTTTCACAATGTTTTCTGGGTCGCTAAGCAAAGTAACAACTTTCTGCTGGACCATTTCATGCAAGGCCTGCAATTCTGCAACAGATGCACACAATCAGCTAGAAATTGAACTGTGGGCATTTATTATACTGACTGTTAAATGATGTAAACTAATAAGTAATTCTAAAGTACAGGTGACGCTGTAAGAGAGACATGCACCTGGTTCACTGCAGTAAAAAAGCCATGCTTACAAATGAATTCTTGTTCACATTTTGAATTGGAAGGTGCTGGGGAGACATCATATTTGTACTAATAATATATCTTAAATTGCCCTGTTACTGCTTCCACTGAGATAACCAACTCTTTGCACTTATAGCTCAAGCATAGCTCAAAATCGTAAAAAAAATGTTAGAATAAGTCAATGGCTCAACAGCAACCGAAACACTTTGAAGCAATAGTGTAGCAACTGCGCATTCCTTTGATAGTCAGCTGTTTCATGTTTCCTAAATAGATACTTAAAAATAAATCTACCACCTAGGTTGCTTATCTTTATTAGCATTACAGAAATAAGCAAGCACCATTAGAAGGGGGTAAAAAAGATATTTCAAGTTTCATTCAGTTAACAATTATCCTTGCTGAATGGGAGTCCCAAAATGATAAACGAGTATCAGGCATTCATTGCCAAGTCATACACTCAGATAGTTCTATTCTGTGACTTCAGGGAAGATGCAACTTTATTTAAAAAAAATCTCTCATCAGGAAAGATATCCAAGTGAAAGTAGGTTAAAGGAGACTCAAAGAAATATCAGTTATTGTCATGTCAGCTTTTCAAGGCAAATTTATGATCAATCCTTAACCAATCAAAGGCAGTGTAGTTTCTTGAAAAAATACACAAAAGTTTAACCATGTATGTGATGTTTGCTCCTTTAGGTAATTTTCTGGGTTTTTTGCAGTGTCCCATGTACAATTTTGTTCATTCTTCAGAAAACTATAGACTTTACAACTGCATTAGACATGGGGGAGGAAGGGGACTGGAGAGACATGGGGGAGTAGGAGAGTCTTCCTGCCTAGTAAGAAGACTAAATCCCCAGAAGTAAAGAACACTCAGAAATGGATCAAAGGAAAGTATGGTGGTTCATGCTTGCATGCTTTAAAAGCTCAAACTAATTCAGAAGCATCCCAGAGGTAAAAAGAAATGTCACTACCTGTGTCGTAATTGTCACTAGGGTGAGATGCCTCATCCATTTCTTCACCATTTGGCTCATTTTCCATGTTTAGGTTTTTCAGCTGTACTAATTCCAGAAATCTCAGAGCTGTTTCTGCCAGCAGTGCTATGTTCTCTGTAATGATAAATATGTATGTCCATATTTTTTTCGTTTCAAATTAAGAACTGTGCAAGTATGGGATTTGCAAATTTGAAGACAATAACACTAACAGAAAAGCCAAGCACTATAGTCAACTGTTGTGAAAGTTCCCATCTGTGTTCTGCAAACCCATCTTAGTTGTAACCTATTACCTTACTGCAACTGCAGCCTCAGTGGAAATGCCAGGTGCCACAATTCACTTTTGTGACACGAAGAAATGGGGAAGTTAAAACGAAACCAAGTAAATTTACAACATAAATTAAACTAGTTTTTCCAAACCTGAAAAGGTTAATAGGCCACAGACAAATAATATAACATTGAGAGAATTTAACAGCAAATAGCTAAAAGTTAACATGACAACAAATACTAGTTTAGGTGCATCTCTAAAATTTGTTTTGGGATGTATATGGTTGATTACCCTACAATTACATGCATATAATCCTGGTGTATCTAGACCAGCACATTAAATGAATTTAAGTATCAGTGAATTTTGGGGTGGGGGAAACATTTAAATTAATTTGATTTTTATTTTTCAAGGCTTAAACTTACTACACTTATCTGAATTGAAGAAAAGTTAGTAGTGTAGCAGTAGATGTTTTCTACCAACATGCAAAAGAAAGTCAGACCACCAGTCCTCTGGCAGTCACCAACAAAGTGCTTTGCAGCAGAACTTGCGGAAGTGCTGAGAGAAGCTTTTTCTTCATTTCAGTGTATTTGACTAATTAATAAAATTAAAAGAGAGTGGCATTTAAAAAACAGAAGCCTTGATTTCCTCCTTCAATCTCCGATTAAAAAAGAAAGGATAAGTTCTAATACTTTCAAAATATTGAAGATAGAGTGGATTTGATATAAATCACATCGATTTAAACCATGAATGAAATCGTGATTTAAAATCGCTAGTCAGGAAGCCTTGATTTATTCTTTGTTTTCTACAAAAACACATTCTTGTTGTTTGATATCCTTTATTCATTTAACTTCTTGAAACTTTGCACTTTTAGAAAAAGGTAAGGGCTTGACTGTGTGTATAAAAAACTTGCAGAGAGACAATAGGGCTGATGGGTGGGTAACCTAACCAGGTCTGTTATCTCCTATCTCCATATACTGCTGGTAGGATATTATTATCTCTAGAGACAACAAACTCTCCCTATGACTGAAGAAGGGTGTTTGTGCCCAAAAGCTTGCAAAGAACAATTTTTCTAACTATTTAGCTGGTAAATCTTTACTAACCTATAGAGGAGCCTCTGAGAACCCCATAAGATTGGGCCCTTAGTATAGTCCATGGCCTGTTATTACCTATTCATAAAACTTCTAAAAAGGCTACATGAATATATTGTCTCAAATGGCATATAATTAGAAGTTTCAATCCCAATTCCATGATGATATCTTTGATCTTTAATACATCTTAAATTAAAACTATATGTTTATTTTTTAAAAGCATCCCAACCAAAAAAAAAAAAATCAAATAGGATTAAATAAACAAACCTGATTTAAATAAAAAATCCAATTTTTTTTTTAAATCATTGATTTTTATCTACCTTGGTAGAAGAAAAATGTGGCCAGAAAAAATTAGTTCTATTTACTAACTACGGCAAATACCTTCATTATTAGTTTTAAATACAAAACACTTTGACAACCTTACTGTTTTCTTACGTTGCTTGATTTAAAGCTAATAAAAACCCATTGAAAAGCCTGGGTTTTTTTGTATTTTGAACTGAATTCTAAACTTGCAGTTTGACTATAGGCTGCCTGACAAGTTATAAACAGAAAAAAAAAAAAATCAATGTTAAAATATGGGCGAACAAAGCACAAAAACAAAAATGATCATGAGCAGTAAACTGCTTATTGCTCCATTTCTAAATGACTAAAATATCTACAAAAAAGTATAAAAGTAAACAAATTGACAATGAACCTGCACTAACATCTGAATGTTATATAACTGCTTAAATAAATGTGTCAATAAAGCATAACATATATTGACCGGTAAAAACAATTCATTTTACAGCAACCACTGGAAAAATCACTTTTTTTTCCCGTAAGCAGTAGTAGGAATAAAAATTCAAATCAAGGATTTAAATGTAGGTTTCTCCAATGGCTGATTTCAATCAAAGGGATTTAAAATCTGTTAATTAGTTCATCCTGATATAAATCATCTGTTACTTCAAGTTAAAACACGTTCACAAAGTCTGTGTGGAGCAAGAGAAGATGACAGAGGAAGGCCTATTTACCCACTCAGATACTTATTGGTAAGTAGAATGAGTGCAATGAAAATTTCTACTCTACCTACCCTTACTTTCTAGGGGAAAAGGGAATGCCCCTGGTGTTGTCCTAAATATTCCCAAAGGTTCAGGAATGGGGAAGAGCCTGCCACTGACTCTTCCTGTGCTGATATACCAAGAATCCCAAACTGCCTTAATTTCACCCGAGTGACAAAGAGTACAAGTAGACAAAGATCCAAATGCTACTCCACCAATTACATACCCAAGTGCTATTCTATATCACCCTATTTGAGTCCCTGAATTCATCAGTGCATCCGTGTTTATAATATTCTGTCATCTTAGGGTGCAGACCAATGTAATATTTGAACCATTCCAAGAATTTCAATAACTGGAAACAGGTTCACAATTGTTCTGAGTCAGGGGTGTCTGCATGTATGTGGCTAAATGCAGGCACCCTTTAGGAACTGCAGTGCTGTCAAATTACCACCAGGAGGTAGTAGTTAACACCCAACCCAACTGTAGCAGTCTGTTCCACTTTTTCACTAACAGAGTTTAATAAAAGCCTATTCCTGCACTTTACTGAAAGCTACGTGGTGGTACCTGTCTGGGAATGCCTAGGTATATATACAGGACGGAGAATCTGCCTGGACCCCTGCTTCTGGGTTCCTTAAAGGCTGGGTGCTTAGGAGCTGCCAGAACTTTTGTCACTTTTAAAGGCAGACAAGGGTCTTTGGGTAGAGAGATCTTTTACTAGACCAACTAAATGGGTGGAAAAAGTGTTCCTTGCAAACTTTTGGGCACAAATACCCTTCTTCAAGGATAGAGAGGTTCTGCTGTTGTTTTGTGTTCTCCTGGATGGAATAGAAACCAATATGGAAAATGCAGGTCTGTGAAAACGCAAAATGTGTGGCAGTGAGGATCAGAGGCCATGGGAGACAACAGGTATGAATGAGACAGGTAGGTGGGGGTGGTGAAAAGGGGCAAATGTTGACCTGGTGATAGAATATAGCTGCTAAAATGTAGGGAGGTTACCTGTCACTTTTAAAGAGCACTTTCCCCCAAGCCACTCAGCAATTTACTCCAATTCCTAGAAACTGACCAGGGTTCAGTGCATCCCAGACTGATTTGGGAGCAGAGGGGAAGGCCACACAAGGGAGCAGGGTGCTTGGGTCCCTGATTCTGTGCATATGGAAGCTGCTCTCTGCTGCTTTTACACAGCTGGTTAGTTTCCTTCAACTGGTGACAGTGGAGTCCTTGGGCAGCCCCAATGAAGCCCCCAGGACCAAGAAGCAGCAGGTCAGGCAGCTCCCCCCACCTGGCTACATCCCACCCCAAATAAGCCTGGAATTCACTGAACCCTGGTCAGCTGCCAGCACTGGGAGGAAATTGACCACATCTTTAAAAAGGTGGCTGAGAGCGGTCCCCAGTTTCCAACCAGGGACACTGGGGCAGTAGAGTTCTGGTTTTGTACCAGATCATGTGCAGGGGTCGCCATGCAGGGATTTGGGGGGAGGGGAGGGAGGGGAAGGTGAGCAGCAGCAGTGTGAGACACTTGGAAGACCAACCAGACACAGACACTAGTTATGAAGTGCTTGGTATTCAACACGTAACACATAACCAAAGAACCAGTTCAAAATAACACTTGATTATCCAAATATAGTTTTGAAGTGATTCAGAAGGTTTAAATCATTCTAACCTGGCTTGTTTGTGTGCCTGGATGACTATGCTTTCAAAACTGCATTTAAACCAGTCTAAGTGTCATGTCTGCCTACGAATTTAGCCTTAAGACTAAGTCGCAAAAAGGCAGCAAGGAAGAAAAGGACCTACCAACCTTCTCTATTTAATTGTTTTTTTTCAGAGGCTTATACCAGATGGAATAGCATCACGTTCCAGCATCTAAAAGGTAAAGTAGGATCTGGCTCAAAAGTGCTTTATTAAAAATATTATAGAGTTTTTACACACAGCTTGAAGAGTGGCTCCTGCCAAAAGTTTTAATTCACATAAAGCAGATACTGCTGTCAACAAACTTTTATCCTTACAGCATGGAATACCCACCAAATCAACGACAGCTGTGGTTACTAAGGGGAAACCAGCCTGTGCTGGGGGCACTCTCGCTGCAGTAGCTCTACAGCTACCAGTTCTTGAGCTAGCTCATTTTAAAACTAGCAAAGGTAGCTCTACACTTGATCTGAGCCTTCAAGATGCTATTGTAGTCACTTCCAATACTGCAGTGCACAGAGCCTGAAGTGACTTTATGTATACAGCCAAACTATTTCAGGACAGTGGAAAATGATTGGAGTAACAAGAAAAGTGTAAGAGGGGTTTCCCCAGAATCTTACCAGCATATGCCAGTCTGACGATAGTGGCTTCATCTTGTGCCAGATGTGCTATGCCTGGCAAAATGTATTCTGGGTAAATGTTGATGTCATTGCGTGGCACCTCTTTGACCAGAGCAAGAACTTTAGTTAGTGTCCTCACAGATTCTGCCCTCACCCTAGGCACAGAATCGTTGCTGAATTGTAACAGATAAGGCGTAATGCGATCCAGCAGAATCTCCACACTTAATCTTGGTGCTAAATGGAGAATTAGTTCCAAGGCAGCCAGTTTTGAATCACAATATTTGAGAGTCTGTAAACAGGAAGTTATCACAGACACTAAAATAACCAGCCCATTCTCTTTGGTCTCTCCCTCTGCTTTCTCAGTCCGATCATGCCCACAGAGATTGTGGATTATATTGTCCAAATCCTTACGTATGACCAGTATACGTTCGTCGGCTGATACAAAAGTTTCCTTGGCAAATTGTGCCATGTAAGGCTGGAGAAAAGTATAAAATAGTTCAGGAAATGCATTATTACGTTGCTGTTTCAAGTAATCCTCTGCTGCTAAACGTTTATCTGGCTCACAGTGGATCATCTGAGTGACCTTAAGAGAGGTAGGAGCGAAGAAGTGGGAGAAAAGGTTACAAAATTCAGAAATTTAAAATACGCAAGGTAGTTTAACACTTAAGCAAGTCAAATAGAGTTTCTATAGAACAAAGTGTTATTTACCAGTTGTCTGATACTGCGATCTTCAATTTTGTTCAGGACTTGATCAGGGGAAAAGAGTCCATTTCTATATGCCAAAAGCTGAGACAAGTCAAACAACGGTACACCTTCTGTGAAGAGCTCTGCTATTACACAGCCTAGAAAACATCAAACTTTTCTGAGCATTATGAAATAAAAACTTGTCTGCTATCCAGGGACAAACAAAAATAAGTGTTGCACAATTCTCAACTGAAGAAAACCATGAAGGGGATCAAATATTTGAAGTATCAAAGGACAGTTTAAAGCAACTCTTTATCATGAAAGCTCACTATATGACATCTGTAGTTTCAAAAACTTGCTTTTGAATGTAATTACTACGCATTGCAAGCACGCAATGTCTTTGAAACATTTCATGCATTTAAACAGCAGAGGGTAGTAGTGTTAAGAAATAAGGCACGGACTTTAAGCACCTGCTGGCCACAAAATGCAAAACAAGAAAAGGAACACATCACTGTCATGTGGAAGAAGAGCACTAATAAACAACCCAGAATGCAGGCAAAGGAAAAGGGGAGACAGAGCTAAGTAATTAAGCGCTCTCAGCTAGTAGCTGAACAGCCTTTGTTACTATAGAGATGCTTAATGATGGTCTTTGTCAACAAAAGTTGCCAGATTATTAGGATCAGGACCCTGATCTAATCATATTTGTTAGTTTGCTAAGTACAGAAAACCATACTTTTAAACTTTAGGTCCCAATTTTACAATCTAGCCCACATGGGTACAGTGCCACTAATGAGCAGGAAGTTGGACTACATGATCTCCAGAGGTCCCGTCCTACTTTTCTAAGTCAATAGGACTCCAAAGGTACAAACTATAAAGTCAGACCCACTGACACCATTAAAAAGAAGTAAGGGTTACAACTAAACTTTAGACAGTCTCTCCAGGACATAAGTGAAGGTACACTGGCACAGCAGTTTATACTCCCACTGCTCAGGTACCATAGCCATATGTGCATGATGGAAACTACATGAACCCATACATTTTTATACTACTTCTGCCTATAGGAAGTTTTAGGTCCCAGAACCAATTCTACAGTTTTATTTGTAAAAATATTTGTTTCTACTGTCAAAAGAAAAAAAAATCCTCACTGATGATGCAAAACCATAAGTCACATGACTCTTGTTCAATTTCCCCGCCCCCACCAAATACCTGCAGAAAAGATGTCCATTGCACGCTTCAATTCCCCTCCTGTTCGCTGATTGCTGTTTGCCAAATCTACTAATGGAGTTGAAGGATCTCGCATGTTCTCCAGCTCTGTGGCAAACAAGCTACCATCAACAAAGCGCTCTGGGGCAATATAACAAGTCCTCCTTCGTGATGTATCAAAGAAATAATTGAAGTCAGCCGGATTGTCCTCAGGAAGATAGGTCGGTTTAAAACTGGCAAAGTCAGTCAGAAGAACCCAGTTCCAACTGGTCACCATCACATTTTCAGTTTTGATGTCCCCGTGACGGACTCCAGATTTGTGGGCCTGGTCTACAGCAGTCAAGATCTGGAAGGCTATCCACCTCTTTTCAATGTTGTTTAGGAACGGCCTGGTGCTGATTCGATCGTAAAGGTTGTCCCGCACGTACTGCCTGAACAGCATAGCTGCTTTCTCAGACAAAGTTGCCTTCTGGAAGGGAAGGCAGTTCTGTGCAGAGTGCAGCCTTATCTTCAACTCCTCCAGCTCCTGCTTGTAGCTGGTAAGTGGCAAAGTGGGATCCTGAATGGCAAACACCTTCACCACCACCAGCCCTTCCCTGTGCTTGGCCCGCGCCACTTTGAAGAAGCGCGTGCTCCCCAAGCTTTTGTCGTACTCGAAGTCATGGATGTCCGAGAAATAGCTGTCCACCGAGAGGATCTGAGAAGGGGCGATGCCAGCCAGCTGGTTCCCCATGGTGATGCTGTCCGTCCGGGAGGTGCAGGCCTCCGCGCTTTGCTGCTTGGCCTGAAAGACAGTCCTGAGGCTATTTAAGCTTTCAAGTTAGCACCTGTCCTCTTCGCACCTCCCAGGTTGGTCAGAGCCCCCCACCCAGACAGGCCTCCCTTTCCCTGGGGCAAACTTGGCACCTACTTGGTGCTTCATGGGGAGGCTCCAGGGGGGTAGCCTGGGCCTTTTTACCAGCAATTAACAGGGGAGGGCGGGGATTTCAAAGTGCCAACCCAGGGTTTTCACAGTGCCAGCCCCACCCTAAGAGGGCAGGCCCACAGGCTGCTGATCCCCAATCCCCGCAGGGACGGGGCCCAGGCAGGGATGCTGGATGTGGAAATCGAGCTCCCTCCCCCCCATCTCTGCTCCGGCGCCGGTCTCCCGGCGGGGGGAGAGATGCAGGGGGGCAAGAAAGCAAGCGCTGGCCGCGGGGGTTCCTCCCAGCCGCAGCATCCCCCTCCCCTCCGGCCGGCAGCACTCACGGGAGGGCGGTGGGCAGCTCCGCAGAAGCGGCAGCCGCGACGCGGGCGCCTGTGCAGGCCAGGCCGGGCCAGGCCGGGCCGGCGCCGTGAGCTCACATCCTGCAGGCGGCGCAGACGGGCTCCGCCCCTGGGCGGGGACTGCGGGCCTGGGCGGTGCCGCCCCGCCCGGGCACTCAGCGCTCACTGGCCTGGCGCGGCCCTTTCGGAGCTCGCTGCTCCCGCCCCTTCCTTCAAGCAACTCCTGGAGTGGCGGGCTTGTGAAGGAGTCTGCCCCTATCTTGGTACAGGGATCCCCCCTCAGGTGCAGCTTGACCCTCTGCAGCCAGAAGAGCCGGGACCCCTCCTTGGTTTTTAAGCCGGCGGGGTTGTTTGGGGCCTTGGTGACGCGTAGTGGTGCACTCCCTGCGAAAGGCACCGCCGGCCGTGCCTGCGGGCAGTCACTGCTCGCCACCCGCCTTCCCCCGCTGTTGACACCGCCAGCGGCGCCTGCAGGTGGTCCACAGATGCCACCGCCAACTGCTGGCGGCGTGTGCGGGTGGTCGCTGACCAGCGGTCATCACTCGCCACCCCCACTGCTGCCAACAAGGCTGCCGCAGCCTGCAGGACCTCGCCATACCCCCCAGCCGGCGGGGGAACGTGGTGTTCATGGTTTGGGGCAAGGGGGAGCCGGGCAGGTGGTTTTGGAAAGTGGTGGGGTTGGCACCCTCTTTGTACACTTGGTGCAGGCTTCCCTATGCCAGTGCCAAGAGTAGGGTGGCCAGCACAGAGGACATTTGGGCTTTCTGCTACTCTGTCCTCTATTGATACCAAATCTGACGCCTTTATGTCCTCTATTTTTCTCCTCGTGAGAATAATAGAGGACATAAAACCGTCTGGTTTCATATCAAACGAGGACACAGGACAACCGGACTGTCCTCTATGAGAGCCACCCTAGCCAAGAGCCTGTGGTCACGCAGAAGGCAGGGCAGGGGGCATGGCACAGACTAGCTCGTCCATAGATTTCATAGATTTTTGGGGTCAGAAGGGGACCTCAGCTGATCATCGAGTCCAACCCCAGCCCCAGGTGCTTGTCCTGTCTCCTCTTAAAGACCCCCAGGGTAGGGGAGAGCACCACCTCCCCTGGAAGCCCACTCCAAATTCTGGTAAACCTTACCATGAAGTTCTTCCTAATGTCTAGAGAGGCCCCCAGCTGCTTTGTCAGAAGCTGTGTCTCACCCAGAGGAGAGGGAGGAGCAGGGCTCTGTCTCCCAGTGCAACAGTATTCATTCCTCTGACCCCATCCTGAACACCTCTCCCCTCAACATGAAGAGGCTGTGATACCCAGCACAATCTTCTCTGGGGAGAGCGGGTACTGCACCAGCTCTCTGCCACTCCTCTCCCAACCTTTCAGTTCCCCTTCTGCTCCTCTTAGAGTGAAAACAGATGTTGCCTGACAGCTCAGTGTGCCACAAAGAAAATGTTGGTGGTGGCACAAATGGTGAGCTGAGACATAGCTACCCTTTTTTGTGCCACATTGCAGGAAAATCAGCACGTGACAAAATGTAGCAACAGACTGCCACTTCGTTACAGTGGACATCTGTTGGCTCTGTAGTGGGAGAGCACAGCAGCCTGAAGGGCTCATGCTCTCTGGCCAGCCCAGGCAAATGCTCTTGGAGCTTGAATGCACCTCAAGCCCCCACAGCCTTTGCCTGTTTTCCCCTCTTATACAGAGACCCCCAGGGGACCTGGGGTACCTCCCCATAAGCAGGGAAGTCAGGGTTGCCCACTTAGCCAGCCCCAACCATAGCAATTGCAGGAGGCTGGTCTGACTGAATGGGGAAAAGCCTTGCTCCAATGAGCCAGACCCATTCCCCAGTGATCAGGACAGGAGATGGGTCTGGCTGAGCAGAGAAAGGGAGGTCACATCGTCCCTTATCCCCCACCATCAAGGGAAGGATAAGGAGTGATGTGTGCAATATCACCCAATGAAGCAGATCAACTGTGCCTTGACACGTTGCAGCACAATTGATGTGTTTCATTAGAAAACAACTATTTCTAGCCTCTGTCCTTGCAATGAGAAGGACCAAAGAGCAGCTGAGAAGGCAACAGGGACATAGCACACTTTATAAGTAGGCCAGGACAATGTTTTTGAACCAAAGAAAACCTCTTATCAAAATAAAAGCATTTTGTGAAAGTATTTTGATATTTTTCAGAATTCCTTGTGACTTTTCTTGTTCTTTCGCAAATAAACACTTAGAAAACTTTTTCCAGTATTTTTTTCTTTTCAAAATTAATATTGAAATGTAAAATAATTTTTCATTTTATGGCTTATTTTAATGTCACAGCAATACCTGACTAACCTTGACAATCAAAGGTTAAAGCAACTCTGGCATGGCTGTGCTGTGTTACCCTACTTCTGAATGTATGAACATAGGCATAAATTGTAGGGAAATCACATGATGGGGCACCTTCCACTGCTTGGTCCAGAAGAACTGCTTTTTGTGGCTTCTTTTTGAGGGAATGAGGCCAGGTGATTACTTTGAAACTGAGTTTCTGCTAGAAATAGTTTCTACCAGGCAACTGAGTGGTTCTCCATATTTTTTATTGATTTATTTATTTTTGAAGAAAAGAGGTTTTGGCCTGGTGCTCCCTTACTGACTCATATTATTTTAGTTTGTAATGGGTGTTGGACAGTTCCCCTCCAGGCTGATTTTCTTCTGGAAATGTTCTTGACGAGGCTGGTGGACCTGCTATACCTCTGCTCCCACAAATCTTTGTAGGAAGAGGATGTGTTGGCAGCAACAGTAGTATCATATTACCTATAGGAAACTTTCACATATTTTTTTGCTTCTCGAGTCTAAGACAAAAGGCAGGCTGCAGCAATGTAGTACACTATAGGCAAAGTGAGACAAAGGGCTGAGCGCAGTAATGTGGTGCATTATAGCGTATCCTCCTCTGCAATGGATGATGATGAGACAAATAAATCTCTAGGATCCAGATAAACTTCCCAAAAAGGGAAGTAGATAACTTCATCTCCTTTTTGCCCAGGGTCAGATTTAAATGTTAGTAAGGAGATGGCCTTGTTCAGGCCTTTATTTGACTCCTGATGGTTCTCTTCTGTGTCTCCCCAGCTGCTTCCTCTTTCAGAGCTTAGAGCAGAATAGGCTTTAAACATTAGAGATGCAAGGAAGTTTTGTGGCTTTTTTCTTTTTTGCTTCTTCCTTAATGCTCTGGACAACAATTGGTAGTCCATGTTTTGGTGTGGCGTGGTGTAGGTAAAACAGAGAGCACAGAGTGAGGACCCTTAGGTTCTATTTTCAGCTTCAGGATAGTGTGATGTAGTGGATTCACGTATCATGCTCCCATCTCTTTCCCTCTATTGCAGCAAGTTTCTTTACTTTTCCTAACTGTGTGACTTAATATTCTGTTCTCAAAGTAGAGACAGCTGAACTGGGAAAGTACTGAAGGTTAATGGGCACATGGCTATCTGCCACCTTCAGTTTTTGTTCCCTATTTTTCCAGCTCTGTCAAGGATTTACACATAACTGGTAACAGTGATGCTTACACTTTGGGGGATGTTTATAGGGTGATAAACCCAGTGCTTTAATTATCTTTGTTCTTTGTTCTTAATGTGGCAAAGTGACAGTTTAAAAATATAATAGATACTAATAATAGATAAAATATAATAGATAAAACTAGTAGTCATTGACATTCTTTTGCATTTTAAATAGACATAATTTCTATTTCATTTTAGTGTCACTAGCAGACCAGTAGCTGTTAATATGTTATTTAATCTACTGGGAAAGAAAACTTGTATATTTTTAAAATACATTGTGCATTTATAAAATCTCCATCAACTTGTTTCTGTGTAACTACTAAAAAGTTTATTAACTGATAGGTTGCCACATCTCCAGATTAAAGTATTGTAGTTAAAGGACAAATATATGTATTAATTAAATCAGATGGCTGAATAAAAATGTTTAAGAAACTGAAATCCCTACACAAATTACCTAGCCATCTCTTAGTACTTTGACAGTACAGTCCCCCATCCAGACCAAACAAGTTAAATGGTATCTGGAAGGAAAAAAGGTATCTGGAAGGAGAGATCCTGATTTCAGGATCAGGATTAAAGACCAGGATCCCATATTTCTGTTCTTTGCCCTGATAACTGAATCCTTCTGTGGTCTAGGACAGGTCATTTTTTTTTCTAGCTCTGGTTCCCCAACTGAAATGAAGTAGAGATGCCAACCCCTATCACAGGGCCTCTGGTAGAAATAAATGTGGATCAGAGCCAAAACCATGGATAGATTTAATGCATAGCAAGTGGGATACTGATTGATAAATGAATCCAAACACAAAAAAGAATATCCTTCATGGCTTCTAATAAGAGAATAAGCACAATGGTGACTTGCATATGTGCACTCCCAGTCCAAATATTTGAGTTCCTCCAAGTCTGTAGAGACAGACTTACAATCTGAAATTTACAAGCTGGATGGCAGTGAATGATCTAGAGCAGTGATTCTCAACCAGGCTGCCATGACACCCTGCGATACCTTGACATACTTTCAAGGATGCCATGGGGTGCTGTGCAGTGTTAGCACTCTTAGGTGTGCAAGCATGATTCACAAGAGAAACCCAGAAATTTCAAATAGGAATCCACAGGGTCAAAACTATTCTGGCCTATTGTGGCCTTTCTGAATTCTTGGCCTCAATAAAAAATGTTCTGTTATTTTCATAGATTTCATAGACATTAGGGCTGGAAGGGACCTCGGAAGATCATTGAGTCCAGCCCCCCTCCCAAAGGGCAGGAAGTCAGCTGGGGTCATAGGATCCCAGCAAGATAAGCATCCAGTTTCATCTTGAAGGTGTTCAATGAAGGCGCTTGAACAACCTCCGGTGGCAGGCTGTTCCAGACCTTGGGGGCTCGGACAGTAAAGAAATTCTTCCTTATGTCCAGCCTGAAACGATCTTGTAGTAGTTTGTGACCATTTGACCTCGTCATCCCTTGGGGCGCTTTTGTGAACAAACGTTCCCCCAGATACTGGTGGTCACCCCTGATAAACTTGTAGGTGGCCATCAGATCACCCCTGAGCCTGCGCTTTTCCAGGCTAAAGAGCCCCATGGCTCTCAGCCTGTCATCGTAGGGTCTGCTTCCCTGACCTCTGATCATGCGCATGGCTCTTCTCTGGACTCTCTCAAGCTTCTCCACATCCTTTTTGAATTGTGGAGCCCAAAACTGGACGCAGTACTCCAGCTGCGGCCTCACTAAGGCCGAGTACAGGAGGAGAATGACGTCCCGGGATTTGCTTGAGAAGCATCTAGGGATGCAAGCCAGCCTTTTGGTCGCTTTACTAGCCGCAGCATCGCACTGCAGGCTCATGTTCATCTTGTGGTCAATGATGACCCCCAAGTCTCTTTCTTGCATAGTGCTAGCCAACACAGCACTACTGAGCCTATAAGGATGCTGCGGGTTTTTTTTCCCAAGGTGGAGAACCTTGCATTTATCGGCGTTGAACACCATCAGATTCTCATCCGCCCACTTGCTGAGCCTGTCCAGGTCAGCCTGGATCATCCGCCTGTCTTCTGGTGTGGATGCTTTGCCCCAAAGTTTGGTGTCATCGGCGAACTTGGCCAGTCCGCTTCTGACTCCAGTGTCCACATCATTAATGAAGATGTTGAACAGTATGGGTCCAAGGACAGAGCCCTGGGGGACCCCACTGGTCACAGGACACCATGATGAGTGACTTCCATCAATTACTACCCTCTGGGTCCGACCCCGGAGCCAATTTTCCAGCCAGTGGATCGTGGAGGACCCAAGGCCACAATTGGCCAGTTTCTCCAAGAGACGATCATGGGACACCAGATCGAAGGCTTTTTTGAAGTCAAGATATATGACATCAATCTCATCTCCCTTGTCCAGGTGATAGGTCACCTGGTCGTAGAAAGAAATGAGATTGGTCAAGCAAGACCTACCTGCAACAAACCCATGCTGGTTATCCCTTAAGATGTTGGCGTCGGCCAGTCCATTAAGGATAGCCTCCTTAATAAACTTTTCTAAGATCTTCCCCGGGATAGAAGTCAGGCTGATGGGCCTATAGTTAGCCGGATCCACTTTCCTCCCTTTCTTGAAGATAGGCACCACGTTGGCCTTCTTCCAGTCTTCGGGCACTACACCAGAGCGCCAAGAGTTTTCAAAGATCCGCACTAGAGGTTGGGCTATGATGCTCCCCAGCTCCTTGAGTACCCTGGGGTGAAGATTGTCAGGGCCGGCTGACTTGAAGGTATCCAGCTTCTCAAGATGTTCCTTCACGAAGTCAGCATTAATGGAGGGCAGGGGATCACCCTCACCCGGACTTCCAGGCCCAGTAGCGGGCATGGGCGTCCCATGGGGCTGATGAAAGACCGACGCAAAGTACCTATTTAATAGGCTTTTTCCTAGGCGTCAGTTGCCAGTTGCCCCATCTGGTTCAGCAGGGGTCCAACGTTGCCCCTGCTTTTCCTCCGGCTCCCCACATATCTGAAAAAGGACTTTTTATTGTCCTTGATGCTCAAAGCTAGCTGGAGTTCAGTTGCAGCCTTGGCTTTCCTGGTCTGCTCCCTACAGGACCGGACCAGTGCAGAATAATCCTCCTTGGAGGTGACTCCCATCCTCCATCCTTTGTAGGCCTTTCTTTTTAGCCTCAGGAGGTCTGCTAGGTCCCTGGAGCGCCAGGGGGGCTGCTGTGCCCTCTTGCTGCCTTTCCTCCGAGATGGAATAGACTTAGTTTGTGCATTGAGGATCGCTCCCTTGAGGAACAACCACTCTTCTTGAACTCCCCTCTCCCTGTGGTCACAGTCCCTTAGGGCCTCACTGACAAGCCTCCTGAGCTTGTCAAAGTCGGCTTTCCTGAAGTCAAGGACTTGCGTGTTGCTGACTGACTTGCCAGCTTTTCGGCGGATGGTGAAGATGATCAGCTCGTGGTCGCTGTCACCCAGCTTCCCATCGATCACTAGGTCGCCAACTAGGTCATCCCCAGTAGCCAGCACCAGGTCGAGCAGCGCTTTGCCTCTCGTTGGCCCACAGACTTCTTGAGTCAGGTAGAGGTCATCCACGCACGAGAGGAAGCTCTGCGACCGCTCAGATTTTGCTGAGCGATCCTCCCACGAGATGTCTGGGTAATTGAAGTCACCCATGACAACCATGGTCCTGGAGCAAGCTGCCTCAGCCATGTTATTTTTCCATGGTCAAAAAGCAGATGAAAATTACGAGCTGGTATTTTCAGAGAGGTGGCTTCAGTGTAAGGAGGGGTGCCATGAATCTAACAAGGTGTCCATGAATCTAACAAGGTGTGCCTTGAATCTAAAAAAGTTGAGAATCACTGATCTAGAGTTTCAGATGACTTTGATCCTATTTCTTCATTCACAAACTAAGGGTCCCCTATCCTTGCTCTTAGACTAAATAACAAAAACAGCATTAAACAGCTGGAAAAATATGCAACTGTAGCAGGCTTGCCTTTTGGAGCTTGGGTTGAATCCCAGGCTTGAAATCTTGCTGTTTTGATTGGTGGAGCCCATCCACCAATCAGGAGGCAGCAAGAGGAGTGAAATCATGCCTCTTTCCTGAGTGGAGGGGGAGAGGAGTTCCCCCCCCACTCTCCGACCTAATTGAAGACTGCATCACTCAGGGCTGGAAGACTTCACGGGCGGAGCCCTGGAAAGTATAAAAGGAGCTGCATGCCCAGCATGAGAACATATCCGGGAGAGAGAAGAGCGGAGCTTAGAAGAGCTGAGGAGAGCTGCTCTGCAAGGCGAAGCAGTAGCCCAGAAGCACCCCTGAAGACTTCCATCAGCAGGGAACGGCAGACAGCTCCAGCAGCTAGTCTCTCAGTGTGCAGCATGGCTCACGGTGTCCAGACCCTGGGAGCTGCGTGATGCAGCTCGGGTCTGCAACCTCTGGCATGTGGCCAGAGGCACGGTGCACAGAGTAGGACTTTTGGAGCACTTGGGTGGCTCAGGTCCTCAACCCCTAGAACGAGGCTGGGAGCTCGGTGCAGGAGGCACTGCACGGAGGGTCCGGGAGCAGACAGAGCCTAGTGCTGCATGAGGCAGCCCAGGCCTCTGACCCATAGCAAAAGGTTGAGTCCGGGGAGCCAGACAGTGCTTGGGCTACTGAGCCAGCAGACAGAGCCGAGCCAGGGGCCCCAGATGTCCTGCATAGAGGAGCCCTGTTCCAGGGGACAGCAACTCCCCCCCGCCGAAGCCCACTGCAGGCGAGAGAGCATCTTGGTGCAGAGGACGAGGGCCACCTTCCAGGCCTGGGAGCCGTCAGTTGCAGGGAAAAGAGGATTCCCATGGGGAGGGAGTCCCCCCTGGTTAGTTAAGGGCTCCTGAAAGGGGAGATCCCACTGGGAGGGCCCCCCTAAAGTTACCAGCTCCCTTGTAGGGCTTGGGAAAAGCCCAAGGGCATTGCAGTTTCCCCTTGGGATTAAGTTTATCTTTGGGGTTCTTGCACCGTAAGTGGTGTGATGGCATGCCTTATATTTTGTGAACTCTCATGTTTCTAAATTAGTAGATAAGTAGAGTCCTAGGGCTCTGCTGGGACCCCCTGTGCTATTATTCCACCTGTTGTTTGCTTGTATTTATTTGTAGGTTATTTATTGTTCACTCGTACTTATCTATAATTTATCGTTGGCTATCTATGTTTATTTAGGGGTTTATCTTTTTCAGATAAGATACTTGCCTGTGACTTACCTGTATCTGGAGCACTGGTATAAGGTTTTATGTCATTTATCCAGAGAGTATTGTTTATGTTACTGGTTTAGATATCTTATAAATATATTGTACATATGTTTATATCCATGTTCCTTTCCCTTGTAATATGTTAATGTAAATAAATTTGTATATAGTTAAGTACCCTGATTGTCCTGGCCTGGTTCTAAAGAGATGGAGGGAAACTGAGTGGTCTGCAGTCCCCCCACACAGCACACCTGCCAGCTAACAATCACTTTCAATTGGAGAAGGGGAGTTACCAAGTTACCTGGGCTACACAACTCTTCCTTTTATCCCACAGCCCAAACCAGATTTCCTTCAAAAATAGACATCCATAATAGCCTACATAAATAGATATCCTCACTGAAGGCTGACAGCTTCTGTTGTTTCTTGGGGTTCTTGGCTCCTGAGTGGAGGGCCCCTCAGGGACAGCACTGTACCATCAGCACCCTATTTTAAAACAAGAAGATAGAGGTTTGTTGCAGTATCTGGAAACTCCTCATCCTTAACACTGCTTCCTACAGACACCCGAGGTTCTTGGTGCCACCCAAAGACTTCAAGGTCTCCACTATCCTGGACAATGGAGCCCTCAGAAATCCATTCTTCTGAAGACTTGTAAAAGTGACTACTGTATTAAAAAAAAACAACCTCGTGTGTGGCCAAATCACATTTTTCCTTCAGCCAGTAGCACTTGACTAAACTCATACTGGAAGTTTTGGTAGCAAAGCTCTAAAGACTTTGGAGATTCTAATCACTCACAGATTGATTGACAGATAGGCAGATTGCTGCAAGCAAGTTAGAAGCTTTCATTCATGGAAACATGGGTGGTGTCCCTAAGCAGGAAAAGAATTGCAGGAAATGCTTTTTTTTTTCTTTTGCTAGGCCATAAGGGCAGAGTATATAGAAAGCAATAAAGACTTTAACATTGTCTCAAGTTTTCAAACCCTTTCAAAATCTGCTAGTAATATAAGTTAGAAGTTCAAAGGTGGGTGATATATTGTATATTCCCTAGAGACACTTGACATCTGATTCAGTGGTTTTCTAGTCCAAATTTACTCTGTTGCAAGACAGTGCCTAAGCCTTGCATCCTTCTTAAGATGCAGGATGGATGGACTGGTTCATTATCAATGTGATAAATGTAGTAGTAATGTGTCTGTGATATTAGGCCAGCAGGTGTTCTGTAATCTAAAATTACTGTGACATGCACAGCTGGTTTGTGTGTCATGCAACCAATCCTATAGGGTGCAGGTACGAAGATAGGGCGGGCAGGCGAGAGCAGAGCAATGGATCAGACAGGGGAGGGAGACCAGAGCAATCAATCAGGCAGAAGAACAGCAGCAGATAGGGCAGGGAGGAGAAAGCAGAGCAATAGATTAGGCAGGGGAAGGGAATCAGAGTGGCACTCAGGGAGGGGTTGAACTTATCTTGTGGCACACAAGCCAAAAAAGGTTGGCCTAGTGTCTTAAGGGAAACAAATCCCCTGCATTCTGGATTTTGCTAGCATCCCCGGATGATGCAGCCTACTTGGTGGCACTGCATGGGGTTTTTTTTATATATTAAATATCTTCATCATGTTGAGACAAATTGACCAACATAAAGTTAAAACAGTAATATTTCTGCCACTAGTACAAACTTAAAGGCCTCACATAGCCTGCCATTTGCAGGGAAATTTCTTCATTGACTTTAAAGACAGTCATGCTCAGGTACAGAAGGGAAAACCCATTGCTCAAGGTAATAGGACTGCAACGAAATACAAATCAGATCTTACTAGCTACTGTTTATGCAGTAGGAAGAAATATCCATTAGTGAGCCAAGAAAGGTGCTGCAAGCAAGAAATGAACCAGAAAGGGACACTCTTGCAAAGCTATATCAAATATGGTGTGTCCTTTCTCATTTTGTGTTTGCAGATATTTGGTTTTTTGTCCAAACCAGTGCTTGGCAGGCCTTCAATCTTGCCAGATCATTATAAAGTATATAACTGGTCAGGAATTTTTAACAAAACACATTTTCAATAGTGAAAAGCTAATTAAAATCAGAGCTGTTAATGGGGAAAAGGTTCTATATTTTAATTTCGTCATTCAAGAGAGTTTGGAGACTGGGATTTTTTAAATGCTCAGTGTTACATTTCAACATTTTTTAAAAATGTGCTTCTGATTTGAAATCACTCTGTTTCCAAATGTTAGTTCATTCATTTTTTTAAAAAGGTCAAAAAACGAAGTGTTTCAATTTACCTGATAGAGGTACTTAGCCATGTTAGTCTGAAGTCAGGTACAAGATAGGACAGGGTAGCAACTTACAGGCTAAGTGATTCAGAGGTGCATGAGCAACAACCTACTTCATCAAATGCTAGCTTTTATAGCCTGTAATGCCAGTCTGACAAAGTAAGATATTACCTACAAAAATTCATGACTTTCTGAATTAGTTAGTCTCTAAAGTGCTACACTCCCCTATGGTCTGCCTGAATTTATCCAGTATGACTCTTTCCAGATTATTGGTTTACAAATACTTGGGACTTCTTGTCCTGAATTCTGAAATCTCAAATTCCTTTGTAACAGAAAGATCATCTACCTCCCTTCCTCCCCACAGCTCTAATACCAAGAATTCCATGCACCTGAGTATATTCCTGCTAATATCTTGCTGAAGTGCCTAATGGCATGAGACATAGCAACATTCCCATTGACTTAAATGAGGGAGGGACTAAGCCTAGAACTGATAAGTCACGGAAACTAGAAGTGTTTATTTAAAATTGCATTTCTACCAAGAAAAAAAAGTACTACCATGGAGTAGTCCCCTTATACCATCACAGCCCTTGTTCAACCTGCATGGTCTACAGCTGTAGAATGGGCTTTCCTAACTCAGAGGTAACCTTTGAGATCATGATGTGGGCTTAACTGCTCAACAGTTTAGTGGGTGGAAAACTGGCTGCATGGTAGGACCCAGAGAGTTCTCATGAATGGACCTGTGTCATCTTGGCGAGAAGTAACCAATGGTGTCCCTCAGGGATCTGCGCTTGGACCGCTTTTCAACATCTTTATCAATGATTTGGATGTGAGGGTGAAAAGCTCTCTGGCCAAGTTTGTGGACAACACAAAAGTTATGGGGGAGCATGGTCATGTCAGAAGATAGGTTGCAGATAGAGGTGGACCTGGACAGGCTGAAGAGTTGGGTGGACTGGAACCACATGAAGTTCAACACTCATAAGTGTGAGGTGCTCCATCTGGGAGCAAACAATCCTCAACATACCTACAGGCTTGGTGATGACAATTTGACTTGCACAATAGCCAAAAGGGACCTGGGGTAGTGATCGACCGTCACATGAACATGAGCCAGAAGTGCGATGCTGTAGCCAGCAGGGCAAACAACACACTGGCATGCATTAACTGTTGCATCTCATGCAAAACTAAGGAAGTGATACTCCCACTGTACTCCGCACTGGTGAAACCACAGCTGGAGTACTGCATCCAGTTCTGGGCACCACACTTCAATAAGGATATGGAAAAACTTGAGAGGGTCTAGAGAAGAGCCACCCATATGATCAGGGACTTGCAAGGCAAGTCATATGAGGAGAGGCTGAGGGACTTGGCCCTCTTCAGCCTACAGAAGAGAAGGCTGAGAGGGGACTTGGTAGTGGCTTACCTCTACATCAGGGGAGTACGTCAAGAACTTGGTGAACAGCTGTTCACCATGGCACCCCTGGGGAAGACCAGGAACAATGGCTACAAACTCCTGGAAGGCCACTTCAGGCTCAATTCCAGCAAAAACTCCTTCACGGTCAGGGTATCCAGACTGTGGAATGAACTCCCTCCAGCGGTGGTGCAGTCACCTACCCTGGAAATCTTCAAAAGGAGACTGGACAGTCACCTTGCTGGGGTCACTTGACCCCAATTGTCTTTTCCTGCCTAGTGCAGGGGGACTGGACTGGATGATCTACAAGGTCCCTTCCAGCCCCTAACAATCTATGAATCTATGATGTTCCTGCTTCTCATCATTTCAGTCGTTTAACTCCACTTAAGGGCAAAATGATGACATCTTATCTTAGTATGTTTTCTGGTTTGTATTTTTAAATCTTTTACTTTGTTCTTTTTTTAGTTTCTTATGTTGCAGATCTGAATTTCTCAACCACGTTTGTAGTCACCAGTAAAGATAAGAATGGTAATTATTATTCCTATAAGAACTGAAGTCATACAAAGGCACTGTGCTCTTGTATATACATACAGCATCTGCCCCAGAGAGAAGTACATTTGCCAGACAAGTAATTCCAGGGGTCTGGATCCCTGGAAAACTTCGCTTTCATGAATTCCAAAGACCCAATTTGTTGCTATTTAGGGGCAACAAGATAAGGAGGAATAAAAGTTATCGAGTCAGGATGACTTAGTCTAGTCCCTTCAGTAGGGATTGCTATTTTCTTATCTCCACTTTGCTTTTATTCATGCTTTGATGTTCAGTAGTTTGAAGACAGTTCACTCCTTTGAGAATTTCCATTTCACCAGATATTTATTGTGACTTCTTACTCTTAATTATCTCAAGTAATTAAAATCCAAGATTTCTGAACAGAAAGCTCAGAATTCTGTTCCCATTGAGCTTTATATTGCCTGATCAGCCTCCTATACTCTAGGATCTGGTAGTAGGACTTGAATACTTATTATGGCAGGACACTGATCTTGTGATATGATGTTACAACTTGTAACATCATACTTCTGGGATGTTGGTGGCTAAAGCATTCAGGTGCTGACATAAAATATTCTGGATGAGAAGGTGAAAGTCACTGGTACAATCTGGTCTTCCTAAAAAAAAAAAAAATGTCTATAGTAGATTTGGGGGCATAATTCAGCTGTGGGGTTTGATATTTCTATAGTTCATACATTTAACCAGGAATTTAAGATTTCCTGCCTGGTATGACCTAACTTTGGGGCAGAAGCAAAATTCTTCTGTAGAAGGAAGTAAGGATAGTTAAGGACTTGTCTACCTGAGAAAGTTGCACTGTTATAACTGAATTTAAAACTGTATAATGAAAATGGAGCATGTTCATTTCAATATAAACATGGCTTGATTAGGTTTAGCTGAACCTGTTCTTAGTCAATTAGTGTACACCTGCTTAACTGTATCAGTTCAAATGTGCACCTTCTTTTAAAATGGTGCAACCATCTCCTCTAGGTGAGCCCAAAGAGGCAATGATAACAACAGGGGTTAAAATCAAGAGAAAAAAACAGGGAACTCTAGAGTAATTATTGAAAAGGGCTATTAAACTATGTTCCACTTCTTTTTATTTCCTACTTGAATAGTCTAAAAATAAAAAGCAGATATCCCTGAGTAACTGGTGGTATTCACAAACCACCCCTTTAGCCTGAGGGTAAAAGACGAGATTTTTGTTTTTCTTATGGAAATGTGGCAGGTTGGAGAAAGAGAACCAATGCCTTCTCTGAGATTAAAATTTTGGTTGAATAATTTCTGAATACTTTTAGTTGAATATACCCCCAAGACTAAACTGTACCTCCCTCTTCTCTGATCCTATCATACCTTGTAGGAAACTATGAGAAAAGACCCACCTGCATTACACACAAGGCTGAAGTCAGCTCTCAGAAGTCTTCATTGGCCAAAATCACCTCCTAACTCACTTGAGCACTTCATGCTTGAATTGTTTTGAATAATACAACAATTTAGACTCACTGGGAGTCCAGACACTAGATACATAAGCATAACCAGTCTCTAAGTCAATGTATCAGGTGACCAAAGGGAATGTCTTATTTTTCAAAGAACTTTTGGAGTTGTTTTAAATTTAAAAAAATCAGATCTGTGCAAGATGAACTAAGACTGATTGTCTTGATTTATGGGGAAGGAGCAAATTTAGACACAGAACACAGCCTGAACAGCTTGTCTGTCTTCGTACTGCAGAAGGCAGAGTAGATTTGCACCTTAATGATTATCTTACTTCATCGGATAGTGAGTGCATCTGCATGTGCATTAATGCATTTTTGCTACTGCACATTAAATTTAGTACCTCTAATGTGAGGTACTGCATAAATGCACATGAGGCTGCCCTAATGCTCAGTAGTGAAAGCACACACTTTTTTAGTGATGCTTAATGTGCACTAGCCTATTCTACTGAGCATTAGAGTATTAGCACAGTTTTTTTACCCACCGCTTTAATGCAAAGTAGAATAGGCTACTGTGCATTCAAGCACATTTGTAGATGCACCCACTGAGAAGGGTTCCTTTTCAGCATCTCATAAAGCTGCTACTTATGAAAAGGCTACTTATTCATCTCTGATTTAGTTAGTCTATAAGGTGCATACCTACTCTACCATCTGCCTGACTTGAAATTAACACACCTATTTCTCTTCTGTCTTTGCTCCTCCCTGAGAGTTTGACAGTGCAATGTACTTCAATGAGTTATTTACAAAAGAAATTTTCAGTCTTTAACCACTGGGTGTCAGAGTTTCCTTACCATTTTCAATACAAAAATCAGGCTCAGTACTGGTAATCCCCAGAAGACTTGTCATGAACAGGGATCCTGGCTTTCTTTGTTTAAAAATCCCAAATTCTCTGATAAAAATCCCAAATTCTCTGATTTTAAACCCCTCAAATCAGCATTTTTCCCTGATTAAAATGAAACACCACTATATATATAGGTATCAGTTGAACACAATGTTTTATTGATATATTTTCAATTTTAAAGCAATTTGGAAGTCACCTGTGCCTCAATCTTAATAATGAAATAACATTTAAATACCTATATATGTTGCCATTTGATTTTGGTTTTTTATCATATAAAATCAGAGCTCCCCCTCCCCCCTTCACTCATCAGGATGTGGGTCCAGCTGTGACTGTCCCTCTGCCCCACTGCTCTGTGGTGCTGAGCAGCCCTGATATGCTGGTGCCCAGTCCCCTGGCCCTGCTGGTGCCCCTCACTCCCAACCCACAACCCCTGCCCCCAGCCCTCCAGTGTGTGAGGAAGGGAGGGGGTATGTGGGGAACAGGATGGTTGTGTTGGGAAGGGAGAGTGCGGACACATATGACATGGCAGAGGGTATGGGGCAAGGCAATGCGGTGGGGGGGCACTTGCCTCCTGAGATCTCTGCACCCACAGCGGGGCACGGGTCTGCAGTGGGGCTGAACCAGCTCCAGGCAGGAGCCTCCTCTGCAGCCCAGCAAGTGGGACCTCGCATGGGAAGAAGCACCACTGCCCACCTGGCAGCAGTGAGGGGCACAACTGTGCCACCACTGTGTCTCACCTTAGCAGCCATAGCAGCACAATGCTCCCTCCCACATGGGGTCCCGCCCACCAGGCTGCAGAGACAGCTCCTGCCTAGAGCTGGCCTGGCTCAGCTGCAGCCCTGTGCCCTGCTGTGGGTGCAGAAATCTCTGGAGACACATGCCCTCCTCACCACATCTCCTTGGACCCCCTGCTCCCTCCACTGTATTGCCTGTGCTCCCCATCCCCTGGTGCATCGTCTATTCTCCTGCCATCCCCTGAACACATCACATGTACCCCTTTTCTGCCCCTCCCCTCATAGACCTACCTGGAGGGAGCTGCAGGAGCTGCTCTCCACTGCTGCATGGCTGCCACATGCATGTGGGCATGCACATGGGACCCCCTGCCTCTGATCACCTTTCCCCACTCCTCCCAGCCCCAGACAGCTCCTCACAGCCTGGAAATCTGCCAGCCTGCAAGTGGAAACCTGTGGTTTCCTGACTTTTTCTCCTTTAAAGGAGGAAATCCATGTTTGTTCCATTAAAGAAGAAAATCTGCGTTTTTCTGCAGTAAACGGAAAACGTGAAGCAGTACCAGTGAACTATGTTGTTAAAAAGTCCATGGCTCATAAGTAAAAATCTGGCTAAAATATGAAGTAATCAAAAAGATCCAGCAGGAAAACTTGTTGTTATGTAGGGAGCTGAATGTATTCAGTACATCTGCCTGTACTGCTAGTTATGATTTGGGAAGGGTTAATTACTGGCATGTCCTCAAAAATAAGTGATATATGGCTCCTACAGAACAAAACCAAAATAAAGACTTGAGGTGGCCAGTGCTGTTAGTGGAAGCTAGTAAGAGTGTTTTGCTTACTGTAATACTTAAACCAAAGTATAAGTTTCCTTGTAGAGAAGGTGAGCCGTGTGTGGGTTGTTTAGTAATGGCACAGGTTGTAGTAAGACTCCTAAGGATATCAGCATGGTAGCCAAGCATGTCAGTTACTGCCTCAAATCTCATGTATCAGAGCAGACATTGGACGTTTTTACACATGCAAGCACTGCAGTGCCAGGTGCTTTGAAAAGGGCTCGGTGATGTGATACATGAAGCTGTATAAGCGGCAAAATGCACATCGGTGCTGAGAAAACGGTGGCAGCGCACTTTTGAACTAAAGTACATCAGAGGTGCTTTAGTTCAAAAGTGCACCACCACCACTTTCAGTGCACTGATGCACAGTTTGCTGCTTATACAACTGCACGCAGTGCAGCACAGTGCATCCACTCGCGTGCGGAGCAGACTCAATTAATCAAGTCTGCTCCGAAGCGGCAGATCTCCGGCACATTGTGGGACGAAAAAGGATGTGTATAAATGCCCATTATGATTAACTTAGTTTTTGTCTTATAAGAGGTAAGAGCAAGTACAGAACAGTTACTCTTCATTAGCCATCTGTGTGAAAACATAGGGCCCCTCTACACATGCAAGTAAAGGCACTATGGCATATAATAATGTGTAATCCAAACAATCATACCTACTGCCATGCCATGCATGCATGGCAGGAGCTGTGATTGTGGGTTTGTATATTAGATCCCATCACACCTTATTCCCAGCTATGTGAAACTCCCATGGCTGGGAGATCCTAGCTGCTGTGATCTCATTGGCAAGGTGCAGGGGGGTGCATATGCACCCCCTGAGAGCACTGGTGCACCCCCTCACAGCAGCATTCCCCGCTTAAGTGGCCGGGGGGGGGGGGGGGGGAAGCGGGAGCGCTGGTGCCCCCCCCCCAAGAATGCTGGTCAGAGAGTGGCAGTGCTAGGAGAAGTGCTGCTGGCACTTCTGACCATGTCCCTGGCCCTTCTGGGCATGCTGCTGGCACTTCTGGGCAGCATTCCCACTAAGGCTTCACACACCGCCAGAGCTGAGTCATCACAGCTGTGCCTTGTGGCTGATGCAGGATGCTGCCAGGACCTAGAGTTGGCAGCTGCTGGGCTGAGAGTGCCCTCAGTTGCAGGATTCCCAGCCCCTGCTGGACATGGTGCACCCCTGCAGCTGGGAGCCTTCTCAGCTGATAGGACACTCAGCCGCAGCAGAGACCCTGTTACATGTACAAATCAAAGCTTGATAGCAGCCACCTATAAAGTTAATACACATTTTCAATGTCTAACCTGATAGCTGCTTGGAGCTTTTTATGGTATGATGGGTACTTTGCACATGTAACTGGTCTCAAGGTAACTGCGCAATCAACCAGTTAATTGAGCAATACCTCCAACGTGTAGGGGGGCCTTACTCTGCATTTAGTTTTGATTAATTTCTAAGGCTATTGCACTTCATATTCACACTCTTGTTTTTCAATAAGCTCATCATGCAGACAAGTCCTTAGAATAACAATATTTGTGTATAAATGGCACATACCACCCCTTATCCTCCTTTCCCAAGGCAGTATCCAAATTGGGAGTCTTGGTCTGGCTTCCCAACCCAGGTCTGACTTTCCAACCCAATGTAATTAAAGCTTATAGATATTAAGATTTGAGGAGAAGGCTCTGGGTTTGTCTTGAGTGATCTGCCACAGGATCTCTCTTGAGAGTTAGACAATTGAATATCTGTTTGCTTTAGACATCTACGCAATTCTGCAGTTGATGTGATACTTGAATTATGTTGAAATATAAACCTGATCTATTCTGATCCTTCTCTTCATATTATTCTGCCAGTAAACAAGGTTATTTTTTAAAGTAATTTTCATGCAATTTCACCTCCCACACAAACCAGTCATCCCACCTGCTTTATCTTTTGCTGTAACTAATAAATGAGCAGCTACCATGACTACTGATTCTATACAAACTCAGTGAAAAGCTCTTCAGTTTTTAAGGACTGGCTGGGGATAGGTGATTACCCAATGGTTGTAGGGGATTTTTTGCACATTAATCACACATTAGAAGAGAAATGCACCATGCTTCTATGTGAGTTTTAGACTTCAGAGCACCAACTTTAAAAACCAAGAGCTAGAATTCAATGAAAAACAAGGAACAGCAAGTATGAGCAGGGAAAAACGCCGATCTCTGGTGAGATTCCTCAGCAGCAAGCCTAATTATAATTAGCCTAGTACTGCCAGTGAAAACCAGTGAGTAGTTTTAAATGTAATAGTAAATTCATCATTGATGAGGGCATCTGGGAATGTTTTAACCCTGTTTCCAGGCCACCTATTTCACAGCATTCTCTACAATTTTTGAAGAATATATCCTAGGAAGAGCAGTTTTGCAGTGGTTTATTATTTGCCTAAAGATCCTGTGTTCTTGATCATTTGTCTTAAAAGCTTTGATGTTTCCTATGGTACACATCAATCCTTGTGATTCTTCCTCATTGAAATACATTTCTCCTATTCAGTAGAGCTGTTAGAAAGTACCTCCAATCTTCATGGTTTTTAGTATTCTGAAGCTGCTGAGAAAATCATGTTCTTTTATGGACTGTGTAATTCTCCCCTCTGTGTATCATAAGACATCTGATCTGACAAATTTAATGGAAAGATGTCAGTTGGCTTTAATGGAACTGGAGTGAATCCTTGGGGATTTTTAAAAGCTTTGCCTTTTGCTAAGTATTTTTTCTCAAGTCTAGAGGAGTGTCCTCATAAGTCCATCCATACCACTTCTATTTATTAACATCAGTGATTATATTTTTAGTAGACAAAGTTTTGAGAAGTGTACACCCACACTAATTTTGAAAGAGCCATCCAGATAGCATGTGAAGAATTACTGCAGTACAAAAAGAAAATCCCCATGAATCGCACACCATTAGTTATGACTGTCACAGGGCACCTCAGTGCCCTGTTCCTAAAGAGGGGAAATTGCTGGGGAAAGAGCCCTAGCAGAGTATAAGGAGCCCAGATGTGGGTTGCCAGGGCAACCAGGAGGTCAGCTGACTGAAAGGGGCAGGGCCTGGCTCCTATATAAATCACAGGCAGGAGGCCAGAGGCAGTTCCCTGCGAGCAGCCAGGAGCTCCTAGGTCAGGATGCGAGAAGAAGCCTGACCGCAGGTACAGCTTAAGCTGAGTAAAGGTTGGCAGCTCTAAGATGTCGGAGCAACAGGTGGCTTTAAGTTAAGTTATAGCCTAGGGGCTTGTGTTTTGCTTTGTTGTTGTTACACCGGTGGTTTGGGTGAGGCTATTAGGGGTTGGAGGAGGCCTCATAGGGGACCCACAGTAGTGTGGGGACCCCAGCACCAGTAAGGGCACGGCATATGGGGTGCATAGACCCCAGCCCCAGAGAGGGGGTGCTATTGAGAAGCCCCAGTGCAGGCGTGGTGAGCCCCGGAGAAGGGGGTAGCAGTGCAGTGAGCCCCGGAGAAGGGGGTAGCAGTGCGGTGAGCCCAAGAGACAGGCGGCTTTACCGAGATGGCCCAGTGTGGGCACGGAGAGCCCCAGGAGAAGGGCAGCCTTCCTGAGAAGGCCCCAGAGAAGGGGGCAGCACTTAAGAAGGCCCAAGGAGAGGGCAGCAGTACTGAGGAGCCCCAGAGAAGGGGGCAGCGTTATCGAAAGGGGCAGCATTGTGGAGAAGGCCCTGGAGAGAAGGGCGGCGTTATTGCGAAGGCCCCAGAGAGTGGGCAGTGCTGCGGAGGATCCCTGAGAGAGGGCAGCGCTAAGGAGGGGACCCCAGAGAGGGCGAGTGTGTATTTGACAGACCAACGTCTATTCCAGCTGTGAGGCTTGGGGCATGGTATAAGGGGTGGTTGGAGCCATGCGTAGCCCCTAAGGCTAGGGTGCCTGGGAAGCACCCATCATAGAGTGAGACCCACGAAGAATCTGGGAAACCATGGGGTCTGAATCAACATCTAGAAGTGACCAAGAGGGCATAAGGCAGCCTCCCAAACTTATTTAAACATCAAAGATGTGGCGGGCGAGAATTTGAGGGTGCCCTTGGGCCAACTTGGCATGGGAAGGGGGCCTTGAGAAGATCACGGCCCTCTGGTAAGACCCTGCCGTGATAATGACATACCATCTTTCCCTAGAATCTATACGGAAAATCCTCAAACACTTGCAACCCATACCAGAAGAAGACCCAATTCTTAACAAACAAGCACCAAACCTCACCAACCACATCATCAGAAACAAACTTCCTATGGCCCAAAGCACACCAAATGTATCCAGACCATGCCAGGACAAAAAAATGTAAAACCCACCAACACAACTCCATCACCCCCACAATAACTACACCCCACAACAGAACCTTCACCATTCCTGGCTCTTACACCTGCACCTCCAGAAATGTAATATATCTCATCCAGTGCACTATATTCCCTGATGAAAAATATGTAGGAGAAACCAAACAACAGCTGTGTACCAGAATGAACGCACACCAGAAACTAGGGGAGTGTGAAATGGGCCGGATTCAATTGGATTCGGCCTGGATCAGGGACAGTGATTTGATTTGGATCAATGTCCCCAGTTCGATTCAGCTGAATCTGAAGAGTTGATGCTGATTTGGGGAATCAGTGATTCAGCCATAGACGCAGATTTAAATGTTTTTTCTACATACCTTGAGGTACCAGGCACTGTTCATGAACGCTGTGATGCTGGGGCATATTGAACATCCCACAGGAAGGCAGGGGGGCCCCCCCACATGCTTGGCAGCGAACCCGGAAGTGGTTTCAGTCCACTTCCAAGTCCACCAGGGAGCACATAGGGGGACCCCCCACACACCCCCAACTCAGCAATTGTCCACAGGGGGCCCCCAGGTGCCCCCCCCAGACCCAGGAGACACCAGTCACCAAGCTGAGGGAGTATGGGGGGGCGGGGGGCATATACACTTCCCAGTGGACTGGAAGTGCTTCTGGTCCACTTCCAGGTCTGCTGCCAAGCGTTCTGGGGACTGCCTTGTGCTCCTGTGGGACATTCCATCTGCCCCAGCATCTCAGCATTCACGAGCCGCCCGCTACCTAGGGGTATGTAGACAAAACATTTAAAAGCTGTGTCTATGTCTGAATCTCCAAATCTTTCCAAATCTCGCCGAATCGATTTGGAGTGTTCCGATTCGATTTAGAGAGATTAAAGGGTCTTCTGATTCAATTCATATTTGGAGATTCAGCCACTGAATTGGGCTGAATATCCATCGAATCGAATCAGGGACCAAAGCTTTGTACAGTCCTACTGGAAATCTATCAAAGACAAAAATACCCAATTATCTGTGGGTGCACGCTTCTCACAAGACAACCACTTTCTGTCCAATTTCTCTGTTCTAATCCTCAAAGGGAATTTACAATGTATCTTTCATAGAGGAGCCTACAAACTTCACTGCATAAATCTACTGGATACAAAAAATCACAGACTAAATATAGACATTAGATTTATGGCATATTATAACCTGCCTTCCATCTGATAACCCCAGATAATCAAGGGTTTGCATTTTACCAGCTATATTCTATCACCAGTTCAACATTTCCCCTTCCCCCCCACACCTGTCTCACCCCTATTGCCTCTGTTCCCTCTGAACCTCACTGCCACGCATTTGCATTTTCACAGGCCTACATTTTGCATATTGGCTTCTATTGTACCCATGACAGCACACATTACACCCACAAAATCTCCCTATATTTTACTTGTCTGACTGAGACATCATAACAGACTGCCTTCCTAGATGTGTAGATCTTGGGTGTTTTAAGGCCAGAGACTGGTACAAATTTGACTGCCTGCATAACACAGGCAACAGGACTTCAGGCAACTTTTGCTGTTACTAGGAACATTGTTGGCACTGGATTTTTATTTTGTCTCTTGTGTCCCAGTTCACCGTCTACACTCCTATACTTCATTCAGTTTTCTCAAGCCATTCCCAGTTTCTCCTAAGAGTACTACAGTCTCTTTCAACCACTGTGAAATTAGTTCTGGTGCTACAGCTGTGCTTTTCCTCATGTTTTTACTATTCATCTTGTCTATTTTAAAGTGTCTAGGGAGGGCTTCAGGCCAAGTTCTGCTAAAAATCAAAATAAATATCTGGCTGACTTACTTGGGTTTATTCCTTTGGCAATCTCTTTGCAGCTCTTGGTTTGGCCTTCCATGAAGCTGGGTTACGTATTTCTGTTCTTGCCAAATTCTATCAGGGCTTCTCTTTTTTGTAACTTTATGGTTTCACTATATATAGATGGAGCTAGGAATGATTTGGTTCATCCAGTCAATTTGCCTGGCATAGGTCTCCTGCCTAATTCATTTCCAGCGCCTCAGACCCAGATGTATAATAAAGAAGAGATGACAGATGCAGTAGCCCTGTTGGGGGGTAGTTGTAGGCAGGAAGCAGGGCAGAAGGAGAGTTAAAAATAACACCTCTGCAGCCCAGGGCACAGTGCTACCTGTTATGCCTCTGTTCAGACCTCCCTCATTTCTGTATTGCTCTGCATTTATTCCTGTCCCTTCAATCCTCTCATTTCCCTGTGCCCATAGATTCAAAGGCTGGAAGGGGCCATGGAAGATCAAAGGTCCAGCCCCCTGCACTAGGCAGGAAAGACAACTGGGCTCAGGTGACTCCAGCAAGGTGATTATCCAGTCTCCTCTTTGCTCTTCCACCCTCCCAGACTATATTCTCTCAGCCCTAGAGTATATGTGACACCTGCTTAGCACAGAACCTGGGAGCGGTAAATATGACTGATTCCCTGCACTAACTGGGAAATTAACACCTACTGTAGTTTAAAATAAGAATTGTCTTTATTTTAGGAATCAGCAGTCCTTTTCTGACCCTTTATTATCCTGTGTGCCAGCTTGATAACTGAAAGGAATCCCCAGCACCTGTTTGGAGGGGCTTTACTAACTGCTTATTCCACCACAGTGGTATAAAAGGCCACTTTGTGGGACACCATATGGGCTTCTGCTTCCTGCAGCATCTTAATCTTCAAAAAAGTCTTGCATCAATTTTGCAGGCCTTTTTTCTATCTCCTTTGTTCTATCAATACCTCTTCTAAGTTTGGAGGGGTAATGGGAGGACAGAGCCTCTTCATAATATTTCAGGTAACAACTATGGCAAAAGATCCATCTTATTTTCAGAATATTTGAAAACTTGAAAGCTACAGAGAGGGAAAATCATTCCCCTCAGCAGCTTAGCCAAATATTGAATAGGATAAGCTGGCATGATGCAGCTGTTTGTTGCAGTAGCAGGACTACTGCTGCAAACACTGCAGAAGAAAAGCAACTAAGGATTTAAGCAACATACAATAAGCTGGATTTTCTGTCCTAGTTGTATCTACTCACAGGTCAGTTGATACAGTGACTTAGAACAATAGCATATCCCAAATTACTTCAATAAAAAGTGAATTGGTGAGTCAGAATTGCTTTCCTGAAGTGTAATACATTTCTAATATTGACAATCTCCCTCCTGTTACATGAGAATTTATTCAATTTATAAAGTCTTATGTTTCCTTCCTCACCACAAAACTGTGTTACACTCAGAATGATGGTGAAAGTACAGCAGAAGCAGCCACTCTGGGAGTTATTTCACATAATTAATAAAGGTGTCTCTCTAATGGAATGCTATGGAGCCCATTGTGCAAGAGGCAGAAGAAAGTAGGACTGCCACAAGGCATCCTAGTGGCCTTTATGCCTGACCTGAAGCAAGGCATGAGAAAATCTGTGCACTCTCTCTATGCCATGATGCCAGAGCCAGAGCGTCCTCCCTGACCGTCTTTGTACTCCTAGCTTGTGTCTGCATAGTGCAAGGTGGTGCCTACTAGGGCTGTGTGAAGCTTCGGTCCCTGATTCGATTCAGTGGAGATTCGACCCGATTCAGTGGCTGAATCTCCAAATCCGAATCGAATCAGGAGACCCTTTAATCTCTCCGAATCGAATCAGAACCCTCCGAATTGATTCGGAGAGATTTGGAAAGATTTGAAGATTCAGACATAGACACAACTTTTAAATGTTTTTTCTACATACCTCTAGGTAGCAGGCAGGTCATGAATGCTGCGATGCTGCGGCAGATGGAGCATCCCACAGGAGTGCAGCGGGGTCCCTAGCATGCTTGGCAGTAGACCTGGAAATGGACCAAAAGCACTTCTGGTCCCCTTCTGGGTCCGCCAGGGAGCGTGCAGGGCCCCTGCCCCCACACCCCTCCATCTTGGTGACTGGTGCCTCCTGGGCCTGGGGGGGGGAGCACCCGGGGTCCCCCTGCAGTTGATTGTCGAGTTGGGAGTGTGTGGGGGGTCCCCCCATGTGCTCCCCGGTGGACCTGGAAATGGACTGGAAGTACTTCCAGTCCACTTCTGGGTTTGTCGCCAAGCATGCAGGGGGCCCCCCCTGTGCTCCTGTGGGACGCTGCATCTGCCCCAGCATTGCAGCATTCATAAGCAGCACCTGGTACCTTGAGGTATATAGAAAAAACATTTAAAGCTGCATCTATGGCTGAATCACTGATTCCTCAAATCAGCATTGAATCTTCAGATTCAGATTCAGCTGAATTGAATCAGGGACACTGATCCGAGTTAACAAATCAAATCACTGTCTCTGATTCAGGAATCCAAATCCGAATCCAAATTGAATATGGTCCATTTCACACACCCCTAGTGCCCGCGCTGTATACTAACTCTGCGCATGCTTGCTCTGGAACTGTGAGCAGTATAACCACATTCTAACCTCCTCTTCTCAGAACTGGAATCTGCCTCTCAGTAGAACTAACTGGCCTGATAAGGGGAGACTGAAGCTATGGGAGACTAACTAAAGGAGGGATAACTGATTCAGGTTGATATTTGCTTGGGGCTGCTGAAGGCCACTCCCGCAAATCCCTATCACCTATGGAGGCTGCACAAATTTATCCATTCCCCTGCTACCCAGGTGCAGCAGAATTCAAATGCATTCTAATTCTATATTGTTTCTGATTCTGGAGATGGTGTCTGCTTGGAGCCCCCTTGCACTATGTAGGTATATTCTCTCTTTTGAGTCCAAGGGCAGGTTGTGCCTCCAGCTGTGCCTTCAAGGGCAGGTTGTGCCTCCACCTCCAATGTCCAAAGGCAGGTTGTGCCGCCAGCTCCAATGTGAGCAGGGAGAAATAGAGTTAGTTAGGGAAAGGTAATTGCCTCTCCCTCCATTCCAGTATAGAATGACTACATGAGGAAAGCACATGTTGACCTCTTCCACATACCAAAGAGTGACTGAGATGCTGTTCAAAGAACACATTGCATTAGGAGACCTGGAAAGAATTGTATCACATGTTAATTATAAAGTACATATATAGAGAGAGTATGCTTTTAAAGCTAGTTCTTCTTTGTGAGCATACAGAAACCCCATTTTTCAGCTAAATCTCATAAGCTGTAATGATCCCATTTTCATAAGAAATTCCCCATTACCATTAAATATTGCCAATTCTTCAAAAAGCATCTCAGCATATTTAGGGACTATTTTCCTGCTTTAAAAGAAACCAGCATCTATTCCAGGATCCAGGCCAATTCCATTCCAGTTTAAATGGAGACAGATTGCCATAAGCCAATTTCAAAAGAAGAAAAAGAAATTTGTGAAGAGCAATTTTTTTGTCTCCTCAGGAACAAGTAATGACTGTTCTGACTTGGAGGACAATGCATAAGTCTAGTGAAATTAGTTCATTGTACTTTGCCAACTAGTTCCTACATTGAAGCTGTAATAATTTCTGCTCACCCAGCAGACAGGTTAGGGTGGGCTAGAGTCCATTCTCTGATCCTGTGTACAACTCTGTTGATTTCAACAGAATTGACTGGAATGAAATTAAGGACAGAGTGTGGTCCTACAGGAAGGTGCTGCTGCTGAGGGGACTCATAATAAGATACAGAGGGTCTTTTTTTTTTAACTTTTCATTACTTAGAATACAAACCAGGTCTGTAGCAATAAAATTATATCAGCTGTGACCTTCTTGACCATGTGAAACAACTGGAGTTTCCTCCAGCTGAAACTGGAGTTATTCTCTGGTTATTAAACTGTCATTTCAATTTGGCATCCTTAGTGGCAGCTCTTCCCCCACCCCACTTTGGGAAGAGGGCTATCACCTAAAATGCATAAAACTTTCCACATGTTCATCATCTTAGCCCTCTCCTCTCCACAGCAAAAATAAAAATTGGTGCCTATACTGGCAACCTAAAGTGCAGGAGGAAGGAGACTGAATTACCCTTCCATTCTTGGAAATGGCTCTTCCAGAACATGCATGATCATCACTGGCAATCCTTTGCAGTTGAGGATGATTGTCTTCCATGGTTGCTTTATCTATGGATCCAAAGATGGCTGACAAGGCCACTCCAGGATTGACAGGTTCTATTGCAATTCAGGCATGTGTTTTCATGCAGGGTGGGAAACTGGATTCTTGGTTCGGTCCATGACACGCTGTTTCTGCCACTCCCACTTTTCCATCTCCTGTTGTCATCATGAGGTTTCAAAGTACTGAAATCCCTACAGTACACTTCCTCCATTTGGGGCAGTCCTGGGCAACAGTCTCCCACAAGTTGATGCTGATCATTGGCAATGCATAAGGGGTGCATGTGCACCCCCTGAGATTGGCTGGGCACCCCCCTGGAAATGTCAGCCGCAAAACCAGAAGTGCTGACGGAAACACACTTCCCATCTTGCCACTGGCTCAGTGATTGGCTGCTAGGGGACCCCTCCCCATCATCAGTGAACTGGTGCCCCCCCATACTAGGGAAGCTGATGCTGATGTTGCATTTTTTTTCAAGTTGGCCTTGAGGATGTCCTTGAAGTGCTTTATCTGTGAATATTTACTAGTGCTATTTACAATGTGATTTACTAATTGCAATTTAGGAGTGTAATTTATTAGTGCTGCCAAGCAAGCACTTGAACAAGAAATATACTCACTATAAAGAACATTAAACTGTGTCATTTCCTAATAGCTGAGAAATTAGCCTATGCAGAATGACATAGTTATGGAAGATCTCAGTGTATTGTTTGGATTATAGATACATTACCTTTTATAGATAAGACCCCAGAAAGGTGGAGAATGGCAGGAGCTATGCCATAGTTGAGCATTTATCATTTTCAATAGAAAATTGTTTAGCAACTTTCATTATGTCTAGGCAAAACCAGGGAGAGGAAAGTGTTGAATAAGCAATGATTATATATGTGCATAAATTAAAACATGAAAGCTTTCAGTAATGTATTTTATCTGCTAATATACTTCCATGACTTTGGCTTAAAAGAAAATGAGAGTTGGCAAGAATCATAAAATGGTATCCCATATCAAACGATCAAAGATAGAAGAGTTCAAATATATGAGAGAGGTTTTAACTCTATTCTAGAAACAGCATGCATCCATGTCATCATACATTATTTTATTCATCCCATCTCTTGGGGCTGTTCTCTCCACAGTCTAGCAAAAGGAGTTAAACTGTTTTGTTTTTTTTAATGTTGTGACCTGTTTTCTCAACTGTGAGAATTTAATAACTTCCTTTTAAATCAAGCAATACTGTCAGGAGTTATTTATTTTTTTCCCAGTGCTTAGCAGAGGTTCATCTTGTTACTCTCAGGGAGTATGCAATTACTCTAATGTATGTCATGAAGTAGGCCCTATTCAATGGGAACTCCAGTCTGGGTATGTTGGTCTTGGAGACTGAGACAAAGTCTATGCTATACAATTCTGCCTCACAGGTTTGTGAGTTGGGATGTCAAAAGGTGGGGACCCTGACTGCCACAGATGTACTGATAAAAGTCCCTACCACAGATGCAACTGTACCACCAAAGTGTGATCTGACTGGAAGGGTACCTTTACTATACCAATACAAATCACACTTTTGCTGCTATAGCTATGTCTGCACTTAGGGCACCTTGTATGGCTACTACACAGGTGAAGTACCCTAGGATAGAAATAGCCAAAGTCTAACATTTGCACAGAATTCAGCCACCTATTGGCATCTCTTTCAGATTGGAAAAGAAGTGCTACTTCTTCCACATTCTCTTCAAAAAACATGTAAAGATTATTAACATTTTCTTAAATAAGGAATAAGGTACTGTAGAGGTAAACATCATCCTGTAGTGGAGTTACATTACATAAGAACATAAGAAGTGCCATACTGGTTCAGACCAAATGCTCCATCTATTGCATTTAAATGTAGTAGTAAATTCATCAATGAATTTGCAAAGAGCCCAAAGGCACACAGAACAAGACCATAGCTAGATTCTATGCTGCTTTTGAGCCTTGACACAATAGAACTGTAATCTTTCCCCTGACTGAAGAGCAATCTTTTTCATAGTGATACTTGATCACCTCTCATCTGGAAATGCATCTCTGACTCACTTCCAAACATTGTTGCTGTAGGTTAATTAACAATAAAAAGCCAAGGCCTGGTTGGATTTTGGCTCCCTAAGAGTACCATGGGGCAGGATGTTGTGAGGCAGGAGACTTTGTCAAAAGGAACATAAAAAATCTGGAAACCTCCCCATGAGGTGGCAGAGTTAAGGTTTCTATGAGCCACCATAAGAAAAGAATGATTAAGGAATCAGATTGTATATCACAGTACACAACTTATATACAATACACAATACACAATTTACATAAAACAGCTAAGAGTACAAGAAGCAAAAAATCCAGACTATCATAAGAAGAGAAAAATCAAAGTACTTTCTAAGGCTTACACTACCATGTGACATTTCTTTTTCTTTCCCCTCATATCTATGTGGCTATTTCTACATTTCCAGTGAGTGCCATTTCTGTGCCTATAAAGCTCATTGATAATGGAAAATGAATTCAATCTCATTCACTTTGTTATTACAAACTGGTTAGACAATTCCAGGACACAAATGGCAGCATAGCTTGCCTCTTCAAGAATAAAGAGAAATATGAAGATCATGCCTTTTAATGCTTGAGCATTTGAGTCACACTGAGGAGTGTGAAGGAAAGCGGAGGTAGGCAAAACAGCTCCAGAAGACCTGGCAGGGTCAGAAGTCATGTTCACACACATCTTTTTTTTAACTACAGCATACACTCTCCCATTCTCAGATGGCCGCATCAGGGAAGGACCTGGCCAGTAGGGGTATGCGAAGCGGGCTCTATTCAATTCAGATTCGGATTTGGTGCAAATCAGCAACAGTGATTCAATTTGTTGATTCAGATCACTGTCCCTGATTTGATTCAGCTGAATCCAAATCTGAAGATTCGATGCCGATTCAGAGAATCAGTAATTTGGACACAGACACAGCTTAAAAAGCTTTTTCTACATACCTCGAGGTACCAGCATGGCTCATGATTGCTGCGGTGCTGGGGTGGATGGAGGGTCCCACAGGATCATGGCGGGGTCCCCATGTGTTCAGCAGTGAACCCAGAAATGGATCGGAAATACTTCCAGTCCTCACCGGGGAGCGTGCGCCCCCCCCGGCTTGGTGATCAGCTGCAGGGGGACCCTGGGTGCCTCCCCCAGACCCAGGAGGCACCAGTCACCTAGCTGAGGGGGGGCCCCCCTGTGCGCTTCCCGGCAGACCCGGAAGTGGACTGGAAGTGCTGCTGAGCATGCTGGGGAGCCCCCTGTCCTTCTGTGGGACGCTCTATACACCCCAGCATCACAGCAGTCACGAGCCACCTGCTACCTAGAGGCATGTAGAAAAAGCATTTAAAGCTGTTCCTATGTCCAAATCTCCAAAACTTGCCGAATCAATTCGAAGGGTTCTGATTTGATTCAGAGAGATTAAAGGGTCCTTTGATTTGATTCAGATTTGGAGATTTAGCCACTAAATCAGGCCGAATCTCTGCCAAATTGAATCAGGGACCAAAGCTTCACACAGCCCTACTGGCCAGGCTCCCTCCCATACCAGCCAAACCCTCCTCAGAGGATTGTAAAATGTAACATTATCAGGTCCTCTCACCTAATACTCACTGATGAAAAAGCTAGGATACTGGCAGCTTTGGTGCAGGTACCTAATAGAAGATAAGCAGCATCCTGCACTTTCCCCATCCTTGGAAATCTGCACAGAAACAACCAGAAACTGGCAATATGTGCAGATATTCATGCTTATTGCAACTAGAAGTAATATTTCCAAAAAGCAGTTATTAATTCATTTCCTGGGATTAATTCACTGATCTTTTAAATATTTTCCTATCCATGTGTCTTCTGGTATTTTTGTAAATTCCAAGTAATCTTCAAGGGTCAATGAAAATTGGGTCTGTGCCCTTATGATTTGTTATTGACTGGGTCCATCCCAGGTCCTGGGTAGGCTTCACACTGATTTTAAGAACATTTATTTTATTTATTTTTGTGGCAGAATACTGGTGGTGCCTGCCACTTTAAGGGCTGAGCCAAGCAACCAGCAGGTGCTTGATTGCGGCAGCCATTTTAGATCCCTGGCTGCCTATATAAACAGAGCTGTTCACTGCTGGTAGGTTAGGCTGGCTTCTAGGTTGAATGCAACATCCTGGTGGTGAGGGCAAGAGCTGTAGGGGATGGTTTGGAGGCTCCTGGTCCTGGGCTGGACCTAAAGCTGTACCCTGCTGGGAGTGGGTGGCCTGGTGGGGTTCCCAGTGGTGTGGAAGCCTGCAGGAAATGCCAGGCCAGTTACCACCTTGGCAAGTAGGGGCACCTTAACCCCAGCCCTCACCTTCGGATGGGCTATTTGTACCATTGGAGCAGGGAAGGCAAGGTAAGCTTCAGGAAGCACCTGAGCCTGTTGGGGTGAGTGACCCTGCAGGGCCAGGCATGCTTCAAGAAGCACCTGAGCTGGGAATGGGGGACCCCAATCCCTGAATGCAGGCAGGAGGCATGGACCCAACCAAGGGATTCGACTGGTCAATGTTGGGGCCAGGACCAGAAGGGTCAAAAGAGCCAGGGGTCCACCATGAAGGACACCTATATTGAGCAAAGAAGCTTGGGGTCCCAACTGGCCTGAGATGGGGCCAGAGCTTATACGGAAGCCAAAGGTTCCATGAAAGTGGCAGCAGCTAATGGGTGAAGGGGACGGTTGAGTCGACTGCCTAAGATGCTATCTGCGAGGCTTGGGCCATGGTGTAGGGGTGGAACAGAGCCGTGGATAGCCCCCCAGTATCAGGGTGTATCATGGGCAACCTCCTGCCTAATCAACACTCAATTATGTTCCATCAAGGCAAGACAGGTGGGCAGCATGCCCAGAGGCAGTTCTGTGGCTAGTCAGGGACCCCCACTTTGCCACAATTTTATACAAAAAAGACCTGAAAGATTTGGGAGATTTTTTTTAAAGCACTTCCTGTGTATGTTTGACCTCAGATGATGCATTTGTCAATTCTTAAAACACCTGTTCAGTCTAACTATTAAAAGGTTAATAGAATTAGACAAATAAACCATAGAGAGAGTTCCTTCTCCAGGGAACTCTTAACATTGATTTAATGTTGAAGACAGACAAACTGTGCAGGCAAATCTATTCAGAATGCATAAAGCCTGCAATATTCCCTGACCCATTGTCTTAACTTGCACTTTTCAATACATATATGTAACTTTTCTAGTAGAGAGAACTGCAGGACCACCACACCTGTACCTTTTAATTAACTAAAACTCAGCAATCTGAATGTTAATTCAGTTGAATCCTTTCAACTGGTAGGCAGCCACTTCACTCAATTTAAGACCCATGTTGATAAGCACAGCTGAAGAGACTTCCAGAGACCCAACGTTCCTAATCAAGTAAAAGCTCAGCAATTAAGACATTTCATATTTATTTTATCTTTATTTATTTTACTAGCCAATTCCCTACCAAGAGTGACTGGGGGGGAGGGGCAGGGACAAAGGCCTGCATCTAGGTCCTGCCCCCCACACTTTGGGACTAACCCTGCTCCCCTGTCCCTGCCTCAAGTCCGGGCCCATTTCCCCCCTTCCCTCACTGCTTCTGGACCAGGGCCATTCCATCCCTCCCCCTGCTTTTGTTCCAACACTGCTTTCCCACCCCCCCACCCCTGCACTCTGGGTCTGCCCAGCCCATGTCCACTTGCCTCCTCTCCCCACTCCCCTCCCTAACTCCCAGCTTTTGGCAGGGCCTAGATTCATATTCATAGATTCATAGATGTTAGGGTCGGAAGGGACCTCAATAGATCATCGAGTCCGACCCCCTGCATAAGCAGGAAAGAGTGCTGGGTCTAGATGACCCCAGCTAGATGCCTATCTAACCTCCTCTTGAAGACCCCCAGGGTAGGGGAGAGCACCACCTCCCTTGGGAGCCCGTTCCAGACCTTGGCCACTCTAAATGTGAAGAAGTTCTTCCTAATGTCCAATCTAAATCTGCTCTCTGCTAGCTTGTGGCCATTATTTCTTGTAACCCCCAGGGGCGCCTTGGTGAATAAATACTCACCAATTCCCTTCTGTGCCCCCGTGATGAACTTATAGGCAGCCACAAGGTCACCTCTCAACCTTCTCTTGCGGAGGCTGAAAAGGTCCAGTTCCTCTAGCCTCTCCTCATAGGGCTTGGTCTGTAGGCCCTTAACCATACGAGTGGCCCTTCTCTGGACCCTCTCCAGGTTATCCGCATCCTTCTTGAAGTGTGGCGCCCAGAATTGCACGCAGTACTCCAACTGTGGTCTGACCAGTGCCCGATAGAGGGGAAGTATCACCTCCTTGGACCTATTCGTCATGCATCTGCTGATGCACAATAAAGTGCCATTGGCTTTTCTGATGGCTTCATCACACTGCCGACTCATGTTCATTTTGGAGTCCACTAGGACTCCAAGATCCCTTTCCACTTCCGTGCCACCCAGCAGGTCATTTCCTAGGCTGTAGGTGTGCTGGACATTTTTCCTCCCTAGGTGAAGCACTTTGCATTTCTCCTTGTTGAACTGCGTTCTGTTGTTTTCTGCCCAATTGTCCAACCTATCCAGGTCTGCTTGCAGCTGTTCCCTGCCCTCCGGCGTGTCCACTTCTCCCCATAGCTTTGTGTCATCTGCAGAGTTGGACAGAGTACATTTCACTCCCTCGTCCAAGTCACTGATGAAGACACTAAAGAGTATCGGTCCAAGGACCGAGCCCTGCAGGACCCCACTGCCCACACCCTTCCAGGTCGAAACCGACCCATCCACCATGACTCTCTGGGTGCGACCCTCCAGCCAGTTCGCCACCCACCGGACTGTCATCCAAGTCACAGCCTCTTAACTTGTTCACCAGTATGGGGTGGGATACCGTATCGAAGGCCTTCCTGAAGTCTAAGTATACGACATCCACCCCTCCTCCTGTGTCCAGGCATTTCGTAACCTGGTCATAAAAAGAGACTAGATTGGTCAGGCACGATCTGCCTGCCACGAACCCGTGCTGGTTTCCCCTCAGCATAATTTGTCCTGCTGGGCTCTCACAAATGTGAGCCTTGATAATTTTTTCAAAGACTTTGCCAAGGATGGAGGTGAGACTGACTGGCCTATAGTTGCCCGGGTCCTCCTTCCTCCCCTTCTTGAAAATGGGGACCACATTGGCCCTTTTCCAGTCCTCTGGGACTTGGCCCATGTGCCACGAGTGTTCAAATATTCCCGCCAGTGGCTCTGCAATGATGTCGGCCAGTGCCTTCAGCACCCTCGGATGGAGCTCATCCAGGCCAGCCGACTTAAAGGCATCCAGTTCTTCCAAGTGACTCTGCACCATCTCAGGATCTACGCATGGAAGTCTGGCGCCTTGCTGCTGCCTCTCTACAACCCCAGTGAGAGACTTGTCGTGCCCCTCGCTTAGGAACACTCAGGCAAAGAACTCGTTGAGGAGTTCAGCCTTGTCCCCTCTGTCCGTCACCAATTGTTTCTGCCCATTTAGCAGGGGTTCTATTCCTCCCTGGGCCTTCCTTTTACTCCCTATATATCTAAAAAACAATTTCTTGTTGTCCTTTACTTGGGATGCCATCCTCAGCTCCATGGTAGCTTTGGCTGCCTAGTGGCAGCAGGGCACTGTCATTGTGCCCCACCTCCTTCACACGCTATGCTCCCCTCCCTTCCTCCTCCACCCCACCAACTCTTGTTGGTGCCCGGCGGTGGTGTGCTCCCAGCCATCATGGTGGGCAGGGATGGAGTCCTAATTCCAGCCCCTCCCCCGCTTCTCATCCAGTCAGGGGAGGGGGCAAATGGGCCTACTCCCCCTACCCTTGCCCCACCATTTCAGGTCCAGGCCCAGGCCCATTTCCCCCACCCTTTGCAGTTGTTGTTGGGGCATGGCACCAGTGGCAGGGCACCACCACTGTGTCCCCTTCTCCCTCTCCCCCTCCCGCTCCTTTCTTTTCCTCCCCCTCCCTGCTAGCTTTTGTCAGGGTCCAGCAGCTCTGCATCCCCATGCATCTGGCCCCACCCCCGCTTCTTGTCCAATCAGGGGAGGGGGGAAACGGGCCCACTCCCACCTTCCCCCACTCCATCGTTGCCACATGCAGGGAGTGGGGGGGGGGCCAGGCCCCCTCTGTCCCCTATGTCCCCACCATCATAGCAGTGCTCCACCATGCCGTCTCCTGTCTGAACGCTCTTGGAGCAATCCGATTGGTTGTTTCAGTCAGCCAATCAGAGTGCAAATAAAGTGTTATGGACACAGACAGACAGACTAAGGCTTGTATAATATTCGAATTTGTAAATTTCTTCCTGGAAAAAAGTAAGTTTGCTATCTAATCTATTTACTAACTTGCTAAATACTATTTTGCTCTGTGTGTCACTGCCTGAATACATTCCTCTTAAACCGTGTCATTGTCATTATGCTAAATTAGCACTCTGGGAGGTCTGATTAAGAATGTTCTGGTTAAGTGACTTGTACTGTACCTGTAATCATTTATTCCATATCTCATTTAGTCCTTTACTTAGTTTGCATTTTCATTGTAATCCTTCTAGTTGCTTGCTTGAATTTTTGTTAGATATGTTTCTAACTACAAAGATATGAAGTTTAAACTAACATACCAGAATACAGTGGTACTGTGGGTTACCATCATACCTCAGTGTGTTTGTTAGGCCTAAGTCCTTTGAAAATATGCAAAATATGGTGTCATTATAGTAAAAAATTACCCACTTAAATATTAAATATACAAATACAACCTGCAAATTAAAAAAGAATTATATACCATTTTAGTATGTGTAAAGAAGAGTTGATTCCTTTTCTGGGGGTGGGGTTGGTTCCACTTGTGTTTTCTTGCAGAAATTCTGGTTTTGCCTATCAGGCTTTTTTATAGAATACTTCATGGACAACTGGAAAATAGATATAAATAGGATATCCAAACTATTATGGTAAAATTTGAGAACTGAAAAGGGAAAGAATTTTCAGTGAGATTGGCGAACTCTTTAGTTTTCTACTGTTTAGTACACTTGTAAGCAGCTGGGAAGAAACTCTTTGTAGGTTTATGGTCCTTTAGAGAGTTCTTCTGTAAAATCAAGAAGATGTGATAAATTTAGCCTGAATATCATGTCAAGTGATTCTACAGGATAGAGCATCTTGTGCTTCTTAATATGGAATGTTATATCATTTTGGTTTAGAAGTTATTTTTGGTAGAAGTATATCTGTGGAATCAGAAGCTAATATTCATATATTTCTGCATGAATGGATTGAAAGACATGTAATTAGCAACATATTAATTGGATAATGCGGTGAGACTAAAAAGTAAGTTGGTTTGAAGCAAAGCTCTACACTCAAATGCAGCGGCAAAAATACAAAGACTCCAATCCTACAAGATGCTGACCACTTCCAGGAGCTGCAAAAACTCTGTGAGGTCCATAAAAATGGCTATGTTGGCTCAATGCCACCGGAAGGTGCCCTGAACAAGGTTCAACTTGTTTAATTTGTTACTTAAGCAGATGTAACAAGCCCCCAAATCCAACCCTTGTTTGTTTGTATGCTACTCCCTTTGTTAAATATTGTTTTCTGTAATCAACAGTTTCCCTGGCAACATGTCAATAAGTAGAACAGACAGATGAATGTATCTACGCTGAGCTAGCCTGCATACTAGAAGTTACCCCATGGTGTCAATTAATGCTGAATAGGGCTCCATGTCTTCTAGTGCCTAAGCCAGGTTCAAATGAGCTAGCTTTGGGTATCTGTGTTTGTGACCCCTTTGTTCCTATAGGCTTACTGTCTGTTTACCTCTCCCAGATCTGCCCTCTCTCCCCGTTCTCCCTCCTCCCTCTCTTTCTTCCCTTCCCTTGCCTTTTGTATTCTAATTTCTCTCACCTTCTTATAATCTGCTTTCTGAACATCCTTTCAAAGCATGTGGGAGAGTGAGTTTCAGCTCACAAAAGCTTGTGCTTTATATATATATATATATATATATATATATATATATATATACACACACACACACACACAGACTTTTGCAAATCTATCCTGCCTTCTACTATCTGCACAACTCCAGTGGTAGAACTAAAGCACAGAGACGTAGGACAAGGGTAACTATAGCATGGTAGTGCTTTGCACCATATGGGCACGTCTACACCTGCAGGGACATGCGCTTGCAGCAGCTCAAATAGGAGCAGCACAAATTTGGGCCAGGGATTTTTGCCTCAGCACACATGCCTGGACATGCACTTTGGTGTGGGGCAAATTGTGCCAGTTGTACCATGGCAGTATAAAAGCTTTCCCTGTGCTGGCCCCAGCAATATAAAAACCTGCTCTGGTGAGCAGCTCAAGGCTACTTGCCCTCAGGAGCTTTTGAGACCTAGCCACTTGGTATCTGGGGACACTACCCCTTAGGCCAGCTGGATTGCTGAAGCGGCCTTAACATGGAGTGGCCCCTGCACCCTCTACCTATTGCAACAGTCTGGCAGTGGGGGCTGCTGCCTGCCTGTGACCTGCTCCCACCTGCGACAGTATCTGCCCCCTTGGGCCAGCGGCCCCATGGCTGCACGCCTGCCAGACCCGGATGACATCCCCCATTCTGCCATCTGGGCAGCTATCACCTAGAAGATGCACTCCTTGTGGTGGCCTGCTTTGAACTGTCAAAGCATGTCCTTTTGGCCCCAACTGGCCAAGAGGTTGGCCATCTTATCTGCCCTCTAGCTGGGGTCCCCAGTGCTAGCCCTAGACAGGCTCCTCTGCCCAGGTCTTGCCACTTGTCTCACCAACAGAGCTCCTGGTGTTTCCTGTTTAAAAATTGCAAAATCTTTGAGGAACCCAAATTCTCTCATTAAAATACCCAAAATAGTGTTCTTTTGCTATTAAAATGAAGTGCCACTATATATAGAGAAAGCAGCTGGGCAATGTTTTGTTGATATATTTACAAGTTTAAAGCAATTTGGAAGCCTACCAGTGCCTCTATCACCATAATAAAATGAATTCTAAATCTCTATACACTTTGGCATTTGCTTCTGTTTTTTTTCTGATAGAAAAATCAGAGCTTCCCCTACCACCTTTGCTCACCAGGATGTGCAGCACTGATAGGCCATTGCCCTGCCTCTACCCTTGCCCCTCACTCTCAACCCACAGCCCCCCTGCCTCCCAGCCCCTTCATTCCTGACCCGCAGCCCCTGCCTGCCCCCACTAGCTCCCTCCAGCCATAGCTCTGTCCTAGCACCAGGACATGAGTCCAGCTGCCGCTGTCCCACCCACGCTTTGTGGCTCTGAACAAGGCCATGCCCTTGCTGTTCTGCTCCCTGCCCCATGCTGTTCCTGGGAAGCCCTTGACTGGGGATCAGGGACTGAGCTGGACCCTTTCCTCCCAGGCCAGCCTCCCCCTGCACAGGCTGTTCTAGGGAGATGGGAGGGCTCTAAGCCTGGCTTCAGTGGCCTCTCCTACCTGCAGTGTTCCCCCACCCCCATCTCTCTCTCACACAACCCTGCTTCCACCTTCAGCTCTCCCCATAACCCATCATACCCCAAGCGGCTCCTGGAACCAGGAGCCCACCCCCCTGGCTGGAGCTGCGTGTCCCAGCACTAGTGTGGGCATGGGGCAGTTGCCCCTGCAGCCCCAGCTCCTGCCAACAGGTCTCATCTCATCCCATGTGGCTGGCTGGGCATGCAGGGTGTGAGGTTTGGGGGAGAAGGGTTAGGGGGGTTGTGGGGGTATGGGGCTTGTGTGGGGGGTTGGGGTTTGTGGGTGAGGGGTTTATGGGAGTGGCTCGGGTGTGGGATTTGTGGGTGGATTGTGAGGGGCTTTTGTGGGGGTGGGGGGACTGTGGGGGTGGGGGGAGCTGCTCAGAAGGGGTGGGCCCCCCACCACCCCAAAGGATGCAGCCCTCCCCACACAGCTCACTGACAGCCCTCCCCACAGGGTGCACAGCCCCCTCCCCTGCATGGCACACAGCCCCCCCAGTGGGCACAGAGCCCCCTCACAAGGCACAGACTCCCCCACAGGGTTCACAGCCTCCCCCCCTCCCCCGCAGCGGTAGTGGCCATCAGGGCACTCTGGGCTCTTGTTGCGCAGCCCCCTCCCCCCTCCTACAGCCTCAGACCCAGCACTGCCTGCGCCACTTGTTGTGGGTCTTGCCCGGCTCAGCATGGGGCTATGCACCTTCAGGCAGCCCTGGACTACCCTGGCTGTTACCTGGGGGCCTGGCACCACTTGCAGGAACTGTGCATTGCACCGGGCTGGGTCATGCCTCCATGGACCTGGCCTGACTCTGCACTGGGCCCACGCAGGCAGGACCTGGTCTGGTGAGATGAGATGCATGGTCCCTGCGAGTGGTGCCAGGCCCCCAGGTGACAGCCCAAGCGGCCTGGGGCTGCCAAAAGGCACATGGCCCCATGCCAAGCCAGGCCAAGTGACAAGTAGTGCAGGCCACGCTGCCCCACACCATTGGGGGGGGGAGAATGGACTGTGCCACAAGGGCCCTGAGTGCTCTGATGGCCACTGCTGCTGGGGGGGAGACTGTGGGCCATGCAGGAAGCAGGCTGGGGACCCAGCCCTTCTAAGCAGCCCCCCACACACAGTCCCCCGCACCCACACAGCCCCCCACCCCCAGTCCCTACTTACCTGGGACAGAGCCCAGGTCCAGGTCACTGCAGCCTCCACCATTTCTTCGCCCCGCACATGGAGGCAATGTGCTAAACCATGGGGCAAGGAGCAGCCATAGAGACGCTCAGGCCAGGTACCAGAGTATCTCTTTGGAGGACCTCAGCCTCCACTTGCCTCAGGGCACGATCCTCCTTTTTTCCCATGCAGGTTTTTTTGATACAGTATGTGTATCAAATGTTGAGCCTGCACTGCAAATATGAAGGCATTTTTTTCATTCCCAGAGTGCCTCTTGTGGCATCTCAAACTCCTTTGAGATGCCGCAAGAGGCATGTGCGCGCTCACCTGGATGCGCCCTATGTGTGCACTCATTCATGAGGCAACATCATGTGGTGGGGAAGGGGTTAACCCCTTGAATTGACTCAGTTAACTGGTCTAACTTGCTAAAAGTAGGTGTGCCTCTCTCTTATCCTGAACATTGGCAAATATCCTAAACTTCTTAGGAGTTCATCATACCTAATTTATAATTAGACTAAGGTAACAAGCTGACATAATTGTGTAGGCCAAATGTTCTCATGAGGAGGAAGAATTATTTGAAGAAATTAATAGAAGCTACGTAGTCCTGAAAATAGAATCCTTTTCAGTTTATCTGGAGCCCAGACAATTTCACTACAATGCTTCTTCCCATTAGGGGTTTGTTCCCGCAGTTAGCACAGAGGTAAAACGCCGTCTGACTCAGTGCTGAACACTATACTACACTATACTAGAACATTAATAATATATACAAGGTTGATCATCTGGATGCAATGAGAGCCAAAGAATGATTTCAGGTAACTCCATGAAGGATGTCAGGACCCAGGGCAGCCGGCCAGCAGCTCTCCCTGACTCCCACCCGGGCAGATAAGGGTCCGGGGCCTTAGAAGGCCGTCAGGCAGGTACTTGTGATGCTTGGAGTGGAATTAATTAGGCGGACGCTTATCAGTTGCAAAGCAAGATTATTTACTCACGCCGTCAAGGTGGTGAATAGTGGAGGTCAGAGATACTTGGTTAGTTACAGCTTAAGGTTCGTAGGTCATAGGTCAGTCTGCATAAGAGTTCTTTGGTCGGGCAGATAAACGGAGAAAAAATCAGGCCGGCAGGTCGTTGATTTATGTCTGATAAGGTCGAGACGGGGGAGACTGACAAGCGATCAATTTGTCAGTTATGCTCACGCATACGTTCAGAGGTTTTTTCAGGTGTGTGTGTGGAGTTCTCCCGTTCTTCACAGAAGTGAAGACGGGTTTTATTTGTGTAATAGCCAATTGTTTTTCGCCACGTCATAAATTTAATTAGAATCGCCAATTATCTAGCGGTCTTCGCTAGGGTGTTATCTCACAGGGTTACTCCCTGATTTCTCTGACCAGTTATAATGATTTATGTACAGCACAGAAGGCTAAGTTCTATTTCATGTTAGTGTCGCAGTTATAAATTTCTTTTTGACATGCGCAGCAAAAAAAAAGCGGTTATTATCATTATTGTTAACCCTTAGTTAACCTAGTGCAGAAAAAAACTGTTTTGAATGGTTTTACTTGTTTGTGACATGGGCACTACTTAATTTGGTTGTGACAAAGGAATGTACAGTGATATTACTGAACATCTGGGAACAAGAACCCATTTTGGGTAAAAGGGTGTTTTAGTTCATTAAGATTCAAAAAATCAAGGTTTATAGTGTATGCTGATTTCTTTAAGTCAGTCCCACTAGGCTTATATTAAGGTTTTATTAATAATTCAGTGGATTATTTGAAAATTATTTCTCGTATCCAACAGCATGCCTCTCAACTGCCCTTAATTACTAATCATTTGATCATCTCTCATCTCATTTCCAGAAAGCTATGTTGACAGCAAATTCTATTGCTTATGCATATAAGGGAAAGGAGAAAGGATAAGAGCTGTGCATTATCACTCAAAGCTATTCAGACATGGAAATCATTACATGACAGGTTGTCACTTATACTAAGAGAGGAATTATTTTTATTTTTAGCAGCAGTGTAGAATTGTTGGGTTTTCTCCCCTTTCCCTATTTTGATATGCTTTATGGTACAGTAAATAAATGTGCTTAAACATTACTCTGTTCTATCTAGGTTTGGCATTTCACACTTTTTTTATTTATCAGAGTTGACAACTTTCCAAGCACCAATCTACACACAAATATGCCATTTGTAATTGACAACTCTCCTTATTTTTGTTTAAGAGTGCCCTATACCAATAAGTTTAAATAAATATTTTCATTCTGAGGCAAGCGTTGACACACAGACTTCTATCAAAACAGCAAAATGTGTCAACTACATATAAACAACTGTTTTAGTCTAATTGAAATAATTTCTAGATGTATGTTTTTTTTTACTAGTTTTATTATAGTGACATTTCTCTCCCAAGTGCGAACTGGTTTTTAATATGTGTTACTAGCTGGCAAAAGACTACATCAGCCACTGTTCAGGAAAGTACACACAATGCATAATAGGCCACACTTTTTCTAGAAAGAAAGCAGAGCTTCTCAGTAATTTCTTATGCAACTGTACTAAGCAGTTAACAAGACTCTAATGAAAGCAGCTGAAACAGAAGTCAGTTGTATCCAACCACTGTGCAGCACTCTTAATCTGAAGCGTATGAAGTGAGGTCCATGTAGTTCATTATTTGAAGGTGGTACCTAGATACTTAGAAATCCAAATAAATCCAAAAAAGTTAACATGCTGTTAGTAAAGTCCCATTGCAAGGTTAGTTGGCTAGTGCATAAATACTTGTTTAAGCTTTTATCCCCAAGTTGTAAAGGAGGCTACCACAACATCCTCCAAATGTTTTTTGGACGTGGGCAACTTGTAAGAAATTTGTCCATGACACGGTCCCTGGGTCATGAACAAGAGTATAAATAATGAGTCAGTGCCATTGACGAGGTAAAAAAGGTTCCCTCCACAAAAATAAACCAAATACCTGAACAATAGTCATACAAAAAACTAGAACTCTTGGTTCCAAAATAATACCTTTTATTAGACCAACTGGGAAATCTAAATCTAATAAAAGGTATTATTTTGGTAATAAAATTTTGCTAATAAAAGGTATCATTTTGGAACCAAAATTTCTAGTTTTTTGTATGTCTTCTTGTCTCAAACCAACACGGCTACCAAGTACACCCCTGAACAATAGTCAGCTACTTCAAGTAAAACACAAGAAAGGAAATGTCCGTTTCACTATTGCTTTGTGAATTCTGTTAAACAAGAAGGGAAAGTGAATTCCAAGGTGAGGTCCTCACAATTACAGTGCCTCTCTCCAGCTCATAGATGTTTACGTCTAGAAACTATAACCAACAGTACCTCACCCTCACTGTTACAACAGGACAGATGAAATCCCTTAAAAAAACAGACGATAAGGCACATTTTGGGCAAATGTATGGATTTCTGTTGTTAGCAGATTCTTTCTGCCTAGAGAAGCATTCATTTATGCTTTTTTCCACCATTAAGTTCCACTGTATATTCAAGAATCACAAGTGTGTGTAGAGAATTGCCGTTCCGGGACTCCTACATTCCACAGACTACACCCTCACTTGTTCTTTGTTACGACTTGTGTGTGAGCATTTTAGAACTGGCTTGATTTAGCAAATAAGAGATTTTGGCTTGGGTTTGGGAGCTGGAAGCAAGTGTTGTAATATGTTGCAACACTTTTTAATAATTTAGACACTGGGAATTTGGGGTCACTGTGTGACCCCAAATTCCCAGCCTGCAAAACCCATTTTATTTGACTTCTGGGCTTTTCCTGAACAGACGCAGAGAGCTGTGCCAAAGATCATGTTTATTTTCTCTGGTGCATTCAAAAGGGGAGTAGGATAAAATCATCAAATGTACTTTCAGTTCCTGTGACAGAAAGACGGATTTGTATCCGCATCTCTGGAGGTGAAAGGCCAATATAAGACTACCAACTAGTCTTTGCAGTCTTTCCATGTATTTGATCTCATTCTATTTCTTAGTACTACAGCATTTCCTTAGGCTTTTACGGCAATTTTAAGCACAATTTTCAAAAGTGCTTCAGTGACTCAGAAGCCTAATGGTATTCAGCTCTTTGATCTTTTATGCTTGGTTTTTGCAATGCTTCATGATCTTTCTCTTAGTAAATGCCAGTAGACGTATTTTTCAGAAAGGATTTTTTAAATACATACATAATCCATATGTTATATCTTTACTTTGAACTGCCTAATGAAACTTCCAGATTAGATAAATAACAATAGGCCATGTGTCTGACCTTTTCACTTCTGTTCTGCAGCACCTTACTCTATGGGTGATTCAAGTAGTGTCCCAGGCATCTAAGAGCGGGCACAAGAATGGAAGCTGCTGTCACTGCCAGCCCAGCCACTGCAGATGACCTATAACCTGTTGCTGCTGCCACTGCCACCTGCAGTGCAGACACAAGTTACAAAAGATGCTATGTTGAAATGTCTTCATCTGAACCCTCATTTAATGAGAGTTCAGATTTTCACATGACTGGCCATTTTTTAAGTGCACACTTGTGCTTGGTCATGGCTATACACCACTTTCTGTGGCCAGATCGCATGAAAATTGTCACTTCTGTCTGTGCCCCTGGGGCCCAGACCCTGGTTGTTATGCCTCTCAGTGATTCCATTGATTTCAAGCTAGTTAGTATTAAACAAGAGTAAGGCTATCAAACTGGCTCTATATTCCTTCTGTGTACATTACACTGAGCTTCAGAGGGAAGAAAGGAGTGTTGTCTGTCACTATCTGCAGCCAGTTCATCTGAATTTCAGGCCTGCTGTGACCTTTCTTGTAGTAGCTGTGTGTAATGTTTGCAATAGCAGCAAATTCTGAGCCATGGGAACATCCTAGAAATTCTCACTTACTTCCAGCAGTTTTATTTCCATTACAAGCTCCTGGGTAGGAAAATAACATATAATTTGTTTAAAAACCAGCCTGGATAGTTACTGCCTTATAAGTTAATATTTTATGAGTTTTTGTGAACTTTGAGTCAATAGAAATGTCAGTCTGGGAATACATTTCATCTTTCTGCACAGCTGTTTTTATCAGCTTTTCTGTCAAGCATTAATAAATAGCTGATAAAACTCTCTGAGGAAAGTTTCATTTATATGTATTGAACCCAGTTTGTCCAGGTTGGCTGTTTTGTACCTCTGTTGTTCAGAAAATGTTCTGTGTTTTGCATTTTAGACTGACTATAGAATTTAAATAGGTTCAGAACAATTCAGACACTTGTTAGTTTGGGAGTTCTTCCAATAAATCCTTATCTTGTTCTTACTGAAATGAGTGGATATTTTATTTCCATGGCAGCAGAATCAGCTCTTCAACACAGGAATTTTGATACCTACAAATCCTTATAAATAGCCTAAGCTATCTTGGGTCCAGATCCTCAGGTGAACATCTATAGTCCCTGTGTTAACACTGTTACTGGAACATCAGAAATGAATGTAAAAAATGCCATTTTCTAAATTACTGCTGTAATGTCTGATACAAAGAGTGGGAGTGTAAACCTGTTCTTGGGGAAGTTCAGAGGAACATTTCCACTGACTTCAATAAGGCTGGAATGTCATACTAATGAAAAAGAAATGTAATTCCTGAAAACGGTGACTATAGGTGTGTCTACACATCACAATACAGCGATGTTGTTACTGTTTTGTGTTTTAGTACTTCCTTTTGGACGTACTAAAATACTGTGCAGTAACCACCCATACTGCGCCATATGGACAGCCCACACAAAGATTTCCCCACTGTGTCGCCGTAGTAGTTCGCTATAAGTGGGGAGTGTGCCACTATGGTGATGTAGATAGTGAACATGTTAGACCCTCATGATTGCTATGTCGCTGTAATGCACCATACGGCAACATAGCACATCCTACATTGCCATAAGGCGGCATGTAGACATGCCCTATATGTCCTTGTTTTACCCAGAAAGTCATGATTTCTAGTATAGTATATGATATTCTTGTGTTCCAGGTACTATTTCACAGTACTGCAGGATATAGGTTGGGTTTTTCTTTTCGTTCAGCCAAAATTATGAGATGCTATATATAAAAATATATATTTGTTCATGATATATTCTGAGACAGTGTAGCTCTGAATTTACCTAAAACAAAGGGTATATCACTTCCACAGTGCCCTTAAAATTGCTGCCCAGGAACACGCATGGCCCATTTGCCCACTCCATTTCATGTGCCCTGAACCTCCAAAATGGGGATGCCTCCTACTGCTGCTCTTGCAATCTCTTTCACAGGTGCTTGAAACAGAGAGCGTAGGACACCCCCAGATCAATTATGCTGTTTTACTTCTGGATTTGACCTGGATTTGACCTGTATAGAGTGGGAACAGGGGATGCATGGCATGCCTCAGTCACTTTCTCAAGACTGCTGGGATAAGCACTATCAATGTACCCAATGAGTCCACTGGAACACATGTGAAAAGTCAAATAAGCGTAAATGTTATAAAAAGTTGTCCTTTAGCTGAAAGAGACTGTTAATGACCTGGGTTTAGTGTGCCCTGATAAATTCACTCAGAGCAGGAAGGAACTGAAAGGAATTCACCATTCTGAAAAAAATATCTGTTGTTGGCATCAACAGCTTGCAGTAGCAATGCCAAGTCACATTTTTTGAGAACATGTTTGGGTATTTCGTGACTGTAAAAATGTTGTCACTAAAGTATACCAGATTTTGATTTTTAATGTATGAAAATAGTGTGTTACACTAGGACTGTTGGAGGAGGATTTTTTTTTGATATTATGACTGCAGCCCATATCTAGACATTAGTTAATTGCTAAAGAAATGAGACTGGGGTTTTGCCAAAAAGTCTTAAATTTTCGTTATGAGAAATCTAAAATATTGATTTGAAAGCATAAGTATGATCATGTTTTTCAAGCTCAGTAACACATAGCCCATTGTCAACCAGCACAATCTATTCCCAAAGGTCCAGATGCCTTTCTCATATTTCTATTAGTATCACAGAGCACTCTGCTGTATCCTGATCTGTTTTTCTAGTGTAAATCCAGGGAATCTGAAAGGACTTAAGTGGAGCCACTCCGGGTTTACACCAGAGCTAATACAGTGGAAATCAACCCCATATTTCCGGGGTCAGATATATTTTTCAGTCTATTTCATAGCTTAATGTTGCAATGAAGCAAATATGTTCTACTGGCAAGCATAGAATCTGAAATCTGCTACAGTAAAAGCTCTGTTATTCAGCATCCCACGGGGAACGGGGGATGCCGGTTAATCAAATGTGCACTGTCGGGTGCACTCCCCGGCGTCAGTGTGCCAGGGGACAGGGAGAGGAGGACATTTGCCCCGCACAGGCTGCTTTGCCCAGGGCTGTGGGCCGAAGAAGTGGCAAGAACTATGCTCACGGCGGCAGCAAAACCTGGAAGTGGTACTTCCGGTTTCACTTTTGCCACATCCCTTGGATGCTGGTTAATAGAGTTTTCTGGCTAATAAAGTACCGGTTTACACAGCTTGTGCTGTATTTATTTTCTGAACAGGTACAAGGGCAGGACTAATATAAGCAGTGCCTCCCTTGCCATGCCTGTGTTTCTCAGTCTCAACCAAGAAGAATGAGTGATAAACCTGAGAGAGGAGTTCAGATGCCACTCAGTCCTCAGCCTCTCTGCTCCAAATGGCTAGAAATCCTGTTTCATGCTACTCATCTAATATTAATGTAATAATATTTATATATATTTATATAATAAATGGCTGTGTGATTGCATCAAATACATGCTTGATTTTCAAGCTAGAGGTTTGGAATGATTTATTAGAAATATTTATATAACAGTAGCAACTCTCGTGAACCTGTTTAACTCTTAGAAGGCTGGATGGTTCACTGGGGTTTTAGGATGGTCCAGTTCCCTAATTTTGTGAGGTGGCTGCAAGGCAGTGATCTATCCACACAGGGATTATAGGGCAGAGCCAGTTTCACTCTCTCTGCTCCATGCCAGGGAAATACTGCTCAAATCAGCCAATGCTTTTAAGAGGCAAAAAAACATATTTACCTCACAGGTTTGTATCTAACCCAGGTTTCTAGTGACCAAAAATGTTTAGGTTATGGAAGAGCCATTATTTATTAGGTTAAATGAGTTGATTGCAATATAATCCAGTTCCTCATATAGTCCAACATTCACATCATAATGACCATCATAAATGGCCTCAGCTGGTAGACCAAGGACTGAATGGGCACCAATAGAGAAGAAGCCTCTCACTTCTTCAAAAGGTTGTTGTAGCACGCAGTGTTTGGGCTCGCAGATGCAAAATGGTGGGGAGGAATATACTTGCTGCCTCTCACACCATAACAGTGTACCATTTCTGTTATACTAAGGCTGAAAACCTGGCACCTACAGCATGACCAAGTTATTTTTAAAAGATTAAAAAGACAGGTGATGACCATACAATTGCATAATGTAATTGATGCCCAGAGACAGAAATTAACACAAAACAAGGACTGAAGGACTGAAGTTTATTTTCACTTTGAGGGACTCACATAGTTAATAAGAACTCTGTGTGAGTATCATGAAGAAGATATGCCCCATACTTTGCATTTTTGTAGTGAAGATAACATATCATAGAAAGAAATACAGATGTTTCAAATCTTCTGGCTGCTCAGATAGATAATTCACAATTTGTGAGAAGGTTATTTTCCTGCACAATTAAATACATCATTATTAAGACTGTATTAGTATTCTTAGCATCTAACACTGTATTTGCAGCAGGGAATACTATGTGTGTTTTTTTAAGTCAGCCTGAAGATTATTATTTAAAGCAGAATCAAAGGCCTAGGAAAAAGATATGGATTTAGCCTCCTATAAGATGATAAGGAAAATTGCTCCAGGAGAAGAGAGCAAAAGGTTAGCTTACTACGCTCTGGAAATTAGAGATATGAAAAGCAAAAGAGAACGGTAGTAAATCACACAGTAATGTAAGCAAAAGTTATTCAGTGAAATGCCCTAGAAAATTAAATGGAAGGAGAAAAGGTCTGTTCTATGGAAGCACCATAAGTATACAGAACGATAGACTAGTGTTCAGGAAAAAAGGATCACACAGAACATACTGTCCCTTTAGATGTCTAATAAACGATGTCCTACTGCCAGTATGCATCCTGACCATCTGGGTTTTGAAAAGCTAAGCCAAGAGGCAAACACTAAATTTTCGCTTGTTAAAATGAGGATAGACCCTCTCCCTTCAAAATAAACAAATCATTACAGCTGAAGAATACTTAACGTGGTGGCTGTTCTATGCCACAGAAGTCCTTTAAAAAAATCTAAAACCCTACTAAAACTCTTCTAAAAATGAAATGGAAACTTGAGTGTGGAACTGGGTCTTTTCCTCCATCACTGTGATAAAGGAGGAGGAATTACTGGGTACCATGATTTGTGCCTCCTCCATCAGATGGAGAAGTGGGCACAAAGCAATCCCTCAAACAGCATAGTAGAGTGGGACAACTTCCTCATAAGAGGAAAGCTATTGGTGGCAGAGAAGGAAATGGTGGGGGAGGAGAGGATTTTGATATGAAGGATCAGACCAATTCTCATGTTCTACAAACTAATTTATCCATCCATCATTTCATAGCTCCCTGAAGAATTGGGTATGGATGCGTTCCAAAAAGCATTCTGAACACATACATCCTATGTAAAGTGAAGAGACATTCAGTATTAGGGCAGGCTTCATTAGGCCATTGTGAGACATCTCTAATAGCATCACTCACCATATCCTTTCCCATCCTAGTTGCATGGGGAATTTGAAATGCAACACAGAATTCCATATATTATGGTAACAGCTAAGACATAGTACCAGTCTTCTGGAAATACTGGTTTGTTCCACTACTATAAAGCTGTTTATTTTCTACATTCTCTCTATGATCCTGAGAATTACTAAGCTGTTCCTATTTATAGACAACATTTATGCTACAATTAACATGGCAGTACCCTGTTTACATATTCATATTTTTGAATGGTATGGTTATACACCATAATGCATTCTCCCACATAAACATTATTGAGTTTAGAAATGAAAGGTTTCTAAGGCATTTGTGCATGTTTACTGTAACATATTCATTGTAAATGGGAGGCAACAAAAAGCAGGCCTTCTCTGTTGAAACAGAATGTTACAAAGGAAATGCTGATTGGGCTCAGTGATGATAAGCTGCACCAGTTATTCGGTCTCTGAAGATACCTCTTTCCAACATAATTTCTACTGACATTTATTGCCCTTTTTATTTAATGAAAGTTTCTGTCTGCCAAGGCTTATAAAAGCTCTGGCACCAGAACTAAAAACAAAGGAAAAAGAGAAAGCACCCTGATTCTCCAATCTAGACATGACAGTCACTCCATCAGACCATGCCTAAAACCATCCTTTTAAGTTAGTAACTTCAAGGCAGGATCTTTGCAAACATGATAATATTAAATGCAAACACAATAACATTACATCGTTCAAAACCTCTGAACCTGAGATACTGGATCAAATTCTCTTGTGATCTACACTTGGGATGTCAATAAAAATATAGTTACACTAACATACTTTTTGTTGGAGGCTCTTGAAATGTTTCACAAAGGAGCTAAATATTATTATTTCACCTTCTACAGATAAAAAAAAATTGGACCAATAAAGGTTATACGAGCTCCATAAGGCAATACCATGAGACAACGGTGAATCAAGAATAGAATCAAGGTCTTTAGATTACAAATTTCTTGACTTTAAAGCTCAGCTGTACCATCTCTGTTGAGTGGGTCTGCATGAAGACAGACTTTTGTCTATTATGCCCACCTCTTGAAGTCTCTTTACTATTTATGAATGATTACATGGAAAGATAACACTAATTAAATCTGCAAAAAATTATACAAAAAGAAAAAAGAATTAACAGCACTTTTCTGTAAGGAGGCCTGTAAAGACACTAACAGAAACATCTGCAGTGTATTGATTACACAATATCAAATACATCATAAGTCCTAGGCAAGTCTGTTAGTACTTTACAAACATCCCTCTTCTGGGGATTACTAAAGGGACCATAAGGTTAAAGGTTGTGATTCTTAACACACATAACCAGGGCTTCTCAAAGTATACACATTTGGGGAGTTTGTGAACATGCTTGCTCAGTCAATTCTAAAAGTAACGGTGTAAGATAGTCTATGTTGTTAGGATTCCCTAGAAGAATGCTACCTCTAATTTGGAGTCCTTGACTTCCTTATGGATAAACATACATCCAGATTGTATGCAGGAATCTGCTGCACAAATCTCTTGTTAGAACTGAGGTCATTGTCACTGAAAGGAAAAGTCCATATATTCCAGGAATCAACAGATTATTTGTCAAGATGTGAACTGTTTGGAGTTGAAAAAAGGGTTAAGAACAAGAAGTTCTTTGCCATTGGAATCTGTTCATTCAATATTCCTCATAAATGGTAAGGAAAAATATCAGATGGCACAAGAAGCAAATGGGAATTCCCACTTTTATATAGAAAATCATAGGGGTTAGGGTCACAGCCAGTGGACCAAAGGGAGGGAACAAGTAAAAGGTCAAGAAACATCAACACTGGTCACATACATTCAGCACCTTCTCTCCTCCCCCTTCCCCCTCCCTCCATCTCCAGAGGTGTCTCCAAACAAGCCTTTAGTCCCTAGAGTGCTCAAACAGCAGCCTGCATCTGTCCTCAAGTCCTGGCTTCATTTTACAGTCCTGGCTGACCAAGCCAGCAAGATCCCCAGCTCCATGGTGCACTTCTCTGAGTTGGGCTGACCAGGTTTCATGTGCACACTGCTCTCTCTTCCCCTTGTAACCCCAGTGGTATGTGGCTGGTACCCCCTCTTCAATTGAAGGGATGTTTGGAGGTGTGTGCATGTGCCATGGGAGTGTAGCTGCTTAGCCTGAGCCAATTCACCCTCCTCCCCTACAGAACAGAGCAGAGACTGTGGTCACCCAGTATACTTTAACTACTTACAGGACCAATAAATGTTGTAAACATATACATATATTCAAGAACTATTTACAAGTTTATATTACTAAGGCAGTAAATCTTATTACTCATATACATGGGCAGAGATGAAGTACATATGACAGACAAAGGTGCTTATCAACGTAAACCTTGACTCCCAGTGGTCTTCTTATTAGGGTATAGCCCCTACACTCCCAGGCCTGGCTAGCCTGGAATGGGAACAAACACCAGTGGCACCGGGGTAAGCAGTGGTTCACTAAATAGGACCCAACGATAAATAAACAGTGGTTAGAGCATACATAAACAAGGTTACAACAATACAATCCCACACACAGGCATAGCAACCACTTGAATCCAAAGTGATTATCATAAGGCTGTCCCCAGCATTTTAGCAGCTGACCATTTAACAGACATAACAAGGCAATGCATATACATCTTATAATAAAGTATCAATTTAAACAAATTCACAGTGAAAATGCAACTTATGGTCCACCCCACATATAGATATAGATATAAATATACATATAGACCCAGGGCAACATTTATCATTTACATAAACCTTAACAGTTACATCCAGAACCAACAATGCACAGTAATCATGATGCATATAGGAGTAATACACAGGGAAAACAGATAAAGAAACATCATCACTGGTCACATACACTCAGCACCTTCATTCCCACCCCCCCCCCAATCTCCAGAGGTGTCTCCAAACAAGCCTTTAGCCCCTAGAGTGCTCAAACAGCTGCTTCGTCCCACTGCTGCTTCCCATGGAAAGGCCCAAGCTGCCTCGTGCAGCTACCAGGGCCTACCCACTCTCCTGGACCTCCCGTGCACCCTCCAGTGCCCTGGGGCTGCTGCCACCTGCAGAGATGTGGGCCCCTGCCACTGCAGGGTTTTCTTTGGCTCTCTCCAAGCCCCGTGCACCAATCCATGCACTGTGGGACCCCTACCACTTGCAGGATCGGAGGGACCTGAGCTGCCTCAGTCCTGAATTCCCTTCAGCTCTTTCTTGGCCCTGTGCACTGATCCATGCACCATGGGACCTCTGTCACTCACAGGGTTGGGGACCTGCGCTGCCTCGTGCAGCTACGGGGGGGTTCCCCCCTCAGCTCTCCAGCCCTGTGCACTGACCTATGCAATGAAGGCTCCTGCCTTCTGCAGGCTTGGGGACCAGCCCCCAAGGTCCCATCCACTCCTAGACCATCTCCAGCCCTGTGCAACAACCTGTGCTCCTGCCTTATGCAGGGTTGGGGACCTGCTCTGCCTCGTGCAGCTGCCAAGGTCCCATCCACTCCTCAGACCCTCCATGCACTGATCTGCGCACCAATGCTGCTGCTCCCTCCACAATGGGGCTGGGATGTAGCCGCTAGCTGTTTTCTGCTCAGCAGAGGCATCTTCTGGGCGCTTCTGGGGAAGCTGGTCAGCTCTACCAGCTCTTCTGCAGCCCTCCTCATCATCCCTCATCAAAGCTACCCATGTGCTCAGCCCACAGACTTTTATTCCCTCTGGAGGCTCTGCCCCCCAGGTTGGGAACTGACCAATGGAAAAGTCTGAAGGTTTAGTTCCCTCTCAGGTCCTCTTTTTCACCTCGCCCCTAGGTCAGGGTAGGGCAAGCCTCTCTTCTTCCCTCTTCTGATTGACAAGGGAGGGGAATGCCCCACCAATCAGCTTGAGCCATCTGGCTCCAGCCCCTGGTGGTTTCTGGGAGCTGCAGTCCAAATTAACAGTCAGCACACCTCTGCAGACTGCCCCCTGGTTCCACCTGCTGTGACACACATTACATTTCCCATTATACAAGGTTATTGTCCTTCCTTCCTTCTTTCTAAAGACTGTTAATATCAGTGCACATTACTGGATTAACAACCCTGACAAATGATGACCAGGACTGACAGCTCAGGTAGCTTAAGATTTATTACAGTGCCCCTACCCATGAGCATCAGTGCAGTTTTGGAAGGACCCACTCTTTGCTGACCAAGTGCCTGATTTGGATTTGAACCAGTAACCTAACATTGAAAGATTCCAAATTAGCTCACTTGGCCCCAAATAGATGCCTTTCAACCTATATTAATAGAGCTGCTAATAATACAGAATTTGGGTCTGCTCTTATTCTAATACAGTACTCTTTTAATTTTAGTTCTAATTTAAACCCCTTCTTTCATCTCCTCGCTGTCTTCTTACTGGAATTCAATTTCCTGTCTTTCTATCTCAGATGCCTGTTCTCATTTAGCTTCATTTAGCATTGGGAAGTGTTTTTTTCCCCCTCCACACTTTATAACACAATTTTCCATTGTGTTGCACCTTGTCTCCAGACTTCTTTTTATCCTTCTTTCGAATTTGAGGTCTGAATAAGTGATGCCCTGCCCCTTTATTTTGCAAAGACAATTAATTTGTTTGCCTTAAGAGATACAATGTGTTGACACAAGTGTGTTTTTGTGAATTGTGTTGTGTTTTCTTTTTTGCATGTATCCTCCCCTGGTGCTTTGAATCTACAGACAAATTAACAACTCCCACAATAGCAGACATTTGTGGGACCACTGCCCAAAAATCAAGTTCCTTTTTCATCCCTCAGAGTTGGTTATTGTTCTGTGCCCTAAATAATGTGGATTTTTATTCCTGCCCCTAGCCTATCTAATAGGAAGTAGTTGTTCTTATTTTCTATTTACATGTCTAATGCTGTCTTGCATCCAGTTAATTGCTGACCACAGAGGTGACATGCAGTAAAGAGTTCCAAAATGTAATGATGCATTGTGTAAAAAAAACAAAGAAAAAAAAAGAGGTATCTCCTTTTACCATTCATTTTGTTCTGGTTCCTTTGTTTTTTGTATTACAAGAAAGAACATATGCTTTTCATTCTCTATACTATTCATCATTTTGCATAACTTTTTCATTTCACCTTATAATAATGTCTTCCCTAAGCAAAACAGTTCTAGTCTTTTAACTCTCTCTTCATATGGAAGTGTTTCTACCTCTGCTATTTCTCATCATTTATCTTTTATTTTATCATCCATATTTTTACTATACTGTTTTGAGTTACAATGCTCAAAATTGGTCATTGTACTCCAAGAAACAAACCACTTTCCTATAAAACAGAAAATAACCCTGAAAAAATTGTGCCATCACATTGTTTGTCCCTCCTGGTATTTTGTTTGCTTTTTTGACTACTGGTATGTATTAAGTTGGAGTTCCTTAGCTTCATATACACACACATGCACACACATATGTGTATATACACACACACATGCATGTGTGTACATGTGTGCGCATGGCTGTCCAAAGCACTGGAGCATATTTACAAATGACTGTCCAAAGCACTGGAGAACAGTGATAAGGGAATAAGCCCTTTTCATTTTTTTGACGTTATGCCCGTCTCCTTACTGCAGATCCAAAAATCAAAAAAATGCTAGTTAAATTAAATCCTAAAATAATTTTTGAAGATGATGTACAAAGTAGAATGAGCAGATTGCTATGAGGATACCAGACTGAGCCTACAGTTAGAAATACTCTCTTTTCATTTATAAACAGAGCAAACAGGATCCAAAATAATTTTTCACAATAAGTTTTGTGAGCAACACTGTACTTGAAAATGTTGGTTTCTTCATTAAGCATTTGCCAATTAATAATGAGAGATTCAGAAGCCTGTTAGTGAGGCCTTTACTCAATTTGTCACTCTAGACTATCCTGATGATTACTGTCAAGGTGATGTAGCTTTCTTGCTGATTCCTCCCTTTCTCTGATGAGTACTAAAGTGAAACTGTCTTGAAAGCTAGGTCTTTAAAAACTGAGTCATGTATCAAACAGGGCAGGATTTCTTTCAGAGGTGCCAAATCCCCAGAATTGCTATTAATTTCAGGTGGAGTTTTAGGTGTTCAGCCTTTCTAAAGATCAGATCCATAAAACCAGGCTGTTTAATCAGAGGAACACATTCCAATTACACATTTGCTTTCAGTTAGCCCTCACATACCCATTCATTAGTACAATACATACTAACTAACCCAGATAAAGTCCCTCTCATGAATTTACAATATTTTTTTGTTTGCTTAGCTCAGGAAGTTCCAAAGCTACAGGTTTTTACAAAGAAAAGAAAAATTATATTATCCTATGTAGCAGGGTTGGAATAGATGTGATGGTGTAGCAATCTTTTTTCTTAATTTACTGGCTCAGGTGCATCTCTTTAAGTGCTAGGAAAGACGGCCTTGTTTGGCCCTTTATAAAGTCAATATTGCATCACTAGTTTCTGCTGTGTGAAGCAGTCTGGACAAGGGCAATGGTTTTAGTGGCAAGCCCAGAGGGGCTTCGGAGAAGGAAGCAAGGAAATATAGCTGGTAAGCAAGAGAAGATGGGAGAAGAGGTCAGTTAAACTTTTGTTTTTAGGCTTACATCATTTATCCTTTATTTTAGTAGCAGTGGCTTCCTTTATTGCTAACACATGAAGAAATCTGCCAGTTCTTCAAATAAGTTGGACAATTCAGAAGTTACCAGAAATTCAGACTTATGTTCTAGTGAATCTATATATTTTTTTTTTCCTCTTAAAGTAGGAATAAATTAAAAGAAAATGAGTAAGATACTTCTTGAAGACTTTATATTATCTTTCAAGCTTTTTAACTTACTTAAAATGTATTATCCCAGGAGGACATGGTGCCAAGCATTCAAGAGCTGAGTCAAAGCCATTGGGGTCCTCTTTTTTTTTTTTTTTTTTTTTTTAAAAGGGGATCTTAAGTCTAACTTAAGCACCAAAACAGCAAAAGCCAGTTTGAAATGTGTAAAGCACCCTGTCCCCACACTCCACTCTCATCATAATACTTTTGGCCAGCCTCTGAAGAACCCTTGGGGCTAGATTCACAGAGGTGTTGAAGGGCCTGAATCTGAAAATCCCAGTAGGTTCCTATCTGGATCTTTAGGTATTTCCAGATCTCTACAAATCTGGATCTTGGTGCTTAATATGTTGTGCTTAGTTAGAGGGCTAGATTTTCAAATAACTGAAATAGGTGTATTGGAGGGAAATACATCTCTCTATGACTCTTCTCTCTCTGCCAGTGATGTTTCATTTCTGACAAAGACTAGAATTCCAGTTTTCCCTGTATATATTTTCCCAATAAAACCAAAATGCTTGTAAAATTGTGCCTTCATATAGGGTGACCAGACAGTGCACAGTAAAGAGCCAAGACCTTTGTAGAAGAGTGGGTCCAATGTTACTTGTGTGTTTTGGTGCTGGGAAAAAGAGAAACAAAAGAGCATTTTCCTGCTCTACTCATCCAAACACTTGTTCCAGTGGATATGGGACAGAAGTTCAATAAACTGATTTGATCTAAAACAGTTAAGTCTGATGGTATAAACCTGGATGGATGTCTTAAATTGGTCTTGGCCTTTTTGAAAGCAGTTTATGTGCACTGAACTTCTATTTCATTTCAGACTTGAACTGGTTTCTGATCATTTATACTGGCTTATGTGTAACTTCTGTCCCTCGCTTTTATGATGTTTGGTAGGCTGTTTGCTTAGGACAGTTGCCTGAATCTGTGCCCTGCCTCCCTAGGAAAATGATATTTGGGTGACACAAGATATTCCCTGGGCTGAAGGCAAATCCTGAAGGTGTGAATGAGCTTGGCTGTGAAGTTCTGTGAACAGGTGCTCCTTCAGTGTTTGCCCTCTCCCCTACCATGCAAATTGCATTAGGATGTCAGATAGACATGTTCCTAGTTCTCAGGGAATCGCACAATTAGACAAAAAGTAATAGTCTGGCATATTTTCACATATTTAGTAGACAAAACAGTGGATTTCCTTTAACTCTAGCCCAGCTTTTCATACAATTACATATGGAAAGAAGGGGGGGGGGCAGTATTGCACAAAAAAGAACATCCACTGATTCAGGACATTGTAATGAGTACAGAATTGGCTGAATTCTAATCTAGGAATAATTATTAACAGAAAAACATCAATGGGGAAAATATTATCAAGTGATATACCAAAGGATCAGTATTAGGACTGATATTAATGAAAACGTTAATTAATGTTTCTATTAAACAATCCAGAGAATAAAATTATGCTTTGATCAAATATGTAGCGACTAGACTGAAGCTTCAGAATAATTGATCGAGAGATTTTTTAGACTAAGAGGTTCATTTCAAATAGGGTGATATTTAATTTAGATAAATGTCAAACAATACTCTAAAGGATGACACTGTATGAAATAGTAGGTTGCTGATTACAGAGCAGTAATACAGAAGGGAACTTGGGACAGTGAATAACAAATAGGGCACAGAATTTTCAATTTTATGCAACTACAAAAAGGCAAATGCTCATCTTGATGAAATAGACAGTGAAGGGTTGTCACTTGTAGGACAATGGTGGCAATAACATCTCTCTACAGCCCTGATATGACCATGTGTCTTTTAAAGCCTGAAAGTTTAAAAAGACCCAAACCTGGAATCTAAAGATGGGTGATAAATAATGAAGCAGGACTTCTAAAAAGAGATTCAGTTTAATATCTACATCTTACCCAAAAAAAGGAAGAAAGTAAGCTATAACTGCCTACAAACCCTTGTGCTGACAAAATGAGTGATTGGCATTGCCTAACAGTGGTAATAGTTGGAATAACAAGGCATAACATAGCAGTGAAAATCTACTTCTATCAAAGAACTTGCATTGTAACTGAGTCTCCCAGTATTTTTAAATAGAAATAACAATCTTTCTTCCCAGCCTGCAGGGACAATAGCTTTGCTGTTTTTTATTTGTTACTTTGGGTATGCTAGATTTTTGTGAAAAAAAAATAATGGAAACAAGGGTGAGTGCATCTAAATGGCCTTGCATTTAGCACAAAAATGGTGGAACCCACAGTATTCTGAAGGAATCCACAAATCAAGGCTCTGTGAAACTTCAGGCCTGCTCTCATACAAACCTCCTATTGGTCAGCATGTCCTATTGGGATAGGGAAAGACAATTTAATACTGTAGCATCTGAAGTAATTGGGGTATCATGCTAGCAGTTTACAACCACAGGAATGATGGTGTTTGAAAGGAATTCAAAAGTTATCTAATCAAGCTTCCCCCTTGTTTTTCCTGACTGTTTCACCTTAATATGTTTTGCTACAACTTAAACCTATTGTCAAAGTATATATATAGTGCTGCTATTTCTCTAAGTGGGTGCACAGAGCACCTTGCTATGGAAGGATTTGCATACATACATATGCATCATGTGTGATTTGCATATGCATCATGTGAAAGAAGTTCTGAAAATTCAAGTATTGCTTTTTTTATATAACTTCTGTGTTGTGGTAAAATGGAAATGTTGGCACTACACAAGAAAGATGAATGTCCAGAAACTAGTTTAATGCTGTGACCTTAATTTTAGTTTTCTCTTAGGCTCATGCATACTTCTGAGATACAGCTATAAGTACAGAACAAGTATAAAGCATATCTTGTAATCTTAATGGGTGGTTAAAATTTACACTCTCAGCTATAACAATCAAGACAGTAAACATCAAGTTTAAAATGGAGCTTGTGACATTCAAAACTAAAAAGTAGATTAAGAGTTAGACATGCAGGATTTTCATTTTAATGAGTATGTGTCTGCATGACAGAGAGAGAGGAATGTGTTATGGTGGAACACATGACTTTTAATTAAAGCTATATAAGAAAAGAAGAAATATCTGTAATTTATACCTGTAACAGGTTATACCTGTAACAGGCTGAGTCACTTACTGTTGAGTGTTTCTTACTATTTGCATTTCATAAGTGAACTAGGAATCGGGGGGACTCATTGAGCTGTATCATTGTACAGATAGTGACAGTCCCTGCATCAAAGAACTTGCAGTCTAAATTGTTAGAAGTGTCTGGTGAATGAGACCAACAGACCCGGACCTACCAAAATTGCAATTTCACAGAAAACACAAAATTGGGCATTGCCCATGAAAGCAGGCAATGTCCACCAAATCCAGGGAAAAAGAAAAGAAAATTTACTGAAAATAGAAAATAAGATGTTGGCTCCCCAGAGGGAGCCAGCAGTCCTCATGGCACTGGCTTGGCTGTGCAGCCTGCCAGAGGGGAAGTGGGGGGGAGGGCCTCCAGCAGTTGGTAGCGAGGGCCAGGTCTATGTGGTGGACAGCACTCGCAGTCCATCAGTAGCAAGAGGCAGAGCCACTGTGGGCCCTCAAATGATAAGAGGCATGGGGTTGGAGGGCTCTGCCCTGATCAGTCTGTAAAAATGGGAGCCGGCCCTGTGATCTCCCACAAAACCAGGCAGCTGCCTCCTTGTGTTGGGTAGATCCTTACAAATAGGGTAACAGGTGAAGCTAGTAAAGCAAATGAACTAAAATATGGTAAGCAAAGGTTTCTACTATACTACACTTGTTGCCATTGTCAGCTGGTATTGATTTGTATCTCTCCTAGCAGAAGTGAGTCTTTGCATGGGGTTTGTCTCTTCAGATGATATGCTTTACAAAGTGGGGATTCAGGTTTGTATTTATTTCCATTACATAACCTAAAAAGAAGTGACTCTCTCTCTCACAATAGGGCCTTGATTTTGATTATTGTAATTAAATATTTATATTGCAGTAAGCTTTAGTTTGTAGGGCTTTTTATGTGTAAAAGCTGTAGCTTTCACCTTAACACTGAACTACGCTAGTTGAACCAGTGGAATAATATTACTCTTGTTGATCCTGGATGACTGCTGTTACGGAGCTGATAGGTTTGTCCTCCATTGTTTGTAGTCTCCTGATGCACACAATGACTTGCTATTTCAGTATAGATTTCCTGATTTATTCCTAGGTCAAGTTGACAAGCTTAAGTTTATATTTTCCTTTAATTATACTGTGTCACGCAAGGCTACTAGATGACTTATTAAAAAAATCCACAAAAACACAAGTTTATTCTCAGCAAAAATGTATGGTTTTCTCCAATGTTTTTGTTTTAAAAAATGCGGAAAAAACTTTTCATCAGAAACGCTTAACGGAAGGATTCTGACTAATCTGTTGAAAATTTGCCATAGCTTTTCTTAGCTTGTTACACTTTTTTGCTAAAGGGGTAAAAGTGTAATAAAATATGTATCACTAGCTTGCTTTGTTCTTCCCAGGAAAAGTAGAACAGTATTATACAACTTTATATTTATATGTTGTATGGGTGTCTGAGGGACTATTAAGAAAAAACTGTAGAACTCTGTTGGCTGCAATAAAGCTATCCTGCAACCAGATGACATTTCTTCCTGTGCTTACTGAGTTCTGACCATCTGGATTGCAACAGATGTCACCCCTTGTGCTCAAATACCCATATGCACCATATACACATATATGCATGTATAGAAACTGGTGTGCACATGACTTATTGAGCACTTGATACTACCATATAGTTCAGTGGTTCTCAATCTTGCTAGATTCAAGGCACTCATGGAAAATGCCAACTGTTAGTTTTTACTCTTATTTTTTTTACTACAGAGAAATAATAAGTAATTTTTCTGTTGCAAAGCACTCAAAGACGACACAACAGGTCAGAATGTTTTTGACACTGTGGATTCCTGTGTGAAATCTCTTGGTTTATCTTGTGAAGCATGTAGATGCTTACACACCTAAGCACATAGCAAGTGCTAATACTGTGCTGTACCCTCAAAAGGATCTTTCAGCACCTCAGCATGCCATAGCACCCTGGCTGAGAATCACTGATATAGAGAAACAAGTCCACAGATAGGAAGTCCATTACACTTGAAGAGAAACTTACTGACTTGTTAATGCATTTCAGAGCTGGCAAAGCAGTATCTGCTTGCTCTGGATAACAATAGACTATCCAGGACACCAGTGCTCATTTGACCTTATAGGCTAGGGACAGACATTACACATAAACTGGTTTAAATGATCAGAAACTGGTTTAAACCTGTAACAGAACAAATGTTCAGTGCACATAAACCAGTCTGAGAATAGCTGAAACCAGTATAAGATGAACCCGGTTGAATGTAGTATCAGACTTGACTGATTTGGCTCAAACCAGTTTATGCAATGTCTGTCTCAGACCCCTTCCTGGTTTAAGATCAGACTCCCCAGCATTCCGACATGCTCTCTGGGCTGGGCAGGGCTCTCTGTTCCATAGCAGGACTGGCCCCTCCTCTCTGCTCCCTGGCTGGAGCTCTCACACAGATTGTGGGCTGCTTCCCCCCTCACCCTCACCACTCCCTGATAAGCAGGAATTCCCCCCTCTCCTCTGCCTTGCTAAGGAAGTGTCCATGTATTAGCTAGAAGACCACATGCTGGCTACTGCCCTTGCCGAATCAACAGGCAGAATCAAGAGTAGCTGGTTATGTTCCTCTGTTTTTTCTTAATTGGGTGATAAACACTGTTATCAATTCCCTGTATCACAGTGTCCTGCTAGAGCCTGGCCATGCCCCCCTCAGCTCCATACTGTTGAAGGAAGGGAGGGCTGCTCTAATGCCTCAGCTTCTATCCTGAACCACTGCAGGCATGTGCCTGCACTTCTGGGCTGTCTGTCCAGTTACAAAACTGATTTAGCCTAGCCAGGTTAGAATAACCTGCAAAGATTAAATCAATTCAGGCTCAGGCTTTTTGAATGTCTGTCCCTAGCCATACAGGCTGGATGAAGGTAGAGGCAGTTGTATGCTTATTTGGCCTATGCATACTCTAAAAGGTCAGTGTTAAAGCAAACTGGAGCTACATGCCTTTGCCTTGTTCTCAGTGTAGGCATACAACTTGTGTTGGTTTTATTACTCTTAATCTCTTGATCATAAGCCACAAACTTGTCCTTGTGGAATCCCTGCAACCATTATTCTTATGACCTGTTCCAGTATTCTTAGTAAATTTCTCTTGGGTTCAACAGCAACATGTGTATTGGGCAGCCTGAAACCCTGAGAAACCAAGCTTTCCTTTTGTTTGTTGTTCAGGTGGGCTGGGTCATATGACAACAGATTTGATGCAATGTAGGAGTACTATTAGTTGCTCAGAAAGGCTTCTTACCAAAGTGCAGATGGCAGAGAAATGTTGTGCAGAGCACCCATCTCTCTGCAAGTAAAACTGAAATATCACCTTGTAAATGGGCCCAATGCCATCCAAACAAATGGTCTGAAGTGTAAGCAGCCAAGCAGTCATTTAGGACCATAAAATACATCCACTAAGGACAGGTTTCCAAGCAGAAATGGTTGCTTGTATTGAGCTTCCACACATAAAGTCAAAGATATATGCTACAACTATTGGTCCAACCTGAACTAGCTTAGAAAACAAATATTGTTCTGCAAATCTAGTTAACAGAAGACATCCTTTAATTTGAAAGATAAGGAAAGGAAAATAAAACAAGATCTTCTCTGAAAGGCCCACATAGCCCAAGTGAGAGAACATTTCTAACAGTTACTTTTTTTTTTCCTGTCAGCTCAGTGAGCGAGTAATTGTCATGCATTCCTCTGACTGCCTTGGACTTCCTGCACAGAAGACTATGCAGTATTATTGCTGATCAATTAGCTCGTGGCTGCTATATCTGATGGTATTAGGTCAAATCCTATATGCTAATCAAGCTCCCAATAATATATGTTCTGATCTATACAGGTCAATGTTCCTGTATGGTAGCTGCATTCATATGTGTATAGAAGCTGAGTCTTTTTTCGTAAGGAAATTGACCCTTGTAAACAATATGGACTACAAGAATTTTGCAAAGTAAATTTGTATTGACTATATATGGTTCTGAGTAAGGACTGCAGGATTTGTCTGAATAACTATAATGAATGGATAACTCTTTTTTTCTTGGATTAACTTTTTCTTCCTCTTTAGTAGAAACTTTCCCTAACTCCCAAAAAGTAGAGAATGTTATTTCAGATGATGATCAAGAGGAAAAAATGTCATGTCTTTTACTGTTTGAACAATCCCCTTGCCCCTCCCACTAATAGAAACCAAATACTCTTATTTGTCTGCTGAATAAATCTGTATACTTGACAGTTCTGGAAGAAGAGAAATATAGTAACTTGGTAGAAAGTGTGTTTGCAGGTATTACTCAAAGCAAAGGCTGCAATTGCAGCCTAAGCTTTATATAAGCTTCCATTGTTAAGCTCTATAACTGGCTCCTTGCAGTTCCATCTTAGCAAATAAAGAATGAAATCATGTATTCATCTGGCTCAAATCCACCTAACAAGATTTTGTGGAACAAAAATGAAATCAGACCTTGCAGTTGGTGAAATATCAGCTGGAGGAAAAATATGCTAGAAACAGCACATTTCCTAACCTCTTTGCTGCAGCTGAACAAGCTTTAAGAGGTATTAGGGGGCATTAACTTCCATGGTGAGAGGGGTAAGAAAATGACTAGCTGGCTAACCTTAATATAGCTTGCAGCAAAATATTCTTCCTAGAAATAGGACAGTCAGATTACAGCCAGGAAGGTGATTTGCATTCAGTGGGACTGCCCCTAAATTCCTCCCCGTTTATGCTGTCCTTGTGGCATCATTTGTTGACAACACTAGTCATTTGTTGTAAACTCTGCATTTGATCTTCTGGCTTTAAGCAATTGCACTACAGAAAAGGATTGCGAGAGACTAAGGACTGTAATTGTTTATAATGAGAAAGGAAGCATGCATTCAAACAGATTCCAGTCCTGGGAGCTTATATAACAGTGGGTTAATAAGAACTGTCTAGCTTACTTTATTAATTATGGATAATCTGCTGCATAAACCTTTCTTCTCCTATTCCATAAAGCTTCCTCTTCATGCAGTTGGGGACCTTGTATCAACACTGAGAGAAAAGAGGACTCGAGAAAAGGTAAAATGAAAAATTCTCTATCTGTAACCTCCTGGGTCAACCAGCTGTATTCTTAAGGGCGGGAATTAGAAGTTGGAAATGTAATGGTTTCTAAATGTCAGTGTTCTTGTAGGGTGGTTTATAGCTCTCTTGTGAGGAAACTGTCTGTTATAATCAATAATGTGTGACTTCACAGTAATTACTGGTCAGCTACTGATCACTTTACAGTAGTCAAGGCCTGAATCTATAATGCCTTAACCAGTTATTACCTGCATGGTAAGTCTCCTGAGAAACTTATATATTATCAACTATGTTTATAATTTTGAAGTTGACGCTAGGTGAGTAGTGGTTAGGGTCACCTTTTGTTCTGATAGCTTTGACTGTACTTGTTGCGCTGAAGGAAATAGATGTAGCAATCTGCAATTATTTTACTATACAACATGCACATAAATAATGCAGAAGGAAGTTTGTGTCTTCTTCTTGGTCATCACTGCTCTGTAAAAGCAGCTGGAAATCATTTAGGTTGCTCAGTCCTTAGTTCTTTTCCAAGTATTTTCAGCCAAATACAGGGTTGGATTCGTAGCAGTATGTTTGTAATATTAAGCCACCTGGTGTACTAGGATGTTGTGAGGATGATTAAAAATCTCATAGCATTTAAAAAAAAAAATCAGATCTTTTAATTCATTCAGGATGGATTGTGTGTGGAGGTGGGGTATTACTGACTTTAGTGCTATTTATGTAATGTGTGTTTAATGTTAAGGTACCTGGTCATCATTTGTGAGAAGCTAGTAATCATCTTACTTTGAAACTGAAATCTTCCCTTCATACACTATACTATTAACTTCATGGCACTCTTAATTAAATAATAGGTCAAAAGATATTTTTTTTTCATAATTTTGTCCATGAAGCCTATTAATGCTGCAATTTTGAAGAGACTAAAGTAATCCCCTCCCCCACCCCTTTTCTGACAGCGTACTGTTCAACTGCTCATGCTTTCTCTCACCAATGTTTTTACAGTAGCTAAAACTCAAAATATGCAGACTAATTACGTTTTCTAATGGGTTTAGTCCCCATGTTGACATGGTGATTTTGACCAAACAATAACATGTTTCCTTGGTTCTGAAAAAGCTTACTGAGTGGAATGTGAGTTGTGCTCTGTGGGTTGCTGTGCATGGTGGTCAGAACAAGCTCTTTTGTTAGGGCCCTTTTCCTTTATCTAGTAGTATAAATACTTGTTCAGGTGGATGTTTAGCACCAGCCCACTCTTTCATAAGTAGTACCAACAGCTGGATGATAAATGTGTTTTAATTTACTGTCCATCTTAAAATGAATTTATTCTGATCTCAAATGATTTAAAAATCTAGATCAGGATGTCTGACAAATTCATGCAAATTGAGCTTTATATTCAGGTTCTGATGGCTCCTGTTCATTTAGCTGATTATGCTTAATGCAGTTATGGAAGTGGAATGGGAAGAAGATTGTAGGGTTGCAGTAGGCTGGTTGATTATTACCTTTGAATTGTTCAAAGGTTTTAACTTGCCACTTAACATAAAATGATGTATGGAACAACTGCAGTTCGAGGAATCACTGATTGGCTTGACTGGCATGAAGGGTAAACTAATGGATAACTTGTTGCTAAACTTGACAAGGAAGTTAGTACAGGGATCAGAAATATTAAGTATTCTGAATGAAGCAGACTTTGGCATTGCTGCTACAAATAGTTGGAAAATAACCTTTTAATGGGAGAAAAAGCATTCACATTACTCTTATTGGCTAGGAACAGACATAAATCATAAACTGGTTTAAACCTGTAACAGAACAGACATTTAGTGCACATAAACCAGTTTCAAAATGGCTGAAACTGGTTTGAGATAAACCTGGTTGAACATAGGATCAGACTCAAGTGATTTGGCTCAAACCAGTTTATGCAATGTCTGTCCCAGACCCCTTCCTGGTTTAACTTAAACCAGAGTCCTCCAGCATCCCAGCATGCTCTCTGGGCTGTGCTCTCTGCTCCAGCCCAGCAGAGCTGCCCCTGCCCCTCTGCTCTCTAGCCCAAGCAGGGACCGGTCCTAGTGGAGACATCAGCTGACTGGCATGGCCCCATTAAGGAAATGTGGTCAGAGAGGGAGTTAATTCTTCCCTCATTTGCCTCCTCCCCCATTGCAGCTGGGGTCTGCCTGTTTGCCGGGGAGCAAAGGGGAGGGGGTAGCAGCAGTGGCCCCTGGATCTGGCAGACCCTGGCTGCAGGGCAGAAGGAATGGAGGGAGGAATTAACCCTTCTCCCTGCCATCTTCACCTTAACAAGGCCATGCTGGGGCTGTGTTCTGTGCTGGGAGGACTCTTCCCTCCCTCCCTCCCTCTAGGGTGGGGGGCACGCTCTGTGCAGCACTGGAGGGAGATTTGTGCTCCTCTTCCCCATCTTCACCCTTGGGTGGGGAGGGAGACTCCATGAGGCTAGAATGGGGGCTCTATGTCAGGCTGCCCAGCCCCAGAGGGGGAATCTTCCCCATCCTACTACCCCTTTGCCATTGTAGGACGGGGGGGAAGGGGCTCTGCGAGGCTGCCTGGGCCCAGAGAGGGGCTCTTCCCCCTGCTCCTCCTCCCATGGGGAAGAGAGGGGAGGGGAGGGGGCTCTGTTCAGTGCTGGGGGGACTCTTCCCCATCCTCCCCCCACCTGCCCCTTGCTGCCATGGGGTGCAGAGAGGGGGCTCTGTTCAGTGCTGGGGGGGACTCTTCCATGTCCTCCCCTCACCCCTGTGGAGGGGAGGGGCTGTGTGTGGTGCTCTCTGGCCCTGCCTGGCCCATCCCAACCTGGCTCAGCTGGTGCACAGGGAGCAGCTGTAATGGAGCTGCAGCTGCTGGGAGTGGCCCTGTCCCTGCAGCCTGGACTGGCCTGACTCGGCACAAGCCGAAACAACTGCATGGTGTGGCCAGGCCCAGCCACGGGGGCCTGGGTCACCCCCGGCAGCTCTGGCTCAGTGACGGGGACACTAAGCCCTGTCAGAGAGTGCAGCCCAGCCCAGTCCAGCATACAGACGGTGGCTGCTAGCCGGATTGGCTCGGAGGCACCTCAGGGGCTCGTGGATCTGCAGCCAGCTCCCGTGGTGGGCAGATGCTGGGAATGGCCCTTCCCCCATGGCCTGACCTGGCCAGACTGTGCGGCTGCCTTGGCTGGGGCTTAGTGAGGTTGGACTGGGCTGTGGGGGTGGGGTCAGCCCTGGCTCAGTGACAGCAGCTCCCTGTGCCCTGTCTGGGCCGGGTCAGTGAGTGCTGCATAGAGCCCCCCCATCTCCACGCCCCATGGCAGCGGGAGGCAGGGGGAGGAGGATGGGGAAGAGTCTTCCCCCAGCACTGAACAGAGCCCCCCTCCCTGCCCTGTGGGGGGAGGAGGGGAGGGAGGAGTGGGGGGTAGAGCCCCCCTCTGGGGCTGGGCAGCCTGGCATAGAGCCCCCTACTCTACCACATGGGGGGGGAGAGTGCCCCTCCAGTGTTGGGCACCCTGCAAAGCCCTCCTGCCCCCACCCAATGGTGGCAGGGGGGGAGGAGGAGGTGGAAGAGCTCCCTCCTCACCCTGCAGCGGTTGGGGAAGAGTTCCTCTCTGGAGCTGGGCAGCTCTGTGTGCCAGGATTGCTCCTGGCTGTCAAGGAGCTGCTCTCCCCTCCACCTCCTCCCCACCTCCCACAGCAGTCTGGCCATGCTCCCTCTTCCCACAACCTCTGCACTCTGCAGGCCAAGGTTGGGGTCTACTCAGGCCTGCCCAGGCCTGGCCATGTCCTGCCCCTAGCCCCCTAGCTCAGCTTCCCTGTGGAAGGGAGGGCTGCTCTAGCACCCCCGGGCTTCTGGCCTGAGACACTGCAGGCATATGCCTGCATTTCTGGAATGAAAAGGGAACGCCTATCCATTTGCAAACTGGTTTACTCTGTAGGTTAGACTAACCTGCAAAGATTGAATCAATTCAGGCTCAGGCTTTTGGGATGTCTGTCCCTAGCCATTAAACTTTTAGTCCTTTATTATGCAGCTTTATACATGGAAAATGAACTGAATGCTTTTCTTTTAATTTCTTTTTTTATTGTCCAGTGTCAGGCTGTGAATGCAAACAGGGTTTGTAGACCCAGTGCTGTTCCCTGGTATGTTCAGGAAAAAATGAGTATCCCAAGATGCTCTTCCACTGATTTCTGGCTCTGTCTCTCTCTTATAACTAAAATAGGCTTAAAGATTTCAGTCTGAATTTAGCTTTGCATGATTACACTGCTGACTTGCTGTTCATGCTGGAAATCAGGCAATACTATTTACTGGCTGCTTAAGAACTTGAGGAAATCCAATCATCTAGTGGCAAAATGGATATTAGCTCACTAACCATTCCAGTAATTTTTAAGTATAAAAATTTGTATTTTTCAGGAAAGGTAAGATTCTCTATGGAAAATAATTGCCACAAGATGTCATTGAGGCCAAGAACTAAACAAGATTATTAAAAGGACACCTAGATAAGAACATCCCAACTGTCCTCTAGTAGAGATAAACAAGACTGGAAGAGTGATAGGTTTACCTACTTCAAGGTATAAACTAATATCTGAGAATTTCAAAGAAACTTTTTCCATACAGGTATCTCCTAAATGTTGTTTTTGTCAGACTCTCTTGGTCATCCCTCTGTTTGGTACTAGATATTCTAGTGTCAGCCTACAGATAATTGTCTAACCCAAGTTCTGGTCTGATCCACTACTGAACTTTGTTCTAGGCCTCCAGTAATATTCTTGGCTGTTACTCTCTTTAAATGCAGTAATATATAAGTCCGTGTATATGTGTGTGTATCTTGGTTCTAAGTATTAGTGGTTCTTTGAGAGCAAGGGCTATTTCTTAACAGCATAGTTGATGAGGGGATAATACCAGTTAAAAGAGACTTGTTTTAATCCACTCTTATAAAAAGAAAATCTGTATCTCATTGGAAATATGACTTCTGAAAAAAAATACCATCGTTCTCTGTGCTCTTGCATAAAGAATTATTGAGATTAGGCTCTTTTGAAGATGGGGTGTTGCATATTGATTTAAACATTGGTAAGAAAACGAATGCATGAACTGATTCTTGGTTGGCTTCTGGCATGCCAAAAGAGTGCCTCACAGATTCTGTATATATCATAAACTGGTTATAATTTTAAAACTTAAAGTTGGGTTTGTCACAACCCAAAGTTGTGATTTTTTTTTTTGTTTGTGTGCGCGCTTCGGCACCACTAAATTATTTCCCGCTATTTGTCGCTTTCTTTGCACGGTAGAGTTCTCTGCTGCAAGAGAGAACTCTGGTGCAACGGGGGATTTCCTGCCAAATTACAGCTTCTTTGCAGGGTGCATTTCTTTTGCATCATGGTGATACACGCTGCAAAGGAGTTCCCACCATTTGTATTCGGATTCGTGCCATATTATTGGCCCATTCCTAATATAGGCACACGTGGTGGTAGCGATTGGCTTGCTAGCCATACAAAAGGCTTGGGTAGTTTCCGCCCAAGCCGGAGGAGGGAGGACGAGAGAGATTCTGTGTGAAGATCTCCAAGCGCTGCGGACCCAACACACCTCCCCATAGCAGGCAATAGAGGCAATAGAACCGAACCTACGGAGCTTTCGCTTCTAGCCTCTCCCCATCGCCGATCGCAATCCCAGACGTATCCCTTTCCTGTAACTTCGGACCTGCGGAGCCTAAGTAACTCCGGGGAAACTTTTCGAACCCAACTGAACCGGACCCGCGGAGCCTGAACAACTCCGTGGGAGCAGTCGAATTTGTCGTGTTCCTCTAGCGAGGATCTAAGCGGGAGCTGTGCCTGGAAACCTGTCCAGCCTACACCAATACTATCTTTGGGTGTAAGTAAACAATCTTTTCAATCAACCATTACGCCTCCGTAACTAATTCTAACTCACGCGTGCCGAACCGCTCCGCAGTTCTCTCCAGCCCCGCGTGCCCGGGCTGCCGGCCACAGCCCGCGTGCAACGAAGACAGGCCCGGCTCGCCCCCGGCTCGCACATGGCGACGGGAATGAGATCGGAATCGCCGCCGCACATGGTGACAAAGGTGGGATCGGGGCTCGGCCCGCACAGGGTTTAATTTATCAGTGCATCACTTTTAATGTAATCTACACAGGAAATCTGACAATATATGAGTGGAGACTAAAAACATTAGAGAACATGTTGAAAAATAGGTTGCTTTTCTTTTACTGAGCTGCATTGTGCTTTTTTGTTTTTAGTCGTGATGCTAGCTGTTAGCAGTTGAAAGGCACCAGCAGCAACTTTTCCTCACTGAATAAGCAGAATCAATGGGCTTGTTTGTTTTAATCATATGGCGACTAATCCTGTTCCAATTCAATTTTTAAGTAGGCAAATTAGAGAAATTCATTTTTTCTCCCCCTGCTGATAAAATGGCAGTACATCTATAAACCTGTTTATTTTGTTGTCACGCATATAAGACCTTAATTTGAGGTAACTTTTAAGAAATCTCTATGGTCTAAACATGATAGAAATAATTTTATTCTGCTTGCTTCTTGGAATATTTGGTGGATTTGGGTGTCTCAAAGAATTAATTTTTCGATTAGTGAGGGGAAAAAATTGAACTATATCATATTGTCTATTTGCCCTTATCCAGCCCTGTAACATTTTAAAGAAACTACTCTGGCAAATATGCTGGTGAAACTTATACATCTAGTTCTAAACACTACTTGAAGCCAAATAAAACATCATCTTGGGAAAAACTGCAGGATACTTTTTGATGTAATATCAATTTGTAAAAAGTATCTGACTAACATTTAAAGAAAATGGAAGAAGAATTGTGCTGTGCTGAGAAACTAATATGAGTAACTAGTAATTTTAAACAGAATAAATGAGATACTTATAAAGCATGCTGGTAACTATGTGACCTCAGTTATTCAACTGTCCTACTGAGTTGTAACAGTAATTGACATTCGTGAGGCCATCTTCTTGCTCAAAATAGTTTTACAGTTCCTGGAATTACTTTTCCTGTATTCCAGGTCAGTCAAATTTAATATAGAATTATGTGTGTGTAGCTAAAATGGTGTCGCTTTGACATGTAGACCACCTAGGGATCATTTCAACTTCAGGAGATGGGTTGTCTTCATGCAGACAAAATTTGAGGCTCTGAGCCCAAGAGTCAGTTTATGTGGAATGATTTGCAGGATTGGGGACATTTTAGAAAAGTAGGAAAACTTTTTGAGCTCCTTGTGAATGGGAATAGGAGCATCTCCAAGATAGATAATTTTCTAACTTGTCAGGTGATGCCTCCTTCCCCACTACTGTATCTCCTACAAACAGGTGCTGGTCTTTTTCTCACTCTTTGGGTGAGTTGTATATTCTAAAAGGATTTAACTGGAGTATATTTAGAGAATTGTTGCTCTATATAAATTTATACTCAGATTGTTTTGTCCTAAGCAGGGCCGTGCAGTAGTTGCAGGTCTCCTCATGTCAGGATTGTGGCTAGAGAATGCTCTATCTCTATGGTCAACAACTATCACATATGGGTGCTGACAGAAATGACATTTGTCATGCAATTAGCCCCTTGAAAGCACTCTACAGCTGTGTCCTGGCAGAACTGCATGGCTGCAGAGCAGTCTAAAAGTGCTTGATTGCATGACAATTAACCCTCATCTAATGAGAGTTCAGATGAAGACGCTCCAAAGTAGAGTGCCTTCGTTAACTTGTATCTGTTCCTGCATGCAACTGGGGCTGGGCTGATGCAGCCCAGCTCTACCCAGGTGCTGTCTGCAGGATGCAAGGAAGTAGAAGTGAGGGGAGGGAGCTCTGGGCTGGGTTTGCCCAGCCTGTAATAGAGTAGGAAGTGGGTGGGTGGGGCAATGGGAGAGAGACTGCAGATAGGCAGCTCCTTCTGGATCAGCTCCAAAGGAGCCCCATCCCCCTCAATCCCCCACCCCCCTGACCCAACAGTAAACATCTGTTGGGGTTTGCAGGGGTTTGCTTTAAGTCATGGTGCTTTCTGTGAAGCCCCATGAGTTAGAGCGGGGAGCTGCATGTCTGTCAGCAACCATAAGCTGACATACGTTCAAGCATATCCTTCACAGGGAAGAAGGGGTGGTGACACTTGACAGTAGGACAAAAACGCAAGCCAGTCCAATGGTAACAACCAAATATGTTCTGCAAGTACATGCCTTGGGAAATAGTTTCTACCAGATAACTCTTTCAATTTAGCAGAAAAAGTCCAAACAAGATATACTGGATGGAATCTGAAACTAGACCAACATGTACCTTTCTAGCAATCTGTCCAGGTTGGTGATGGAATTTTTCTATAACATGAACTTCTTAAACTAATACTGGAGAATTTTTTTTCCCCTGAAGGACAGGCTAAAGCTCAAACAGTAGTTATAAGATTTTTGCAAAAAATACCATGTAAAGCCCTATTGTCTGTTACAGGAGATCAGCTTGGACATCAGCATGGTCTTCTTGGCCTTAAACATCCATTAGTAGGCTTCTTTAAATCAAAGGGACAATAGAAAACATGAAAATCTTGTTCATTACATTTATTACTTGTTTGAGGGCCAAATAAAACTGGTTTATATCCAACACAATACATATAACCATTCCTTGGTGTAGCCTGTATTTGGTCTAATATCTGTGGTATACAACTGCTGAAATTAGATGATTTTTTTGAGCTCTGCCTTAGAAATGGTAAGCATACAATGTCTCATTTAAGGAGAGTAGGCTGGTTTTTTTTTCAGGAGCTCAATTCTGACTTTTAAACAGGAAAGAGTCAAAGCTTTTGTTCTGTGTGGAACTGATATTAAGAATGTAGCCATTGTGGGACACATGGCTATTGGAGAACTCCTGGAAAATGGTGTTGAAACAGCTGTCAAGCTTTCCGTTACCCCTCCCCCTGCTATCCCACAAACAATCCTCCAGCTAAAAATAATATGATGGAGTAGAAGGTCCATAAGCCACAAAAGGCCCATATTCTTGTCTTCACCTTTTTATATATTCTGAGGAGAGATGAGATTTCTCTGTTTAAAGCAAGCAATATGATAGTGGTGGTGCCGTTACCATTTGAGCAACAATCCAAAGTGTCTGCTGATGAAAGAGTAGTGGGGAGAGGGGCTAAGAGTTTGGATCTTTCCGTGTCAGTGTCTCTTCTTTAGAAGAACAAAGACAAGATTGTCCATTAATGACAGCTGCACTAAAAATAGCTTTGGTTTCCAATATAAATGCTATGTAAAGCAGCAGTTATTACAAATGACTTATCCCTTTTTTATTAGGAAAGCTCTAAGGAAACTAAACAAGCCTTTATGAAAAGATCTCTATTTCAGTATTCAAAGAAATTCAAACATCAAACTAAATTCACTAGAAGAGTTGCCAGCATGTATTGATAAACAATGGGAAAATAACACCTCTTTAGGTGGAATTTTAAAATGCTGCCTGTTTTGCTTGGATGATATGACTTTCGGCCTAAAATAGGGACTTACTTCATGTTCCTAGCTAGAACCTTCTCTAGTTTCCTCCCTTAACCAAGTGGAGAGGCACAATATGCATTAATTGCCACATTTCTTTGGTTGCCTGTCAATAATTAAGTGCTTTCTAGATTCTTGGGGTCTGAAGACATACTATATTATACTTGGAACTATTTTGAAGTTTGTTTGAGTTGAGTTGTGTGCAGCTTACTGAATGTCCTAAGATTTAAAAAAAAAACCCCAAAACAAAAACCCCATAACTAAACTACAACTAGGAGTACCTATACACATGCCGGAACTCTGCTCTGATGTGTTCTAATTAGCATGTGTTGGAGCAGACTTGATGAATCGTGTCTGCTGGAGTGTGCTAATTAGCACGCTCCAGTAGCCTCCATGTCCCATCCATTCAGCATCCCAGTGTGTACAAATTGGCAGCAGGGGTGCTTGAACTAAAGCTCATCAAATGACCTTTGGTTTAAGCAATCCCACCCATATTTTGAAGCATGGGGACACTAAATACACATGACACTGTGAGTGTTTTAATTAGAGTGGCTGTTGGTGTTGCTCTAATTAAAGTTCTGCCCCACACCCTCACCTCCACCCAGGAGCATGTGTATAGATGCCCAGGGAGTTTGAATGAATCCTTCTTTCTCCTTTCCTTTTGAAAAGGAAAGCTAATTCTTGTAAATTCTTAAATGGACCCCATCATGCCCCTATTTCAGTTGTCTATTGCCAAACTACTTTGATAACAAGCCTCTGAATGATCGCATTACAATGTCCTCCTTAAACCTAAAAGAAAATACAGTCTCTTAGGAGATTCTACGCTTTGCCCCATGTTGAGACTCCATCACAACTGGTCCTTTGTTTCCATTATAATGTTAACAAATATTTAAGCCACAGAAAAAAGTTCAATTAGTCTATAATCAAGCCTAATCCTACCTACAGTAGTACCTCTAATGTTGCCCTTCCCAAAAGAATGAAAATCCTGACTTCTACCCTCAAAAATTTAGATTTTTTAAAGTTGGATTCTTCCCGTTTGCCATCTGATTCTTGAGCCCTTATGATTTGTTTTCAAGCTGTTAATTGTCCCTACAAGGGCTAGAGACTTACTTTCCATTAAAATTAATACTTTAGATTTGAACATGAGTCTTGTAAAATTATGTAATTGGGAAAATCTTAAGAACTGGCTACACCATTAGCAGTACAGCATTACAAAAAGGGGCTTCTGTTGTCAGGGCCTAGACATGTGTGATATCAAAACTCGTATCTGCTTCCCTATGATTATGGATGTAATGCACCAAAGTTTTTATAGCTTTACTCAGTACAGCTTTACTTCAACCTCTGAGAGGCCAAACTGCATATATTTGCAGTACTAGTTTCATCTTGAAATGCTTTGTCGGCCAACAGTCATAAAACTTGGACAATAGTTGGAATTTGCTAGGGAAGACTCCAAACTCAAACAACAATGACAAACTAAAGTTGCTAACTTCTTGTTTTTGTCACTTTTCCAGAAACAAATGCTTGGAGAACAATCAATCATCTCTATTACTGGAGAGAAATTTAAAAACAACATATCCAGTACAAGTTTGATAGACAATCAGTGGTCTCTTATCAAACTATGAATATTAAATACGTAATTGCAACTCAGAAATGGACAAGAGTTCCAGATTCTTTATCACAGTTCTGTATACTTCAAGCATAAAGATAGCTAATCTTCAAGTCACTTGGTTATGATGAAAGGGCTTGTCTTCTTGCAAACCCAAATTTCTCATCAGACATTCCTACAAGACCACAGCCTTGGGAAAACTGAACCTTATCAGTATGGAGAGTAAGAGGCTCTATGTATACCAGACTTGTAGCTGGCAAAAATTCCCTCAAAGTGGAGAGAGAGAATGTTATGTATGTGGAGGGGGAAGGGATAAAAATTATTGATTGATATATTTTTTTTTTTTAACTTGTGACAGAGTTAAGACTACACACATGCAACTCAGTGGAATTTTAAAGGCTCTAAATTTGTTACAAGCTCTTAAAACACGTGGTGCATAGTGGAAGCTAGAAACTCTTTTTTTTCTTCCTAGTAGGGAAATAAAACCCCATTCTGTATCTGCTGGAGCACTACATGAGGGATTTTAATGCCAGATGTGTGGACATAGTGGGTACTTGCAGTGATTATTATAGTGGTGCACTTATTAAGATGTACAGTTTTAACTCTTTCCTAATAGCTGACTTGCCATTTATCACAGGCAAAAAATAAGAAATGTTTCACATCCTACATTTTGATATCTTTAAATTCACCATATTAATAGCCTCGGTTATATGAGGCTATGCAAGTACTAAGTGGCGCTTTCAGAAATAAATTTAAAAGATGTGAATTTAAAAAAACAACAGACTAGAACCTTTCGTTATTTTGAATGTTTATGACTTGAAAGTTCCTTTTCAATCAAACAAGTTTCTTGTTGATTTTGTGTGCACATGTGCGTACACCAACGTTTTGGAATTTAGAAATAGGAGTGCACTTTGACTCTGACTCTGAAATGGATCTGGACTAGTTGGGACTCCTTTAAAGGGACACAGTCACAATTGGTGAATATTTGCTGAAAAACTTGCTTCTGAATACACAGTTGGCATGTTGAATTTGTACAGAATGTCCCCAGTAGCCAGATGGTAGAGAGGAGGGTATTCAACATATTTTTAAACTTCTTAAAAATCCTCCTCTAGCATATTGAGTTGCTAAAAGTATACTAGAATGAGGCTGATGTGTGAGTTAAAGACTGCACTGCCACAAGTCTAGATTAGAATGTCTTCAGTGACCCAGAAGAGCTGGAAAACTTCAAAAGCTGTTTTGTGTGATGTTCTTATCTTTCTCCCCACTTAAGTTTCACAGCTGGGGCACTAACCTGAAATGCTGAAGTGCATGCTATCTTAAAAATATTGGCCTTTCATCTAGAGCAAGGACTTACAGTAGCAACATACTGAAGAATAATTTAAAAGTAAGCTTTACCAGCCTTAATCTGATCTAAAACGGGTATCTTCTGATGGGGTGGTTTGTTAGGAGGGAGGGTGGATCTCCAAAGAATAATTGATTTCCATTCAAGTGCAAATAATAATAAAAGAAAATGGAATGTAAATTGTCTTAGAAGACATGAGTTTAGGATGAATCTTTGCCAAGTTAGACTACCACATGTTTTCACTTGATAAATTTTTGGCTCATAGTCTGAATGAAATTATAGAAACAAATCCATCACCTCCATTCATCACAAATTAGTTTATCTTTGCCAAGAGCTGAAATCTTACAAGCATGTAAATATCAGTTTACTAGCTGTCAGCTTCTTATTGTAAATTGCCTTCATCCTAATTTTCAAGGGAAAAAATGGTCTACAAAATGATTCTTAAATACAGAGATACTTGGCTGTGTTCTTAACATATGCAGCATTCATAAAATTGTTGGCACAATGACTTTGAATCAGTTGAAACTAAACTGCTCCACTCCACCACAACTGATTAATTTAATCCTCCTTTATAGCTTAATTGTTAGAGGGTCTTTATTCTCTGCCACAGATGTTTTTACAGTAATGTAACTAAAATCATTCAGCACTCTAGGACAGTGTATGCTTTCTGTTTAATAGTCTAGTAGAATATTAAAAACAAGTGTAATCTTTTTTTTTGAGCCATATAACTAGTTCACTTTCTTCCCTTCACTGCTCTTGGTTGAGCACGGGTTTAAGCCATATTTGGCACTGAAAAGGTATAGTGAGGGCTGTGCTATAGTAGGAACGCTGGAGGTGTGCTGTCCAAATTGGGATTTTTGGTTAAAATATACAGCAAGCCAAACCACTGTCAGAGGGTGGCATTTAACATGCACCCTTTTCTGGCCTGACTGGTTCTGTTGGCTATTTTTTTCACAGACAAGCCCATATCACTTCCCTGTTTCAAGTATATTCAGGTGCCACCACTGGAGTTAACTGGAATTACAACTGGAAGAGATGCATCCTCTTCAAGAACTTTGCCTTGAAATCCCAGTTTGAGGAAGGGCAACTGAGGAATATACCAGGAACAGATTAAGAGTCTTACATACCCTAAAATAGAGGAAGAGGATGTACTTTGAGCCCAGGACTGAGTTAATCCAAAACACAAATGGCTGATGGAGAGGTTTAGCTGAGGTGTCTGGAGTATGAAATCTGCAGGACATAGAAGATGCCAAGAACAAAAATGTGATGTTGATGAGCAGCAGGAGAGGGAGCTGACATGGCTAAGGTTAAATGAATTAATTTTTCTGACAAATGAAAGATTGAGATTTACTTTTCTCTTGAGTCCTTCACAGTCGAGGATGATTGTCTTCCATGATTGTCTTATCTGGGGGTCTGAAGATGATTGACACAGCCAAACTGGGATTGACAGACTCTTGTAAATTAGGCATGTGTTTCCATGCAGGGTGGGTGGCTCTGGATGCTTCATTCAGTCCCTGACATGCTGTTTCTGCCACTCCTGCTTTTCTGTCTTTTGTTGTCATCATACAGTTTCAAAGTACTGAGATCCTTGTAGTAGACTCTTCCTCTGTTTGGGATGGTGATGAGTCTCCCATGTGCTGATGTCTATGTTGCATTTGTTTTCACTTTGGCCTTGAGGACATCCTTGAAACACTTTCCCTATTGAAGAGGGCAGTATTTACTAAGGTGTTTATGAAATATTTTTATATATTTTCCATGGGTAATGGGGAGCTTACAATCAGTTAAGGCTGTCTTTAAAAAGCAGCTTAACCTGGGATGCTAAATACTAAAATCCTTTTGTTATAATAGTATGTCTATTATATGGTTTCACTACAGGGACAAATGGATGATCTTTGCTCCAGCACTTCCTGTGGCCAAGCTAGGCAGAGAAGTTTCTTTGGGTAAATGTCATTTATCTTATTAGACCAACTAAATAGTTGGAAAAATTGTTCTTTGCAAGCTTTTAAGTACAAACACATTTCTTTAGGCAGAACAAATTGTTAATCTCCTGAGAAGTTAATTAAGCTATGAGAGATTTTATAATTACTAATATATCTCAACATCAATAACATTTTAATAAATCCATCTTTAAAAGGGTGCTATCTAAAAGTGTTTCTTTTGAAGATTTAGCTTGAAAAAGGAACTAGAAGCAATCTGGAAGTTTAAAGTGTAGAATAAAAAAAAGTATATGGAATGCAGTTATGGTCTGAAAAGGACCAGGGCAGATCTGAGGGCTATGGTGGTGTGGTCACATCCCCTCCTCTACTACCGATACATTGCCAAGAGCTCTGGTTTTGGCTGCCAGATGCATGTGCAATGAGCTCTCTGCTACAGCTGCACCCCCCCATTTCACCATCTTGGATTCCTTACTGGAAAAGGAATAAAAAATCTCTCACTTTTTTTTCCAAATATTTACTTCCTGTGATCATTTGTTTATGGGTATTAGTTTTCTGAAGAAATTCTATTATACTACAGAAGAGGTAGAGCTCCACCCCTGGTACTGCTCCCCTGCTAGCACATTTTTGGACCCATGAGGAGTCCTGTGCCCTGCATGCTAGAGTGGGGATGCAAGGCCCCAGGGCCCAATCTTGGCATGCAGAGCTGGACGGGAGCGGTGTGGTGCACCATTCTAGTGCACAGGATTTGATTTGACCCATAGATCAGCCCTGCACTGCTGCTCTGGACTGTGGGACCCAAAGCTTGAGCACCACTGCTCTAGACTACTAGAGAAAGAAGAGTGGCAGAATAAATCAAGTTATCTTATATCAGTAGCATTCTTAAGTTAAGTTTCTTCAGTCTAAATTTACTAATCTTATTTTGGCCAAAAGGAATATAATGGGCAGTATGAGTGGATAGAACTTCCTTAACGTTTTGCCTAGAACATTTTGATACTGTAATTTAAGTGAGAAACTCTCATGCCTAATCCTGAAGGTTAAGGGGAAAAAATTAAGCTTTATCCAAAAAGCTAAATTTCTTTGTAAATTTTATTGTATCGTAAGAGTTCTAGTATTTGAACACACTTCGATTTGAACGCTCCCTTTCCTTGCAATTGATCATCAGTGTTTCTTGGGGTATCATGACTGTCTCTCCTGTCAGTTTTCCTGGGGCACAATGTACAGGTGACAAAAATGTTGTCTGTGTGCCTTAATGGCATCACACATTACATGTATGCCAGTTTGGGGAGTTTAAGTTGAGTTTGCATTGTTGCAAACTAAACTACATGTGGATATAGGTTAGTTTGCAATGATGTGTTGCAGCTGTCAGCTTGCCCCCAGCCATGGGAGAGGCAGGCAGGTCCACAGAAAAAAAGGATTGGGTGCTGCGGCATTTCTGCTTTCAGCAGGAGCCTGCTGAAGGAAGAAGTGGCAAGGGGCCCAATCTTTTTTTTATTCAGGCACAATCTGCCCACTTCTCCCACGGGTGGTGAGTGAGCAGCCCCTGAGTTGCAGGGGTCCTAGTTCTTCCCTTTTTGGTGGTGGCGCCCCTTGGGGCCACCCCAGGCAGGCTGTTAGCGGGCTAGGTGCTGTCCCAACTCAGAGGCAGCACCTGGCCCGATCCAGCTGTTCCCTGAGCCTGCCTGCTGGAATCCCACCAGGTGCTATTCCCTGGGCATCATGCTGCCCATCTGGCCACGTGCTGCCTCTGAGCTGGGGCAGCACTTCACCTGCTGGCAGCCTGCCTGGGGGGGCGATGCCACTGCACAGGGAAGGACCAGACCCCCTGCAGCTAAGGGGCTGCTCAGCTTGCCAGCAGCTTGTCCCTTGGCTGCAGGCAGGTTCCAGCTCCTGTAAAAGGAAGAGAAAAAAACAAATGCATCAGGCCCTTTACTGTAACATGATGAAAAAATTGAAACAGGGTTTCAGTTAAAAACCCACCATTTTAATTTAGGGGCCATAGAGTAAAACCCTGAGGACTAAATCCTCATCATATGTATAAGTGCCCCCTGCAGTCTTACAGAGTAATGGGAAGGGGGGTGGGTGGGTGGAATGTAACATATTTAAGACTTTTTGGGGCGGGGGAAGATTCTTTATACATCATAAAGAAGCAAAACAAGTCACAAAACCATTTTCCATTTTTGCCCCCCACTTCTAGACCAGGATGTAATGTGTTGGAATTGGACTAGTTTCTTTTTCACTTGTTAAATATAAACTACAGCAAAACACTTAAATGTTCTTGCTCTACTTTCCATTTGAAAGGTTGTAGCAATTGGTTTTGAGAAATATATTTTTTAAAAACTTTTTGAAAATAGTTTCTAGTTGTGGAGCTTAAACATCATGGATCAGCATTTTGTATTCCAATTAACAGTAAATCAGCCTTGTGCTTCTAATTTCAATTATTCTGTTGGGAGACAGACTAAAAGAAAAATATTATTCCTTTTGATCCACAGGCCAGTATTCTTATTGCAAATATAATTAGATGAAAATTAAGATTACTGAATATTTTCATGATTAATGCACATGCCTAGTTGCAGTGAAATTTATATTTAGGAGAATGCAGCTTATCAACATAATTAAAATTCAGACAAGGCTCTGGAAAATATTGTTATCTTGCACTTGCCAAATATGTTTGTTTGTGGAAGGAAGTTTCTAGGGAGGTTGAAATTACTAAAACTGTCCTGATGTTCTTGCATAATGTGATTCATGTTAGAGTCAGAGAAAGTGTTAAACTGCTGCAGATAGGAGGAGGTGTGCAATATTTAGGTCTCTAATAAATAGAGCCATGGGGTGCAGGTTCTGGGTCTTTGAAAACAAAATTAGTGACAATTTTATTTATGTTAAAAGGATGCTTTATTGAATAAAGAGATGTTCCTTCCTAGATAATTTACAGTAGATCAATGTTCATACCTAAACAGCTTCTGTAATGAATGTAAAGTGTAAGTGTATCTTTCAATATGAGTGTCATGCCCCAGCATGCTTGTACTTGTTTCTAATATAAATGCTAGCAACAGTGGAAGGACACTGGATTTTTTTCACTAAAAAGTTGTTTACAGAAATCCTTTTTCAGTTAAGGCAAGCAATTAAATAGGAGCTTTAATGAATTAGAGGTTGTCTGATTAAAAAAAAAAAAAAATCCTTCAATGGTCCCCTAGTTATGGCAACAAATTGGGCAGAACCTGAAATCCTATCTTAGATTACTCTGGAATAACTAGCTTGCTTCCCCTTACTCTCTTTATTTTCTTTTATCTCCTAGTATTTTAAATCAGAACTTGCACCTTTTGTTTTCCATGTCACAGTACAAAAGTAAATCTAAATTGTTTGCATCTGAACAAAGTAATTGAAGAATTAGAAAGATGAAACAAATGTGTAAACCTGACCTTGCATAGTTGAGAGCTTCACAAAGCAGCAAGTTAGACTTAATTTTACAAAGGTTAAAATGTAGCTGAAGTATATGCTATTTATGAACTGACATTCATCTTGGCTCCTTTTCCTGCTGAAGATAAACCAAGCTAAGGTGATAGACTGTCAATCACAAGGTGTTAATCAAGTTGTGTGTATGTATCTATTACACTTCTTTAAAAATGGAGTGTCAAGCCTGCATCAATGTGTCTAAGTCATGTTAGAATTTTGATCTTGAATGTCAAAACAGCTCATTTACAGTTTATTATTTTTCTTAAATAGAAAATTGATCATCTCGAAGGGAGAAACTCCAAGGATACCCTACTCTGGTTTGTTTAGTACTTAAACCACCATTCTGAAGAATGGTTTTTCCATCCTTAGGACATAGGCAAGCAAGCTGTTAGAATTAAACTGTTTGGTGAGAAGGGCTGGTAACTCCATACCTTCTTATAAGAAAAATATTGAAGACCACTAAGAACAAGAAAATTAGGGATTGCCGTCTTTAGTCCGTCCTGTTGACTACTGCCTAAAAGCTAATCTTACTTGCAGTTCAAAGAGAACTAGGTTTTGTGCAGTTGTAAGAGTAAGCTTTGCATTCCCCTGGGAAAGGCATATTAACCAAGTGATGGCAAAGGTATTCACTACCAGCTATCAGGAGTTGATAAATGAGATAGGTGTTCATAGATTTCATAGACATTAGGGCTGGAAGGGACCTTGGAAGTTCATCAAGCCCAGCCCCCTTTCCAAAGGGCAGGAAGTCAGCTGAGGGTCACAGGATCCCAGCAAGATAAATGTCCAATTGACTCTTAAAGGAATCCAGCGTAGGTGTTTGCACCACCCCTGGCATCAGTCTGTTCCAAGCCTTGGGGGCTCGGACTGTAAAGAACTTCTTCCTTATGTCCAGCCTGAAACGGTCTTGGAGAAGTTTGTGATCGTGTAACCTTGTCATCCCATGGGGCGCTCTGGTGAACAGGTGTTCCCCTAGATCCTGATGTGTACGCTCCTTATATACTTACAGGGAGCCACCAGGTCCCCCCTGAGCCTGCGCTTTTCCAGGCTGAAGAGTCCCATGGCTCTCAGCCTCTCATCATAAGGCCTGTTTTCCTGACCTCTGGTCATGATAAGGCTCTCCTCTGGACTCTCTCAAACTTCTCCACATCCTTTTTAAATTGTGGATCCCAAAACTGGATGCAGTACTGGATGCTGTGGCCTCACCAGGTATTGATGGGGTGGGGGAAAAAAGGGGTTGCTGGCAGGAATTTGGAACTATCATAGTGGTGTCAAGCTGAAGCAAGGGAGGTTTAGGTTGGGTATTTGGAAAAACTTTCTCACTAGGAGGGTGGTGTAGCACAGGAACAAGTTACCTAGAGAGGTGGTGGAATCTCCATCCTTGGAGGTTTTTAAGTCCCAGCTTGACAAAGCCCTGGGCTAGAATGATCTAGGGTCCTGCTTTGGGGAGGGTCCTGCTTTGAGCAGGGGGTTGGACTAGATGACCTCCAGCAGTCCCTTCCAACCCTCATTTTCTACGACTGTATGAATTATCTCAAGGTAAATTGATCAGTTAAGCTAGGCCAGTGATTCTCAACCAGGGGACCGCAGTGCCTCCGGGTGGCACAGTCCTGTCAAGGGTGCTGTTGTGGTGGTGGTGGGGGGGTGCTATCCCATGTTAGCCCTGTTATCTTTACACAGGTGGGCCCTGCTGTGCCTTCAAATGAAAGCTGGACAGAAACCAGCTATAAAATTGTTATACATTTTCAAGCACTAACTCCATAGTGCAACGGTTCCCAATCTGTGGTATGGATACCAACAATGGTACTCAGATAGCATGTCAGTTGTACACATTACCAGGTTAGTTATAATTCTACTTTATATGACAAAAAATTGCTGGTGGTATCTTAAAGTTGTATTGTTTTAAACTGGTGGTGTGACATCTGTCAGTTTGGGAACCGCTGTCATAGCTGATTGGCCACGAATGTTGCATGCCTCCTGAGGCTGGGGTGGGGGGGCACAGCGACTCCCCCACAGGTGACAAGGCCATGGCCGTGGCGAGTGGGGAGCTCCTGCAGGCAGCCACCGCAGTGAGAGTTGGGGGGCGGCTGGCGAGCACTGACTGGCGATGGCGAGCACTGTGGCGGCCAGCAGATTGGCAAACACCTGCAGACCCACAGGTGCTGCCAGCAGTGTCAGCCCATCTCAGGGGGTGCACCGCCAATCCTGGGGGGGGGGGGGAGGGGGTGCACGTGCACCCCCTACACGTTACCAATGGCGTTGGCTCTCTTTCAAGCCAGACAGTCCCTTTCATGGTGTGATAAGGCTGGTCAAAATGCATTGTGCGACTGACCAGCGGCGCGATAATTGCTCTGCACCAGTGGCGGGTCTGAGAGTTTATTGCACACAAGTGGTGCAATACATGTATGTAACAGGTACCCACAGTTCGACTCCGAGATTTCCAAGAGAAACCCGGCACTGGCTTGGCTCAGTTCTTTTCAACAGGAAAACCCCACTGTTGTTATTTATGGAGGCAAGAAGAGCCTGAGGAACTTAGAGGGTCCTTTTTTAGGAGGGGCGGGGCTGCCCGGCTACTAGCCCAGCAAGGTTGAGCAGCCCCGGTGTAGGCTGTACCAAGATACTATGGGGTCGGGGGGGTCGTGGAATAGAGTGCCCCGTCCCCCTCGGGGTCGCCCGTGGGCGGAGCCGAGATGCCCGAGCCGGAGCCTCCGCGCGTTCCACTGGCTCCCTCCCTCTTGCCCAGGCCGGCCTCCAGCAGCGCCTGCGCCGCCCGGCCTCGCCCCGCCCGCCCCTTCCGCTCGCCGCGGAAGTGAATCGAGCCTTCGCTGGCCGGGGGCTTCTGTGCAGCCGCCGCCGAGCCGGAGCCCAGCGGGAGGCGCCGCTGGGAGGGGGCAGGTGAGGAGCGGGGCCGCCGCCGGGCGCGGAAAGGCGGGGGGTTGGGGCAGTAGCGCGGGGTGTCTGTGGTCCCGGCCGTGCTGCCGCCCAGAGGGACGGGGCGAGGCCGCCCCAGCTAGCGCCGGCTTCTCTTGCAGATGCGGCTGCGGGCGGGAGCGGCGTGACAAGCTTGAGGACCCGGGGCCGCTTCCTCCCTCCCTCTCTGCCTCCCCCCTGCCCACCCGTCCGCCGCCCCCCCAGCGCCGCCGCCCCTGGCGCTGAAGACTTTTTAACAGCGTCAACCTGAGCGCGCTTCGATGGAAAATGAAGGTAACGCGCCGGGCTGTGTGTGTGAGAGTCCGTTTGGGGGTGTGTGTTTGCATGCGTGTCCTGCAATGGCACCTGGGCATTGTTGGTCCAGGGTGGGTGTCCATGTTCATGTCCGTGTCCTGTAATGGTCCCTGGACGTTATTGTGCCCCATGTGTGCGTGTCCGTGTCCCTAGCACTTGTGTTTGCCTGTGGGGCCAGGCTCCCCACCAGGCTGCTGCTGACAACGTGCCTCTGAATGACAGAGGCAGGAATTGCAGTGGGTGCTGGACTTTTCTCTGCATTGGGCCACCTGTCTTCTGGGGGCCACCCAGAGATCTTCCCCACCACAGGTCTGGCCTCCTTCCTGTTCCCTCAGGGCCACAGCATCACTCCAGCCCTTGCAGTGCACCGGGTGCTCTCCAGGCAGGAGGCCAGCAGTCCCCTGTGCGCCCCCAGCCACCAAAATGGGAGCAAGCCCCTTCCTTCCTCCAACAGGAACCAGTTGGACATATCTTAGAACGACTCCTTTATGTTAGTGACTGCTTTGTGGTTTTGTGCTAGTGCCTCTTTGGATCATCATAGTTTCATCTTTGTGCTAGTCTGATGGTATTGAATGTTTTGGTTTGGGGAGTGTTTTGGTTCTGGTAATTGCACCTGAGTGGTTGGTTTTGGTTTTGGTTTTTTGGAGTTGTGTAAATAGAGTTTTCTCATGTTCCGTTTTACCTTACTCGCAGTATGGTGCCTTATTACTGAAGCTTGTTGACTTATGTCTCTCTCTCGATTGAATGAGACTGGTCAGAGTTTCTGAGCATGGAAAAGCAGCATTTGCATCTCAGATTTTCCTGAGTATGTCAACAGTACTTGAAGTTGAAACTTGTTTGCTTTGTTACCCTGCCCTTCCCCTCTTTCTTTGTCTCTCTAATGGATGCTGTACAGCAGTGACACAAAGCCACTCCATGATAGGGTAGACTGGCTTCTTTAACCCCAGGTGGTAGCCAGTCTAGGAGTGGAGCCCTGATAGATGGCTCCTTCCTCCAGGAGGAGCTCCTGCAGCCAAGCTGGGTCAAAACATACTGGTACCTGCCTTTTCTTTGGATTAAACCAGCAAGGCCAAGAGGGGGACACTGGTGTGTGGGCAACCCGGTGTCTCTGTATACACTGGCCAGGCCTTTGTGCCCTGGAGAAGTCACTCAAGCTTGGCTTTATCTTTCAAGCACAGATTAGGTTCTGCTAGCTGATGTCACACTTGGGGCAATTCTGTTCCTTCCTGAGATGGACTGGTGCCTAAACTAGAAGTCCAGTGACTTTTTGTTGTTGCTTTTAAAGCTGTTTTAGCCCTCCTTTACGTACTGTGAACCCTGTAGCCCCTACCCATTTCCCCATTTAGCAGTGTATATAGGAAAGGGTGTTTTTGAGATCCTGACCATTTTGATAGCTCCTGATAAGAGCCCTTGTATTAGTCTGCAGGAAAAGTATTGGTAGCTTCACTACCAAATATGTGGGGTGTAGTCACCACAACAGGTCAGAATATTTTTGACACTGAGGATTCTTATTTGAAATCTCTGTGTTTATCTTGTGAATTGTGTATAGGTGTTTGCATACCTAACAGTGTCCATTATCCTTAAAAGGATTTTGTGGTGCCCCAGGATGCTGAATTTCCCTGGTTGAGTCTCATTGGTGTCAATCTTTCACAGAAAAACTAGGGAAGAAAACTATTTAAAAAATACTTATAGAAGGGGGAAAGAAAAAAAATTTGTGCGGGCTCTTAAAGGGACTTCAAGTGATTTTTTTTTTTTTTTTTTGAACTTGCATAGACCAGCTTTAGTTTAGTTCTTCAAAACTTGAATGACATAAGTTTGCAGCTCTAAAATTTAATTTGCTAAATTTTGAGCTTTTAAAAACTGAATCTTCTGAGGAGTGCTGTAACCAAAGACCAGCAAACTGTTGTGGAACAGAAGGAAACGTATCCTAGGGAACACCTCATGAGAGATGCTGTTTCCTTTGGGAGCTGGGTTAGCTTGCAGTAGCAGAAAGTCAGAGGGTTCACATTTCAAACACTTTATTGCAAGGAAACAGATGAGAACGTTAGAGTGCAGCTCTTTCAAAAAAAACTGTAGAAAGTAAAGATGAAAATATTACTGAAATAGAAAAAAGCATTTATCTGACCTAGCTCCCATGTGTCAAAAACCAACAACAGGTGTAAAAGCCTATTATTTTCCTAGTTCTGTTCAAAACATGGGTATAGTTTTTTCCAACATCAGTGGGTTCTTAGTCATCTCACAGGGGGGAAAAGAGCTGCATGTTTAAATGAGCACCAAGTTTCCACATTTTGAAAAAAGCAGCTTTATAAAATGAGAAGTGACTTTTGTAACAAGACTTGCAAAAGGAACAGATGCAGTGTTGTTAAATGTAATAGCACTTGCTATGTTGATGCATTTTTCCCCCCGACATTAAATCCGATTTCTCTTTTGAAGTCAGTTATTTAAACTCCAAACCTTTTGCTGATGTAGCAAAAATTTCTCACGAGCAGTTTAGGTAACAGATTCATAATTAGGATGACGACCCTATTTATGGCGATAACTTTCTTGAATACTGGTGAAACCTGCTTCGGGGAGGAAAAATTGAAGTACAGGCAATGTAGCAACACTGAGACAAAAAAAAGGGTTGTTCCAAAAGGTTACATGTTGTTTGTTCTAACTGAAATGAAGTATCATTTTTTTAACTGGATCAAAGGCAGGACTGTGTAGTACCTTAAAACTATTATTTTTTGGAGGCGGGGGTATAGGTTGTAGCTGTGTTGGTCTAAGGCAGGGGTGGGCAAAATGTGGCCTGCCAGGCCATTCTATCCAGCCTGTGGGGCCCCTACAAAATTTAGAAAATCAATATTTATCTGCCCCTGGCTGCCTGTCATGCAGCCCTTGATGGCTTATCAAAACTCAGTAAGTGGCCCTCCATGTGAAATAGTTGCCTGCCCCTGGTCTAAGGACATAGGCAGACAAGGTTCTTTGGGTGAATCTGATATCTTTTATTAGACCAACTTAAATAGTTGGAAAACAATTATTAAGCAAGCTTTCGGGTTCAAAAACCCTTCATCAAGCTAAGGTGTTGCCGCCGAGAGCCGCGGCGCGGGGTTCTGGGCTTTAGGAGCCCTAGTCGGTGGGCGGGTACTTGTGACGCTTGGAGTGGAATCAGGTACTCAAGCGTATTGATTTGAACAAAAGATTGTTTACTTACACTGCTCGTACAGTGCAGGTCAGAAGCTTGCTTCGATTACAGTTGCAAACAGGTACAGGGGTCGGGCAGAAACTACAGAATTCGTTTGTCGGTCTGCAAATGTGTTCGGGGTGTTTGAGCCGGCAGTCGTCTTATGTCTCGGGTGGGGGTGTGCTAGGCCCCCCTGGGTCGGTGACGGGGAGTCCTTAGTGGTTGATCAGGCCGCTAAGTTCTTCTCTAAGATGCACGCGGAGTTTGCTAGGCTCCACAGCGTGCTCAGAGCTCTCCACGAGGTGTGTATGGAGTTCTCCAACTTGGGCGGAAACTGTTTCAACCTCTTATACGGCTAGCAAGCCAATCGCTGGCCGCCACGTGTGAATAATTTAGAACTGGCCAATTGCGGGACTCAAATTTAAATACAAATGGTGGGAACTGCCTGCAATGTGCATTTCCTCTCTGCAGCTCAGAAATGCACCCTGCAAAAAAAAACTACGAATTGGCGGGAACTCTTTTGCACCCGGGGTTCTCCTCTGCAGCAGAAAACTCCACCGTGCAAAGAAGCTGCAATTTGGCGGGAACTTTTTCTAGGTACAGACTGTGCCTTCTGTATCGAAGTATGGAATTCTCCACTGTACTATAGGCATATGAACAATGGGTTCTGACATAAGGAAGTTTCAGCAGTTGGTGTGTGCTCTTCCTGGATGGAATGAAAAATAAAGAAGCCAGAGGCTGGGCTGGTATGCATACAAGACAGGTAGTCAGTGAAAATGTAGATTGAGGAGTCAATGGGTGAGAGACAGGCTGGGGAGGGGGGGGAAGAGAGAGAAGGGGGATGAATAGTGGAGAGATGTCAGGCAGGTTATAATGTGTCATAAATCCATTGTCTATATTTAGTCCATGATTTTTAGTATCCAGGAGGTTGATGAAGTGGAGTTCATAGGCTCGTCTCTGGGAAGTGTTGTGTAAGTTTCCTTTGAGGATCAGAACGGAGAGATTGGAGAGAGAGTGGTTTTCTTGTGAGAAATGTGCCCCCACAGGTAATTAATTGGGTATTCCTGTCTTTGATAGGTTTCCGGTGTGCATTCATTCTGGTGCGCAGTTGTTGTTTGGTCTCTCCTATGTATTTTCCATCGGGGCATTTGGTGCATTGGATGAGATATATTACATTCCTGGAGGTGCAGCTGTAAGATCTGGGAATGCTGATGGCTTTGTTGTGGGGTGTAGTAATTGTGGGGGTGGTGGAGATGTGTTGGCAGGTTTTGCATTTCTTGTCATGGCACGGTCTGGATCCTTTTGGTGTGTTCTGGGCTTGAGGAAGTTTGCTTCTGGTGATGAGGTTAGCGAGGTTTGGGGCTTGTTTGAAGGCTAGGGACTTTTTACATTCTCCCTAAAATCCACAAACAAGGGAACCCTGGCAGACCTATCATATCCAATCATGGGACCCTAACTGAGGAAATATCAGGTTTGGTTGAATCAATCCTAAAACCGCTCATCACCCACAGAGCAAGTTTTGTACAAGACACTACAGACTAGATTTCCAGTGTGCTTTCCTTCTGGTGCCCAGTTGTTTGGTCTCTCCTACGTATTTTCCATTAGGGCATTTGGTGCATTGGATGAGAGAGATTACATTTCTGGAGGTGCAGCTGTAAGATCCAGGAATGCTGATGGTTCTGTTGTGGGGTGGGGGAAATGTTGGCAGGTTTTGCATTTCTTGTCATGGCATAGTCTGGATCCATTCGGTGCATTCTGGGCCATGGGAATTTTGCTTCTGGTGATGAGGTTAGCAAGGTTTGGTGCTTGTTTGAAGGCTAGGATAGGTGGTTCTGGGAAGTTCTTTTTAAGAATTGGGTCTCCTAGTAAGGGTTGCAATTTTTTGAGGATTTTCCGCATGGGTTTGAGGGAGGGGTGGTATGTCATAACCAATGGTGTGTGATTCATGGGGGGTTTTCTTCTGTACTGCAACAGTTCTTCACATGGTGTCTGGGTGGCTATTTCAAATGTGATCTGTGTCTCTGGAGGAGTGTCCTTGTTGAGATTTGAGAGGTAGCAATCCCGTGTGTTCTCCTCAGTGCAAATTCGGTGGTATCTGGCAGCTTGGCTCTATATCATAGCTTTCTTGGTATATTTTAGAGGCATATACTTTTGTAGGTGCCAGCCTAATTTTATCAGCTGTTTCATCATTTTTTTTAAATTGAGTTTTAATTTAAGTGCAGTTTTTTAGTGTTATTATTGCATAATATATATAGGTGAAGGATGTTTCAGGTACAATTCCTTCTTACTCAGTTTTAAAAAAAATGAAGTTAGGTCCAGCAGACATGAGCAACATTTCAGTATTCATGATTGAGTTCATTGAATCAGTGTTCTGTAACATTACTCTTTGAGTTAGCTTTTTTTTAGCTTTGCTTTTTGTGTGAAAAGTAGTTCTCTTTACAAATACATATCCAGTTTATGTAATCTGTTGTTGTTTACATAATTGCTGTTGTCTTTTCTCCTCTTCTTCTCCACTCATGTTTCCTTTGTTGAGCAGTCTTTTTCCTTCATCTGTTCACTTTTTATAGTGGTTATTTACTAATAACTCTACTGGTCATATCACGTGAGAGTCTTTCATGGTCCTTCCAAGAGAGAATTTAATTAATGCAGCAGGAATGCAACTAGAGTTAAACCAGAATTTATTTTGCAGAATGATAATAGCAGTAATTAAAAAACAAAACAAAAAACAACAATGTTTTTAAAGGCCTTCATCTCTGTTTTAGGGCCTGGGAAGTTGTGGATTTTTGGCGTTAAACTAATAGTTTCCTGTATTCACCTTGAGAGTGAAAATATAGTTCTGCTAGTACTGGCTCTAGCCACTATACATTTGCAACAGCAAGACATTCATTTGTATGGAAAAATGTTTTTTGTAAAATGTACATATAAGAGAATGTCTTAGCTTTTTTTGCTTTGCTAAGGCTTCCTATAGCAAAGCTCCCTACTTGGGTATGCAACAACACAAAGTAGGAAGTGGATGAGAAAAGACCAACAGTCCCGAATCAGCTAGGATTTACAGAATGATGTCCCTAGTGGACCTTGATTATGGCTTTTCTCTCGCATGTGATTTGACTAGTTGTCTTGTTTGGGAAGAAGCTCCAGATACTCAAATGTTACCTTGTTAGTAGCAGCTAAAGAGATTTATCATAATATTTTCCTTACTTGGCTTCGGGGGGGGGGGGGAAATGTTGTGGTTTTCTGGGGTTTTTTGGCTCTCTTGTTTTGTTTAATTGGGGGAATGTGGAGGGCAAGTATGAACGCCTAATTTCTTGAAAAATGTGACATAGCAGAGGATTCACTGCTTTTCAAAGTTATATCCTGTCCAAAACAAAAACCTTACAATTAGGGCTGCGCACTGTGCACCGATAGAGATTTTTAGGGTAATAGCCAATTTTTAAGGAGGCATATCAGCTGATACCAATTTCTGATACAGCTGCATCCAGCTGGTAAGTCTGTTGTGGTGGATGGGGAGGGGGAAGGGAAGGGGCATGGGGGGGCAGATCAAGGTCCCCCCCACAGTGATGGAGGGAGTGGAACAGGGGCTGGGGCAAGTGCTGCCAAAGCAGCATGGGTGCGGGACAGAGCCATGGCTCGTCCTGGGGGGATGTGTGGTGGTTGCTCCCGCTGCTGCGTGCTGCATGCCTGGGAGCTGCTTGCCCACTCATCTAGTGGCTCCTGCCACTTGTTTGAGAGGGTACAGGGAGGGGGGGAGGGCATGTGTCCCCCAGATCTGTGTGGGGTGGGTATGGCCAGGGCTGTGCCTGAGGTGGGAGATGGAGGTGCTGGCAACAGGGCCTATGTGAGGGCTATGATGAATTCTGGGGTGGCTGCAGTCCCTCCCAGTAGCCCATCTCCCAGTGCTGCCACCGCCTGCTCTGAGTGCAGCCTGGTACAGCCCCAGCCCCACCCACCTGCCCTGTGCAGATCCAGGGGCACACACTCCCCCATGACCTCCTAGACAAGTGGTGAGCGCCAGATGAGCAGTTCCCAGACAAGCAGCATGCAGAGATGAGAGCTGCTCCCCCCTCTCCCTGCAGCCCCTGAATGAGCTGTGACTCCATCCTGCACCTTGCCCTGTCCCAGCTGGGCAGTGCTTGCCCCAGCCCCACTCCCTCTCTCACTGCAGGGGCCTTGATCTGCTGGCCCCCCCCCCCCCCCCCCCCCCCCCCAGTGCCTCTTCCCTTCCCCCCCCTCCAGTTCTACCACAACAGACTCATTAGCTTGACACTGCTCTTCAAGCTGCTGGGCTGTGCTTCTTGTCCCCTATGTTCTGCACGTGTGCGGGCCTTTTATTGGCCATATCAGTATGTGGCAAAGTGGAAACTCCCTGACTAGCCACAGTGCTAGTCTCCTCAACTGCCTCTGGGCATGCTGCCTGCCATTCTCTCCTGGCCTGCCTTGATGACACATAATTAAGGTGTTAATTAGGTGGGAGGCTGCCCTTCCAATGCCCTGGTCTTCTGGACCTATGAATGCAGCTCCAGCCACCCCTATACTTCATCCCAAGCTTCAGAGATGTTCCTAATAGCTGAGCTCTGCTCTAGCCTGAGGCCGGGCACAACTCATCCCAGTTAGGTCTCTAGCTTTCTGTCCTATTACGGGCCACACTCATACCGCCTCCGTCTCACTGAGGCCTCTCCCACTCCACTGCCTCTCACATGGTCTCTCTCATGCTGCCCCTTTGCGGGGCCACTTTCATACCGCCCCTCCTTTTCCTGGGGCCACGCTCACCCTGCCCTCGCCCGAAGGGTCCTGGGTTTATTTCCCTGCACTCTCCAGCCAGCAAGTGCGCGGCCTCTTGGGCCTCTCCCGTGACCATCATCCGAGCGAGCGCTGGGCGGTTTGCAGAACACTGGAGTGACTCTGCCTCTAGTCCCTCGCCAGGTTGCTCACCCACCTGCTCTGAATTAGGGGCTCCTGACTTCCCCATTGCTTACCTGTGGCACTTCCTCAGCTGTTCCACCCAATTGGCCTCTGGCCCACTTGTAGCCTCAGGTGCCCGAAGGCTTACCTGGACTTAACCTGGCCCCTATGTTAGCAGGGCCTAGCCTCAAGCCCCTGCTAACTGGGACACACTTCACATTCTTTCCTCCTAGGGCCTCATCTTAGGCCCCCTGTTCATAGGGCCTTACTACACGTCCCTCTCAGCATTCACATGTTGCCACTATTTCCTGGCCCCTAACTCTGGCCTTTCTCCTTGGGCTCCGAGCCCCTCACTCGCACTGGGTTCCTTCCCTCACACATACGCGCAGTCGGGGCTCCTAGCCTCTGGGTGCCTTGCCTCTTCGCTAGGCTTCATACCCCTTGCTAGGCTCTCCAGGCCTCCCAGCTGCTACTCTGGTGCAGGCTGTCAGGTGCCCCACTGCAGCCCACGCTACACCTCTACCTCCACTGAGGCCTATATTCTGCACCCCTACGCTGGGGCCTGGGGTCACACGCATACCCCACAGGCTCAGGTGGCTGCAGCCGTGCCTGGCACCCAACTATCTCCAATGTTAATTGACCCACCTGAAGGTGGGGGCTGGGGTTTAGGCAACCCTACTCGGGTGGTAACTGGCCTGGCATTTCTGGGGGGCTGGTCTGCCACAAACAGCCCCACCAGGCCGCCCATCCCCGGCAGGGTGCAGTTTTAGGTCTTGCCCAGGAATACCATCCCCATCAGCTCTTGCCCTTACCTCCTGGTGTTACTGGAGCAGTAGCTCCACCAGGAGACGTTGTTTCCTCGGTGGCAGGCAGGAGAATGCTGCCTTCAGCTCTGCTGGCCTGAATCTTAACATGGCTGCTCATCAGAGCTGGGCTGCACCTGCTGGTTGCCTCTTTGGGCTCTTAAAGTGGCAGACACCAGAGGTGTTCTGCCACACAGACCAATTTTCGATACAGACAATTTTCTTTATATTGGTGCTGATTTGATATCGGATCAGTGTATTGGTGCACCTCTACTTACATTTCTGTGTGCGCAGAAGGCAACACAAACTGAGTCTCCAACATTTGAGCTAGTTAGGCTTTACCACTTTTTCTGAAACTATCCTTAAACTGCACTGTTTTTCTCACTCAGCCAGCTGGTAAATACAAAACTTTTATTGACCAAATTTATCTGGATGTGTTAAATACCTTGGACTGAAGTTGGCCTGGTTGCCTGGCTGGCAAGGAATGTAGTCTCATAATTTTTTTGCTGTTCTTTTATGGAACAATGACAACTTTGGCAAACAAATAGTTTGCTTGTTTTAAAAACCGGATACACAAGTCTGTTGGCGAGAACCCAGAGCTATGTTTTATTAGTTATGTCTAAGCTTCCTGCTTTGAGATTGGACTGAACTATAATCTCTGTATTTGAGACCTGCCAAGGCAAGTAATACTACACTAATACCTACATCTTGCCTAACACTACACAACAGATCTCAAAGTGCTTTCCAAATAGTTCCCTTTCTCCCCCTCCCTCCCATAAAATGAGGAAGCTTTGTGCCCAAAATGACCCTAATGGTAGTGGCTCAGCTGGAGATTGAAGAGCCCAGCATTTAGTCTCAGAGATGACGTGATGGAAAGATTCTGTAGTGTTCTTAAAATCCTCTTTCATTCTTGTCCTTCTGTGACTAGGTCTGTTTTGTTTGAACTTCAGGTTGATCTAAATGAGGCTAATGACCTGTGCCCTGACAAATTTCAGATCACTTACAGCTGTGTTAGTATATCCTATGCTTTTTCCTAGACTTTGTGTAAAGTGTATGCTGTTTAATCAGAGATCACATTCTAAGTGCACCCATCAGTATAGGTCTGAAAATGGTGTTTCTATATTCTAGTCTGATGGATAACATTAGGAAGGGTGGTATGTCCATTTTTCATCAGTCAACTAATTACAGAACTCATGAATAGGCCATATGTATTTCTCCAGTGTGCTAAGTGTATTAGTACTTTCTCTGAGCACCAATGGCAGCCTCCACTTGTCAGTAACTTAGGCTGCATAGCACTGAGAGAGAATGAGAAATATCTCTGTTCCTCCCTGAGCATTCTGGGTTGATCTCAGCGGCTCAGCTGTGATATTTTGTGGTTTTTGAGTGAGAGAACATATTTTTTCCCCTCCATGAGTCCTTGTTGCTTTTCAGACCCACTTCATATTGGAGTGGTGCTTTTGGATAAACATCAGCTGGGATTCTTTCATCTTTTTTTCTTTGTCGGTTTGCAGCATCTAGTAGTGGGCCTGCAAATTTAAAATGTTCAGAAAATCTGTTGCTACTAATCTACTTCTTTCATGGGGATTTTTTCAGCATAAGAGGTTCCATTTTTAAGTTCACGCATTGTTGTGTTTTCAGTTAATTTGTTGATGTGACATGCCAAGAAAAGGCATAGATACCTGAACGAAGCTGTTAATGAACAGTTGCCACACAGTCTGGAACAACTAGTCTAAACTATTGTTACAGCTCCTCCCATGGTCCTTTTCTGTGCGTACTTGTTGACAATAAATAAGTTTTCTGATAAATGAAACGGGAAATTTTGATTTTCTCATCACCTTCCTTTTTAACTTCTGCTAGAAACTTCTTTTCATCTGGGGATTGAAATTGGAATCTAATACTCCTAGCATCAAAAAGGCTTTACTTGTTGATGTGAATATTTCAAAGTGACGTTTAAAGAAATGGATTCAAATCCACTGGCTTTTCTTTCTTATGGGGAGCATCTTTTCACAGCTGTCTCTGTGGAAGCTTCATTTACCCCTCCTGACCTCCATTTTGTTTTAATAGCTGTTCTTCTGTTTCTGTGGGATTGTGTTGTTCAGTGCTGTTTGCAGTCACCATGTTGCAGTCCTATCTTGATTTAGCAGGACAAACTGATTTTTGTCTCTTGTAACCAATGCTTGTCTGCATTTTGATCTTCTAACCTTTGGGCGGGGCAGGTTCTGTTTCTTCCCCCCCACCAATAAAAAATAAAAACCTTTATTTTGATATAGTGTGGCATAGTGATTGAATGTGCTTGAATACAGAGTTTACTAGGCTGCTTATTTTTAAAAGGATTTGGAAAGGCTACACTATAAATAGGGACCTACCAAATTCACTGGCCCCGGTGACTGAATACATGGCTGTAATACAGCCAGGGCCCCCAATTTCACAGCCATATCATGGCCAGGGCTGCCACTTTGAAGGAGGAGCAAAGTGGGGCCCATTGCGGGTCCCCCCACGCTTCTGGCTGAGGGGCGCTGCAAGTCCTACCCCTCCCAGGCATTGATTGAAGGAAAACTAACATTATTAGCTATTGGGTTTTTTGGCTGGAGTAGCTGATAATTTACTGATAAATATAATGTGTTCTGGCCAGGGCCCCCGAAAACCATGTATACAGCTGCGCATATGTACGTGGCTAGGAATGCAGCTGGGCAGTGTGGAGAGCAGCACCCTGCAGGTAAGTCTGTAGAGGGGAAGGGGAATGGGGAGGGGGACAGATCGAGGCCCCCTATGGTGAGGGAAGGGATTGGGGCTGGGACAGGGCGGTGAATGGGACCCCAGGGCTTGAGGTGGGGAGTGGGATGGAGCCGTAAGCAGCTCATCTAGAGGATCAGCATCCCAGCACTTTAAAAATGGTGGTGGGGGTGCTTGAACTAAAGCTCATCAAATGAGCTTTAGTTCAAGTGCCACTGTCACCATTTTAAAGTGCCGGGATGCTTTTAAACAGAGCGGGATGAGGGCGGACGTGGGCTGCCTGCCGTAGCTTGGGGCTCTTTGCTGTGCTGCCTTTACCCCAGGAGCTGCGTGCTGTCCGTGTTGCATCTCCTGCCTGTCCGGTGGCAGTGGCAACAGTAAGCTGTGCCTCCCACAGCTGGATGAGCAGGGGACATGGTGCAGTGTGTGGCTCCTGGGACAAAGGCAGCAGGGTGAAGAGCCCCGAGCCCACAGCAGGCAGCCCGCCTCCGCCTTCACCCTGTTGGGCTGTGCTCCAGTTAAAAGCGTCCCGGCATTTAAAAAAGGTGGCAGCAGTGCTTGAACTAAAGCTTGTTTGATGACCTTTTAGTTCAAGCACCCCCGCTGCCGTTTTTAAGCATCGAGATACTGATCCCCTGGATGAGCTGCCTGCAGCTCTGTTCCGGTCCCAGCCCTGGGGTCCCATTCACCCCCCTGCCTGTGCCCCACTCCCTCGCTCACTGTGGGGGCCTCGATCTGCGCCCCTTCCCCTCCACAGACTTAGCTGCAGGATGCTGCCCTCCAAGTACCAAGCTGCATTCCTGTTGGTTATTGGATTGGTGTTGGCTGATTTTATGCCTGGTAAATAGTTGGCTATGGGAATCAGCCAGGAAAATCTTTATCGGTGCACCCCTAATAATTATTGAGTAAACAAACAGTTTAACTGCTCCTTCCCTGCTCCCCACCCCCTTCTGGAGACTGGCAGCCTGACTTTTTTTTTTTTTTCTCCCGTCCCCTCTCTGCTCTCTTTCCCCCTCCTCCCTGCCCTTCTAGGAGACAGCTTTTTTGACAGCTCTTTGTTGGCTTTTTGAATATAGCCAGTTCCTTGTGAAAAAGTGCGGGAGACAGCCAATTACGCGATTTCTGTGAAATCCTGTATTTGGTAGGCCCCTAAGAATAAAGCAACATTTTTTTAGTAAGGTTGAAAAAGTAAGGTTAAATTGCACCAAAGTGATGAACGTGTAAACAATACAAGTAACTCTCTCTAAATAGAGAATGAGGTATAAATAGTAGTAAACCATATGATGTTTCTAATTGTACTGGTTCAAAATGGTCATTATGATGAAGCTTACATAACAGCCATCAAAGAACAATTAAAAAAAATTGCAGTAAACAAATTGGCAGGGGTGTTGTGGAGAGAGTGGTATCTTGCTTGGTAGGCCAAGCTGAGCAAGGCATTTTGTAAAATGCCTTTAAAATGGTTATGGGGATGAAAGATTAGTGGTCTCTATTATGGTTAAGAACACAGTATAAAATATGTATATATAAGCCAGAATGAAATTTTGTAGGGGCTTGAAGGTGAAGAAAAATCGGTTTTTCGTTGGGAGTGGAACAGGTGGAGGCAGTGGAGAAGAAATCTGAGACGGTCATATAATTAGGTTGTCATCATAAGCAGGGTGAGAAAATTAACTGTAACAGTTGTACTTTGGCTGCCAACAAGGAAAGGGGTGTATATGAGGGAAGGGGGGAAAACATTATAGTAATCAAGGCATAAAAGCAGAGCAAGCAACAGATCATGATGGTGACAAGCAGTTTGCCTCGATGCCTCCTTTTCACTGCCTTGTGCCCTGCGGCTGACTTTTCTCTGCAACGCTCTGCTCTTTCCCTCCTCCCCTATTGTAGGTGCTGCTTACCAGAAGTAAGCCCTCTTCCTCCTGGCTTTTTCCTGTCCTTCCCTCTCATGTTGACAGCTGCCTCTTAGTTGCGCCCCCCCCCCCCCTTTTCCCTACCAGAGGGGATGGTAGTTCCCTGGTGGTGCACCCTGCTCTATTGGTGTGTAAACAGTGTATTCTAGCTGTTGGAAGGGTTAAAATAATAGGCTACCAAATATAAGAAAGCAGTTTTAGTCTGAATTTGTGGAGCTGCTTTTTGGCATGTAAAAGCATTATTCCTGAATCCTGTGCTGTGCTTCATTTGGCATCTCCAACTGGCACAAAAAAAAAGTAGTACAAAATAACTTCTCATACCACCTACTGGAAAACTTGTTATTGCAGTCAAGCTAATTTTGCTCTTGTCATCTTAATACATGTTCAATCCTGAAAAGGTTTGGTTTAGCTGCTAGGGACTGAGCAAGATGCAACTACCTCAAAATTTGTTGTTCATTATTAGAATACTATATTTTTTGTTGTATCCTTAGTAACTGAAGCTGTGTGGTTACCAAGAGGTCAGCCAAAGATTGTTTAGCTCATGGAGCATGAATTGGTAGCAGTACCTACTATTGACCCCTTCCCCTCTCCCAGAGGTGTTTTGAGGACCAAGAAAAGTTCAGAGTCAGTCCCATCCACATTAAATATTCACAGATGTAAATGGAAATGCATTTTAGTAGCAAACTTACAGAAATAACTATTTTATAAACATTTGAGAGAATAGAAATATTAATTTTTCTAAATCTCAGAGGCTTTTAAAAACTTTAACAGGTGGCCAACCTGCTAGTGAAAGGGACTTCTCGCCTAAGTTTTCAAATTTAAGCTTGAAAAGAGTGCTGATCTTGGCTCATCTGCAGATGAGCCATTCAGCAAGAACCATAGTTCAAGGCTGAAGAGCAAAGATTCAGAGATGACCCGACATATTTGTACTTGGTTTTGGCTGTAAATCAAAAAGCTTACTAAAGGTCCAAAATTTGAAAATGTTTTTAATAGGTACTACCCTAATTTAATATTCATATGCCAGTTTTTATCCTCTGTTTAAGCTATGTGTTGTCCTAAACCAGATCTAACAGTATAAAACTGCTAAATGTACTCTGAGCAGTTTTTAACTCACTTCTTTCAACCTGTCATGCTAACCTCTGACATTTAGCTTGCTTATTACAATTATACCACCATTACAACTTAAATGTGCACAATGTTGTACTATCTTGCTAGGGTGCTGGGAAGCTTACATTTCCACTTAGTAGCCGCTTTCACTTGCAAAGCTTAGTTAGAGCCTTTAAAATATGTCAGATGAGAGTAGACTGTGAGGCTTTAAAGGTTTATTATTATTATTATTTTTCTGGTCTGAATATCTCCTCTAGAGATGCTAACAGCTGGTGATTGACAAGATGAACTGATTTATGAATACTTTGTCTTTGGGAACTTATGTCCCTGAACTTCCCAAATGCCTTGAGTGAATTGGGATTTAACACAGAAGCATGCTTTGACAGCCTAGAGAAACTGTACAGAATGTGGAGGGCTGTAATCAATAACATAGTCTCCGGATATCACTTCTCCTGGGTGACACTGTGTTTTAGTTTTGGCAGAATGCCAAAACACCTTCTGCCTTGTCTTTCAGACTGTTTGAGAAGCATCTTTAATTTCTCAGATGCTGTTCCCCTGAAACCTCGTAATGGTCTGAATAAGAAATGATCAGCCTAGCCCGTCATGGTCCTATCTGTTTTCAGATGCACTGACAACCAGTAAAGCATCTCCTCTTTGTGTTCTCCACAAACCTGGTGCCAGTTCAAGGCCTTTAAGAGCAATCCTTTGAATTCCTTTTAGCAGACTTCCTCCAATTGGTGCTGAAAGACTAGACACTTGTCAACTGATTACATCAAATACCTTGAATACACTTTGACATCCTGAAAGGTTTCAGCTACATTCCACATTAAGGAACACAGAGCTGACTTTGAGAATGAATTTCAGTATAAATTTCTATCACTGTTTCTCTTTAACGTGTGCAGAATTCAAGACACGTTAAAGGCAGGGTTTAATTTAGGTAAATGTTTGCTTTCCCTGCTGGCATGCAGGTAGTTTTCATTCAGGGAGTACTCTCCATGATTACAGAAAACTATTGCCTGGGAATAGTGTCATGCTGAGATCCTAAGATTGTTTTGCTTTTTATTAGAGAACCTTTTTTGTGGAAGTGTGTCCAGATCTTTCCTGCTTGCCCTCATGTTCTGTTTCACAGTATAAGAGCTCTATACCCTGAAGACAGACTTCTGGGAGAAGTATGAAATTAAGGGATTTTCAGTATTGCTGTTTTTTTCTTTTGTTGTTTTTTCCTTGCAGATATTCTTTGCCTTTGTAGATTCCTAAAAAGTATTAAAAGATGGATGTAGAAGAGACCCTCTTTTGCATTTGTCGTGGAAGGCATAAGTTGCACAAATTATCCTCCTTTAACTGCAGTGAATAGTGTTCGATACCTACCTGTCTCATCTTTTTAAATGGGTTCTTTATTAAAAATTTGAGGTGCTTAGGCTTATCAGTTTAGCTAGCTATGCTGCATATTAAAATCTAGCTATTGGTTGATGATTAGAGAGAGGGATGAAAGCTGTATGTGCTTCAAAGCACCTAATCTACTGTTTTCTTCAGAACAAGATTGAAAATTGTTGCTTTTGTTTTTCCTTAATCTGTCTCTAAATAGGAAATTAAAATTTCCAGATGTACTGGCAATTTAATGTCTCTTACTAGAACTCTTATTAACTGTTAAGAATGAAACTCAAACTCACACTGCATCTGATTTGCATAGTTCAGTGTTAAGACTTTTAGCTTTGACACCTTGAACATCTGTTTTTGTGGCTTCTACTTCCTTCTTTATTCTTTATACAATCCTATGTAATTGAGTCTCTAAATTTTTGTGGTAATAAGAGGTATGCTGCAGCTAGAAAAATGACTTATTGGCTTCAGTTTGTGAAATTATTTCATGCAACATGAGTTTGTCATATAGGAAAAGAGTCTAAGGGCTTAATACTAGGAAATGATCTTAGTTACTGTTAGTCTTAAAATAGACAGCACATTGGCTGTGATCTAGTACAGACTGCCAGAATCCCTTTTGTTCCAGAATATATGATGCCCACAAGATAACGTTACTGAAACTGGTTAGCCTTACTTTATTATCTTCTCTCTGTCTACACATCTGTTTACTCTCTTATATTTACAAAATTTCTTACAACCATTGGATAGTAAGTGGAATAACTTCTCCAGCTCGGTCCAGAGTCTGCTCAAGTAAAGTCAACACCCTAGACTTTTGATTGGAGGGCGGGGGAATGGAATCCTGCCCTACTTAGTTGATAACACTTTGTCCTAGACTTCATTGGGTCCAGGATTTCATCCTGGAAGTCTACAGCTGAAGTGGTATGGCATAGCTTATCTTTTACATATCAAGCTCTTGTGTTGGGGCAGTACTTACTTCTTTCTCGTGCATCTTGCATAAAAACACAGGGGCTCTATACTCCTGTTTTGCTTAAGAATATGCATAAGACTCTTATGCTTAACTTGCATTGTATAAAAGGGCTTCTCAAGGAGGCAGTTTTAACCAGAGAGAAACTAAGAGCTGCCAAAACCTTTGAATATTTCATTCATTACTTAGCCATGAATTTGCTGCTCTGAATACTTTTTGACTGACAGTCACAATTGTCACTGTTCATCCTGGGCAAATGATTAGAGTTCTGTTTTATAATACAGTATTAACTCTCACAATAAATGCCTGTCTGACTTCTTATCCCATCCTACATAACATATTTTACCTTTAGAGAGGATTTTAGAATTTAGAATTATGGCGAAACCCTTTGTTTCATTTTGTGTATGTACAAAAATAAGTGATTCTTTTTGTTTGTGTTTGTATTGATCACTCTGAATGTATACTGGGTTATATCTTGACCAGAACACTTATTTCCATGGTATTTGCTGAGGATAACCAATCTAAGCATACCTTTCATCCTCTGAAGACACTTTTTTCCATTTAAATGGTTTTTCCTTAATGATAGTACCCTACCATCCAGTACAAAATAGTATTAAATTGCTTCAAACTAAAGAGATTTAACAGCTGAAGGAAAACATTTTGATCATTTCATTGTCTAATAGTGGGTATGGCTGGACAGTAATTGGCAGTCTGAATCTTTATGCACTCTGAGTCTTTATGCCTAAAACTGACTATTTGAAGCCTTGAAAAATGACAGGACCTAGTCAGTTTTGGTCTGTAAATACCACAATATAGATAGCTTTGTGCCATTAATGAGCACTACTTACCCAGAATATACACTTACTTCTACTTAATGTAAGTGTGGTAACCTATTTCAGCTTTAAACCAAGTACTTTGTATCTTAACAAGTAGAATTCAAGGCTGATGGGTGGGGGGAAAGGGGGACACAGGGATGGTAGTGTGGGGACGGGGGGATTGTACATCAGGTTTCAGGACTAAATGCTGCCATTTGCCTCAAACAACCTGAATTTTTGAGTCCACACTAAAATGGACTGGCAATATACATTCTACCAATCCTTTTGTTTTTCAACTTTCTTGTTTTTTGTTTCCAGTAGCAGCTGCTTTAACTTCTAGCTCTGTTCTCCCTCTTAATTGAGAAATTGCTGGATCATTTGGGGCTGTAACCTTCTGGTTGCTAGATAGGGACTATGCCAAAGGAGACTTTCTTTGTATGCAGAGAAGTCCTGCAAGCATTGAGCCAAGGTCAAGAAGTGCCATAGGAAGCCTTTTCAGGAATCTCAAAGGGTAAGCTGTGCTGTGTTGTTGCAAGCCACCTTTTGCTGTACAAGGGCAGAAGGCTTTGAATTAGACCAGTATCCTGTGACACTGCTGCATGTCCTTTCCTTTATGCTTAAAGCTCAAAATCTGCTGTGGGAAGATTTGACTGAGAACATGAGGATTCCCTGGAAGATGAGAGGCTTACATAGTTTAACTCCGATTTTAGTCATTTTAGAGGCTCTTGAACCCCAAATGCTCAGTGTTAGTTTCATAAGCAAGTAATGAGCTGTTAATGAGAGATCAGGTAAAATATACACTTAAACTTTGTTTCCTACTGGAGCTGTCTCTAAGGGTGTGCAGGGCCCGGGGCATATCAGCCTGTGTGGGGCTGGGGGAGGGAGGGGTGACCGATCGCAGAAGCTGGTGGCAGCAGGGTTGGAGGAGGGGGGTGGCGACTACCTGCACAACTGTCTGTGGGGCCCAGGGCAGTCAGTTCAGAGAGCCATCTTGGAGACCTGTTCTCACAGTTGCCATGGTTGTCCCAGGTCTCTCTTTGGTTCTTGTACTAGGATAAACAGTGTTCTGCCTCCACATGTTCTTAACAGAAAGAAAATACTGCATATGCTGCTAAAAAACCCAAAACTGCATGGCCCTCCCAGGGCAGAAAGCAAGGTGGTCATGATAATTAATTCATTCCCCCTTCAAGCATGTTTAGAAACACTTAGTACACTTCCCTTGAAGACAGAAGATTGAAGTGAAGGACAGTTTCACATTCAGAAATGGACTTCTTCCAAAAGATGTCCTTGCAAGTAAAGATACTACACAGCAACTTCAAAGGTTGGGATGTCTGTGAGATCTTGGAGGGGCTCTCGTAAAGCAGGTCTGAGCCTTTTATTAGCCAATATTTATTAATGCATTTTTTTTTAGTCTCCTAGAAAATATTGTAGCAGTATGCAAACTAGAAGTAGGCAGTGCATAGTATAATGATTTACAAAGTACAGACAATAACTTCAAAGAGGCCTAAAATGCCATTAAAATTGTATTAATAGTACTGGGACCTTTTGGCATGTCTACAGGGAGTACAGAGTAGAATTTGAGATTAAGGAAGTACTTTAGTAGAGCATTATAACTACAGGGCAGAACTCGCTCCTTTGCCTCTTCAGAACAGAAGCCTGTGCCCTTTTAACTGTGCATTTTATCAGGAGGCAGCATTGCTCTGCTCTTCTCACTACAGTACCATATCTTACTTGGTTCCCTTTAGTGTTTATAAAGTCTTTTATGATTGGGGGGGGGCGCTCTTTCATCCTATGATTCAAAGCCACATCCTCAAGTCTTAGTGAGGCCAGCAGAAGTATAGACAGAATTGCTAGCTTGGCTTCATCAGGACCTCTAGGCAACCAGTGTAATGCCACAAATATGCTGTTAACAGAAACCTGGCCCTATGACTTATGGTTCCTCCCTAGTGTGAAATGAAAGAGTAGAGCAGCATTCCAGCGTATCTGACAGTGAATTGGCTGGCCAGCCAGCCAGCCACCCACCTGGCAGTAGCAATCTGCGCTGAGGAAGCTACATTCATCGTAATTCCAAAGACAGAGAGGTAAGGTAGTAAAAGACTTGCCATTTGGCAAGATTGGAAAAGAGGGTCTGTAGGCATCATCCCCAAAAAATGTGGGATGAGAGAAACTTAATCATCATGGAGACCAAACCAGGAACAATTTGTTAGCTTATAAAGTTTTTTTTTTTTTTTTTTTTTTTTTCTGGTGCAAGAAAAAGAAAAGGGTAGTGGCTAAAAAAAAAAAAAAAGGCAAAAAAATTGATGTAGGGGATTTAATCTGACATAAAAGCTGATTTGGGGGGAGAAGGGAAGGCAAGGGTTGTGGTGACTGACCAGAGTTTGCTTGCATCTAAGTGGACCATGCAAGCAGGTACAGAGATGCATAAGCAACTGATAAAGGAAGAGGCAAGTGTTTTTGGAGAGCTTTCATCATCCAGGATGCCTTTTCCCTTCTCTTGCCATTCCCTCTGGCTCTGCACAGTAACCGCTGGATTCCCCTGCCATAATACTGCATATTTGCCCTACTGGGAGCAAGCGTTTATGTTAGGGCTCCTAGCCCAAAAAAGAAAACAACTCTTTCAATACTAACCGAACTTAGATGTTGGATTGCTGCCACCACTCCCATCATGAAGAGGGCTCACTGTGATTTGAGCCTTTGAGGTTGAACCTCTGAATTTTTAAATCTTTATTTGTATTTCCCTGCTGTTTTTGTGGTTCTTATTGTTCTCACATTTTGGCAGTATTAGCACTGGCTTGTACTTTAAGGGCAATTAAGTCATGCTTTGCTTAGAATCTGTGGTGGGGGGTAGGCATGTTTGTGTGCTTTTTATTTGTCCATCAGCTGATTTTGCCTTTTGCAAAATTCATGGCTATTGACATAGTATTCACAACAGACCCCACACACACATAACAAATCTGCCTAGCCTAGTATGCCCTGGTATTTGAATTACAAAAACAATAAAAGTTAGAAACGTGTTCTTAAGAATTTTAAACATAAAGCATGTGCAGCAAACCCTGAAGACTGGAGAAGCAACTCCTTATTGCAAATACTGCCAACTGCATATAAAAATATTTATAGCCTTTCATCAAAGCAGGTGCACAAGGCATTATGGAGAATGTGTTCTGGTGATTGTCATTTAAGAGGGGTCTTTCAGGCTTCCCAAAACATCCTGCAAATCTTTGAATCTGTTTAGCTCTCATGGATGCTGTGCAGAACAGATCATTAAGTTAAAATTTTGAGATAGGTTTACTTGGCCTGTTGAAGGCCCACAACACTGTCATTTCTCAGCTGCTTAGGCAGTAGTTGAATTGATATTTGGGGGGTCTAAATGTCCAGCAAAAGGCTTCATTAGCTAGGGTACTAGAGGGTTTCTTAAAATAAGAGTAAAAGTTGATACCATCTGTGAGAGTTGCACTGGCAAATTGCCTGTTTTCCATTAGTGAAAACAGGCAAGAGTCCTTTAAATTCTACAACTTTTTCAGGCTAACCTGTATAGGCCATAGGTTACTATTGTTTATTAGCATTAAAAGTACTTCTTCATTTATGAATTCAATGACTCAGGCCAGGGGAATGTGGGTTTGGTATCTTGTGCCAGTGCAGTTGGAAAAGAATATGGTGTTTAGTAACTTTCTGAAGATCAGTAAGCCTTGCAGCATGCAGTGACACCACTTTTTTTTTTTTTTAAAAGTGGTACGCACATGTGTCACAATAGCCCCTCCAGTCAGTCTGTCTCTGCTGAATTTCCAGGCAGTCCTAACCAAATTATTCTGAAAAGGCAAGGGAGGACTTGTATTTGAGCTGCAGAGGCAGGACACAGGATTCTTTTATATGGATTTCCAGGAAAAGCCCCTCTGTCATTTCTGAAGTTTTGCAGTCACTGCTGAGCAATTTAGGGCTGCAGCACAGTCCTCTCACTAGTCAGTGCTTCTTTCTTGAGCCTGAAAGCAGTATCTCAATCTTGAGTTATCTGCTTTTTGTTCTCTAGTTCCAGTTTTAGGTGTGGAAAGGGAAGCTATAGCTGCTGCTGCAAAAATTGCAGCTATCTGGCATTGGCATATCAAATACATCAGCACAGCTGTTGTGTATGCCTCTCTGACATGGTTTCAGTGTGGAGAGCTCTTTCACCCATGATGATCTGTTAAGAGTTTGGAAGTGGCACCAGCCATCTGAGAAGAGCAGATCATGTGAAGAGCACATGATGTGAAGAGTTGCTATAATTTTAGTGTGTGTTTGTTTGTGTGCAGTTTCTTTTAGAAGCCCTGTTTGAAGGACTGGGTCATAAGTGGTCTGACCTAGTGGGTAGGCCACCAGGGAAGGGCTGGGGACAGGAGCTGGGGGAACCCTGAGCCACACAGGAGCAGGAGCTTGAGTCCAAATGATCAGATCCAGGGTGGGATTGCAGAGTCCAGGTCACAAGCTGAGTCAGGGACCAGGTTGCTAAAGCTGAGCAGAGTTTCCAAAATCCAGAGTCGAGAAACAGAGTCAGAAACCAGAAAACCAAAGAGCACAAGATCCAGAGAGGCTTTTACAATGGCAGATGTTCAGGCAGAACTGTTGGCTGGCTGCCAGTTTGCTGCCACTGGTGGACTTAAATGAGGAAACCGTTAACCTCAGCAGAAATCAAGAGGCCTTAACAGTGGCCGGCTGGTTTCTTAGCCAAGGTGGGGCTGCCAACCAGAGCTTCAGGCTGTCTGACCATCTAGGTAATTGGTCCTGGCTGCACTGCCTGTTAGGGCCTCTGACTCCTACTGTGTGCTATGGGAGCAGTCCCATGGTGCATAGGCCCTGTCCCTAGCAGTGCAAAGAAGTATGGGATATTTACCCACAGTGCTAATTTCATTCTTTCTAGGAAACTCCATATGGAAGCAATGGAATAAAAGCAAGACATGGCTGTTGCATACCAGTTAGTGTGAAGGAGTTGCTTTGCCAAAGCTCACTTTGAAGTAAATCCCCCATGTATATAATCCACGTGGTTGTAACAAGTCTTCCAATACATGAGAAGTTATAAAGAGGGCAGTGATCAAATGTTCTCCATGCCCAGTGGGGTTATGACAAGAAACAATTAGCTTAATCTCTAGCAAGTGTTAACTTGGATATTAAAATTTGTCATAACTAAGGTTAGTTATGCAGGCTGCTTTGGGATGTTGTGGATTGTGTAGAAATGGCTAATCATGCCTCAGCTGGGATGTTGGAGCAGAGGAGGGAAAGACGATTAAGTGACCTCTTGATAACTGCTGCAGCCCAGCACTTTTATGGAATCTGTTACCAACTTCAAGGTCCTGAGAGAGGATCCGTTTCCCTGAAGAAATCTGTAATCGAAGCTCCCAAGGAAGACCTAGTTTCTTCCCATAAAAACTTTAGCATCCCTGATTAAATTCCTACAAAATGCTCTTTCTTTTCATAAACAGGACTTTCTCTCTGTAGACCTGCTTTTTCTTTAGCACCTTTTCCTATATGTGAAACTTCCTAGAAGTTTGTTGTATATTTTTACACTTCAAAGCATGACTGCTTGTATATAATTTGAAACTGGAATGTAACTTTCCCTGAAATAACTTCCTGGGCAGGGAAGAATCTTTTGCTATTCAGATAGTTCATGTAAAAGACAGGAAAAGCGTTAAGGATATATTTGAGTTGTTTTTATCTGGCTCTTAAAGGACTTGTTCAGCACTGAAAAACAGCTAAAGAATTGCCACTGCACCTCCAATAAAAGCCAGATTCCTTGAAGCAGGGCTGCTTTTCTAGGTCTGGACAATTGAAAGAGGGAATTATTCAGCAGGGATCCACCATTAGCCTCACTGACATTTTGTTCACATACTAACTTTGAAATATCTGTGACTGATCTGGTAAAACCGCATTTCTGGTATGGAGGAACAACAAAGTTTCTGTGGGGAAGGAACTTTTTTCTACGCTGGATTGTCCCGGTTTACTAATCCTGAAATGCAAAACTTTGGCAAAATTTCATAGATTTCATAGACATTAGGGCTGGAAGGGACCTCGGAAGATCATCGAGTCCAGCCCCCCGCCCAAAGGGCAAGACGTCAGCTGGGGTCATAGTATCCCAGCAAGATAAGCATCCAGTTTCATCTTGAAGGTGTTCAATGAAGGCGCTTGAACAACCTCCGGTGGCAGGCTGTTCCAGACCTTGGGGGCTCGGACAGTAAAGAAATTCTTCCTTATGTCCAGCCTGAAACGATCTTGTAGCAGTTTGTGACCATTCGTCCTCGTCATCCCTTGGGGCGCTCTGGTGAACAAACGTTCCCCTAGATACTGGTGGTCACCCCTGATAAACTTGTAGGTGGCCATCAGATCACCCCTGAGCCTGCGCTTTTCCAGGCTAAAGAGCCCCAGGGCTCTCAGCCTGTCATTGTAGGGTCTGCTTCCCTGACCTCTGATCATGCGCGTGGCTCTTCTCTGGACTCTCTCAAGCTTCTCCACATCCTTTTTGAATTGTGGAGCCCAAAACTGGACGCAGTACTCCAGCTGCGGCCTCACTCAGGCCGAGTACAGGGGGAGAATGACGTCCCGGGATTTGCTTGAGAAGCATCTAGGGATGCAAGCCAGCGTTTTGGTCGCTTTACTAGCCGCAGCATTGCATTGCAGGCTCATGTTCATCTTGTGATCAATGATGACCCCCAAGTCTCTTTCTTCCATAGTGCTAACCAACATAGCACTGCCGAGCCTATAAGGATGCTGCGGGTTTTTCTTCCCAAGGTGGAGAACCTTGCATTTATCGGCGTTGAACACCATCAGATTCTCATCCGCCCACTTGCTGAGCCTGTCCAGGTCAGCCTGGATCACCCGCCTGTCTTCTGGCGTGGATGCTTTGCCCCAAAGTTTGGTGTCATCGGCGAACTTGGCCAGTCCGCTTCTGACTCCAGAGTCCACATCGTTAATGAAGATGTTGAACAGTATGGGTCCAAGGACAGAGCCCTGGGGGACCCCACTGGTCACAGGACACCACGATGAGTGACTTCCATCAATTACTACCCTCTGGGTCCGACCCCGGAGCCAATTTTCCAGCCAGTGGATCATGGGGAACCCAAGGCGACAATTGGCCAGTTTCTCCAAGAGACGATCATGGGACACCAGATCGAAGGCTTTTTTGAAGTCAAGATATATGACATCAATCTCATCTCCCTTGTCCAGGTGATAGGTCACCTGGTCGTAGAAGGAAATGAGATTGGTCAAGCAAGACCTACCCGCAACAAACCCGTGCTGGCTATCCCTTAAGATGTTGGCGTCGGCCAGTCCATTAAGGATGGCCTCCTAAATAAACTTTTCTAAGATCTTCCCCGGGATAGAAGTCAGGCTGATGGGCCTATAGTTAGCCGGATCCACTTTCCTCCCTTTCTTGAAGATAGGCACCACGTTGGCCTTCTTCCAGTCTTCGGGCACTACACCAGAGCGCCAAGAGTTTTCAAAGATCCGCGCTAGAGGCTGGGCTATGATGCTCGCCAGCTCCTTGAGTACCCTGGGGTGAAGATTTTTCAGGGCCGGCTGACTTGAAGGTATCCAGCTTCTCAAGATGTTCCTTCACAAAGTCAGCATTAATGGAGGGCAGGGGATCACCCTCACCCGGACTTCCCGGCCCTGTAGCAGGCACAGGCGTCCCATGGGGCTGATGAAAGACCGACGCAAAGTACCTATTTAATAGGTTGGCTTTTTCCTGGGCGTCAGTTGTCAGTTGCCCCATCTGGTTCAGCAGGGGTCCAACGTTGCCCCTGCTTTTCCTCCGGCTCCCCACATATCTGAAAAAGGACTTTTTATTGTCCTTGATGCTCAAAGCTAGCTGGAGTTCAGTTGCAGCCTTGGCTTTCCTGGTCTGCTCCCTACAGGACCGGACCAGTGCAGAATAATCCTCCTTGGAGGTGACTCCCATCCTCCATCCTTTGTAGGCCTTTCTTTTTAGCCTCAGGAGGTCTGCTAGGTCCCTGGAGAGCCAGGGGGGCTGCTGTGCCCTCTTGCTGCCTTTCCTCCGAGATGGAATAGACTTAGTTTGTGCATTGAGGATCGCTCCCTTGAGGAGCGACCACTCTTCTTGAACTCCCCTCTCCCTGCGGTCACAGTCCCTTAGGGCCTCACTGACAAGCCTCCTGAGCCTGTCAAAGTCAGCTTTCCTGAAGTCAAGGACTTAAGTGTTGCTGACCAACTTGCCAGCTTTTCGGCGGATGGTGAAGGTGATCAGCTCGTGGTCGCTGTCACCCAGCTTCCCATCGATCACTAGGTCGCCGACTAGGTCCTCCCCAGTAGCCAGCACCAGGTCGAGCAGCGCTTTGCCTCTCGTTGGCCCATAGACTTCTTGAGTCAGGTAGAGGTCATCCACACACGAGAGGAAGCTCTGTGACCGCTCAGATTTTGCTGAGCGATCCTTCCACGAGATGTCTGGGTAATTGAAGTCACCCATGACAACCATGGTCCTGGAGCAAGCTGCCTCAGCCAGTTCCTGGGCAAACTCCTGGTCAAGCTCAGGACTTTGGGTGGGAGGTCTGTAATAGACTCCCACCATTGTGTCCCCTGTGCCGTGTTCCCCACGGATTTTAACCCAGAGGGTCTCCAGCCGTCCACCCTGGTCGCCAATATCGGCTTGCAGGGACGCGTAGCTTTCCTTAACATAGAGAGCTACACCCCCGCCCCTTTTCTCTACACGATCCCTCCTGTACAGGGTATAGCCATCTATCCCCATGGTCCAGTCATGGGTGGAGTCCCACCAGGTCTCCGTGATCCCTATGACATCGTAATTGTTTGCACTGAGCAGGAGGATGAGCTCCTCCTGCTTATTCCCCAATTGCTAGGCATAAAAAAAAACAAACCCATAAATGTTGATTGAGCAGCCTTGGTACCATCTCTGTTTGTAATAAAGTATGCATATACTTTTCCAAATACCTCAATTCCTTCCATGCTCAAATTCTTACCTGGTCTTAATACTTGTTTTTCAACTACAAAATAGCAAAGGAGTTCTAGTTACCTTGCCTTGCTCATGTTACCGCATTCGTTTTTAACTGTGAGGAGATCATAATCTTATGGGCAGCCTATTTTTATTTTAGATCAGTGGTTCTAAACCTTTTTTGTACCAGGACCCATTTGTAAACATTGATGGCCAGTTCTGACCCCCTGCTCCCCTGTGGCTTGGGGCCCCCCTACCCCACACACACAGTTTCCCATGTTTTTCTCCTTTAAATGAGAATACATATTTTAAAATGTTTAAAAGGCTGGCAACCCTTTCATACGTTTTTGTTGCCTACTTTTTGAGTTGCAACCCATGGGTTGAGAAACAGTATTCTAGAACATATTGCGCTGTGACCAGTGGGGTCCCTCAAGGCTCTGTCCTTGGGCCTACAGTACTCAGCTTTTTCATTAATGATGTGGACAGTGGTATCAGAAGCAGACTGGCAAGGTTTGCCGATGACACAAAACTCTGGGGTAAAGCATCCATAACTGAGGACGGGAGGGTGATCCAGGCTGACCTTGACAGGCTCAGGAAATGGGCAGATGAGAACCTGATGGTGTTTAATACCGAAAAATGCAAGGTTTTCTACCTTGGGAAGAAAAACCTGCAGCATGCTTATAGGCTTGGCACTGCTACATTGGGTAGCACTATGGGTGAAAGGGACTTGGGGGTCCTGATTGACCACAAGATGAACATGAGCCTTCAGTGAGATGCTGCAGTTAATAAAGTGACCAAAATGCTGGCTTGCATCCATAGATACTTCTTAAGCAAATCCCAGGATGTCATCCTTCCATTGTACTCGGCCTTGGTGAGGCCTCAGCTGGAGTACTGCATCCAGTTTTGGGCTCCACAATTCAAAAAGGATGTGGAGAAGCTTGAGAGGGTCCAGAGAAGAGCCACGTGCATGATCAGAGGTTGGGGAAGCAGACCTTAAGATGAGAGGCTGAGAGCCATGGGACTCTTCAGGCTGGAAAAGCGCAGGCTCAAGATCTGGTGGCCACCTGTAAGTTTATCAGGGGTGCTCACCAGGATTTGGGGGAATGTTTGTTCACCAGAGTGCCCCAAGGGATGACGAGGTCAAATGGTCACAACCTCCTCCATGACTGTTTCAAGCTGGACATAAGGAAGAACTTCTTTACTGTCCGGGCCCCCAAGGTTTGGAATAGACTGCTGCCGGAGGTTGTTCAAGCACGTACTTTGAACACCTTCAAGAGACATTTTGATGTCTGTCTTGCTGGAATCCTATGATCCCTGCTGACTTCCTGCCCCTTGGGCAGGGGGCTGGACTCAATGATCTTCCGAGGTCCCTTCCAGCCCTAATCTCTATGAAATATTTGAATGGAAAGAAGTTAAGGTTTAGCCCAATGATTTTCCTTTTAGTCCTTGATCCTTTTAAGGGTGTTGTGGGCTACCACACACAGTTATCACTGTTAAGTATATGTAGACATGATGCACAAGATAAAAACCCAGAGATTTCAAATAGGAACCCATTGGGTTAAAGCGATTCTGACCTGTTGTGGTCTTTCCACATTCTTTGTGGCAGAGGAATTGCTTTAGCAGTTTTCTGTAGTCAAAAAGCAAGTGAAAATTAAGAGCTGGCACTTTCTGAGGGGTGTCTTGAGTCTAATGAGGGATACCCTGAATCTAAAAAGGTTGAGAACTGTTGACAACCCAATAAGGTTGTCAGGGGTGGGATGATAACTTCGTAGAAGTGACTGAAAACTTGAAAAGCAAATCTTAAAAGGACTTGAGCACTGGAGATCATATTTATATTTGATTTCTTTTGTCCCTTTAGACCAGGATGTGTCCTGCTTATTTGACCCAGGTCTGCATCACAGGGCATCTGTTTCATGGGCAAGACACCCCACCTCTGGCAGCTTGTCAGAGCTCACATTGGTGATTTTCTGGAACACAAGGAGTGGCTGCCTCCACTTATCTCTCCCTGACTTGGATTTGAGTTGCCAGTGGTAACTGAATTTGGCAATGTGCAAAGTGGTGAGGTGGCTAGTGGCAGTATGTTTGCCCCATGGGTTTTGAAGCCACATTGACAAGCCCCAAAGGCTGTGATTTAACCTGTCATGAGCCACATGCAGCCTGTGGGCTGCCACTTGGGCAGCCCTGCATGAAACAATATTACAGTTGAAAGATTTCCTCCACCCCACGTAGTCAGGGGGTGGGGGTTAACTTTTTTGGGCAGTGTGCTACAAATTATTCCCACACTTTTTAAAAATAAAATGTATTTCATGTTCCAAGTCAGGTTGGTTGAATAGAACTCATTCGTTCCAAAAAGCGTATCAGTTGAGCAGGCAGAACTCAATCTTTCTAAACACCATGTATGGTGCTGCAACTGGTGAGCATCCTCCATCCCGGGCTCTCACCCTGGGACTTTAGATGCTCCCAAATCCATTGGCAGGCATCCTATATGCAGGCCCAAGCCCAGAGGTCTTGGAATTCAGATGCCCCCAACTTGATCTTGACCCACAAGAGGTCAAGACGCTTGATCTGAGCCAAAAGACTGAGTGCCATTCTGATCCACTTCCTCAGCCTGATCTGTTCTTTCTGCTTCCAGCCATGTTCTCCCTCTCTGAATTGTCTGCTTTGCTTTCTGTTTCCTGTCTTTTCTGCCGGTGTACTGCATGTCCCTTCCCTAATCTGCTGCATGCCATGCAGAGGCTGCCTGTGCCGCTTGCACTCATCCCACAGGTTTGTCACCCCTGACGTAAACCAAGCCTATTTCACATTGTAGTCTATGCCTTTATAAGTATAGAGGCTAAAAAAGGGTAATAATACAACACTGACTTGAACTGTTTTTTCAAGTGAAATTAGGGGAAATAATTTTGCTTGCTTTAGTTCTTCCATGTTTTATGATTTCATACATAGACAATCTAGATCTTGTGTGCATTTTAACACTTGCATTTGGGGGTATTTGATTAATTGAATATCATAAAGAACTTATTACTGAGACCTAAAGAGCCAGTGGAGAGTGTTTGGGAGTCTTTGCAGGAGAAAGTCAATGCTAAGGCAAGTTGCTTTTAAATGGTCCCATGATACTAAGGCAAGGCAAGATTAGAAGCTGTACTTCTGTTCTCTCCCTTGCACTGGCTGCCAGTTACTTTTACAACTGCACTGGTTATCACCTGGAAAGTTGAATTGTTTAGACTGTGGTTATTTCTTAAGCCCAGATTTGTCATAATAACTGTACTAGTAGTTTGGCTATCCCTTGGTGCTGTTGAAGAAATGTGGCTGAAGGAAGGTCCTTTAACTAAATGCTTTGGACAGATAAAGGTACAGTATCCAGTATGTAGCCGTATTGATCTAGAGGCAAAAGGAATCAGAACTCGTGGTAGAGGTCATAGAGGAGATTTTACCACACCTTCAACTCTCCTATGAAATATGAACTTTCATTTCTACCCAGGAGAACTTGTACAATCTTTTCTCCTATGCCTGAAGAAGGGTGCTTGTGCCCAAATGCTTGCAATTAAAGAAATCTTTTTGCAAAAATCTAGTTGGTTTAATAAAAGATATCACTTCTACCACAAGTTCTGGTTCCCTTTGGAGAGAGAGATGTACTTAAGCTGGTAAAAAGGTGGCATGTAAAGATTTACGGCGACATAGTAAACATTATTAGAGCCCAAGTGTGCGTTCTTTGTCCTCAATTGCAGCATCATGAAAAGAAGTTTCAATTTACTTTCAGCCTGTAAATTAGTGACTGTTGACTCACTGCTGGTGCTGTGAGCCTATTTGTCAAAAATAGCTAGTATAGGTTATGAAATTAAGCACTTGCATTGTGGAGTTTGTATTAACATGGCATAACTTTTCCTAGGTGGAAGATGGGCATGGATTGCTTCTTGAGGACTTCTGTATATGTGGAGTTACTTAGGAATAGCTGTTGTGAATTTAATCTCGTGCTTGCGGAACGCCATGTGGGATCTTTCTTGAGGGCTTGTGCCTCCTTGCCCTTGTTCTTCCAGTTGAAATAATGGGTAGTGAAAAAGTCATCCTCATTGATAAGCTGTTCTGCCTGCGTATCTTTTATTAAACACTTCCTTTATCACCTGGCTTCTTTGTTCAGACTTGGATAACTTTCCACTTGAGCCTCTGCAGATAGCCTGGTCAAAACTATATCTTTCTCTAGGCTTCAGCTAGCTTGTGGTTGTTTCTACCTCTAGTACCCATCCCTTAAGATTTAATGACTCTTGTTTTTGGCCTAGTATAGTAGTCTTGTTGGTAAAGTGAATAACATTTGCAACATTAATATTACACTGGTTTTCATTGCAACTTCAATCAAAATTTATAGCTTTAGAGAAAAGTTGCCCAAACTGTCAGGTGGACATTAAATATTGGTAAATCCCATGATTCTCAAAGGGGGTATTTGCATAGAGCTGTTAGTGGGATTTCCTGCTATTATTCTAGAATAGTAGTGTCTCAAAATCTATGAGCCTGCCCTTCAAGCACCTATGTGAATCTGAGATCTGAATGGGGATTTTCTGCTTTTCCTTGCCCTGCATAAGCTTCTTCCATGCAACCTAAGAATGCAGGTTTAACTGAACAGACATTGCTCTTAGTCCAAGGCACTTTAAAATGCTATCAGTTGTTCTAGAGCAAGTTTCTAATTTGTTTCTAGAGGTGATAAGCACTAGAAAATTTAAATAATAGTTGTTTTTCCTTTCCAAACTCTAGGATACCTCTGCCCCTTTATTCAAGAAAGCCAGGAATGTTGGGGTTTATAATGTGTAAGGCTAGAGAGGAAAAAATATAGGTATTTACCAGCTTATACTATGGGGTGATGATCTAGGAAGAAGGCCTAAAGCAGTGGTTCTCAGCCAGAGTGGCTTTAAAATGTTCATAAAGGTTTGGTGTTTTTTTTATGCAAAACACAACCTGGATAGACAGCTTTCTCTTTAAAATCACTCTCATGTTTGTACAGATCAAACACTTATTTCAAATAATGCTTTTCTTTAAACCATGTTGGCCTAGGAGACTGCAGCTGTAAGAAAATCTGGTTGTAAAAGAGCCTTTGATAACTTAAGAAGTTATTCTCAACAGAAGAGAAATACTGTTTCTTACCATTTTTGTTCCATAATGATATGTAATAATGGCAGGTGATGGTTTGCCATGCCTGAAGAGTCTGTAGTTAATATGGGATGTAACAGCAATCTAAAGTCAAATCTTCCCTTTATTTTGCTGAAGGCGGCTATCCTTTTCGAAATATCCAGAAAAAATGAGTGACCCTTTTGTATATAATTGGAAAGGAATTGTGAACTGATGTCTTTGATAGTTTAGATGCAATCTCCTTTTGTTAAGAAGTTGTTAGCAAAGCTAGCTAAAAGCAGAGTTTTAAATTCATTTGTGACCTGCAAGGATTGTTTCTTTCCTTCCCAGCCATTAAAAATAATGAGCTAAAGGATTATGTGTACATGTGATCCATTAGGTGGTATCTGTCGCTAGTTTTTTTTAATGATGGGAGGGGGAGAGGGGGAGAATCTGACAGTCATTGTTTCATATTGTAGTTGGTATTGCAGGCTCATTTAATCTTAGAATGTGTTTTCTAAAACTTAACACACACATTCTTGTATAAGAATTATGCTTTCATAGTGTAAATATTGTTTTATTACTATGCACCAATACATCTTATGAATCGAATCATTATTAGGTGTAGTGCTAAATGAGAGACCCAGTTTTAATGCTTTTCTAACAAGTGAAATGAAGATTAAAACAGAGATATTAGGATGTCTTGAAGTTACTCAATCTTGATCATGCTCAGTTATGGTTCCAGTGTATATGTGCTTGCTTTGGCAGCATATATAGTAAAATTAGAACTATTTTAAGTTTTGCTCAAGCTTACAACTTTGCTTTTGTTTCTTAGGTTGCACGTCTTCAACAAATCCCTAACGGTGACAATGAGACAATGATTCCTGTACTGTCCTCCAAAAAAGCAAGTGAACTGCCAGTTAATGAAGTTGCAAGCATTCTTCAAGTAAGTTGTGAAGACATTAAGGCCAGACCGTAACAGCAACTATTAAAGAGGTTTATGCAAGGAAGATTCTGTAATTCTTAGAAACTACTTTGTCTTTGAGTTTAATACTAACTTCTAGTTATTTTAATGGATATCATGGTTTAAACTCTAGTGTTTGTAGAAACATTTCTTTAAAATAAATTGTAAAATTGTAGACTTTTGTGTATCTTTTTAAAGTTAGTAATGTTAATATACTGTAATCCAAAAAACCACATGCTTTCACCTTAAATTATTAGTACTTACCCAGATAAACAGAAATGCTTTGTGTCCCATCCTGTCCCCCCCTTTAGACCAAGAAGTCTTATTTAATCTTTCTATAAATTTCTTTTCAATCTTAAATAATCTCATAGGCACACTTTTAAGGTCATTTACATTTACGGTAGTATGTTTCAGTAAAATTAGTTAAGTACATTCTGTTTTAAAAAAAGATGAATTATTTGGACGTTGGTTTTAGATTTGCCAGTTGATTTGAGAATACTTCTGTATTTTGTCAAGAGTTTTTTTTTTCGTTGTTGTTGTTTGTTCTTCCTCTCAGTGGAAGCCCTGGCAGAAGAGCTCTTCGAACACATTCTGAAGGATCTGAGTATTTTATACAATTTTATTTGACATAGTAGCACTTAGAAGTTAGCCAGTTTCTCAAGTAACAATGTAGAGGAAGGTCAAAGAAAGCTGTCCCCTATTTAGGTTTATGGATCTATAAATCTGGGGTTAACTTTCAGGGCACGTTGTCCTTCTATGTCGGTAATCTCAGTGGTTGTTCTCTTGGGTTAGTGCAATGGGGCTCTACCTTTTGGCCCCTGATGGTACTGGGCTGGGCCCCAGGTACCAGGATATGGCCCCGTTATGTCTCCCTGGCCTCTGTACACCTGGGTTGGCTCTGGGCTGCTTCTGTGGGCCCTGTGCAGCCTGATCAAGGCCACACCATCTCTGCCTGGCCCTGTAAAGCTGATCTAGCATGCAGGATCATGTTATCTGATCCACGGACTTCCTGACAGATCCAGAAATTTGGCAGCAGGGGAGCCACCAAATTTTTGGACCTGTGGGAAGCATTGTGGACAAGATAACATGGCTCTGTGGGCTGGATATGACCCACGAGCTAGAGGTTAAGCACTTCTGGGCTAGTATATGAAAGAGTTTTGCGGGGGTTTTGGAGGCCAATAAGAGCTTAGGACTTTCAGAAAATTACCCCCTTTGAAATTCTTGCCTAGCTATGTTGCTGTAATTGTGACCTAATTCTCAAGAGCCTGAAAGCTACAAATGGTCAGCAGGTTAGACATCTGGCTTGAGGTTTCTACAGAAAGTAGGTATAAATCTTCAGGGACATGAAGCGGCATCCACTATTCTAGTGTATCTGTAGGATCTTGGGTAGACCATCTTTTTATAATCTGAAAAGTTTCTTTACCTGTTGCTACCATGACAAAAACAATTTTTTAATGCCCTTATCATTACTATGGATATAGTCTGTAATTATTCTGTACGTGTTTTAATAGGCTGATCTTCAGAATGGCCTAAAAAACTGTGAAGTTTGTCATAGACGGGCATTCCATGGATGGAATGAGTTTGATATCAGTGAGGATGAGCCACTGTGGAAAAAATACATTTTACAGGCAAGTGTTGTTTCATCCCTACATTTCTAGAAATATTGCCCTCTACTCTTCAGTTCTCTACATTTAGGGACATATTATGGAAAGGGAAAATGGGTAAACTAAGTACAGTGATTGAAATTGATGGTCCTGTAGTAGAATATAGTTGGTATATTGAAAGGCCCTTCTATTCAGCTACCTGCGGAGTCCCTGACACACGTTACATTTAAAACATGATTAGCAAGTTAATTCCACCTTAAGTAGTAACTGACCATGTGTGCAACTCGATTTTAAGACATGATAATGCAGTAAATTAGGAACAAAGTCATTCCATGTGTATGGAACATTATATTTAATCGAGCATTACAGTATTTTATATAATGTGGAATAACTGGCTTGTTTGCATCGCACCTTAGATTGAATTTGTGGCCAGGACCTGTCAAAAATACTTGTGCTGCTCAGTTGAGCAGTGCACAGGTTTTGTACAACTCCTGGTGCATAGGGAGGCCGGCATTAAGCTGCCACAGTATATGGGGAGCTATAAAGCTATGTATGTTGAGCTGATTATCTGCTTGGGCTAAGGCAAGTATGAGCAAGGTATAATCTCCAATCCCAGAACTGCACTTGCTGCCATGCATGTTTGGCATGGCAGGTTGTATCATTGTTGGGTTTGAGATTTAGATCCCATCGTGTCTTAAGTTGAATGTCTGTCGGGGCACAAGTGTCTTAAGTGAATGTTACTTTTATACTTAGTCTGCATTTAGAACTGGGGCAACAGAACTGGGGCTAGAACAGTAAAGAGACTTCTGGATGTGAAGATTTGCACAAAAATCTGTCCTCTGTGATCAAATCTGATTAGATACGAACCTGTGTGAGCATTGGATAAATTTTCAAGCCCTACTAAAGTACAGATGCCTTAATAGGTAAGGAGAGCTAGAAAAGGTTTTGAGGAGTAAGACATGGGGACAGTGCCCTGCTGTGAATACTCACTTAGGGCTTGTCCACACATGCAAGCATGTGCGCTTGCAGCAGCTCAAATAGAAGTGGTGCGAATTTGAGCCGGAGCTTTTTGCTTTGGTGCACGTGCTCAGACATGCACTTTGGTGCAGAGCAAATTGTGCCACTTGGGGCAAAATAACCCTGCCTGGCTCCTCGGATCTGCAGCCAGGGGGAGCTAGAGCCCAGGGCCAGCACCTATGCTGTCCCTGGCAGTATAAAAAGCTGCCCTGTCCTGGCCCCATCCATACAAAAAGCTGCCCTGGCAAGCAGCTCAGGTCTACTCGCTCTCTGGAGCTTCTGGGGCCCAGCCAGTTGGTATCTGGGGACACTACCCCTTGTGCCAGCTGGACTGCTGCGGCAGCATCTCAAATCCATTTTTTTTAAATCCCCCAAAATCCATTTTCTTCCACATTTAAAGCAAAAAAACACTTGACACAGAGACACGCCCCCCCCCCCCCCCCCGAGAGAGAGATGGTGATAAGTTGGGTAATGCTTTATTGGTATGTTTACAATGTTAGAGCAGTTTGGAAACCTACCAGTGTCTCTATCATCACGAAAAAATAAATTCTAAATACCTATATGTGTTGATGTGTGCTTTTGGTTTTCTTCATACATGATGGGTGTGTGATGGGGGGATGTGGTGTTTGTAGAAAGGAGGTGATAAGGGGTGTGGGGGAAACGGGGTGGGTGGATGTGGAGGGATGTGGGTTGGTCTGTGTGTAGGAGTGGGGCAATTGCTGGAGGCACTGTGGGTGTGGGGGACCTTGTGTGGGGGCTGCTCAGGAGGGGTGGGTCCCCTGGCCCCCACAGGGTGCAACCCCCCCCCAACACATGGAATGCCTGCCTTCCTCCCCCCCCCCCCCCCCCCCCCCCCAGCCACCGCCCAGGGTCCCAGCTCCCGCCTGGAGGGCCACAGCCCCTATCCCCCACAGGACCCCAGCCCCTCTGCCCAGGGCCCATAACTAACATTTAACAGCTGCGGTGGGGGGACCATGTGCCGAGCCCAACCTGGTTCTGCTGCCCCTGGGGCTGCTCTTGCCTCCCAGCCAGGCTGGTCTTGTGGCAGCAGGACCTGGTGTGGCACATGGGGACCATGTGCCAGGCCCAGCCGGGTCCTGGGCCCCCTCTGCAGCCCAGCCGGGCTCGGCCCATAGTGACAGGACCCGGTGTGGCATGCAGGGGCTGCATGCCAGGCCCAGCTGGGTCCTGGGGCCCCTCTGCAGCCCAGCCGGGCTGGGGCCATGGTGACAGGACCCAGTGTGCCATGCGGGGACTGCGTGCCAGGCCCAGCCAGGTCCTGGGGCCCCTCTGCAGCCCAGCTGGGCTGGGCCCAGATCCCTGAGGCTCGCTAGTCTGGCTTTGCACCGGAGCGGGTCGCACGGCTCCGGGAGGTGCACACAGAAGCCATGCCTCCCGGAGCCCTGTGACCCGCTCTGGTGCAAGGCTGGACTAGCCACATGGTGGGCCAAGTCCTCACCCCCCGCAGGCAGGGGGCAAAGGCGGGAGCCAGCCCTGGGGCCCGGCCCATGCTGACAGGAGCCGGCATGGCATGTGGTTCCCACGTGCCGTGGCGGGTCCTGCCACCTGGCCGGGCCCTTCCTATAGCTGCAGGACCTGGCCCGGCACGCGGTGACTGTGCAGAGCCTAGCCGGGTCCTGCTGGCCCTGGGGCTGCTTGTGTCTCCTGGCAGCTGGGCGGCACGAGCAGCCCCAAGGTTGACAGGACTCCGCTTGGGTCTCTGTGGTCTCTGCGCGCTGGGCCGGGCCGGGCCTGGCCAGGGAACATGAGCCGCCTAGGGGTGGCAGGACGCAGCTCAGCTCCACATGGTCCCTGTGTGCCGGGCCGGGGAACACGAGCTGCGTGGCCCCTGGGCCAGGTCCTACAACTATAGGAAGGGCCCGGCTGCAAGAACCGCATGCCGCGCCGGCTCCTGTCAGCACGGGCCGGGCCCCAGGGCCGGCTCCTGCTTCTGCCCCCTGTGGCTGGTGGGGGGGGTGGGAGTGGAGGGGTATGGGGACCTGGCCCAGCCCCATGTGGCTCACTAGTCTGGCCTTGCACCGGAGCAGGTCACAGTGCTCTGGAAGGCATGGCTCCTGTAAGCTCCTCTGGGAGCCATGCAACCTGCTCTGGTGCAAGGCCTGACTAGCAAGCCACATGGGGCTGGGCCAGGTCCCAACAGCCCCCCCCCCCCCCAAACTTACCTTGGACAGTGCCAGGGGCAGCAGGAACACAAAAGAGATGCTCTGGTCAAAACCAGAGCGTCTCTTTTGGAGGGCTGGCTCCGTGCACGGTTTTAAAACATGCCTTGCTCCACTCTGTAATAGAGTGGTGTTTTTAGACACCTGGATATCCAGGGGTCTAATTTTTTTCATTCTTGCATGTGCCTGTTGTCACGCCTCAAAGAGGTTTGAGGTGGGGCAACAGGCATGTGTGCGCTCACCTGGACGTGCCCTTAGGGATGAGAATTTTGCTGTGATATGAAAAAATGCTAGCAAAAGAAGGGCTGTGTTTTTTGTCAGTCTTGGCTTGTTGGGTGTCTGAGCCAATATGTCTCTCTACAGTGTTCTTCTCCCTTGCCTAAATTATCTGTTTCCTCTTCATGTAGGGTTGGGATTGGTGGAATTGGATATTTTTTTTTTTAGTTTGTTTTGGAACAACTTAAGGATGTTCACAAGGCTCTGGTCAGTTTTTCTTGCAGCTTGTCAGAGTAGCAGTGAAACTAAAAGGATTGCTGTAAATTTTACTCTTGGGTGATAGATGGCTAGATCCTAGAACAGTGGTTCCCAGCTGGGACTCTGTGTGCACCCCTTAAGGGTACTGTACTGCCTGGCCCCCATGTAAGGAGGGAAATGCTTTTCCCCTTTTGTCCTGTGCATCTGGCATCTGATGCCTGCAGCTGCTTTGAGGGATGCCTGTCTTTTGGCCCTTTCTCTCAGCAGCCCCCATGCTCTGAGCAGCTTGCTCTGCTGCAGGTAAATGGCAGGTGAATGTGGGGCCAGAGCTGCATTTTTGCAGCCCAGCTCATCAGCTTCGCTCCTCCCATGCTCCCAGGGCTGGGGAGGGACCATAGGGGCCATTTTCAGCATGTGAGATCCTTCAGGGATAGCCTTGGTGGTGAGAGCTGCCCTTACCTCCTCAGGTACAGATATAGGGAGCAGGGAGGGGGCAGCAGTGCAAAGAGTAGGTAGGGCTAGGTCCTTCCGCCACTGCTCTTACCTGGCGCTAGGAAGACCAACGATTCTCACTCGGTATTCCCCAAAATTCAGAAAAGTTATGGATGGGCATCTTGAGGCTAAATGGGTTGAGAAACATTGTTTGGGACCATTGAGCTTGGCATTGCTTCAGAGGCATAGCCAATTCTCTGCTGCTGGCAGGAGCAGGAATATAATTGTATACCATCTTCTTTCTACCATTATCACCCTCTATTCTTGAAATATAGTGGATTTGGGTGGTGTGGGGAAGGGAGCATAAACACATGGACTGGAAGTGTTCATGGGTTTCAGCACAAGGAATTCTGGTAAACAGTTCTGAGCTTTGAGTCTGCTCAGGAAGTTGCTATCAAACAGAGGAAATGTTAGGTGTGTTTTTTTAAGAACTCACTTACTGCTGTCGGTACTTGTCATTAAAACTTTCCCAGATGCAACAGGCATATTCTTCCATTTCACTCAACCCCGATAGTTGACTTCATTAAATCAGAAATGGATATGCAGACTGTGCATTGGCTATGGACAATACAGAGCCCAGTTGTCAGTAGGCTCTATCTTTTCGTGTGCAAGTCTTATGTAGGACTTCCTTTAAAAAATTGTTTCTTATGCTTTTTTGTAAGGTTTTTTCATTAAAAGTTGTTATTACTCTGGTGGCATTATAACCCATTTTTAAAAATAGGACCCTTTCACCCTTTCTTGTTTTACTTTAACAAAGCTGAAGCAAACATAATATGATGTGGCAGGAACGCTGTATGTAATTTAGAGCAAGAAAGTATAAATTGAAAATTGCATGCTTATTTCTGCCTTGACACTGAAGTAGTGGGAACCAAGCCTCTCTTTCTAAGTGCAGGCATTTGTAACATAGACCAAACTTCTTTATATGTTATTGCAATACATAGAGAAGCACATACAAAAAAAGCTCCCCATTCTTCATCCCCAGAAGAGGGGTATCCAGAAATCTAAGGAAAACAGTGTCCTAAGCTCTGTGGACCATTAAATATTCACCTAAATGGGTTGCTCAGGTCTCTTGATAGTCCAAAATATAACTCATTTTTAAGTGGAGTATCTAAAATGATGTATTATTTGCTTTTGTTTAACCCAGGATTTAGAACTATGGTTTAATTAGTTTAACTTGTTCCAAACGCAACCAGTTGAATTGGTCTTGGAAGGGAGAGGTTAGTTATTGTTCTGAAATGTTGCTGAATTACTGTTTGTTTGCTCTTTCAGTTTAAAAACCCCCTCATTATGCTTCTCCTGGCATCTGCAGTCATCAGTATTTTAATGCATCAGTTTGATGATGCCGTCAGTATCACTGTGGTAAGAAATTAAAATTGTATTTTTTGGGTTACACTTAAAATGGATCCTGCGTTTGTTCTGGTGTTTAATAACCTATAGTTCCTGAATTGCAAGTGTAAAATATTTTCCTTTGCATATGGTGCATAAACAAATTTAGTTACAATTTAGTCTGGGAGCTGGGGCTGAATGCTGACAGATTCCGGGTGACTGCTGGAACCACTCCAGCTCCTAGACAGCACACGGTGCCTTGCGGAGCTGTTCTGCACCTGTATGATGCGACAGTTGCTGTGCGGGTGCCACCTGGGAGGGGGTGGGGGCGATCCCTGCTGTCCCCCACTGCCCCGTGCTGTACAGGGTAGCTCTGCCACGAGCACCCAGAGGCCCCAGTTGCCATTCCTGCAGCTGGTGACTGCGAGGCCTTTTTTTTTAAGTTCTGGGAGGCTGGGCCAGGCAGGGCAGCCATGGGGGCTCCTCTGGCTGTGCCTGCCTCTGCCTCAGTGAGGGGAGCTGTGGGGGCTGTCCTGCTGCTTGCCCAGCTGGTAGGGGAGGGGGGTGCGATGCAGGTGTGGCTCGCTCTAGGTGGCAGCAGGGCATAGGCCCTGCTCCCAGCACTGCCGCATCTGCATCAGCACTGGGATGTGGACTGGGACAAATTGCCCAGCTGGGGAGGGGGTGTGTTACTTGGGGAAAGGATTGGGGGGGTGGGGGTCAGGGCGCGTAGGATGTGGACATGGCAGCGCTGGGAGCGGGGACTGTACCCTGCTGCCACTTGCCCCCTTCCACCTGGAGTGAGCTGCATCTGCATACTGGGCAAGCAGCAGCAGGGCAGAGCCCCAGCTCCCAGCACTGCTGTGCCCGCATCCTACGCACCCTGACACTCCCCCCCCCCCCCTTCCCCAAGTAACACGCACCCTCCCCGGCTGGGCAGTTTGTCCCAGTCCCCGCCCCAAAACCCCAACAGACTTACCAGTTAAAGGCATCTGTCAGCTGCCTGTTTAGCCTATGGCCAAATCTCTGAATCTGCCAAATCTTATTCCAAAGTGATTCAGAGCTTTTACTTGGTCTCCTGATTCAATTGGATTTGGAGATTCAGTCCCCGACTCAGGCCGAATCTCCTCGGAATGAATCGGTTACCAAAGCTTTGCACAGCCCTAATGGGAATCTGTCATCTCTGCTTACAGAACAGTTAGCTTCGAACTGGACTTGGAGATGTCCTTTTGCAAATGGGGTGGGGTGGCAAATTTGCCTTAAAGGTGCAGAGCTACCTAGGCATAATCAACTGTAGCTTTTTTGTATCCTAATTAATCCACTGCTTATTCTTGTGTATACCACCGTTCTGCCAGCGAGCAGGAAAACTTTGTTACATTTCTTTTTGGATAATGGGTACCCCTTACCTGCGAGTAACTTGTGTATGATAGTGCACAGTCTCAACAACAAAATTATTAGAGTAAACATTGCATGAAAAAGTATAAACTATATAGTCTAACACCAAAATACCTAATGTTCAGCTTGGCAAACCAATGTGTGGTAGCTTCATAGGCAGTTTTAAACATTCTTCTCAGAGTACTTAAATAATTCTTCTGGTTCCAGAGTTGATAGTAACTTGGTTAGATGTTTCCCAGTAACTGCATTTTATACAAGGTTTTAAATCTTATCGGTTCTTGGAATGATTTCATCCAGGATATAAATCATCTCGAAACTGAGTTTCCAAGTATGTACATGTTGGTATAGCACATTTGACTAGTAGTCTGTCTCTGCAAGATGCCTTTGTATACATATGCCTGTTATCCACCTTTAAAAATGCAGCCTGAATGCACTATGAATTTCATTTTCTGTGAGAATCCAATTTTTACTTGCAGCATTGTTTATGTATAATTACCCTGAGATTAAATTTTTTTAATGTTTTCTGAAAAGTCCTCTCCAGAGAGAGCTTTAGTATATTTCAGCAAAGAATTAAGATGAGGTAAAGGAAAAAGGGGTGGGGAATATAATTGATTTATATCTAATATTAGCTTAGCACCTCCTTGCTGTGTCATTTAACACCATGTAGGACTGGATCCATCATTACCCATCATAGTTGCAATCAACAAAATATTTTTTTGTACTGCTTATGTTTGTTTGCAGTTTCATGGACACTTATTTGGAGAGCATTGTGCAAAAATGGAGTGTTTTGGATGTCAAATAGCTGCTGCTTTTGTTATGCTGTCATGCTCCCATGTCTCTTGTGCCCTAAGCTGACCCTTTTCAGGCAGTTCTGTTTTACATGTAGAAACAAATATGCCTCCATTTGGAATTCCAAAAACTTAAACTGCTTTTGTTTTCACTTAGGCAATACTCATTGTTGTTACAGTTGCCTTTGTTCAGGTAAGAGTTCTGTTTTGCCAACTTAAATCAGTAGTTTATGTAAACTTCTGTGAGACCAATTGAAGTAATTTCTCTGGGCAGATTGTGCAATTATGAATGGCAGAGAAGGGGTCTTGTGCTATGAAAAAAAATGAAATTGCCTCAGGCCTTGTCTAAACAAGCATACATGTTTTACTGCTTTGTCTAAATCAGCATGGATGCAAATATAATATGATCATTGAAAATTAGGGTTAGAAAGGGCCTCAAGGGTTGCTTAGTCCAACCATCTGTTCAAAGCAGGACGATCCCTATATATATCATCCCAGCCAAGGATTCGTCTACCTGGGTCTTAAAAACCTCCTAAGATGGAGATTCCATAACCTCTCCGAGTAAACCCGTTCCAGTGCTTTACTACTCTCCTAGTGAGTTTTTTCCTGATATTTAACCTAAACTTCCCTCGCCTGCAACCTTTTTCTGTTTTCTGTCACCAGTGAGAACAGTCTAACTCCATCCTTTTTGTTGTGATGATCTGTCCTGCTATAGATCATCTACTTTCCTAGCATAAAGGAAGATGCTAGTAAGAATCTAGTTTATATTACTTTTGTGCCCATCATCCATACTTGGGAGGATATACCATATAATATATTGGTTTAAGAAAATAATGATTACGTCTGTACAAAAAACCCCATGACCAAACAGCCCCGCCCCCCCCCCCCCCCCAAAAAAAAAAATGTTGAACAGGTAATGAGAGCCAACATGAGAAATTTCAGGTAACAATTTTTGTCTGGAACTCTGGAAATATGAGCTTAAACTGAAAGGGACTATCTTAGTAATAACTTAGGTTTGCTAAATCAGAAGACACTGCAGTACAAAAAAGAAGAAGTATGAGATTCTGTAGACAAAATGTATGCAGGCAAATTAATAGTGTATTATCTAGTAAATTCCTCAAGGATGAGACAATTTATGTGCCTTTACAGTAGGTAATGTGAAGTAGGAACCTGGTCCTGATTTGGTTTCTTTAAATATAACCTCTTTAGAAATATTAAGACTTAAATAGGCATGGATGCAGCTGTTGGCCAACAGTATTTCACATGGATTTGCTTGTTTTTGTAGTTCATTTTAAAAGGCTTTCTGTACTTTAATTGTATCTTATGTCACTGCAGGAGTACCGGTCAGAAAAATCTCTTGAAGAGCTTAGTAAACTTGTACCTCCAGAATGCCATTGGTAAGCAGTTGTCTACTGTTCTAGACTTAATTTAAGTGACATTAGTTACAGCTACCTGTAATCGCCTGTGGTTGTAGATGCATTTCAGGAAAAACCTTACCTTAAATAACTCTTAATTACACATTAACATGTCAACTTATTGCATACACACAGAGCATGTTATTTTCTGGTCTTTTTAAATGATTCTTTTTAATGCTTTTATGTGATCCGAAGTTCCACATCAAGATCCCTAGCATGGTGGAAAAGTATACTGTTGCTTTTGTTACTGTTTTATATTTAATCATTTAAGCAAGCCATTTTTTTTGTTCTTAGCATCATATATAATAGTTATATATTTCTACCCCAGGTGAAATGAAGGGGAAGGAATTCTTATGCATTTTCACTTCTGGTTGACTTTTTTTTCCCCACAGTGTACGTGAAGGTAGGGTGGAACATACACTTGCAAGAGATTTAGTCCCAGGTGATACAGTCTGCCTGTCAGTTGGAGACAGAGTCCCTGCTGATCTCCGGTTGTTTGAGGTATGTGTAGAAGGTTGTCTGATAAAATTGTTTTTTATAAATTGAGGGGGAGGGAAAGGAAGGGTAAATGCAGCTAAAACGTGTACAAAACCAGAAATGATCTTTGTCTAGTGACCAAAATCCTTTAATAGAAAATTCATGCTTCCATGTTTAGTTTTTTGTATAGTCTGAAAACATTCATAAGCATCTAGGCAGTTCCTAGTCCTTGCGTGTGTAATGTGTGTGGGGAAATAGGAGGACTAGATTCTTAAACTTTTAAAAAAATTGTTATTTACTTAAGTAGTTTATTCCTAAAATATTTAGTGGAGGATTTCCTCCAAATGTACAAATTACTATAAGTTATGAAAGGATTTTTTTGCCAGTCTGAATCATTAGCCATCTGGCTGATCTTTACAGCTGATTTTCAGTCCTTGTATTAATCGTTACTGTATAATTTCAGTTTTCTCAGTTCTTTCATAATTGCGTAGTTAAAAAATGAGCTACTCACGTAGTTGTGCCACTCTATTCTATTTATTAATTCTTTGCATCAGAAATCTAATACATTAAAAGCTTCTAGTTTACCAAATATTTGACTAATAACATTGGGTTGAGTCTGTGTTTGGATGCCAAAAATTTAGAAAGACTCGTGAAACGGAATAAGCCATGAGGACATACATTTTACTTATACTTACTTTCCTTGGCCTTGAAAGATGATGCTTTTTTCCCTATCTCAGATGTTATGATGAGACCAATCATCAATTATGAATAGTCCTTATAATTTTAGGACAATGTTGAACTGATGGTGTCATTGAAGAGTTCTTTGTGCAGTGCCCCAACCAGTTCCTTTCTGAGATCAAAGTTCTTGAAAACGTTGAGTAAAAAGTTCATAATTTATAATGCACTTTATTTCATTAATGTTCTTTGTTAACCCCTCTGATATAGACTCTGTCTTGACATCCTGTTGTACAACATCATTTTATTTTTGTGACTTCCTCAGAGCCATTGCTTTGACTTTTCATGACTGTAGTATCAGCTCCAGCTGTCTGGCCCCCCCAAATTTATATCATTGTGTGATGACACCATTTGTTCCCTTAAATTAGAGGGCAGGAAGGGGCGATAACTGCCAGACATAAGTAGCAGCAGACGAGATCAGTGTTTACATCGGCTATATCTTCACCTGTGTTTGATTTTTGACTCATATACTTTATGTTCCTGACATTGAATTGGAAGGCAGATCTGCACTTGGCATTAATATATGCCAAAGACAAGGTAGTAGAAATGTACTATGCTTACCTGTTTTGTTCTAGCAGTGCTTGGGACAAGGCAGGGAAGAAAGAATGGTCCTGTAGGTTCTGTGGCCACAAAGAGTTTCAAGGGCTAGCTCTCGGCTCTGGATCTGAGAGTTAGAAGAAAACTTGGCATCGTTGAAGGAAGACATTTGTAATTGTCATGACCCAAAGGTCTGATTTTTTTTTTTTTTTTTTTGTGTGTGCGCGCTTCGGCACTAAGAATTATCCCCGTGGGTATACAGCTTCATTGCACGGAGGAGTTCTGCGCAGAGAACCCGCGTGCAAAGGAGTGTTCCCGCCACTTCGCAGCGATCTTTGCAGGGTGCATTTCCTTTGCAACACAGAAATGCACGGTGCAAAGATTTCCCGCTCGTCGTATGCAAATTTGCGCCCAGCAATTGGCTAGTGCTAAATTATTCCCACGTGGCGGCTAGCGATTGGCCTGCTAGCCGTATAAGAGGCTTGAGCAGTTTCCGCCCAAGCCGAAGTGGACTCCGCGTCCATCTCGTAGGGACTCTGGGTGTGCGCGGCAGGGTAATAGAAACCCTGTGTGTCGCTCAGAGGAGTTTGGCGGCCTGATCCACCGCTCACCTCTTCCCGTCTTTGAACGGAGCCTACTATAAGACGTAACGACGAGTTTTATGCACGCTTGTCCTGGACATCCGGAGTTTGCCTGCGTGGAGCCTAGCAAGCTCCACGTGATTGTTCGTGTTCTGTCTGCGTGGAGCCTTGCAACCTCCACGTGTGTTTGTGTTTTCTGTTGTAACCGCAACTCAAGCAAGTTCTCAGCCTACACCACGACCATCTCGGTGTAAGTAAAATAATCTTAAAATCAACCGTTACGTGTCTGTGCCTAATTCTAGCTTGGCGCCCGTCCTCTCCGACCCGGCCTGCCCGGGCTGCTGGCCACAGCCCGCATGCAGAGCGACGAAAGCGACCCGGGGTCAGACCCGGCGCGCACAGTAATAATTCTAACCATCATAGTTTCATAGCAAATTGAAAGGGCTCTAGATGCAATGATCCACTGAGGAATTGGTCTGACTTGCTCCATCAGAATTAAGGGTTTTTTTCTTTCTTTCTTTTTCAGCTGTTTGCAGGCTTTTTTTAAAAAGTGCTTCTGCACTTGTGCAGTTTAGACTAGAGAAATTAAATTTGTTGGGAAGATTAGATGCAACTCTTTAGTGGTTTGGTGAAACCCTGGGTAGACTCAGCTTAGGTAAAAGGAAGTAAAACAAGTATTCTGTTCATATGCACTGGATGGGTTCTTTTTTTATGGCGGGGGGGGGGTGGTACTAGTTTTCTAATGTCCTATTGACTTGAAGCATATGAAGAGCTGAAAAGCCAAATAATGTCAAACTTGAGGTTAGTTACCATATTGAATCCAAGATGAGGCATGGGAGAGCAGGCAGTAGGGGGTACAGATGGCAGGAGAAATGGGGGCAAAGCTGCTTTAAGACAGTCCAATTATTAGATTCAGTACCTAGAAAGGTATAACAGAAGTATAAATTTTCCATTTATAGAATCTAATCATTGGGGGATTGTCTTAAATTTAAGTTATCTTTGATTCAGGTAAATACAGTATGTGAGCTTACCTATGCCTACTATATGCACTCTGATACAGTAATGAATTGCCTTGTGCACTGTATTTTTCTGCAGGACAGTTGGTCTCTGTCTTCATGTTGTTTTAGAAACCAAATGAGACTAAATCCTGAGATTATAAATAAAGCAAAACTCCCATAGAATATATGAATGAGTAATTAAAGGCTATTTAATAGTTCAGAAGTGCTGTGCTTACAGGGAGGAGGAAGACAAAAGTGGCCTTAAGTTTTATGTTTTTACCTTTGGATTGTGCACTGCTTCAGAGACCAAACTAACCGGTGGCATAACTTTTTTTCCTCATACAATTATTTTTTTTCAGTTTGTGTCAGTCATTGGGATACAGCTGTTTCATTAAGAGGGATCCTGGTTTTCCCTGATTTAGAAAATAAATGCAAACTCTGATAAGAACCTCAAAATTGGTGACTAAAATGAAAGCCGCCCCCCGCCTGCCCTGCTGGTGCCCCTGACTCCCCTTTCCTCCTCCTCCTCCACAACCTCTCTGTCTTGCTGGTGCCCCTCGTCCCCCACCCACTGCTCCTGCTCCCCTAGCTGCCAGGGCTATGGGGCCAGGGACCAAGGTCTGCAGCCCTTTGTTCCTGGCAGGTGGTGGTGGCTGGTGCAGCAGCAGAGTGGAGCCTGGCTGCCCCTCTCCCTCCCCACCCCACCACCGCCTGCCTGCTGCGGGCTCGAGCAGAGGGGACCAGATCGCTGCTGCAGTGCACACTCCCAGGGGGCAGGGGGACCCGTGCCTCCCAGATCTGTGCATGGGGGCTGCCTGCTGTGGCCTTCCACCCCACTGCCCTCCCTGGGGCCTCTGCAGCCTGGCATGTGGACCCGGCACTGCAAAGAACAGTGGGGCTGCACAGGAAGCTGCCTGCTGCTGTGAGCTCCGCACTGCCCTGCTGATGTGTCCCCTGTGTGCAACCGTGTGCCGCTGGTATTACTGCAGCCACATGCACGGGGACGTTGCCAGGGCAGTGCAGAGCTCACAGCAGCAAGCAGCTTTCCTGTGCAGCCCCACTGTTCCTTGCAGTGCCAGGTCACACATGCTGCCCTATGGAGGCCCTGGGAGGAAGGGCAGCAGGGCAGGAGTCCGAGCCTGAAGTAGGCAGTGCACAGCCTCCTCCCCACACGCAGATCTGTGGGGCATGGATACCCCTGACCCCCTGGGAGTGCGTGCAGTGGTAGGGAGAAGCCCTCCCCCCACCGCCTGAGCCGGCAGTGGGCAGCCTGCCTTAGCCCCTGGCCCCCGGCCCACGCACAGATGTGCCATTTTCTTTCCCTCCCTCCCCCATGTCTGCAAGCAGCCTTTGGTTCTAACTGGAGCTTTGGTTGGTGGAAGGATGGGGACTAATACAGGGCTATTTTTGGAAGTTTGGTGAAGTGGTCATGTCAAAAGGTATATTCCCACTTCTCCTTGCAGGTGACTTGCAGCCCTTATAGGCCGATGAAATGTGTGGGTGAGGGCAATAGAGGGTAGAATTTCTTCCTTGTGATCCATACCTATGATCTTTTAGGTTTCAGAATGTAACATACAAGTGTGTCAGAAGCAGTAGACTCTAAATCACTTTGGAATATTTTATAGTAGTCATTTTTACAGGCTGATAATGTAGGCCAGGTGTGGCCAACTTTCGGCATGTTCCACAAGTGTTGCATGTCACAGATGCTGCCACTGCCAAATTGGAGAGGGGACAGACAACACAGTGGTAGACGGAGCCGGGAGCATAAGGAAGTAGAAGACGGAGCAACAGATCAGGCAAGAGCATAAAGCAGAGCAGCAGATTGGGCAGTAAGCACAGTGTGGGAAGCAGAAGGCAGAGCAGCAGATTTGGGAAGGGAATTGGAGTGGTTCTCAGGGAGGATGCAGAGCTTAATTTGTGGCATGCTTGCCAAGAAGGATGCCACCTACTGATCTAGGCAAAAGCTGGATTTATTATATAGATCACCAGCTAAATTCTCTGAAAACATCGAATTTCTACGGAAGCATACAAATTCAAATTGAAATAAATAGGGTATAGAGAGAGAAACAAGTACTGTGTGTGTTTTACAACAATGTTTCTCAGGTCTTGAGAATTAATGATCTCTGATGTATAAAGTTGCTGGTTTCTAGACAGTATTTTGCTGTAGTTGGGTGATGTTCTAAATCTGGAAAAAACTTTATGGGTAACTAATGTGTTAACTCAAGACTTGAGTTTTTGCTGAATAGAAAAACACTTTGGAGATTTGCTAATTGTCTTAAAAATGAAATGAACAAATTTAGCAATTTCTTGGTAGTGCTAGAAGTGTTTCTGTTTAAGTTGCTTGCTTTTGCATACTCATGTAAGAACTTCAGGATCTGTGAATATTTTTATTAAAATAGACTTTGTATAGCTTCTGATCAGACACCTAAAAAGTGAAAGTCTAATTACTGCTGTAGACACTGTAGTATATGGTTTTAAGCTGTTAAACTCGTACAGCTTTTTAGTATGAACCTCATCATTTGTTTGATTCTCTCATAAATGCAGCTATTTCTTCTGTAGGTTCCTGGACCAATGAAAGTAATTTCATAATAATCAGTAACAGTTATGGAGGAGTAATAGAAAGAAGCACGCATTTATTTGCCCTGCATCTGGCCACCAGGGTACTTAGACTAAAAAATGTTGAAAACCCCTGGTATACACTAATATTTGCATTTCTTTCTAAGACATTTACAGATACAAGTTTTTGATCATTTACAGGGTTTTTTATTCATTTTGTAAAACATGTTTACAGAGGTATTCAAATGCTATGTTCAACAGGCTGTATCCAGAGACAGGAGAGAGAGAGAGAGATCTAAATATATATTATTTTTATTATATATAATATATAGTATTTAATATATATTAACTATAAAATATATTATTTTTGGCAATATATATATTGCCAGAAATGAAGTCAGTAGTACTTATTTCACTTGTTCTTTGGCCTGGTTCTATAGTTCAAATAGACAAAGGGATATGAATTTAAAAATGAAAATACCTGTTATGTTAATAGGGTAAAAGTACGTTATTAAGAGTTACAGTGTTTCTAGTATGATAGTTTAACATGGGATGTAGTTGTACCAGAATGAATGTATGGAGGCAAAGCTTTTTAGTACCAGTTTGCTTCACTTAATGACTTCCCTTAGACCACAGCCTGCTCTCAAGAAGATCTCAGCATGTTTATTATGTGCCTGAACCTCTACTATTATATTAATTGGTTAGAGAGTTTATTTTTAGCTGCACGTCTACAGGGGTTAACTTCTTAGTCCTCTATATTCAGTTCAAAGTTTTGTATTGTACAGTAGTGGACATTTGTTCTATGTTTTTAGGTTGGTTAGGCTATTGCTTAGATGCTGTCTTATATATAGTGTTCTGCACTTTCAGTTTTTATTAAAACAAAATAATAAAAAATTTTATCTTCAAAACATAAAAACCAGGATGAAATCAGGATAAAAGGAAGAAAAAAGAAAAAAATCAGTTTAAGTAGGGGAAAAATTGATGGGGAAGGAGTAAGGCTGGGACTAGGGAAAAGGCAGGGGGAGGGGCGCAGCACAGCCCATCGGCTGCTCCTGGGGCTGCAGCACGAAGCAAAGCAGGGGGGAGCTGTCGGTGGGTGCAGGGCAGGGATGTGTGGCGGTTGCTGCTTTGTGCCCCCCAGGAGGGCTGGGGGGCAAGTGCCTCTGGATCAGTGGCAGGAAGCACATGGCACCTACCTTTTTTTTCCTGCCTGCATTTGCATCCCTCCCCCCTGCTGTAGCAGACTGCTGCTGGGCTGCCCTGGCATTGGGGGGAGGAGGGGAGGGGGAAGTGGTGTGCGGCTGGATGTGGATGGGGGGGCCCGACCCCAGCACTGGCACCTCCTGCCTTGCCCAGGGTCAGAGCTGGGAGCCCTGTGTCCCCAGGCAGCTCCTTGAGACCCATAGGCCCATGCAGAGTGGCTGGGTGCAGTGCCTGCTGCAGGGAGGGGGTCCAGGCTCTCTCACCTGCCCCCCCGGCAGAGCTTGCAGCTCCCAGTGCCCAGGGCAGGGCCGAAGCTGGAGCTGCCAGGGTGCAGCTCGGACCTGTCTGCCCTGGGAAGCAATTCCTGCAGCCTGTCCTGCCCTACCCAGGGTCAGTCAGGAGCCCTGTGCCCCCAGGTAGTGGCTCTAGCCACCCTTCCCCAGCCCCTGTGTGGCCACCACTGCCCTCCCAACCCCCCACTCTGCATGTGGTCGCCGTCACTGTCCCCCTGATGTCTGGCCAGAAATCTGTGCCTCAGGTAGCCAGCACAGTGGCACTTTTAGCTTACCAGCACTACCCATTTTTCAGTTCAAATCCTTGTTAACCGGCACGAGTGGGGAATGGGCCATTCCCCACTTGTGCTGGTTAACAGGGATTTGAACTGAAAAATGGGTGTAAAACTGAATGACTTAAAAAAAACCCAAAAAAACAAAACAAAACAAAAAAAAACCCAAGGGAATTTATCAGTGAAAATTGGTAAAAACTGAGAATGCAGAACACTATGTAAGATTAAGCTTAATTCATGGTCCAGTTTGCTTATTACTTGGCTATTAGCAAATTCTCTTCTACAGAAGAGAAAATTCTGTCTTTCTGTGTTCTAATCCAGTAAGAGGCTTATGATTTTAACTTTCAACCAGTGGCATAGCTTTTCTTTTTCTCTTGGAGAAACTTACATCAGTCGTCAGCACTGTAACTGGCTACTTTATTGTAAAACTCTGAGAAGACTTGTCATTCTGCTGATGGTAGTGTTCATCTGTATAGCAATATAGCTACTTATATTAATATTAAAAGTATGTATAAATGCACATCTGTTTAATAGTATCTTAAAGAATTCTTTTCCAAGGTTGGAACACTTGAGATTTCTGCAGTATCCTAAAACTGAAAAGAACAAATTATGCAAAGTATACAATGTAATCCTATCTTAAGTAAATTTTAAGTATTGAATATAGTGATCTATAGAAGGATGCAGTATGTAAAAAGTATCTTAGAACAAAATCTAGTTTCTTGATTGTATACGCAAATGGTTATGGATACTTTCTTTTTTTGTAATTGCTCATGTAGTTTACTGTATTGTTTTTAAGTTATCAGAATTAAGGATAAGTTTTAGGAACTTTATAGTTCTAGTACTAAGGAGTGGAGGGGTGGGGAAAGAGGACTGGAACTGTCGTTACAAAAGATTTCATGGTTTTGCATATCTAGAGTTTGTACATTTCTTTATTCTGCTGGGTGACACTGCTAGAAAACTACACAAATGGGAATTAAACGGTGTTTGTCTAGCAACACTGAGTGTATATACAGAAAACTTCTTTACAGAACTGACTCCCTCAGAGTGAGTGAGTGAGTGAGTGAGTGTGTGTGTGTGTAAACTCATTTTTCAAGACAATGTTGGAAACTTTGTGCACCACTTCTAATATACGAATAAAATGAGTAGCCTCTGGGTGTAAAAAATCAGAATATTATGCTGTCAGCTAAGATAATGTTCATCACAACTGGTTTCAGAGTTTCATTTTAAAGGCTGAGCAACAGGGCTGTTTCAATGCCTCAGTCTATAGTTAAGAAATATACAATTGGTATAAAAATATAGAGCTTTCTTTAGATGTTAAATTCTAAATGGATTTTATTGATTATGATTGAAAGATTGGTTGCAGTGTTTGACAGGTATCCATTTTCCTTTATTGATACAGCACCAATATTTAAAAATGGGTACTGCCCTGGTAACTATTTGAGAAAATAGCAGGAAATAAAGGGAATTAACTGATCAGAAAGCACTTTAGTAAAGGTACTATCCTCTTTTTAATATTGACTAAATTATTTTCGGTCTAGTGAGCTATATTCATTTTGCTGTCTGGCACTGATAAAGAAATCAGTACACCAAAATTGAAATAACTCACCATTTTAAAAGACTGAAATACCTGAACTGCAGTGATTTACCATAATGCTGCTTATCTAGAGTGCAGTGTAATTGATCCACGTTTAATCTCCACTTAGCTTTTGCTCCTAAAGCCACATGAAATAAAGAGAGAATCTCTGAAAGCCATGTCTTTTTGGAGAGACTTGGAGATAGAACTTCTTGTATATCTTTAGGAACTTTTCTTGGAGGCAGTTATCTATAGGTTCAAGGTGACTAGATTGCAGTTCATGGATTTCTTATTTTAATAAATATCCCTTTACAGAATCGTTATATACAGAAGACTGTAGAGAGTGGAATTTTGATTTGAACTTCTGGTTCGTTTACAGAATAATATTCTACATAGTACCCATTAAAGTTGATGAAAAGATTTTAATGGAAGTTGAATTGGGTAGTCCCGTCAAATAATATTTCTATAATACTCCTTAATTCTGCCCATGCAGTACCTTTTTTTTTTTTTTAACTGTATCTTATTTCTCTTGCTAGTTCTTCACCTTTTTCCCCAGACATGTTTCTGGGTAGCTCTGCTGCTTAAAAGAATAAAAAGTAGACAGAACTATATAGATGAAAGTTTCTCTTGCCCAACAAGTCCACTTTATGACTTGGCAGTGACCTAGTATTCTCCTGGTCAGGACATTAAGTATGAAACAGCATTTTAGGAGAGTAGAACTATTGCCAGTTCTGTTGTTCAGCCATCTTAGAAGAACTGAGCCACAGGGCAGAGTTGAAGGGACTGTAGTGTGTAAATGTATTTGTAATCCTAACTTTTCCTTTTCCTTGGTTTGTTTGAACTGATCACAGTTTCAGCCTTCCTTTAGGTGGACTGTCATAGAGAAACTATCAACAATACAAAAATAAAAGTAAATTTTGAGGGACCCAGTTGGAATCTTAAATATAGCCACTATTGTGCCATCATAGTTTTCCAAGATTATTACAATATATGCATTTCTGCTATTTTTCCTCCTTTCTCGCTGTCTTTTCTTTGGCTTAATACTTAAGATCTCAAGGAATTCTGCACTTATTTTCTGCATTGCTTCAGTGTGCCTGCATTCAGCTGCTTGTACATGAAATTTGTTTTCACTTCATAGATTCTGGATGCATGTTTGGTTGACATGTAATTTCCTTATCCTGTCAATTTACTTTTTAAAAGAGGGAAGAGAAATATTATAAAACAGATTTCCAAAAACTAAAAAGAGTACCAGAAGACAAAGCCTTTTACTAATGTGTGTATTTTGTTTCCAAAGGCTGTGGATCTTTCTGTTGATGAATCCAGTCTGACAGGGGAGACTGCTCCATGCTCTAAGTGTACATCACCTCAGCCAGCTGCGACCAATGGAGACCTTACCTCAAGGAGCAATATTGCTTTTATGGGAACATTGGTTAGATGTGGAAAAGCAAAGGTAAAATCATATTGATAGAGAAAATTAGACTGAATGCCATAGTTATTTGTAAAGGAGCAGAAACCAGATTTGCTTCAAGCTTATAAATGTATTTGTATATCCATTTAAGCTACACATCTCTACATCAGCACTTTTGTCATCCAGAAGTATTTTGCTCTCTGACGTACTGAAGCAGAACTTTTTTGGTAGTTTTTCAGTTGCTGGGTCCAAAGGAAAAATAATATGGTTTACTGATGCAATAGGTGTTAGAATAATGTATACTCTTAGAAGTATTATTTGAAGTCTGTAAATATGTCTGGAGAATGTGCAAGAGCCTTGGAGAGTGCTTCTAATATGTAATTCAGGATATGTGAAGTGCTTTAAGAGAGAACCTATCTCTTCACTGTTTGATTCATAGATTGTTGACAACTATTCAAGAAACATAATTAATACTAAAGTAATAACTCAAATGGGAATGATTCTTTTTTAATTATTTTTATAGGGAATAGTTATCGGAACAGGAGAAAACTCTGAGTTTGGGGAGGTTTTCAAAATGATGCAAGCAGAAGAAGTAAGTATTAATACTTAAAGCCTAGTTTTCTTTTTATTTTGTAAATGTAAATATTTTTCCATCAAGAGAGATCCCCATGAAGCCTCCATAATTTTAGTGGAGAAACTAACAGTCGTATTTAATGGTACGAGTATTTCACTAAACCCCTTCAGAAATTTTTGAGAACCTTTTGGGTGCCTGCAGTGGGCTTGGGGCTTCCCACCCTGCTGCTTTCCCCCTGGGGGCCTCCATGGGGACCCAGTGCAGAAAAGTAGAGTGGGGCAGCGAGAACTGTTGCCACCGTCACTGGTACCTCCACGCCAGCCACGTTGCCAGCAGCGCGAGGAGTTATGGACTGGAGGGGGAAGGGGGGTCATGCTGACCTCGCCTCCTCCCACCTCTAGCCACTTGCACTCCGAGGTCGCAGCTCTACCCTGCCACCATGGCCTAGCTGCTGCTGTTTCCCTCAGGCTGCCTGTGCTGCCCTCAACCCCACTTCTCCTCCAGGGTAGAGCTGCAGCCAGCACCCCTCTCTCTTCTCTTCCTCCCCCTGGTCTGTTACTCCTTGCAAAGCTGGCATGGGGGTCCCAGCGGTGGCAGCAACAAGTCTTGCCACCGTACTCTGCCCCCCTGTGCCAGGTCCTGCCTACTGGGTTGTGTCTCCGCTGGGGGTGCAAAAATTTGGGGGGCACATGCCCCACCCCAGTGTCACTTATGCCCCTCCCACTCCCCACATGTCACCCATGTCCCCTCCCAAATAGACTTGTCTGTGGGGAGTTGCTCTCCACTATGCTGCCTGGCTGCCACATGCATGTTGCACATGCACATGGCGCCTGCAGCCTCTGATCATCCTCCTCCCATTCCCCACAATCCCTTGCAGGCTTTAGTGTTGCCAGCCTGCAAGGGGAAACCTGTGATTTCCCACATTTTACTCCTTTAAAGGAGAAAATCCATGTTTTTCTGTGGCAAATAGAAAACCCAGATCCCTGGTCATCACTAATGTCTTCATTGCCAAAGCTGAGCACTGAAACAGTTTAAATGTCAAGGCAGAAGCTCAAGAACGAGCTCAGTGTTCCTTGTCATTCCAAGAGTGAGTGTAGCAATACTTATGAATAGCAGTCTTCCAAACCTTTCATGATATAAAGAGATGGAGAAGCGAAAGCTTTAAGATGGGGCTGTCAAGCATACAGCCTGCAGGCCAGATTTGGCCTATATTATCTAGTTCAAGGGTTTGTTGTACTGACGCCATATGGGGCATGCAGGCTGGATCCATTGCAGCACACTTTTCACACAGCACAGGGGGTTGGTCTGGGGTGCACACTACACTGGACTGGCTCCAGGGGCCAGTCTGGATTAGGCCATGCGAGAGCCAACAGAGTGCAGGACTAGTCCTGTGAGGCACGGCAAACAGCATACCCTCTGCCAGCCCCCTGTGATGCATGCAGTCAGTCTAGCCCCATGCACCATATGTAGCATGTGCCAGTCCTGGGGCTTGGCGTGTACACAGCATGTGGGGCGGGCACAGGGAGCACGCTGCCTTCACTGCACAGGCTGGACTCGGCACTGTATGTGGCATGGGTCTGGGGCACAGGCCTTATGTAGTGTCCTGGACCAACTCCTGTGCTGCTTGCAGTGTTGAATCTAGCTTGCAAGCTGTGCGTACCCCCTGCTGTCCGTGTGCTGTGTGCACAGCAAGCCCCAGGGCTGGTGTGTGTGGCAACTCTTATCTGGTCCCATGGGACTGGATAAGTCTGACACCTCTGCTTTAAGAGGCTCCAGTCACCACTTGCCCACCAGTGCTGGCATTAGTTCAGTAACAGCCTGTGAGTTGCTCATGAATGTAGGCTCCCATCTACGCTCTGTTGAGACGTTGAGGCTTGTTTTCATAGATACTAAAAGGTGTATCTTCATCAGTGAGGAAAATAGGAGTCATCTCTAGTGGTATACGTGGCCAGATTATTGACACTGGAATTCCCAAGAGTTGCTGGATTCAGGGTAGAATAACCTCACTGCAGAAGGTGTTCCATTTCTTAATCTGTCTGTCCTCTGACTAATTAGGGAGGCAGTCAGTTTTGATGACTCGCTTTCATTTTATGAGAAGTTGGGGTTCTTCATAAATTTATTCTTTGTTCATTTTGTATAAGCAATTAGTAATTAAGGCTTATGTGGGAGGCTCACTGGTCCCCATCTTTTTCGCTTTCAGGGACGGTAATCTATTTCCTCACCCTTTCGAAGTCTTATTGCTGTATCTTCAGCCAGTTATAGGTGTTTTGACACTTAGTCGCTCCCCCAAAGTAATGTGTTAATTAGGGCAGTGTCTTGTATTACTGTCCAGATAAGCCTCTGTGAGCCTAATACAAGAATTCACTTTCCTGACTCTTTTCTTGTGGTTTGTAAATTGCTTTCGACAGAAGTGTGAGGTTGTTTGTTTGTTTGCTTGTTTTAGTGTGCTTTTGTGGGCTTTTTTTGGTTGGGTGTCGAGTTCTTTTCTAAGAAATAGCCACTTCTAATCTCTAGCAAATTCCTGTTGGGGAGTACAAGGTGGCTTCTTAGGAGTTTGATGTGCATTTAAGGTTTGAAAATGGCATTTATCCTTCTGTTATCCAAAGCCACATTTTTTTTTCTCTTTCAAGAACCTCAGAGTTTCTGATAGACTGCCTATTTATGAGTACTTAGGATAAGTAGCTTATTTGGTGTATATGAAGTGCTGTGAAGTTCCTCAGTCTAGTGAAGGACTCCTAGAAAGTCTTCAGCTGTCTCCAAAAATGGAGGAATGTAACCAGATAGTGCAGTGTGCATTATTCCTTCTGCAAACGAAATATATCTGATAATGCTGCTGTTTGGATGTATAAGTGTTGACATTTTCTCTTGTATTTTCATGTTTTAGAAACTTAGCGAGACAATATGTACTGCAGTAATACTAACATTTTAATGCAAGTTACTCACTTTTTACCCTGTGCTCTGATTTTTTACTCAGGCTCCGAAGACACCTTTGCAGAAGAGTATGGACCTTTTAGGAAAACAGCTTTCTTTATACTCCTTTGGTATAATAGGTAAGAAAACATATTTGCATTTGAACTTTTTAGTCACATTCAGAGTTCACTCCTGATTACACTTTATGTAAATCAAAATAAAGAATAATATTGGCATTAGAAGAATGATTATTTAAAAGAAACTATCGGTCACTGCTTAATAGGCTTAGATCAATATTAGTTGAAAGTCACTAAGACACTGGGTTTTTTTCATATTTGCAAGTATTTATTTGCTACAGATATCTCCCAACATCCTTTTTTTCTTCACTTTTCTTTTTTTTAAATCCTCCTTGTTTAAAGTATGATGTGAGTATAAGTGAGAGTCCCAGTGCCAGTGCTGCTTTGTGGTTTAGGTGGAAGCATAATGCCATGCTAACAGACCTGCAATATTTATAGGAAAGTGGGGCTAGAAGGGACCTCCACCAGGTTATGTAGTCCAACCCCCTGCTCAAGGCAAGATCATCCCTGACTAAACCATCCCAGCCAAGTGTCTTCCCAACCTGCTCTTGAAAACTTCCGAGGATGGTGATTCCATAACTTCTCTAGATAACCTGTTCCAATGCTTGACCACCCTCATAATCAGAAAGTTCCTCCTCGTCTCCAGCCTAAACTTTCTATGCCAGGGGTGGGCAAAATGCGGCCCGGGGACCGGATGTGGCCTGCCAGGCCATTCTATCCGGCCTCAAATTTATCTGCCCTGGGCTGCCTGTCATGCGGCCCTTGATGGCTTGCCAAAACTCAATAAGCAGCCCTTTGCCCAAAATAATTGCCTGCCCCTGTTCTATGCTGTAACTTCCTTGAGTCTATGCCTCATTGGTCAAGGAATCAAGGCTCTGGTGTTCCAGAAGCCCAGTTAAGTGCATACAGAGCAGTATTTGCAGGCTTGGATTTGCTTAATGCTTGATCATTTTGAAGCCCTTGATTTTTATTTATATGAAAAGACACCATTATTTCTGTTTTGTTTATAGGCATTATTATGCTGGTTGGCTGGCTGCAAGGAAAGCATATCCTTGATATGTTTACTATTGGTGTGAGGTGAGATTTATCTTATTATTGTTTAAACTTAAACTTGAAAATTAGTTGTTACAGTTACGTATATTGCACAGGCTATGTTTTTAAGTCAGATATGGGACAATTCTGTAAGTAACAAACTTGAATTTAATTGGAGAGACATTCTACTCTGACACAAGAGTGATTATTTACTTGCTTCTGTTTATAATGACAAAATGGTATGTCCTTTCTGATTGACTTAACATTCATCTAGGTCTTGATCTCTGCAAACTAAACATGGTAACACTTGTACTGTATTTACTCGCATACCACATGCATTTCCCCTCCCCCACCTCTCATCAGCCCTCCAAAATTTAGCAGAGAAACTGCTTTTTCTTTGCTGGGGAAGCAAGGTTAAATAGAGTAGGCAGACATTGACTTCTGGCAACCGCTTCCCCCAGGTGCTGCAAATAACAGGGGCAGATTCCAGGGCTACCTCTCTCTCGGCCACTGAACTGGTTGAGTGAGTGTGAGAGAGCTGCTACATACAGTCTGTAGCAGGCCTTTTGTGTGGAAACAACACTTGATTATTTACAGTAACTTACAAAGAAGTATTTATAGTAAATGGGTAACAGTCTTGCTACTGCCTTTCCAAGGGTTTGGAGCCTAGCCTTGTTGTCCTGCTACACCAGAAAGTTCTGTTACCAAATTTGCCCATTTACTTTGGGGTGTGCTCATTTATTAGGGATAGTTTCTAGGGTCTTGGTGATTCTGTCAATGTGCTGCTTGTGTTACTATACGGAGCTGTATTTCTCCCTTCTGCAAGCCCTCACCCCCAGTGGAGCTATCTTGCAGGACTCAATCTCAATGGGACAGGGTTCCTCCAGTCACCAAATCAGTCATACACACACACAAACACACACATAAGTTAACGTGACACGCCTGATCTGGCCGGGCTGATCAGCATGGACAGGCTGACACCCTCGTATGCCAAGAATCAGTTCATAAGAGCAACAATAAAATGCAGTCAGACACAAGCACGCAGGTAAACAGAATCCCTCTGAATCTGGCTGGGTGTCCAGCTGACACCCTCATGGGCCAGCATTCAGTTCATAAGGGCACGTCTGAGTCAAACTGGGTCAATCAGCCTGTACAAGCTGATCCCCTTATGTGTTTCAAACTCAGCACGTCCCAATCTTTGGCCTCCTGATGAGCAGACCCCACAATAATTTGGGCTTCACAGGGATCTTTAGCATAGGTAAAAGAAGCGTTGCTGCAGAGCACAGGAGGGAAAAGAAGCAGAGAAGGAAAAATATACCCAATTACTACCAGTTTGCCTATAAAAGTTATTTATTGCTAAGCATATGAAATATATAATAGTACTAGTAGTAATAGACATGCAAAAGAAAAACAAACACAAACAATGACAATACTACCCTGGTTTCACTAAGTATTTGGGGAAACTTAGCTCAAGCTTAACTGATACAGTTCAGGTTCAGAAGTTTATGCCTAGAAAGAAGAGAGAACGCTGGGAATCTCACCGAGTCCACGGTACCCAGGCTGCAAAGCTGACAGGCACAGTCCGTAGCACAATCCTTGAAGAGAGAGACGATCTGTTCTTCCAGCGTCCCAAGAACGACAGGGGATGGTGTCAGCACAGGAGTTTTCTTCTTCTTCTTTCTTTCTCCTTTTCTTTCTCCCTGCTGCTTCTTCTTCTTTCTTCTCTTTCAAGCACACACACTTACAGATTTTTATACCCTCAGTTCAGCTGCTTTGAAGCACCCTCAGTAGTGTAAATCATTGTCTTTTCTATTGACAAGGGGTTATCTGGTTTGGACCATCTCAGGAAACTGATTGATAATCAGGAAACATTTAAGATTAGGGAGTAACCCAAATACTTGGGAGCCAGCTTGAGATTCCTATGGATGGCAGATATCCTGATGGGATATCTCATGGTTTCTTCAGGAACAATAGATAGCTTGCAGCATCAGGATTTTGGATTTTTACTTGTGCACAAGCCTCAGCTTAGCATGACTTTTCCAGATTTTACTATAGTCTTTTAACAGACTTAAAGCAATTATTGGGGTGCTCATCTCCTTTTGTGGAGAGGACTCCCACCAGTCGTCTCGGGAAAGATACGACAACACCTGGGATTAGGGCTCCAGCAGGCTGGATGCTGTGATGAACCCTTAACCATTGTTCAAATGTTGCCTGTACCCACTCGGACTCGGTCTCTTGCCTCAGCATTCCCTAACCCGGCAACCGAGTTTTAGTCAATCAAGTTTAAATAGGCCTCCCATAGTGGGACCGGGGAATGTACGGCCCGAGATACCTATTAAACTTAGAGCTGTGTGTGTGTGTCTGGGGGGAGAAAAGTCCTTAGCAAATCCAGATTAGAACTGGTCTGATAAACGCTGAGCTGGGTGTGTGTGAACATGGGTTGATTAACATTGGAAGCACAGATTCCCCATCATGCAGCGCTCTCCTGCTTCTCTGGTCCCAGAATTCACTGCAGTCTCTGCTTCAGGCTTTCTGTTTTCCATCTCTCATGTAAATGAATGGTCATCTGGTCCCATCTCGGATGTAAATGAGACCTAGGGCAGTTGTTTCACTCTTATCACCCTTATCTGGAGAGTTTTAGGTGCGTCTCTCACTGCATCTTAGTCAGTTTCGTTTATGTAGAGGGGAGGGGGGTGAGTCCTTTGTGAGTCAGACAGACTGCATCCTGTGCCAGGGTTGCCCAAGAATACAGAGCTGAGGCATAACAGTTCTTTTGCCTCACCCAGATTGTCCCCTGGACTTCTAGACACTCAGTTTCCAGAAGGACTTACTCTGTTATCCTGTCAGCCATGATTTTGGAAAAATCTTTTATTTTCCTACGTTTTATTCTGAAAAACAAGGAATGTATTTTATTTTGGGCATATGTGGTATATGTGGTATGGGAGAAAATATGGTAATAATCAGAAGTTTGTGTTCCCTCTAATATAACCATTTAAACAAAAGAAGAATCCATTTCTTGGAGTGGGTGGCCAGAGACACAGATTTGAGTAAATAGATGGGCCTTGAATTTTGTCAAAATTCACTGTTCCTTCTTTAGAGTAGTGGAGGGGAATGAATTTTGTAGGAGAGGGTTCTCCAGAGATCCCATTAAAGAAATGTCTCAACCTATCACTTGGTTGGATTGTGCATGTAAAGGACAAAAGGTGACCTTTTAAACAACATGGATCATGACTAAGTGAAGATTTATGTATCACTCGAATATGTACCCATGAATGTATGGTTATATCTGCTCTCATGTCTGATTTATACTCTATTATTCCATACTATCAGTTATTCCATTTCATGTAGGATAGTGTTATACCTTTAATCTCAAGGTGACAGCCATGGCTGTGATATGGTCTGCGTCATCATGTATGTATACATTTACATAGAAATTTGATGTACTGAAAGCCTTATTACTTGGTAATCCAGTTTGCTTTGCATAATTATGATTCGATGAGGTAAGGCTCAGAGCACTAAAATGAACAGGATCAGATTTAAAGCTGATCTTCCCCTTACATTTGCTGCCATTTTCATTTAAACATTGGGGTGCATCTGAATTCAGATGTCTAAATCTCAGGTTCTTAAACCAGGGTGTTAGCTACCCTCTTCATAATACTCTCTCTCAAATTAAATGATATCTACCTAGAACAAAGTAGCAGCCACTTACTCTTTGACATTAATTTATTAATGGGACATTTTTTCTGTATAACAATTTGTAATGATGTATTTATAACCAGTATATGGAATTCTAAGAAAAAATATTTACACTGTTTTATTACAGCTTGGCTGTAGCGGCAATCCCGGAAGGACTACCAATTGTGGTAACTGTCACATTGGCCCTTGGTGTTATGCGAATGGTCAAGAAAAGGGCTATTGTAAAAAAGCTACCAATTGTTGAAACTTTAGGTATGACTAGAACCAATCATAGAGATGTTGATATGAATGTTATGATTTTAACAATAATTTTAAGTCTGTTGAAGATCTGCTTCATGTTCGCCAAGGTTTTTCCAGGACATTGGTAATACTTTAAACAAGTTTCTCTTAAATTGAATCATTTTTACAAGAAACCTACAAAATTAATGGGCCAATAGTAAGTCTATGCTAGCAGTAATATAGTTTCATTGATGAAGAGGTACATAGGAGAATTTTATTATTCATTGATTATAACCTTTTTAGTTTTGCATAAGCTTGCAGTTTTGTTAAACAAAAAAACTAATGCTTTTAAACCCTAGCAGTCTTGCATGTGTTTAGGAATAGCATTGAGATGACTGCAAACAGCTTTTAAGTTTATTAGTATTAGAAAAATGCAGTTATACTATACAGATTGTGTAGTCTATATATCATTAAAAACAAACAAACAAACTGTATTTACCCGAATACAAGATGAGTTTCCCCCTCCCCTCCCCCAAACTGCATTGGGGAGGAAGTCCCTTGTCATATATTTTCATGAAAGGAAACCTCATTAAATACATGGCATATCATTAAACTGTTGCCAATAGCATTTGCTCAGTAATGGAAACCACCTATGAAGTTGATTAAATGCAGCCAACACTGAGCATGACTATGGTCCATATTGGGCAAACATACCAATGAGACCATACCACAAGGAAAGGTTAGTGAATCCCATATGAATAAGATATATGGAAGTGTCTAGTCCCCCTCAGTGCCAATTATTTCAAGTTGTAGTGAGCCACTACATTTGAATACGTTTCAGCTTCTTCTTTACTCCCACAGCTGAGCTGTGCCTTTCTCTCCCATTTCCAATTAAATGTCTGGCAGACCTCACCAAATGGGAGTCTTAAAGAGTTCACCCAGAATTCCTCTGTCACCCCCCTTTCTCAGTTGGTTGCATATGATGAGGTGAAGCCAGACCAGGTTGCCTTGAGCCTCATCTGCATATACATTTTTAGAGGATCCCAGGACTTGTGATAAGAACGCTTGGTTCTAGTTTGGTTGGGGGGGGGGGGGAAGAGGGCACTAATTAGCACATGGATCCTTTGTGGGAAGTATCTGGAGTACATGCACATACTGAGTGGTGCTGAGCTGTGGGGTCACCATGGCTTGAAGCACCGTTGACTCTGCTGGGACCCACCCTAGTGAACTATGTGGTAATTCTGAGCCTTTTGGCTTTGGACTAATGTGCATAGTTTGTACCACATACAAGTAGGCAGAAAAGTGCTGCTTAAAAGTGTTTTTATGGGGTAGCTGTGCTAAAACTTGCAGCAGTTTCAAAAAGGTAAAATGAAAATTTCTATATACATATTTGCCGATATGCAGTTTCTGCAAGTATGTTTATTTCAAGGTTGCACTTTTCAAATTTACCCCACATTTCCATGTGCTCAGGGAGAGCAGGGCCTGACATTTAAGCAGGGAGGGGGAGGGTGAAGGGCTGCAGGTAAGGTGGATAAAAATCAACAATTAAAAAAAAAAATCAGATTTTTTTTAATTTAAATCAGATGTTTTTAATTTAATCATTTAAAACATTTTAAAAAGATATTATTAAAAAAAAAAAACTTACGTCATAGCTACCATATATTTTATTTAAAAAAATAAGATATGGCAGTGCCCAATCCCCCTACTGAGGGAGACTGGGCACTACCATATATCTTATCCCATATATAAAGATAGCTTTAATTTAAGATATGTTAAAGTTCAAAGATATCATCATGGGATAGGGATTATAACTTCTAAGTATATACTATTTGAGACAATATATTCAAGTAACCTCTTTCAAAGTTTTATAAATAGATCACAACAGGCCATGGACTATATTAGGGGCCCAATTTTATGGGGTTGCCAGAGGCTTCTCTATAGGCTGGTAAAGATTTTAAGAAAACCACTCTGCCCAATGGAACTCAATAGTCAGTCTAGAACAGGGGTGGGCAAAATATGCCCGTGGACTGGATCTGGCCCGCAGCAGGTCCCTCTGTCCTACCTGGCCCAGGCACTATACTGCAGTGGTGTGTCCTGCCACCCACCAGGCATGCAGCGGAGTTGGGGTGGCTCCGTGCCTGGACTGCCTTTCTAGGGAGCCCAGGCAGCAACTCCTTCCAGCTGCTACTGCCATTGGCCCCAGCCCCATGGTACTGGCAGGGACCTGTGTGCACAGCACCAATCCATCCCACCCCACACCTGCTCCAGTCTTGCCCACTGAGGCTTAGCAACATCAGCAGCGGTGGTGCCAGACAGAAGCTGCTGCTCGGCACAGGAGAAAAGTGGCCCCTTCCCATCGCTGCTGCTGGGCTCTTCCTGCTGCAACTGCCAGGAGCCTGTGCTGGGCTGCTGCCTTCAGGCTGCCCAGCAAGAAAGTGATGGCAGCAAAGAGCAGCTGCAGGGCAGACCAGCAGGTGAGTCTGGAGCAGGTGGGTGTTGGGATGAGTCGATGCTGTGCTGAAAATACAAATTTTCCATATATAGTATCTAAGTATTGGGAAATCATCTTATATTCTGGGTTATCTTATCTGAGTAAATACGGTACATACTTGTTTCCTTGGAGATATATAAAACATTAGAGAGTTGTGCATGTGTTTAAATATTAATAATTATGCATGTATTTAAAGATGCGCTACTTTGAATTCTACTGCCTCCAGTGCTTGGGAAGTACAGAACATTAATACTTCAAGGCTGTATTTATCTTTTTATCAAGACGTTGTAATGCAAGAGAAGTGTATATGATTGATCAAACATTTTTTAAAAATCTACAACTTAAGCATTCCAATTTGCAGCAAATTCATTTAAAATTCAAGGAAGATACTAACGCTACTTTGATATGATGCTTTAAAAGTTTAAGTCAGGGAGATTTGTTTAATGTCATTAATCTTAATAAAGTAATAACTGATCATTACTGATATTTTAGAGAAAGCGTGTAGCTTTTCATACCATAGAAGCTCTCAGCCTTCCTTTTCACACAATCTCAGTTAAGACTTCATTAAAATAGTTTACAGTCAGTAACAGTAAATGGGAAAGCATAGAAACACTTTGGAAGATTGTTTTTGGCTGCATCCTGACTTTGTACATAGCTTTGAATGATCTGGTGTGAATTCTTTGATTCAGTTTAAGTGATAATTGCCATTGTTTACAAAAAATGAATAGATCTTTTACAGTCCAGTTGTAACCACCAGCGTCGCAGTGTTTTGTTTTGTTTCTTTGTTTTGTTTTTTGGCATACTCATACTCTTGAGGAGAGTAAGAAATTTTAAAAGTTCATGTGGACAGTGATCAGCTGTATGTAGATGGGTGTTAGAGAGGTTCATCTGATCTTGAAGTTTTAGAGCATTTGGAAACTAGATTAAGTTTTTGTTTTTTTGTTTTTTTTTTTCTTGGTGTGAAGCATATTGTGGCTAGCAAGACTGTCTTACAAACGTTAACTTAATTGGTTCTTTCAGGCTGTTGCAATGTGATTTGTTCAGATAAAACTGGAACTTTAACAAAGAATGAAATGACTGTTACTCATATTTTTACGTCAGATGGACAGCACGCTGAGGTACAGTAGGAATATATTTAACTTTTTATTTTATTTCCGTGGCTTCAGTGCATGTAACAGGTGCTAGGCTGAAATATTCTGACTTGCCAAATACAAGGCTGACTGAGGGATTTGTCTCTGGCTATCATGTTGTGTTCTCATATGCATTCATTATTTTGACCTTTTTCTGGACTGTTGTTTAAATAAAGACTAGTTGAAAGGCTTGGCAGTTGTCTTTCCTATTGAAAACAAGATTATTTTTGACAGCATGTGAATATACATTAAATTATTTATAGTAGCCTTTGGAGGAGGAATATTGGGTTATGTGGCCTACATGTAATTTTTAGTCTGCTAGATAGATTCATAACCCTGTGCCCTGTGACTGTTTCACTGCTGATCGTTTAATTGGATAGAATGGAGGCAGGAAGTAAAAGCATGGTTGGTAGCGACTGGGAGTTCCTAAAAGGAAGGAAATATATACACACAGAAAGGAAGGAGGAATAAATCAGAGGATGGGAAGAAACAAAAAGCAGAAATAGATGCGTCTTTAGGGGAACATGTTTTCTCACTGACTGATGCAAGTGTGATAAATTAAAGAGAATATACTGTATACCAATTCCAAAATTCCTTGATTTATTTCCCATCTGGTTTTATTCCTTTTGAAGTCAGTGAGGCTTGTGCCACTGACTTCAGTAGAAATGGGACCCGTTCTTTTTTTCCTTTTAAAAGTCCATTTTTTCCAACTGCTATCCTGTATTTGCATGGGGGAAGAACAGCTGGTTTCTCCCAATGGACTTTTGAAATGCATTTTAGCAAAAGAACATTGTGCTTCTGAGAAGAGCCTTATGAACTGTGAGGGCAAGAAGAAAGGTAAACATAGATAATGGGTGAAATGGAAGAAGCAACCTTTCTTTTAACTTTTTAAAAATGTTATTTACTTCCCAGTAGTTTGCCAGCTTGCATTTTTGTGGCTTATTTTAATTTTTAATCTAAAATACCAGTTTAATAAATTTAAAATTGTAGGAAGCCCTTTCAGCTATAAGTACAATGAAGTTACTGTGAACACACACAAGCCTCAAACAGGGGAATGAGTGAAAAGGCTTCCTAAACTTACTTTTTAAGCTCTCTCTCTTATTTTAAGCTTCATGTACTTATTATAGGAGTTTGCACCATTGGTCCATTTAGTTCAGTACCCTGTTTCCGATGGTGACTGGCTTCAGGTATTTTAGTAGAAAGTGTATGGAATGCTTGCTGACATATGTTTGAGTTTTTCTTCCTAAATCTGGGCATTTAGTATTTGGTTTATGCTGCAAATTTAAGGGACTACATTTAACCACTGATTGGGCTCTAGATTTTATTCTAGAATAAATAATTACAAACTAATTGTTTTAGTCTCTCTATATCCCAGGCCTCAGCCAGTGAACTGATCTTCAGTCAGCCTAGATCACCTAGCTACACTTCTAGATTTCCTTTCTCCTTAAACTTACAAAAAGGTTCCCTAACCTCCAGGGAGCATGCATTGTAGGTCCAGGTAAACCAAAAAAAAAGGGGAATTGAAGAGCAAGAAATAGCTGGAAGCAAGTCCTGATGGAACAAGGCAATTACATATATATGTTTTGCTTACCAATGCTGAGAATACAGCTTTTTAAGGGTACTTAGATCATTCTGAATTTGCACTGTGTTCAGTATAAACATTAAACTGTCTACAAATTACTGAACTTAACACTTTTTAATTTAAATCCATTGCATTAGACCTTGAGTAGGAAACTGTAGGTGTGCACTTCTTGATTGGTATAATTGGTCCATTTTTAAGTAACCCATTCCATTTTCTGTACAGGAAATTCTGAAAAACAGATTATTGGATATATGAAATGTTTTAATGCTCTGGTTGATATCATGTTTGACTCTGTACTTTACAGGTAACTGGAGTAGGCTATAACAGGTTTGGAGAAGTGATGCTTGATGGTGATGTTATTCATGGATATAACAACCCAACTGTTAGCAAAATTGTTGAGGTATGATTTTAGCATAGTAAGCAGTCTATCTCCAGTGGCTTTAATATAGGCTGTATATATTGTATTGACCTCAGGGTTTTTTGTGTTTTAGGCTGGTTGTGTGTGCAATGATGCTATAATCAGAAACAACACCTTGATGGGAAAGCCAACAGAAGGCGCTCTAATTGCACTTGCTATGAAGGTGTGTGCTTGATAGTATTTCCCTCTTGTTTTTAGACATAAAGCTTGTCACTGTGATTAATAAAATTACTAATGTTACAGTAATAGTGTAATTTTTAAGGCTTTTATTGAAAACGACTCTTCTTACAACAGAAATAATTTTAGGATGCTCCAGGGTTCTTGATTTATAAAAAGTTACTGAATAAGTGGAATGTGAAGTAAAATCATGTTTGTTGTAACATTTTGTTACTAAACCCAAACATATATTGTGACTGGTACTTAATCTTACCATGATTGAGTGTGCTCATGGGTGTGTTAATTTTCAATTCCCCCTAACCTTTCTGAGATGCAGAATCCACACGTGAGTTCTTGCTCAGACCCAGAGACCTTTTATTATTTTACCAAAATCTGTGTGGTGGTACCTGGGATGCCTTGGAACGTGGTCAGTTTCCATGACTAGTATGAAACTGACAAGTGGCTTGGGGGGAAAATGCTGTTTAAAAGCTGTGGAGTATTGGGCAGTGCGTCCCCCCCCCACCCCAGAGCATCCTGGGAACCTAGGAGTAGGGGTATCCCTTCTACCCACCTGGATACTTCCCCCTCCCCCCCCAAAAAAAGCTCAAATCACTCTGGGAAGAGTTCTGGCTGCATACCAGAGTAGCCAGCTGTCAGGCAGGTGGGTGGGTGGGGGTGAGCAGCAGTGCAGTGTGGGATGCTTACAGGACTTACCAAACACTAATCACAGAAAACTTGGTCTCCATACGTAAATACTGAAGTGGGTCAAGGAGGACTGGTTCAAAACTTAATTTATCCTGATGTACTTTTGAACCATTTCAGGAAGTTTTAAACCATTCTAAATTGGCTTGTATGTCTAGAAACTTGCAGTTTAAACCACATATCAAATGGTGCAAGTTTTATCTGTCTGCACGCATAGACTTCACCCCCTTCCACACCCCCCAAGACCAGAATCCTGTGAGGGCTAGCCCATGCCCCCTTCTCCTTTCTTTATCTTTGGAAGATAAATATGTTATTAGGTAAGAACAAGGTAGATATGATTAAATTATAAGCATAAATATACTGTTAATGATTGACACTGAAATGTGGAAAAAGCTTTTGCTTCATTCACTTCAGTGTCTCAAAAGCTTCTATGTTGAAGCTGGAACCTTGTGATTTGGCAACATTTTGAAGAGAAAGTGACAAGGCGTATAAAAACGAAATGAGCATGTGGGCAAGCAGCATGTTTACACTGGTGTTATTAGCATTACATCTGTGTTTTAAAAAATATATTGGACAGATGGCATTATTTCTTAAGGCCTCATCATGTCTCCCAATCAGTTGGAGACTAACCCCTGAAAGAATCATAGTACGTCTTCATTGTTGTAAGCTGTGTCAAATTAATGTCTGTTCATGCGCACCTCAGGTTGCTGCTTGCTAATGGTGAGCAGTCTATTATCTGTTTGCCTGTGGTGTAGTAGCAAGCAGAGCCAACCCTGGGGGTGTGGGAAGCAAGCCTGGGGCAAATCAGCCTGCGTGGGGCCCCTTTAACACTGCGGGGGCCATGGTACCCCTGCAAAGGTGGGAGTGGGAGGGGTCCTCTATGCTGCTTCTGAGCTGCCAGCTCCAGGCAGGCCCTGCAAAAGAGGCTGTGGCCCTTCCGCCCAGCTCCTCAGTTCCCCCCCCCCTCCCCCCCCCCCCCCCAACATGGGGCCTGGGGCAGTTGCCCTGATTCACTGTATCCTAGGGATGGCTCTGGTAGGAGGGTAACAGCCACCTACTGTGTTTACTTCTCTTGGGGTGCATCTACACGTGCAGTTTGTGCCAGAGTTTATCCTGTCACCTTAATGGCATGTGGTAGATACTCAAACTACTGTGGGCCAAGGTGCATGTGCAGATGCTAGCCTGTGTAAACTGCTGACTGCAGCAGTTTGAGCTGGGACAGAGCAGTCCTGGGCTGGCAGAGTGTCTGGGGTGGTCAATCCCAGGCTTTGGGAGGCAGAGGGGCTGGCTGGGGCACATGAGTGCACCAGCATGTGGAGCCCCGTGACTGGGCAGCCGGGAGGGGTCTGGTTCATTGCTGCCTGGGATGACTAGATGCAACATATACTGTACACCCAGGTCAGTTTACCCATGTGTTTAGGTGCGGTTATTTTCACCTCCATAAAGATAGTACTGTCAGGGACAGTACTATCTTACGATGGTGAATATTATTTTGCTGCAATCTAATAGAATTGCATATGGAGATGTGTGATGTTTTGCATCACAGCAAATTAGTTTAGTGCACAGGTAAGTGCGTGCGTAGATGCACTCTTAGTGTAGCTGTTTGTCTCTGCCCATTGTTAGCCTGGTGTTACTTAACGTCAGTATACAAAAACATTGTAGATTACCCTGGAGTATGTGCAGAGCCGTCCCTAGGGGTGTGTGGGGTCCAGGGCATATCAGCTTGCGTAGGGCCAGAGGGCAGAGGTGGCGAGCAGCCAGACCGTGGAGCCGGCGGCTGCAATGGAGTCTGTATGGCATGTCCATGGGGCTACCCAGAGCACGGGGCCTGGGGCAGCTGCCCCACTCGCCCACCGCTAGCGATGGCTCCGAGTATGTGATAGTCTGTCAGTGCCCTGAATTTTTAAATAATTAAAGCTTAGCTGCTTTTGGAAACCTTTTCTTGGAGGGCAATAAATGGTTTGGCTGTATGAACAAAAAATTGGTGCTAAGGTTACTCTTTGTTATGTTTTACACAGATGGGTCTAGATGGACTCCAGCAGGATTACATAAGAAAAGCAGAGTATCCCTTCAGCTCGGAGCAGAAATGGATGGCTGTTAAGTGTGTGCACAGAACACAACAGGTAGACCTTCCCAATGGCTCTCTTCAATTGTGCCAGCTGTTGTGTAACATTGTGCAGCACATCTTGGGCTCAGATCAAGTGCATAGTTTCCTTGTTTTACGTTAAGGGCTGTTTTCTGAAGGTAGTAATGAAGTGCACAGAGCTGTGCATTTGGAAGAGGAACAGTGACTGTGGACAGAAGTTGCATTTACAAAGCTATGAAGTCAAAGGGATAGGCCTGCACAACCCGTGTAGCACTACAAAAATAGCACATGCTCTGTAGTGCTACATTTTGTGGAGCCTTGTGTAACATCTATTTAGTTGCATGTAGTGCTACAGCAGGTCTGTTGTTCTCCTGGCATCCCACAGTGCTCCATGGCGGGGATTAAGGCAGAATCACTTGCTCCTTAGTACCCTGCTTGGGAGCAGAGCTTCAGCCCAGGTAGGAAAGCAGGCTGTGGCTCTGTTTGCCACAGAAAGCTGTCTCAGAGCCCAGTGGCAGAAATGGCAACTGCTTCTGGGGCAGTGGGGACCACTGGTCCTGTGGCAGGGGAGACAGAAAGCTGTCAACACACTGCCACCCTGATTGCTGGGGAGGGCAGCAAGCTGTCAGACTGAGGACAGTAGTCTACTCATGGACAGCTCACCACAGCAGGCTTACAGTCTTCCCAGTGTTCCCCTGTCTCCCAGCAGAGAACATATCTTTGCAATGCCTTTGCAGTTCTACAGCCAGGGGCTGTGAACATATGAATGCCCCACATAACTCTGTTTTTTGTAGCTGGGGCGCATTCAGCCTTACAGATGAACATCTGTCCATGGCCAAGGTTTCATTTTCAGGCTCTCAAATATAGAACCATAAGTTTTTGGTTTTTATAAAGCATACTGTGAAATTCTTATAAACATTCTGATATCCCAAGCCTTGCGTGTAAACTTGTCGGTGTTAGATTCCCCCTCCCTCAAAAATCTCATCAAATTCTGACAATATTCTGGTGCAAGAGGACTGTAGATATTTATGTGCCAATATTTTTTTCTTAGGACAAACCAGAGGTTTGTTTTATGAAGGGTGCTTATGAACAAGTGATTAGGTACTGTACAACATATAACTGCAAAGGACAGACCCTGCCTCTCACCCAACAACAGAGAGAGCAGTATCAGCAAGAGAAGACATCTATGGGCTCTGCAGGACTTAGGGGTAAGATTTCTTCAGAATAGTTAGTCTTTGCACCATAAGAATAGTTCTTTTGAATGTATTGTTTGACTTGCTTGTTCAAACTAACAGAGGACTTGAAACCAATCTTTTTCTCAGTTTTCATTGTGTTCACCAATTTATCTTCAAGTTAAGAGTGGAAATGAAATTGGCTTAAGGTTTAAATAGCATGATTGACTTGAGAATGTCAACACTGTATTGCAATTCTCAACCTGTCTGATCACCCAAGAGATTTCTCACCATTTCTACCTATTACATTTTACTACATGAACTGCTTTATTATGGGTATTCTGGAAATAGTCATGACCTCTCTATTTTTTTTTCTGTTTTGCCTTTTCTCAGTTTTAAGGTTCAGAGAGGACTAGTTATGAAAACCTTCTGAGAGAGGCAGCACCGTTAAATATTTAGAAGGTATTGGTAGTTATGCAGCTGAGTGCCTCGTAGGGAAAGGACCTTTCATTTTAAAGTTCTTTTTTTTTTGCTTATTTCTAAGTTGAGAATATAGAAATCTTTGAATATAGTTGTTTTGTTGTTAAAAATGATTAATACAGGGTAGCCAGGGGTATGTGCTGTGCAGAATACTTGTGGACTGACATGTTAGTCTTTTATATATTATCTTTAGCTAGTAGCTACAGTGGGTGAGGATGATATACTGGCATGTTGCTTTGGATTTCATGGATTTCCTTTTTTCATCTGATGACCATGATTTAAACTTTTTGATTGAGGTTTATTGCCCTCTACAAAGATTGATAAAATATTTATGCTAGATTGTCCGATGCATGGTATCCTACACAGGTGCAGTTAGCAGGTCTTCTATTCAGATTAATATGTGCCTGAAATAGTGAGTGTGCACAAGAATAAGATTGGTATTTTTCTAAATACCAGAAGCTTTCCTGCACATCTTTCATGTGAAAGTGACTAGAAAATATCTCTTTTAAATCCTGAAATAGGTAAGCTTAGCAAAGGGAACACTTGTTTGAAGACGGGCATGAAAAAGCAGCCTATTTTAATTGCCAAACAATACCTTAACTGCAATAACAGCAACCCATTGTTTTAGGATATTAGCACCCTGATTTTCTGTAATCTAGTAGTTGAGTAAAGTAAGCATGCTCATGATGGTTAGGTTAATCTCAATGGGGATACCTAAGTGAGTAAAGTTACTTGTTCCAGAACACCTCACCCTTACTCCATACACCAGTCATTCATTTTTTTTCAAACAAATTTCCTTGAATCATGTTATCATCTTATTAGAAAATTTCTAGTTGTATATACTAACTTTTATTTTGGAAAGCACAGCTGTAAAAAATACTATTCTTGTTAGTAATTCAATTTTAATGACTTCAGTTTTCAAAGATAAACTTATTTTTCCCTTGTTTTCTTAAAGTTTTGGCCTTAGCTTCTGGCCCTGAGCTGGGACAGCTGACCTTTTTGGGGCTGGTGGGCATAATTGATCCTCCAAGGACTGGTGTAAAAGAAGCTGTTACTACACTTATCACCTCAGGAGTAGCAATAAAAATGGTTACTGGAGATTCACAGGAGACTGCGGTTGCCATTGGTATGAATAGACCACTTCCTTTCATTTTGACATGTTTCATGGGGATGTCTTACAATGCATTACTCTAAGATGAAATATTGTGGTGGTGGTTAAAAATCTGAAGTAAGGTTTGTGATGCCTGTTTGGCATGTACCATTTGCATAGGATTGTTATGTGACATAATGTAAGCTGAAAAGCTGTTGTTTTAAAAGGACTTTGTAAATTTAAATAATAGTTGTTGTCTTGTCATGTTACCCTCTCCCAAGGTTCTACCCAAGATTTGAATACATTTGAAAGAAACTGGTTTTGTCCTTTTATTTTCATTTAGCTGTAATTTGTATCAAAATAGTTTCACTGTTTCATTTATAGTTAGTTTCCCCTGTGTGTATATGCCTCTCACTATTGAAACTCACATGGGGGCATGTATCCTATTACAAATTATTTCCAGCTCCCCTTTTACATGCGGCTGGATTTAAAGTTAAGTATTTTTAAACTATTAAACGCCTTACTCCTTAACCAAGTCTAGTACAGGAAATGGCACGAAGTAAACGGGTCATTCCTTGTTCTATGGGATGGTTAGGAAACTTGGCAAAGGAAGTTGAAAAAGAAAGAACAGTATGATGTTTGTGCATGCTATTTTTGTGCACAGAGGCAAAACATCCTTTTGTTAACCTGTTCTCCTTTTTCCCTCCGTTTGCTCATTTCCTGTTTCTCTTTTAAACTCTAAACTCTCTAGGGCATGGATTATCATTTGCTCTGTTTGTACAGCACCTAACACAGTGGGGCACTGACCTATTTGAGGCCTCTAAATGTTAAACTTTTAAAGCAAATAAATCTAATCAGAGTAGGTTTCATGGCACACCTTTTATTTCTTGAGAGTTTGGGTAATTATTCCAGTCAACTGATTTGAATAATGCCTATGAAATTACTGCTGTCAAAAATGGTACATTTGAAAAATGGCAGAATAGAATAGGTATACAAAATAACCTTGTATTTCCTAGTATGCTGGAAAAAATAGTAGGCTATTTACATCATTGTAATTTATTGATATAATTTATGTGTATACATCTTTTTCCAGCTAGTCGTCTTGGATTATATTCCAAAAATTCACAGGCAGTTTCGGGAGAAGAAATAGATGCTTTAGATATTCAACAGCTTTCACAAATAGCACCAAAGGTTAGTTGAAAAAAATACAGATTGTTTTAATGTAATAGAGGCATCATAAGTCGAAAAAAAAATTCTTATTAATGGAGAGCTAAAAAGTAATTTCTGAGAAACTGACAAGATTTTAAAGAAATGGATGAAGCAGTAAATTGTCAAGTCAGAGCTTTTAGCATAGAAATACAGAAATTATGCCAGATAAGATCCATTGTCCACTACAGTTAGTGAGATTTATAGCCATCTTAATTTTTCAGATTTTTATTCTTACTAATATAACTTCGGAACTCTTCTTTAAAAATTTCATATTTTTCTTTAAAGATGTTTTTTTTTGAGTCTTGGTAATCTTTAACCTTGGATACTCATTGTCCAAATTGTACTCATTGAACAGTTCCCTGTTTGTTTTTTCAGTTGGCTGTCTTACCTTTTTGTGTAATGTTCCCTAGTTCTTGTATCATGGGAGAGTGTGAATAAAGGTGCCTAATTTTACCTCTGTGATACCATTCATTATTTTGTGTACCATAGTAATGATCAGACCATAGCTTCCAAGCTACAAGTGGCTTTTCAAGTTTCACCTTGGGGGCTTCTATGGTGGCTGACAAACAGCTAGCAAGCAGAATAGGAGAGGGTAAGCATGAAAATGGTACTGATCTTAGTGTACTCAGTAACTTTGGTTTTCAGTGGATCACCCAGCCTGAATGACCAAAAGTTTATGGCATGACTCTGTATACCTGACTTGAGATGCAAGTAAGAGATGCTATAAAAGAAACTGATAGTATAACTGAGGGGTCTGAATAATGTGAAATATTGTAGAGGCTAATGCTAATTATTGAATAGTATCGTGAGTAGGAGGTTATATACAGATGCCATAATCTTGAAGTGACAACTTGAAGGTCTGTCCTGCTACCATGCCTACAGAAAAATAGGTTTGGGCATGAAGTGCTGAAAGCTAGTCCAGAATTTTGTTGGAAGCTACATGGAAAGCAAATAATTGACAATATAAAAAGCAGTCAAGAAAAGAATATTTAAAAGAACCTTACTCATTCTGAGCAAAATCTTTACTAGCTGTCATAAAAGTTTTGACATGCAAGTATCATTCTATTTAAAATAGGAAATGAGCAGAATAACTTCCTAGTAAATGTGGTACATAAGAATGGGGATGGTTTCATATAGGATCAACTTAACCACTGCCTTATGTAAATATTGCCATCAAGGTGAACAGCAGGAAGTTTTGAACTTGGGAGTTTTAAAATCGGAGCTTCTCAAAAAATACAAATTCTACAGGTTGTCTTAAATTTTAAAATTAGAATCACAGTACAGTAGTATTATCCTTTTTAAAGATGTTTGATTATTGAATAAAATATAAGTAACAGTAATCCAATGTCATGTCTGTTAGAAAAAAATCATTGATGCTTCTGCTCCAAATGAGATAAGATGGTAGCTTTGTTTTGGTTTTGAGAATATTTTTTAATTTTCTCTAATTTTATTGTATCCATTTCGCATCTTAATTTATCAAGGTTTCATTACCCTTTATGTATATTTTTAACAGGTTGCAGTGTTTTACAGAGCCAGTCCCAGACATAAATTGAAAATCATAAAGGTATGTTTCTCTAGAACAGTGATTCTCATCCAGGGTGCCACGACACCTTGGGGTGCCTAGAGATCTTCTCAAGGGTGTTGTAGGGTGCCACGCAATGTTAGGTGTGCAAATGTGATGCACAAGATAAGCCCAGAGATTTCAAATAGGAATTCATAGTGTTAAAATCATGCTGATCTGCTGTGGTCCTTCTGAGTTCTTTACAACAGAAGAATTTCTCTATTATTTTTCTGTAGTCAACAACTGAGTGAAAAGTAAGAGCTGGCATTTTTCTGAGGGATGCCTTGAGCATAAAAAGGTTGAGAACTGCTGCTCTGGAAGTAGAACTGCAGGACAATATTAATAGACACTTGTTTTATAATAGTGGTTAATAATAATTGCTTTATTTCATCTGGACAACACAAATTTAATAACATGAAGTATATTTGGTTGTAAAGAACATTGTTTTCAGATATGGAAAAAAATGCACTATTAGAAACCTATACCCAGAGTAAGGATAGAGTACTATAACTGGTTAGAAAAATAACACTTTCTCAGTTGCCAGAGGATCAGTTGCGATTGTGTCGCATTGTAGTTGAACTGACTAGAAACTTATGAGAATCCATATTTCTGCTGCTCCTCAGAAGAGACTAAGACATGAATTTCAAGGTACTTCTGAAATAATGCTTCAATTCTGAAGCTAAGAAAAGAAGCTGAAAGTGAAGGATCTCTGCAAAATAGACACATTTTCAATCTAGCCATTTGCACAATTGGAAAAGCAACAAGAATGAGGAAATCAGGTGGTAAAGAAACAGAATATAATAGAAGAAGTCTGGGGGAGGGGGAAATGTTAAAACAGAAACACTTGGTTTTCTGCATTTTATTTGCCCTAGCAAGTCTTTTTGCCTTTTTTTGAAACACCACTTCTGTCCATGTTGCATTCTATACAAGCCCAAGTTTTCACTTAGGGTGTGATGTGATTAAAGTTGTGAGGTTTAATTGTTACTCTTAGGGATAAATGATGATTAGATTTCCAAATTTAACTCTTGGAACAAACTTACGTCCCATATAGTGGTATGGACCCCAGACCATACTGAACTGACTTAAGTTTTTTCCTTTTTCTGTAGTCCCTGCAAAATAATGGTGCAGTAGTTGCTATGACAGGAGATGGAGTGAATGATGCTGTAGCCCTGAAGGCTGCAGATATTGGTGTAGCAATGGGGCAGACTGGAACAGATGTCTGTAAGGAAGCAGCCGATATGATCCTTGTGGATGATGATTTTCAGACAATAATGTAAGTTTGATGTCTGTAAATATTTGCATGCTGGGAAGAAAAAAACAAAAAACCCAACCCCAAAAAAGCCTTACCTTGAACTACAAGTGAAAGATTTTTTTTTTACCTTTATGAATTCCTGAACAAATAAAGAAACAGTATCTTTATCACTCATTGCCTGGTATTGCATTCTAAAACATCAGAATGTTTGTTCTTTTAATTATTTTCAGAAACTTGGGGTTTTTTTTCCCTTCTGATCGGGTTACCTTGCATTAGCAATTGGGTGGCTTGTCAGCAAGAGTAAACACAGTGGAGAGTTGTATAACACTTAACTACTTCTGTTCTTACGTGCACACCAAATATTAAAAGAAACTATACAAGTCTTGGGTGTTGCTTATGCTAGACTATTAACATTTGGTACTATTGCTGCTGGTGTCACCACCACTAGTTGTGTTAACTGCTAGTGTAGGTGGGGTATCAGTTTAAGTATAATGTTTCTGGTTGGCATTATTACTACCACAAATGGAACTGTAGGGGTTAAAAACAGGATTGAAGTTTAGATAGCTGGGACACAAGAAACAACACGATTTTTCAGGAGCAAAAAATCTCATTGTAAAATGTAATTGATCTGTAACTTTAAAATTTTGGGTTGTGGGTTACTGTTAATTGTTTTGTGGTTAATAATTCTAATATTATAAAAGCCTAAGCCTGCCTTGTTTTATTCACGCTCTGATTGGCTGACAAATAGCCAATCAGAGTGCGAGCAACCATTTAAATGGGAGCTAGTGGTGTGGTGGAGTGCTGCCATAATGGTGGGGATACAGGGTGTGGTGGGGTGAGGCCAACTGTGCTGCCCTCACTTCCCCTGCCCTGCTCCCTGCAGGTGTCAATGATGGAGCAGAGTGGAGGGGGGAGGGAAGTGAGGCCACTGGAGTTGGCCTCATTTTCCCCCCCCCTTTACTCCTTGCAGGGGCGGAAGCGGGGTCAGGATGCTGGGGAGGGGGAGGAGGGGGGCAAGGCCGTGGCTCTTAATTATTAACCCGTTAATTGCACAATATCTGTAACATGTAGAGGGGGCCCTAGACCTATCAAGCTTTACCTTCCAAATAACAAAACTTTTCTCAGGCTCCTTTCTCCTTTGTATTCTTTGCCTGTCCCTCTGTTTTTTTTATGTTCTTCCCAATTTGAGAATGTGACTTTTAAGAACATAATGTAATTCCCATTAAGACTAAAAAAAGTAGAAGAAGAAAACATTAGAACACAGCTCCAGGGCTTTAGCTATTTTTATATAAATTCTATTTGTCTAATTTCAGCCTTTAGGTATGTGCTCCTGAAAGAAAAAGGCATGTACACTTGATATGTCTGCAGATAAATATTTGCAGGTTTTGCTACTAGTTTCCTTTAACAAGCTAAATTATCTCTTTTGCATTTCTACTTGCTTGTAATCTTTCAGAGAAGAAGGATGGGGTGCTATGGCTTTATTTAGATAAGAAACCTAGAGTTAAACTCACCTTAAGTAATTCCCAACTAATTTAAAATCATTCAAGTAGTTAGCTCAATGTTTACTCCTACCCTAGAATCTTGGAATTCTTCACACTTATTATTTCTTTAAAGAATAGATATTTAGTTGGCCACACAGCATCCAGAAATACCAGTCATGGGTGCAAATGAGATGAAAACATCTTTCAAGGATCAGTTAACTCTGCCTGTAAAGTGATATCATCATTTTTAATTATGGCCCCTTAATTTAAAAGTCAAATTATAGCAGAGCTGGAATAAGAAACTTTACATGACTGATAGAAAAGCTGGATAAGTGTGACTGTAACTGCCTGAGTGGAATAAAAACCCTGGTAAGATTTTTGTGAAATTTACTTACAATGCAATAAATGTCTGTTTTGTAATTTATTTTTTCACTATGTCTTAGAACCTTATCATATGCTTGATTCATAGTATCCTCATTTCCCTTACTTTTATTTTTTTAATTGCAGGTCTGCAATTGAAGAGGGTAAAGGGATTTATAATAACATAAAAAATTTTGTTAGGTTTCAACTGAGCACGTAAGTTTTCAATACCATTGCCTTAAAAGCTTTCAGTTACTTTGTAAATGAGTTGAATTTTATGAAACACTCTACAGAAGAATACACAATAAACAGTAGTATAGATTCCACAAAGATTGGTGATGCACTAGATTAGATTATGAAAGTTTTCTAAATATTAGTTTCATTTAACTCAGTAGAATTTATGTTGTCATTAAAGCAGTGTAGTTAATAACCAATACTCTAACTTTCTGACAACCCCCTTTGTTATTATGGAAAAGGTCAAGATTTGATCAGGCTAGCGGGGGAATGGCCACCCCTAGGTTAGAGGGACTATACCCTTTGGCACCAGGGCCATTTTTTTCTCTCCCTGCCAAGAGCACAACCCATGTGAAGGGTGAGGGAGCTCCACCTCCCCTTTTGATCCACACTCCAGTCTGATGGGTGAGGGAGTTTCTTCTCACCAGCTTCCTTTCCCTGTGTATAAGCAGCACTGATCATAACAACAGTCGCTTTTGGTGTTGACCTTTCTTATCTTTTGGAGGCCTTTTTTCAGAAAAAGGCCAACTTTCTTGTGTGTTGTATTAATCACCAAAATTATTTTCAGATTTTAAACTCATGTGTCAAGATGAATCTGCTAGTTCAGGGTTGGTCAACCTGTGGCACAAGTCACATGGCAGATTAGGGAGGGGACATACTTTATAGTGGCAGATAGGGCAGAAAGCAGAATAGTAGACTGGGTAGGGAGCATAAGGGAGGGAGCAGAAAGGGCAGCAAATTGGGTAGGGAAAGGGGGTCAAAATGGTACTTGGAAAGGGTGACGGGTTAAATTGTGGCAATCCTGTCAAAAATGTCAATCCCCATTGTGCTAAATGATCCCCAGGCTTTACCTTCTTATGAGTTAAGGTTACTTTTAGTTTTGATTTAAAAACCATTTAAACTTAACACATGTGATCTTCAACACTTGAAGTGTTATTTTAACTGATCTTCAGGAAATTGCCATATTGACAATAATGAAATGGCTTTTCTTAACAGGAGTATAGCTGCATTGACTTTAATCTCACTGGCTACATTAATGAACTTCCCTAATCCTCTCAATGCTATGCAGATTTTATGGATAAATATTATCATGGATGGACCACCAGCTCAAAGGTAAAACTATTTATTTTCACCTCCAGATAAGGATCTGTAGCCCGTTCTAGCAAAATAAAGAATGCCATGATCAGGGGAGATGGATTTCTTGTGTGTGTGTAATCTATAAAGCATCTAAGCTTGTGTATAGGAAAGTGATGTTTTAATTGGTATATCCTAAGACAAGAGCGCATCTTTACCTGTGTAACTTTGTCTATCATATTGTTTGTGTTAGAGCTGTATGTTGTTGCCCCTTCTTTTTAATGCATGTCTAATGAAGGTAGGGGCAATGTTGGACACTTTTAAACTAGTATCTACAGTATATTGATGACACTTTTATATCCTTCCCCTCAAACCCAGCTTTTGTTTCAGTTCTTTCTCAATGTCTGACTGAGAGTGACCAAGATAAAAATAAACTGGCAATAAGTTAAATTGATAAAACTAAAAATGCTCTTCCCAGCCAGAAAGGTTTAGAATAATCATTTTAAAAAATCATACTTTTCATGCCCCACTACTATGACCACTATATCATTTTATTTTGTTCGGATTCTTGATTTCAAATTTGTGTTTTACCTAATACACTATCAGAAGTTCTGAAAATCGTGGTAGCAGTGCTATAATTCTGTCTGACTCTTGATCCAGGAGTAAAATCCCATATGAGTAGATGCATTACTTCAAAGAAAATGGATTTTGTTATTAAAGCTTCCCACTCAAAATAGTTGCACCCACTCCTGTTTCTTCTGCCTTTTAGTCAACAGGATGTGGGCCCTCTTCCCCCTACTAAACTGCCTCTGGCTGTACCAAGGCAGTGTCTAAACTGTGGGGATAGATTTTACCAAACAGAAGCAGGGATGTTATTTTTCCATTGTAACTGGTGTTCAGTGGTTCTTTCTCCCAAGAGTTAGGCGTTGCATTTCCAGAGTTACCACCTGAGCCTGGTGGTGGAAGGCATCTGAACTGTTTTGCCTGTTAACCATGATGTCTGGCACTTAATCGTCCACAATGGAGTTAAACAGCAGAGGGCTTATGGCTTTAAAAGTAGTATTTGCTAGGGGAGATTTGATTGAAATTGGTTGTTCTGGAAAAGTATACTTTGTTTTAAGTTCACTTTCTCTTTAGTAATTGATCTACATACATGGCGTATGAAAAGAATGCAAACCATTAGTTCTACCTGGCTTGGAGAAATTGGATTTATTGTTTAAAAACAAACCTTTCAGCTACAACATGGATGGCTTCAATTTTTAGAAAATATATGGTAATAGGATGTAAGAGATTTTTAACATGCATGTGATAAAGGGAAATACTTCATTATTTAAGTACTGTGCAAAGTGCATAGACTTTAGACTGGGATTGCAAATACCCTTCTAAATGAGGCTTAGTCTGTAAACAGAACATGTAAACATTGTTTTCAGAAACATTTAAACATGATGGTTCTTTCTAAGTAATCTACCGCTTCTAATTAATATGTCTTATGTGGTAATAAAATAAAAAGACTTCTAAACTGTTTTGTTTTGATTTTTTTTTTTTTAAGTCTTGGAGTGGAGCCTGTGGATAAAGATGTTATTCGGAAGCCTCCAAGAAACTTAAAGGACAGCATTTTGACGAAAAACCTGATTGTTAAAATACTTGTTTCATCAATAATTATTGTGTGTGGAACACTTTTTGTCTTCTGGAGGGAGGTACGATAAATAGATACACAATAAAGCAGGAACAGATTTCATTTACAAAAACCAAGGATTCCTTTAATTTCTGCAGTTACATTGTGAATGTGCATGAACTTTTAGTTCCCAGAGGCAGTTTTACTTATGACCTAAATTGTTGCAGGCCAATTAGAGAGAAGCGTTTCTACAAGATGGCTGAAAGGGAGAGCAATAGTAGTAATAGGTGTGACTTCTGGAATTCTCAAGCCTTCCTCATTTCCCTTCTCTCTGCCTCTCAATGCTTTTTTCAAATATGCTTATCATTCTGAATCTGGAAAAGTTTGGGTTAAAAAATCTCTTGGAATTAGTGTTCTAAAATGGGTATGCATTTTCCCCTCTTTTAATGAAGGAAGGAAGGAATTGGAACCTTTCTTTAATGGATGGTATCATTCTTGTACTTTAACCATGTGCATAAATGTTTATAAAACTGGAGCTTTCAATTACAACGTGAATTTTAGACTATTCATGAAATGTATAAGGACATGTGTGAGTGCTTGTTTATATAATTCACTAAATCAGATTGTGGCCAACATCTTTAAATCATTTTAGTAGATATGTTTGTTAGGGGCTTATATATACTAAAACCATTTCATTGCTTTTTCTTGTTGACAGCTAAGAGACAATGTCATAACGCCTCGAGATACAACCATGACCTTCACCTGTTTTGTATTTTTTGATATGTTCAATGCTTTGAGTTCCAGATCTCAGGTATGTGGCCTGATGTTTAACACAACCACAGTGACGTTCTGGCCATTTACATTGTAGCTATACTTTTTCTTGGTTGAAGATGTTCTTATTTCATTTCTAGGTTCCCAACTCTTTTTGCAGACTTAATTTCTTGTGGTGTGAGAGAGCACACTTAACATGTACTAATTAGCTCAAGATTTACAGGTCTCACTTGGATTTTCTTAAACTGCAAGTCAGCATTGGCTTAGTTTAGGTAACTGCTGCGTGAAATCAGAAACACTATACACAAATACAGTGGATTTGTATGGGATGGCTTGGATAGGGATGATCCTGTCTGAGGCAGGGGGTTGGACTAGATAACTTCTCAAGGTCCCTTCCAGCTGTATTTCACTGTAACTACAAATCATAGGTGTACAATAACAAGCAAAAAACTTGATTTAAAATTAGTGTTGGCCTAGCTGTACTGTACTATGCTTTTAAAAAAATGTAATAACATGATTAAATATCAGAACAGAGTTGCATGCAGTATTCAGAAGCAAAATGTCATCATCTTGTCTTTAAATTTTTTTTTAAATTCCCCAAGTCTGAGTTCTAGAAAGGTAACCACATCTAGAAATAGACTTTTGCATTATGTGTTTCATTGCAAATAAGTAAGGTACTGAGAGTCTTCGGATTTAAAATTGCAGATATAATAAAATGTATTGTCTTTTCATTTCGCAGACAAAATCTGTGTTTGAGATTGGACTTTGCAGTAATAAAATGTTCTGTTATGCTGTTCTTGGATCTATAATGGGGCAGTTACTGGTCATTTACTTCCCTCCACTTCAGAAGGTTTTTCAAACAGAAAGCCTGAGTGTCCTGGGTAAGAAAAGTCTTCCTTTTCTATATTGGTACTGCTCAAGCAATGATTAATTCAAGGATGGCCAACCTGCAGTACATCTGCCACAAGTGGCATGGGCAGGCTCTGTGTGGTTTGTGGCAGGTCTGAGAGGAGATCAGTGGTACAGAGGGCAGGGAGCAGAAAGGGCAGCAGTTTAGGAATGGGAAGAGGATTGGAGTGGTGCTTGGAGAAGGCGTAGGACTGATTTGTTGCTTGTCTGCCAAAAGGTTGGCTCCCACTGGATTAATCCATAAATTAGCTGACTGACGGTTGTAGAATACTTTTTTTCTTTTTAATTCATAAGTGAAATAATAGTGCAGACCCTCATTTTGTAAGTCCTGGTTAGTTCTCTTGCAGAGCAGTGATTAAATGGATATGGTGAGATGCACAAAACAAGTAGATAAGAACCATATTATATTGGGATAGGCAAAACCAAAGTACTTAAGGAGAGAATTTCTGTGTTCAAGAACCTTGTCTAGAAATTTCAGTTGTGACTAGTTAAAATGTTTCAATGGCATGATTTTGAAAGGCTTCAGTTTTGCCAGTCATCACTTAAATATTTTTATTTTACTCTTATTTTTCATCCAGAGTTGTTACGGCTATTTCTGCTGTTGTTTGTTGGAGGTAAAAATAAACTATCTCCAGTAGAGTGTACTTTTCAATTTTTTCTTTCCTTGATGTAGTGTTGACTCCAAGAAGCTGGCTGTTATTCAGAATAGTATCTAATTGTATTGTTTAAAAGAAAATACTTTACTTTCTAGCAGTGCATGTTAATACCATATTTACCTCAATCCAAGACTATTTCAAATTTAAGACAACCTCCAATAATTAGATGCTGTGTATGGAATGTTTATAAATTGGTTATAATTTATTGGAGAGCTGTCTTGAATTTGTTCCCTTGCTGCTACAGTGGGGAAAGCAGGGGGATAGGTAGTTTGGGGAACAGGAAGCCCTCACCACTTCCCTGCTTCGGGTGCCTCCCCACCTCCCAGGCTCGGAGTACATACAAACTCCAGCCCTGACCCAGCCATACAGCAGTCTCTTGGCTGGCTACCGCTGCCTCTACTGTGTGGTCAGGCAGAGTCCAGAGTTTGCATCTGCTCTGTGCCAGGGAATAGAGCCAGAGCCCTGCCTAACACTAAGCAGTGGTGGGGGAGCAAACAAAGACTTCAGGGTGGATGGGCAGGCAACTGTTGCGTCTCTGGTTCTGGCTGTGACCTGGGCTTGGAGCCAGAGTTGGAGCTGCAGCAACTGCTTATTGCGTGGCCCCTACCCCCTCCCTTGAATCCAAGACAAGAGGCTTTTTCCCTAAGATGACTGGGGAAAAAAATCTCATCTTGGATTCAAGTAAATATGGCAGTTTCTACATATGCAATATGAAATGCCTGTAATAAATTAATATATCATGTCAGTCTTCAGTTATTTTGGAGTAGTAACTTGTGGACGTTAATGTTTGTCCTGCAAAAAATGACTTTTTACATATTCTGAAAAAGCTTATCCCTAATGATTAGAAAGAAATATCTTGTCATGTACTTCAGAACAAGTCACGCATGGTTTAGTTTTGGCTGTCTTTCTTCAGCCTATTACCCAGAAATTAAAAACAAACCCAACTGTCTCTTCCAGATTTGTTGTTTCTTCTGGGGCTCACCTCTTCTGTGTGCATTGTGACAGAAATCATAAAGAAGGTTGAAAGAAGCAAGGAGAAGATCCAGAAACGTGGAAGTTCTTCTTCATCCTCTTCGTTGTCTTTTCTTGATGTATGATGCATATTGCATTCTTTTGTTTGCAAACCTAGGGATTGCTGTCTAAGGATGTAGGCGAGAGCAAAACAGAATTGGAAGGATAAAGAAATCCCAAGGGCTGTTGACAAGTTCTTTTATGTTTCACTTACTAAAGATGAACGTTCGTATTTCAAGACTGTTGAGAATTAAACTTCCAGTTGTGGGAGTAACAAAAGAAATTATGCAACTTTGGTAACATTTTTCTTCAAACCTAAATTTACTTTTGAGATTGAATGGAACTTTGTAAACTGTGGGGGGAGTTACTTTAAAGAGAGATGTCTAAGCCTGAGTCCCACCTTCTGCACTTAAGAGGTATAACTGTATAAAAACCTCACCTTAGATATAAATATTTTAGTTTTGTTTTTATTTAAAAAATATTGTATTCCTTTTCTCTAATGGTGGTGGGGCTTTGTTACTAATACAAGGATAAAATTAAATATTTCAGAGGCATTCCATTGGTTTAGAATTTGAGTCACAAGAGTGCCATATTTCAGCTACTGTATTTATTTACTTTATCCTGCAGTGTGTAAGCAGCTCAAGTACCTTGTGCTACAATTTTTTGTATCCTAAGTTTTTTGCACAGGATGTGACCACTGTCGGATCACTGTTTTTTCTTTTCTTTCTTTTTGTGATTGAAAAGCCTATACTGCAATTTGAAGTAAATGTTTGCTTTTCTTAAAATAAGTGTGGTGTCTAAGCCAATGTTTTGAATGAAACCAGCATTTTACTGAAGTATCTTGTTTGTTTTCTGGCCTCTCTGGAGAATTCAAATTCCAGTTTTCCCTCTCAACATGATAATGATAGCACAGGGATTCTTGCTGCTGGGTACCATGAATTTCTGATTTTTGCACCTTGAATGAAGCTGAACTCCATTTTCTATCTCTGCTGCTACTTAAGGAAATGCCAGAATATTTCTTTTTGCTGTCCGGTTTATAGTCAACCAAATTATAGAGCAATTCTTGGAATAGAATGTTTCACCAAATTGCCTCAATATAACCAAACTAGTGTTAATTTACAGTAATGTCTGGGCACTCTGGATAGGTCAGTGGTGTTTATTTTAGAAACTTCAAATACGGAGCAAGGCTTAATTCAGTGTTAATTTGAACAGCAATGAATAACTTTAATCACATACTTGAATTCAAGGTCTTAATTACCTTAGTTCACTACAGCTACTTTAACAATCACATAGTTTGTCCATCCCTGTACTTTAGAGGTAGGAGAAGCGATTGGATATTCAGTTGATTCCTTCTCCTCCCCTCCCCTCCCCCCCGCCCAAATAAATATAAATAACACTTTAAATAGAAGATGTCTGAAGAATAAGTGCTAGGTAGAGAAAATAATTACTTATATCTACTATGTTAGTGTGCTGCTTTCTTTCTGGATGTAAGGAATTGTGGTTATGAGAAGTTATATTTGATCATTTAAGACATGTCCAGATCAGCATGCATGTGCAGTTTGCAGTGCTACAGACCTCTGTGGTGCTGTGAACTGCACACAATGTGCGTGCAGATGTTCACCATGCTAATTTGCAGCATGGTGTGGGTTGTTTTGATACTGGGTGGTGCCAGTGTCAAAAAAACTGTGCCAGAAAAAAGCGGGGCATTGCACATTGCAGCAGTGTACACTGCCCTAAACAGGAGCCTGGCCAGCCAGAGCCATGCTCTGGCTGCTAGCCAGGCTTTGTAGGCCTGGATTGCTGCTGCTGGAGCCCCTTTGGAAAGGCTGCGGGGGTCAGCCCAGGTGATGGCCCCAGCCTCTCCTACCCTACCCTACCTCATGTGCCAGTGTGTGCGTGCAGGGGTGTTCCCTGGGGACAACTAGCAACAGCACAAATGTCAGTGTTTAGTTATCCCTGGGGAAATTCACATTCTTTCTGTTCATGGGGACATGCCCAGCGTTCTTGTTGCAGAGCCAGGACATTTTCCTTGTCACGTAAGTGGTTTCAGGGACAAAATTGGTAGTTATAATGAAGCTTCAGGGAAAAACCAGTCCATTCATTGCCACAACCCTGAACAATATTTTTATTTTTCAAGGCATGACTAATCGGAAGAATGAGGCAAGTAGTTTTTTGGTGATATCTCTTATTGGACCAACTATATGGTCGGGAGACATTAGACAAGCTTTCAGGCACAAAAACCCAAGGAAGGGCACTTTGTATTGTAAAGTTTGTCTAACGTCTCTTCCAACTATACAATTTGTCAAATAAAGATAACACCAAAAAATCCTTGCCTATTCTTATATTTCCTGGACTGTCACAGCCACAACAATACTCTAACCCTATTACAACACATCATGATGAAGACATTCTTAAAGAGAGTAAACCCGAAGGGAAGCCAGAAGAAAAAAAATTAGATCGGGCTGAAGTGTGAACATTTAGGAAAATGAGGAAGGTAGAAGTCAAAGTATCTTTAATATATTGTGTGTATTTGAAAAAGTAACCAGAGACTACAACTGCATGTGTGAAAACTTAGATGCACACTAGAAGAACAACCAATAACTAGCCATTGCCTATATATCTTAAAAGCAGGAAAAAAACAAATACCTCTGGTTGGAGGGGAGGCGTGAGGCCAGACTAAAGGAAATACATTGCTTATTCAAAACTGGAAAGTAGCCTGAATTGAGACCAAATTCTTTAACTACAGGAACCTAAATTGAAGCACTTAAAGTTACCACCCTGTTGCTCAAAAATGAGCACCTAGAACAACCATTTAGGACCACCTGTGGAGAGAAGGGAGAGGTTTTCCCTTTTCACACTTACCAGTTTGAGATCATCTGAAGCAAAAGGTGAATCCTCTTCAATTCAGGTCAAGTTCCCTCCCTTTCTCCCCCTAATTACTCAAAAGATGGTTGGAGAGCTCTTCTGGATCTTAAGATGATGTAATAAATATATTCATTTTATTGATATTCTGAATAGTGATTAAGCTTCAATATTTTTTTTTTAACGAAGGTACACAACATTCAGTTCACCTGGCTTTACAGGAGGTAGTTGCATTTTGAAATGGGAAATGCAACACTTTCCAATATTGAGTTCTTTCCTTTGTCCTGTCAGGAGTCGTATAGTGCTCACAGAATGCCTTCTGGTCATATTAGTAATCTTTTTCAAATGTTAGGACATCTGGCTGGTTCAGGATCTCTCTGAATTTCAACCTGAGTGAACCATAGGATAAAACTGGCTAAATGGCTCTGACCCCTAGATCCTGAGATTGATGCCACTATTATAAGCAGAAAAATATGGACAATACATTGCAAAGAGATTGAGTTACTATAAACTGTTTAAACCAAGGGTGCTGAGTCCCTGGCATATGGGTCACTGTTGGCCCACTACACTGCCCAAGGATCAGGAACTATAATGCGGGGGGAGCGGTAGCAATTAACACCACCACTCGTACCCCGCTGCCAAAATTCCAAGCCCCATATGGATGAACTAGGGCCAGATCAGACCATTGCCATGCAGCTAGATTGAGGTTCTGGCCCTGCCCACCCCGCGTGCTGGATCAGGGCCACCAGCCAAATCTGGCCTGAGGAAGGACCTGGCATTGCCCATCTGGCCCATGGGGTGAAAAGGTTGGGCATCATTGGTTTAAACAAATTCCAGTTACATATTTTGTGAAATATGTATCATAATCCCGACAATTCATTAGTAAAGATTTGTTTGGAAAGTGATTCTGCTTACAGAAACTTCTTAATATAAAAATATAAACATGTATCTGAATATAAACTTTGCCTACCTGACAAACCTTAGTCACACAAGAATCTTATCAGATGCCCTAAACCTTGCTAAAGCCAAAATACCTTTGTAAGTAACTTTTTAAGATGCACAAGTAGCCTTTTTCCTTTTCTCAAACCTTCAATGAGCATGAATATTTGGTTTTCTTGGGGTTTCTTTTCATTTTTATAAACAAATAATTGAATTGTTTGGGACTTACTTCAGCTTTATAGGATAGTGTCTACTTTGGATATGCAAAACACCTATAAGTTATCAATTTGGTTGAAACATTTTTAAAATGCAAATTTAAACAGTACACCAGATTAGTTCCATTCAAAATTCTTCATCAGCTTTATAAAATGTACACCCTAACTTTATTTCAGTGGTTTATTTAAGAGACATTTCTCTCTCTTTCTCCAAACCCAAATAGCTGAGTCACGTGTGTGTGAAGCTCTGGCTGTTTTTTAGAACAGTGCATTGAGATTATCATCATAAACTACCTAGAATCAACTTGGCCCTACACCTCCTAGGGCCAAATCAGTTTTTACATAGTCAAAAAGACTGGACTCAATAAGATCTGTGCCTGAGTGAGCATTTTGAACTCATTAACTTAAATTAAGGTGTGAATTTTGCAGCTTTGTTGCTGAGTGGTTTGCTATTGTTAAGAAAAGAAATAGCATTCAAAATAGCATAGAATGGTTAACTTTCTCTAAGATTGCACTTGGATGCCATCTGCTAGTAAGTTACTAAAAAACAAGGTAGGCCTTAGGTACAGGAAGAAACTTTTTTGCAAACTTTCTGTCTTGCAACAAGTAGTCCTTTCATAAATCTAAACTGTACTACGTGTTTCACTTTTTTTCTTTTCAAACAGCTTAACGCAATGTTTATTTTTCAGGAATGTGGGCATCTGAAATCCATATCTGCAACCTACAAGATTTAACAACTGAATTTTGTGTGCAAAACATTAATTGCTAAGCCCATCTGGCTCAAGGGATACCTGTCTCCCAGTTCTATGCACAGTTCTTTATCACATGGGCTCCTTAACGTGTTTTTGTTTTCAGAAAAGAAAGGTGGCTTTTGGGTTTTAGTAACATCCTTGGAGTAAAATGTTTGACAAAAGACTGGTACAGATTTACAAAACAGTTCTCTCTGAACCTCATTTTTTCATGTTTCCAATGAATGGGATTTTGTTGACAGAACTTAAACTTCTTGAGCCCATCTGGTAAATATTTACCAAGTGTAAAAATATTGATGGCTTACATATAACATTACTATGTCTTATAGCTATTGCTTTATAGAAATTGTTACTCTTGAAGATCAGGCTGCTTAAAAGCATGTAAAAATCTATTTCCTGGATAACTTTCAAACAATCTATCCATATACTTAGGCCAGTGAACTCATAAGAGCAATAGTGGATAATCATCCATCAGGAGGAAAATGCAATACAACTAATGCATCAATAACTTATTGATGTCCTGTGACTTACTTTATTTTAGCCTGATCAACCTCAGATCTCTGTGAGAGAACCACTTTAGGCTGAGAATTTTTATCTAGAAAATAAATGTTTCCTGAAAAACTTTTTCTAGAAACTTCACTATGAAAAACAGTCTAGGAAATGGGAGTGAAAGCACGGGAACAGACAAAGATGGAGCAGAAATCAGAGGTGCTTGAGATCTGGCGAGTACTGGATAAAGCCCTAATGACAGATGCAGTTAATAACTGAAGAACCTCTTAATCCTGAGGAAAAGAGACATATAATTAATACTAGCTTTTATTGCAAAGGACATATTAAAAATATGATTTGTTCTTACATTTATGTGCATGGAACTGACAATCTCAACTGAGAAGTATAATGGGTAACTACCTACTGAAATGCTAAGAGCTGTTATCTAGATAATGTAGTTTCACGTGAGGTGCACCAAACATTCTCTATTGAATGCCAAGTGCTAAAACAATTATAGTTCAAATATTTAACATTCTTCTTTTTAGAGCCTTCAAGGAGGGAAACTTTGCTTGCCAATCTCTTAGGTGGTAACAAATACTTTTCAGGGGAGAAGGGAGGAAAAGGCCATTTTGTGGTAGCTTTCAGTAGTAATAAAATTCCGTATTTCTTTTTTCTTAAGCAAAACACAAGGAGAGAAAAGGCATAGGTTCCTCTCTGTGCTCCCATGACAAGGTAGCAGTTGGAATATCACATGCAAGGTGCAAATGGCCCGACTTCTGCTACAAGTCAACGGAAGTTAACCTCAGTTGGCAAATACAAAGCAGCATTACTTGTTTTTCATTACAATGTAATTTAAGTCAGCATCCTCTGACAAGTTAAAATTATTTAAATATGTACCTTCAAAGTGAGCTTAAAATGGGTTTCCAGTGTGTTGTAAAAGATTTTTTTTCCCCCTGGGAGGGAATTGGAGATAAGGGAAGAACGTAATCTTAAAGAGCCTGGCTTTGAAGCTCCAAACAGGTTTTATTCCTCTATTCTTGAGGAGTTTGGATACCTGTTGATTACTTTTAGAAAGCTCCAATACCTTAATATCTACAATTAAGAAAGTTGTAAGAATATGTAATGTTTACTGCACAAAAATCCCTGCAACAGGATTAATTCTAAAAAAAAAAAATCCAGTTTGGATCAAATTTTGTGAACAGGCCAGTCAAATTCCAATACAATCCATGCACTTCAGCATAACTGTTGCCCACTCGTGCAGCATTAAGATTATTCCTTGCATGTGTCATCATTAGTCTTCCACTTCAAGTAATACAAATCTATTGAGATCATGTAAAGGCTGAATTTCCATTGTTACACACTCACTGGTAGTCTCTTCCTGATTAGTTGCTTTCTTCTTTTCCTTGCAGGATTTAGACTTCTTCTTCTGAAAGAAGTCTGAAGGTACAGCTGATTTAACAGTATGTAACAGATCAAAATAAAGCTTGTCTATCTTTGGAGACAGGCTAAGTAGACTTTCTGCTGAGGGCGATGACTTAAGCTCATGACACAGTCTATGCACAACGGTTCCACTATAAAGCCTGGTCAAAGGAAGAAAATATTTAGAACCTTCTATTTCTATATCCATAAATCTAGGAAAAACATGCTGCTTAATTAAATTGTTTTTTTTTTTTAATTTAAGCCACAATCTCATCCATGATTTATGCTTCTCAGCTATGCTCCTCTGAAGAATGATCGTTTAAGCCAAGGCTGTCCAACTGGTGACCTGAGAGGGGCCAGCACATGGCTTGTGGGCCCCTTCAGCTGCCTCTCCCATTGCTGTGCACCACTGTTCAGCCTGCACAGTGCGACAGTGCAGGACTATGCCCTGCTGGTGTGGTGGGGAAATCTCAGGAGGGCTCCTCCTGGTGCTGGTAGGAAGCAGCAATCCTCCTGGGGGTCCCACTCCTGTAGCATGTGGCCACAGCTGCGCTGAAGCTAGTCCTTATATAAGCTTTTAGAAAAGCTGGCTAAACCAATGCGACAATGTTCTATTCAAATCTAAACTCAGTATGTGCATGATCACATGGCAATTAATAGGGACAATACAGATTTTTAAAAATAGTCTTTTGAAAACAGTAAGCAAAATGTAGAAGTCCTTCAGATGACAGCTACATTTTTTATAAATTAAAATGTTTGTATTTGATCAGAAAAGCTGGATTATGTTACCATTTAGTTGCTGAGAATTTGGGGACATTATTCATATCTTCAAGTTTAACTGCACTGTGAACACTACATGTGAGCAAAGAAATATTTTTAATTTACAGACATAAAGGTGAGTAAGATTACGTGAAGACAAGAATTATGTCTCCACATTTAACAAGTTACAGAACATATTGGACCCCTAGAAAGAGAAATGATTTCCCAGCATGTTGAATATTGTTGAGGATGCTGAATTTAAGTAGAAAGCTAGAATAAACCTGTAATAAGATTTATATCCAGATAGGGCCCTTAAGTTGGATATAAACCCAAAACAGATGCTAGAAATAAGCTGTGAAAGTATTTATGCTATCAAGTGTGTGACTATCCTGCAATACGTTGTATAAACCATACTGCTACAATGCAACTGCTTAGCATCTCGCTGTAAAGTTCCAGATGATTTCCACATGCTTTTTAAAGTTTAATTCTTTTTCAGATTTTCAGTTTGTACCTTTATCTTCACAAATTACTTTGCTCATTCTTCCAGTTGTTTGCTCAGTTTTTGGTACATGCTACTTGAAAGGTTTTAATCTCTCTTGAATATTCTTGATGGCCTCACTAAGCATGTGGGAGATCAGGCCTTAAGCATGCGAATTTTAATGTCACATGATTTCAGTCACGGTAATCTCTTATAAGGCAGTCAGAAAGAGCCACTATATTACATAAGTTGACAACCAAAATGTTGCAGACCATTACAGATCACCCCATATTGCCTGTATTGAAAGAAAACTGTTTTGCTAAAACATTTCAAAGGCGATTGCATTATATCTTCGGTCAAAAATGTATGTAGTAATTATGAAAAGCCAATGTTGCTGAAGCATTAGAAGCTGCTAGCATTTATTAAGTGTCAGAGTGTATTACATAAAAGAAGATAAACTCTTACAACTTCAGCAAATCTATAACCCAAGGAGCTCGTAAAGGCACAGCAAACGTAACACGAGATAACAAAGGAAATAAGATGGAAGAGGGGCATTATACCTGCAACACTTCATAACTCTGTTATGCATTCTTACCTAGTTAGGTCCGGCTCAGGGAGAGGAGATGAGAGTAGCTGGTTGAGATACAATGCCATCTGGAGACAGCACTGCCACTGACAAAATGTGTGGGCTGTATCTAAATCCAGGTCTGTATTCTGCAGTTTCTTTTCCTTCCATTTCAGAAAATGGTCATATGCTACCTTGTTGTCTTGAACATGGAAAACCTCAGGACCTAGAGTTTGAAAAGACAAGCAAGTGAGAGTATTTTGGAGACTTCTGTACGTTCTTCTGTGATAGATACGTATAGACCTCTTGTACTAATAGTTGTATACATGAGCCTTAGAAGAAACTGTATTATTCAAAATATCTTGAATTGTTATTGCTTAAGAACCAAAATCTGTGTGTCTATTGAGAATTCAGTCATCTTACAAGCACACACATTTATACAAGCTGTGGACCAACTTGAAAATAACTAAAAGGTCCCAACTTTTGCCAATTAATGAGAAACAAATGGAAGCTGTATTGTCCATTCTCTCTAGTCCATAACTCCACCTTGGCATGTACTTGCTCCCTCAAATCGGGGATTCCTCTTAAATCTCAGGATGGCAAGTGTCACTTGGTGTCTTTATAACAAATGTAACTATTTCCTCTCCCTGAAAGAACAAAGTTCTCACAGAAATGGAAGAAGTTCTGTATTTAAAGTCTGTAAACTAATTGTGGCTTCCAAATTAGAAAGCATTGCCAATAAGACAGGCAGACAGACAACAAGAGTGCTTTCTGTAAGTAAAGGTAAGTTTAGCAAAGATACATATCCTGGTAACAAAACTTTTCCTATAGGAAGCTGCACCATTTTTTTTTAAACATCTGCATACTAAGTCTGATGATAAACATTTACCCCTCCTTGTAGCCCTTTTAATCTTAAAGTCCCAGTGCAAGCTTTACAAAGGCAAACACCACCTCACAGGGTACATGAATATTATTTATCCATTTAAAGAGGCACAGAAAAGTTAGGTGACCTTCCAAACACAGGGTGAATTGGAAACAGAATTGAGTTTCAAAATTCAAATTCTTCAGCTCTCAACTGCTGGACAGAACCTTGTTTCTGAATAACAATGTAAAACATTTGACTGCTTAGGATGGAGTATAAGTTATTGTTCATTTGTATGGCTGTGGACAAGTTAAGAACAAATAGGGAAAAATTATAACCAGGACACACATCTGCATGTAAACCAAGCATCTAGAATGAAAGAAGCCAAGGTTTAATTCTTTGGAGACCTACCAGGGCTACTTGTTGTCCTCTGCAGTTCTCCAAATACAATTCCCAGAAGTAATGCTTTCAAATGATGCAGTTTCACTATAGGTTCTGAATAACGTGTCCAATAGCAGGTTACAGCAAGAGGGAGCTGCAAGTGGCTGGGGATAGGCTCTAGGATGCTAAATTTCACTCCAAGGGTTTCCAACAGAAGCTTCAGGCGATCTGACATGGGGACCTGCAAAGTGGTCACAGTTTTGGATAAAATAACATGGACATTTTGCTGCATCTGTTTGCACCTAGATTTTCTTTGAAGTCTCTGCCCCAGTTCAAATAAGTTATTTTAGTGTTAAACAGCCAGTATTTTGTTTGATCACTTTTTGTTAAAAATAAGAAAACACTTTAATATTGAAATAATGTAGAGGACTTTTTTTTCTATTTACCAAATTTCAGAGATCTTCTGTGCAGTGCATACTTTTGTCAGGACATGGAACCATTAAAAGAAAATGAGGTTGATGCTTTGTGGTATTTACTATGTAAGGGCTAGGCTTCTGAAGTTGGTGAAGTCAGATGTAGGTGCAGAAATAGGATTTTAAACAATATACATATTAAAAATATGTCCATTTTGTTTATATACCTACATTAGAGCTGAGCACACTTGAAAAAATCTAGTCACCATTGCATATTTAAGTCATTCTGAGCAGGCCCTATCCAAATTGGACAGTGGACTGTTCAGTCTGAAATATTTCAGGGATCTGCACTTGTTTTACTTATATTAAGTGGGGACTCCTACAGTACAAGTTTTGGCTAATATAGTAATTCTCAACCAGGGTGTTGCAGCACCCCAAGATTTCCAAATAGAATCCATAGTGTTAAAAACATTCAGTTGTGGTTCTTTAGAGCTAAAAAACTGCTTAATTTTTTTCCATAATAATAATAATAATAATAATAATAATGTGAAAGCTAAATGCTGGCACATTGTGAGGGGTGCCTTGAGTCTAAAAAGGTTAAGAACCAATGAGCTAATAGATTAGACTATTTTTTAAAAGACCCTATAGAAGTGCAGTAACACTGGTGCATATATCAGTTATACAGTTCTAAAAAAATTATATTACAAAAAATGTGTCCTGATTTAATAAAAGACTAGCATGCTTGCATATACACACCAAGGCCAGATTAAGGTGCTGTAATATCTGTATTGCTTTGGAGGAGGGGGAGTTTGTGCGTCATGAACAGGTATCAAGTTCAGGTCTTTTATATTGATAGCATATAGCCAGCAGTGGACCTAAGTAGCATTTATAGTAGGCTGCTATAATTTAGGGAACAGTTACTTGCTAGTGGAAAACACATTTTGCCAGGATGGTTAAATAAGTCAATGCACTGCTGTAAAAACAGATTCAGCACATTCACTCTGAAAGTCAGAATGGACAACAGGTAAAACCTGGGCCTACAGTATTCAAGATGTGGATTATTTCCAGTTTGCCCAGGAGCAACCTTATGTAACCTCACAATTAAGCATCTTTAAAATGGGTGTGGGAAATATTTCTATTCCTCTTAATGGCAAGAGTTCTGAAGACTTGCTTCATAATAAAGTGCACAGAATTGGCACCTTTAATCCCAGAGCTCAATCTACAGGCTTCCTGTGGAACTTCAACCCCAGCATAGCTTGAAAGGCAGCTTCAGTTGCTGCTTTATTTGGAGCTGTACAAGGAGCTGAAACAGTTGGAGCTTTTGCTATAAAGCTCTCCAGTGCACTCTACTGACCATACGTAATGGATTTTTCTGAAACGTATGTAGTCTGACCAAATCCAAATGAGTTTTCAGGGGGATGGAAAGACACCTCTAAATCCAAGTCTAATCTTCCTGCTTCCCCCAAAAAACAAATAAACACCCCCCCCCCCCCCCCCAATTCTTGTTCCTAAAGCTCTGGCCTACAACATTGGTTTCTGAAGGCTTATATTCAATTAAAACAGGAGTTATAATTGAAAGTTTGGGACAACATTAAATTTGGGCATTACAATCAATTTTGCCTGTACTGACAAGTATTGTCAAAAAATAAATATGTAATATGGAAGAGAGATGCAGTCTCTTTGATTCTTGCAAACCAAAGATCATGAGTCTAACCATTCACTAATGAAGCCTAGTAGTTATCATGAGCAATGCATAGGGAAGGGGCTATGCTGCTGCCCCCCCCCCCCAAATTTCTGTGCTTAAAAATTGGGTGTGGGACTGCAGCCTGGCTGGAGCCAGCATTAAATGGTTGCCCCCCAGCATCAACACTTATTACATGGTACGGTCTTGCTAACAACAATAACCAGTATATCGGGTACACAAGGTGGCTGACTTAGGTGGCAGATATTTTCTTCCTTTCACTTGCATAACATTATTATCCACAACATCTGCTGCCTTAGCCATATACCTCAGTTAACTTGTCCAAAGGGAGATGGTCACTGCAAAACGACACAGGCAGCACTGCAATCTGAACAAATGTTTTCTTAAGGGTTTTCTGGAATCTGTCAAATTCCTGAACAACTGGCAGCTGTGCAGGCAGCTTCGCTTCTCCGCAGGTTTCTGAGTCCTGACCAGCATTCAGAAGCAACCCGTAGATCACCTGCCGGATGGGCAGCGCCACGGCATGAGCGCTCGGTCTTTGCATATTCTCCACCTGAACGTGGAGGAACGTTTGTCTGAGGATCAGAGCGTCTGTCATGAAGGGAGACAGGTCGCCTCTTGCCAGGGCCCCAAGCATCCAGCGGGGCAATTCCAGCTCCCAGCCCACCCGTGACTCATAGCTTCTGCTCTCAAAGTAGTCCTCGAGGTTCCCGTCGGCCTGTTCATACTGGTCCAGGGAGGTATGTAGCAGCTCTCTCACTTGCTCCCTCTTGTGCTCTGGGAGATGGTGCACCACGCTGTCGACTGCCGCAGCAGGGTTGGCGAAGCCTGCCAGCCAGCTCAGGAGCCCACAGATTTGCCTGTGTTTCCTTGCCCCCCGGCGGCGGCAGCAGCTTCGCGTGGGCAGGCGCGCTTTGCAGAGGAAGGTGTCGAGGGCCGGCAGGCGGCCGTGGTCATTGCCGCTCAACAGGGCGAAGAGGGGCAGCAGGGCCTGGTCGAGGCGGCCGAAGTGGGTGCACAGCTTGTCTGCCGAGAAGCAGCGGGCGGGGATGTAGCGCTCCGGGCTGTCTCCGGCTATGTCCCTCCACTGGAAGTGGCCGAGGGGGCAGTAGCCGGCGGGCAGGCGGAAGGTGTAGAAGTCACTGTCGGAGCCGAGTAGTGGGCAGCCCCAGCGCCGGGCCAGTGCCGCCGCGTCGCGGTCCGCCTCGCCCAGGCACTGCACGAAGGGTACCCCCGCGCCCGCCAGCACCTGGCGGAAGGCGTCGCGGGCCAGCAGCGGCAGTGCCGCGCCCCGCGCCCCCCGGCCAAGCGCCGCGGCCGCCTCCAGGCGCTGGCGGGCGCGCTGCCGCCGCGTGGCCAGCTTGGCCTCGCCCGGCTCGCGGCCGCCGTCCAGCACCACGTGCGCGCGCAGGCGGCAGGCGCGCAGAGCCGCGAAGAAGCCGCGCACCGCCCCCGCCAGCGCCTCGTAATCGCCGCCGCGCGCCGCGTCCAGGCCGCCCTCCAGCCACAGGCGGTGGTACAGGCTGCTGCCGTCGATGACAAGGTGCGCGTCGTGCAGGCGCAGCGCCGTGAAGAACTCGCCGTGCTCCTCCACGTAGCGCGTCAGCCCGGGGATGCCCATGGGGGGCGGCCGGCCTGGCGCTGGGGGACCGCGCGCAAACCGCAGGGGACACGGCCCTCCTCGCGCACTGGTGCGCAGGCGCGGGACTGTGACGTCAGCGAGCTCCGAGGAGAGGAGCAGGAGGAGCAGTTTGGTTTTGTCAGTTGCTGTCGCGGCCCCACCCCCGAAGCGCCCTATCCTTCCGACGGGTCCCAGCCTGCCCCGGGCTCTATTTCCGGCTGGCGGGACCGGGGGGTGCAGAAAAGGAGCCCGCTCCTGGGCAGCGAAGGTTGCTAGGGACCGGATGTTGCTTCCACGTTGGGCTGCGTCACGTGACCTCGGCTAGCTGCCATAGCAACGGCGTTCCCGCGCTTGTCACGTGATCAGCCGGGCTGACTTCCCAGTGGCTCGGCCAGAGCGCTCGTTTCCCGTCGGGCTGCGCACGGCGTTTCCTAGCAACAGAGCCCAAACATAGGGCGGCGGGAGCCTTGGCAGCCGGCTGGGCTGGGCTGAGACCCCTCCCCCTTCCCCACGGGGCCGAGCCAGGGGCGGGGCCGTGCCAGGTAAGTGGCCCGGGGCGGCGGGGGTAATGGGTGTTAGTGGGAGTTCTGTTGTGGAGCAGGCGCCGCGGGACTGAAAGGTAAGTCTCTCCACACACACCCTCCCCCCGGCCTGCTTCTAGCTCCCCGGCTGCCTGTACGAGGGGCACAGGGCAAGGAGGGTCAACCTGCCTACCCAGGGCTGCTGCTCTTCCCCGGGCTGAGCCTGCCCAGAGAGCAGCAGCTGTGGTAGTGGTGGCTATGCAGACAGGTTAACCCCCCCCCCCCGCCTGTTCCCCCAGGACAGACGGTGCAGGCAGCCACTAGGTAAGCAGGGGGGAAGTGGGGGTGCAGCGAGAAGGGGCCTGGGGAGGGGAGCAGGGAGCCTGATGTGGCCCAGTGGGGTGTTTACACTAAGGTGTAGTCTAGAGCTATGGTTCTCAGCATTTTTTGTATGAGGACCCATGGCTGGTCCTAACCCAGTACCCCTCACTCCCGACCTGCTGCCCTCCACCCCAGTGTGTGGGGCAGGGCGTGGGTGCGTGTGAAGCATGGGGGGGCCCCAAGCAGTCTCTTGTAAGCTGGAGGGGCTGGAACTCTGCTAGCCTGCAACAGAAAAGCTATGGCTTCCCATGTTTTTCTCTTCTAAAGGAGAATCCATTTTTAAAGCTTGTCTATGACCCTTCCATATACTCTTGTGACCCACAGGTTGAGAAATGCTGGTCTAAAGTGGCTACACTTTAATGTAACACGAGCTGGGTAGCACAGATCAGGAATAATCTTGCCCTGGAATGGCTTAATTTTGAGCCAGGTAACAAGCACTTAAAACCATTTTCAGGTGTTAAATGCTCCAGGAGCCACCCAAAATCACTGTGTAATAATGAGACCCTACATCACATAGGCAGACACCCTGGGACTTTCATCCCCCAAAAAAGGGGGGAAAATCTTGTAGGTAAGACTGATAGGCCTCAAGCCCAAACAGATTTGGTTGTCGGCAATCCCTCAATTTGAGGATGACCCCTACCACAGTACATGGATGGATTTCAAGGTTATTGAAGAGTCCAGTCCCTGAGCCATTTAAGTTGCAGGTCTTTCAGCAGTGGGGAGTAGGCTGCAGGCTGGGGAGTCTTCTCTTTTTCCTTCCTCTACCCCTTCTTGTCTGCATTGAAGGCAAAACAATTTACCTCGAAATGGCTGTAGTGCCATCTCTTACTAAATTGATTTAGTAGGATCTTAAAAAAGGGGTGTCATGAATAAAAAGAGTGTGTATAAATAACAAAAGGTCAGCAAAGAAAGCTTTGTTGTGGAGGTCAGAAAGTGCAGGGGTAAAGTGAGATTTCCCACAATCAAGGTAAGTTCAGTTGTGAAAGAAATTAAACAATAAGAGTTTCTTTAACTATATATCTAAGAAGAGAGCAAGGAAAGAAGAAATGGGATTGCTACATTATAAGTATAGGGCTCTATAGTAAAGATGGGGTGGGGAATAAAGGTAATCCATATATAGAGTGAAAACTAACTTTGCCTCCACCTTGAGGACACTGTAGAACACAGAATCAAAGGCTAATAGGAATGTGTGTGTGGAGGTAGAAATTATTCTAGCTAGGGGAAAGGCAATATTTAAAGAGTTTAGTGGACTCAAGTTGTGGGGACTTGTTAAGCTTTATTCCAAAATACTGCAAGAACTAACATGAGAGACTGCAAGTATGGTAGCAAGAGCTTTTAATTAATCCCTCAAATTGTAGAAAGATTTATTATATGACTTGAGCATGGGGGAAAAAAAAAGCCTATATTTAAGAAAAGAAAAATGATCCAGGCAACTGCAGTATCATTAGTCTGATCTCAATAGTATTCAAGACTTCAGAATAAGTTTTGAAGGAAAGAATAATTAAAGTCATAAATGGGACAGGCACCATGGGTTTACTGCAGGTAGATTATGCCAGCCTTATCTGATATCTTTAATAAGATAATTCACTCTTTCACAGGACAAAAGTCATAGAGCTAATGTATCTGGACTTTAGTAAAACATTTGATGCACTGTTTTGTGGAAAATTACTAGTTGAAATGGAGAATATGGGGATCAGTACCAGAAATATATGGAGGATAAAATAGTGGAAAAAGGGAAGATGACAGTCAGTTCCACTGAAAAGGAAATTGAGTGGATTTTTTTCAGGGTGAAACCAACTTTATTTGATATTTTCACTAAGGATCTTGGCACAAGTAAAAGTATGCTAATGAAATATGGTGATAATATAGAGTTAAGAAGTATTATCAATACAGAGGAAGATCAGACTATTATGTGGGAAGAAATGAATGATGTTGAGGACTAGAGTAATAGAAACAGGATTAAATTTACTAGTATAATATGCAAGATGATATATCCTTAGGGACTTGTGCTATAAATGGGAAGCTTGTCAGTTGGAAATGAGGAAAAAAAGTAGAAAGCCATGGGTATGTTAGTGGACCACAGATTGTGACTAAGCCATTGATAGGATGCAATTGAAAAGGGCAAATATGACCAGGTCTACATTGCAAACTTAACATGAGTGGCAGTGGTACCCTTAAACACATGCTACCTCTTGAACTGGAAGGGGATGGGCTATTTTGTCGCTGTCACTAGTGGTGCCAGTGAAAGCATGGCTTGTGGTATTAGGAAGTATCAGGTGAGGTCCAAGAACAAATGAGTTCCATAATAAGCTTAGGTTGGAAATTAGAATAAAGTTCCTTACCATTACAGCAATGAGGTTCTGAAACAACCTTCCCACAGGTGTAATGAGGAGTAAGAAACTTAAGATCCATCTTAAATGTATTTAATACATAAGTGAAGGGAATTATATAGCATGATTACTTGGAGTGGATGACTCAGAAATTCCTTTTCAGCCCTGTGTTCTTACTAGCAACACTTGGATACCTCAGCCTTGGTGTAAAACGCTGATTAAGAGCGAATGGAATTTAAGCTTAGGGCTGGAATTATGTGCTGGATTCATGTGTTCACTTTATCAAGTGCAGCACAAAAAGCATATTTTGTGGAGGGCAAATGATGGACAGAGGACTTGAGCCACCCTTCGCATCTTCCTGATTCTGGACAGTTGTGACTTCTGGATTGATTAGAACTGTTCAGGATGTCTGTGTACTGCCTTGCAGTGTATTTTGGGCACTTCTTTCCCTCACCAAACTCTTACTGTCTCAGGTCCTGACAGCTGTGAGGATGGAATTATAGGGGACCCATTCCCCTATTCTGGACCCATTCTTGCCTAGTGGAATTCCCTGAAGAGACATTTTACCCGTTCTTTGCCCTTTCTGTGGTGATCTAGGTAAGAGGGCATCATAACGGCTTTAGGGTATGTCATGATTTGACCCTTTGTGCAGAATACGTAGAAAGAGGTGATGAGAGAAAGTCAGAGTAGATTAAGCTGCTGATTGCACGCAAGCTTTGACTGTCTGGTCTTTCTGTGTCACAGCCTGAGCAATATAACAATTATGAAGATTTCTGTGGCACTCAAGTAGTCTTTGCTAAAGTATACTCACATAAAATATACCCACTTAAGAAGCTGATCGTGATGTAGTGTAACTATGGACTGCAAGGTGCTGGTGGCTTACTGGTGCTGGTGGCTTACTAGTGCTGCTGGCTTCTCCCTGGCTCCCAGCTGTTTCTATGGGTGTTCTTTATGAAGGAAAGAGATACCCATGAAAGCAGAACTTTTTCATTTTAAAACAGTTTTTCATACATTAATTAATCAGCCTCAAGGGAGGCAGGTAAAGAAAAGATATTGGCCTCATTTTATAAATGGAGAAACAGAGCTTGTGACATACCCGAAGACACAGGAGAAGTTAGAGCTTTGTTTAAAACTTAGCTGTGTTGAAAACTTAGACTTTGTCTTTTGTTCGGATCCCTAGACCATGCTTTTCTCAAAGAGGCTGTAGATACTAGCACACTATACTAAAGTACTTCATAGGCGTCTTCCACAACATGTTTCATCTGTATATTTCAAGGCACTCTACAGAGAACGAATCTTTATTTCGATTTTACGCATGAGAAACCAAGCCACAGAGAGGTGGAGTGTCTTGTTTTAGGGCACCTAACAGGTGAGTAGCAGAGGTGGGGATGGAAATACAATCATGCGTCCCAGTCCAGTAGCTAAAATTGCATCATGAAAAATTGTGAAGCATTTGGAGAATAATGGTGGCTATGCAGTTACTTGAGAGAGAAACTGAGTTATGTTGTTGAATCTCCTGAGAGTTGCTGGGCTTTTCTCTATCGTTCCTGTATGTTTGTTTATTATTTTTAAATATTCATCTTTTCCAAAAAATATTCCATGTAGGACTTTTTTTTTGTGCAAAATAATAGCATAGAAACATTGTCTTGTCAAGAGAAAAACTCACTGAAAATATGTAGAATTTATAGGGACAGAAATTTAGCATTTAACTTTTTTTTCCCCTGCCCACCTAAACTGTGTCCTTTCATGCTTTGTAAAACAGATTAGGAATTATACAGATAGTAGATTATTTAACCATTGTACTTTGCTTACATTTTGCTTTACAAAACTAATTTTTGTCATGGTTGGTATTTGAAGGAGGATATAGAATCAAAGGGATGTTTTTTTTAATGTTTTTACTTTTTAGGAGAAAAGATGGTACATAATTTGCACCATTATGAAAATGACTTACAGTAATCAAGTTGGCTGCATTTCATACTGTAGTAACAATGCCAAGTTAAACCCATTGGCACAGAATATGCTAGTATTTCTGCAGATGGGTGTTTACAATAGTTTCATGCATGCAAAATATTATTATAAAATACAGAATCATAATCCTTATTCTGGTGCTGGAATGGCTAGATACAGAAAACTGCTGCTTGCAGCCAGGTATTATGCAGCCTTTACAATTAAATATTCTTGTTTCACTTCACCCAGTAAGTGAGATTTTATATACGCAAAACATTTTGATGCTGCTGTTAACGAATTAAATGGTGGTTACCTTCACATAGGAAATCAAAAAATGTCTTCAGGAAGTTATAATGCTAACAAGATCTCATGTTAACTCTTTTCACTTCATAGGATCCTGAAGGTCTTTATTATGGAAAAGAAATATATATATGGCATTATGAACATTAATGATGCTTTAGAAATGGGAAGTGGAACATGGCTCCTATCTCCAACAGTTTATAATCTGTAATCCTTGTTTTACAATTGAAAATCACGTCAGCAGAAGGGTATCTTTTTAGTTCTTAATTCTGCAGAATTAGGGATTAAAACAAGAAATGCAAAGACAAATGAGTCTCAGGAGAGTGATTGAGAAAATATTATTAGTGAGAAGGAGAAAGGAGAGACAGGAAGGTTTCTTGAAAGAAGTGGATTTAAATATATTAACCTTAGCTGAACATAAATTAGCCTATTAATTTATCTGCCATTGCAATGGGAGGATATTAGCAGTGCCTTTGTCTCCCCTGTTCTTTGCTTGCAAGAAGCTGTAGGGTATTTTTGGTTTTGTCTTCATAATATGGTCTATGATTGTGGTGTGTTGAAAAGGATGGTTTTTAGGATGCTTTGGATAGTTATCTGTGGATGCAGGGGACTAGACTCAATTAGGGATGTGAAAGGTGAAGTGATTAATTGTTTAACCAATAAGTGGAGTGATAACTGGTTAGTTTACCAGTTATCCTTTAGCGCCAGGTGGATGCAGTCTGGCAGGGAAGCTGGGGAGAGAAACCGCATGGTCCACAGCAGGAATCAGAAAGCAGGAAGGTGGCCAGGAGGGAGGAGTGAGCCAAAGGGGAGGGGAGAGGGGGACTAGTATGGTCCTAGAGCCTCAGAGGAAAACAGCTAGCAGCCTAATGGCTCATCAATTAAGTGATTAGCTGCTCCCTCACAGGTGCTCCCTGGCCGGGTTTAGAGGTGCTGTGGTATCAATTAATCGCTTAATTGATACAATTAGAGGAGGGTAAACAAATATTTTTTAAGATGATGTTTACATTTAGACATCAGCAAGGCCTTCAATTCTGTTTCCCATGAGATTGTCTCAGTTAAACTGGAGGGTACTGGCCTAGACCAGTCCACAGTGAAGTGGGTTGGCTACTGACTTGGAGGCCGATCCCAGAGAGTTGTAATTGATGGGATGGCCTCATCCTGGAGGGTCTTCTCCAGTAGTGTCCCCCAGGAATCAGTGCTTGGGCCTGTGCTCTTTAAAATCTTTATCAATGACTTGGACGAGGGTGTGGAAAGTGCAATGATTAAGTTTGTGGATGACACCAAGCTGTGGGGAAATGGGGGCACATCAGAAGATGGGGATAGGTCATCAGGGAAATGATGCTAGTTCTGGAATGTGGCAGCAATACTAGTAGGTTAAAGACAGGAAGTGAAGGACAATAGCATACCCATTTGAACCCTTGGGAGGGATTTTTGGTGTGCAGCATGCAATTATGTTTGTTCTTGCAGAACAGATTATATGATCTTTTAACAACTGCATGAGTGAACATCTCTGTTTCATATCCCCCACTACCCTTTTTTGCTGAGGCATTTATTTTGTACAGCCACAGAGATCTCCCCACCTATTAAATTGACAGTGCGCCTTTTATATTATCTAAAGTTTCAATTTAAAATCTACCACCCAAGCCTTAATGAGCAGTGAGCCTATTTAACTTGTTTTAAGTGGCAAGTTGACACTTTTGGGTATATATTACAATTAACAGTTTGAATATTTAAGTGTTTTTTTTTGTTTTTTGTTTTTTTTTTTGGGCCTAGGTGTTTTCTTTTGAATATCAGTGGAATCACAGGAGCATTATTAAGGAGGCTTGAATTTGGAAGATACTTTTTAGGGAATTAAATGTAATCTCTCTTACATGGAGCAATGCTGAAATTCCAAGAAGCTGTTCTGCATGTCAGTGTTTCCAGATCTATTTCCACCTTCTCAGATACCTTGATTGCCAGAAGGTACATTCTTCAGAAGAAACTTGGCAGTGGAAGTTTTGGGAAAATCTATCTGGTTTTAGACAAGAAGGCAAAACAAGGAGAAGAGTTGTAAGTATGGATTATATAAAAATCAGTTGTTTTTAATGTATTTATTAAAAAATGGACCACATTTCTATTCTAATTGTCTTGTGTATATATGTTTTTTGTTTTGTTTTCATCAGTAACTCATTACTAATGAAACCAAATTCAGAGGCATACTCCCCCCTTCCTCCTCCTCCATCCTTATTGATGATTATAAATAAGATTAGCCTTAACACTGAACTGGGCACTTGAGTTTGGTACTTCACTACTTACAGGTCTTTGGTCAATATATTTTATAGTCTTCAAACTCAAGTCAGTTTTAATTTAGATACCCTCATCTCCATATCCAAGTGCTTCCTAAATAACAAAGTATTTAAGTGCCTTCCAGATACTAGAAGGGACTATATCTAATGAATTGCTAAAATTAAAAATGCCCAGGGTTAAAGTGACAAGAAACTATTTACCACTTAGTTAACATATAAGCTTTTTTTTCTTTTTTCAAGCTATATATGAGTTTGTGGTAACTGCATAGGGGAATATTTTGCCTTTCTGACCAACATGATTTTGAGCCTGTCTGAGAAGAAATGACAAGGAGTATTAACATTTTTTGAAGATTTTTCTATTCTACACTCTACCAAAATTGCTTGCTCTGAGCTATACAGAAAAACGTTACACAAGTTCTTTCTTGAGGGTGTCTATTAAAACATGCAATAGTTTAAAAGATTTTCATTTGTGTTCAGTTTTCCTGATAACAATAACAACTACACAATACAATATTTTCTCACATACCGTGCACCCCAGAATAAGGCATGCACCTTATGTTTCAGGACTGGCCTTTGAGCTGCACGGAACTGTTTCAGGAAGGTTCCAAGAAGAAAATATTTTTTCAGTGACTAAGGGAAAATAATCCCTTCATCCCGCTCATGATCACACTTCATCACGGGTTTAATGGAGCAGCTTCCCTCTTGTATACCCCTACTGTAGCCATCACCAGATTTAAATGTGGGGCAGCAGCAGCCAGTGGCTGTTCTGTTAACCCTCTAGCCTCTGATCGTGTTCGGTTTCTCCCTCAGCAGCAGTGTCTGGCCTGTTAGCAACTTAAGGGCATCACTTTCAACAAAGTAAAAAGGGGGAGAAAAGCAAAGTAGCCCTGCATATGCTGGATAAGGGGCAGTACAATGAGCATGTTGGGCTACTTTGGAACAGGAACATGTGATATGTGAGAAAATACAAGTACTTAAAACTTGTTATAAAATGCAAAGAGAGAGAGCAAGAATCCTTAATGTAAGAGAGTGCAACCACTGTGTTGTGTAGCTCTATAATAATGTGGCTTCCAATTAAATGTGGCCTCTATAACATTCAGGATGGGGGGGACAAAAGAATGAAGTAATGAAATCTATCAATTCTTCCTTTTTCTTTTATGGGCTTTCTTCTTCAGTTTTTTCTTTGTGGTCTATATAATTTGACTATGTTTTTATGCTATGTCCACCACTGTAAGATCTGTAAGACCCCCCCCCCCCCCTTGTCATCCCAGAGCCTGCTCCTCCTGTCTTGATGCAGCAGCAGCAGAAGCTCAGGCCCGCTGCTCCTCTTCCCTCCCACCACAGCGGACCAGCTCCTCCCCACCCTCAGGTCTGCTCCTCCCCATCACAATGGTTGGGAAAGGGAGAGTGGGCCCAGACCCCAAGTAGCAAGAGGGAAGGGGGAGCACGCCCAGATATGGGGGGCACATGGGGCTCCATTTCCTCACCCGCCCACCTCCCCCTCCAGTCATTCTTGACGGGCAATTGACTAGTATGTATATATATTTACAATTTTAAAGAAGTTTGGAAGCCTACCTGTGTCTCAATCATTATAATAAAATAAATCCTAAATACCTGTATATTTTTGGCATTTGGTTTTGGCTTTTTTATCATGGAAAATCAGAGCTTCCTCTGCTCCATTTGCTCACCATGACGTGGGTCCAGCTATAGCTGTCCCTCCCACTGCTTTGTGACACTGAGCAGCCCTGATATGCTGGTGCCCCTCACTTCTGACCCACAGCCCCCTACTCCCTCCAAGTCTGCTGGTGCCCCTCTGCCCCAGCCTTTCAAGGTGGGGGGGGATGTGTTTTGGGCAGGGAGGGGTGCCTGACCATAGGCAAAATGTTGGGAGAGTATTGGGGGGGGGTACTTACATGTCCCCTCACACTTGTGCGCCCACAGTGGGCACAGGGCTGCAGCCTGGCCAGACTGGCACAGGCAGGAGCGGTGTCCATGGTCCAATGGGAGGGACTCAGTGTGGGAGGGCAGAACGGGGCAGCATGACTCGCTGCCACCAGCACCCACGTGCCAGCCATGCCACCAGTGGCACAAGGAGTAACAAGCTGGTAGGGTCCTCACTGCCATCGCCTCCTCCCACTGCCAGCCACTCGTAGGCTGGGCTGCAGCTCCACTCCCACTGCCACGGCCTGGCTGCTGCTGCCACTCCCCTCAGGCCACCCACGCTGCCTCCCACCCCACCTTCCCTGTGAGGTACAGCTGTGGCCTGAGACGAGGGTACATAGTGAGCAAAAGGAAGGCACAGGGTAACACAGGGCCCCTGCAGGACAAATCAGGTCAGTTGGTGGTTGATGCAGGGAAAAAAACGGAGCTCTTCAATGAGATCTTTGCTTCAGTATTCCTAAATATTGACCAAGACAATTCCCCCACCTTGAACATAGACAAATATCCAAAAGGCACCAGACAGCAAGAAGTTAGTGCTGACTTAGTTAAGGAGCACTTGGAAGGGCTGGATGGGTACAGGTCAGCCGGCCCAGATGACCTCCATCCACGGATGCCGAAGGAATTGGTCATTGTCATAGCTGAGCCACTGGCATGGCTGTTTGAGCACTCATGGTGCTCTGGCCAGGTCCCTGAGGACTGGAAAAGGGCCAACATGGTGTCCATTTTTAAGAAGGGGAGAAGGGTTGAGCCAGGTATCTTTAGGCCAGTCAGTCTTACCTCTATCCCTGGGAAAATACTGGAAAAAATCATCAAAGAGTGCATTTGTGAGGGCCCAGCAGAGGAAACACTGAAAGGAAACTAGCACGGGTTCATCACAAGTATATCCTGCCTGACAAACCTTATAGCCTTTTATGACCAGGTCACACACTGCCTTGACACAGGAGCTGAGGTTGATGTCATCTACCTGGATTTTAGGAAGGCCCTCAACACAGTTTCGCATCCTATTCTCATAGGGAAGCTTACGGGCTGTGGAGTGGATGCCTACATAGTCAGGTGAGTGGCTAACTGGCTTAGAGACCACACCCAGAGAGTGGTGGTGGACAGGTTGTTCTTGGCCTGGAAGGAAGTGGACAGTGGGGTCCTGCAGGGTTCGGTCCTTGGACCGGTGTTATTTAATATCTTCACCAACGATTTGGATGAGGGTGTATAGAGCACCCTTTCCAAGTTTGCAGATGATATTAAGTTATGGGGCAAAGTTAACACACCGGAGGGCAGGGAGCAGATACAGGCCAACCTGGACAGATTGGATCAATGGGTGGAACGAAACAGGATGCAATTCAACAAAGATAAATGTAAGGTACTTCACCTAGGAAGGAGGAATCCCCAGCACACCTACAGGTTGGGGGGTGACTTCCTCAGCAGCTCAGAGGCTGAGAGAGATCTTGGAGTCATAGTTAACTCCAAGATGAACATGAGCCAGCAGATTAACAAGGCCAATCGCACCTTGTCGTGCATTAGCACATGCATGACCAACAGATGAAGGGAGGTGATGCTCCCCCTCTACGCCACATTGGTCAGGCCGCGGTTGGAGTACTGTGTCCAGTTTTGGGCGCCGCACTTCAAGAGGGACATGGAGAATCTGGAGAGGGTTCAGAGGAGGGCCACACACATGATTAGTGGCCTCTGTGAAAGACCCTACAAGGGGAGGTTGAGAGATCTGGTTTTCTTTAGCCTTTACAAGAGATGGCTGAGGGGTGACCTTGTAGCCACCTATAAGTTTATCAAGGGAGGACAGCAGGGAATTGGTGATGCATTATTTACCAGAGTGCCCCAGGGAGTAACTAGGAATAATGGGTGCAAACTAGTGGAGAGTAGATTTAGGTTGGACATTAGGAAGAATTTTTTTACAGTAAGGGTGGCCAGGATCTGGAATGGGCTTCCAAGAGAGGTGGTACTATCACCTAACTTGGAGGTCTTCAAGAAGAGGCTTGACAGTTACCTGGCTGGGGTCATCTGACCTCGGTTCTCTTTCCTGCCAGGGGCAGGGGGTCGGACACGATGATCCATTGTGGTCCCTTCATCCCTCATAGATTATAGAGTCGGATTTTGGCAGCAGCCGGGCCATGGTGGCAGGGCAGAGCCACAGCCTGGCGTGCAAGTGGCTGGTGGCAGGACAGCGTAGTCCCCCTGGCCCATTACTCCCTGTACTGCTGGGAGTGCAGCTGGCATGGGGGTCCTGGCAGTGGCAGCAGCAGCAATGAGTTTTGTCACCCCACTCTGCCCTCTTGTGCTGGGTCCTGTCCACTGGGCCACAGAGGTGGCTCTTGCCTGTTCCAGTCCATCCACACTGCAGCCCCATGCCTCCTGTGGGTGCAGAGATCTGTTTGGGCATGTTCCTCCCCCCCACAACCCCATGGCTGTCCAACGCATCACCTATGCCCCTTCCCTCCCACCCCACTGCATTGCCTATGCGCCCCCATCAACTTACCTGTGGGGGGCTGTGGGTGCTGCTGTCCATCATGCTGCCTGTCTGCCATGTGCATGCGCATGCAATGCACCCTGTCTGATTGCCCTTCTCCCATTCCATCCAGTCCCAAGCAGCCCCTTGCAGGCTCAAACTCTGCTGGCCTGCAAGGGGAAACCCACAGTTTCTCATGTTTTTCTCCTTTAAAAGAGAAAATCTGTGTTTTTTCCGTGGCAAATGGAAAACCCAGATCCCTGCTGATCAAGCACTCCTGAATCTGGTAGGAGTTTTGCCTTTGACTTTTGTGTGCACGGAAGTCGCACAGTGTATTTAGACATCTGTTTTGTTGTATTTTATTCCTATTTATACTTGGACATAAAAAAAAAAAAGTTCTCTTTCCAATTCAAGTATGTTATAATTGTATGTAAATAATAAATAAAAATTTAAGGAGTTAATATTCTGAGGATTTAAGCTACAACTGGGAACCGGGCTAGCATGGGTGCTAAGGTGCATGGTTGGCAGCTTAGAGGCCACAGCAGAAGCACTCATGGCACAGCCCTGTCAGATTCCAGCGAATTTGTGATTTCTGCTAAATACCTTGTCACGAGGGCACGAAAAAGGAAAGGAAGCTGCAAGTTAGTATGTTGTTTGTCTCAGTGTTTTGCTGTAAAATTGTACATTCATGACGTAATTATTTAATAAATATATGTAGCTGAGACCATTTTTTCTCTTTCTGTTTTCCTCACCTGTGTGCTCTTGTCAATATGCTTTGTGTTTCTGGTAAGTTCATCTATAGTTGGCAGCAAAAATTTCAATGACATGAAATATGCCCTTTTTAAAAAAATCAAAAATATTTTGCAGACTTTTTTTCCCCCTTAAATACTGTGGTTAGCTTATTGTAATGAAGAACAGATTTTATTTGCAGCTGTTATGATGTATACCAAGTGTTGGGACCTCTACACATTACAGTAAAAGCTGTGTTAACTGGCATTTTACTAACCAGAATACTCTATTAACTGAAAGTTTCCCCAGTCCTGCACTGCCCAGGGGGGCCTGGAGGTGGGGACCAAAGCAGAGCCAGCTTCAGCTGCACTACTGGGCTGGAGGAACTAGAGCCCCCGGGACTCCCATGCCTACCCTGCCAGGTCCTGCACAGGTTTGTTTACTTAAAGGGATCTTCAACTGACTGCAGTATTCTTTGCTTGTTCTTTGTAAAGTACAGAGCTGTATATAGTTATACTAACAAGATTGTATAAGATAAATTAGTCATTAAATCCTCTGTTTTTATTTTTTGTTACTTTTTTAACTCCTTTTTTTACTTGTAGGCTTTAGCAATTAAGAAAGTTACTGCTTTTAGCAGCCTTTATTATACAGTTCTGCAATTCACTGTTGTACCACATGGAGGCATAAGAGTACTGCAGTTGTTCTTCTTAACCACAGCTGAACTTCTTTTGTTAATAGTGGATTCATTTAACTACCCCTCATTTCATTACACAAGAGATAAAAAAATATTTAGCACTGCTATACATTTCTCCTATCGCATATAAATGCTAACATGAAAGTTTAAATGATATTTCAGGGTAGAATTTAGTTATTTAAGAATGTGTCCCTTTTCAGTTATTTCATACAGTGGTTTTATATATAACCACCATATATGTGAGTGGGTGTGTACACACAAGTATATATGGGTGTGTATATGTATTGTGTGCGTGTATATGCTTATATAATTTTGGAGATTAAAAGACTCAGGTTTTTTTTGATCCATCATAATGCTCTCAAAGCACTACTAAGATTGTTGAAATGACTGGTAAACAAAATAGATTTATTTTTCCTTGTGCATTTCATTTAAAAGAGAAAATCCCCAAATGACCTGAGTGGAATGCAACAGATACAGTATATGGTACACTAAGTGATTTCTTTTCCAGTTTGAAAGTAGCATTGAGAATTTGTCTCTCTCTTTTTTTTCTCTCGCACCTGTCACTGGAGTTTGAGCATGCAGTCCTCCAGTGGACAGTGCTTGCCTTCCAGGCATATTGGGCAGTTCAGGGGGTGCTCTGCAGTGTTGAGGGTGACCATTTAGTTCTCGCGCTGTGATACTGCTAGTCTTTTCCCAGGGTAGAGGCAGGGGTTTCAGCAGGCTGATGTATTGGATTTTTTATATTTCGACTGTGAGGGCAGGCCTTGTGGGCCAAAGGCCCAGGCTCTGTCTGTTGTACTTGGGTCCCTGCATGGGCAGTGTTTTATTTATTTGTTGGATTGTTACCCCCTTTTTCCATAATACACTTGTATAAAAAGTAGTCTGTCTGTCAGTCAGAGGCCACCTACTTGTTTTCCTTCCCATACTGGGTGGCCAATGGGGGTATCATCTGCTTGGCCAACTTCTTACTCGGCTAGGCTAAAATGGCCACCCTCAAGAGCTGCCGGAACCGTCTTGCCAGGGCTGGCTTAGGTGGCACCCTGCAGCTCTTCCAGTTTTTGGTATGGACACGCCTGTCGCTGGAGTTTGAGCATGCTGTCCTCCAGGAGATGGTGCATGCTTTCCAGGAACGTTGGGCAATTCAGGGGGTGCTCTGCAGTGTCAAGGGTGGCCATTTAGTCTTACACTGTGATACTGCTAGCCCCTTCCTGGGGTACCAGCAGGGGTCTCAGCAAGCTGATGTTGCACTAGATATTTTTCTTTTTAGATTGTAAGGGCAGGCCTTCCGGGCTGAAGCCCCAGGCCTCTGTCTGTTGTATCAGGTCCCCCACATGGGCCATATTTTGGGGTTTTTTTTGTTGGATTATTACCCCCTTTTTCCTTTAAACCTTTATAAAAGTCTTTCTGTCTTTCTTTCTGTCGTGCATGTCAAACTGGAAAAGAAACCTGTAAACTGTTGTATTCCCTTTGGGTCATTTGGAGACATTTTCTTTCAGAAACGCACAAGGAAAATAAGCCTATTTTGTCCTAGTCATTTCAACGAGCTTAGTGATGCTCTGAGAGCATTCTGATGGATCAGAATTACTGAACCTTTTAATCTCCAAAATTACCTCCATGGAGTAGCATTATATTTTTATTACTTCATAGCTGATCCATGGCTTAGTGAGATATAGGAATTAGAGAAAGCATGAAATCAACTACAAGTTGCTAATAATTTTCAGGGAACATTTGTCATGCCTGGCAACAGTCTAAATCGCTGTGGGAGAGCATAGAAATGAACTCTGAGATTACAGATTTCCAAGGAGAGCTGAATCTCAGCTGTAGATGCAGCTGTTGATCAAGCATGTCTTAGTGTGTTATGAAGCACAGAGCCTAGAGAAATATTTAACAGAGCACTACCTAAGCCTGTTTTTGTGGACTCTCGGAACAGTTTGCAGAGGCTTCTAGGAAACTAATTTCAGGCATCTTGAATATTCCTTCTCATGCCCCAAGGGCTCCTTTTCAGAGCTGACATTGGGGTTTAATTTTGGCTTGGGAGAGAGGGGATTGGCTCTTTAGATAATGTTAACTTGGTTCATTTTGTATAAAAAGCACATATGTGAAAATTTTCAGGTCAGCACCAGATTCCTGCTGTCATCATCATCACTAGCAATCCCTTGCAGTCAAGGATGATTATCTTCCATGATTATCTTATCTGTGGGTCTGAAGAGGGTGAGGGTGGGATGCTAACGTTGTTGCATTTGTTTTCCCACTGGATTTGAAAGATCTTGCACAGGCAACATTGGTACTCCTCCAGTGACTTGAGGTGTCCCCACTCCAGTACATTGTCCACGTTTCAGCTCTGTACAGTAAGGTAGAGGTCACTACTGCTTGATAAACCATGAACTTGATTTTGAATATGATGTCTTGATCTTTGAACACCCATTTCTTTAGGTGTCTGCAGGCTGAACTTGCACGTTTGAGGCAATGCTGGATTTCTTTGTTGATGTCAGCTTTCTGTGAAAGATGGCTGCCGAGGTATGGAAAATACTCTACATTCTTCAGTCTCACTGTAAATCTGAATTACCAGAGCAAGAGACTGCTCACTAAGAGCTTGTTGACAGTAGACCTTAATCTTTTGAACATTAAGCATTTTCTTGTATGCCTTGGAAAAGACATCAATGATTGCCTGAAGACCTGCTTCCAAGTTAGCACACACTACAGCATCATTAAAGCACTGGAGCTCAATGATTGTGGTTGGGGTAGTGTGGCAGAGCACTGTTAGTGCCTGCCACTTTAAGGGCCAGAAGACAGCAGCCGGCAGGTGCCTGATTAGGGCAGCCATTTTAGATTCAGGGCTGTCCATATAAACGGGGCATTTTGCTGCTGGGAGGAGGCAACAATATCACCTGGCTGTAGGGCTGCTGGTATCATCTGGAGGTAAGGGAGGAGCTGTAGGGGATGGTCAGGAGGCTCTTGGTCCTGGGCATGACCTAAAACTGCACCCTGCTGGGAGTGGGTGGCCTGGTGGGGCTCTCAGTGGTGTAGGAGCCCCCAAGAAATGGCAGGCCAGTTACCACCCCAGTGAAAGGTGGGTTGGGGCGCCTTAACCCCTAGCCCCCACAACTGGGTGGGTTACCCTCTTTGTAGGGTCTAGAAGGTGGACCCCAGAGAGAGAGAGAGTCAGGCCATAGACTCATAACCTGTCTTGACATCCCCTGACTGGTCCAAGCTGGGGCCAGGACTGGAAGGGTCAAAGGGCCAGGGGCCCACCTCAAAGAACGCCCAAGAGCTGAGGGCCTGGGTTGGGCTGGCTTGGAGGTGGGCCAGGGACAGTAGAGCTGAAGGTCCCAGGGGGACCACACCCGTAAGGGGGAAGTAGCTCAGGGAGCTATGCAGCTTGGAATTAAGGCAGAATAGGCTGCCTGAACAGAGGGATCTAAGTGGGGTCCAACTAGTAGGATTCTGGGGCCCAGTGCAGGGCCAGTGATATGGATAACATCTGGATGCCATCTGCAAGGCTTGGGCTGCAGTGTAGGGGAGGAACGGAGCCGCAGATAGCGCCCCCTGGCATTGGGGCAAGAAATATGCAGCCTCCTGCTTAATCAACATCAATTAATCAATTAACAACAAGGCGTGGCGGACAAGAAGGTGGGCAGTTAGCCCAGAAACAGGTGGGCAGGCCACAGTGAGAATGGCCCAGAGCAGGCCCCCTGTTACAGTAGTCTTGGTTTTGGCTTAGAGTCACCTGAGATTAAACAATTTACCATCCATTCAGTTGTTTAGGTTCACTCCAACTGAAAGTTTGTTGGTGGTCAGATATATCTTTGCAGCAAGGACTATCAAGAATAGCTCTGGAGCGATGAAGCAGCCTTGCTTAACTCCTGTCTTAACCTGAAAGGGCTCTATGATAGATCTGTTACTGAGAACCACTGCTCATATACCGTCATGGAGCAGGCAAAGAATGATGACAAATTTCAGTGGGCATCTGTACCTCAGAAGGATCCTCCACAACACTTCTCGGTTGGCAGAGTCAAAGGCTTTCATGAGGTCAGAGAACGCCATGTAGAAGGGTTTAAGTTGTTCCTGGTTTTTTTCCTGTATCTGGCGAGCAGTGAAGGAAAAATGTTGGTTGTGCCTCTTCATACCCTAAACTCGCACTGATATTCCAGGAGGAACTATTCAGTAAGTGAAAGGAGAGTTCAGGAGGGTTCTCGCAATGATCTTTATTGTGGTGGACAGTAATTTCCAGTCAGACCTGTCTTCTTTCCTGAAGATTGTCATGATCCTAGCATCCCTGAGATCATCTGGAATTTCTGATTGTTCCAGATCCTTAAGATGAGGACATGGAGCTGTGATGTAAGCTCTTCTCCCCCCTGCTTGAAGATTTCGGCAGGGATTCCATCTGCTCCAGATTGTCTTTTTATTCTTCATCTGCTCAATGGCTTTCCTCAACTTGTGGGATTCCAAGATAGTCTCTGACTGAGTATTGCTTGGATGGAATTGAAAACACTCTAGTCAAGTGAGTCTCGATTTTGAGCTCTTCAAAATGCCATCAATGCCCACTAGAAGAAGCTTCCTTTTCCTTGATCAGGTCTCCGCCATCCTTGGGTTTCAAGGGGGTTGGTCCCTGAGTGCTCAGACCATAGATAGCTTTGGTGGCATTAGAAAGGAACAAAAAAACCCCCAAAACACCCATATCATGGATGTCAGAGAGATGTTGAATCTCCTTCACTTTGTCTTTCCACTATCTATTCGTCATATTGTGAGTCCTCCTTTGGATCTCTTCCTTGTCTTATTGGTAATTCAATTTATTTTGCTTGGAGTCGATGCCTTTCTGTCTTGCGCTTATGGGTAATCAACTCCTGAATCTCCTGGTTGTTCTTATCAAACCAGCCTTCAGGTTTCCTGGTAGTTGTCACAAACCAAGGGTGTGATTTTGTGTGCGTGCGCTTCGGCACTGCTAAATTATTTCCCGCCACGAGGAGCTTTCTTTGCAGGGTGCATTTCTCAGTTGCAAAGAGAAAACCCTTGTGCAAAGGAGTTCCTGCCACCCGCATGCAAATTTGTGTCCCACTATTGGCCAGTTCTAAATTATTCCCACGTGGCGGCTAGTGATTGGCTTGCTAGCCGTATAAGAGGCTTGAGCGGTTTCTGCCCAAGTTGGAGGACTCCACAACCATCTGGAGGAAGAGGACTTCACGTCTCGTGAAGAACTCTAAGCGCTGCAGAGCCTAACGGACCCAGTGTGTACCTTAAGAAGGCTATAGGGGTCTGATCAACCTCTGGCCTCTCCCCGTCGCCGAGCGCGATCCCTCGACGAACCCCTTCCCCGCGCGCAAGTTCCACGAAGCCTAGCAAACTTCATGTGAGTGTATCTAGAGCTCTTCTCCAAGTTGTTTTCTTCGGTTGACGCGACAGGCTCGCGATTTTAGAGCCTTCAGCCGGATTGGGCTAGAGTTCGCGAGTTTAGAACTCTTGTCCACTCTTCTTTCCTATCTGTAACTGCAACTCAAGCAAGTTTTCCTGCCTGCACTGCGACCATCTACGGTGTAAGTAAAATAATCTTTAATCAACCGCTACGCGTCCATGCCTAATTCTAGTCTGCCGGCCTGCATTCCCCGACCCGCGTGCCAGGGCTGCTGGCCACAGCCCGCCGCGCGCCCCCGAGGGCCTCAGACTGCTCCCGGCCTGCACAGTAGTGAATCCAAGTGTCTCTTCACAGGCACTGATGATGGTAGGCTTGAAGGCACCCCAACCTCTGCTGACATTCTTCCATTGTTGCTGATTTTGAATTCACCAGTTTTTCATTGAGGAACTGGTGGAAGAGGTCTTGCTTGATTTGGCCCTTGAGTTCTTTGACATTGAACTTGTATCAACATTACTTCTGCTGCAGCTGTTATTTGGGAGCCTGGTTGAGTGACATAACCGAGCAGATCAGTCCAGCAATAGTCGGCTCCTAGCATAGCTTGAGTGATGTGTGGACATCTTTGTGATTTTCAGCATGAATGATGACATAGTCAATTAAGTGCCAATGCATAGATTGTGGGTGTTGCCATGATGTCTTGTGCCTGTTTTTTTTGTGGAACAGGGTGTTGCAGATGATGAGTCCATGTTCTGTGCATTTGGTCAAGGAGAGAATGCCGTTGTAGTTGACCTTTCCCACTTCTTCCTTGCTGATGGTTCTGTTCCAGAGGTTTGGGTCCCTTCTGACTGAATTTGCCAATCAGAATAAGTTTGTATCCCTCTGGCAAGTTAGAGAGGACTTGGTCAAGCTTGGCATAGAATTGCTTCTTTGTTTCATTGATGGTGTCAAGAATTGGGGCATACATGCTGATGACAGTGGCATATTGGCTCCCTGCCCATTTTAAGACTGAGTCATGAGGCTCTCGTTAAATTCACTGGGGAACTTGTTGAGTTGATTTATGGGTTCATTCTTATTGGCAAAGCCAACTTCGAAGTTGTTGTTGTCCTTCCTGTTTATTCTTCCAGAACAGGGTATCATTCTCCTTGTTCTTTGAGCTGCCCGTCTCCCGCTCACTGGGCCTTGCTCAGTGCAGCAATGTTAGTGTTGTGTCCCCTGATTGCAGTGTGGTGCTCTGGGCTGTCACTATTAGAATTGTTCATAAAGGCCCTGATGTTTCGGGTCCTAAAAATGATTGTGTGTCTTTGCTGAGTTTGGCTGCAGTAAAGGTGAAACCACTGGATATGGTTATCCAGTCAGGAAAAAGGTGAGTAGGCAGGTTATGTTTAGGTTACCTCTTCTACCCCACTCCCCATGTGGGGTGAGCAGAGTAGATCCTGAAGAGGGCTGCTCAGTCAGTTACAGCTGCCGAATCTCACTCTTGCCAATCCAAGTGCTAGATGACCTTGTAACTGCTACCTTCATGCCAGTTCATAACTGGTAGCTTCCAGGCCTCACAGTCCTGCTCCCATCATCACTAGCTGGTCTCTGAAGGGCTTGAAAAGTATGCTAAAGCCTTTTTTAAGGAAGACACCTGTGCATCATTTCTTTTATTGTGGAGAGGCTGCTGCAGATCAGATTCCACACCGTTCTTGGCAGAATGGAACCTTGATCCAATGGCAAGGAGGCCAAGACAATTGGAGATCTCATTCCACTTCAGCCTTCACCTGCCTTCACAGCCATGAAAGTTCTAATATCTTCTTCTGTCTGCTTTGCCATTGAGGACTTGTAGACCTGTGGTTGGGGCTGAACAGGCTTAGTGGCGATCTGTACTTGCCATGTCACAGGACCATCAGAGGATATTTGTCTTTTGAGGAAGGAGAGCACTGATATCTGCGGTCTCTGCCGCCTCCTTGTGGTGCTGCTATTGCTTGGTCCACAACTGCTTATTCATCAGAGTTACCCCTGCTTATTTCTCAGCTAACCTTCTCTGAAGGTCAATTCCACTATCCACCACCTATGGATGCTGAGGGTAGCAGCACAGCTCTGTCCCCAGACAACTCTGCCTCCTGCTTTAGAAATAGATCACAGCTGCTTGCCTCCAAATTTATCAGCAGTCGTACAGAGTTTTCCAAATAAATTTATATTCTGAGGGTTTCTATATCTTCACCCAGTGGATGCTTGTGTGTCTTTACTGGTGAATTCAAGTACTTAATCCATGGTTTACAAATTTTTGTAAATTTAATGAATTAATAACCTCAGTCTTTGGCTATGAACCTGTTCCTATTTGTTTGGGTCAGTCCAGGTTTGGCCTTTTCTAATTGTCTGACCCAGTGTGGCTGTTTTGGAACAAGTGTGATTTTTTTTAACTGAAGTAGTTTCATATACATCCCAAATATGGCCATAGTTATGTTGGTACTCAAAGACACTATTCCCTCTCCTTTTACCTGTATTGTTAAAGTAGAACAAATTTTATGTTTAGACGAAGCCTAAGGATCTCAGGGTAACTAGTCTTATAGCAACCTGACGAACTGTGTGAATGATTCCTTTTGCTCTCACTTCTTGCCACTTCCACAGGTTTCTCTGCCTTTCCCTTTTGTTCCTGCTTAGAGTATGGGTTGCCTGTAGAACTCAAAGCAGCTGCTACCACATACTGGCTATCCCTCAGCAACAGGGATGACCGATGTGAAAGAGATTAGGAATTAAGAGCAGGACTGGGGTAGGGGACATGAGGGATGCTGCTGTGATTCATAGGTGCACTGATGCGTCGATGCCATATTGGATTGGCACTGATATAAGTTGACAGTATTAGAAATCAGCTTTTTTTGGCTGATGTGGCCAATTTAATGTTGCCGATAAATGCCACTGCAGGCTGGGGCCAGGGGTTGTATGGGGCTGTTCCTGGTGGGGGGCTGGGCTGCACTTGAGGCAGGCGGTGGCACTGGGTGGGGGTTAGAGAGGGGGGTCTGCAGTCACTCCAACATTCACCATAGCCTCCCAGCGCCCCTGCCATTTGCCCCAAGCACAGCCCAGCCCCACACCAGGAAGAACTCAGTGCTGCCCCAGCCCCAGACCACAGCAGCAGCCTACCCACATGCAGATCTGGGAGCACACGCCCCCCCATGCCCTCCTGGGACACATGCAGTGGCAGGAGCCACCCCCCTGTCCCCCACATCCCACCCAGATGAGCCAGTCACAGCTCAGTCCCACGCTTTGCTGTGGCTAGGCAGCACCTGTCCCAGCCCCACTCCCTCCTTCCCCACAGGGGCCTTAATCTATCCTGCCCCCCCCATCCCTTACCCCATAACAGACTTACCAGCCAGATGGTGCTCTCCAAGCTGCCTGGCTGCATATCGGCAATTAGATTGGTATCAGCCAATATGGCTTGTTAAAAATATGCCATTGGTATCAACCCAAAAAATTTCTATCTGTGCACCCCTAGCTGTGATACAATGGGCAAAGGGACAAGAGAGTCGAGTGTGGAGGAGGCTGGAGAACAGAAAATCAGCAGATACCTCAACAGAAGAAATTGAAGGGAGGGCAAGCAGGAGGGGGATTGAGAGCAAATGAGAAGGCCTCAATCCCAGTAGACCACAAGTCATGGAAATGTGGCGTATGAAGGTACAACTTCTTCCTGTGTCTTCCTATACATCCAAAATATCTGCTGTTGGCTTGATGACAAAAACAGTCATCTGTGGATTGGTTACAAACAGCTGATAGTTGCATACAAAAGTGCTGTTCTGTCCACAATGTATGACAACATTTCTATTACTAGAGAATTGGTGCATGTATGTGGTGGGAATGAATACTGTTAGTGAAAGAAAGAGGGCAGTTTTACATGTGCTCCAGGAAGTGCAAGGGGAGGGGGGGCACTTTAATTAGCAAGCACTTTTAATTAAAAGTGCCTGAGCATCACATGTATCAGCATCTCCCATGCTGAAAAATGATGGCAGGGCACTTTAAACTAAAGTGCATTAAATGAGCTTTAGTTCAAAGTGCCCTGCTGCCATTTTTTGGCATGGGGACATTGATACATGTGATGCCAGAATCTACTGGAGTGGGTTTATTTCTGTGCTCTAGCAGGCTAAATTAATCAAGTCTGCTCCAACGTGCTGGATTTCCAGTGCATCAGAGCCCACTCCTTGTATGTGTATATGAGCCCAGAGAGATCAAAATGAGTCCATTTAATTCCCGCCCCCTCCCCCTTGTTCTTATTAGAACTTCTTTTTAAAAAAAAAAAAAAGTGCTCCTGACTGAGATTATATTTGTTTCTGTCAATTCTGAGTTGTAGAGGTGAAAAAGGATGCAATCACCATGGCTAAGTACAGATATTTAAAAAGCCAAAGCTTTGATCAATTAAATCTTTGCAGGTTAGTCTAACCTGCTTAGATTGAACTGATTTGCAAGTGAATAGAGATTTACTTTAGATTCTGGAAATGCAGGCACGTGTTGTGGCTCAGGCCAGAAGCCAGGGCTAGAGTGAGCCCTTGGCTGGAGGGAAGCTGAGCTGAGGCAGGGAGTTTGCAGCAGGCTCACTATGATTGCGGAGGGGTTTAAACCCCTACCCCGACCTACATGGTCCCAAGTTGGGGTGTGCCTGTAGGGGGAAGGGGGAAACAGCCCTTGCCAGGCATTTCCCGCCGCCCCACCCCTTGCAGCTTGAACAGTAGGAGGAGTGGCCAGCCCCATCAGTAGCCTCAAAGAGCAAGGAACAGAGGGGTTTAATTCTCCCCTCTCTCCCCTGTCCCACTGGTGTGCCGGGGCCTGCCTGGCTGGGGCAGAGTAGCCTGTGTCAGAGTTCCTCCACCCTCACTGCTGTGGGGGCATGGCCAGGCACCAGCCCAGCATGGGTCCTGGAGGTTACAGGGACAGGGAGGGGGTTTATTCCCTTCTCCTCTCTAGGGGACCCCAGCTGGGGTCTGCCAGGGCAGAGTGCAGCAGCCTCTGTCAGGCATTCCCCCTCTCCCCCCACCTTACTACTGGAGCAGCGGGGATGTGGCCTGCCCCAGCAGTAACCAAATGAACAAGGGATGGTGGGGGGCTTAATTCACCCCACCCTTCTGTGTCCTACTGGTGTGGACCCAAGCCAGGTCTGCCTGGCCAGGATGGAGCGGCCCATGTCAGGGTTGCTCTCCCCTCCTTGCTGCAGCAGCAAGGGCAGGGGTGTGGCCAGATGCCATCCAGCATGGTCCCCTGAGGCAAAGGGTGCAGGGGGGAGGTTTATTTCCCTCTCCCTTCTCTCTTCCCCTAGGGGATCACAGCTGAGGTCTGCCAGCTCTGGCTGCCTCCTCCACTGCTTGTCCCTGGCCAAGCAGATCCCTGCTGGGGTCCCCTGGGTGGAGAGTGGAGGGAGTAGGGAATAAACCCCCTCCCTGCCCCCTTCGACTCAGAGGACCATGCTGGCTGGCATTTGGCCATGCCCCCACCCCTGCTGCTATAGCATTGGGTGGGTAGGGGGAACCCTGACACAAGCTGCTCTGCCCTGACAAGGCAGACCCTGGCACACTGTTGGAACAGGGGTGGAGGAGGGGAATTAAACCCTTCTTTGTCCGCTTTTGAGACTAGTGCCAGGGCTGGCTATGCCCCTCTGCCGCTTGAGCGGTGAGTGGGGCAACATGCCTGATGGGGTGCTGTGTTCCTGCTTGGCAGACCTCGGCTGAGGTCCATGCTGATGTGACAGGGAAGGGAGGGGGGGATAAACCCCTTCCCTGCCCCCTTTGCCTTGGGGGCTGGCATCTGGCTATGCTCTTGCCCCTGCTCTGGCTAGAGAGCAGAGGGGCGAGGCTAGCCCTGCTCCACTGGAGCAGACAGCACAGCCCAGCCCAGGACTACAGAGCATGCTGGGATGCTGGGGGACTCTGATTCAACTTAAACCAGGAAGGGGTCTGGGACAGAAGTTCCATAAACCAATTTGAGCTCAATCGGTTAAGTCTAATGCTACAATTAACCAGGTTTATCTCAAACCATGTTTGGCCATTTTGAAACTGTTTGATGTGCACTGAATTTCTGTTCCGTTACAAGTTTAAACCAGTTTCTGATCACTTAAACCGGTTTATGCGTAACTTCCGTCCTTAGGCCATATTTTTCCTTGCTGCTTCTTTTTTAAATGTACTTCTGATGCATATATTTCCCTAAATATTAATCTGAAAAAATTCTTTGTTCTTCATATAAACTGCAGTGGTAACCTTAGCTTTGATCAACATTTCAACACTTGTATCTAACAGTTTGTGTCTAACACTCGTATCTAACCACTAATTTAAGTGCTGCAGATTCTGCACATTTAAACATTAATGTCTGGCACTGCAGTTAAATTGTGATTAGTTGCAGCTGTTTTTTAAAGTGACACAGAACTAGGAAGCCTGTCTTTTGACAGAAATGGAATCAGCCAGAAATGGAATCAAATTTTCAGTACCTTGCACATTTTATCTTAAGGAGATGGTCAGGAAAAGTTTGAACCCTGTAGCAGGAAAATAGATTTTCTTTTGGTGATTCTGTCAGGAAAAGTAAAATCAAGGAGAAGATTGTTCAGTGGGGTTCAGGAGAGGAAAAGAGAAGTGAGGAAGATAGTTTAAAAAAAAAAAAGGAACAAAACCGTTGAATCTTTGTGTTGAGGTAGAAAAGGACAAATAACAGACCATATTGGCAAATCCATCTTCAGCCTGAATGTTTAATTCAGTTTTAACTGAAATATCACAACACAGATTATGACCTTGTTGCCATGCAGTGTATAGACTGATCTTGTTTTCTTTTAATCTGAGAGTTTGGAATGCATGAGCGAATACTTTAGAAGCTTTTAAATGAATTAGAACATAGATTGAAAGGGGTAGAAGGCAAATGGATGACCTTTATGTGCCTTTGTGTGATTTCTTCTGTATCTGGCTTAGATATATACAAGAAATTTAGGTTTGTGTGTGAAGAACAGTAATATATATAAAAATCAAGCATTGTACCTATTGTTAGGGGAAGTATGCACATGAGACCCCATTAGAATTCTATTTTTTAAAATCAAAATACATAAATGATTATTTTTTCCAGTTATAAATGTATGCTTAAGAATTTCCAAAGAAATGTAAATAAGTATCATGGAGTATTACAACTGATGTGTAAGCAATTTATGCTTAACTCTTATTCCTATAATATTCCATGAATATAGCTGGATATAAAATATTGTCAGTATGGTATGTATGAGCCTATGTTTCTGTGAAATATCAAAATTATATTGTCAGCCTTAGTACTATATTCCAGTGTCATGTGACTTGTTCTTTGCGTATTGCTTTAAATTGCATGCCATGTTCTGCAGGTTTATATTTATGTCTTGGTGCTAAAACTTTGTCTTTTTGTTTGTTGGATGATATTGAAATACTTTTTCAGTGCCTGCTGTTCTGTAGATTCTAAAGTCTAATTTAAACTAGATAATTGCATGTTGCTAAAAACAGCTGTCTGCAACATGTGTAGCTTAACACCTGGATGCCTAGCTCAGGATAAAATTCAATCAGACTTGTATGTTTTCTAGCATTGACAAGACTAGTTTTTCTTTGGTCTGCCCTCAGTCAAGATTTTCCAGTCATCTTGTGCTTACAGTTAATATTTCATATGATAATCTGTGCACATGTAATCTCTAAATTCTTTTCTGCATATTGAGTTCTTCAGAAAGACCATATTTTCTTGCATGCAACATATACCGCCTACCCAAAACAGCTGTTGGGAATTGGAGTATTCATTATATGTGGGGAAATATGGTAAGAGCAGTTTCTGCTGTTCATGGAATGAAAACAAAAGTAAAGTCTGCACATGATCCACAGAGCAGGACAGTGCACGGGTGACACCCCCTGAGCATGGCAGTGCACCCCCTACAAAAAGACGCTGCTGGGGGTCGGTGATCTCCGCTGGCTGCTGCCGTGGCTGCTGGTGTTGTTTGCAGGTGGTCACTGACCCCTGGTGGTCATGATCCTGCCACGCTTCCACCGTTGCTGTGCCCCCCCCCCCCCCCCCCCCCCAGATGCTGGGTGCACGCGTTGTTCATAGGATAGTGAGTAGGCTTGGCTCCCTACCGGCTAGTACTCGGTCACTATAAGGGTTTTCAACCTTTTTAAAGGAGTGTACCCCTTCTGGTAGGCACCCCTGCTGGAATGTACCCCCTTCCAGATGGGTGAGGGGGGGTGCTGATGGCCGGCTTGTGAGTGGGGGGAGGGTGCATATCTTATTCAGGGTGCATTTTATGCATCTTATGCAAAAAAATGTAGCAGTTATTCTATTCTAAATTGCTAGAAGAATGCCTTTTTCCAAATTCTGGTATAAATAACCTAAATGACCCAGAGATAAGCCAGGATTTGGCAAATGGCTACCTATTATTTCAATATTAAAGGCACTTTTTAAATTGATTTAAGTGTCTGGTAAATTGTGGGGGAACAGCCTGCTCTAAATTGTTTGTCTTTCATTTAGGTCCCTTGTACATCAGCCTTCAAATTTGCCTTTGTCAGTTTTAGGGTTGCTAATAGCACAACACTGGCAGTGATTGAGATGGGCTAGAAGGAGGTTAGGGCTAGGATTCAGAGAGACCTTGACAAATTGGGTGGTTGGACCAAAAGAAATGTTGTGAGGTTCCATAAGGGCAAGTGCAAAGTCCTGCACTTAGGACAGAACAATCCTCTGCACCGGTATGGGGTGGTGACTGATTGGCTAAGCAGCAGCTCTGCAGACTTAAGGGGCCTGGGGGTTCAAGTGGACAGTAAACTGAATATGAGCCAACAGTGAAGAAGGCTAAGTGCTTACTGGGCTTCATTAGTAGGATCATTGCCAGCAGATGGAGGGAAGAGAATTTTCCCCTCCATTCAGCATTGGTGAGGCCACATAGAATCATAGAAGATTGGGGTTGGAAGGGACCTCAGGAGGTCATCTAGTCCAACCACCTTCTCAAAGCAGGACCATCCCCAAATAGGTCATCCCAGCCAAAGCTTTGTCTAGCTGGGTCTTGAAAACCTCCAAGGATGGAGATTCCACCGCCTCTCTGGGTAACCTGTTCCAGTGTTTTACTACCCTCCTAGTGGGAACATTCTTAATATTTAACCTAAGCTTCCCTTCTTGCAACTTGAGACCATTGCTCCTTGCTCGGTCATCTGCCAACACTGACAACAGTCTCTAGCTCCATCCTTTTGAACCCCAATTTAGACAGTTGAAGGCTGCTATTAAATCCCCCCTCAGTCTTTTCTTCTCTAGACTAAATAAGCCCAGTTCCCTCAGTCTTTCCTCATAAGTCATGTCACCTAGCCCCCTCACCATTTTTGTTGCCCTCTCCTGACTCTCTCCCATTTATCCACATCCTTTCTGTAGTGTGGGGCCTAAAACTGAAGACAGTACTTCAGATATGGCTTCACCAGTGCTGAATAGAGGGGAATAATCACTTTCCTTGACCTACTGGCAACACACCTACCAATGCAGGCAGTATGTCGTTAGCCTTCTTGGCAACAAGGGCACTCTGCTGGCTCATATTCAGCTTATTGTCCACTGTAACCCCCAGGTCCTCTTCTGCAGAGCTGCTTCTCAGCCACTCTTTAAACTAAGCCTGTCGGGGGGACTACCACCACTGCTGGCCCACTGAGCAACCCTTGCAAAGCCAGCAGGCCAAGACACTTAAGGGAACCCACCCCTGCCCCAGCCCTGGAACAAACTGTAGGTAATGCTAGGGCCCCCAAGGGGACACTTGTGTGCCTAGACACAAATGCCAGGAGCTTGGGGAACAAACAGGAAGAACTTGTCCTCCAGCTAAATGCTAATAACTATAATGTCATAGGGATAATGGAGACCTGGTGGGACTCCACCCATGACTGGGCCACAGGTATAGATGGCTATATCCTGTACAGGAGGGATCGAGTGGACAAAAGGGGCGGGGGTGTAGCTCTCTATGTCAAGGAAAGTTACACATCCCTGCAAGCCGAATTTGGCACCCATGGTGGACGACTTGAGACCCTCTGAATTAAAATCCGTGGGGAACATGGCACAGGGGATACTATGGTGGGTGTCTACTACAGACCCCCTACCCAGGGCCAAAACCTTGACCAGGAGTTTGCCAGGGAATTGGCTGAGGCTGCACACTCCCAGTGTATGGTTGTCATGGGAGATTTTAACTACCAAGGCATCTCGTGGGAGGAGCACTCGGCCAAATCCGAGTGGTCATAGAGCTTTCTCTCGTGTGGATGACCTCTGTTTGACGCAGGAAGTCTACAGGCCGACGAGAGGTAAAGCGCTGCTTGACTTGGTACTGGCAACTGGAGGTGACCTACTCAGCAACCTATTGATTGAAGGGAAGCTGGGTGACAGTGACCATGAGCTGATCACCTTCACCATCTGCCATAAAGCTGGCAAGTCAGCCCATAATACAGAAGTCCTCGACTTCAGGAAATCTGACTTTGACAAGCTCAGGGGGCTTATCAGTGAGGCCCTAAAGGGCCACAACCCAAAGAGGAAGGGAATTCAAGATAAGTGGTTGCTTCTCAAGGGAGCAATCCTGGACTTGCAAGCAAAGGCTATCCCATCTGGAAGGAAAGGCAGCAAAAGGGCACAGCAACCCCCTTGGCTCTCCAGGGAACTAGTAGACCTCCTGCATCTTAAAAGGAAGACCTACAAAGGATGGAGGACTGGAACCACCACCAAAGAGGAATACTCTGCTCTGGTCCGGACCTGCAGAGAGCAAACCAGGAAAGTCAAGGCTAAGATGGAACTCCAGCTAGCTATAAGTATCAACAACAATAAAAAGTCCTTTTTTAAATATGTGGGGAGCCAGAGGAAAAGCAAGGGCAACATTGGACCCCTGCTAAACCAGATGGGACAACTGACAACTGATACCCATGAAAAAGCAAACTTGCTTAATGAGTGCTTTGCATCAGTTTTTTACCAGTCCCATGGGACAACCCTGCCCACTGTGGGTCAGGAAGATCTGGGAGAGGGAGACTCCTTACCCTTCATCGAAACTGACCTCATGAAGGAACACCTTGAGAGGCTGGATACCTTCAAGTCAGCCGGCCCTGACGGTTTACACCCATGGGTACTCAAGGAGCTGGCAAGCATCGTAGCTCAGCCCCTGGCACAAATCTTTGAGAACTCCTGGTGCTCTGGTGAAGTACCTGAAGACTAGAAGAAGGCCAATGTGGTGCCTGTCTTCAAGAAAGGGAGGAAAGTGGATCCAGCAAACTACAGGCCCATCAGCCTGACCTCTATCCTGGGGAAGGTCTTGGAAAAGATTATCAAAGAGGCCATCCTTAACAGACTAGCTGACGGCAATATCCTCAGGGATACCCAGCACGGGTCTGTTGCCGGGTAGGTCTCGCTTGACCATTCTCATTTCCTTTTACAACCAGATGACCTATCACCTGGACAAGGGGGAAGAGATTGATGTCATATATCTTGACTTTAAAAAGCCTTTGATCTGGTATCTTATGATCGCCTCTTGACAAAACTGGCTAACTGCGGCCTCGACCACACCACAATCCACTGGCTGAGGAACTGGCTTCGCGATAGGACCCAGAGAGTGGTGGTTGATGGAAGTCAATCGTCGTGGTGCGCTGTGACCAGTGGGGTCCCTCAAGGCTCTGTACTAGGGCCTATACTGTTTAACATCTTCATTGGTGTCAAAAGTGGGCTGGCCAAGTTCACTGACGACACCAAACTCGGGTAAAGCATCCCCACCTGAGACAGGAGGGTAATCCAGGCAGATCTTGACAGGCTCATGAAATGGGTGGATGAGAACCTGATGGTGTTCAACGCAGGAAAATGCAAGGTTCTCCACTTAGGGAGGAAAAACCTGCAGCATCCTTATAGGCTCAGCAGTGCTACGCTGGTCAACACTAAAGATGAAAGGGACTTGGTGGTCATGATTGACCACAAGATGAACATGAGCCTTCAGTGTGATGCTGCGGCTAGCAAAGCACTGGCTTGGATCCATAGATGCTTCTCAAGCAAATCCCAGGATGTCATTCTCCCATTGTACTTGGCCTTGGTGAGGCCGCAGCTGGAGTACTGCATCCAGTTTTGGGCTTCACAATTCAAAAAGGATGTGGAGAAGCTTGAGAGAGTCCAGAGGAGAGCCACGCTCATGATCAGAGGTCCGGAAAACAGGCCTTATGATGAGAGGCTGAGAGCCATGGGACTCTTCAGCCTAGAAGAGTGCAGGCTCAGGGGCGATTTGGCGGCCACCTATAAGTTTATCAGGGGTGTTCACCAGGATCTGGGGGAATGTCTGTTCATCAGAGCGCCCCAAGGGATGACAAGATCAAATGGTCACAAACTCCGCCGAGACTGATTCAGGCTGGACATAAGGAAGAATATCTTTACTGTCCGAGCCCCTGAGGTTTGGAGTAGATTGCCGCCAGAGGTTGTTCAAGCACCCGCTTTGAATGCCTTCGAGACACATTTGGATGTTTATCTTGCTGGGATCCTATGATCCCTGCTGACTTCCTGCCCCTGGAGCAGGGGGCTGGACTCGATGATCCTTTGGGGTCCCTTCCAGCCTGAATGTCTATGAATCAGTCAGTACTGGTGCATGGGATTGTTCTGCCCTAAGTTCAGGACTTCACACTTGTCCTTGTTGAACCTCGTGAGATTTCTTTTGGCTCAATCTTCCAATTTATTTTTAAGTCACTCTGAATCCTAGCCCTACCCTCTAGCATATCTATTACTCCCTCCCAGCTTGGTGTCATCTGCAAACTTGCTGAGGGTGCACTCTATGCCATCTTTCAGGTTGTTGATGAAGACATTAAACAAAATCAGCCCAACCTCAGGGGCACTCCAGGACCAACCCCTGGGGCACTCTACTTTATACTGGCTGCCAAGTACACATTGAGCCATTGATTGCTGCTCCTTGAGTCCAATGCCCCAGCCAGCTTCCTATCCACCTTACAGTCCATTCATCTAGCCCATACTTCCTTAGCTTGCCTGGGAGAATGCTGTGGGAGACCATATCAAAAGCCTCGCTGAAGTCAAAATACACTACATACACCAGTCTCCCTGCATCCACAGAGCCAGTCGCCTCATCATAGAAGGTAATCAGGTTGGTCAGGCATGACTTGCCTGTGAACCCATGCTGATTGTTTCCCAATCACCTTTTTCTCCTTCAAGTGCTTAGAAATGGATTCCTTGAGGATTTTCTCTGTGATTTTTCCAGGGACTGAGGTGAGGCTGACTAGTTTGTAGTTCCCTGTATCCTCTTTTTTCCCCCCTTTATTTAATATGGGCATTATGATTGCTCATTTCCAATCATCTGGGACCTCTCCTGATCGCCATGAATTTTCAAAGATAATGGCCAGTGGCTCTGCAGTCATATCAGCCAACTCCCTCAGCACCCTTGGATGCATCCCATCTGGCCCCATGGACTTGTAAACATCCAGCTTTTCTAAATAGTCCCTAACCTGTTCTTTTACCACTGGGGGCAGCTCATCTCCTCCCCAAACTGTGCTGTGTGATGCAGTAGTGTAGAAGCTGACCTTGCCTGTGAAGACTGAAGTGAAAAAGGCATCAAGCACTTCAGCCTTTTCTGCATCCTCTGTCACAAGGTTGCCTCTTGCTACCAAAGTACTTAAAGAAAATCTTCTTGTTACCCTTTGCATCCCTTGCTAGCTGCAACTCCAATTGCACTTTGGCCTTCCTGACTTCATCCCTGCACGCCAAAACAATGGTCTTATATTCTTCCCTAGTTGTTTGTCCAAGTTTCCACTTCTTATAAGCTTCCTTTTTGTGATTTAGTTTACTGAAGAGTTCCCTGCTAAGCCAAGCTGGTCTTCTGCCATACTTGCTAGTCTTCCTGCACATTGGGATGGTTTGTTCCTGCACTCTCAGTAAGGCTTCTTTAAAGTACAGCCAGCTCTCCTGGACTCCTCTTCCCCTCAGACTGGCTTCCCAAAGGATCCTGCCCATGAGTTTCCTGAGCGAGTCGAAGTCTACTTTTCGGGAGCCCTTACTCTGCTGCTCTCCATCCTTCCTTCCTTCAGGATCCTGAACTCTATCATCTTGTGGTCACTGCTGCCCAAGTTGCCATTCCCTGCTACATTCCCCACCAATTCTTCCCTGTTTGCGAGCAGCAAGTCAAGAAGAGCATAGCCCCTAGCTGGCCACTCCAGCACTTGCACCAGGAAGTTGTGCCCAACACTCTCCAAATCCGGAGTACTGTGTCCAGTTCTGGGCCTCCCACCACAGAAAGGATGTGGACAAGCTAGAGAGAGTCAGATGCTGAGGGAACTGGCCTTATTTAGTCTGGGGAAGAGAAGACTGAGAGGGGATTTAATCGCAGGCTTCAACTACCTGAAGGTGGGTTCTAAAGATGGAGCTGGACTGTTCTCAGTGGTGGCAGATAATAGAACAAAGAACAATGGTCTCAAGTTTCAGCAAGTGAACTTTAGGTTAGATATTAGGAAAATCTTTCTCTCTAGGAGGATAGTAAAACACTGGAACAAGTTACCTAGAGAAATGGTGGAATCTCCATCCTTGGAGTTTTTTAAGACCCAGCTAGACCAAGCCTTGGCTGGAATGGTTTAGTTGGGGATGGTCCTGCTTTGAGCAGGGGGTTGTACTAGATCCTTGCAACCCTAACTTTCTATGATGCTATGATTAAGTCCCCTACTCCACAACTTAGCCAAGTTTCTAATTGCCAAACAAGCCTGCTACATATGGCTTATAGTATACTGTACCTTTAATCCTGTGTCTTTGTGATTTAAACTAAACCTGAAAGTCATTCTTACTCTAATAAAAGAGTTGGGACTTGGAATTCTTTTAGGGTAGCTATCCTCTTTTAAATTAATGCCCTACTTTTTACCATAAGTGGCTTCCAAGGTTGTATAGGAACTTCCTCACAGATCCAGAACTCTTGTCTTGTAACTAGTAAAAAAATTTTTTTTTTTTACCCTCTGGTGGATTGTGCCAACTCCCTTCAAGTTTGTTATTTAGTTTTTCCATGCATTTGATATTTGCAAATCCTGTTTTTAAACTGTACTTTACTTGTTATTGACGTTATGTTTCTGTGTCAGTGATCTCCACAATGAGCTTTAACTATGTATATTTAAATATGCAGCATTTCAGTTAATACATTAAACAATTTCAAATATGGATTTTGCATTCCTAAGTGCTTGCTTTATTCTTAATCGTTCTCAGGATTTGAACTAAATTTGTTTCTGGTGTACATAAACATATAGCATGGCACTGGTCCTTTAAGGGAGCTAGCAGCCTGCAAGGCTGCGTGCAGGTGGTGAATGGGGCTAATGAGAGACTCACCTGACCCTGACCAGAAGAGGGCTTGGGATGGAGCTATATAAGCTTGTCTGAGCTAGTCAGGCAATCTCTCCCCGGCAGCCATAAGGTGAGGAGCTCAGGGCAGTAGGGCTCCCGAAGAGACTAGAGTTGATATAAACAACACTGCAGGCCTGGAAGCAGAGGCAAGTCCCCAGGCAGAGAAAGTTGAGAGTTTTATTTTGAACCCACAGTGAGTCCTTGAGCCCAGAGAAGGGGCAGTGTGCAGGACCAGGGGTCCAGAAGCCCAGAGAAGGGGTGGTGTAAGGGACCAGGGGGGTTCAAAGGCCCAAGGAGGCTAACTGCATAACTATTCAACATCCCAGAGAGAGAACACCCTTGAGGCTTGGGGCATAGTGTAAGGGAGGTACAGAGCCACACAAGGAGCCCCTAAGGTGACAGGTGCCCAGCAGAAGTACGGACAGGCTGAGAGGGCCTACTAGCCTGAGGATACAGGACGGTGATCGGTACAGGCTCAGGCTCACTCAGAGCCCATAAGCAGCCTCCCTTATATAACCTTAATAAGAGCAAGGCGTGGTGGGTGAGAGAACACAGGGAAGGGCTTCAGCCAAGCTGGAGCCAGGCAGGGGCCACACAGCCACTAAGGGAGTGTCATGGCTGCCCCGTGGCCATGGCTGTGCTACAAAATGCAAGACATACTTTTCTACTAGTAGGGTTTCAGTCACTTATATTAAGTCTGAGTCTAGCTTACCGTCATTTAGAATGAAGCAAACAAAATTTACCACATTGTATGTAAACAGAATTTCAAATGTGTGTGTTTCTTTTTAGTAGGAGTTACACCAGGGCTGAATTTGACCTTATGTATCTGCCTTTCTTTTTCTCCCCTCCCTTTAAAATGTATGAAACAATCTTTTTGCATAAGCTTTAGCCTAAAGGCATCCTGTCCTGCTCTCACTTTTCCAGGTCCCAATATTTGTACAGTAGCATATTACCTTATATATAAAAAAGATTATTTGTATTCATGTAGTAACTCCCATTTTGGGATCAGAACAGTGAAAGTACTTTTATTCCCAGCTTGGAACTGGGTATACTGAAAAACCAAGAGGGTTAAGTAAATTGCCCCAATTCAGATAGCAAGTCAGTAGGCATGTCTACACAAGACATTTCCTGCACAGTAGACTAATTAGCGGGGCAGTAAATTTTACGTGCCGTAAACTAATGTACTCTGCAGCAGATTAGTACTTGTAAATACACATTTCTTACTCTGCATTATTGCATATGTAGACTCTGCCTTGGCTGGCTGAGGCACAAGGGTGCTTCAGTGTGGGAGCTACCTGCTGGCTTGCCCCACACTGAATCATCCTTGTGGTCCAGCCAGTGCCTCTGCAGCACATTGAGCCGGGGGGAACAGCCCTAGGATGGCAATGACCCCCTAGGTCCCCTGCCCGCTGGAGCTGCTCCAACCCAGACCAATGTGCTGTGGTCCTGGGAGCACGCTCAAATAGCATGTCCAGGAACAATAAACTCTGGAGCAATGAGCTTTGGAGCTTATTCATGCACATTAGGCTCATCTACACATGCGGTTAGTGGCATATAACCCATTACCTTCATCTGTGAACCTCATAAAATTATTTCCTGTCTTGCTATTATCATGTCCCCAACTTGTTTTTAATACTTTCAGTGCTCTTGTAGTACCTTCTACAATACAGCTCTGTCTCTAGGATCTCTCAGTGCTACCGAAGCTTAAAAATAAATTAGAGGACAATTACTGGAAAGATGTTGGCAGGGCAACTATTGAGTTGCATGCTGTTTTGAGGTTTCTTTAATCTTTAACTTGATCCTTGGGTTTAGAACAGGATACAGTATGAAAACTGAACTGATCTAATTGAGAAGGTTAGATTATAATAGCTTCTACTCATGATGGTGATCCATAATGCCAATTCTTGTTGAGAAAGTTAGAATTGAGCTATATGTACAGTTTAGAGACAAAGAAGCCTTTGGTGTTTCATAAAGCCATCATACTCATCTGTTCAAGTCCATTTTTTTCCATGACACAAAAAGGAAGAACCTTCAGTATTGTAACTAAAGGGAGAGTAAAGCAGCTCAGGAAAGGATGCAACAGACATACATTTTTAGAAATAGGATGTCCCCTTTTAGAAGTAAGATGTCCTCTTCATCTTTATTGCTGCCTTTTGAAGATCATCAACTTTAATCAAATATATAAAGTCACCTATAAAAATGCAGGCAAAAAACCCCACATTTTTGTTGGGGATTACTAACCTAGAACTCTCCAGGCTTTGCAAGGTGCCACCTACATTTTTGCAAAGTTTAATTTCCTTCATGGCAGTCCAAGAATATTGCTTCTTGATGATCCACACGCAAACTGACATATTGTCCCTTAGATCAACAGGTTAGCTCTAGCATTTCAGAAAAAATGTGGCGTTATAAATGCCATGGCCTCTAGCATTGTGATGATGATAACTACACTTGGGATTTTATCTGTAAACAAACAAACAAAAAAACATCCCACAGTTCCTTGATTAGTTTTTATTTAAGTTATTTATTTGTTTCTTATAGTTAAACTATTTAATATATCAGTGCTCCTGTGGTATCAGTGGTTTTATATTCAATGGGGGACAGTGGGAAGACAGTACTATCATCTGTGGATAATGAATGTAATGTCCCAAGCAGTTGAATAAAAAGAAGCTTTGGGTTAAGTCTCACAATTTCATAACTATGCTTGGACAAGCAGCAGAAGTACACAGTAGGGACCTCTATCTCATAAATATTCAAAGGGTACTAATATGTCCCCTTAGTGGAAAGCACATGCTGAGAAGCGCCAAACACCCAGCACTGTTCCTGCATGGGGTAATTGTGGGGTGTCAGCTCAACTTCTGCCTCTGACTTGCATTATACCATTAACCTAGACTCATGCTATGATTCTTTGGAAACTGTGCACTTAGCTGAATAATTTATTACATGTTTTTCAATTATTCATGACTTCTTATTACAACTGAAATAAAATCTAAAGGTGGAAAAGCTCTGTAGCTTATGAATATCCAGTAGACAATCATCAGATTGCTGTGTAGTTAAATCCCTGCATTTGCTGCCTATTTTGTTTCTCTGAAGGTATTCCAAAGAGCACATTCATCTGAAACTGAATCGATTAAAACAATAACGAATGATTCCCTGCTGGTTGCACTGCAATTGTTCATCTATTCATGCTGTTTGCCTTTTCTCCACCCTCATTTAGGCCTGAAAATAAAAATTAGGAATTCAAACAGTTCAGGTTGCCATAAGTTTGTGAACAAATATTCTCTCCTTTACTGTAAAGTGAACAAGAGAACAGTGCCAATAGAAATGTTTTCACACATCCTTATTTTAATAAGCTTACCATATGATTGTGTTTCACCTGTTTCAACAAGTGTGTGTGTGTGTGTGTGTGTGTGTGTGTGTGTGTGTGTGTATTAGTTTGACTAAAATTAGCTGTTGATCTTGTTCACATAATCACTAGAGTGTGTATTGCAGCTAATATAGAATATAACTGCATACACCGATTTAAAAGAAGCTATTGAGTTTGGATTCCTTCATTTTTTAAACTCCCAGCCAGAGACGCAATGAGGTAGGGTCCTCAGCACTTTGAAAAGCCAGACCCCTTTAGGATGTTTTGATGGAGCACATGGGCCAGATATGTTTGAAAATCTCATTAACAGTGGGTGCATCTACAGGACATACTTAACTTCACCTTAACATGGTTTACTGTAAAGTAGGCATATGTCTCTACACATGCATATGTTTACTTTCAAGTAAACCTCCCTAATCCCAAGTAAACTTGCTACCTGCAAATACAAGTAGCAAATTACTCAAGATTAGTAATGGTGCCATAGTGCATGTGTAGATGCCTGACCAGGAGCAAAATCTGCTCCTGGTCAGTCATACACAAGGGGGTGGGAGATAGGAGGCTGGGCAGGGACTGTGGTGGAGCCCGCCCTGGCAGCAGGTAGCTCCCAGGGGTAGGGTGCTATTACCCTCTGCCCCAGCAGCAGGGAACTACAAGCCTCCTGCTACAAGATCATGATCAGGAAGGAGCCCTGTAGTTGCAGGACTCAGGCTGGGAGACCCTTATCTGTCAGTAGCAGCCCCTGTGGTTGTGGAACCTCTGCTGGGAGATAAGGGTCTCCAAGCCCGAGCCCCAGTGAACACCGAGCCAGGACAAGGAGCTCCCTGCTGATGGGGGCAGGGGAGCCTGTTCCCCACTCAGCTCCATGAATGTGGAGCGCAATTGCAATCACAGACCAGAGGTTGGGAGTTTCGCTGTCCAGCCTGGAGCTGACTGGGACCTGCTGCTGACTGGGACAGTTTCCAGCCAGCCCCAGGCTGCACAGGGAAGTGTGGGCAGCCTGGAGGTGGCTGGAGACTGTCCTGGTTTGGGCAGTTCTCAGCCAGCTCCAGGCTGCACATAGACTTCCCTGAGTGCAGCCCAAGGCTGGCAAGGTACTGTCCCAGTCAGGGGCAGGTCCCAGCTCCATGCCCTGATCAGATGATTGAGGCATGGGGCTGGGAAAGAGCTGCAAGGGTGGGGTAGGTCCCAGCTCTCTGCCCCAATCTGTTGGTGGAACAGCTAGCAGTGAGCTAGCTGCTAGATGTCCCACTGGCAGGTCAGGGGAGGGGGATGGGACCTGCCTCTCTGCAGCTGTTTCCAAGCCTTGTGCCCTGATTGGGGAGCCAGGGCCAGGAGCTCCCTGCTGCCAGGACAGGGGGACATTGTTCCTGCCCCAGCAGCAGGCAGCCCCCACAGTTGTCTCCCAGCCCGGTACTCCCTGCCAGCCCCTGGGCTAGCACCCAGGTGGAGTCTGGACCCCCCCGCTTGCGGCAAGGGCCCATTGCAGGGCTGCAGGGAACTGGAAGTGCATCTATTTCCTAATCCTCACATGTGTAGACTCCTACCCAAAAACCCTTACTCCAACTTAGCTAACACCAAAGTAAATCTAGGCTGGAGTAAATGTATGCTTAGACGTGCCTAGTATTGTTGAATAGGATTTTTGAGAACACCTAAAAGTATGTCTAAATGGCATGATGCAGTGCTGTGAAGGAATAGCCAAGCCACCCAATATCCCTGTTTTTAGCAGGGTTATTTAGCCCAGACAGGGCAGCACACTAATGTGAGTGTTTCATTTGGTATCTCAGCTGATTCCTTCAGCACTACCACAGTTATCCCTACATGGCACTGGATCGTGCTGTGTAAATGTGGTTAAGTGATTTGGGAGCACAGCTCCTATTGAAAATTAAGTTGCTCTATCAGAGTTAAGCTCTTAAATCACTTGTGTTTTTTAAAATCCCATTCAATAAAAACATCTAATATAACTTAATTGTATTCTATCTCTAAGTTGTTTCCCTTTCCGTTGCATTCAAAAGTTTATCTGTCTTGGTTAAATGGTTACTTTCCAGTGAAAATTGAGGTATTGATTGAGGGTTGGATTTTCAAAGAAACCTGAGGGAGTTACTTGCCTATTGCCAGTTGCATTTTGAAGGGACTTGGGTATCTAATTCCCTTAGGCTTATTTTAAAATCACAGACTAAATAAGGGACTATAATTAATTATAATAGTACATACATCCTGCTTATACTCCTCTACTGGTAGTTTTCCTTAATTTTTCATTAAATTAATTTTTCAAAGTTTTCATCACCTACAAAAATTGCTACTGGTGTGTCATTCAGTATTTTGGCAAGAAAGAACTAATCTGAATATAGTTTAAAGAAAAAAAACTAAAAATCCATTTGGAAATTTCATAATCATTACAACATATGCACATAAGTAAAAAAGTATAAAAAATTGCATTTGAGATGATTTATATAGTACAGTAATCTAAAAAGTGAGCCAACTCCTTTAAACAAAAACTCCAATCAACCAACTATCCAACAAGCACTTTTGAAAGTGACTGTAAATGCTTATGTACTTAATTTTCAGAAGCAGGAGAATAGCTTGGATAGTTTTTTTGCTCCTCCCCTAAAGGTGGGCAATTGGAAGATTCACTAAATAAAGAGGATCAGTTAGTAGGATTACATGAAACAAATCTGATCCATAATTGACTGGAAAGAACCACCCACAATTCTAACAAACCCAGTCCAACTGGTGAATATGGTGTGATTAATGGAGGAGATGGTTGGTGGTGTTATCTAAGTTGATTTTTTCTGCTGAATTTTCAAGCTGCATTGGGTGGAGATCATGCTTTGCACTTGTTTGCATTTTTGTTTGTTTCTTCCTCTAGAAATGCATTAGAAATCAATTTGAAATTAAGCAAAGTATTTTAATTGCTTTATTTTGCTGTAACTGGAGTTTATATTTTTAAACTAAGTTTTGCAATGTCAAAAGGGGACCAAGTTTCTCAGATAATGTAAGACACAAGAAGATTGGTGCAATTTGTCTGTTTTTACAAGGCTCATTAGTTTTTAACTCTCCATCAAGTATATCGTATTTTCTTTCCTGCAAAACTAGCCTTTAGGCTTTTTGCATACAGTGAATTTGTGATGAGAAAATTGCTGAAGTGAATGGAATACTTTCCTGAAGTATTAGACTGGGCTTCAGTAAATATAAATCCTATTTGGTAAATGTTTTGTATGGTACAACCTTCACTCAATGTACAATAATTTCAGTGTTGGTTGCTATTCCTTTACCGTTGATCTTCACAGATGTCACTGAGTTCATTCATCATATCATTCCACCCCAATGGGCCTCATTCACACCACCCACCCTTACCGGGTCCTCTTGCACTCCGCCATCTTTCACCAGGCCTCTTACCCGCTGCTCCTTACTGAGCCTTACCCAACCTGCCTGCACTCCTGTGTGACCACGTAGGCCATCAGGCTTGCCTACTCACACTCCTTGACTGGTCCTGGGCCAACCATTTGGGCCTCTCCCACGACCCTCATCTGAACGGTGACCAGCCAATTCGCTGAATACTGGGCTGACCCTGCCCCTAGCCCCTCATCTGGCCACTCAATTTCATTCCCTGATTAGGGCCAATTATACACCCTCTCGGCATCAGGCCCACTTGTGGCCTCAGGTATCCGAAGACTTACCTGGGTCTAACTGCCCCCTTCTCTGGGGCTTCAACACTGCCCCCCCTCACCAGGGCAACTACTCTACCCCATTCATTGGGGCCCACATTCCGCCTCTATGCTGGGGCCTTGGGGTATTATACCCCCATGGGCTCAGGTGCTTTTCCATAGGTATGCCCTGCCTTGTTACCACTGTGGTCTTACACCCCCATGGGCTCAGGTGCCTCTCTTCTGAATTGGCTTTGGAAGATACTGGGCCTATTCAGAGAGATTCAGAGATTTGGCCATAGAGTATAATGGGGAATCAATGAAATATCTACAACTTTGTCATTTTTGGGGTGATTCAGATGAAACGTGCAGGGATGGTAGCCCCTGCTGAGGGCATGCAGCCCGCGAAGTTTCAAGGAGATAGGTGCAGGGATTTCTGGAAAATTGCACCGCACCTCAAGCTGCTGACAAGCAAAACTCGTGACATGGGTGACACTGTGTGTGTGTGTGTGTGTGTGTGTGTGTGTGTGTGTGTGTGTGTGTGTGTTAAGGCAAAGTGGGGTGAAAACTGCTGGCCTTGTAGGCCCTGCTGTGGCCTTGAAGCCTGCCAGCTATCAAGGAGGTAGGTGCAGGGGTAGTCTGGGTTCTGGGGTTCTGCACCTCAAGCTGCTAACAGGCAAAACTCGTGATATGGGTGCCTGTGCAACTATGTCTGTCTTGGGGCACAAGGGGATGAAAACTGCAGGCCTGCTAGGCCCTGCTGTGGCCACGAAGCCTGCCAGCTGTCAAGGAGATATGCAGACAGAGGCTTTTATGCTGTTTCTATGTCCCTCCCCCAGACACTGTGATTGGAAGGGCAGTCAGGGGGAAATCACACTCACTGGCCAGATAGAGATGTTACTCTTTCCCTCCCTGCTACCCTTCTCTGCCTGCTCCCCCTCCCTCTTCTAAGTTTCTGTTTCCCCTCAAAGACTGCCTTCTGAATCACCGAATCTTTTCTGAATCAATTCAGAGGCTCCAAATCGATTCAGAAAGTTTTAAGCTTCTAGTGATTCATTTCAGATTTGGAGATTTGGCCTCCAAATTAGGCCGAATCTTCTCTGAATCGAATCGCAAATGGAAGCTTCGCACAGCCCTACAGCGCTAGTCTAGCTTCTTCATTGGGACTCCTGTATACTGTCCTTGGGCTCTCTCTCTCTCATTGGGCCCAGCTCACCCTGGCCCCATTCTGATCTTATAACAGCCTGTATACTGGCAGACTCCTACCCTTTTTGGCTGTGATGTCCCCCCCCCTTGAAGGGACTTTCAGCCCTTACAAGCTCTGACCCCACCTCCAGGACAGATAGCTCACAGTGGCCTTGGCCTGCCCCTTGCTTTGGGCTTAGTTGCCCTTTTGCCCTGCCCTTCTTGCATTGACCAGTGCGAGGGGTGAGAGAGACAACCTAGCAGCTGCTGATGCTTATACTCCAGAGGGGTCCCTCCTGGGTCCCACCAGAGAGCCCTCTTCTCTGGGGCTTGCTTGGCTCCCTTGTAGACCTACCAGCTGTTAGCCCCATGCCTAGGCTGGGCCTTGTTCTCACCAGGCCGAAGCCTTCTTCCTGGGGCTCTGGACCCCATTAGGTCTGTAGGAACCTCCTGCGATCCCCATAGTTCCTCCCTTGCCACCAAGGTGTTCCGTGAGCAGCAGCTCAGTCGGGTGTTGTCCCTCCAGCTGCTTGCAGCAAACTGCTGCTTCAGCCCCGAGAGCCAGGATCTAAAATGGCCACCTCATCTGGGCTGGCCTGCATGTGCTGGCTGCCTGCTCTCAGCCCTTAAAGTGACAGAGCACCAAAAGTGCTCTGTCACAATATAGATTATATATAATTACTTTTCTTCAGTCATCATTGGTTGATTCCCATTTAATTTTCTAAATATCCCTCAATCAAGTAACAAGTTTTAGATTTCATACCATTATGTACGAAGCTACAGACATTTGTACACACTTTAGAAGCACTTAGTAAAATAAGGATGCATGTTTAAAAGTAGCATGTAGGACAAATACTTACCAAGGCAGAAGCAAATATTTATTTAAAATGTTTATGGGACTGATTTTGCAAGAGAGGTAGTATTATCAACATAAATTTATTGTTACATTTAAAGGAATATAAAAATGTTTGTGACAGAATTATACACAGAGGATTATTTGATTCTTCTTTTGTTTGCACATGCTTTTAACTATTATGGTATCTCTGAGACTCCTCTGAGTCCCTGCTATTCACAGATTAAATAAATGCAATAAGGTAGTCCTGCAATGTTCATCAAACAATAGCACTTAAAAAGAATTAAAAGTCTAACTTTATTTTTTTAACCATTAATCTGTTTCCCAGTGATATAGCAGACATCTTGATATTAAAGCATGTTACAGCAATTGTGTAGAATAGAAATCACAATGGGAAGAATGTCTTTTTCAGTTCAAGCATTTAAACTGTGTTTGATGGAATGAATTCTACAGAATCATAGGAAAGTAGGGCTGGAAGGGATCTCATAAGGCCATCTGGTCCAGACCCCTGCTTACAACAGGGAGTATTCCTGACTAAACCATCCAGCCGAGTATCTGTCTAACCTACTCAGGGATGGAGCTTCTACAACTTCTCTAGGTAACATGTTCCAATGCTTGACTACCCTTGTAGTTAGTAGAAAGTTCCTTTTAATCTCCAATCTAAATTTCTTGTGCTGCATCTTGCTCCTAGTCCTGTGTCCTGCGGCCACAGAGAAAAATCAATCCCCATTCTTTCTATAATCGCTCTTCAGGTATTTGAAGATAGTTATCAAATCCCTCCTCAGTCTTCTGTTCTCCACACTGCATAACCCTAATTCTTTCTGCTTTTCCTCATAATTAATGCTTCCCAGACCTCTATTTATTTATTTATTTATTTTTTACTCGCCCCTGGACTCTTTCCAATTGTCCATATCCATCTTGACGCATGGGCTGCAAGATAACTTAGTACCACAGGTGAGGCATCACCAGTGCTGAGTAGAGCAGAACAATTGCTTCACTTGATTTGCAAGTAACACTCCTATTAAGGCAGCTCAGTATACTGTTATTGTTTTTTGTTTGGGGTTTTTTGCTTTTCTTTTTTTGAACAAGAGCACACTCTTAGCGCACATTCAACTTACGGTCTGCTGTAACTCCCAGATCCTTTTCTGCAGTGCTGCAGCCTAACAAGTCCCCCATCTGTATTTATGCATGCAATTATTTGCAATTATTCCCTTCAAACTGCAGCACTTTTTCACTTGTCCTTGTTTGAATCATAGAGTTGGAAGGGACTTCACAAGATTTATCTAGTCAAGGTTGGTAGGGGCCTCACAAGGTTATCCACCCCCCTACTCCAAAGCAGAACTATCCCCAACTTATTGTTGGATCTCATCTGGTTGATTGCAGCCCATTTCTTCAGTTGACCCAGATCATTCTGGCTCCTAGCCCTGCCCTCCAGTGTCTGCACCTCTTCCCAACTTGCTATATGCAAATTTGCTAAGCATGCACTCAATCCCATCATCCAAATAATTAATGAAGATCCTGAACAGTACTGGGAGATTACTCATCCAGTTTTGTATCTGCCCAGTGGTACTTTCGTCTGCTCTGTATTTCCTTAGCCTGCTAATGAGAATGCCTTGAGAGTGTCAAAAGCCTTGCTAAAGTCAAGATATAGAATATCCATTGCTCTCGCCCCCATCCACAGAGCCTGTCACCTTGTTGTAGAAGGAAATCAGGTTGGTCAGGCCTGATTTGCTCTTGGTGAAGCCAGCTGGCTCTTTGTGATCACCGTGTTCTCCTCTAGGTGCTTAACAATAGATTTCTTGAGGACCCGCTCCATGATCTTTCCAAATATTGAGATCAGGCTGCCTAGTCTATAATTCCCTGGATCCTCCTTCTTTCCTTCCTTAAAGATTGGCAATATATTTGTCTTTTTCCAGTCATCCAGGACCTTGCCCAACCTCCATGAGTTCTCAACGAGCAGCATAGCTAATGGCTCTGAAATTACTTCAGTCAATTCCTTCAGTACCCTGGGGGACTATCCCATCTGGCCCTGCTGATTTGAAAATATGTTGCTTCTCTAAGTATCTAGCTTCTCTAACCTGTTCTGTCACTACACTAGGCTGTTTGACTGCATGTCTATTTTTGCTGTAAACTACACTTGTCATCTGGTAGCTGCCCTTATTTGTGAAGACAGAAGTAAAAAAAAAAAAGTCATTAAATACTTCAGCCTTCTCTAAATCATCTGTAACTAGATTGCCTTCTGCATTCAGCAAGGGTCCTGTGGTTTCTCTGGCCTTCCTCTTTAAATACATGTAGAATCTCTTTTTACTGCTTTTTTGTGTGTCTTGCCTGTTGCATCTTAGGGCCTTGGCCTTCCTAATTTTCTCCCTGCATGCCTCTTATAGTTTTCCCTAGTACTATGACTAAGTTTCCACTTTTTATATGATTCTTTTTTGAGTTTTAACTCATTGAAGAGACTGTCATTTAGCCAGGCTGATTGCCTGTTACAGTTCCTATTCTTCTGTTGCATGGGACTAGCTTGCTCCCTCAATCTTAAAAGGGCCTCCTTAAAGTACAGCCAGCAATCTTGGACTCCTTTTTCTCCTCAGATTGGCCTCCCAGGGGATCCTGCCCACCAGTTCCCTGAGTTTGTTAAAGTCTGCTGTTTGAAGTCCAGTATCTTTATTTTGCTGCTCTCTTTCCTTCCTCTCCTTAAGATCTTGAACTCCATCATTTCGTGGTCACTGACATCCAAGTTACTTTCCATCTTCACATTTTCAACCAATACCTCCCTGTTTGTGAGTAGCAAGTTGAGAAGAGCTTCCCCATTAGTTAGCCTCTCTGCCATCTGTATCAAAAAATTATCCCCAAAATACTTCAAGAATTTTCTGGACTGCTTATGCACTACTGTATTTCCCTCTCAGCAGTCTTCTGACCTTTACCCAGGAGGTTTCACTACATACTGCACCTCTGAACACAGGTATATCTCCTTTACAGCATTTCTCCCTTTTCCCTCTGCCTATCCTTCTTGAACAAATTATACTCATCCATGACAGTACCTAGTCATGAGAACTGTCCCACCACATCTCCATAATACAAGTTACATAATAATTCTGTGCTTGTAGTAAGACCTGCAGTTTTTCCTATTTTTCCCCATACTTTTTGCATTAGTATATAAACATTTTAGGTATCTAACTGACTGTCCAGTCTTCTCCCTGAGAACTTTACTAAGGCTTCTGCTTTTTCTTCCCCTTACCAAGTTTTTATTCAGGTCCCCAGGCTCTTTATTCTACCTCTAGGCGTTTGTCTCCATCCTGTGGTGAACCTGATTTAAAGGCCTGCTTGCTAGGTTTGCAAGCCTGTATGCAAATACACTCTTCCTTGTCTTTGTCAGGTAGACCCTTCCCCATCTCTTCACGGTAATCCTTCTTGGAAAACCATACCATAATTGGAAAAAAAAAAAAAAATTGATGCCCAGCTGATGACACCATCTGTACAGTCATATGTTGGTCTGCAGGATGAGTCTGTTCCTAGCCAGATCTTTTACCCTTGACTGGAAGGATCAATGAGAACACCCTATATATTTATATACAATTATATAAAATTCTTAGTGCCTGACACACAAATCCCAAAGAGTATTCTGTTTTTCCATTGACATTAGCAGCAATTGACATCAGTGACATTTAATTAAAAATTTTAAACAGAACTAGGCAGGGGTAGAAAGTACAAAAGCTGATAATTGCTCTCAGATAAAATCATCATGAACAGTAGATGGTAGTAATGCAACATACAGAGGTTTTCTAAAAAATGTGAGATGCATTTCATCTGTACCCAGCAATATTTTAATACCTATGCTGAGTCCACAGCAATTTGTTCATTTTAATTATGGTCTATCATTAGTTGATTTTGAATTGAAATGTATTAAAAAGCCTAAAAAAAGGTAATTAAAGTATTTTTTTTAATTTCCTCCAAAGAAAAGAACTAACGGAATGAAAAATAATAGTTTTAGAGGAAGGGTTATATGCCTGATTATAGACATGTTGTAAAACACATAGTTTTTCAGAAGATAATAAAAAATAAATCAATCTAAAGAAAAGGACTTCTTTAATATAAATAAATATGCTTTGACACCTTTTGGTATAACAATTGTACATTGTGTAGTTCTGCTTAGGTTTTGTTCCATTATCTTACCCCTTCTTCCCTACCATAAGCCCATATGATCCATTAAAAAAGTCTGAAGTATCTCCATCAACATACAGAAAATATTTTGCTCACTACAGAAAAAGCCAGGAGCATAAATTCATGTCATCTGTAACTTTTGTTTATGTCAGTGGAGTTACACTCAGTAATTTGGCACAGAAAAATGTATTCCTTTGTGATATTAATGAAGATTGTTAATTTCGACAAAACAAGATACAAAAAATGGGTAGTATTCATTTACATTGTTACTTGAACTGTTCAGGCCAATTACTGGCTAAACATAGCAACAAAGTTGCATTGCAACAAGATTCACTTGGTAACTTCTGTTTGGAGGAGAGAAAGCACTACTTTCAAACTAAAGGCAGCAGCATGGATGCTTGGCCTCCTTAATGTGTCTCATGTCGTCCCTCACCAGATTACAATGAGGTATTTGGCTTCCCACTGCCGTGTATGCAATTACCTGCAAGTCCTCAACCCCATCAATGAATATCTGTGAACTGTTCCATGGCAGGAGCAGCAAGATAGCAACAAAACTACTGGACAGGGATGTCCAGTAGCAAACAAAGATAGGCCAGTCACTTGACCACTGATTCTGGGTTCAGGGAAACAAGTGTGGGCTGATGGGATAAGATTGTGCTGTGTATGTGGGATGACCAACCATGATAGGGGAATTTTAGAAGAAGGTAGGCCATTTTTCTGGAAACCAATTTAGCGCTAGCCCCAGAGCTACAGAGACAGACCAACCATTTGGGCCCCCTTGACAATTGAACAGCCAGAGCCATCTGGAAGTTGGCTACTTCTGAATGTTACTGGTCCATTGGCATGAGCAGATCTGTTGATACTTTTGAGTGTGCAGTAATTAAAAAGATTATGGCCCCATATTTCATAAGGCTTCATATACATTGAGTTCTCCAACTGTATCAGAATAGTAGATGGGACATGCCTTCTAATTTTTTTGCCCACCTTAAAAGACCCGGGATTTTGTTTGCCTTCTTTATCCTGATCATCTGAGAAAGTAAGGGGAAATGCTTGGGCAAGGGTTGGGCAGTTGAGGCTGCCAGAGCCCTGTCAGTGACAATGATTAGCAATGACAATTGGCATGGTGACCCCATTCAAAAACCTTTGAAGACTTTGCCTGCTTTGCAGAAAGTGTACCTGCATGCAGCTAAGGATTTGTGGAGGGATATCCTCAGTGCTTTTGTGAATTTTTATGCAAAAGATCTGGCATTCTTTCTGTTCCGGGGACCAGTGTGGACCAGTATGCTTTTTAAGTTCATGTTGAGTTCATTCACACTGGCCAGTAGGCCTAGTGCAAAGTGGAGAGACCCATAGGCACTATAACAGTCTGGATGTCTGTACTATCTTTACTTGAATTGTATGTCTTTTGGCTGCTCATTACAGGTTTCCCTCACTTTATGCTGTACGGGCATTCCTGGAAAACAGCGTATAACTTGAATTTGCGTAAAGGGAACCCACTTTACAATGTAACAAATAGGGATACGTTCTAAGACCTCATCTGTACTGACCTCCAGACCCATTTCTACCACTTTTACAAGACAATTTTGGTACTCGCCAACAGCAGACAGTACACACAGGCACAGGGTGGTGATGATGAATTTCGCCATAATGGGGATGACAACTACAGAAACGTGTCGCAGACAACAAGCGATGAGCACAGATCCAAACAGGAGACCATATTTTGGTGTGCATCACTCCCACAATGCACCGCACAAAGCAGCTAACTGCAGGCTTCGACCATACCTATTTCATAAGAATGAATTTACTTAGCATATAATGAATTTTTTATATAAAAGGGTCATTGCATAAAAGCGAATTCACACATACAGAACCCACATAAAGCGAGGGAAACCTGTACATTTGTGTCTGCTTTGCTGGTGAATCATTTGAAGTACAGCTGTACTGGTCTGCCTGTCTCTGCATGGTAATCCTATTCAGTTAATTTTCATTTGTATAGGCTGGAAGAAGTAAGCCATAAAGCTTTTGAGTCACAAAAAGTATTTTTTTTGGAACAAGAGCAAAACCAAACAATGCCGACCTTGGAAGGTGAGAGAGCTTTTCCCCAATTTTGGGAGACCCTGACAATAGAAAGTTTTTTCCCTTCATAGATTGGGGGGTACCTGGGGTGGCCAGCTGTCATCAGGGGACCAGGAGATTGCCTACCCTGTGCCCAGGAATTGCACGCTACTTGAATGATATGAGCACCCAGAGAGGGCTGTCAGAAGACAGTGTGGTATAATAAGTGAAGGTTACTGTTGCGGTTTTACTCCTAACTTTGGAGTATGTGACCTTTGTTCAAATGATGAAAAGTCACTGAAAATTCTTCTTTGAAAGGCTAAATGTTCTTCATCAGGCTGGTGCCTCCTAATGCATTCAGGAATAGGAGAGGGTGACTACCCATTCAGGGATTGGGGGCAAATCAGCCATTCCCTAGAGCATTAATTGGTGTCTCTTATTACCATGTACAACTGCAGGAGATACTTAGACCTCCTGCCTTGGACATTCACTGCAAGGCATTGCACTAGCATGACATCTTGCATCCCTCTAGAGTGTAATGGATTCATGTAAATACATGTTCTAGTCTGCCGGAGCCTTGCCTGTTTTCAGAGCATGAGAAAATTGAGGATTTCTCTGCAGACCCAGTTGGTGGATTTATGTGCAAGAGCCAGCATTCTCACTGGCCTGTAGAGGTCCTGGAGGTCATAGAGAAGATAACCTGCTTTATGTTCCTGACCCCTCTCCCCTTCCCTTCCCTTCCCCCTCACCTGTTTCTCCACTTTGTGGTTCTACCAAGGTGACCACTCATGTCCTGGTTCATTACAGCCTTCAACCCCCTGACCTACCTGCCCCTAATCCTCTGATTAGTTGGGACACTTGTTTACTGACCTTCTTTATTCCTGATTCTCTAGGCTGTGACCGTGTGATGTTTAGCCCTGACCACATACATTCAGGTCATACCCCTGACAAGTACATTACAGAAAACGAATAGGGTATGGTCTAAAAGCATTATGTATGTAAATGGTCAACAATAAAAAGTGTAAATGCTTATGTTACAATGTGAGAAACTTGGAAGCAGATATATAGGTAGACTAGAATGTTTGTCAATGGAAGAGGAACTTTACAAAGTAGGTACCTCAGAAATGGTAGAATGACAAAGCAATAGGATTCTGCAATAACTCAGTATAAAAATGGAGGGAGAACAGTTTAAATTGCAGAGGGGCATAACATTACAGATGGGAGTAACACTATGTCCTAAAAGGACGTAGATTCTAGTGAGTAAATATTTTCAGTGTGTGGAAAACTAAATAAACAGAAATCTAAAATCAAGACCAGAATATAAATGGCAGCTGTAATGGGAAAGTACATTGATTGTGCAACATTCAGGAAGACAGTAATGGGTGCCTTTTAGCTATTTGCTTATAGGCTGTCTTCCTTATAAGACTTTATTACTAAAAGTTGCCACTTGTGCAGTTTCACCCATCTTAGCAAGGTGAACTGAAGTCATAGTCAGGACACAAGCTCCTGCATACATTATGGAGATCTAATCTTCTCTATCCTCAGGTCAAGAACTCTGTTTTCTATATTAGTAGTAGTCTTTAAGGAAGGGGGTGACCCAAAAAAATGAATTAGCTGTAGATCTTTTCATGTATATTTTTTATTTTGATAGTATGCCACAATATGCCGGGTACTATACAAACAGAGGATAAACGATACCTCTTCTAAAGTGGTTTCAATACAAGATAATCACTCTCAGGACAAATGAGAGATAACAAATAGATAAAATATTCAAGAGATTGCTATTGTCAACAATTTTAAAAACTCACTATTTGTATGTCTCTTTCCAAGTCAACCTGCAAAAGTAATGAGAAAGACCTGCTGCTACTGTTTAGTTGCTGTGTGAAACAAGTTAATGTTTCACTCATTTCCATCCCCACAGTTGGTATAAACTTAAACTCTCCTTGATAGAGTCAACAGAGACCCCAAGGTTTTTTGACTGAACCTGTCATGCCTTTGGTTCAACTTGACAGAATTTTTGTGTTTCTGTTGGTTTGGCACAATAACTTTTGAATGCCACATCTGATTGATTCCAAATTGCAGGGGATGTTTAGGGTGTCAATGAGTAGAACCCTCCTGCTTTTGGTAAAAACTCAAAGAGGTATGTGGTCAGTAGCATTTGGTTAGCAGATCTAGGGGCGTCAATAATCTGGACCATGATCTAGAGATTAAAGAACCAGTTGCAACAGCTTGCAGGATAAAGTTTCCCCTCTCTGCTCTGCCCATCATCTCAGTAAAGTTTAAAATGTTGGAATTTTAATGATTATCTCCCTGATACAAAGAAAACAAATGAGAATTGTGAGGGAACATGCGAACATGGAGACACCCCAGTTTGATGTTGAGGATAGGAGGGTTCTAATACAGGGAAGAGTGGGGGTTGTGTGCAGATCCATTTGTGTGAAAAGGGAACATGCACTTCTGTATTTTTATTATCCATTTTTATGTTTTACTTGATCTATAGACTCCAAGCATTACTCCTGTTATTGCAGGTGGGTTATTTGTTTCCCTGCTAAAATTCCAAGGGAAAGGCACTAAGGGTGTTCTAACAGTGCCTGCAGATTGGAAGTTTTTAGGAAATGTTATTTAAATAAAACCATAATTCCCTGCAAAGTGATAAAATAAAAAGGCCAGTATTTTCAAACTTTGTGCTTGTTTTCGGCATCCATATTGAATTTACTAGCAATTGCAGTTATCCAACACCTCTAAATAGTAAACCACTTTTATTTCAAGCATTTATATGTGGAGTTAGGGTAAAAGTTTGAAATCCAGGTTTAAAAATATTTGGGTACGGTTTCTGTTTTCAAATATTTGATCTTCATGTATTAAATTATTCTTATTAGATAAAACCTAAAACGTTATTCATAGATTCATAGATGCTAGGGTCGGAAGGGACCTCAATAGATCATTGAGTCCGACCCCCTGCATAGGCAGGAAAGAGTGCTGGGTTCAGATGACCCCAGCTAGATGCTTATCTAACCTCCTCTTGAAGACCCCCAGGGTAGGGGAGAGCACGACCTCCCTTGGGAGCCCATTCCAGACCCTGGCCACTCAAACTGTGAAGAAGTTCTTCCTAATGTCTAGTCTAAATCTGCTCTCTGCTAGCTTGTGGCCATTATTTCTTGTAACCCCCGGGGGCGCCTTGGTGAATAAAACCTCACCAATTCCCTTCTGTGCCCCTGTGATGAACTTATTGTATTAGGCTGAATTAAAAGTAAAACAGATACATTTGAGTTATATTAAAGCTCTCCATATTTTAATCACAATTATCCTGAACTATTGAAAAATATAGGTTGCAATTAGTTCATATGACTAGATAGTGTGATTATCTCTTAGTCTGTGTGTGTTAATATTAGGGTGTAATTAAGTGGACACCTGCTGCTTGTGAGATTGAGCTTTTATTTAATGAAACCCTGTGATTTTTTGTCATATCTTCCTTTAGCACCAACTTTAATAGTTTATTAAACACACTTATTCTAGATATTAAGAGGTTTTTTTTTAATTATTCCTTAAAGCAAACAAGTGTACATAGCCAATGCAGTATACACTGTCTATTTTTTCTAAATTTTAATCACATTTTCTCCAATAAACTATACAGTAAAAAAAAATTGAGAGGCCATCAATGAAAACAAATACCAGATGGATGCTAAAGTATTTAATTTTATATCAGAATAAATAGGCTGGGATAAATACCACAGTGTAGTATATAGTCACTCACTGTTAATTAAAGGTTTTAAAAAGCATGTCCATATCATTGAGGGAAACCTTTAGGCTGCCACATCTGTGCTACAAACCTCCGCCCTTTTTTTTTTTTAAGTCCCTTTCTGCCCCCGCTCCATATGCTCAGCAATTCCACTTTTCAGCCAAGGTGTACTGCACTGACCTCATTTCAGAGCCTGCCAATGCAAGCTAGAAGAGGTTTGCTGTTGAGCAATATGAGGTATTCCCTTTCCCCGAAGAACTTACTAATACTACAATACTGTGAGCCCCAGGCAGGCTCGGGTGCACCATGCTACTAATAAAGGCCAGCTGGTCATTTTCTGTAATCATTTTTGAAGGGTAGGTTTCTCTGAGAGTCCAACTCCTCTGGCATCTTCTTTCCCTTCTGCATCAAGTAAATCTTTGTTTTTAACCACACCAGGCACACGCAACTTCCTCTCAAATGGAACTGTGTTAGTTTTGAGTGACAAAAAGTCATTTTTCTACCTGAGTCCAGAATACAATTTACTACTGGGTTATTTCAATTTCAGCTAGCTCTAGATTAAGTTGTGGAAAAAGACTGTTGGGATGCATCCTGGTCCCGGATGCAGCCTGGGTATGCCTTTGAGCCATGTTCCCAGGGTGCTTTCACACAATTTGGGTGTCCTTCTGCCCCAAACCCCTTTCTTCTGTCTTCTGCTTGACCCAGCTGAGGTGTGCTGGGGGCCCGCTTCTTGGCTTGTGGTGCCTCAGCCCTCCGTTCCATGCAGGATTATCCAGCCTTTAGCAGAAGGGATTTTGCCAGTTAGAATGATCACATCCTTGTCCAGTCATGTGCTCCGAAAAGATGGATCTGTCTTTCCATGACTTTATATGGTCAAATACTCTAAAATCTCAAGTATCACAGACAAGTGGTTCATAAAAAGGTAAGAGAAAGGATTTATTACTAAAAAAAAACCAAGAACCAGCATAAGACATCAGTAACCATATGCTGAGATATAGACAGAAATACGAAAGTAAACCAGCAAAAGAAAATATCAGAACAATAACTAGTTCTTACCCTGCACCTTAAATTTAAGGATGCAGTCTCTAGCCCACTTCAACAGTTTAAAGAACAGACCATGCATCTACCCTTTCTGGTAGGGCCTCCTGCATATTCTCCTGTCAGCTTGCTTTTTTCAGCTTGCCTTGGCTGAGAGACTACAGCTCCCCTGTACCTGAAAGACTGAAGACAACACCATGCTTTCAAGGCAGGCTTAAGTAGAGTGGCCTATCTGGGTATTAATGTGTCACCTCTTTGATTCTAGGGGAGTTCACACTATGTCAGTAACTTCCTCCTGCAAAAGTACATGTTTGCCAGACTACAAGCTTTTCCAGATCATTTTAAGACCAGGAGAATATGTGTATCTTTTTAGACATGAAAATTCAATAATCAAATATTCTTCCAGTTTCCCCTTATTGGGGAATGTTCCCTCTTTCAGGGTGTGCTAGAGTTTTTATGTTAAAGTTTTTTTCTTTTACAATGTTAACCATTCACCCATAGTGATGAGTAAACAAACCCCTGTCAAATGCTAACTCTCAGCTATTACCTCTTCCAAGTGTGAACATTTGAAGGCTGCTTAAAAACAACTTTGGCTATAATATGAAGATATATCAGAATTACATGTATAATACAGATATGAACATGATAAAAACTGAACCCAGCTTCATGCTAGCTACAAGTAGATAAACTAAACACCACAGCCATAAATCTAATTTAGGAGAATATTCATGCGGTAAATCCCAAAGGCAACTTTGTTTTGGGGTGATTTTGTGATGCCCATACATTAAGTTGTCAGACGAGTCATATTTGTTTGTTTACAAAATAAAAAATTAAAATCCTGAAGCTGTATGCTTATTCAGTGTTATGCATAGGCCTCTTGGATCACTCTGAATCCCCCATTACAAAAAAATTGTTCTTGATGCGTGTTCAGTGACATATTTTGTATGTGTAAATGTGTGCTTTTCAAATTAAGTGATATATGAAGTAGCTAATAAATTAAGTTGACATAGTTAAAAAAGAAAATTTCTAAATATCAAAGTTTGCAGTCAGTTGCATTGTAATTATCTGATCTCTTTTTCTATACACTCTTTCCAAAGCTGGAAATCCTAAGCTGGTATCCAAAATCAGTTTCCTTTTTAAACCCTGTTTCTCGCTGGCAGAAAAGTTAAATGTGGGTGCAGCTGCTCAGTAACCTAATAATACTGCACAGTAGTGCATCAAAGCAGAAATAGTGCTAATATGCTATTGCACACTCATGGGCGACTGGTGCTGCCTTAGTCGGGGGGGGCACATGCAGCGGGGGTCCCCCCCCCTGCAGCTGTCCCCCACAGCTGATTGCGAGACAGCCAATCGCTGTGGCTGCAGCTGCAGCTGCTTCTGGGAGTGCCATGGTGCTCCATTCTCCGGCTGGCGCTTGCAGAGGGGGCACTGGTGCTCTCGCCTGCCACCCCTCTGCCCGTTGCCTAAGCAGCGAGCGCAGCCAGTCGGGGTGCACCAGCACTCTCAGGGGGTGCACATGCACCCCCATTCACCTCCTACGCATCGCCACCGTGCGTACTATTATTGGGCTACTGTGCAGCAGCATCACTAAAAAGGCATTTGCCAGTGTAACTGTACAGTAACTCCATTTGCTGCACGTTTATTTAGTACTTGATTATATAAGTACTAAATTAAATGTGTAGTAATGACTGTGCATTAATGAACATTTAGACACGCCCTGTATATAGTAAATCACTCATCCTATGCAGGGGAAACTCAACGATAGGTAAGTTGTTATATTATTATTTTATTAACATTTTTTCCTGTTATGCCTGAGAAACTTTTTGCTCTGGGAAGAGTCCTTATGACAAAGATCTTTCATTTATTCCTAAAAGAGTAGCAGCCTTTCTCATGAGCTCCTGATTAGGTAATGAGGCTCAATAAATTCTGAGTCAGAAAGTTCTTTTCTGCCACGTCCTAGATGAGAGTGACAAATTTGCTCATCCTCCTAGGATTTGTTTCAGCAACCTGCCAGACTTAACCCAGATCTGAGATTTAGGGATTTAATTCAAAATCCAATAGCTTCATGGCTGATTCCTTCCCCTGGCTTATGCTGGTCTGATCCTGCCCCACTGTTGTCAAATTGATTTCCTAGTAATGGCAACACTTTGATCAAGAGGATGATTCTCTAGGCCTTTGAAAAATCACTACTCTTTTTCAGAGTTGCCTACAATATATTTTCTAGAGCTTTTTTGTCAAATTTAAATGTCTCCAGGAATAGGCTCTCATTATCTTTGGAGAAAGATAGTACTTCAGTCTTTAAGATATTTTGTCAGGAGAACTTTTCCACATGTATAGCATAATATTCATTGTCTCGATATCAGCCAGTTATTCCTATGTATATCCTCTTATACTATGCTAAATAACTGCTCTCCCTTTAGTGTTTATGCTTTCAAATATTTGTGGACTGTTACCATTTGGATGTTACCAAATCTGCATGTGTATTACATACCAGAAACTGCTAAAATAATATTAAGGTTGCAATGTCAATCACTTTTTTGGTGTGGTTTCCAAGATTTGTTTGCTTGTTTAAAATGTTTTTAAAAAAATCAATCATGTGCTGTTATTTTGACACCACTGTGGGTCATCAGCAGGGCTGGAACATCTAGATCTGCCAAACAGGACTTAGTCACTTGAGCTAACAGAGTAACTGTGATAGTAGTCATGTGGTTACACAGCAAATGACAACCAATGACACATGCATTTACACCAGAGGCGGGCAATTATTTTGGGTGGAGGGCCGCTTACTGAGTTTTGGCTACCTGTCAAGGGCAACATGGGTAGCCCTGCCCCTTGACAGATGCCCCACCCCCTGGTCACCATCTTGGGGCCAGAAGTCCCACCCGCTAACCCCCACCCTTTGCCACAAGAAATCCCTCCCCTTGCCCAGAAATACTCCTTTCAGCAAGGGGTTTTGCTCTCTCAGAACCAGAAAAATACCACATTAGATTCTAAAAATCGAACATCTACAATATTAATTTGATTTAAAAAAATATTTTGTCCTGATTTACATGCACTTGTGTAGTGTACATATAGGGGATTGCACAGTAGCTTAAAATGAAGTCTTACTCTTGCATATTGGGGGTGGGGGGTAGGGAGCATGGGGATGAGTATAGGTTTGTGGGGGCTGTGTGTGTGTGTGTGGGGTGTAGGTGTGTGTGAGGGTTTTGTGGGGAGGTGCATAGGTGTGGGAGTGGAGTGAGGGAGCATGTGGGTGTGTGTGTGGCTGTGGGGGGGGAGAGTGGCTGGGGTGTGTGAGGGGGTGTGGGTGTCTGTGTGTATGGCAGTGTGAGGGGGATGTGGGTGCATGTGTATGGTGAGGTGTGCATGTGGGACTTGCCCTATGAACATGCACACACACACTTTCTCCCTCCCTCCTTCCCTCATTGCACACATACACAGAGTCTGTGCCACCCTCGCTGAGTTTTCTCTCTCTCTCTCTCTCTCTCTCTCTCTTTCTCAGTGCCGCTCTCATTGCACATGCATGCACATACACTCTCTCCCTCCCTCATTGCTCTCTTTGTCTCTCTCTCCCCCACTCCCTTATTGCACGGATACAGACACACACACACACACACACACACACAGAGTCTCTCCCTTGCTCATTGCATGGGCATACACACACACATCCTTCCGCTTTTGGCCCTGGGGTACTGGTGCAGGCCCCATGCTTCCATGGTCAGGTGATGCAGCTGTGGGCTATGCGGTGCTGGAGCAGCCAGTAGGCAGGCAGAGAAGCAGTGAAAGTGGCCACAGGCAGAGGCTTCCAGTTCGGGGGGGAGGAGGGGGTGGAGGTAGGAGGGGGCTGGGGGTGGGGTGGAACTGGGCTGGCCTTGCTCCTGGGCCCTGCTGCCCCTGGCTCCCATCATCTTTGACAGGCAGCCAGGAGCAGATAAATATTAATTTTGTAAAATTTTTAGTAGCCCCACAGGCCAGATAGAATGGCCTGGTGGGCCAGATCCAGCCCACGTGCCATATTTTGCCCACCCCTGATTTAAACCATGGGTTTCACAGATGTTTGATAGCAGGAGACCACTGAGGCTGACTCAGGAATCTTGGGTTCCATTCCATGCTCTGGAGGGGGAGTTCACTCTAGTGATCAGAGATACTTTTGCCTTTTTCCCTCTCTCTGCCCCATTTTCTTCAATCTGTCCCTGTCCCAGTCCTGTCTCTTTTCTTTCCATCACTACTCAACCTAGTCACAGTCTCTTTGCATCCAGTCCTAGACTCCAGTGTAATTTCCCATCTCAGTTCCAGTTGGTTTCTCCACCCAGTCTTTTTGCTTAGTAAGTTCAAGTTCTTCATTTGTACCCTGGCTCCTCATTAGATCTGTCTCTCCCTCACTTTTATCCTCCTGCCACTGATTCCTAGCTCATCAACCAATGGTAATATCTCCCTCCCCCCATACCAGCTGGCTTCTAGTTCTTTCATTTCCCTCCTTGAGACAAGCTCTGTGTTACTTCTGGTGCCCAATTTCTCCCTGGCCCTCAGAAATATTGAATAGATTTTACAGAGAAAGTCTGACTTTCCCTGTAGCCCTGGGCTTGGAGTATTCTCATTGGCTGCCTATACACCTGCTTGTTCACATTCTAATTAGAATGCATTGGAGCAGACTCAATTAACACAGTGTTTTGGTGTTCTAATTAAAATGCTCCCGTGTCACCTCACCATCACATGTGTGACAGAGCACCAGTGGGGCTGCTACAAGCTCCTTGGGAGCTTGCTTGTGGAGCAGCAGGGAAAAGTCTCTACCAGGAAGCATTTTAAAGAGGGAAGGTGGGTGGCAGAGCACATCTGGTGTCTGCCACTTTAAGAGCTGGCGGCAGGTAGTGCCTCAGCTCTGATAAGCAGCAGCCATTTTAGATCCAGGCCAGCAGAGCTACCTCCCCGGTGAAAGGTGAGGAGGTGTGCCTTAACCCTAGCCCCTGCCTTTGGGCGGGTTATTTATCACCAGAGGCAGTGGAGGGCTAGGCACCTGGTGTGGCACCTGCGCCCGGGTGGGGTGCAAGACCCTGGAGCAAGTGGATAGTGGGGCTAGGCATGGCTGCGGCCACCTTAGCCTGGGAAGGGTACAAGACCCCAGGAAGTGAGAGTGCTGGGCCAGGCATGCTGATGAGTAGCACCTGAGCCTGCAGGGGGGGGTGTTCAACCCCAAGCACCAGTGTCAGGGGCAGAGTATATGCCTCAGTGGAGGTGCAGAGCAGGGTAGAGGGGGGGCACCTAACAGCCTGCACCAGAGTGGCAGTTGGGAGGTCCCGGAGAGAGGAATGCATAGAGAGTGGGAGTTGTGAGGCCCTATGAACACGGGGGCCTGAGATGAGGCCCTGTGAGGAAGGGGTGTGAACTGGGTCCCCGGTGAGCAGGGGGCTTTAGGTTAGGTCCTGCTATCATGGGGGCTGAGTTAGGTCCAGGTAAGCCTTCGGGCACCTGAGGACACAGGTAGGCTCGAGGCTGGGGGGCAGCTGAGGAAGAGCCGCAGGTAAACAGTGGGGTTTGTTAGTAGCCCCTGATTGGGAGCAGCTGGGTGAGTGACCTGGCGAGAGACCAGAGGCAGAGTCAGACTAGTGTTTTGCAAACCGCCCAGCACTCACTTGGTTGAGGACAGCGAGAGATGCCCAAGAGGCTGCGTGCTTGCTGGCCGGGGAGTGCAGGGAAACAACCTCGAGGACCCTCTGGGTGAGGGCAGGGTAAATGTGGCCCTGGGGAAAAAGAGGGGTGGTATGAGTGTGGCCCCGCAAGGGGCAGTATGAGAGAGACCATGTGAGAGGTGGTGGAGTGAGACAGGCCTCAATGAGAGGGAAGTGGTACGAGTGTGGCCCGTAATAGGGCAGAACACGAGAGGTGTAACACTGTCCTGAATTGGGCCCAGCCTCAGGCTGGATCAGAGCACAGATGTTAGAAACAGCTGTGAGGCTTGGGATTCAGTACAGGGGTGGTTAGAGCTGCATTCATAGGCCCAGGAGAACAGGGCATTCAAAGGGCAGCCTCCCACCTAATTAAGACCCTAAACTTTTAACAACTAGGCATGGCAGGAAAGAGAGGTGGGTGGTGTGCCCAGAGGCAGGTGGGAGACTAGCACTGTGGCTGGTTGGGGAGTTCCCACTTTGCCACAACGTGTATTAAGCCCCTGCACATTTTAAAATGGTTGCGCAGGCACTTTGTCTAAATCTCAGCAAAAGAGCTTTAGATAAAGTGTCCCATGGACATTTTAAAAAGTGCACAGGTTTAATACATGTGATGGTGAGCCATTTTAATTCGAGCACCTGTTCAGGAACCACTCTAATTAAAACAACCCTTCCCAATCCCAAGCACATGTATAGGCAGCCATTTGTTCCATGGGGAGGGTGTATGCACACTCCTTTCCACAAGTAGGAGTTGTGAAGTATGCTTGGTTGCTCCTTGGAAATAGCATAAGTTGAGTCTTATCTAACTTAGGAGCTATGAGGAGATGGAACATGTTCAAAAAAGTGGGAATTTGTGGGGGTTTTAGCTGCTAAACCATTTAAAACAAAAACAAAAAACACACCGAGCTTGTGAAAAGAGAGGTTTTTTGTGGGCTAAATTTTGAGTTTATTTTTCATGAAATCTGCAAAAGGCACAGGTCTGATACAAGAGTACCCACCTGCTCCAAAGCATAGGGGTACTAGAGCACCTAAAAGAAAAAGCTGCCAGACTTTTTTAAGATGGACAGTAGTACTACAGTATCTTTCTTTTCTTAAAAATGGCCAAATAATTTTGGCTGATATATGCATGCAGTTGGCTGATGTATATCATACATATGCATATATGTATATATGTGTGTGTTTGTATAACATAATAGCCTGCCACAGATGCCTGGCATGGAAAATTTCAGCAGAAACTTTGGCAAAATTAAGCAACTGAAAACAGGGTGTTATATTGAAAAGTGTTAATCACTTTAAAAATAGGCTGTGTTACCAGCCTACCCCATAATTTATTTGTTAAATTTCATTGCTTGGTCCTGAACTCTCTCTTAACTTGTCTCTGCCCCCCTCTACATGTGCAGGTAGGATGTAATGAGCAATTCACACGATCATGCCTTCTGCCATACCACACATGTATGGTAGGAGGCACAATTGTGGGATTGTGCATTGGATCCCATCACACCTTATTGCTGATGCAGGTACAGCCTGATCCCAAGCTTCCCCAGCACCAGCAAGATGCAAGCTCTTGCAGCTGGGAGCTTCCTCAGTTAAAGGGCTCCCAGTTGCAGGGGCACCACTGAGGCTGGGAGATAGCCAGAGCCACAATCTCACCCCCCCCACCCCTGGGTTAGGAGATCACAGCCACACTCTGCAGCTGCTGGGACCCAGCTGGATCCCAGTACTGGGAGGCAGTAACCCATCATCCACAGCTATTGGATTCCAGGTCCTGGAAGCTATGGGGTGCTGCTGGGACCCAGAGTTCACAGCTGCCCAGGCTGAGAGTCTCCAGCAGTTGCAGGACTCGCAGCCCCAGCTGGGCAAGGTTCACCTCTGTGGCTAGGAGCTGACAGGGCTCCCAGCTGTAGGGGAGACCCTGCTATATGTACATATTAAAGCTTGATAGCAACCAGTTATCAAGTTAGTACCCATTTTCAAGGTCTAACTTTATAGCTGGTTGGAGCATTTTATGGCTTGATAGCTACTTTGCACATGTAGCTAGTCTCAAGGTAACTGTTCAATTAACCAGTTAATTGCGCTATACCTATAACATGTAGAGGGGGCCTCTAATCCAGTAATGGGTTGAATACAACTTCTAAATGCGATCTCAAAAATTCTGGAGAGAAGCTTTTATCTTCCATCAAATTCCATAAAATATGCTAATCTCAGAAGTTTTAAAGTGTTTTTTAAATATTCCTCTTTGCATAAGTGCATGTATTTAAACAGTCAAATACTTGTGGATTTTATCAGATGTTTTGCAAGTGCTGTGGGTGTATTGTGTGCACTAAATAATTTGTCCTTAATTTAGACCAACTGTAGGTGCCAGTCAGCATCTTATAAAAAGAAACCCTTCATCGTCTCCTTGGAAGTACAAGTTTGGACTTCTTTGCTAGACAGAAAATGTATGTTGTTTTGGTTGGCTGTGACAAGTTGCTTTTTTCACTTATAGTTAAGTAAGGTTTCTTTTTTTGATTTGAGAGAAGCATATGAACAGATGATAAATCTTCAAGGGTTGCTAGAGTTGAGCATTTTGACAAGACCTTGGATGACAGAAGCTTTGAAGACATCTTCCTGCCTGTTTGGGTAGACATGACTTGTGTGGTATGTGAGGTGGGGTAGAGTGAATCCAAGCATGTGAACATATGCTGTCTCTACTGATAAATGCAGATAGTCCACCTACAGGCTTTCATAAATAAAGTTGGAAGTTTATAGATATGCCTGTTTTCTGTAACTTCTTTAAAAAAAGTCCATCGTTTCCTTTCTTGACTCATGTATGTCTAAAACCAATGTTAAAACACAGTGCTGCAAATGGTACAACTCCACATTGTGAGCAGCACCTGCTTCAGTTTTATGATGCAATAAATTGTAAAACTAGTTTTACTTCCTGCTCTTATTTTGCATGGAAGCTTTGATAATAGTTCTATAGTTAAGGCTGCACTGAGCTTTTTGCCTTTGACAGCAACTTGTAACCTCTCTCAAGAGTCGAAGAAGTTGGATGCTTTAAAGAGAAAAACATGATAGGATTCTTAGGTATTGTCGTACCCGTAAGGGGTCGAGTGGTATAACTTATTTTAGGATAGACACGCAGAGCTTTGAAGCAAGCTTTTGTTTATTAAAAGGAAAAACTTAAACAGAGTATACTCACAAAATCCAATACAGCATGTTCAAGTCTTGTTACTTCTTAAGCGCAATTTCTAAAGACACCCGTAAAGATGATGCCTGGAGCAGATCAGCTGAGCCGTCGGTCATGCACTACCCGCAAAGCTTCCCAAGTATCTTTTCCCCCAGCAGTACGCTTCTATGAGAACCCTAAGATCTGCACACTTTGCTTAAATTTTGGGTCAAATTTATTCACATCTAAGCAGAATTTAGGACCAAATTTAGATTAACCTTTACTGTGATTGGCCAAACGCAAGAACATTTTGTGGCTAGCATGGTAAGTTGCTAGTTTCAATTTTGTACTGCGTTGTGGTGAGATACCCTTTTCACATCCTGACCTTAAGAAGCTGATTTTCAGTCTTTTCAAGCAGTTGATATGGAGGGCGGAAAGAGAGAGAGGAAGAGAGAAGAGAAAAAAACCCACAAAACAAAACTCCCGGAAGAGTATAACCTAAGAGACCTCGCTGTCGCGGAGTTGTTTCTTCATGGTTCGCCAGTACAGGTGTTTTATTGCTTTGACAATGTTGTGAAACTATATGTTTCCCTGCCTTGGTGGCTCAGTAGCAACTGTGCAGTCAGAACACTTAGGCTTCCCTTATGTCAAGTTTGTACCTTGCTTCTGTAGTGTCAGCAAAACCATTGGTATGGGTATCACAGGTATATGATTTTTTAGAGCATTTTGGTCGCTGGTATGTGTTCCTGGAAAAAAAAAAAGAAATAAAAAGTTAAATAATTTTCAGAAATTTTGCGTGGTGCATAATTTTAAATTTTAAAGCAAAAACTATATCGCCTACCATCTTTGAAATTCACCTACATGTCAATAATCCCTCCTTTGTGTTACAAACCCCCCCTTCTCAAACATTTGGTATTTCTCTTAAAAAACTATAAATTTCTGTTTAATTGAAAAGAGCACCAAAATATAGTTGCCAAACTGAAGAGGGATACAACCTTTGGCTAAGAGTGCAGTGGGCTGGGAGCCAGATTTCCATGAGTTCAATTCTTCCCTCTTCCATGAACTGTTTTTAATGAACCTACATGTTCTTCATAGTTCTTAGTAAGTGAGGCTTCATGTTTCTAGTTCAAAAAGGCAGGTATTATTTTCCTCCATTTTGCAGATAAAACAATTGAGGTCATGAGACATTGAAAAAGGTCTCCTGTCTCCACCTGTGACAGAACTCAGGATAGAATTAATTTGCAACCAAGGTAGACCAAGTTTTATCTATTTAACTCACTGTATCTCAGACAATTTAGGCTTTGGTCTCTGTAAAATGGGACTATACTGCATACATGTATGTACAAACTGTCAGGTGCACAGGTGAATAGTATTGCCTCTAATCACTCACTCATATTGTTTATCTACAGAATGGTCTTAAAGCATTGGATTGGAATCCAGGAAATTAATTCTACTTTTACTTCTGCCACATATAAAGAGTATGGTGCTGAGCAAGTCAGTTAAATCAAAGTATTCAACAGTGTCTCTTTCATGTTATACACTTTATTTTTTTATTTGGACTAATTTGAAATTATTAAATAGTATTTGTTTTTCAAACTAATACTAAGAGAAGGAAAATGAATCCTAATGTACACAATAATCAGTATTTGGACTGTTAGCATAAGAATGCATTATGAAATAAAATTCCTCTGCTATTTTGTTCTGCACTCCATTTTTTAGGTTCTTTGCGTATGTTCCATACTTGAGAGGCTGATCTTTTCTACTAGGATTAGCTTTCTTCATTTTCTTGGACATTATTCAAAAGTTGTTGGTATGCAATAATAAAATAAAACACTGATATAACTTTTTATACATTTCTCCCTGCCTCCTTCAGTATTTCTTTCCTGTAATTACGCACACATGCATGCACAGTATTGCTGAGGGGAATATACATCAGACATATACACACAGGGCATGTCTACACATTCATTAATATGCCATCAGAGCATTAAGTCTAGTACCTGTAATGACAAGTACTAATTTAATGTACTGTAATCAGTGCAACTGCGCATTAGCACAAATGAATGGTCTTTTTGTGACATTAATGCACAATAGACTAAATCTACTGCACATTAGCATGGGTTTTGCCTGCCATACTAATGCACAGTAGAATTAGTCTACTGTGCTCAAAGTGTCTTGTGTAGATGCACCCACAAAGTATTATTGAGGGGAATATAAACATGCATGTTGTCTTTTGCACTTAACCTTTCCAAATGCCTTTTAAAAAATCAAGGAAATTCAACAATAAAGAACTTTATTTTTAAAAGTTAGGACCCCTTAGCAACATACAGAAGTTGCTTTTTTCACCATTTAAAGTATTTTATTCCCGTGACTTAAACAGAAGTGCATTGCATTACAGGACTTTAAAAATGGGTACATTTTAAATTACCTTAAAATTTAAATTAATCCTTGTTCAATGAGGTATTAAATTTGAAGTGCTGTATTTTGTAGCACTTTAGCAACCTATAGCACTTTAAATAATTTCTGTACGCTGTTCAAATTTCTGACCAGTGGAGAAGCCCCAGGAGGCTGTGAAGCACCCCTCGCCTCCTAGCTTGGAAAGTGCAGGGAAGCTCAGAGTCCTCCCTGTCTCTTCGCCTGCCCACCAAACACTGCATGCCTGTCATGTTTAAAAGCACTGTAACTTTATAGCACTATAAAAAGTGGTTTAAATTACAGCCCTGTAAAGCATGCATAGAGCACTTCTGTACGTGCCTCCATGCAATCCCCTAAAAAGCAGAGATGTCCAGCTGCAGTATTCTTTAACTCGCACAGTTTCCATCTTCACTGATGGATTCCATGTCTCTCAAAAAAAATATACTACATCTCTCATGTGTACAGTAACATTATAGACAAACCACATTTGTCACGGTTGTACTGTAATGTAAAACTTTATTTAACTTAGTATTTCCCCCATGGAAAATAGCACTCAATGCACTTTGTCTGTGAACAAGTGTCTATAGACAGATATGCTAGTATTGCTGAGAACAGCAGGCTGTATGACACAACTTATATAGTGATCTCAGTTGTTATACTTAATATAAGTCATGACACTTTAGAGAGGTGATTGATTTACCATTTTTTTAAATTAAAAACAGTTCTCTTCTTACTAAAAAGAAATTCAACAATCATCATGGAGACTGTATCTTTTTTTTCTATGAGGATATGGAAGGTTTTGGTTTAATATTTTTGTACCCTTTATAAACAATTCAAAAGGGTGCTATGCAAAAAGTGTCCTCTCCAAGTATTTTTGAGATACATTGTATACTGCATTTAACATTTTCATATTCATGTATATACAAATAAATCTAATCTTGGTTGCATGCAAGACTTGTTTTTGAAATACAAAAATTTTACCAATTTTGGTTATGAATTAGCAATGTGTATTACTAAACTAATACCTCATTTACAAAAGCACTATTTCTTGATTTCCTACTGAATAAGATAAAATTTAATAAGATAAACATCTGTCACATCTTCTGACAATTGATAGCAGCATCAGAATCACTAAGTGACTTAGGTGACAAGCTATACTGACATGTTGGGTTTTTATTGCAGTCCTCGGTGCATAAAGATCTCATATTAAGTGATATTTAACGAAGACTCATTCTGTTTGTCAGTTCCATGACATGATCTGTGTGAATAAAGGAATAATGTCCTCATGTCAGCTGAAGATGAGAAAATTGCAGTAGATATTACCTGTCTTAATAGCACTGAACTAGTCTGTGGAATTGTAGAAAAATAAAATTGCTTGCTTTATCATCATGCTGCCAGATGGGGCTTAGGCAACTTTATGTAGAAATTCACGCACTGTTACTCAGTAACTGATGGGTGATGTTAGGGAAAAAAAATCACTTATGAGGATTTACTACATTTGTTCCCTCAGATCAAATGAATTTCTCTAGTTCGTGTAAGATGTTATTAGTGTCATGTTTAACTACTGTGACTTTACAACCATGCAACAGCAAACAGCAAATTACTTTAAAAAAATCACTATGAAGACATCATTGTGGCCTGGAAATTCATAAATTTGCTACAGTAAAGTACAATAATATTCTCCAGACATACAAAAGGCTTCTTCAGGTACAGATTGACATTGTGCACTCTGCTGCAGTTTAAGCTTGTGAAAAATACGCTCCTTATTTGTTACATATGTGCTTAAACATTCATAGATTCATAGATGTTAGGGTCGGAAGGGACCTCAATAGATCATCGAGTCCGACCCCCTGCATAGGCAGGAAAGAGTGCTGGGTCTAGATGACCCCAGCTAGATGCATATCCAACCTCCTCTTGAAGACCCCCAGGGTAGGGGAGAGCACTACCTCCCTTGGGAGCCCATTTCAGACCTTGGCCACTCAAACTGTGAAGAAGTTCTTCCTAATGTCCAATCTAAATCTGCTGTCTGCTAGCTTGTGGCCATTATTTCTTGTAACCCCCCAGGAGCGCCTTGGTGAATAAAAACTCACCAATTCCCTTCTGTGCCCCCGTGATGAACTTATAGGCAGCCACAAGGTCGCCTCTCAACCTTCTCTTGCGGAGGCTGAAAAGGTCCAAGTTCTCTAGTCTCTCCTCGTAGGGCTTGGCCTGCAAGCTCTTAACCATATGAGTGGCCCTTCTCTGGACCCTCTCCAGGTTATCCGCATCCCTCTTGAAGTGCGGTGCCCAGAATTGCACGCAGTACTCCAACTGCGGTCTGACCAGCGCCCGATAGAGGGGAAGTATCACCTCCTTGGACCTATTCGTCATGCATCTGCTGATGCACGATAAAGTGCCATTAGCTTTTCTGGTGGCTTCATCACACTGCCGACTCATGTTCATCTTGGAGTCCGCTAGGACTCCAAGATCCCTTTCCGCTTCCGTGCCACCCAGCAGGTCATTTCCTAGGCAGTAGGTATACTGGACATTTTTCCTCCCTAGGTGCAGCACTTTGCATTTCTCCTTGTTGAACTGCATTCTGTTGTTTTCTGCCCACTTGTCCAACCTATCCAGGTCTGCTTGCAGCTGTTCTCTGCCCTCCGGTACGTCCGTTTCTCCCCACAGTTTTGTGTCATCCGCAAACTTGGACAGAGTACACTTCACTCCCTCATCCAAGTCGCTGATGAAGACATTAAAGAGTAGCGGTCCAAGGACCGAGCCCTGCGGGACCCCACTGCCCACACCCTTCCAGGTCGAAACTGACCCATCCACCATGACTCTCTGGTGGACATTAGAAGAAGACAATGTCAATAATAATAATAACCATTTCATAATAGTGTCTTTTATCTCAAAATGTTTTGTAAAGATCAACTAATTAAGTTTCCCAGAGCCTGGAAGAATGTAGCAATGGCTTGGAACCCTAACCCCTACATAAAATTAGGTGAGTAGTTTGGTTGAATTTGAAGAAGTAGGGAACCAAGCTATGGCCTGGATTCTGGAGTGTTTCTTCAACCATGGGGTTGTGAATCACAACCTTCAGATCTAAATTTGTCTTCCTCAGTCTGTTCTAGGATTTTAGTACTGGTTAAGAGTTCTGGTCAGAATTAGTATCTGTAACTTATAGATGAGGGAAAACTTGAGGCATAGAGAAATGTTAAAGTGATTTACTTATACTATAGTCACATAGCAAATCAGTGGCAGAACCAGCAAAACAAGCCATATCTTCCTCACATTTTTTTACTTCATGCTTCTAGAAAGTGTTCAAAGCTAAGCTCTTTTATATTTGATTTTTCCTTTACGTTTGATATATGTGGGCCATAGTAGTGAAAGCAGTCACAAAAAATTGCACAGTGTAAGTTACTGATCAAAAGGCTTTATTACTTTCCTAAATATTGCTTTACCACACCATTTTGGTGACTAGCAGCACTTTGCCAGTGTTTTATTTTACTATGTTTTTATTTACTCCAAATTGCCTCATCTCTTCACATTGTAGTTAAATGTCTGGTAGTAAAATGTAATGATAGGAAACTATAACTGGACTGAAAGCTTTATTTCTTGCTATATTTTTTTACTTTTTATTAATTTTGGAGGATTTTTTTTCTAGAAAAGTTTTGAAGGAAATCTCTGTTGGAGATCTCAAGCCAAATGAGACAGTTGAAGCAAATCTAGAAGCACAGCTACTCTCCAAGCTAGATCATCCGGGCATTGTCAAGTTTTACGCAAGCTTTGTGGAGCGAGAAAGTTTCTGCATCATCACTGAATACTGTGAGGTGAGACCTCTTTTAGAATATTTTGAAAATATTATAGGTTGTGTGTCCGAAAAATAATTTTTTAACAGAAACCTTTTAAAGTTGTAATTTACCAAGTTAATTCTTGATAAAAAAATGCTAATTTTTAAATTTGCAGTATTATCTACTATTTACTAGGCAGATTTCAAGCACTTAACACAGATGGTCTCTTCTTTGAGGAAGTCATAGACTAAGGAATGTCAGGTGAAAGGGAATAACAATATATAATGTAAAAACAAGTCAGTTTGGGTAGAGCTAGGCAGTACGGTAGAACTGAGTCTTTAAAATAGATTTGAATAGACACAAGTGGCATACAGGTTTAGATGAGTTCAGGAAGGTTGAATTATACATAGCATAAAGGAAGAAGGCATGAAGGCCTGACAAAAGCTAGATGAGGCTGAAATACAAAGAATATGGGCAACTAGTGCCTTCTGGCTCTGGGAGGGCACCAGCTGCCAATTGCTGAAAGGAGAGAGGGGTCCCTCAGCAACTGATCACTGGCAGAAGTGCCGGCATAAAATTGGAAGTGCTGCCGGCACTTCTTGGGGGGGGGAAGAGGGGGCACCAGCCGGTGCGCTCCACTCCCCGGCCGGTGAGGGCCAAATTTAAGGGGAGGCATGTGCCCCCCTATGCATCGTCTGTGACAGAGAATATGGGAACAATACAAAGCTTGACAAGAGAGGATAAGTAAGGAAGAAAGGAAGAGGTGGCATGACCTTTGAAGTTAGTTATAGGAAGCTTGAAACTGATCTTGGATAGGAAACCAATGTGGGAATACAAGGAGAAGATGATGGGCAAGGGCGATGAGGTTAACAATCTCATGCACAATTTTGCATAGGCTGAAGTTGGGAAATGTTTGTGTTTGGGAGGTCGGAGTAGAGAGAAGGCTGGAGTAGTCAAGGTTATGTTCCTGTGTTTCTTAAATCTCACATTTGGTCTATGGCAAGTTAAAAGACATTGATGAAATATACTAAAAATGACATTAGTAAAAAAAAGACAAGGCTTTTGAATCATCTTTTAAAAGTATCTAAACTTTTAATTATGTTAAATATAGGCATGCAATTTTATTGCTTTAAAAATGGAATAACCGTTTTATTACATTAAAAATGTATGCTAAGTTGTGCATATACACTGGACATTATATTTGGCTTTGTTGGCTAAAGGTCTTTGGTTTCTACTAAACTCAAAGCATGCCACTAGTTTGGCTATATATATCTGTAGCTGAGTTGTCTTTACCAGCCTGGTTAATCACATTGCTGCAAGCACAGATTTGGTGCTAAAAGTTAAAGAAATAAACCTAGCCAATAATACAGTATTTCATAAATGTATTCTCCATAGACAATTCAGGATATGTTTGTCTTTCAAATGTTGCAAGAGTTGAGCTGAGAGCCTAGATTTTTCCTTGAACTAGAGCAATGGTTTTTTTGCCCAGTACAAAATGTTCTGAAAGCTAGATGAACTGGGGTGTGAGCAAGCATTTGCTATACCTGATCTAGGTTTAGATGGCTTACTTAAGTGGTGGACACGGGGCTGGCAGGTCTGTGGGGAATATTGGTGGGTCCACAGCGGGTTTACCCGGTCAGGAGAGATTGGAGGACTAATATTAACCTGTCAGGGTCAGGGGGTAGGAACAGCACAGTGTTGGAGCTGGGCAAGTGGCTGAGCTTTTCAAGACTTGGGGCTGTGCTTCAAATGCATGCAAGCATTCATTAAATTAGGTTAACCCTTTCATAGATCGGGTTAAACCTTTCTAGATCTACGCTAGATCACCTCAGGAAGTGAACTAACTTAGTTTGGGTGTGCCATTTTTTGGCCAATTTAAACCCTGTGAACATCTGCACAAGTTTAGATTTAGATTGACCTAACCCTACTTAGGTCAGTCTAAATGTAACTCTTGTACATTACCCTGGTCACAAACCCATTACACCAAAATAAGAGATTCATCTTTCTCCATTAAAGTAGAGGCTGAATAATGACTTCTATCCTTGCCCCTTCAGGTGGTATGAAGAGAGTTGCTAAGGAAAAAAGGCATGCCAGCAATTTCCCTGCACCCTGGCAATCACAAGCTGCTGTAATGGCCCAATGGAGGCATTTTTAAGTGACAGCCAGGGAAATAACCTAATACAGGATCCTGGGAGCACAAAGATAGTTTAATGCTGATTTCACACAGAGATATATTAGCACAAGGCAAATAGAACAAGAGAAAATAGACTCCCTGAATATACAACTGGATTCTGTCAATCCCAAGCCTAATAAATCAGGTCAGCATGACAGAGAGACCAGTGGAATATGTTTCTAGCCTTTTTTCAAAGTAGAGAAAATATAGTACAACTGCTAATGCAGAAATAAAAAACCAGCAAGCGATCTTAATACTTTGTGTCAACAATTTTCAAGTGAAACTCTTTGCTTGAATATTTTCCCAAAGAACTCAGAAAGGCATTTCCGTGCAGAACTGTAAAAGATTCACTTTTAATTAAGAGTGACCACTGCCAGAAAATGTTCTTCTGTATTTGCATAGGTGGGTACTCTATTTTTATATGTAATAGGATTCAGATCCTTTTACCTAAAAGCTGCCTGGCTTGAATTCTGAGTTGACAAAAAGGAAAATGCGTTGCTATATGGATGTTTGGAAACCTATTATATTGTGTGTCTTGTTTTTTATGTATAGAACTACTAACACAATTGGCAGTAAATGGTACTTTTCTAGGAATGCTCAAAAGAAAGAACTGGCATTGAGTTGGCATGGAAACTAAACTGCCTCTCACCCCTCATTCTGTTCTCTCCACACTATTGTAGCTTTGAACCACATAGTTGGAACAGGTTAGGGCAAACCTCCAATGCACCTGCCCATTGCTGCACCTGTTTGTGAATAGTAGAGGACATTCATTTCCATTGTTCAGCCTGGCTCTTTTGGCATTGTCAAATTCACTCGGAAGTATTGAACAGAGTCTGTGTGTTCTAGTTTGATTTGATTGTTAGGCTTTCTTAGCAGTTGTCTCATTTTAAATATTTTAAGGCAGTAAAAACATTGTCTTGTGAAAATGATGTCAAGCAAAATTGCTTTGAAGAATCTTATAGCCTGAAATTTGGCTTCAGTGAAATATAGATTTTAAAAACAAAGAGATATTAGTTTTACTAACAGTTTAAAAAAACCCATAAGCATAGTTATCTAAATTCTCAAACCCTTTTCTCATTTCTGTGCTTTTAGTGCAGGTTCCAATTTCAGTTGGATAGGAAGTATGCATATGTTAAAGGGAAACTGAGGAAAATTAGCAACGAAGTCATGAAGCCTGTTCACATTCATTAAAAAAGCTAAAAATTCAAATCCTATTTCAAATGTATTACCATACTTGATGCTCCTTTTAAATGCAAATCATAACTTGTCCCCTACTATATGCTTCACTTCAGTACCTTGCTTCCTGAATACTGACATTCCAAAACACAAAACAAAAGAATATACTTCGTCAGGGTTTTATGTTGTGTTATGTTCAAGAATATTTCTCTTGAGAAAATCTTTATAAGGAACTTTATAAATTCCTTCAAAAATCTACATAGGCACACTGTATTTTAACTAAGTTCAGATATTTGGATGTCTTTACTTTTTGTTTCTCCTCTTCTCCTTTTTGGCTTATGTGGTAAAGATGACTATGTCAAATTAGTTCACTCCTGTTTCTATATTAGGCCCAACAATGCTCCAAATTTAATACATATAATAACATATTTTACACTTGTGTTTACAGGGTCCAAAAATTATAACTCTGCTCCCTGCTTATATGAAAGACAGAATCTTAAAGAAGGAGGCAATATGATAATTAAATTCTACCTCTTTGTTTTAAAGAGGTAGACTATCTTACAGAATAATGAATAAGAGTTTGTTTAAATTTTGAATTCATGTAGTCCTATAGGCTCCCAGGTTGATAGCAATATGTTTTAATTTTAGTTTACGAACTAAATACACAAGGCCCCCTCTACACCTTATAGAGGTGCAGTTAACAGGTTAATTGTACAGTTACCTGGAGACCAGCTACACGTGCAAAGTAGCTGTCACACAATAAAAAGCCTCCAATCAGCTATAAAGTTACACTTAAAAATGTGTACTATGTAACTGGTTGCTATCAAGTTTTAATTTGCATGTGTAGCAGGGGCTCCCCTGTGGCTGGGAGCCCTATCAGCTAACATGGCTCTCAACCCCAGGGATTTATTGTGCACATTGTAAAACCCTCAGGCTCTGGGGATCAATTAAGCCGTGATCCCCGGGGCTCAGGGGGGCATGAAACCCTGGGGGCCAAAGGATCACCATACAGGTAATCCCCCATCCTAGGGGTGCATGGGGCCTGTGACTGGGAGCCCCTCAACTAGGATGTGTGGGGCTCCTAGTTGCAGAAGCTTGCTTCTTGCTGGTGCAGGGGGAGCCCACTCCTGGGCATAGCTTCTTGCTGGTGTAAGGGGAGCCCAGTCTTGGGCATGGCAGGAAGTGCCATTGTGGATCACTCATTGGATCTCTTCATACCTTATTGCCAGTGCAGGGGGAGCCCAATCTTGGACTCCCCCTGCACCGGCAGTGAGGTACAATGGGATCTAGTATGTTACCCCACAATGGCACTTCCTGCCACGCACAGATGGCATGGCAGGAGGTATGATTTTGTGAATTGCACGTTAAGATTCCTTCGCGCCTTTACCTGCATGTGGAGAGGGGATTTAAGACAGACAAATTATAAGTGGGGAAACAAAGGTATGGAGTGGTGAAATGTTTTGCCCAAGATCCAGATCACTATTGTTCAGATCACTGATTTTCCATACTATTATTTTAGGTTCTGTTGAATGAAAAATGACTGACTTGTCCAACCCATTCAGGCAGCCTGCCTAAATTCTTATCCTCAGTTCTTGTGCCTCAAAATACATGCACTTTAATTAATGTTACAGACTACATGGCTTGTGTCTGTAGATCTAAGAAAAAACATGAAGTCCTATATTTTGACATAAGACGAAATATGTAAAATCCTTATATTGAACATGTGAATGTGCTCTGACATTTCAGGGTCGAGATCTGGACTGTAAAATTCAAGAGTACAAAGAAATTGGGAAAATATTCACCGAATGCCAAATAGTAGAATGGTTTATACAGTTGTTACTTGGAGTCAACTATATGCATGAAAGGTACAATCATTTACTTTCATATGAAAGCACTTAGGTTTCATATGACTGAGAAGACTTCTATTTTCTAATTAAAGATGTTAAAATGGAAATTAAACCCTGCTGTTTATTTTGTTTCTTTGACATAAAACCTTGTACAGCTATCTTGAGTTACTACTGAATGTCTAAAGTAGTGACTGAGTATCTAGTGCATGAACATTGTCTTTTTGAAGGTCCCACCCTTTAATACCACCCTACACATTTACTGTATCTTACAGTAGAATTATAATGGACATCTTTTAGAATTAAGCACCAAAGGCAGACCTTAGTTTTCTAAAATCCAGGTGACAGCATTGAAAATGCACAGTACAATGCAAACAGTTAAATCCTGAGATTAAAGCAGACATTCAGTCATATTAGAGAAAGAAAACGTAATGGAACTCTTTCAGATATTAAATATAAAGAGTCAAATTTTATCATGGCATAATTCCATTGACATCAATTAAATTACATCAGGGATAAATCTGGCCTGGTAATCTTTGTTCTGGATTTGTTTTTAAAACACCCTGTTACTTTCATCACCATATCGGAGACATCACATCAAATTTGCAGGTAAGTCAGGAAATCATGTTTAGAATCTCTAAGTGATAGGTTTATTTTCATAACTGAAGATGTAAGATCCATGCCATCAGAAGAAGGGAAATAGTCATTCTATGATGCCTTTCACAGGGCTTATTTTAAAGCTTTTTACAAGGTCCATTAGTTCTTTTTATTATATGTGGAAAAAGAAATAAGAGTTCTTCTACAAGCATAATAGTCTTATCTAGGTTGGAGAAAAATGGCAATCTCTCTTTGCTCTCCCTAACACATTTATAACATGCCACACATCTGCACACAATTGCTTCCACCAGTATGAAGACAACTGAAGTGCTGTTTAAATTGGACTTGCTTTAAGCATGTCTAGCCACCTTGTGATCTTCCATCCATGCAATGTCTGCTAATGCAGTTTCTGTTTTTGGTTAATTAACGTTTGACAAGTGGTCCCCCCACAGCTGGAGCATTGAATCCCGCTTACAATAATTTGTCTTGTCCACTTTCCACATTACTCTTCAGCGGGGGTCAAGTTTGACTTAGGACAACTCAATTTACCTAAAGTTAGTCATGAGCTAACATTTTACTTAATCATGATCAGAGTGCTCAGCACTTTCTGGATCTGAAACCTAAAAGAGTAGTGGGGGGAAGGGAATGAAAGGCTTTTTTTTCTTTTTTTCCAGAATTCTAAAGCAACGAGCAGTTAGCTGAGCTTTCAGTACCTTTCAGGCCTTGCAAGTATTAAAGTAAAGGAGCATGGCAGGAAGCATGATTGTGGGCTCCCTCATCAGATTACATTGCACCATACTGCCAGTGCCTGATCCTGAGCTCCCCCCTACTCTGACAAGTAGCAGGCTTGTCTCCCAGCCACAGGAGCACACCATGCACTCATGTGGCGGGGTGTTCTGTCAGCTGATAGGGGCTTCCAGCTGGGTGTGCTCCCTAGGCTGGAAGCTTGATCAACTCACGAGGCTCCCTGCTGCAGGAGCGTGTGGTGCACTCTCCTGGCTGGAAGCCTGATCATCAGACCAGTACTCCCAGCTCAGGGAATGCATGGTGTGCTCCCCCAGCTGGAAGTTGTGATCAGCTGACCAGGGCTAAACTCCCAGTCAGCTGACTGGGGCCTCAGTGGTGGTAGCCCCAATCAGCTGAAGAGCCTCCCAGCCTGTGAAATACATGGGAGTCTTGACAGACTGGGCATTGGACACATGTTCAGTTAATGAGATGATAAAAACTAGCCACAAAGTTATTACACCTATTTTGTGTAATAGCTTTGTGCCTTATTCCTTATTTTATCACTCCATTAATTGATTGACTGTGTGGCCAGGACACTACTAATGATGTGATTAACCAGTTAAAATGTCTTAAGTATAATGTCTGTCAGGGGCTTTCTCTTCCCTTTCTCCCTGTTTGTAGCTGTTGGCAACAGTTGGCTGTTGGCTTGTTATAGACTGCTGTATAGAAAATGTCTATATTTATGTTTAAATTCCCAGAATATTTCTTCCTGCAGTGTCCAGCAATTTGGACCAGTATCCACGCTGGTCTTTTTAAGGATAAGAATTCCCTTTTTGCAGGGACGGTGCTGCTTTTCAGTTTACCAAAACATTGCTTTCCTGCTATCTGTCTTAGTTAGTAAGTGAAGGGGATTGAAATGAAAAATATACGTCTCATTTAAATAGTATATAATAAGGATAGACTTTATAGGACAGGGGTGTGGCTATCATGAATTGAAGTTTCAAGATACTGAGAAAATGCATTTTCCATGATCTATGATGTTTCTTAAATACTTGAAGAATAACTTAAAACTGGTTGATGGCTTACTGGCTTTTTGTCCCTCTTTCTCTCTGTGTTCTTGTGTCTCTGTGTAAGATGTATATAATATAGATAATCTTACATTGTTATCATGTTGTATATACACAGAAAGAATGATTAGATGTATTGCCTTTGAAGGAGTAAACGTTCCTTGAGATTGAGTTCTCAGAGCTTTTTTATTTTCACTTTTTCTATTCTGTGGTATCTCAGGATGATTATCTTTCTGCCAGAGCACACAACATAGCTCCCTGTGAACAGTCAGATGGGGAAAAAGCAACACATTTTGTTCGCAACTTATCTAATTTTTATGACTATTCTCAAATTGGGTTACCTGCAGGCATTTGTATGCCTGTTTCATGACTGTTCTCAAATTGGCATACCTTCACCCTGATCCTGTGCCTGGGTATGCCTCTAGATTTATGTGGAGCCCAGCTGAAATCACTGGACTTTTGCTCAGATCTCAGGACATGCCTGCAGTCTGTTAGTTGCAAAATTAAAGGTCACTGGCCAGCAGTACCAAATTGTTAATGAAAGAACAGTATACATTAATTGAATATGACTGTTAATTGAATATTTCCTTAGGTAAGATAAAGTTATATTTCCTCTTATGTTTCAGGCGAATACTTCACAGAGATTTAAAAGCCAAAAATATTTTTTTGAAAAATAATCTTCTTAAAATTGGTAAGATACCCCTGCTTTCTTTTTGTATGATTTATAATATAGAATTCCAGCATATATTTTATAAATAAGTCGATTTTTAATTAGTTGTTCACTAATGGTTTCTAATTCAGTTGATTGCTTTTTCTTATTTCATTTAAAAACTATGCTAATACAACTGCCTTTTTTTTAACCTGGTGATGCTAATTCTTAATGCATAACTATTTAAAAAGAACACAAATCCCAAGACATCATTTTATTTTAAACCTGTTGCAGACTAGAGAAGCAGAATATGTGTTTTTACAAAACTGATTCATATAATATGAACAGATCTTTCTCCATGTTTCAAAAATTTTTACAAGATTTTTGTTTTACAGTCTTTTTATTATGCCTACTAATGACAATTCCTTATACATAACTGAAATATGGATATAATAATTTCATGAATCCCCAGGCTTTTCTAATAGTCACACTTCTAACCCCACTCTCTAATCCTGTTATGCTTTAAATTTATTATTCTTTATATACATTTAGCCACTATTCACGTCATTGCACTAGAACTCAGAGGATTTGGACTCTTATTTTTATGCTATGTATTTTAATCCTGTTCTCAAGCTGCATAATATTAGCAACAAAATAAAATCTATTTTTGAAATACTATTTTGGTGAAAAATGGCAAATAGACTAATTACCTCCCCTTAAAAGGTCCTTGTTTTACATCTAAAGCTGGGGTGTCCAATCTTTTTGAATGTGGGGCCGGATCATGAACTTTTTATCACCCAGTGTGCTGGTGAGCCATATTCAAAGACCTCACCGGAAGTGGTATCACATCACCCTCCCCACCAGCGCCAAAACGAAAGTACAGTGTTTACTTTCATTTCCCGTCGCAGCACCTCAGGCCTCAGAAAACAGCCTGGAGGGCCTTATGGTGGCCCACGGGCCACATGTTGGACCTGGTCTAAAGGCACATTTGTTCATGCACTGCATCTGTTTTTTTCCTCATGAAAAAACTCCAGGTGTACTGACTATATTCTGCTTAGTAGGTTTGTGCCAGTCAATACCATGTTGTTAGTTAAATATGTCCATGGTTTTATTCCTACCTGTTTTACGTGAATTTCCTCATCATGAAAGATTCACCACTGTCACTGCAGCCATTTGATCTAAACTTATCTATGATTTTTATAATGCACAGAGAACCAAGGTGTCTAAGTATTAAAAACCCTTGATTTTATAAGGTCTAGGATGCAATGGCATCAGCAGTGCAATATTGTCCCATATTGCCCTAACATTATGCCTTGACGTTGATATTTATAAACTTCCAAAAAGGAGGCTTTTTCAACTCATGGCATATCTTCTGAGAGTATAAGCAAGAGGATAGTTAGCAGCATAATTTTGTGTGAGATGGATGGACGCAGGCACTGGCTTTGTTGAAAACGTTTATCTGCCTTGACAGATAGCAGATGGGGAAATAAGGAATTTCTGGTAATGATTAATTTGGTATGAATTTAAATGGGCAATGTAGAGAATAGAGATGCATAAGTTTTTGGTCCCATTACTATTATCCATGGCCACCCAGTTACTATTTTTATGTTGATTTCAGTAATTTGTTGACAGTTTATTTAAGCTGAGGATCTGGGCTCAAATGTTTTGAGATATTAAAATATAAAATGTGATATTAAAGACAATCAAATTAAGCTGGAAATTTCTGATTTGACTTTTAATTTTAGATATTCTTATCTAAATAAGTAATATTTCAATTAATTTTTTTTCACTTCTATTTTAAGGTGACTTTGGAGTTTCTCGTCTCTTGATGGGTTCATGTGATCTGGCAACTACATTTACCGGAACACCTTACTACATGAGCCCAGAGGCACTGAAACACCAGGGATATAACACAAAATCTGACATCTGGTGAGTGGGCAGCATGTTTTTTCAACTGAATTAGTCATTCATTCAAAATGAACAAATTGATAAAATAACATTGGTTTTCTAGGTCATCATGTGCTTGTATCATGTGCTCTATTTTTTTCCAAACATTTATCTGAATACTAACTAGTCAGAGCCACCTGGGCAGAATGCTTTCACTACATTATTAAAACAGTTCAGGGGTATTTATTTCAGTTCATAGCTATGTTGTAATCTGAGGGTGTTTTTCTTTATGTGTGCAAGCTATTTGTCATAGGATGAGCCAGACAGATTTTTAGAGAATTGAGGCACGGGCCCCATTGGTTCCTGTTTGTTCTTCCAGATCAAAGGACTTAACATAGAAGGATCATGTGAGGGTAGTACTGGAAGAAGGTCTACTGGGGAAAAGGAAACAGAGTGAAAAATAAGCCCTGTTCCTCAGTTGGAGGAATTGGCATGTTGTTGTAGTTGTGATGATCAAGTTGATGTGTGAGAAGCAAGTTTTTTTTGGTGATGTCTTTTACTGGACCCACTGCGTATGTAGGACAGAGATTAGACAAAGTAGGCTCATTACTATTTACCTGCCCTCTGCTAACCTTTCTGTACTCTGCAAGTAATAAACTACCCTTTTTTTTTTCTTTTGAGTGGTTTTTTTTCTTTTACAGAATTATCTGTTTCAACTACTTGTTTTACAGCTACTTCTGATAACTGCTCTTTGCTCACAGGTTAACAGTCATCTCCCACTTCTTTAAGTAATCACTTTCATTTACATAATGGGGTACACAAGTCATTGTGTTATCTGGTGTTTATTTCTGCATCTGCTTCTTTCCCAGACCTGAGAAAGGGCACTCTGTGCCCAAAAGCTAACATCTCTTCTGACGATACAGTAGGTCCAATAAAAGATATTGCCAAAAATACCTTGCTTCTCACATTAGATCAGAAGAAAGTAGCACAGCCTTATTTTGTGTGACAGTTTAGAGGGGATCAGTATTGGTTTTAGTATGTCAGGGAACCAGGAAGAGCCTGGTAAGGGCTCAACTGAAGAAGTCTAGAAAGAGCTGGAGAAGGAGATAGTAGGAAGTGGCCCTACAAACCTTAAACAAGGAAATATGGAGTTTATAGCAGACAAACACTTTATAATATAGGATTCCAGTGTTGGCTCCTAGGGGATAGGGAGATTCTGGGCTCTTCTACCTTTGGTGTTACTGAGAGGTAATGGAAAAAGTTCCTGTGACCAAGATTTTTAAAACTTCACTGCATTATGTTAAGGTTTTTGAGGAATCCCCTGAAAGGAAAGGGGAAGACAGGTTTGGGTTTAAAGCTTTTTGTTTTGTTTGGCTGGTATGGTAGGAGTATTGATGTGGCCAAGTCACACTACCATCCAAGACAAGACTTTCTCCATGGGAAGAAAACTGAGGCACGGAGGAAAAACTGAAGCATTGGCTATGCACTAGCCATTACAGAAATAAGCAAACCTTCACAAGAAATAGGTTGTAATTTTCCTTAAAATGCTTCCTGTCCTAAAAATGCATACAAATAATTTGCTATGTCACATTCTAAAATGACCCAATGCCTTGCCAAAAAATGTTCTGATAGGAGATAATTCTTAAAAATAACAAAGAAATCCTTTCTGTTTCCCATATACTATTCTTAAAAAAAAAACTCATTTGTTTGTTTTTTACAAGTACATTTATCCTTTTTTATTATTCCATAAGTTCTGAACATTGCTGTGCAGTTTCATTATTACGTTACTTGGAACCTAAATATTTATTCCATCTTTTACTCTATTTCTCCTTCTCAAAATATACTGGAGACTACTGGGAACAATTTTATATATTGATAACAGTCATCCATGCTTTTAACCAGTAACATTTGCCATTTTTCAGGGGCAATGTATTGTAGTATTCAGCTCAAGTCAACAGGTGAGTTGAGAATCCCATCTCATGCTCCCTATAGCTGAACTGACATAGATTTTATGTCAGATTCTGTACTGCCCATCTGTGCTCAGGACTAGGAGATGTCGTTGCAATCAATAAAAATGCTATCAAGGATTTCAAAAGATTTAGGAATAAGTCATTCAGCAGCCAGAGAAACCCTTTTCAATCCATGACCACAGCTGTTGCTATAAAGAATAATTTATTTTCTTTCAGTGTTAGCATTACATGTAAAGAATCTGGAAAAAGTCTGTTCTTAGTTATATGCAGGCAATTCTATTAAGTTATCAGGGGGTTTGCACAAGAGTAAATGAGAGCTGAAAGTGGCCTACTACTATTGTATGTTACGTCTTAGTTATATTTTCTCAATTTAAAAAATAAAGCTCCATAAAATGAATCCAGTGTGAAGACTACCTTTATGTTATATTTTATACTCAATTATTTTATTATATTTTTATAGTCCAATACTTTAAAAACTGCCAGCTCTACAGGATTCTTGGGAGAGACAAACTGCCTTAATTCCAAGCTTTTTGGTCTTCTGAGATAGAGGTACTGAGGACCAAGTGCGCCAGTAATCACTAGCATCTCGGCTGACAAACTTTCAGCCTTGTGAGCCAAGAAACTCCCTGGGGAAGCTCTAATAAAGGTCCTTTCAACCACTGTTGCTCTATTTCTCCTTTAGTTGGTCTGAATTTCTTCTTTCAACTCAGTCTTTCTGTTTGTCTAATAATATGTGCCTGTTTATTCCTGAACATCTGCTCTTCTTTACACACTTGAGGCTCTGTAGAATCATGGACACTGAACTTGTTTTGCTGGATTCTCCTTTCTTCATTTTGTTTATTTACTCCTTCTTTGCTTCATTCATTTGGTTCCTGCACATTAAATTTTGATTTTCTAATTTTCATTGCTTTATGTGCTTTAAACAACCAGGCTTCAACATGGATACTTGATTTACCTTTCTTTGAGCTTTTCATTGAGACTTTGTGTCAAGACCCTAAAATTTGAGACTGCATCAGATTTTTGTTTTTGTTGCAAATTGATTATTCTAGATCATGTTGTAGTTTCTAACTATCAGTTTAATCTCCTTCCTGCTTTTGGTCCTAGATTCCCTTAAATGTCCACAAAGAATGAAAAAGGAAATGAGTTATAAGAAATGTGGATGGGACTGACACTGACAGGAAAGCACTATGCTGCATCTCTGAATATGCTAACTGTGCCCTTGCTTGCCACGCTGATGAGCTGGTGAAGATACTTCATTCCTCTCATCCTTCTCCAGGCAATCACAGAAAACCATATCTTGCCCCAGAACATGACTGATTTAATTGCCCAGACATTACAGGAGAGTTTAATGGTTGAGATATTTGTGCCTGGGAGGGAACCAATTAAACCCTTGTTTTTAAAAATCAGTGTCCCCTTTATATGTCTGAGTCTGGATAGAAGGCAGATTCTTTCTAAGTTCATTTGGCAGCTATTTTCATCTATCATGAACTAGTAATTAAAGGTAGATCTGTTTTTCTATGCAGCCCCTTGTCATTAAGAGGTTTGACACATTTCTGAGGGCATCCTTCAATTGAAAATCCCCTTTGGTAAAGGGATATTAACACAGTTTGACAAAACCAATGAAAGCTTGTGTTCAGTTGCTTAGTTCATGAAAGTTTAAGTCTGTGATATGGAAACTCATTTCTCTGGGGGTAATGACTTCAACCCGGAGTGAATTAGTATTTGACTTTGTGACTGACCTGCCATATACTTGATTTTAAAAGAACTCCATGGTTTTGTGCACTTCTCCTACGTTCTTTCCAAAAATGTTGGCTAGTTTATAACTTAATGAACATTATCCTTATAACATTCTACCAGTGACTGCTTAGTCTATCATGGGCCTTTCCTACAAACTTGATATTAAAATATCTGTGTATTGGTACAGACTAAAAATGATAAAACCTACCTTAATTTTTGTTTCTTTTGATAACAGACCATTAGGCACTGTTATCCTGTGAAGAATTAGGTCATTGGCTGCCTTTGCCACCCGCAGTCTAAGTGACGTTTGGTAGGCCTACCTGTCCTAGTTTAGGACTCATGCAAGGCAGGCTATATGCATTTGCAAAGTACTGTTGTATAGATTCACCCTCTAAAGAGAAATCCTTGTTTGTCTCTTAGTGCTGCAAAACCTGCTTCTGAAGTAGGGATGCCCAAATTCTCTCATTCTTACTATCTTTTTCTTTAGATTTAAGGCTTTTCATTACACGAATTTTTAAAGACTTTTTTAATTAAAAAAAGATCAAAAAAGGGTGTTCTACCACATCACTTGATAAATGGATAGAGCAAGGTCAACATAGGAATAATAATCCACTGCTGGCTGAGAAATAGTATCTTCCAAAAGTAAGTGAGATCAAGTACTTTCTATAGCAAAAGTTGACATCTGCTTTGCAAATGAGTTTCTTGATGCTACTTTAAAACAGTACCAGCAATCCTAGATGATATGCTATAAACAAGTAAGGCTTATAATCATGTTTAACAAAAGCAACAGTTCGGTCAAGCCAAATTAAAACACTCAAGCTGCTGGCATCATACTACATTAAAAAATCATTAACAATCCTAAGAGCCTCAGATCTAGATTTCATGAGGTTAGAGCTCAGAGACTTCTCTAGTCAATGGTTATTTTTCAATTAATTATGACCCAAATGACAAACTAACACCCATACTAGTGTCTTGATCAAAAATAGAAAATATAATATAGTTCAGGGGTTGTCAATTGCAGGTACGCCTACCCTTGGAGTACTTGGGAAGGTCCCAGGGGGTATGCAGCAGCAGCGCAGAGAAGCAGGGGTACTTGGGAAGCATGCCTGCTTGCTGCCCCTACAGAGCATCGCCTCCATACCCACCAGGAGGAGTACCCACCAGAAGGGGCACTCTCAAAAAAGGTTGAAAATCCCTGATATAGCTTTTCAGTTATATAGACCAATTAGTGTAGGTTTCTTGGATGTTTTGAATGCAGTTATTTTTAAACATTGTGAACAACCTTGAAGTATTGAGTACTATAGTTACAGTTTACTGCAATAGCAGTCTGACAAATAATCTATGGAACAAACCCTTTTTATGTGAACTTTAGATATAAAGCAGTAAAAGTGTGAATTTTCAAATAACGCAACCTGTTCTGTTTTCTCTTCTTAGTACTTTTGGGAAATGAAATGCTCTCATGAAAAAAAGAATTTGCTTAATGCAGGGGTTGGCAACCTGTGGTCCATTGAGCCATTGGATCCAACCTGCATATGTGGGGCTTCGGTGGCACTTGGTTGTGGGGAACTTCAGCTGTGGGCACTCTCTCCATGCTGCCACAGAGAAAAGTGTTAGTTATGGGTAGGTCCTAGCACTTACTCCCCCCCCTCTTCCCCACCCCCAGCCCATCTCTGACCTGATCTGTGTCCATTCTGCCCTTCAGCCAAAAAAGATTGCTTGCTGCTGGTTTAGACTTTTTTAAAAACACGTACCTATTCACAAGTTGGTGTTTTAAGGAGTTCCAAGCATCTAGAACAGAAGATAGCCAAACACGTGAATGTTGTGAAGCTGCTTATTTGGGGTGTGGGGAAGACCTAAAGCTTAGGCAAGATTTTACTGACTTTTAAAAGTCAGGCTATGTTTTCAAGTATGGGTACTCTGATTTATGCTGACAACACAAACAGCTTCATGTGGCTTTGACCAGAAATAAAACAAGACTAATCCATCTTTCTGTGAGTTACACATTATATTTCATTTTGTACCCTCAACTCAGAAAATGAATGCTCAGAGAACAATTTTTGTAAAAAGATTAAAATTAAGATGTAACCCCTAGAAAATATTAACCTGTTGACTTCAGTATTCTTCTAGCTCTTAAGACAGATTTTAGAATGGCGAAAGAAAATTGTATCACTAATGAAGAAAAAAGTTAGTCAAATGACAATAACGTTTTGAATGCTTGGAAAATATGAACATTGGAAAGGTCATAAAAATTAAAATTAAATTCTGAATTTAATTTATAATGTGTTAGTATCCTGAAAGAGCTGACTTTCTCTTGTATTTATGTCCTGGCATTAAATCCTGGCCCTCAAGTCAATTGGAATTTAGACATTTGATTCAATTGGATGTGAATTTTACTCCACATCTTCAAAATATGTACTACTTGGCATATCTTGTGTTCTTCAGAAGATCTCCATTTTCCAGATATGGGTGAGGAAGACATTTTAAACAGACATCATTTTCTTTGGTTGCTTGCTCACTGTCTGCAACTACCTGACATCAAATCTGATGAAGTGCATAGCCATAACTGTATATTCTGCAGCCCTAATATGTCCATCTATAGAAGAGGGGGAAAGAATGGAAAGATCTGTTTAGCTGTGAAACCTCCTACTCCCATACCCACACAACTTCTGTGCAGTGGCTTGCAAGGATCTGTAGCAGAAGTAAGATTAATATTTATAGCCATAAATCTTGCTTCCTTCTCCGGCCTGTACAGTAAAACTTTGTTAGTTCTGCTACTGGCAAACCCTACCTAGTAGAATGCTTGCATGAAATTGAGCAGAGGTGGATTTGACTCTTAAATTCTATTAAATTTCTAATAGCCATCTACTATACATGTCCTATTTACTGGTGATCTGTCTATACTTGCTTGTTAATATGATCTTAAGTGGAAATTCTTAAAACTAGCTGAAGTAACTTGTAATGGAAATATCCTAACGCCAAATCAAGTTAGCAATCAACGCTGCTGATTTAAAAATAGCAGAAGTAGTGGGAGAAGTGGAAATGATAAGAAATACAATTTTGTTGAAAAACAGATCAGGCTTCCTTTCAGAAACATAGGAAATTCTTTCCAAGAGTGATCTCAACAGCCAAGTTTTCTTTTCCTGAGACAAATCAATATCCTAGTTGCATTTAAAACCTTTTCATTCAAAATCCTCTGTGTAATCTTGGTAGATTCTGACAGATGGTCTGTTTGTGGAGTTTAGGTGTATTGGGCTCATACACTTAACCTGGGATTTGTATTCTAATTGCACTCATTTCTGTTTGCTTTTACAAGCTGTCACATTTTATTCTGAGATTTGTGCAATGCACAGAATGAATATAGAGTTTAAACTAGAGAATGTGCAGACTAGCTCTAAACATTAGCATTATAATTTGTTCTTTGTATAGATTCATAATATTTGAATTATTTCAAATTGATTGCCATGTCTTGTTCCTCTTTAATGCCTTGCTCTACTCAGTAATATTACAGTAATATACTACAGTAGTTGAACTAAGTACAGAATTCACTAAATTTCTGCCTAACCATTCCCCCCTCAAAAGAGGCAGAGTAACTTGCTATGAAAATTTTCATACATTCTACAAGTATGAAGAAAGTGAGGGAGAATACAGATGATGGATTCAAATAAACCACTCATTTATGGCTCAACATTAAAAAAGGATTACTACTAAATAGTACCAGATGTTCTTAAAATATCTGTACTGGCTCTGAAGTATAAATATGTGCAAATCCTGTTAAAAGTAGTGTATATTATGTATTACAATTAACAGACTATAGGGATTCTGGGTGAAATCAGGACCCATTGAAGCCTGTGGGAATGTTGCCACTATATGAGGTGTTCTTATTCTGTGTCACTTAAATGATTTCATAGATTTCATAGACATTAGGGCTGGAAGGGACCTCGGAAGATCATCGAGTCCAGCCCCCTGCCCAAAGGGCAGGAAGTCAGCCAGGTTCATAGGATCCCAGCAAGATGAGCATCCAGTTTGCTCTTGAAGGTGTTCAATGTGGGCGCTTGAACCACCTCCGGTGGCAGGCTGTTCCAGACCTTGGGGGCTCGGACAGTAAAGAAATTCTTCCTTATGTCCAGCCTGAAACGGTCTTGTAGTAGTTTATGACCGTTCGACCTAGTCGTCATCCCTTGGGGCGCTCTGGTGAACAAACGTTCCCCCAGATACTGGTGGTCACCCCTGATAAACTTATAGGTGGCCATCAGATCACCCCTGAGCCTGCGCTTTTCCAGGCTAAAGAGCCCCAGGGCTCTCAGCCTGTCATCGTAGGGTCTGCTTCCCTGACCTCTGATCATGCGCATGGCTCTTCTCTGGACTCTCTCAAGCTTCTCCACATCCTTTTTGAATTGTGGAGCCCAAAACTGGACGCAGTACTCCAGCTGCGGCCTCACTAAGGCCGAGTACAAGGGGAGAATGACGTCCCGGGATTTGCTTGAGAAGCATCTATGGATGCAAGCCAGCGTTTTGGTTGCTTATGATATTCCATAAGAGTGCAATCCAAGCATCCAAAGTTTTTCTTTCTGGGGCCAGGCTTACTATATGATTTGTGCTGTAAAGAAAGAGCTTTCCCATGATATAAAGATCCCACTTTTGATGTATAAATAAACACAATCCCCCTCCCCTGTGTGCCACTGGGGGACCAGACTCTCCCTTGATGTAAACGAACAGTAACACTTAATAAGAAAATGAACACAGGCCAGTACAAAGTGTGACTTGTTAGTGACATTTTCAATAGATCTTGTGCCCTTAATGTGACCTATAAAGTAGATTTTAAGTAACTCTGTATAGGTAAGAAGAAATTGCTGAAATGCAGTTCAGGTGGAAGATAATCTCAGTTTGATTTATGACACTTTAGTTGTATGGGTACCATCACTTTGAAATCCCTTGTCCCGGATTCTCTTATCCCTTATGTGGCGGTATCCAAGATTAGACTTAAATATTTTTTCTTCACTTTAGGATAAATGTTATACATTATTTCAAGTCTTGAAATATTTTAAGACCATTCCTCTATTTGTAAGATATCAACTTCTTCCCAGCCTTTTGTCTGTCAAGGGCTGCTATTTTATATAGCTTCTCAAGGCATTTAGGGCACCTAAATTAATCTATTAATCGAGTCTGTCAAGAGCGTGCTAATTAGCATGCTCCAGCAGCCTCCACATCATGTGTATTCAGTATCCTGCACTTCAAAAGGGTGGTGGGGGCACTTTAACTAAAGCTCATCAAACAAGTTTTAGCTAAAGTGCCCCCACTGCCATGTTAAAGCATGGGATACTGAATATATGTGATGCTGCAGGTGTGTTAATTAGAGCAGCTCCCCAAAGCCGCTCTAATTAAAGTGCCTCCCCACCCTGTAGCATGTGTAAAGATGCCCTTACATTTTCAATTAATCCCAGGTTACCCACAGGTGAATACCCAGATAGAATGTGGAATCTCCATCCTAGATCTGGCTAGATGAAGCCTTGGGTGGGATGATATAGTTGGTCCTGTTATAGGATGGTCCATCCTGATATAGGATGGTCCTGTTTGGAGCAGGGGGTTGGACTAGATAACCTCCCGAGGTAGCTCCCAACCCTAATTTTCAATTATTCTAGTTGTTATACACACAAAAACCTGGAAGACTTCTTAGCTCTAAATGTTTTATTATTTTGTAGATTAAAATAAAAGATGATTAATAGTTGGGAAAGGTTTCAGAATTTTTATATTTTGTAAAAACTGAAATTGATAGAGGATTTTTGAAAGGCTGCATATGTTAAAAAAGAGCTCAAAGAAAACTGTGACTGAAATGGTAAAATAAACAATGTCTAAAGCTCCTCTAGTGCCTCCATATTCCCTTTCTTGTATCCAATACGATCAGAAAGAGAGGAGCCTAAAGTTGACTGCCCTGCCACGATCATTTAATTTATTTGAGTTTTGGCTGAAAGCACACAATCAAGTTATAAACTCCCCACTATTTTGAGCATGCTGATTATGTTGATTTGCTAAAAATGTTGGAATATTAGCTGGCAGTTAGAATATTGTCAGAAAACAAAATATAAATAAATTATTTTTAAGACAGCTATTCCCTTCTCTAATAAAAATGGGCCAAATCATCAGCTGGTGAAAATTGGTATAACTCCCTTGATTTCACATTTACTCCCGTTAATAATCTGGGTAAGCATTAGAGTCATCGAAAATTAGGGTTGGAAGAGACCTCAGGAGGTCATTTAGTCCAACTCCCTGCTCAAAGCAGGACCATCCCCAACTAGATCATCCCAGCTAAGGCTTTGTCTTGCTGGGTCTTAAATACCTCCAAGGATGGAGATTCCACAACCTCTCTGGATAGCCTGTTCCAGTATTTTACTACCCGCCTAGTGGGAAAGTTTTTCCTAATATCTAACCTAAACTTCCCTTGCTGCAACTTGAAACCATTGCTCCTTGTTCTGTCATCTATTACCACTGAGAACAGTCTAGCTCCAGCTTCTTTGGAACCCCTCTTCAGGTAGTAGAAGGCAGCTATTAAATCCCCCCTCAGTCTTCACTTTTCCAGACTAAATAAGCCAATTTCTCTCAGCCTTTCCTCAGAGGTCATGTGCCCCAGCCCCCTAACCATTTTTGTTGCCCTCCTCTGGACTCTGTCCAATTTGTCCACATCCTTTCTGTAGAGGGGGGACCAAAGCTGGACACAGTACTCCAGATGTGGCCTCACCTGTGCCAAATAGAGGGGAAGAATCACATGCCTTGAGCTGCCGGCAACATTCCTACTAGTGCAGCCCAGTATCCCACTAGCCTTCTTGGCAACAAGGGCACACTGCTGGCTCATATTCAGCTTATTGTCCACTGTAACCCCCAGGTCACTTTCTGCAGAGCTACTGCCCAGCCATTCAGTCCTCACTCTCCATTGGCAACTGGTGCCACTTTAGTCAGGGGAGGCATATTCTCCTCCCCCCCAGCAACCAGTTAGTGACCGGGGGGGCCCCATTCTTGCCAACTGGTGGGGGGGGGGTCCCCTGTGGCCAATCTCACTGACCAGGGGTGTGGCTGCAGCACTCCTGGAAGTGGCTGCAGTGCTTCACCCAGAGCTCCCAGTCCCCGGCCAGTGCTTGCAGGGGGAGGAGGCACTAGTGCTCCCACCTGCCTCCCCTGCTCATTGCCTAAGCAGGGAGCATGGCCTGTCAGGGGATGCACCAGTGCTCTCATGGTGTGCACATGCACCCCCATGCACCCCAGTGCATCGCCACTGTCACTCCAACAGTTTCTCAGAAGTCTCTCATATTGTGCCCCATTCTGATATTCTCTAGGCCTATCTAAGAGCCTTGTTACACCTTATACTGTGAGCCACAGAAAGGTTGATGGGTGTTAGTGCTAGTTTGACTTTGGAGCAGTTGCACATTCAAGCCAGCAGATAAGAATCTCCTCCTCCCATTCGATGCTCCTCCCCTGCCCTCTGCCCCTCCCCCCCTCCCCCCCAGAGCTCCCCTGGTACCTCCTCTTCCCCTCAGGCATCCTTCCTTCTAACCCCTACCACCTATTTGTGGTTGCCTGTGTTGTCTGTCCCAGGGGAGCAGGCAGGGAAGGGTTAAACTGCCTGCCCAGTCACTGCTGCCCTTGCCACCAAGGGAGCAGCAGCGGTGGCAGCTGGGCGGGTAGGTTAACCCTTCCTTGCCTGCTCTGTTGGGACAGGTAGTGTGGGCAGCCACAAGTAAGCTGGGAGGGAGGGGTGGCAGTGAGCGGGGATCTGTTGTGCTAAGGAGGGCGAGGGGACAGTGGGCCCAATCCGGGGTAGGGAGGGGGTGGGTGGTATGTTTACACTAAGGTGTAACTTAGAGTGGCTACACCTTAGTGTAACATGAGCTGGGTAACACAGATCAGAGGCAGCCCAGCCTTGGAGCACTGTAGCTTTGAGCCACAATATGAGTGCTTAAACCTAGTTTCAGGGGTTAATGTGCAGACATTCCAGGTATTAAGAGCTCCAGGATCCACCTAAAATTACTGTGCAACAGGGCCCTAAGGTCCCTCCTTTCTTCCTCTGCCTCATCCATTCCCTGTGTCATGAACATATTTGAATATCTGGCTGGCTCTTTTGCTCCCAGATTGCCTACACTGTTCCCCAACTGCCCTTGGCTGACTCTGATCCCACTCCCTGAGGGGTGCAAAAGATTCTTCCACACCTCAAGCTCTAGTACATCAAAAATGTTGTCTGTCCGTCCGTTCCCCCCGCCCCCCCACACACCTCAAGCTCTAGTACATCAAAAATGTACTAGTACATCTAGTACATCAAAAATGTTGCATGCTGGCAGGTATACTGTATCCTTACCTGATTTAGGAGTATAGTATTTAAAAAACCTGCTTTTTCTCCCTAAAACCTGAGGTTAATGTAAGGGTTCAACTTATGCAACTTTTACAATGGCCAGAACCTACAAACCTCTCTCTCACATCTGGTACTTAATGTCTTACATAGTCCCACTGAAGCAAATATGAATCCCCATCTAGACAAGGACTTGGGCCTAAATATAAAAAAGTAAAACCAACTTACTAATAATAGTCCTGCTCTGTTCTTCCTAGTTACTTAAAACTACCATGTGTACATGAGTGTTTTGGAAATTTTATACTGAAAGGAAACTCATTAGTTAGCCTAAAATAACTGATCCTTTGCTAACCCAGAATCCACCCACTCTGTGGAAAACAGTGACAGTCCCTGAAAGCATCTAGAATACAGCTCATTGCTTGGATTGTGTTGATTTAGCTCTGAAAGAAAGATTTGTTTTTAAATCTCCCAGGATATTTAAAGAAAATGTATTGAATACTCTGCTGAAATGCATGTTATTTTCTTGTGACTGCAAGTTAATAGTGTATGAAGAATTAAGTAAACTAATGGATGCATATTGCAGAATGTCTGAGGAAATTGCAGAGCATTCTTCAAAATGTTTAAAACCACTGAAGCTCACTGAGGTTTATGTGTAACTTTGCTTAATATAATGAAATGTAACCTTGATTAATATGATGCACACTGACAAAATCATCTGTGTGACTCATAAAAGCTAATGGATTCTGAACTTAGAGCACTCTCTGAGGGAAAAGACCTGAATCTTTTGTGGATAACTCAATGAAAATGCCTGTCTAATATACATTAATAGTTAAAAAACAGAAATGATGATTAGGTGTGTCATAAAGGGGTAAAATATTGTGGAAAATATTAAATGGACACTGTATCAAACAATGGCATATCCTCAACAGGAGTACATTTTAACTAGTTGTAGTTACTTTTGTAATGAAAAATGTAAATGTTGATAATGTAACAATTTTAATGTTCAGATGACCTGGCCAAAAATTAGTCTGCTAATACTCAGAACAGTACAAACGTATGGGAAAATGAAGACCCTGACCTGAAGAGCTTTTCAACCTATAAGCACAGAGGGTTACAATAAAAAATACATGCAAATGTTTATATAGCTGTTGCTTGTACAATAACATTGAAAACAATGCTCCTCAAAGAGAGATGAATTTAGATTATTTGGTTTTGGAGAGTTTATTTGAATATTCATTGTGGTTTCACTAGCAGAGATGGAAACAGCAAAGATAAGAAAGATCTACAAACAATAAGGAAGGCAACAAGAGCAACAAATGCATATCAAGATCATGCTGAGATAGCTGGAATTGTTTATCCCCAAAAGCAGAGGTATTAGGGGGATATTAACAGAGATTACACAAGGGATAGAGAAAGCTGGCTAGATTCTCCTTTTTATGACATCAAATCTATGACCACAAAGCACCTGTCTATGAAATTAATGTGCATCACAATTGCAAAAATAAAATACTATTTTACATGATTAGTGAACCTATTAAATTCATTAACACAGATGGTCATTGAACCAAATAGTCTGGTAGATAATTGTATGACCACTAATAACATTAGCAATTATTTAAGCTACCTTTATAAAAAAGTAATCAAATTATATGCTTCAGGTCATAATCTGATTGCTTGTGGGAAACAGAAATAGATTTCTCTTCTCCAAAAAAATGTAAAAAATCAGTGCATACTTAGCTGAATACATCATGCTTTTTTCTTCATCATTCTCTGAAGCCTCAGTTGTAGTTAGGGGTTCTGGACAAGATGGATAAATAGACTGACCCAGTGTGGCAATGGCTTGTTTAAGCAATTTTAGTTGTCAAACTAATGCAGTTATCAAAATATATTGCTTCTGCAAAAGCCAGTTGCAATGTAGTCTGTCAAAATGAGATTTTTCTTCCCAGTAGCTTGTTTTGATTTATGTTTGACAGTTTCAAATGTTGTGTGCACATGGGTGTATCTTTCTAGAAATAATATTTCTTCACGTAATAATTGTTTTGTCTCGAATTTGAGGCTCTAAAATTCTACCATCAAATGACAAGGAGAAGGAGGGCTCCAGAATTGAAGAGAAGTGGACTGAAGTCAGCAGCTGCTTTCAGTGTTCAGCAGTGGAACTGCTGAGGTAAAGGCAGAGGAGATGGCATCTGCAGGCATGAGGCAGAGGAGTCAGCAGCCTAGAGAGCATGAAGTGCAAGGCCCCAAAGTCAGAGGTTGTAGGATTACTGCACTAAGAAGGAAGAGAAGAGTGATGGTGGCTGGTGACTCCCTTCTTTGGGGGACAGAAGCACCAATTTGTCATCCAGATTTGGCAGTAGGATTAAGAAATTTGGAGCACAGGTGGTGTTCTTGTCAATTCTTCCTGTGGAAGGTAAAGGTCCAGGAAGAAACCATCATATCCTGGAAGTCAATGCATGGCTGAGACAGTGGTGTTGACTTGAAGGCTTTGGCTTCTCTGATGATGGGAGGGTGTTTTTGGGAGTAGGACTGCTATCAAGAGGTTGGATCCATCTGATAAGAATGGGAAAGAGCACCTTTGGGTGTTTTCTGGCCAACCTAGTAAGGGGAGCTTTAAGCTAGGTTCCACGGGGTATGGTAATCAAAACCCTCCAGCAACAGAGCACACAGTCCAAGGGAAAGGACTGAAAGAAGCAACTTAACTCTGGGAAAAGGCCAGAGAGCTAAAGGACTGCAACAAATGGCACAAAAGGCAAGCGAGTAGGTCAAAATGCAAAATGCATCTGAAGCATGTATACAAATATGAGATGTATGGGAAATAAATATGATGAGCTGGAAGCTGCAGCCAAAAAGAACTATGATCTGATTGGCATCACAGAGACCTAGTGGAACAGCTCTTATGACTGAAGTGTCAACTTTGAGGATTACACGCTGTTTCAGAAAGACAGGGTTGGGAGAAAAGATGGTTTTTGTATGTCAAAAACACATACACTTGTTCCCTGGTTCAGGAGGAGGATGAGGGCAAAGCAGAATGCATTTGGGAGAAGATGAAAAGTGAAAGATACAGCACTGATATAATAGTGGGGATTTATTATAGGCCACCAAATCAGAAAGATGGGTTGGATGAGGCACTTTTCAAGCAGATGACAAACCTACCAAAAAGCTATGGAATGGTTGTGATAGGGCCTAGCTACAATGGCCCCTGGTGGCCATATGGCCCCCGCTCCTCTGAGTACCCTACCTTTTTAACCTCACTTGCCACACATTATATTTCTTATGGAGTATAGGGAGGCTGCCCCAGAGTCCCAAAGTGAGCCCTAAATCTTCAACCAGCCAGGCTCAGTTTTGCCCTTTATAGCACTAGACTGTGGCTTTCTTGGCCCTGTCAGTGCCTTGGGGCACCACCCACCTTTTGAGCTATATTCATGGCCTCTGTCCTCCCCCATAGCCACACTCATGTCTTGTGGATATTATTCTGACAACATTCCGAACCTTTCTATGGGGGCCTCTGCCTTCTTGCTTTATTGCAGAATATTGTTATTCTGGTGCAGGCCTCTGGCTTAGGCCCACTTCTTCTGGCCTGGCTTTCTTGGCCTCAGCTCTCTTTGAATCTTGGTCTCCAGGCCACTGGCTCCGGTCTTAAAATTTCATTCCAGCCCCCCTGGGGTCCCTGACCCAGGCTAGGCTGCTCATTGTCTGACCCAGCCACCACCATTGTCTGGCCCAGTCAACACTGTTCCCAAGTTAACTCAGCCCCCCTGGCATCTCTGGCCCAGAGCAGGGCTGTCCATAGCCTAACCCACCCCTGGTGCCCCAACCCAGGGAAGACTGTTCATGCTTTATCAGCCCATGAACCCTTTAACTGGGCTTAGCCCCCTGAGTCCCTGTTTCTGCAGGGCTGCTATTCTCAGCCTCTAAACGGTTTGGGCTTCAGGTCTATGCAGCCCACTGGTTCCTAAACTCTTGAAGACTCTATACCAGGCTCCCATTGGGTATGCCATTGGCCTCCTATATGTCCCTTTTAGCCACACTCAGTCCTCCAGTATCAACTTTAACACAACACAAATACAAGTAAATGCTTCCAAACAAAAAGTCTTTCTCCCTTTGAGCTCTCACTTCCCAACTTGCATGGGTAGCTTGGATGCTTTCCAGGCTGTCTCTTTTAGCCCCTCTCCCACGGGACCTCTGCAGCATGCAAGGCCAGACTGCCTGCCTGGCTTCTGATGCTGGGTTTATATGCCCTGGACCACTGTCCCTTTTGACCAAGCGACTCCCTAGTCGAGCACAGGGGTTTCCTTTTGTGCCTAATAGTCAGTCTGTCCTTCCCTACTGCAGCTTAATTTAGCTACTTGCAGCTTTTACTCTCAGGCTGCCCCACACAGAAAGCTTGTTGCAGTGCAGTGGGCTTTTGCTTAGCTGCCTGGCTGTACAGCAAGGCTAGCCTGCTGCACTTTCCCTTTGAAGTAACAGGAGCCCTTGGCTCCTGGTTATAATAATACTGACAGGAAACTTCAGTTTGCCAGACATCTACTGGAAGGACAGTGCAGCCAAACATAAAATGTCAAGCCAGTTCCTAACTTGTGTGGACAGCAAATTTCTGTTTTAGAAGGTGGAGGATACAACTAGGGGATCGTCTATCTTGGTTCTTTTTCTGACCAACCGGGAAGACCTGGAAGAGGATGTGAAAGGGGTGAATAACTTGAGAGAAAATGAACATGATATGATAGAATTTTAGATCCTGAGACAGGGAAAGCATGAGGTCAGCAAAATTAGGATGCTAGATTTCAAAAAGGCAGATTTCATCTAACTCAAGGAGTTAATAGGCATGGTGCCATTGGAAGATAGACTGAAGGGTAAAGGCACCCACGAAGGTTGGGAACTTCTAAAGAGCACAGTATTGGAAGCCCAAGAAACTGTCCCGTCACGGTGGAAGCAGAAAAATTGATATATCTGTACAAGGAGCTTCTAAAATGCCTCAAATGCAAAAGGAAAGCATACAGACAGTGGGCTAATGGGCAGGTCACCAAGGAAGTGTACCAGGAAATAGAAGAACCTGTAGAGACAAAATCAGGAAGGCAAAGACAAAGAATGCACCTGGTGAAGGAGGTTAAGAACAACGTGAGGAGGTTCTATAAGTATGTTGGCTGGAAAAGAAGAATGAAGGAAGCTGTTGGTCCACTGTTAATTCAGAGGGAACTCCTAACAGAAGATAAAGTCAGCAGAACTACTCAACAGCTACTTTGCCTCAGTCTTCACAAAAAAATTAAGCTGTAGCCAGATACCTAATAAGGATTATCTGAATAAGGAAGGAGGTAAGATGAGGGAGGAGATAAAAGAGATGGTCAGTGAACTTTTGATAGGTCTGAAAGAATTTAAAGATTATGAAGAATCATGTCAAACAAACTTGATCTCCTTCTCTGACAGAGTAACTAATTGGGTGGATGAAGGGAATGCTGTGGATGTAGTGGATTGGACTTCGGTAAGGCTTTTGACAAAGTCCCATACATCCTTCTCATAAACAAATTGGAGAAATGTGGGCTGGGCAAACTTCTTGTAGGTGGATAGATAACTGACTCAGTAGACTCAAGCAAAGGGTAATTATTAATGGTCCATCTCAGAATGGCAGGAAGTGTTGAGTGGAGTCCCACTGAGATCTGTCCTGGGCCTGGTGCTGTTCAATATATTTATTAATAATTTGGATGCTGGCATACAAAGCTTCTTGAGCAAGTTTTCAGATGACACAACACTGAGAAGGATTACAAACACATTGGAGGATGCAAGCACAAGTGAGAAGGATCTTGTCAGACTGGAAGGCTAGGCTAGAGCTAACAGGCTGAAGTTCAATGTGGACAAATGCAAGGTGCTACACCTCAGGAAGAATAATCAAAAACACAAATATTAAATGAATGACACCTGGATCGATGGAAACACTCTGGAAAAGGATTTAGGAGTCTTGGTAGATCACGGACTCAATATGAGTCTGCATTGTGATGCAGCATCACAAAAGGTGAATGTGGTTTTGGGATTCATCAATAGAAGTATTAGGTGCAAGATGCAGGAGGTGATGGTGCCTCTGTTCACCACTAGTTAAGCCTCATCTGCAGTATCGTATGCAGTTCTGGACTCCATATTTTTAAAAGGTTACAGAGGCATTAGAGAGGGTTTAGAGGTAGTCAAGAAGGATGATAAAAGGCTTGTAAAGCAAATCATATGAAGAGAGGAGGTAGACATCTTTAACTTGTGGAAAAGGTACTTAAGAGGGAACATGATTATAGAAAAGCTTTGGCTGAGGTGATCGAGCTGGGGCTGGTCCTGCTTTGAGGAGGGGGTTGGACTAGATGACCTTCTAAGGTCCCTTCCAACCATAATTTTCTATGATTCTATGTCAAGGTGTTTTTATGCTTCCATCAAAGGCATTGGGCGTTGGCTACAGCAAAGACTGGAGATTTTGACTCAGACATACCAATGCTTCTGCTGAGACCAAAGCTAGAGGTTCCTGGCTGGAAGGTCTTACTGGGAGGTGATATTGCATCTCTATTTGGCACTGCTTAGGCCTACTCAGGTCAGACTTATTACTATATTTGGGGTCAGGAAGGAATTTCACCTCATGATCAGATTGGTAAGAACTGTGGGGTTTTTTGCCTTAGTCTATAGTGGGAGTTGTGGCCCTCTACCTGGGATCTCTTGAGCCTTGACAACCTTTTATAGAAGCCAGACATTGGTTGTCATGGTTCCCCTGTGAGAATCATCAGTAGAAGAATTAGGTGAAGATGCAGGAGGTGATAGTGCCTCTCTATTCAGCACTGGTCAGGTCTCATCTGGAGTATTGTGTTTAGTACTAGACTCCACATTTTTAAAAGGATGTGGAGAAATTAGAGAGGGTTTACAGATGGGCAACAAAGATGATAAGGGGTTTGGAAGGCAAGTCATATGAGAAGAGAGTGAAGGAGCTACGCTCCTTCCAGTTTGTGGAAAAGGTGCTCAACTGGGGACATGATAACATTCTAGGGATGATTCTGCCTCAGACAGGGGCTTGGACTAGGTAACCTCTGGAGGTCTTTTCTAGCGCTAATTCTCTATGTTTCTATGATTATGATTCTATGATTTCCATCAGTTGAAGATACATATTTTAGCTGTTTTTTAAAATAAACTTGAATTTTAGAACCTGTGGTTTTATCAAGATCAACATCTATTCAATTTTGTTGTTCTAGGTCACTAGGATGCATTTTATACGAGATGTGCTGTATGGGTCATGCATTTACTGGACACAATTTTTTGTCCATTGTGCTAAAAATTGTAGAAGGTGACACACCTTCTCTTCCTGACAGATACCCAAGTAAACTGAATGCAGTTCTGAACAGGTATGGGGTTTTTTTTATTTAATATAAGTGCTTAATTAATTTGGAAAATAACTGAATTAGCTTTTTTTTTAATATTTCAGCATGCTAAACAAGAATCCTTTATTGAGACCATCAGCAGCAGAAATTCTAAAAGTCTCCTACATTGATGAACAATTGCAGGTATTTAAAAAAGCAATAGACATACACTTTACATATGCATATATATGTTGAAAATGTGCTGAGGGAGAAGATAATGTGTGAAAAAGAAATGAGTCGGAGAATAGTGCATTTAGCTCCTAGAGCACTTGTACACATGATGAAATTGGCCTTTTTAAGTTTAATTGCATCACAGTTTATACCTGTGGCGGTGTATTACAATTCAGTTTTGTCACACTGTACGTGTGCAGTGGCATATTTTGATTTAAATGACTTTATGTAGCAAAGTAAAACACATCCAATGTATTTTAGTTTGCTACATAACAAATTGCAACTATACATCCGGAGAAGGCAGTGGGGATGGTGCACGGGGCACTGGAAGCCCAGGTGTACTTGGGGAAGCTTGGGATTGGTGGGCTTCCAGCACTCCATGCACTGTCCCCACCATGTTCTCTGGCTGCCAGCACCCCAACCCCTGTCCTGCTACCTTCCTGCAATGCCCCAGGAGCAAGCCAGTCTGTTCCCAGGTGGTCCCAGGTGGCAGGAAGGTGGCAGAGACAGTGCATGGGGCACTGAAAGCCTGCCAAGCCCAAGCTTCCCCGAGCACAGCTGGGTTTCCAATGCCCCATGAACCAGTGTATCAGGCTAGGTGCTGCCTGCAATCTGGCAGAGCACTCACACAGCTAGCACCCTACCAGGGCAGCCACGGGGAGCACCACTGCTGTGGAGGGAGGGACTGGGCCCCCCTCCATGACACCAGGACAGCTTGCACAGACAGATTACACCAGAAAAAAAAAAAAAGTGACCAGGGCCCGATCCTTTTTTCCCCCCTGCCTCCACAGAGCCTGCCTGCCTGTCCTGCAACTGGGGGTTTTGCTGCTGGCAGGCCCTGAGCTGCAAGGGGGTCTGGTCCTTCCCTCCATGGCAGTGGCACCCCCCAGGCAGCACCTGCCCACTAGCAGCCCACCCAGGCAGCCCTGGGGGGTGCCGCCACTGCAAAAGGAAGGACTGGGACCCCACAGCTCATGGGCTGCTCAATCTATCAGCAGCTTGCCCCCTGGTTGCATGAGATATGGGCAGGCTCTAAGAAAACAAAAAAAAGAAAGGATCAGGCCCCTCACTCTTTTGTTTTTTTTCCCAGCAGACCCTGCCTGCGTGAGCTGCTGCCAGGTCACACAGCCCCTGAGCTGCAGGGGTGGGGCCCCGGTCCTTCCCTCTGCAGCAGCAGCAGCCTTTGGGGCTGCCGGTGCAGGTTACTAGTGGGCAGGTGCTGCCTGGGGTGGGTGCTGCTACTGCACAAGGGAGAACTGAGCCCCCCCTGCAGCTTAGGGCCTACATTGTCACAATTAAAAACCCACTGTTTTCAATTTAGGGGAACTAAACCCCCATCGTGTGTACAAGCACCCCTATAAGCACAAGCCTCTTCAGGTAAAGAGGAGGTGAAAATGAAAGTCTTTGTCACTTTCTGAAATGAGAGGACTCAGTTTGAAATTTTAAAAGCCATAAAAAGTGGACATTTGTACGATGCAGACTAGTAGATTAATAGTAGGTGGGTAAATGAAATCCAGGGACTGGGGTGGTTTGCTTCATTGGTAATGAAAACACATTCTAGGAAACAGCTTGCTCTTTGGCTCCTTGTTTTTCTAGAGTATATATTACTGATAAGTTGTTATATCACTTTAACTGACTCTTGGACCATAAATGAAGCTGCTGGATCATTATAATACTATTACTTGTCAATATTCTATTTTCCTTTCTTTCAGAATTTCAAATGCAAATTCACAGATATAACTATGAAGGACAAGACACTTAATTGTCAGAAGGAAGCTGCTCACATTGTTAATGCTGTGTAATTGCTTTGTTTTTCTTTGTAATAGTACAAAAATGGGAGCATTGCTAAAGGCATTAATATCTTAATTTAAACATTTAATTTAAAGTAATTGAACCATTCTTTTAAAAGGGATTTTTACTCAAAAAGTGTATATGCTGATATATAAATACATTTGTAAAGGATTTTGATATCTAGGTATTTTTATTATTCTTTTACATAGAAAGTGTAGAAGTTCCCATAATGTCTATATTCCCATTCCCATATTGGCAGGTGCAAATTCGTTACATGCAGGTATTTGTTCATACAAATATAATACTTGTTGATGTGATTAAATTATTCTCACTCATAGACACAAGTTAATGCACGTTATTTGGTAATTTTATTCCAGCTTCCTCATTAGCTATGCAGTTATATTTAGATTTGACATTCCACTTTGCTTTTTACTATTCCACTTTTCTTTTAAAAAGCCACTTCATTCCAGATCAGAGCTAGCAATATCTCAATTGTTAGGAGTTGTGCCATCCATTACTTTGTTTTTTTCTTGCCTTGCCTGGATCTTAATTAGCAATTTCAGATTTCTCTGAGAGCTTAGATGATAAACAGTAGAGCGATGTAAGTTAGGGCACAGACAGAAGTGATATTTGTGTGCAATCTGGCCCCTGAAAGCACTCTACAGCTGTGACCTAACACACGTGCAAAGCTGCAGAGCAATTCTAAAATGGCCAGTTGCGTGAAAAATTAACCCTCATTTAATCAGGCAACATATTAAGGCACTTTACTTTAACATGCCTTAGGGGACTTGAGGGTGAACTTTTCATGCAGAGGTAGGGCTGGACTGATGCAGGCAGCAGCTCAGCCCCACCCCTGGTGTTGTCAGCAGAGAGGCAGTAAAGGGAGCAGCAGCGGCTGCTGTGAGCTGGGGAGTGGTGTGTGAAACAGAGCCCCTTGCCTCATGACACCCACCAGCTACCCTAGTTGGGGTATTGTGGAGAGCTGAGAGCTGGGCCCCCAAAGTAAGGGGACTCCATTTCACCCTGCTTCCCTCCTCCCCCCAGCTCCAGGTGGGCCTCTTGAGAGCGGCAGCAGCCAAATTATCATCACATTTTAGAACTTTACCTTTGAAACCTCTCAAATCTTTCTGAGTCAGCCTCAAGTGATGGGCCTCTTGAGGCTGCCCGATTCCATAAGAAATCTGTCCATGATTTCCATAAGAAAATTGAACCATCCATAGAAAACCAAGAAACACTGAGCTTGTTTCAAGATCCATATTGGAATGAAGCTAAATACAAATGGTGATGCTGTACAGAGAGAGCAGAACAGTGCCACCTGGGGTCTAAGTGGAGGCACTGCTTAGAGCCCTATACTCAGGGCTTTCTGGTCCATGGGAGCTCTATAGTTTTTTCTCCCCTCCCACCCTAGCCAAATGCTGCCTGCATGTCCCAGCCATCGCCTGCCTATTCATTGGTCACCCTGAGCAATACTGTAGATTATCCCTTGCAGAAGCTACAGCCAGCTTGTTTTCCACTTGAGATGTTTTTTTCACTGTGGGTCAAGCTCAGTCTAACTTTGTTTTCCAGTAAATATCTATTATGGTTTGGTAAGGTTCCACTCAGCTCAGAAAGTTTAAATACTTAAATGAGTATAAACCTCTACAAATTCAATCTCATTTTGAAAGAAAAAATGCCTTTGTTTCTTAGAGGTTCTTAAGTTCTGGTACAATGCATAAAAATATATCCAAATTATTGTGGTAATTCTTGTAGGGTTCATTCTAGCCTGATTTATAATTAAAACCTTCTTGTCTTTTTCCTTAGTGTTATATATTTTCCAGTATCATTTATAGCCTTCCAATATTTTTCTTTGGGTTCAATATTGTAGAAACATGGTGAAAGCTGCTCTCCTCACAAACATCCTGATATTTCTGAGAAAATAGTCTGCAAAAAGCTATGAATTTTTTGAGACACAAAATTAAACTTGTGGATGATCATGCATTAGATAAATGAAGACATAGCAGCTACATCTTGAATTTTGAAAACAAGAATACCTACTTGAAATGTATACACACATTTCAGTGTTACAAATGCTGAGGATATGTATGATTACCAAAGTACTGCAGAATTGCAATTTCATTTTTATAATAATTGTAGGCTGTAAAATGAAGTCTGGAATCAATACACTTTTCAGATATGAGATATATACAATATCAGATATTTATTTTTTTTGTTTGTTTACAAATACAAAGGAAGTTCTGGAATAGGTATGCCCATAATTCCTTTTTTAGTAGTCATGGATAAACTTAAGGAGACCATAAAGTCATTTAAAAAATCACTGCTATTCTGTGTGACCAAGAAGTGAATGGTGACAAACAGCATACAAACGAAGTACGTGACTAGTAAAAATCCTGTGAAAAGCACATCAATATTTTTCTTTTTCTATCCATGTTTAAAATTGAGTATTCAAAATTACACTTTTTAGAGCTTTACTAGTTGCTTGTGATTTAAACTGAAGGGCAGAATTTATGTTTTTGATATAGTTAATAATAAGGCAGAAGATAATTTTTGCCAGTCTGCTTTTATGTTTATTTTCCTAAAACATTGTGTTTCTCTTTGCCCATTTTCTTCTGCATTATCTAAAATGATTTGTGTAAAATGTTTTTGGTTTAAAGGTCTGAGTGTATATAATTCAACAGTGAAAAGAATTCTGATATAAAACTATTATAATGTAAACAAAGCTCTGTTTAGATTGTTATATTAGCTGTGACTTCCTAATTATTGCTTTTAAAATGTCTACTTTTTTCAGTAACAAATGTATGTGAGTTTTATATATTGATGTTTATATCTTTGTATATATGCAAGCTTGCATGCACTTATTTTTAGGCAGAAAAAAGTCCATTTGCAAACTCTGCGGGAGCTGTCTGAGGTACAGAAAATGACTCCACGGGAACGAATGAGGCTGAGGAAATTAAATGCTGCAGATGAGAAAGCAAGCAAGCTTAAGTAAGATGCATGACATAAACATGTTCTCCCTGTGCATTCCTTTACTGGTAATAATTTACCAAGAGAGCACAAAATAAAAAAAAGCTACCACTGTTGCTTCTAAGCAGGTCTTTCAGCTACTGAGGGGTGAATGATATGTTAATTACATTATTATTATTGCTCAAGTAGGGAGAAAAGTTGGAAAGTTAACCCCAAACAGCATTTCAGATGCCAGCTTTTTTACTAGATCCATATGCAAGAAATCTTTATATTCTTTTCTATTAAACTTTTTTTTATAACTGGCCCATTAAATAATCACTCTAGAAGTTATCCATTTAGCTGTGATCAAAGTTCTAGCTTTTGAGGAAGCTGTCAGTTATTTTGCCATCTGAGACTTGCCTACACTGGTAGGAAAGACGTTGCCATGATGGTCTAAGAAATATATGAGGCAGAGGTTTTTTTTGCTGATGTCTTTTATTGGAACAACTGTATAGTTGGGAGAGATGTTAGACATCTGGGGTGGAAGGCAATTTGGACAAATAAAAGATACCACCAAAAAATTCTTTGTTTCTAGAGAGGTTGAAATTAATACCCCTGGAAGATCAAATGTTATAAAATAGACTAATTAAGCGATCAAATGCAATGGTGATGGGTGTGGCTTACAATTCTTACCATGCTTTGTTTTCCCTGAGAAATAAGAGAGATAGTAATGGGGAGGACAGTATATACTCTTTGTGGGAACAGTATGTGGAAGTCCATGCTTCGTTCTCAAGACTCCACCACAGAATAAAAAGAAATGTATTATATTGCTGATCCAGGTTTGTTTTTCCCAATGAAAACTTTTGAACTCTTTGGTTAATATGAAAAAAAAACAATAAAAAAACCACCTTCTATGATGGGTAACTCATTTTGAGATTCCATGGGGCACTCATTTAAAAATTCTCTTCAAGCAGTTTCTCAAAGTTCAGTTTATGTTAATAAATATATTTTATTTGCTAAATTTAAGGGAACAGTTAATTGTTTATGTTTATTAGGATCAAAACTTTAATACTGCCATGCCAAAGCAAGCATACATTTCAATTTAGCAATAACATCCTATTACAATAAAAACTACAAATATGTAAAGAAGCTGTGAGTTGATGTCCCCATTGAAAAAAAATAGTGATCAGCATGTGTGTTTGACAAAGATCATATTTAACAGTAGGGGTTAAAAATTAAAGCTGGGTTTGGAGACACTAATTATTTTTATATGGACATTTATCCTCATCCCAATAGAAATGATTCTCATTGGAATGACAGCCACTGTTGAAAAGCTATTGGAATTTCACACTTCTGATATTATTTGTGGGTGGTGTTTGAAATTTTGAATAATGTGCTTAACTAGGACAGGCCGAGTTGCAAATTTATGGGAAAATTTATAAATAATAGGTTAGCAAAACCACCAAGCTTTTTATAGTTTTGAGTTAGACAGTAATACCAAATGGTCAGATTTTAGCTTGGTTGTTCATGGAATTTTCCTTTCCATCAGAAAAAATAAATATATCTGTTCTGTAATATAAAAGTGATAAATCTATGTCCATATTCATCTTTGAGATATGTCTCTTGCAGACAGTAGAGCAGGGATGGGCAATTATTTTGGGTAGAGGGCTGCTTAGCGAGGTTTGATGAGCTGTCAAGGGCCGCATGGGTAGCCCCACCCCTTGAAGTATTGCTCCATCCCCTGGTCACCATCTTGGGACCAGAAGTGCCAGCCCTAACCCCTGACCTTTACCACCAGAAGTCCCTCCCCTTGCCCCTTGAAAATACTCCTTTTGGGAGGGGGGGTTGCCATCTTAGAACCAGAAAAGAAACAAGATGTCAAACACCTAATATAACATATTTTACTTATTCCAAAAAAAAAAATTTTTGTCATGATTTGGGTTTGTGTAATGTATATAGAAGTGGTTGCATAATAACTCAAAAATAAATTCTTAGCCTTGTATATTGGGGGGGGGTGTATGGTGGGGGCATGTGTGGCAGGAGTGGGGGGTTTGTGAGGGGTTGTGACTGTGTGTGAGGGGTTGTGACTGTGTATGAGGGGTATAGGGTATGTTGGGGCTGTATATGTGGGGGGTTGTGAAGGTAGGGTGTGGGTGTGTGGCATATGGGGGGTGTGGGGATCCCCCCAATATCCCCCCATGGCGCAGCAGCAGCTGGCAAGGGTGCTTAGGGCACTGGTGCCTGGTGGGGTGCAGCTCTGGCCAGCACTGCACACTGTGGTGAGGGGCAGAGCCGCCAGTGCTCCCCACCATGCATGCGCACTGGCACAGCATGGGAAGGAAGCCCCAGGTGCTGAAGCCAGCTGCCTTCTCCCCTGGGGCTGTACAGTATGGGAGGGAAGCCCCAGGTGCTGGAGCCAGCTGCCTTCTCCCCTGGGGCTGTGCAGTATGGGAGGGAAGCCCCAGGTGCCTTCCCCTGGGGGTGGGGAAGGCAGCTAACTCCAGCACCACCTCTTATTTCCTGAATCAGCAGCTTCAAGTGATCTCTTGTGGGTCACATCTGCTTAGTTAACCCTTCCTGAGAGAATGTTTAGAATTTGCAAACTATGCCTGAGTTTCCCCAGGGCAGAAGCATCCCAGGAACACATGGTGGAAAATAAAGTTCACATTATTGAAATTGTTCTGAAGGAATAAAGCTGGCAAAGGTTTGCTAAGGAAACCACATGTGTCACCTCTAAATTACTGTATACAAATTGTGAAAATAAATATAATAAATTCAATAAATAAGAGCTAAATTCTGTCCGTAAGTGCATCCAAACAACACCTGTTGGAAGGAAAGCCCTATTCCTGCTTGAATATTTGGCCCTACTGCAGTTGATTTTTAAATTCCAGATATTTGTAATGCAGATGGTTGAATGCATATACTTTGTATTTACAGACGGCTGGCAGAAGAAAAATATCAAGAAAACTTCAAAAGAATGCAAGAACTGAGGTCCCGTAATTTTCAACAATTGAGTATAAATGTGCTTCATGTAAGTGATGTTACGATGTTTTAGACCCACTTGCTCAAACCAAGTATTTTTCAGTTTCTCTCACACTTGCAGAACCATCAGCTTAATCCTGCTCCCTGATGAATAGTTTGGTTATGCTTTGAAATCTAGAAGACTTAGCTGAAATGTGTTCCATATTGGTAAAAAGTTTCTTCAGTAGCACAAATAAGCTTCAACAAATGTCTTTAATTGGCCTAGTCAGACAAGGTTCTTTGGGTAAATCCGGTATCTTTTATTAGACCAACTCAAATGGTTGGGAAAATTCTTCTTTGCAAGCTTTCAGGCACAAAAACCCTTCATCAGACTGAGGAAGCATCTGCAAATGGTCTGTGCTCTTCCTGGATGAAATGGTAAAGCAGCCAGATGCCAGTACTATGCAAGAAAGCCAATCAGTTAAAATGTAAATTGAGGTGATCAGTAGGTGAAAGACAGGTGGGGAGGAGGGGGGAAGGGAGAATGAATATAGCTGTAATCAAAGGATTGGAGGCAGGAGGGGAAGGGGGAAGGGAATGAGAATTAATTGGCCTACTGGCTTTTTTTTTTTTTTTTTTACCTTAATTCATTCTTACCCACCTATTCTCTGTATCTCCTCCAGCCCCAAATGGAGCCATCATTCAAAATAAATTAATTTCCAGGAGAGTCTTAAGATGATAATTCCTCAAATATCATATTGGCTAGGGCAGACATTCCACATAAACCTGTATAAGTGATTGGAAATTGGCTTAAACCTGTAACAGAACAGAAGTTCAGTGCTCATAGACCAGTTTCAGAATGGCTGAAATGGTTTATGATCATCTGGATGGATGTAGTATCAAACTTAACCGATTTAAGTTAAATCGGTCTATCAAACTTCTGCCCCGCATCCCCTCCCAACACAGGTTATATCTCAGTCCCCAGGCATCCCAGGATGCACTAACCCACCCATCCCCTCTTGCATGTTGAGTGAGCTATCCTGTACCCCAGCTTGTTTGCTCCAGCTGTACCAGGTGGCCCTGCCTTCGGCTGCCAGAGAGCTGAGGCTCTTCCTAGCTCTGTCGGCAGTGGCACAGAGGTGGTTGAGGGGGGGAAAGGACCCCCACCCCGGTCCTGGCTCCCCCCAGCCAGGGTCTGCACAGCAGGTGGGAGGAAAATTCCTAAGGCACGGGCTTTCTCCCCTGCAGTGCAGCTCCCCCCAGCTGCAAATGCCCCAGCTTAGAGAAAGCTGTGCAGATTGAGTCAATTCTGCCTTGGGCTTTTTGACTGTCTGTACCTAGCCATTGTGATAGGATTGTTGCTTCCTTTTATTTATTTCGTTAAGATGATTACTTTGGACTTTACATCCAGCTTTTAGTAAGAAAGAAATGTTGGGGTTCCTCCCCCCAGAAAACTTTCATTTGGTCTTAAGATATCTGTGAGAAAAAAAAATAGATCAGTTCCTGCAATTGTGTTACAGCTTATCAGAGAAGCAGTGAAACAGTCTAAAACAATGCCTTTTGTTTAGAGCTTTATAGCTCTGTTCTGGCCTGGTTGTTTCATTTTGGTATCCTACTGCCTCTGCTGAAATAGTTAAGTTTAATGTGTCCTCATGAAATATCAGTGACTTTGGATCGTTTTTTTTTAAAGTCCTGTTACAAAGAACGGCTGCTTATCATAAGTGCCCGCCACTTGTATGGATCTAGAGTATCTGCCACATTGCAGCCAAACTGAGAGCTTCTAATCATTTACATTATCAATGTTGCTTCAATTAAGGAATGTGATGAACAGACTTCAGAGCCTTTGATTCATTCTCAGCCAGTCACTGAACTGGACTATGTATCCATAGGACATGATGAACCAACTGAAAATGAGGCTCCAAACAGACTCTGTATGTCTGAACCTGTGGACCATGGTAAGAATTTGAAAATTTTTGTTAAGCCAATTAGTTTCTATTTGAAATCTCCTAATATTAAACTGTACCCTTGTTAACTGGTGGCAGAGAAAACCTAGTCAAAAAAGTTACAAATTTGTTACAAAACCTATAAAAAGGGATGGAAAGGACCTGGATGGATGTTATGGTGGAAATGCAGTGGAGAAGTATGAGGAATCTATGTTTTGTGAGTTTGGAAAGGTGGAAGCATCAAAGAAGTTGTCCTTCTCCATACATGAGGGAGAATTAGGAGGGAAACAGTTTTTGTCCTTGTTCCTTTAGGTGAGTTGTGTTGGAACAGAATTATTCTCAGCATTCCCCAGCTGTAAGTTCCTTTTAAGAGCATGTAAAGCATGTGCAATGTTGATGCATGATGGTCTTGTGTGGCAAACATCATGTCAGAGTGAGAAAGTTAGATGAAAATCCTTTGAGGCTTGCTTGACTGAAAATGTGTAGCCACTCTCTTGGAAACATGAAAGCTTATGAAATGTGCATTATTTGTGGATGGATGAACAAATGGAGAGCTCGATCTTGCATATCTGGTAGTAGACAGTGAAAACAATGGCTAATGTGCCTGCTGTCTAGTGTGATGCTACCTATATCTGCATTCTGTTTTTATGGGCCCCTCTACACGTGCAGGTAAAGGCATAATGGGATCTAATGCATGATCTATAGAATTGTGTCTCCTGCCATGCCACACGTGGATTAGATCCCATCACACCTTATTGCTGGTGCTGGGGGAGCCCGATCCTGGGCACCCTTTGTACCAGCAAAAAGCAAGAGGCCATGGCTGGGAGCTCCCTCAGTGGGGTAGGGCAGGGGGGGTGGCATGAAACCCCCAGGGCTGGGGAACATGGTTGCCACGATTCCTCAGGTTTGAAGGTGTATAAAACTCCCAGGGCCAAGGGATCATGGCTGTCACTATCCCCCAACTTTGGGGGTGCGATCCCTTAGCCCCAGGGGTTTTACACGCTTCCTAGGCTTGGAGATTGAGGAAACTGCAGTCTCCCAGCTCTGGGAGTTTCATTCACCCCTGGGGCAGCTGAGCCCCCTGGTGGCTGGGACCCAACTGGGTCCCAGCACACCGTGTCTGCAGCTGTGGGAATCTGAGTCTCTATGCTACTGGTACCCAGAGTCGGCAGCTGTGGGGACTGAGACCCCTCAGTTGCAGAACTTCGAGCCCCAGATGGGCATGGTGCACCCCTGGGGTTGGGAGCCCCATCAACTGACGGGGCTTCCAGCTGCAGAGGAGACCCTGCTATACATGCAAATAAAAGCTCAATAGGAGCCAGCTATAAAGTTAGTACATGTTTTCAAGTTCTAACTTCATAGCTGGTTGGAGCTTTTTATGGCGTGCTATAGCTACTTTTCACGTGTAGCTGGTCTCAGGGTCATTGCACAGTTAACCAGCAGAATAATATACTTCAATTTTTAATATTCAGAAATCCTTGTGTGCCTGTTGCTGGAAACTGCAGTCCTCGTCTTACTCATAGAATAGGCATGTTGCAGTGCCAGTGTAAGTTTCCTGCCAGTGTGTTTAGCCCTAGTCTTTAAGGAGCACTTCTAAAGCTGATATAGTTCAGTTTTCATGTTCATTCAGTCATTCATCCTGCTGACCTTCCAACTCTGGTGAAAGCTGGATTGTTAGATGTTGTCATGTTGGTACCTCTGCTGGGAACAGTTACTAAAGATAAAACTGTTCAATTTGGCATTCGATCAGGCCTATAAAGAGTAAAATTAAAAAGGAACATATATATGAAATATTCATATGCATAGTATATGAAGTGGGTTATCCCTGCAAGTTCAAAGGTTCTAATTACATTGTAAATCATTTCTGTGATGTATTAACTGTTGCAAAACCTGACCTCTGTGATTAATCAGTTTCATATATTCTCTGTGAATTGCAGCTTCTTAATATTTTCTCTGTTTGTAACATTTCAACATTTATGTAATATTTATATATAAATATATGCATTAAATGTATGAATAGTTAAAACTATTCAAGCTACTTTTCACTGATTGCTCTGGCTTTTAATGTTAATCAAGAAAGGGGTGTGGATATAAATAATCAGATTAGGAACATCAAAACTATATGCTTTGGCATTTAAACAAATGGGTAATAGAAAATGGCTTTTCACTTTCATTGTGGCTGCATTGATGCTTGATATGGTTGACTTGCTCTCTCACAGTATCAAGAGAGATGATCTGTGAGAGAGAAAATGTAGCTGCTAGCAAGTATCTCCAAGGGAGAGAGAGAGAGAGTTCAAATAAGAGACTAAGAAAGAGCAATAGATGTTAGTGGGAAGCTTTTTGGAAAATCTGAGAAGTATATATGGTAGGAATGAAATGAAAGTATAGGAAATGTGTCTAGCTTGATAGCTGAGTTCATGAGTTTGGCTCAGCTGGTTTATACAAAGCTGTATGTGGATTTAATAATTTTTTTCTAAGGTACTCAATACCATGGTGATGAGTGCATATGGGGAAAAGGACTCATTGACAGTCCAGAGAAATTACATATATCACTTTATGAATATCTTGTAATTCCTGAGTGTGGCGTCAAAGCCATAAATTATTGTGTCCAGTATTATTGCCAATACAACCATATAAACTGAGTTGCTATTAAATTGGTTAAAATGTAGACATGGTTTCAGTTGTTAATTTTCAAGTTAAAATTTTAAGCTGAAATGACAATGTCCCCAGTAGAATTTGTATTTGGATGAATGGAATATAGAACATAAAAAAATACAATATGGATCAAGGTTGCATTTGGGGATTTTTGTATATGAACTTTATGCTGTAGCAGAGACAAAGAAGTTAATGGCCAGAACACCTCCTTCTCCAGTTTTGACTAAATAATTGACCAGCAACAGCTGTCATAAAAGACTGCAGCTCAAGTTGGGTAGGGCTGCTATGAGAGCGCTTGGGGAGTACTGCAAAGAGCTCTTCAGCAGCTGCTGCTACCTTCTAAGAAGCTCCTAGGGAACATACCCAGAAGACCTCTGTTGAGTAGGATAAGCTGTCTGGGAAACAGCTAAGAGACCATCCCCTAAAGCACAAGGCAGAGGGGAAAGCCAGCCTTTCTAAGAAACAAATTATTAATCCTAAAGGAAGGCTGCAGTAAAGAGGAATAAAGAAAAAATGGCCTGGACTTCAAGGGCCAGCAGAGTAAGGTCTTATAGGACTGGAGTCCCTTAATGAATCTGGGAACAAACAACCCCTTCACAAGTGGTGCTTAGAAGTAGGATCTTGACTGCAGCACAAACTCCACTGATGGTGCCAGAAGCCTAGGTCCCAGTCTCATTGACATTAAGGCTCACTCTTGAAACCCTGTAAGAACTGGGAGGGCTCCCACAATATCCCTTTTCACCTCTGACCCCTAGCTAAGATTGTAAAATTCATCCCCTTCTGCAGGCCAGATTGTTCCCACTGGGAGAACATCTGGACCCTAAGCAGCAGAGACAGGTATTTCATTTCGTAGTGGACTTTGGGTGAAGGTATTTGGAACTACTTGGTCAGGTGCACCCCATGTTTCACTAGGCAGAGACTAAACTTGAGAACTAATTGTGTTAAGCTCTGTAACCACTTCCTGAGGAGATATAGCTAATAGTCAAGGAAGTGCAGAGGATGAAGGATATGGAGATCATCATTGCAGTGTGAGTGGTGAAACTACGTTGATTTGTTCCCCCAACCTAAGTCTATGACAAGGGTGTCAAACATACAGCCCATGGATCTGAATCTGGTCCATGGTCTGGATTCAGCCCACGGAATCTCTCAGTCCAGCCCACAAGCCACCAGAAGTTGGGGGCATGGCCTGCTATGGAATTCAGGGCCTTTTTGGCTGTCAGGGCCACTGGCTGCAAACTTGGCTTGCCGCCACCACTCCCAAACCTCTTCCTTGTATGCATGGCCACCTCTGGATCCCTCTTGCTACTAGCAGATCTCCACTTCCAGATTGCTGACTCTACAAGACCTTTCAGACCTGCTGCTGCTAGACCCACCACTGTGGTAGCCATGGCAGCCACTCCCATACCCTGAGCTGGATCTGACCCATGATAATCCCTACAGTCCAGACCCAGCCTGGGGCCCCAAATGAGTTTGACACCCCTGTCTATACAAAGCCACTTAGTCAGGCTTTGTATAGACTTCAGAAAAATAAACACCACATCAAAGTTTGATACCTTCCATGAGAAGAACAACTTAGAATGATTAAGCAAAGTCCATTATGTCATCACACTAGGCCTAACTAGAAGCTACTAGCAGATTCTTCCTGGCTAGAATATTGTCCATGAATGGCCCTTCAGTCATCTTTAAATTTAGAACTATTTGCTTTGGATTTCATGGAGCCACTACAACCTTCCGGCGCCTGGTAGGAAAAATCTATGATCCCATTCAAAATATGTGCCTGTTTTAAGTGGTGGAGTACTTTTTATAGTATCTCATATAGAAAGGCACAGAATGAAATCCCCTCACACTATGATTTCTTTGAAAATGTATCAGGATTATATAAGATACTTCTACTCCACTAGGAGAGAACATGAAATCAATGTTGGCTGTTTTAGTTCAATGAATACCTCTGTTTCGTGGCATGGTAAGTCAATCAGCTTTAGAGTTGGGTGAATATATCAAATTCTGAAACCCCTTCCAAGATGTTGATGTGAATTAGAATGAAGAAAAATTTCGAGATTATTGCCAATCACATAACTCAAGCATGAAATGCTTCTCAGGGAGCTCCACAGCAGTTAATTGTTTTCCCCAGGAGTACAGCTTCTCTTGAAGGGTACTAATCTATCTATATGTGTACTTGTCAGAGTAATTTTCACTTAACCATCACCTGTGTGCCTTTGTACATTTCCCTGCAGTCACAAATAACTGAGCAATTTCTTATTCCAATGATTTCTGTTTTCAGAGGATGGAAAGATTGTCTTGTGGTGATTACTGAATAATCTGTTGGTATTTAGTGGTCATGTTGGCTAGAGACACTACATTTCCAGATCATCTTGCTCACAGAAAACAATAGCAATGCAGATAAGTCAACTATAGAAGGAGGCTAATAGCAACTTCAAGATTGTTGTTAAACAACGAGATAAGATTTAATTACTTCTCCAATTTTTCACTGGTTACTATACAATTAAGATGCATTATGGAGATTTATTCTTTTCATGCATGGACTGGGAACATTGCTGAACAATCTGAGGCTCATGGGACTAAGAGTAATTTGGAGCAAAGCTCCTGAACCCAACTGTCTAATGTTAAGCTAGAGTGGTTTGTGACTGCCAGTATACCTTGAGATGCTGTCATTTTTTTTTCTGTTTCCTTCAACAACTTTGTATACATATGGTGCTCTGCACAGCAAAGACTGTACTACTCTGAGAAAGAAAGAGAGAGAAGTACTTTGAAAATCTTATACAAACACACTGCTTAAACACAAGCAGAAATGGAATCAGTTTTAACCTAATAACCAATAAACGTGATATGCAAACCATGATGTGCACCATAAATTATCCTGATTTCTTTTAATGAACTGAATTCTGTATTTTTGTATAAAACAGGCAAAGGAAGAAAGTTGTAACTGTAGCAAGCATACATCCAGAACCTGATTACTGATAGACCAAACTTACTGTTGTATGCCAGTCTTCACACATTGTGGCATGAGGTGAAAAATAACCTGAAATAACACGGGCCTCTTTGTGCTTACTACACAGAATGTATTTCAGCTACAGGGTAAAATATAAAAAGCTACCCATGTGTCATTCTTCCTAGCAGCTGTTGGCTGTTGAAATTGGCATGCCATAACCACACTAACTTTATGGACCATGAACCTTGGGAGGACCTTTAACCTTGTCTGAGGACCAGTAGAGGGAGTGGGGTGGTATACAATGAGATGTATTGCCATTCCAGTGAATCTGCAACTTCAGGTCCAATATGTAGCTACATTTTTGCGTGGATTTTGTCAATTTGACTGACCTTTTTTTAAAAATATGCTGTGCAGAGAAGATTGCAGTTGCTGGGGCAGGTGTGCAGTTAGAATCCCCTCCAGCAACTGGGAGTTAATAAACCATCACAATAATTTACTACAAAAATTACTTCTAAAGATTTTTCATAGTTAAAGTTTTTCACTTTCTCTCACCATGTTGAAGTAATAGCTGTTCATTATTTTTAAAATTAGACAAACAACCGAGCCACACAAGTGAGAAATATGATAGTTTACTTTTGCCTCTTTTCTTCACACTTTCCTAACAGATAATTCTGTAGTCACTATTAATCATTCATGCTATTCAAATGCTGCACTTGCCACACCACTTCAGCCCATGTTAATCAGACCCATATGTATTAGCTACACCCTTGTCCCCTAAGAAATATTGCATTTCTTGAATACATGCAAGGCATTATGGTTTATAAAACTTTTTATAATTTTTTTTTTACAGATACAGATTTTTTTTCCATGTGGTTTCATTTTCTTTTGTATTGATTATTTTTATTTTGATAATTTTTTTCCCAGTTTAGTTCCCGATTATATTTGGATAGTTATAAATGACATTAGTTAAATAGTCTGTTAAGTATCTTCACCAATGACCTGGAAAATAGCATAGAGTGCACCCTCAGCAAGTTTTCAAATAATGCCAAGCTGGGAGGAGTAGTATATATGCTGGAGGGTAGGGCTAGGATTCAGAGTGACCTAGACAAATTGGAGGATTGGGCCAAAACAAATCTCATGAAGTTCAACAAGGACAAGTACAAAGTCCTGCACTTAGGATGGAACAATCCCATTTACCATTACAGGCTTGGGGCTCATTGACTGTGCAGCAGCTCTGCAGAAAAGGACCTGGGAGTTACAGTGGACAGTACGCTGGATGTGAGCCAGCAGTGTGGCCTTACTGCCAAGAAGGTTAATGGCATGCTGGGCTTTGTCAATAGATGTGTTACCACTGGATCAAGGGAAATGATTCTTCCCCTCTATTCAGCACTGGTGAGGCCACATCTGGAGTACTGTGTCCAGCTTTGGGCCCCCCACTACAGGAAGTATATGGTCAAATTGGAGATAGTCCAGTGGAGGGCAACAAAAATGATGAGGGGCTTGGGGCACATGGCTTATGAGCAGTGACGGGGATTGGGGGGGCACCAAGTAAAGCACCACTGGCACTTCTGGGAGTGCCATGGCCGCTTCCAGGAGCACCGCTTGCACTTCCCAGTCTGCACAATCGGTCGCAGGGCCCTCTCTCCCCTCTCCCCCAGTAACTGACTGGCCGCTGGGGGGTCATGTGCCCACCAACTAAGGTGGCACCAGTTGCCCATGCTTATGAGGAGAGACTGAGGGAACTGGGCTTATTTAGTCTAGAGAAGAGAAGACTGAGAGGGGATTTCATAGCAGCCTTCACCTACCTGAAGGGAGGTTCCAAAGAAGATGGAGCTAAACTGTTCTCAGTGGTGTCAGGACAGGTACAATGGTCTCAAGTTGCAGCAAGAGAAGTTTAGGTTAGATATTAGAAAAACGTTCTCACTAGGTGGGTAGTAAAACACTGGAAGAGGTTACCCAGAGAGGTTGTGGAATCTCCATCTTTGGAGATTTTTAAGACTCAGAAAGACAAAGCCTTAGCTGGGATGATTTAGTTGGGGATAGTCCTGCTTTGAACAGGGGGTTGGACTAGATGACCTCCTGAGGTCCCTTCCAATCCTAATTTTCTATGATTCTATGGGAGAAAAGTATATTCAAGTTGGATTTAATACTTAGTGAGAAATCTTGGTGTTCAAATCTTATTTTTTTGGGAAGTAATAGAACTTTCATCATCTGAATAATCTAAAACTAGTCACTGGGAGCTTGCCTACATTGAAAAGTTACCTCATATTAAACTAGGGTGCAAATTTACAATGTGTTAGATAATCTGCACTAATTTGTATAAAGATATCTTTGTGTGAAGTAGCTTGTTGTAACTTGAAAGTGGAGCATGAAGATTGTGTGCAATGTTAATGTAAAGTACCTAGCAAGCTATAAATCCACACCCTAACTCATTGTGCAACAGCTTCCTTGTGTAGTGAAGTCCTGAGTTTGCAGTGCTATAAGTGAGAACAGAGAGCAGTCTGATAGCCTTGTCCATCCACTTTCTACTTGCCTTCTGTAGTGAAACTGATAGTGGGAAATGTTAACTATTTCCAATGCAGATTTACTAAGGGAAGGAAAATAGAAATCAGCTGTTGAGCCACAAGCTGTGCTGAGGGCTAGGGACAGAAAGTTACACATAAACCAGTTTAAGTGATCAGAAACTGGTTTAAACCAGTAACAGAACAGAAGTTCAGTGCACATAAACTGCTTTCAAAATGACCAGAACTGGTTTAAGATAAACCTTGTTGAATGCAGTTTCAGACTTAACCAATTTAACTCAAACCAGTTTAGGGAACTTCTGCCCCAGACCCCTTCCTGGTTTAAGTTATCTCACAGTACCCCAGCATCCCAGGATGCTTTGCAGCCCTAACCTGGGCTGTGCTATGCTATCTGCTCCAGCAGAGCAGGGTTGGCCCTACCTCTTTGCTCCCCAGCTGGAGCACTTTCACTGCTCCAGCTGGCTGAGAAGGGGCTGGGGTGGGAAACCCTGCTCTGGACTGCAGCCCCTGCTGGGCTTTTCCCACTTGGGGGTGGGGGCATGGCCAGACCCTAGGCCAGACCCCTGAGGCAAAGTGTGGGGGGGGGGAGGCGGAGTGGGAAATTAATCCTTCCTCCCTCCCCTCTACCACCAGCACAGGACCCCAGCTTTTCCCTGCTTGCCACTTCAGCAGTAGGGGTAAGCCTGGCAGGGGATACTGTGTCCCTGTCAAATGGAATTTTCCTGGCTGGAGCCCCATGCAAGTGGGAGAGAGTAGGGAGGGAGGTTTAAACCCCCCTACCACTCCTCCTCCTCAGGGTGCCACCACCAACTGGCATCTGCCCATGCCCCCACCCCTGGTCCTTGAGCAGTGAGCAGAGAAAGGCCTGGCTGGGGCTGCTTCCCCCATCCCCTTCCAGGCACACCCCGGCTGGGGACCGTGGAGGCCAAGGTGGGGCTTTAAACCCCTCCCCAATCTTACTCAGCTGCCTGTCATGGCCTGGCCTGCCTGCCTCCCCTCCTCCCCCCCAGCTCAAGCAGGGATGGGGGAGGGGAGGAAAAGCCTGGAGTGCTTCCCTCCAGCCTTTCTACCACTGCAAAAGGGAAGGGAGGGCTCACTGTAGTGCCCTCCAGTATCTGGCCTGAGCCACTGCAGGCATGTGGCTGTATTTCTGGAATCAAAAGTGAATGTCTATTCACTTGCTTGCCAGTTCAATCTATGCAGTTTAGACTAACCTGCAAAAATTGAATCGATTCAGGCTCGGGCTTTTTGAATGTCTGTGCTTAGCATAAAAGTGTAGCCAGGCTCCCAGATATTTCAGGGAACATTTAGAATTTTGATATAGAAGGTGTATTTATAGCCCTTTCCTAAGTATCTTTGACCTAAAATGGACTGGTGACATGAAAGGTGATCTTGCTTACATCCACCATCAAAAACACTGTTTTAGAAAGAGCATTTAAAAATCGACAAGCTATATTCTAATAGCCATAAACTACTTCAGGATATGCATTAGTGAGCACTTAGTTCTTCAAGGCAGGAGGTCAAATAGATCTGCAGAGTGCACCATTAACCTACCAAAGTAGCTCATTTCTATATCATGACATGAGAAGAGGGCAATCATAATCGATGGTGCAGCATTACAAACTGTACAGAAGCAGGAAGAAATCACTTGAAGATCCAACTCATGTTACCAGGTGCCTTGTAAAAGGAAATACTGCCCACACAGGCAGGTGACAGGGCTTCCAGCCATGGGGGCACAATATATGTTCCCATGCCTGGGAGCCCCACCAACTGATCCAGGCTCCCAGCTGCAAGGGCTCACCAGGTTCCCCTGTGGCTGGAAGCCCCTTCAGCTGTAGATAATAAGGCTTATGGGATCTAATGCTTGATCCCACGATAATACCTCCTACCAGGCACGTGTGGCATGGTAGGAAGCCGATTGTGTGGATCACACATCAGATCACCTTGTGCTTTTTATCTCCCCAGCTGGCAGGGGTGTAAGAGTAATGTAAACTGCAGTATGGGCTAATTCTCTTGTCATACACATTTCATACTGATATAACTGGCATCGGTAGAGTTAATCTTGATTTATATTGCTTTAAGTGGGAGTAGACTGGGGTCCTACATGTTTAATAAAAATCAGCAATACTATATTATCAGTTCTCTCTTGTTGCAGTCCTTATATGGGATTCTCATGGTGTTTTGCGGTATTGCTGTGAATTACCCAAACATTTAATTTCTGGAGTCATCAAACTGTATATTTTTTATCATTTCATCCTCACAATGAAGTGATTCATCTAGTGATAAAAAAGAATATGGAATGAAAAAGTAAAGCTCTGTGTACTCATTTTTGGCTCAAAGAGCCACTTTATATTCATATCAATTTCATGGCTGAGAAGATATGGAAAACAAGAGTGGGACAAATATTTATTTTAAAAATGTTTATTAAACCATATATGCAAATACAGTTAACCCAGCCATGATATATTTGCAAGGGCTTGTCTTCACTGCCACACTGGAGTGAGAGCAGAGTGAAAGAGAAGTATTGAGATACAATACTGGTGCAAGGCAAGGTAATTGGAAAGTAGTTGATGAGGTTTTGCAACTCCAGTCACTGCATTTCCACTCTATCACTAGCTGGAGATTCAGCATCACTCCAGCTACAAGCCCAACCTCTCTTACAGGAGAGCTAGCTTGTGTCTAGAGTAGCATTTAACTCAAGCTAAATATTTTTGTGCATAGGAAGGAGTCAATAATACTTAAGTTACAGCTTGAACTAACATATGCAGTGAAGACGAGCCCTCTATAAGAAAAAGAATATGAAGACTGAGTAAACTGGTAACTGAAGGGAGGGACAATATACTAGACCATCAGACCTAAAGCCAAATCTTGCTCTCAGTAACCCTGCTGGAAATGAAGAGGATAAGAAAAAGGAGATGGGTTCTTTCCCTTATGAAATCTTTGGAGATCTTTACCCCCTGAAATTAATGGGACTGAGAAAGTTTGCCCTTTGCTTTCAGTCACTGTTCTGTATTTTGTCAGTAATAATCTACCCAGGACCTCACCAACGAGCTGTTTCCCTAAGCGCTAATAACTTTTCAAGGCAATCAGGACTTGTAGTAGAGACGAGATCTTTTATTAGACCAACAAGATTTTTGCAAAAAAATTCTTTAATTGCAAGCTTTCCAGCACAAACACCCTTCATTAGGCATTGGAGAAAAGATTGTAAAAGTTCTCGTGGGTAGAAATGTAAGTTCATATTTCACAGAATTTCACAAAAGAGTCAATAGATGAAAGACTCCTCTGGGCAGTCGGTTCATAGCTGGTATGAAGCCTCTCACCTCCTGTGAGGTTCTGTGATGATGCAAATTACCTTGAAACAAAGGCAGAAGCAGGATCTCAGGTTTCAGATGGTCACAGTTGTTTCCTGCTTGGGAAAATATGAAGATTTCATTTTTTTAAATTGGCTAAAATTCGATATCTTCCATGTGTCAGATATCCAGGTTGTAGCTGTATTGATCTAGAGGAAAAGGCAATCAGGACTTGTAGTAGAGATGTATCTTTTTTTAAACCAACAACATTTTTGCAAAAAAATGTCTTTAATTGCAAGCTTTTGGGCACAAACACCCTTCATCTGGTATTGGAAAAAAGATTGTAGAAGTTCTCCTGGGTAGAAATGAAAGTTGTTTGCAAAAATCAACTGTGACTATCTGAACCCTGAGATCCTGCTCCTACCTTTGTTTCAAGGTAACTTGCATCCTCACAGAACCTCACAAGAGGTGAGACTCACTATACCAGCTACAGGGGTGTAGGTTGTAGCTGTGTTGGTCTAAGGACATGGGTATCTCTCCACTTTCATCCCCCTTCTCTCTCTTACCCCTCCCCACCACCCCAGCCTGTCTCTCACCCATTGACTCCTCAATCTACATTTTCACTGACTATCTGTCTTGTATGCATACCAGCCCAGCCGCTGGCTTCTTTACTTTTCATTCCATCCAGGAAGAGCACATACCAACTGCTGAAACTTCCTTAACCTGACGAAGGGTTTTTGAACCTGAAAGCTTGCTTAATAATTATTTTCCAACTATTTGTGTTGGTCTAATAAAAGATATCAGATTCACCCAAGGAACCTTGTCTGACTATACCAGCTATGAACTGACTGCATGGAGGAGTTTTCTATCTATTAACTACTCTGTAAAATCCTATGAAATATGAACTTTCATTTCTACCCAGGAGAACTGTTACAATCTTTTCTCCAATGCCTGATGAAGGGTGTTTTTGCCTGAAAGCTTGCAATTAAAGATTTTTTTTTTTTGCAAAAATCTTGTTGGTCTAATAAAAGATATCATCTTTACTATGAGTCCTGATTGCCTTTTTCTCTAGACCAACACAACTACAACCTGGATACCTAATAACTTTTCAAGTATTATAAACTTTTTCTGTCTCACCTTTTTCCATTGGTGAGCTCTATTTATCTAACTTGTGTTTTGTATTCTATTCCCTTTTATTTTTATATATTCCACTGATTATAATATTTTAAATTCATTAACTTAATAAATATGTTGCAATATGTTACATCTGGCAAACCCCCTGATTTCATTATAATTCCAGAATAGCTAAGTACATTACAATAATTGCATACATTATTTCTATATTTCCATTGCTAATTGTACGTTATGGTTGTATTGCTTTGAATTTCAAGTGGATAAAGTTTCTGCTGAATCTCAATTAGAAAATGTTCAGACATTCTAAGATGCTGCTGTTAATTTTTTCACATTCTAGTTTTTCAGAAGCTTTCTTGGATAGTTTTTGGATAGTTGTTAAATATGTTTTAAATTCTAAGTGGAAAAGAGGAACAAAGCCTTAAATATTTTAGAACATGTTTTTAAAGGATCCCCATTTAATACACGCATACACACACAGCTGGCATTGTGGAAACTGCATTTGTGCGTGCCATTTAGGTAACTATACCAAAGGTAATTACAAAGATCAACTTGGCCTATTTCAGACTATTTTATGCATAACACCTTGGAATATAGTAGCTTCACTAGGTATGTGGGGACTATATTTACAAGCTAATATAGCAGAACATAATGATGATATAATTGTTATAAAAACCATGCAGCCTTATTTAAATTATATGACCATATTTACCATTTATAGTAGGTGTTAAATACTACTCTTATGCAAATAAACCTGTCCTTTTTCTAATGGTGTTATTTGTGCATAACTGTATTTACAGCACCATACATGTGTAAATCAGTCATTAAAATGCCTAGGCAGAGGAAAATCAAGGAACAGCCCTTTTTCATCATTCCTGTGACCCAAATGAGATGCAAATTATTTGATAAATGCTTTGGTGTAACTTCTCATCTTTTCTCAAAATATTCTCCTGAAAGATATTTTCAACTGAGATTGGAATAAATGTAGGATCAAAAATAGAATAATGGTAATCTTTAGTTACCATTTATATAAAAGCTACAAACATTTTGCAAGCATGGGATAGAAAAATAAATTCTTACACAGTAGGTGCATCTATACAAGTTGTTTAATGTGTAGTAGACTAATTCTACTGTACATTATCATGTCACGGCAAAAGCTGTGCTAATGCGCAATATAATTAGTCTACTACGCATTACGTATCATAAAAAGACCGTGCACTGGTGCTAATGCACAGTAGCACTGGTTAGTGCACATTTAGTTAGTACCTCATGTTAGAGGTACTAAACTTAATGAGCACTAACAATGGCACATTAATGTATGTGTAGACGCACCCAGTTGCCATTATTTTCTGAAGTATTTTTCAAATTGATTTTGTTTGATGTCTTAATAATTATAACTAGAAAATGTCCGTATATTTAACCTGGGTCAGTCATACTTAGATTTGCTCAGAATGGGAGCAGTTATCTTAAACCTGTCATGGAAATCTTAACTCTTGATGGGTCATTGATTAGGTGCATTCTTCAATGATTTGCAGTGTATACAGAAAACTTTAACTGGATGCAAAATATAAAATTAAAAAGTAATTAAAGAATGGGGTTACTAAAATAAGTGTATAATATTTTCAAGAACATATATGTATTTTGTAGCAAATATTTTCAGCACTTCACAATGTTTACATAGCTTCATAAGGTCTCACTGCCAATTGCTTAATGATGAGGATGAAGCAATATTTACTGAGGGGCCAAAATACATTTCATTCTCCACTGTGTAGCTTTTTGTTCAACTCATAGACTAAATACAGACATTCAAGGGTATTAGGGGGAAGTTAAATTGATTCAAAATGGCTGGGGGGGTTGGGGGTCCAGCAGGCTGAAGGGAATTGGGGGTCTGCTGGGGGATGTAGGGGCATGACCCGTGAGGGGGGGGGGGCAGGTGCAATGCACAGGTGGGGTAGTGGAAAGAGGCAGGTGGGGGGGGCAGGTGTGACCTGTGAGGGGTAGATTCATAGATATTAGGGTCGGAAGGGACCTCAGTAGGTCATTGAGTTCTGGGCAGGAAAGAGCACTGGGGTCAGATGACCCTAGCTAGGTGCTTGCCCAGTCTCCTCTTGAAGACCCCCAAGGTAGGGGAGAGCACCACCTCCCTTGGAAGCCCATTCCAGATTCTGGCAACCTTTACTGTGAAGAAGTTCTTTCTAATATCCAACCTAAATCTGCTCTCCATCAATTTGTGGCCATTGTTCCTAGTTATTCCAGGGGGCGTCATAGTAAATAGAGCATCTCCTATTCCCTGCTGTCCTTTCCTGATGAATTTGTAGGCAGCCACAAGATCACCTCTCTGCCTTCTCTTGCACAGGCTGAAGAGACCTAGGTCCTCTGTGTCTCCTCGTAGGGCCTTGCCTGCAGGCCTCTGATCATATGAGTGGCCCTCCTCTGAACCTTCTAAAGATTCTCTGCATCCTTCTTGAAGTGCAGCGCCCAAAACTGGATGCAGTACTCCAACCAATCTGGTTTCATTTTATGACAGGGTCACAAAATGCTTAGACGCAGGAGTAGAGGTGGATGTCATTTTCTTGGACTTTAGCAAGGCCTTCAATATGATATATCATCCTATTCTCATAAATAAATTAAGAGGTTGTGACATATATGTTTACACAGTCCAGTGGGTGGCAAATTGGCTTAGCAGTCGCACCCAGAGAGTGGTAGTAGATGGGTTGGTATCGACTTGGAAGGATGTGGGTAGTGTGGTCCCGCAGAGTTCAGTCCTTGGACCTGTACTCTTCAGTATCTTCATCAGTGACTTGGATGTGGGTGCGAAGTGTACTCTGTCCAAGTTTGCAGATGATACTAAATTGTGGGGTGAAGTGCACACTCCAGAGGGTAGGGAATGATTGCAGGTAGACCTGGACAGGTTAGAAAAGTGGGCAGTACACAATAGGATGCAGTACAACAAGGACAAGTGCAGAGTGCTGCACCTAGGGCGCAAAAATATCCAACACACCTACTGGCTGGGAAGTGACCCTCTTAGCAGCACAGAAGTGAAAAGTGATCTCGGAGTCATAGTGGACTCCAAGATGAACATGAGTCGTCAGTGTGGTGAAATCATCAGCAAAGCTAACCGCACTTTATCATGCATCAGCAGATCAATAGAACCAAGGAAGTGATACTTCCACTCTATGCGGCATTGGTCAGACCGCAGTTGGAATACTGCGTCCAGTTTTGGGCGCCACACTTCAAGAAGGATGTTGATAGACTCGAGAGGGTCCAGAGGAAGGCCACTTGTATGGTTAGGGGCTTACAGGACATGTCCTATGAGGAGAGACTGAGGGACCTGGACCTCTTCAGCCTCTACAAGAGAAGGCTGAGAGGTGATCTTCTGGCAACCTACAAATTCATTAAGAGGACGCAGCAAAGGATCAGAGATGCTCTGTTCACCAGGGCACCTCTTTGGGTAACAAGGAACAATGGTCACAAACTGACAAAGAGCAGATTTAGGCTAGATGTTAGGCAAAACTTCTTCATGGTAAGGGTGGCCAAAATTTGGAATGGGCTTCCAAGGGAGGTGGTGCTCTCCCCTACCTTGGGGGTCTTTAAGACAAGGCTGAATAGGCATCTGGCTGGGGTCATCTGACCCCAGCACTCTTTCCTGCCCGGGCAGTGGGTCAGACTCGATGATCTGTTGAGGTCCTTCTGACCCTAGCATCTATGAATCTATGAAACTGTGACCTGACCAGTGCCACATAGCGGGGAAGCATTACCTCCCTGGACCTGTTCATCATGTATCTGCTAATGCATGATAAAGTGTGGTTAGCCTTGTTGATCACTTCATCACATTGATGACTCATGTTCATCTTGGAGTCAACTATAACTCCAAGATCCCTTTCCGCTGCTGTGCTGCTGAGAAGGTCCTCCCCCAGCCTGGAAGTGTGTTTGTGGTTCTTTTTCCCCAGGTGCAGCACTTTGCACTTGTCTTTGTTGAACTGCATCCTATTCTGTTCTGCCCATTTTTCCAACCTGTCCAGATCCACCTGGATCCATTCCCTGCCCCCTGCTGTGTTAACTTTGCCCCATAATTTGATATCATCTGTAAACTTGGACAGGGTGCTCTTTAAGTCACTGATGAAGACATTGAATAGCACCGGTCCAGGGACCGAGCCTTGCAGGACTCCACTGCCCACATCTTTCCAGGTCAATATCAATTCATTCACCACCACACTCTGGGTGCGACCCCTAAGCCAATTTGCCACCCACCTGACCATATAATTATCTACATCACAGCCTGTCAGTTTATTTCTGAGAATGGAATGCAATACCGTATCGAAGACTTTCTACCTGCAATGAACCCGTGCTGATTTCCTTTCAGCATTATTTCCCCTGCTGGGCTCCCACAAATGTGATCCTTAATGATTTTTTCCAGAGTTTTCCCAAGGATAGAGGTGAGACTAACTGGCCTATAGTTTTCTGGTTCATCTCTCCTCCCCTTCTTGAAAATAGGGACCCCATTGGCTCCAGTCCTCTGGGACCTGACCGGAGCACCATGAGTGCTCAAACAGCCGTGTAAGTGGCTCTGCTATGACACTGGCCAATTCCTTCAGCACACGTGCAAGTTTATCTAGGCCCGCTGATTTGAACACATCCAGCCCCTCCAAGTGCCCCTTCACTAAGTCTGCGCTAACAGTTGGTGGGCTGGTATCCTTCCTGTGTCTATCTGTGATCCAATTAGGAGATTTGTCTGGTCGGTGTCTAGGAATACAGGTGCAAAGAACTCATTGAAGAGCTCAGCTTTGCCCCCATTCTCTGTCTCCAATTGCCCTAGTTTGTCCTGTAGGGGTCCTATGCTATCCCATGCCTTCCTTTTGCTCCCTGTATACCTGAAGAAGGACTTTTTATTGTCCTTAATTTTTGTCGCCAGCCTAAGTTCTAATCCTGTTTTGGCCTTCCTAATTGATTCCCTACAAGTGCAAACCAGGGAGGTATTTTCCTCGTTGGTAGCTACCCCCTGTTTCCATAGCCTGTACACCTCTTTCTTTGCCCTTAGGCTTTCCTGGACTTCCCTGTTCAGCCAAGAGGGCTTCTTGGCCCCTTTGCGCCCTTTTATATGCAATGGGATTGTCTCCTTCTGCAACCATAGGATCACTCCCTTGAGGAATGGCCACCCTTCCTGGACCCCCATTTCACCAATGCTCTTGAGCTTTAATGCCTCACTAACTAATTTCCTGAGCACGTTCAAGTTAGCCATTCTGAAGTCTAGCACTTCAGCCCTACCGGTTAGTTTACCCACCCTTTGCCGGATAGTGAATTGAATCAGTTGATGGTCACTATCCCCTAGTTTACCTTGTACCTGCAGATTCCCCATCAGGTCATCCCCTGTAGCTAACACCAAGTCCAACAAAGCATTTCCCCTAGTGGGATCATATACCTCCTGTGTTAGGTGGAGGTCCTGTATGCAGGTTAAGAACCTATGTGAGCAGTTAGATTTGGCTGACTGCTCCTCCCAGCAGATGTCAGGGTAATTTAGGTCACCCATGACAACCATATCTCTCAACCGTATGGCCTCTGAGAGCTGTCTGGAGACTACCAGGTCTAGCTCATCCTCCTGGTATGGCGGTCTATTGTAGACCCCTACTACCAGGTAGGTCCCTTTCCCCCCGACTTAGCCCTTCTCTGATCCCATCTTGATTATAGAGGATGTATATTGTTCCATAACGTAGAGAGCATCACCCCCTCCCTTTTTTCCCCATTGCCCCCTCCTTTTTTTCCCCACTCTATCCCATCTGTACAACCTGTAACCCTCAATGCCTACTGCCCAATCGTGAGTAGGGTCCCACCAGGTTTCAGTTAGTCCAACCAGGTTGAAGTTGTTCCTCACAAGAAGGAGTGCAAGTTTCTCCTGCTTGTTCCCCATGCTCCTAGCATTAGTGTAGAGACATCTGAGCCCCCCAGTGGGTGCCCTTGCTACCCCCCTTTCCTGATGTCTATCAGGCCTCTTAGTACTTACCTTAGTGCTTACTTGGACTGATCCAGTGCATTGCTCGTGGCTCACTGATCCTAGGTTCTCCTTATCCTCTGCTTCCCCATCCCCCGATGAACCTAGTTTAGCTCTTCGTAAGAGATCAGCCAACCTGTAAGAGAACAGACTCTTAACTTGAGAAGAGAGATGAAGACCATCTCATCCCAGGATGCCTCTCTCATGGAAGTGTGGATCGTGGTTGTAGAAGCCAAAACAGGAGTGCACCAACTCCAGGTGATGGCACCAACTCTGGAGCCGCAGGTTGACTTCCCTGATGCAAGTGTCCTGATGCTGACGGCGACCTCTGACTGGAAGGACGGACGAGAAGACCACCTTTGCCCCCGACTTCCTAAGCCTGGCCCCCAGAGCCCTGTAGTCACTCATGACACGGTCTGGACTACTCCTGGCTACATCATTCGTGACCACCTGGACGAGGACCATGGGATAGTAATCAGAGGGCTGGTTGAGATCAGGAATCCTTGCCATGATGTCCTGGATTCTGGCTCCAGGTAGGCAGCAAACCTCCCGGCCATGGGATCTCTTCAACACATAGGCCCCTCTGTGCCTCTCAGGAGGGAGTCGCTCACCACGATGACACGGCATCTCTTCTGGCTGCTAGGTTGTCGTTCAGCCTGCCCGGTGTTTGTTGCAGATGTGTCTTCCCTTGCAGCTTCCTCTGCTGCATCATCCTCCAGTGCTGCCAGGACTTTGTATCTGTTCGTTAGTTGCACTAGGGAAGCAGTCACAGCCACATGCTGTCTAGCTCTGGAGGTGACCGTCCTCCATTTAGCTGTCCTGGGACTCTCCCCTGATGTCTCTGCACCAGGTGTCTGGTCCTGCAGAGAATGAAAATATCCATCAATCTCATCCTTTCCCCTGAAGCCTGCTCACCTCTGCTTGGTGTTCCCTCACCTGCCCCTCCAGGGCCTCAATCTGAGCACATGTGGGGCAAGCAAGGGAACCCCCGGCCCCCACGCTACCTCCAGGCCTCAGAGGTCCCACCAGACAACCCCCGCAGACAAGGGGCCAGGGCAGTGCTGACCCATCCAAGGGGCCTGTCTGGGTGGAGGCCTCACAGAAGCTCCAGGCTGGAGGCAGCAGCAGGGCAGGGGTCCTGGCTGCACTTCATGTCACCACTCCCATAGTAGCCCCCCTCCTCATTCACTTACCTGAAGTCTCTGTCATAAGCTCCTGTGTACTCCTGCCCACGAACTGGCCTGCAAACTGCCTACAAACTGCTCCCCTGTTGGCAGTCCCTATTCTCTGGTTCTCTGGTCGCCTTTTATGGGTATGGAGGGTCTAGCTAGTTTTAAGTCAGGTGGTCTTTTTAAACCCTTTTTAATCTTCCCAAATGTCTGTACTTATCCATAGGGCCTGATTCTCTTTCTTCAGTTGGTATAACAGTGGCAAAACTCTCAGGTCTTCTATCAGAGACACTCTAACATGAGTGACCAGAGAATCAGGCCTACCAGGCCATGTTTCCAAAGACTGACCTATCACAGCTTTTTAGGTTTGTAAGCATGTTCTTAATCCTGTTGCTCAGGGTGGATGGCCTGTTTTGTTCTTGAAAGCACCGTTTGTAGACTTGATGGTACCCTTTCCCAATGCAATCAACTCTCATAAGTGGAAGAATTTTAGTGCTCTCACGGCCCCGGGTCCTAGGAAGTGCTGCCATGTACATGGCATTAAGGTTGGCGTCTATGCTGCACAGCCTGCTTCAACTTTTCGTAGTAGAACCACTGGCACGGCTGTTTGAGTGCTTGTAGTGCTTAGGTCAGGTCCCAGAGGACTGGAAAAGGGCCAGTGTGGTCCCTATTTTCAAGAAGAGGAGGAAGGAGGATCTGAGTAATTATAGGCCAGTTAGTCTCACCTCCATCCTTGGAAAAGTCTTTGAAAAGATTATTAAAGATCATATTTGTGTGAGTCCAGCGGGAAAAATAATGCAGCAGGGCAACCAGCATGGATTCATAGCAGGTAAAGCATGCCTGACTAATCTGGTTTCTTTTTATGACCGTGTCACAAAACACTTAGACGCAGGAGTAGAAGTGGATGTCATTTACTTGGATTTTAGCAAGGGCTTTGATAAGGTATCTCATTCCATTCTCATAAATAAATTAAGAGACTGTGACTTAGATGATTACACAGTCTGGTGGGCGGCAAATTGGTTTGGGGGTTGCACCCAGAGAGTGGTAGTGGACGGGTTGGTATCAACCTGGAAGGATGTAATCAGTGGGGTCCTGCAGGGCTCAGTCCTCGGACCTGTACTCTTCAATGTCTTCATCAGTGACTTGGATGTGGGCATGAAGTGTATTCTGTCCAATTTAGTATCATCCGCAAACTTGTGGGTGAAATGAACACACCGGAGGGTAGGGAACCATTACAGGTTTACCTGCACGGGTTGGAAAAGTGGGCAGAACACAATGGGATGCAGTTCAACAAGGACAAATGCAGAGTGCTGTACCTAGGGTGTAAAAATATCCCTCACACCTGCTGGCTGGGAAATAACCCTCTCAGAAGCACAGAAATGAAAAAGGATCTCGGAGTCATAGTGGACTCCAAGATGAATGTGAGTCATCAGTGTGACGAAATCATCAGCAAAGCTAACCTCACTTTATCATGCAGATGCATGACAAATAGAACCAAGAAGGTGATACTTCCCCTCTATGCGGCATTGGTCAGACCACAGTTGGAGTACTGCATCCAGTTTTGGGCACCATACTTTAAGAAGGATGTGGATAACCTCGAAAGGGTCCGAAGGAGAGCCACTCGTATGGTTAAGGGTGTACAGACCAAGCCCTATGAGGAGAGAGTAAGGGACCTGGACCTCTTCAGCCTCTGCAAGAGAAGGCTGAGAGGTGATGTTGTGGCCGCCTACAAATTCTTAGGGGGACGCAGCAAGGTATTGGAGATGCTGTTTTCACCAGGGTGCCTCTTCGGGTAGCAAGGAACAATGGTCACAAACTGACAGAGAGCAGATTTAGGTTAGACATCAGGAAAAACTTCACGGAAGGGTGGCCAAAATTTGGAATGGGCTTCCAAGGGAGGTGGTGCTCTCTCCTACCTTGGGGGTCTTTAAGAGAAGGCTGGACAGGCATCTGGTTGTGGTCATCTGACCCCAGTACTCTTTCCTGCGTAGGAACGGGGTTGGACTCTATGATCTTTTGAGGTCCCTTCTGACCGTAGCATCTATGAATCTATGAAACTTAAACTGGAACTCTTAGGCCTTGACCTGAGAGCCTGGAAACTAAAATGGGAACTAAGACTCTGAAGTCATCTCAGCTAATTACTAAGCAGAATGGAATTAAGTCCTGGAAGTCCTGAGAATCCCAGCATGAGTTGGGCTCCCTATAAGTAAATAAATAAATTCCATAATAGAGGACTCCCTATAATTCGCCTAATTTGAGTCACTCCCCATACTGCCCCCACTCTCTGAAAACATCCAGGGGATCCATAGGTTTCCGGGACAGCCTGCAGAAGTCCCCTAACATCAGGTGATGGGCAGCTCAGAGAGTCAGGGCAGCCAGCTTATCATCCAACATTCCTTTCTGTAGAAATGTAAAAAAAAATAAATCTAGCTTTTATTCCAAGTAAGAATAAAAATGTTTCTGCAATATCAGAATTTCCTGAAAAATTAAAATTCTGAATTTTAACTAAGTTCTGCTTCCATAGCAGCACTGCATCTTAGAAAGAAATGAAAACCAAACCAAACAGAAAAACATAGCAGATTTACAAATGGAGTTTAGGTGGACAAGGAGCTACTGAGAGATTTACACACAGTTTTCAGATTAACCCAGCACTTTAGGGAGCAGTGGCAAATTCTCTGGTGACATTAAAAAAAAAGAAGACATGGAGTGATAGCATGCTTATATCAGTGTCATTTACTTTAATTTGTTGTGGATTTATCCCAGGAAAAATCAGGGGTAAAATTACACTAGTGTATGTAGACAAACAAGCTCCCCTATCATGTACTACCATACTGCTATGACAAAGGTCATTAATAGCAGTTCACAGCACACAGCCACACTCATCTCTTCACTCCAGATGAATTTTAGCATGCCAAGATCATGTGACCCATCACACATATGCCATCTGTTTAGAAAAGTATAAATGACAAAGTAGTGCAGCTTCCATTTATTTGGACATTAGTACATAGGCTTCAGTGCAAATATCGTGACAGGGAGAAAAGCAAACAAACTATTTGGGGTTTACATTCTCCAGTTTTTTGTTCAACCCACCCATTATATTATGTCCCCTCAATATATAAATGGTCTCCAGATTACTCTTTAATATCTTGCTTGTTTTTTGATTCACTTACTCTTGACATACAACTAACATGCAGACTGAATTGCATTTTATATTGTGTTATACGTCCAGACTTTTAAATAATACAGCTGATTATATTAGGTCTGAATCTGGTCCATACTATTTGATTGCTACTGGTTCACTATTTTGCAGCTTGTAAATGGTATATTTTAATAGAATCTAGGGAGGAGGTAGCCAATTTCCTGAAATTGCAATTCATTACTAGTTACATAATGACTCCCCTCCTTCACAGTCACTGTCATCTTACTGAAAATGATAGTAGTATTTACAATAGGAGTATAAATGTATTGTGGAAAAGGTGTGAGTTTCCTTTCCTTTCCTTTCCTTCTGATCAAAAAATTGAAAATAACCTAGGGGGTTAAGCCTAGCTTTTAATATATTTTTGTGGTCAGTTTTCCCTTAATGACCTTGCAGCTCTTGCTGTGGTGCTGCTGTGTTTCCGCTGGACACTGTACATGGTTAGGGTAACCTTTCAAATAATGGGATCTCCTCATTCATAAAGGAAATAACTTTCAAAGACTTACTGAATCTCCCGTTCTGTTATCCTCATTTGTATATTGTTATTTTCCCCCTTCTCTTGACCAGCACCAAAAGCATTTCTAAATTTTTTGAACTCTTATGGGAGATGATGAGGTTGTGGGATCTTTGATTTTGAAAGTGACATCAAATTCATCTGAACTGCCATTACCACATTAGTTGTCCTATTTCTGTACACATTGTAAGTAGAACTGCCCAGGAAATTTTGTAAAGAAACAATTTTTTTCTGTAGTTTTTTTAATATTGTGAACTGATTTTTTTTTTAAATATAATTTGCCCAACACCAAAGCATAAAGACTCAGTTTCATCTGAGTTTTTTTTACATTTTTGCAAAAAAAAAAAATTGAAAACGCATACAGTATTTCCAATAGAAATTTTTGTGTTGTTAAAAAGTCCATTTTTAAGTTATTTCAGCAATCTGCAATTATAAGTTATGAGAGAATCAGTAAAAACGAATTAATTTTAAGATAAAATATGGTTCATACTCAATAATGTTTGATAGATAGTTGTCTGTTGGGTCTACTGTTCTCTAATGTTTGATAGATTGCTGTTTTCAAATGACACCCAAATATTTGGGTCTAAATTACATTGTGACTTATGCCATCTACAACTCCATTTCCAAACAAGACACTTCATAAGAAGTAAATCAGAACAAAAGGAATCCCATGGTAAATGAAATAAAGCTGCTTCTTGCTAATACTCCTATAAAGTGAGCGTGCCAATGATCCCATACACTGAACTTTTGCTGTATTCCTTAGTTAAACAGCCATTTTACTTGATACCATGCTGCAGTATAATTTAGTCCATGATTCTCTCTCGTCTTTGTTTTCAGATAATTATATTAAAAGATAGAAAAGCTCACCCGGATCATCTTGCTCATCTTCTTGTCAATATACCTTTCCTTGCACATACCAAACATTATCTAACATTCTAATATTTTTTATAGTCTAATTCCAAATGTTCAAAGCAAGGGAGATTCTACTAATTCTCCGCAGATGTAGTTCGACAGCCTAATATTTGTGTCTCACTTGGACCTTGACTAGAAGATAGCAATTCCATTTTTCAGCAAGTTATGAAATTTCAAACATTTTGTGTGCCAAATGAGAACAAAACCAAATCTTTGGAAGGTTTTCACAGAAATTGAATTTGTGTGTGTGTGTGCGCTAATGTTTCCGAATTGTTAAGGTATCAGCCTAGAGCGTGAGGGACTGAGGTTTAAGTCCATTCTCTCTCTGAATTGAAAACGTGTCTTTCATTCCTGCCAACTCCAAATTAGGCAGGTATATTTCCCATATTTCAGTCTATCAACTGAGCTATGGAGTCTCTCTCTTTTCCCTCCACCTCCTGCCTCAATGTTAGTTTTTAGAAACTTGATATGTTGCTGTGGAAATGTTCTAACTGGCTCTAGTCAACACCTCTTGGTATCTCTTAAGAGCAAATCTACTTTTTAAAAAATATGCCTCGTGCATGCAAAAAAAGGGGGAGAAGTAAAATAGGTACTATACTTTTTCGTATGCCACACAACCCCAAATAAGAAATGCAGCTTGTTTTGGAGAAAGCAGAATGACTAAAGTTTTGACCCCCTCACAGCTGAATAGGCTGCTTTTGCCTAAGCAGGAAAGAGAGGAAGAGTGAGCTGAAGATTAGGTTCTGTCCTTGCTCCAATTCAGGGATAGAGTTAGGTCCATTTAAGTGCTGAACTGTGCATACATTTGTCACAACCCAATTAAGTAGTGCCCATGTCACAAGCAAGTAAAACCATTCAAAACAGTTTTTTTCTGCACTAGGTTAACTAAGGGTTAACAAATGATAGTAACAGTTTCTTTGCTGCGCATGTCAAAAAGAAATTTATAACTGTGACACCAACATGAAATAGAACTTAGCCTTCTGTGCTGTACATAAATCATTATAATTGGTCAAAGAAAACAAGGAGTAACCCTGTGATAATACCCTAGCGAAGACCGCTAGATAATTGGCGATTCTAATTAAATTTATGACGTGGCAAAAAGCAATTGGCTATTATACAAATAAAACCCGTCTTCACTTCCATGAAGAAGGGGAGACCTCCGCACACGTAACCTGGAGACCTCTGAACGTATGTGTCAGAGTAACTGACAATTTGATCACTTGTCAGTTCCCCGCGTCTCGACCCAATCTCAGACGTAAATCAACGACCTGCTGGCCCGACCTTTTCTCTGCCCGACCACCGAACTTATGCAGACCGACCTACGAACCCTAAGCTGTAACTAACCAAGTATTTCTAACCTCCGTCTTTCACCACTTGACGGCGTGAGTAAATAATCTTGCTTTGCAACCGATAAGCGTCCGCCTAATTAATTCCACTCCATGCGTCACAAGTACCCGCCTGACGGACCCTTAACTGCCTGGGTGGGAGTCAGGGAGAGCTGCTGGCCGGCTGCCCTGGGTCCTGACAACATTCAGGGATTTAGATTGGGCAAAAAATGGCCAGCCCATTCTAAGTTCACTTAAGGAGGCATACTATGTAGGTCGGGCTACTCCGTGCTTGATCTAGCTGAATGTCTGTACATGCTGGGACCATAGCCCCAGAGCTGGGAAACTAGCTCAAGCACTGATTGTAATTTAGTCACAGCAGCATAAGTAGTTACCTAGCTTTTTGGTTGCATTTTGCAGCATATATAAAGTTCCATGCTGTTGCAGCTACATTTCTAGCAGGAGTTAAGCTAGTTTAAAGTTAGCTTAAGTTTTCCTATACAAGATGTGATCATGGTAGTGACTGTAGTGTAGACATACAACTTAAATTAATATGCAGTTAAACCATCCTTACTATACTTGATATCCTCATTCTAGATGTAGGAAATTACTACAGTGTTTCAGATACCATGAGCAATGTCTTGATGATTTGGTAAATGTTGATTTTTTTTTTAAAGGGCCTGAGTGAGCTAGTCATCCTTATGCAGCAGAACATGTTATCATTATTTTTTAAAACAGGCAGTAAAGTATATGCTGAGTTGAGACCTTAACAGGAAACATTTACATCAAGAGTAGTTTTCCCATGAGAGGAAATTGAAATGCATAGAAATGAAGTTGCTTGCTCAAGGGAAACACAAGGAATGGAATTAAAAGACAAAAATGCCTGACTCCTAACCAATGTCAACGAACAATTTAGGGCCCTCCTAAAAATAATTCAGGATGGGTAATTCTCAGCCCATCACTTGAATATTTGTCTACCTCCATTGAATTATTATCAGAGTATATTACAGTAGTTTCCAAGTAGGGCTATTTTATTGTATACAATATTTTTAAAGGAAAGATGTTCATACCCTATTCTTATATTTTATCATAACAAATTGTTTGAAGAAAGAGTTGGCCAGATGCTTAACTGGCATAAATCAACATAAACTCATTAACTTCACTAGGGCTATGATGGTTTTCCCCAGAAGGTCTATATAGCCTGATCAAAATCAAATCCAATTTTCATTCTAGTAATGAATTAACATTCTATAAGCAGGGTTACTTGAGATAAACAACATTTTATGTACAATTCCATTAAAAAAAATTATAAATGCTTAGTAGAATGTATTTTTTAAATAGTTTCATTTGGATGAAAATAATTTATTTTACACAAAGAAATAAAGTTAAAAGCCATAAAGTGTTATAACTTACTAGCAAATTGCCCATCAAGAATGACAAGGAGGTGGGGCAGGGACAGAGGCCTGCGTCTGGCTCCCCCTCCCTGTCTCGAGCCAGGGCCAGGTCCACGCCCCACCTCCCCCCTGCCACTGTGGGCCATGGCCGGGGCCACTCCCTGCCTCTCCCCTGCCGCTTCAGGCCAGAACTGGGGCCTGAACCATTCCCTTCCCCTCCTCTCCTCTCCCCTCCCCTCCCCTCCCCTTTAGGATAGGTCTGGGGCCGCTCCCTGCCTTCCCCCCCCCCCGCCGCTGCTTCAAGCTGGGGCCAGGGTCTGGGCCATTCCCTTCTCTCCCCCCCCCGCCCCCTCCCTCTGCTTCGAGCAGGGGCCAAGACCAGCACTCCAGTGCCCCCCGTTATGGTAGTGCTCCGGTCCCTGCCATCCCCCCTCACCTCCCTTCCCTCTGGCCCCCCAGTTCCCATTGTCATAGCAGCACTCCACCATCTGGGTCTGTCTGTGTAGAGCACTCTGATTGGCTGCTGAGACAGCCAGTCAGAGTGCAAATAAAGTGTTATGGACAGACCGACAGAAAAAGGCTTTTATAATATTTGAATTATTGAGGTTTGGAAAAAGGTATCCTAATCTGTAAAACTATAGCAAGGAGGATTCAGTGATAAAGTTAAAACTCACATTTGCCTACTGCACAATCCAAAACAGGTTTCCTATCTAAAATGATGCTTGAATGTTATGTTCCATCTCTAATGTGTCTTTTTACAAATATCTTGTTTTATATATTTGATTTGCATCCAAAATACTGACACAGCTTCACTTGGGTTTCTAAATCATAAAATAGTTATGCAGGCTATATAGCAGCAGCAGGCTAATTTGCCACAATTTCTAAGCATTTACTATTTCTTCTCTTTTTTTTCATCCTTCCCAGTGCCTGAAGAGATAACTTCAGAGGATACACCCCCCAAAAAGAAATCACTTTAACCAGTCAAATATTCACTATTGCATTGTCTTTGAAAGGAAATAATTCCACTGCACCTTAAAAAAAGCAAAAATATTTAAATTACTCAGTTTTATGGTATGGATAAAAGAAAAATAATTGAAAATATATGATTTTCTCTCCTCTGATGGAGATTAATACAGATTCCTCCTTTTAATGAAGGGTTCACTCTTTAGATTATAATTGTATTTAGTTAATTTGCATTTTAGGAAGGCATGCATGTGAATTCACCTGATCAATTATTTTAATAGATCCTGGAGTTTTGAGATCTCCCACCAGAATTTTTTCTTAATAGCTGTATTTTTAAAAGAAGATTAATGTCCTGATGCTACTGATTCCAAAATATCTTACTTTATTGAAATAAAAACATATTCATCTTTCCTTGCCCTTTGTTTTTACCCTTGCTAGGTAAATGTAATTATCAAGAAGTACTGATGCTAAATTCTGCATCCTTTGCTGATTTGTCTAGATTACCCTTTGTGTATCTGTTTGAATGCAAGCTCATTGAATGCCAATTAATCACTAATATGATTGTAAATACTAATTTAGACACTGTAAACACGGATTCCAGGATACAAATGTTAAAGTATTGTCCAGACTAGCCTTTACAGTGTTAACTTTTGATGACTGACATTTATTCGCTTCTGTAAAAACAATACAAGAGTATTGTTTTTCAGTCATGAATCACAAAACTATAAAGATTAGTCTCATACTTTTTCAGAACTCCTTCTCTCATGATACTTCTGAAGGAACTGGTATAAAACAGTGTGAGTACATGTATGTGTTTGAGAGCTGGAGTTATTAAAATAAAAAAGGAAAAATATACCATGCTCAGTACTTTTTAAATCCCAGGTAATAAAGGAGGACTAAAACCTAATTCTACGTTTTCAAAGCCCTCACACATTTTTCAGGAAGAAAAGGTTCCCATAGTTATTTCCTAGTGTCTTGCTGAGGCCTCATGATTTGTTGGGGGCTAACTGCATATTTCCACATCCCAAAAAATATAATTCAGAATAAGTGTCTTCAGCCTGTGCTTTAAGTTTGGCATTTCAAGATGAATTGTTGCTCTTTGTACTAGGTCTGCCTGACTCAGAAGACAAGGGGGCCTGATTCTATCCTTAACTCTGTTTCAGGCATTACTCCTTTGATGGTGATGGAGTTACTTTGATATAGTACTGGTGTCAGTGAGGTAAAAATCAGTGAAAAGTTTAAAGAAAAATGGAAAATTCTGTTGCAGAATCTGTAATACCCTGTAACATCATCTAGAGGTAGACTGGGGAAAAGAAAGTAAGTGGCTAACATTAAGAGTAGGTTCCATGTCATTGTAAACTAGTCAAACTCACAGCCTGATGTATGCAAGTTGAATCTATGAATCGTAAAATTTGCTACTTTTAATCCTTTGAAAGTATTTTGCAAGTGGAGAAAGGACAGGGAAGTGTGTCAAAGTGGGGTCCCTGGATAACCTCAGGGCTAGTTTCCTAACCTGACTTTGGGCACGCCCCCCACCTGACTTGCCCGCCACGCCTTGATGGAATATAATTAGGTTGTTAATTAAGGTGGGAGGCTGCCCATTTTACACCCCAATATTGCAGGGGCTATCCGTGGCTCTGTTCCACCCCTACACTGTGGCCCAAGCCTCGCAGATGGCATCTCAGGCAGTTGGTTCAATTGTCCCCTTTGCCCATTAGCTGTGGCCCCCAATCATGGGACCTTCACCTTCCATAAGCCCTGGCCCTGTCTCAGGCCAGTCAAGACCTCGAACTTCTTTGCTCATCATGGGCATTCCTCGCGGTGGGCCCCTGGCCTTTTTGACCCTTCCGGTCCTGGCCATAGTATAGACCAGTTGAATGCCTTGGTTGGATTTTTGCATTCTGCCTGCACTTAGGGATCGGGGTCCCCCGTTCCCGGCTCAGTCACTCCCCAAGCCAGGCTCAGGCACCTCCAGAAGCTTAGCTGGCCTACCCTGCTCTGATGTTATATGACCCACCCAAAGGTGAGGGCTGAGGTTAAGGTACCCCTACTCGCCTTTCACTGGAGTGGTAACTGGCCTGGCATTTCCTGGGGGCTTCCGCACCACTGAGAGCTCCACCAGGCCACCCATTCCCGGCAGGGTGCAGTTTTAGGTCATGCCCAGGACCAGGAGCCTCCAAACCATCCCCTACAGCTCCTGCCCATACCTCCAGAATGTTACAAGAAGCCTTGCATCCAGGCAATGTTACTGCCTGGCCTGTCAGCAGCAAACTACCCTGTTTATATAGGCAGCCATGGATCTAAAATGGCTGCCACAATTAAGCACCTGCTGGCTGCTTGGCTCAGCCCTTAATGTGGCAGGCACGAACAGTGCCCTGCCAAAGGAAGTAATTATATTTTTGTGTAATATATCTCCTATGCCTTACCTTTGTTCTTTCCAATGATGTATGGAATGATTCAGACATTCATCTCATTTGTTTTGCCTTTTAATTTAGCTATCTTATTTACCACAAAATTAAGCAAGTTGGAATAAACCAAGTAGTGACTAAATTCACCCCTCTGTAACACAGATATAACCCAGTTTGTGTCATTTCAGCCAAATTTACTCTGGTATATATCCATATAGATCCATTGAGGGCCATAATTAACAGAACCTAATACGATTCTGTCCTTTTGACAGAAACAGTTTTAACAGTACCTTTTTGTCACTAACAGCATGACTCTGGTCAGATTCTACTGTCTGATTTTTTTCAAAGGATCCGTTGCCTTGTAAGTGATATGAAAATATCTTGTGTCTTTTTAAGTAAATGTATGTATATGCAGATAGAGAGAGAGAGATGTTTATGTGCATGTGTGTATACATACTCATCAACTTTTAAATAACTTTTGTAACCTTTTCATATAGTGAGTCCTATAAAATCTATACTCTTGTTTCATTCCAGAGATCCCTGAAGATCCACAAATTGCAGAAGCATATTATAATGATGAGTTTGATTCTTGCTCAGAATCAAGTGAAGAAGAGGAGAAATACAATGAAGAGGACGAGAATGCTGAAATATCTCAGTCTGTCTCCAGAACAAATCAACAGGTAGATTGTGTTCTTGTGTGACAATAGCATATCCCTGGGTGCTATTTTTTATAATTGTTTGTAAAGCAACAATCAGCATAATACACTGAGTGTCCGATCTTGAGAAGTACTGATCAATTACAGTTCCCACTCATTTTACTGAGATTGACGGTGTTAGAAACCTATCAAAGTTAGGTCACATGAATGTGCATTTATAAACCATCCAAAATAAAGAGAGTATTCTGTATCTCTTTAGGATTAAGGACAAAAGTACTTTAGGGACCAAGACGTAGTTGAGCGTTGTCACATTTGGAAATGGATCTTAGCCTCATAAATCAGGAGCTTTTGAAAATTTGTCATGTACCTTCAGTCTGTGTCTTGTATGCCTCTGATCCATATACAGTCTGTTTCTAATTTATCATGTTAATCAGTTTGTTTTTTATTGTAAACTCCTTGAGTAGGGACAGACATTCAAAAAGCCTGAGTCTAAATTAATTGAATCTTTGCAGGTTAGTCTAACTTGGCTAGGCTAAACCAGTTTGTAACCATGCAGACATCCCCTCTGGACTCAGAAAATGAAGGCACATGCTTGCAGTAGCTCAGGCTAGAAGTCGGGGGGCACTAAAGCAGCCGTCCCTTCCCTTCCAGAGTGCTGAGCTGAGGGGGTGTGGCCAGGCCCCAGCAGGACTGGGGAGGGGTCATCCATCCCCCTCTCCCCCCGCCCCCCAATCAGCCCAGCAGGTAAAGTTTATCACCCCAACTCAGTGTTTATCATCCCATTAAGAAAACAAAGCCTCTCTCCATTAGTTCAAGCTCTTCTTAAACAGCTTTTCCAAGGAAGGACATTAAGCTACCTGTTGATTAGCTCCAAAATGCCTGTCTGCTTTTGTCTTCTCCCACAGCATGGACTCTAGCCAGCATGTGGTCTGCTAGGTAATGCTGAGATGTGTCTGTGTAAAGCAGGGGGCTGGGAGGGAATAATTCCTGCTGAGCAGAGAGAAACCAGGCAGATGCCTGCAGTCTCTGCCAGAGCTCCAGGAAGGGAACAGAGGGATGGGGCCAGTTCTGCTGTGGAACAGAGAGCCCTGCCCAGCCCAGAGAGCATGCCAAGATGCTGGGGGAGTCTGGTTTATCTTAAACCAGCAAGGGGTCTGGGACAGACATTGCATAAACTGGTTTGAGCCAAATCAGGTGAGTCTGATACTACATTCAACCAGGTTTATCTCAAATCGGTTTCGGTCATTTTCAAACTGGTTTATGTACACTGAGCATCTGTTCTGTTACAGGTTTAAACCCGTTTCTGATCACTTAAACTGGTTTATGTGTAATGTCTGTCCCTAGCCCTTAAGAAAGGACTGTGACTTCTTTTACTTCTTTAGGAATGACATGTATCAATGTTGCTCATCAAATTTAAGTAACTTGTAATTATTTGAGGTAGTAATTGTCCCAAATTTTTGTTTGTTTGTTTGCTAAGGCACAATTAAATGGTAGTTTTGTGTAAGGAAGTATAATTGTATAAGGAAGTATAATTGTGCTTGGGAATGAGGCAGTTCTTCTATCCGTTACACTTTGGCTTTAAAAGCTTACTCAAAGCAATTTCATTTTTAATCTGGAAATATCCAGTTAATCAAAATAAACCAAGGTGCCATTCAGATTAAACACAAAAGAGGCTGATAGGGCTTCAATTACATTTTGCTTCAAAGGAAGTTAAGGAAAAAAGAAGGTAATATCAAAAGGTAGCTTAGGCAATGTTTAGGATTGTTAAAATAGCATTTGGACAGGTATATGTATCTTTAAAAAAACGAAATTCCTTGCTGCATTGTCTTTATTACAGCTGTATGAAAATGTAGAAGCGGTTTATTGTGTCCATTAAAAGTGCAGCGATCCTATAAAATGATAATCAGTCAATCAAAAATCAGTTGCATAGTTCATGGAATGGTTTTGACGTGATTATACAGACCCTGCAGTCTACATCTCCTGTATAGACTGAACAAAACACTGATACAGTTCCTTAAAAAACCCACCATAATGTACTCTTGAAATATATTATTACTCACTTTCATTATCCCTTATTGTATTTCGTCTCTCTGGTATGCCTTTTTAAGTTTTCATTTAACTTGCATCCAGATTGTCATAGAGTTATATCATTAAGTGTCAATCAATAATGTTTTTGAACATGTAGACGGCAACTTAGAATTAGCAAAAGGTGGCTGATATAAATAGAGTTCTTAATAATGCAGAGTAAATTAGGTATTGGCAGTCAGGCTTAGGCAGAATAACATTTAGTCACTTGTTTTAGTGAATCCCAGTTTGGTGACAACAATAACTAGTGTTGGAGGTGGGAGGAATATTTCATTGATGTCTCTTTTCAGAATTTGATCCTTCACCTATGTACGTCTTTATGTATGCACACTGTGAGCAAAACAAATCCTTTCAACATTACAGGAAGATTCATAGTCTGATGATTAGAGAGCAAATACTTTTTTAGCAATGCCTCTATGAAAGAAGTGACTAGCTTTCTTTAGTTTTCCCTTGTTATAGCACCTTTATTGAGACAGAGGCTGCTCCTTTTTCGTGAATATTAATACAAATCTTTAATTTTCCAGAAAAAGTTACCCCCTCTCTGCCTCCCCCCCACACACCCCAAAAAAGGAACCTTCAAACAGAATGTTTAATTTTCTTAAGTGAGGAGCTCCATATTGGGCCTGAGCTCTCTGATGTCTCTTGTCAACTGTTTAGGGGTTTAGCTCACATCTAATTAAACTAACAACTTTCACAATTTTTTGGTAGAATTTGCCCTCCTAATAACCTGCAGGGACTTATTCTGCTCTATTGATGCAATGGGAACACTCCCATCAACTGCAGTGAGAGTAGAATTGAACCCTGAATGTAGTTTAAAGTTCATTATGTATTATTAGTACTCTTTATTTCTTCAATGTAGCTGGTAAAAAATACAGCCACAAATGAAGCCCTTGGAACTATGCATTAGGAAGACAGCATTATAACGAATCATAGAAAATTAGAGTTGGAAGGGGCCTCAGGAGGTCATCTCATCCAGCCCCACACTCAAAGCAGGACTATCCCCAACTAGATCATTCGAGCCAGAGCTTTGTCAAGCCAGGCCTTAAAATACTCTAAGGATGGAGATTCTCTAGGTAACCCATTCCAGTGCTTCACCACCCTCCTAGTGAGATAGATTTTCCTATGAGCAGGGATCCTGGTTTTCTCTGATAAAAAAAATCCCCAATTTTTGGATTAAAACAGTAACCCAAAATGCACATTTTTCGTGATTAAAATGAAATACCACTAATAAATATATATAGTAAATATAAATATAAATATATTAGTTAAATATATATTTGCGTTGTTTCGTTTTGATGATGGAAAAATGTGGATTTTGGGTTACTGTTCTTAATCTGAAAATTGGGGATTTTTTTATCGGAGAAAACCAGGATCCCTGCTCACGAGCTAAACTGTTCTCAGTGGTGGCAGATGACAGACCAAGGAGAATGGGCCCAAGTTTCAGCAAGGGAAGTTTAGGTTGTATATTAGGAAAATCTATCTCACTAGGAGGGTGGGGAAGCACTGGAATGGGTTACCTAGTCTCAACAAGACCCCAAATTCTTCATTTCCCTGACCTTTCTGTTGTTTATATCTTTGCAAAGTGAGTGCAACAATGCCACACTTGTGATTTAGCTGCATTTTATAACCTCTTCGAACACAGGAATTACCCCAACAAAATGTAGGCTTAAAATCTGCTGTTAGGTTGATGTTCACAGTGGGATTAGAATATGACCCTTACTGCAATGTAAAATTTTTCATGCACCCATTTATACTCTTCATTATGTGCATGAAGAGGCTCCAAGATGACAATTTCCCTCTTATATGGGAAAGTCTGAATCCATCTTAGAACTACACAGGCTACCGTGGGACAGATTTGAGGACTGACTGAATAAGGGACAGTGGTGTGGCAAGTGGCTCCCTAAGTACATGGTGGGCATGTACATGCCCCTTTTCACCTAAAGGAATGGAGCTGGGTCTACAGAAAAGGAGTGCATATTGGCTGCAAGGTGGTGGTTCAATGGCCTGCCCCCACCTGAGTTTCTCTGCACAAAGCCACTTTGCTCAGGTTTTGGGTAGAAGGAAAGGTGAAGTTCACCTTTAATGAATTTAACAATTACTTTTCCAGACTCCTCACTCTGCCACTTGATCTCCTTAATTATGCCTTTTTTCAAGGAACTCTGGTTTTCTAATTTGATGGGATCAAAATAGGAATAATAAGAGAGGAATGTGAAAACTTGCTGTAAAAACATCAGCAATTTTTTTGATGTTCACTGAGGGTGTCATGTTGGCTTTGATGTAGTTGAGGTGATAATGGGCATGATCCATTTCAACTGATTGTCTTGATTTTTATGTTTTTCTTTTATGATAGTAATCATAGAGGCCTTACCTTCTATGATTTTTAAAGAAAGAGTCTAGTAATTGAGCACAATAGCTACCTATTTTAAATTCTTCAGTTTTAGGTGTCTCCTGAGACTGTCAAACTGTCTCATCTACTGAAAAATCAGTACAGCTTCATTGGCTTCATCAGAGGCTATGGGTGCTGGCAGACTATATGCTGTCAATCACCCAAGAAATGCTCCACTAGATTCTGGAATGACTTATTCCTATTTGAACATGGTTCATTACTTTTACATTTAAAAAGTCTTTGAATTCTTCCACGCTTGCTTCTATTCATAAAAGAATCCATGTCCATCTGTAAGACACCCTTACTTTTCTTCATTTAGGGCTTTGATTTCTGCAAAGAGGATGTACTTGTTATATTGAGAGCTGATTTGAGACAGCTATCTTGAGGAAAAATTAAAGTGGAAACAAGATACAGGTTGCTTTATTTCTCAGTATAGTTATTTGGTCCTAGGTATGACCGTAAACTGCATCCAACTGTAAGGCCTGCTGGCAATATGGTGGGGCTACTCGTGGTGGGGTAAGTCCTACAAAATACCACAATGTTGCAGCCTCCAGAGTAAGGTAAGTATAGGGTGCCTCAGAACCCTAGCCCCCACTGCCTTGGTTGGAGAAAGGCTAAGGGATATCACCCTGACAGAAACACAACCTCACTGAAGCATGAGGCAGTCGGAAGCAGTTTTTATCTATTGCTCTCTGACAGAAGCTACAGCCATCAAGGCACTGAACATCTGGACTTGGATTAGCCTTTAAATTCTCTTACAATGGTCTAAAGTAGAGCATGGTAGGTCTTGGGCAGCCTCCACTCCTCCATACTCTTGTCTAGGCATTTGCATCAAAGGTCTTGGTGTGATAGTTGCAAGAGTTCCTACAAGCAGGTTCATCAGGCACCTAACTAGACCTCTTATGCATACACCATAATCCAGAGGTGAGGGTTGCCTACTAAAAAAATAGCTATTTGAACTCAATTGTATACAACTCAGTTGCATCACACCCCAACTAGCTGCATCTAGGTAAAACTTTCAATGCCTTTTATTCAGTAAAATTTTTGTATCATTTTAAATATACTTATTGTTCATTAATTTTTATAACCTTTTAAAAAATGTTTGGAGACTCTAGAAATTTCACTTCCCTGCTCCCATGTGGGTTTATCTAGTTTGGTTAAAAGTATTAAGCGATACCATTTTAACTTTCACTCTGAAGAAATTATTTGAAAACTGGTCCTTGAACTCCCAGTGAAAAGACAGTTCAGTGACATGAGGGTTGGGAGTTTCTCTTCCTGATGTCTTTTATCACCATATGCCTGAATCTATCCTGAAGAGAGAGCATAGTGAAGTAGGAAACAGAGTGGACACTGTTCATTTCTAGACCTGAACATTTGAAGTGATCCCAAAATGTTAATAGAGGTAGTTAGTCATGTTAATTTGAAGTCAGGTAGAAGACAGGGCAGGGTGGCATTTTTACGTATGTATGCGTTGCAGCGCCAGGCACTTTGAAACACATACAGTTGTATAAGTGGTGAAATACACGTCAGCGCTGAGAAAATGGTAGTGGCACACTTTTGAATTAAAACACCTCAGAGGTGCTTTAGTTCAAAAGTGCATCGCCGCCATTTTCTGTGCGCTAACACGCATTTCACTGCTTATAGAACTGCACGTGGCACAGTGCAGTTCGCCTCAGCTCACATGCAGAGCAGACTTGATTAATCGAGTCTGCTTTGAAGTGGTAGATCTCCAGTGCATCCTGGGGAAAAAAAGTATGTGTATGAATGCTATTAGAGACTAAGTGATTGAGAGGCATTAGCTTTTGTTGGCAACAACCTACTTTTTCAAATGCTGACATGATAGTATCTGATAAAGTAGGTAGTTGCATATGAAAACTCATGCCTCTCTCAAACGCTTGGTCTCTAAGGGTGCCTATACATGAGTGCGTAGGCTCCATGACATGCTGGAATTCCATTATGTTAGAGCAGACTCAGTTGAGCATGGTGGAGCATGGCAATTACTGCACTCCAGCAGCCTCCTGTGTCTCATGTGTCAGCGTCCCAATGCTTAAAAATGGCAGCAGGGGCACTTGACTTAAACCTCAGCGAACTTTGGCAGAGATTGCACACATGTTAACAAGCATATATTCTATACTCAACCTGCGTGTGCACTCTACATGTTTTCAATTCTGTTAGGCAAGTGGCAGCAGCATATGTTATATGGAACATTGCCCAAAACTTGATGTTTTAGAAGGAAAAGGTAGAAAGTGGCCTTGATCAGTGGATTCAGAGGTTTTGTTTTACACATATATATGATAGATAGATAGATAGATAGATAGATAGATAGATAGATAGATAGATAGATAGATAGATAGATAGATAGATAGATAGATAAAATTTGAGGTTACAGCTTCGAAGTAGAATTACTCAGTATCGTAAGTGCTGTCCTTGTGTAGTGTTTGCAGGATCATAACTGTAGCGCAGGATGTTTAACATTCATACTTGCTCTAATTCTAATGTTCTTTCTTGCTCTTGTACCAACAGGACAGTGATGTTGAGGCAATGGTCATGTATTTGGAAAATGTCCTGAATAACAGCTCTCTAGGTGAGATATATGTCTCTTTCCCAATATTAATAGTAATATTTAGTAAAAGTATGTTGGAGTATTTGTGGGTTCTACTCCGCTTACTCCCTTTTCAATACAACAATTTTAAAGTTACTTATAAAAGTGGGGTTTTTTTTCCTTGAAAATGGCTTCTGTAGTCATCTGCACAAAATTGTGAATGCCATCAAACATAAAACTGCATGTAGTTCTACTACCTGGTTATGAGATAGATATTAAACATTATGGGTAGAAATAACAGAAGTGACATTGTGAAAACTGTGTATACAATAAAGAATTTTTGAAAAAAAAATTAATATTTGTCTTTGGAAGAGGAATTGAAAAAACACAGTTGCTTCTTCCATTCCTTCTTTAAAGACACATATTCAAACCAATCATATATATAAAAGCAGATTGCTTTCTTTTAGGCCAGGAAGGAGTAACAATGAAAAGTTCAGTTGAATATAGAAAGATGATAGACCTGAAAAAGGCAGATTGAAATGTCTTTATTGCTGTAATTCTTTTAAAGCAGAGAAAAGTTTTTGGTGTGTGAGTAATAAAACCTTGCTTTAAAGTTTATTTTTAAAATGGTCCAGCTTTGATTCTTCTAAAACTCAATAGTAAGTTGTTATCAGAGATAAGAGAAAGGCCAAGCTAAAGAAAAATCATGCCATGTGAAGTAATGAAATAGTGCATAAGTATATTCTGATTGAAGAAAGAAAGGAACAAAAATATGTTGGTGATATCTTACAAGTCACTGAATAATTTTATAGATGTCCTAGATTTTAGCATAAATAACGAGCAAAAAACAATAAAAGTAAAATGTCCTTTTTAAACATAATGATTGATACAGAACTGGAAAGAAAATTAGTTTGTTTCAATCTTCAGTGAATTTATACAGCTAAAAGCCTTAGTTTCATGTTATATTCTGAAAGTAAGAATCTAAAAGTAAGTTTTAAAAGAAGGAAGCATATTTAATTGAGACTGCCATTATCCTAATCTCTAAAGAACACAGGATCCATTGTTGTTTATTTCTGTACCAGACAAATGTGGGAGATGAATTCCTGAACAAATGGAAACACTGCTAAGTTATTTTATCTCATTTAACATTTGAAATACCAAAAAAAAAATCTTGATTTCTTCTAGCTTTGTACCAGTATAGATACCCACCAAGCAAACTTTCTATACTGTCAAAAGCGCAGTTTTTCGGGTGTTATTCCATTTACAGTAGCAATTTCTGTTAGCATAGCTAGATTGAACAGGGATCATGTTTCTTTCCATTCTTAACTGGTGTTGGCTCTGGATTTAGGACCCAGATGCCTTGTTCTGTGGGGGGTGAGGATGGGCAGGACCCAACCCAACCCAACCCAACCCTCACACTGACCACGACCTTTCTGTTTGATAATAGGCAAATGTATTGATACATAGTGATAACAGAAAAGAAACAATACAGGCAATGAAGCAATTCTTTATATCTGCCAATCCTAGGGCTGTCATCAGAGTCGAGAAACGTCTGACCAGGATGCAGGCTTCACTCTGAAGGCTCTCTCTTAGGTGTCAGAAGTCAGCAGCCTGGAGGTGGGATGCCGAGGCTGTCTCCCCGCCCCTCTGCCCCCTCCCCCCCGAGTGGAGTGGATGAGATGGAGGTGTGCCTTCTGTCCATAGTGGCCTCAGGGACCCCTCTCAGGGGATGGGAACCAGAAACCCTCTTAGGGATCCTCTCATGGAGGAGGATGCTATGTTACTCTTAAGTCTGCTTTTGTATTCTCCTTCCCTCCTGATGACTCTCCATCCATGGCTATCACTGATTGGTCTCTCTGTGGTCTTCATACTGTCCATGTTCTGTTTCATCAGTACGTTCCAAGCTCATCACATGCACACGCTTCCCAAAACAAAAATGTGGTACATGCATTCTAATGCTCATATATATATCTGAATAGATATATATATATATATATGAGCATTAGAATGGTTCAGGATGGGCAACAGAGGTTAACTGAGTTCTAAAAGACTGAGTCTCTCTCTCTCAGTTTTCTCAGCCTTCAGAGACAGATGGGCTGTCTAACAAACAAAGACACAGTCTGAGAAACTGGGGACATGTACCACATTATTCCATAACATGAGATAAGGTGGCACCAGCTCGCAAGGCCAAAGGAGGCCTGAAATTCCTGTTTTGGGAAGGGTATGCATGTGGTGAGCTTGGAATGTATTGATGAAACAGAACATGGTGTGTATATCTACATCTATCAATCTAGATAGATAGATAGATAGATAGATAGATAGATAGATAGATAGATAGATAGAGGTGGGATGCCGAGGCTGCCACCTATACATATATATATATATATAGATATAGATATACACTAGCCAATTGCCCGTCAAGAATGAAGTGGGGGAGCGGGTGGGGATGGAGCCCTGTGCCCAAGTCCATCTGGGCCTGCTCCACCCTTCTTTCTTGCTGCTTGGGGTTTGGGCCCACTCCCTGCCTCCCACTTGCCCAAGGGTGGGGAGAAGCCGGGCCACTACCATGGAGGGAGGGAGCATTGTGTCTTGGCCAACCTGGCAGCAACAGCAGGATGTGAGGAATGAGCTCGGGGCTGACACAGGAAGGGGGATGGGGGAGGAGTGGGCCTGGGCCCAATGGGGGAGGAGGCTTGCTCCTCCCCTCCCCCCACCACTACCACATAGGGCCGTGTTGGGCCAGGCCCACTGCTCCCCCCTCACCGCCATGGCAGGCTGGCTTTTCCCCCTGCTCAGGCCCACTGCCCCCCCCCCCCCCACACACACACTGGGCCTGGGCCCACTCCTCCCCTCCCCCCACCACTGCTGCCACAGCGCGCCTGCTCCTTCCCGTTCTGCTGGCCTCACCCTCCCCCCCCGCACCTCCTGTGTCCCTGCCATCATGGCAGTGCAGTGCCACCCATCTAAATGCTTTTTTGCACTCTGATTGGCTATTTGTCAGCCAGTCAGAGCACAAATAAAGTGTATGGGCAGACAGAGAGACAGCTAGATTAAGGCTTTTATGATATTAGAATATACCTATAAGCCAACTCCCAAAAAGCAATCCTTTAAATACCATTTTTAAGCCATCAACTGGCATACCAGTGCTGGTAGAAGGCTGTAAGATAGATAAGCATGAAAATCCATCAGAGATTTTAATAGCTTATACACTGTTACAAGTGAAATTGAACAACCTCATTTACATTTGTGCAATCATGATAGAAGTGATTCTGTTTTTTTCTTGTGACTCCCAGAGAAGGCCTCAGGGGGAGGCTTAAGGCCCTATAAGAGAGCCTCTAGGTCAGGGGTCACTATGCTGTGAGAGACCCAGTTCTGTTCCAACTTTGTAGCAGCCCCAGCAATTAGGAAATGGACTCTGAATGGGGGCAAGCCTGAGGAGGAAGTGATGAAAGTGGAGGCCATGGCCAGGACGTTCTTCTGGCTGAATGGTTTTGCACTCTTCTGATGGTTTATAAGCTCTAGCAGCACATTGTAGAAATGGCTCAACAGAGAAACATTCAGGCCTATGTTAGTCTGTGTGGAGGGCATATTCACTTGCTGTCTGTCCTGACCCAAGCGCAGAGAGAAATCTGGCACGCTTTACACTCATTTACACATTCGCTACCGTGGGGCGCATCCCCACAAGCACACAGCACATGTGCACATATTCACTGCACTGCTGATCTGCAGTGGGGAGGGGTTTTTTGACACCAGGAGATCCCAATGTAAAAAAAAAACCCCACCACTAAACAAGGCATGATACATGCAGCAGCAGCGTGCACTACCAGAAACAGAGCCTAGCTGTCCAGAGCCATGCTCTGGCTGCTGGCCAGGCTCTGAACACCCAGATCACCACCATTGCTGCCCTAAGAGGCCCCCAGGACTCCAGGTGAGGCTGCTGGGGCCAGCCCAGGTGCTGGCTTCAACCTCCTCTACCCCATCTGGGTCAATCTGCCCCACACCAACTCCATGTGCAGGGGCATACGTAGCAACAAAAAGCAATGGCACAAATTTGTGCCACTCATTTTTGCTGCAGCAACTGCAGGCCCCTACACATGGGGACACACCCATGTTGTCTACCATGGGCTTACAGGAATATAAATACAAGCAGAATGGCTGTACCCTTGAAATGTCTTTAAGTTACTGTACTGTAGGAAAATAAATTCTGCAGGGTGGTTAGGAAATATAATTAGCCAAGGAAAAAATGTTTAGTCAACAGAGATTATCTGCTCCTTGTGTTTATTCCAAATATGTATAGTTATTCTCAATCAGGTTACCACAGCAGCCCAAGTGCCTTGGTATACTTACAAGTGTGCTGTGAGTTGCCAAGTACTGCCAGGGGTGTAAACTTGATTCACAAGAACCTAGAGGGTGTTTATACATGTGCTATGGAAGTGGGAAAAGGGGACTTTAATTAAAGCAGGTCCAAGAGCTACTTTAATTAAAGCCCCCAGAGTCTCTTGTGTGTAAGTGTCCCCACACTTAAAAATGGTGGCAGGGTCACTTTAACTAAAGCTTGTTTGATGAGCTTTAAAGTGTCCCCCCTGCCATTTTTAAGCACAAGGACAATGCTACATAAGACGCTGGAGTCTGCTGGAGTAATTACCATGCTCCAGCAGACTCGATTAACTGAACCTGCTCTGATGCTCTGTAATTACAGTGCATTGAAGCAGCCTTGCTGTTCATGTATAGGTGCCCAGAGTTTTCAAATAGGAATTCATAATGTTAAAAACATTCTGACCTGCTGTGGTCTTTCTAAGTTCTTTGCTCTATTTTTTATATAGGCTTAAAAATGAAAGAAAACTAAATAATGGCATTTTTTGAGGGGTGAGTTAGATTTATTGAAGGACACCTCAGGCGCGTCCAGCTGAGTGCGCATGTGCCTCTTGCAACATCTCAAAGGAGTTTGAGATGCTGCAAGATGCATGCTAGGGACAAAAAGCATTCCCAGCACTGCATATTTGCAGCGTGGGCTCAAAATTTGGTACCTGGAAATCCAGGTTTCAAAATAACACATGGGTGAAAAAAGCAGGGCAGAGCATGGTCCCCGACCATGCCCTGATGCAACCCAAGAGTCAGTCCTCCAAGAGAGATGCTTGGGTTTCCGACCACAGTGTCTCTATGGTACTTCTGCTGCCCCGGATGCTGTCACAGGTAAGTTAGGGACATGGGGGTGGGGGGTTTATAGGGGTGGGTGGATGTCAGGGGGTACAGGGAATGGCGGGGGATGTTGGGGGGTGTAGGAGAGACGGGGGGGCATGTGCAGTCTGTGGTTGGGTTTCTGGAGGGGTTCAAGTGGGGGCTACCACATGCCTGCCCCTCAGCCCAGCCCCTGCAGCACCGGTATGAGCAGCCAGCAGGACTGTGGCCCAGCAGCAGGCACAGCCGGGGGCAACACGGCACTGTGTGAACGGGAATGCTGAACGGACCTGGCCTGGCCCACTAGCACATGGCTTTCCCAGTCCAAAGCTGTGCACTAGCGGCCTGGCTGGGCTGGGTCCATTCAACATGTACAGAGCTCAGGTCACATAGTGCCATGTTCCACCAGCTGTGCCACCATATACATATATATATAGAGAGAGAGAGAGTGAGAGGTCTTTTGTTCTAATTGTGCAAGAACATGGATTTTGGGGTATTGGTGAATTGGGCATACTGCTTCAGCAGTCCGTCTGGCACAAGGGGTAGTGTCCCCAGATACCAATTAGCTGGGCCTCAGAAGCTCCTGAGAGCAAGTAGCCCTGAGCTGCTTGCCAGGGCAGGTTTTTATACTGCTGGGGACAGCACAGGTGCTGGCCCCAGGCTCTAGCTCCCCCTGGTTGCAGATCTGGGAGGAGTTGGGCAGGGTTATTTTGCCCCAAGTGGCACAATTTGCCCCACACCAAAGTGCATGTCCAGGCACACGCGCTGAGGCAAAAATCCCCGGTGCAAGTTTGTGCCTCTCCTATTTGAGCTGCTGCAAGCGCACATGCCTGCGTGTGTAGACGTGCCCCTCAAGTCTAAAAAGATTGCACATCACTGATGTAGAGCAAGATGGTGCCTTTTTATGTTGTAGTATTGCAGTATTAAACTCTACTTAAATTGCTGAAATACATCTGAACAGTCCTGTGTTGAAATTTAATAAAAGCTAAAGCTGTGTTAATAATTAGGTTTGTCTGATTTATTCAAAACAAATATATGTGATAATGAGGGAAGAGAAATTGTCAGCATTCCTTTTATCATTATTTGTTCTGTGCCCACTGAGGGTCATTAAATATTTCTTTTCTTAAGCTCTTCAAATATAAGTCTGTGAGACCACAGAAGATGCCAACTGTCATTTAATATAAACTTGCTGGTATACATCTTAATTAGAAGAGTCACTTAAATAAGAGCCTTCTTTATGTACACTTTGAAAACTAGACATTTCAGGATTTGGAACCAAAGAAAAGAGGGCTCGTATTATAAAGAAAAGGGATTTAAAAAACAAGACCCTAGCATTTCATTTAATTAGTTTTTGGTCATGCTTTCCATTTAGGACTAGCAAAGGAATTAAGGTGTATTATTTAAGGAAATTCTTTACAATAGAAATATAACATTTTCTGGGGTAATATCTTCAGTAAGATCAGTAATAGCTTCAGTAAGATCTCCAGTGCTTTTCCTCTTACAATAAGTCCACCTCACAACTAATATCTAAACCTATGCTGGAAAGTATTTGTAGTACAGTCAATATTTTAATGAGCATCAGTAACATAATAATTAGATGTGGGACTCTATGCAAAACCCCTTCCTCCCAGTTTTCTTGCCTTTGTTATATTTTTGTGAATTTTGAGTATGGCCCCTGTTTTTTATATGAAGTTCACAAAGTAAAGTGTCTAGCTTAAAAGAGCAAATAGAAGCTTGCAGATAGCATACACTTACAGACCTGGCATAAATTTAATGACATTAGAAAGAACCCTCTGAAATTAAATGGATATTTCTGAAAGTAATATGAATTTTGCATAAACACAGAATCAACAGAAATCTTTTCTGTGGACCTGTTTTTAGCAGCACTGTTTTATTTTTTAAGCACGGTAGGAATAATCGCCTTCCTACTATTGTGGTAGAATTGGTGTATGACCAATTAATAAAATTAAACATATACAAGTCAGCGGGACCAGATGATCTTCATCCGAGAGTGCTGAAGGAGCTGGCCAAAGTCTGGTTTGCCAGAACCCCTGGCAAAACTCTTCCACAACTCATGGTGCTCTGGAGAAGTCCCTGAGGGCTGGAAGAGGGCCAGAGTTGTGCCCATCCACAAGAAGGGCAAGAGGGATGACCTGGGTAACTATAGACCAATCAGCCTAACTTCCGTCCTAGGGGAAATCCTAGAAAAGTTCATCAAGGAGTCTATCTGTGATAAGCTTGCAGAAGGTAAGATTCTAAATGACAGCCAGCATGGCTTTGTTGCAGGCAAGTCTTGTCTTACCAACTTCATCTCCTTCTATGACCAGGTAACTCGCCACCTGGATATGAGAGAGCAGGTTGACATTGTATACCGTGACTTCCAAAAGGCCTTTGATCTAGTATCCCACAATATCCTCATGAGAAAATTGGAGGATTGTGGGCTTAACTGTAAGACATTCAGGTGGGTGAGAAACTGGCTGCAGGATAGGACCCAGAGAGTCATAGTGAACTGTGTCATTCTGGCGAGAAATGGGCAGCAGTGTCCCACAAGGGTCCAGTACTTTTCAACATCTTTACTAACGATTTGGATGTGGTGGTGAAGAGCTCACTGGCCAAGTTTGCAGATGACACCAAGTTATGGGGAAGCCTGGTCACACTCAAAGATAGGCTACAGTTACAGGAGAACCTAGACAACTAGCAACTTTGGCAAATCGGAATCTGATGAAGTTCAATGTTGAGAAATGTAAAGTGCTCCACCTTGGGGCAAGCAACCCCCACCACACTTACAGGCTTGACGGCACCAAACTGACTAGCACTATGAATGAAAGGGACCTGGGGGTAATAATAGACCACAGTATGAATATGAGCTGTCAGTGCAATACTGTAGCCAGTAAGGCAAATAATAATCTGGCATGCATCAATCCATGCAGCTCCAGCAAACCAAGGAGGTGATTCTTCCGCTCTGCTCAGCACTAGTGAGAGCACAGCTGGAGTACTATGTCCAATTCTGGGCACCACACGTTAACAAGGACATGGACAAGCTTGAGAGAGTCCAAAGAAGAGCCACCTGTATGATCAGAGTCTTAAAAGGCAAGCCATATGAGGAAAGGCTGAGGGAGAGGACCTGGTAGCAGCTTACTGCTACACTATAAGGGCTTAGTGAGCAACTCTTCACCAGGGCACCCGAGGGGAAAACCAGGAGTAATGGCCACAAACTCTTGGAAGATTGATTCAGGCTGAACTTTAGGAAAAATTTCTTCACAATCAGGGTGTCCAGACTGGAATAAGCTCCCTTCAGAGCTGGTGCAATCGCCTACCCTGGAAATCTTCAAGAGGAGACTGGACAGTCACCTTGCGGGGTTCACCCAACCCTCAGTAATCTTTCCTGCTTGGTACAGGGGGCTGGACCTGATGATCTTCCAAGGTCCCTTCTGACCTTACAATCTATGAATCTATACCATGAAGCATATTATAGTTCTTAGAGAACACCTGACTATTATATACCTTCCTAAGCTGATAAAGGCAGTGACAGTGATAATGCAATAAATATGCTTCTCTCTTTCAGGGTATAAGAACCAAAAGTGGTGGTTCTTCAGTGTAAAAACTTACAGAGTAGTTTAAGAAGGTGAAATTGTGGTTGTTTGGAGGCTAACCCCCATGACTTCAGTGAGACCAGGATTTCCCCCAAAGAGATTTTCTTGTAAACATAGTAATAATTCAGTAAAATTCAGTGCTCATTTTAGGTTTCCTTATTGCTGCCTAAAGAGTAGATTTAAAGTGGGACAGGACACGGTGGAACATTGTGCCTATGCTATTGAAAAAAAAGGAAGGAAAAGTGTGTACTGAAAAAGTAGAGAAGGGACAGAAAAGACCTACAAAAATCAATGGATTTGGAAAACGTGCTTATGGTGAAACATGTAGGGAGTTTAATCTATTTAAATTAAAGAGGGAGGAGGTTGGAGGCATTGTGGGATCACTTTGTATCAATAACTGCAGAAGAAAAAGGTAATTGCTTCCTGAGGATTTTGCTAATCCTGTAGACAAAAGGATAACAAGATCCAACGAGTACAAGTTGAAGCTAGAAAATTTCAAACTAAAAATAAGGTGCAATTTTTCAGTGACAGCAATTGAATTATGATATACCTCCATCACTCAAGGTCTTTTTAAATCAAGATCAGAGGCCATTCTAAAAAAAATCCTCTCTAGTCCTGTATATATAGGCTGAAGGCAGAAATCATTGGGTGAAACTTGCTGTTATATGGGAGGACTGACTAGGTGATTTTAATGTTCACTGCTAACTAAAAACACATGAATATAGGTAAATGTAGACCAGAGGATTTAGCACAATGGATATCCTGCTTGTTGTCTGTTTCTACCACCCAGTGAAATGGGAGAGAGTTAGTCACAGAGGCTCCTGCTGTGTGACACGAGAACAGAAAGATCTTTTGCCTTTTGGCCCCTACAGACCATCGCAGCATTGGGCTGGTTTCAGGGGACATAACCTCTTAAGTAAACTGAGAAGATGATTGTCCTACGGTTTTGAAATGTCAGCTTTGTCATTGATTTATTTGATTATTATATAGCAAATCAGTATTGACTTCATAGTATTAGAGGACAAATAACTATTTGCATACATATTTATCTTTAGTATAGCCACTTTTTTCCTGACTTATTGATTGACAAAATGAAAAATATAATATTAATCAAATCACTGCTTAAAAGGAAAATCTGATTATATAAATACCTTCTTTGAGCCCAGTAGTACAGGTTATGAATCACCTTGGTAAAAGTTGGGGGACATTGTCATGCCAACACTGGAAAAGATCTCCACTGTTTTAACTGAAAACTTATTTTTAGATATAAATGCCGCTTTATAGGACACTACAATGTGAAGTGGTTGCCTAAGCTACACAATACCCAAAGGATGATATTTAATGGAGAAGAAGATATTAGTTTGTGTTTTGAGAATAAATTTTGTTTGGCCAACTGCCAATATGGAGAGAAGGCAAAATAAAAATGATTTAGCTTGAATTCCCAGGAAATCAAGAAGGATGTCTTTAATAATGAAATGTCAGACCAAAAGAAGCTAAAGTATTGTAGCAGTAAATAGGCTGAGGCAACTAATGCATGGAGAAATACGTTAAGCTTTTACCACAAGAATATATTCTGTAATATTGTTATTTGCAAGAATTTAGCTGGGACGGAGGCTAATTCTATTTTGTGCTAGAAAATATGCCATTTGTTTATTCTTTTAAAGCACAAGTGCTTAGGACATTAGTTTGAGATTGTACTTGGAATGCAACAATGGCACTCATATGATACTTGGAACACCAAGGCTCCTAGTACTGTATGAGAGCTTTGGTTTTACAGAGAGGAGTCCCACCAAATAAATCTTCTCTATCATTTCCGTAATAATATCTGCAATTGGCTCTGAGTAGTCCAACCATTCTTTCTTAGGAAATTGTATAGTAACACAGCCCAAGATTTCATAGATTTCATAGACTTTAGGGCTGAAAGGGACCTCGTAAGATCATCGGGTCCAGCCCCCTGCCCAAGGGGCAGGAAGTCTGCTAGGGTCAGAGGATCCCAGCAACTTAAACATCCAAATGTTTCTTGAAAGTGTCCAGAGCAGGTGCTTGCACCACCTCTAGGGGGAGTTTGTTCCAGGCCTTGGGGACTTGGACAATAAAGAAGTTTTTCTTTATGTCCAGCCTAAAATGGTCTTGCAGGAGTTTGTGACTGTTGGACCTTGTCATCCCCTGGGGTGCTCTGGTGAACAGGTGTTCCCCCAGATCCTGATGCACACCCCTTATGTACTTATAGGCTGCCACCAAGTTACCCATGAGCCTGCGCTTCTCCAGATGATATGGACACATGTGCAAAGTGCTTGCATCATGTTGACCAAGCAACTAGGAATATACTTATGTGGTTCTGCCATCCTTTGGACCTCTATAAGGACAGATATAGGGAAATAACTACTTTTAGAAGTAGGATGCAGATTTTTAATTAACAAGAAACAAGTGAATGATCTATCACCATTTTAAATTGTATGCACAAAACCAAAACCTTGTTACATGTAAATCTTCAGGTACCAGTCATGTGTCAATCAGTAGCAGTAGGAGAAGCAAGCCTACTTTTTCACTAATCATGGCCAGATGAATAAAAGGGTTTTTGAGTTACTGAATGTGCCATTAACTTAAGGGTCGTCAATAGTCCATAATTTTTACTAATCTGATGATCCTTCACCAGTGAGGGTGAAGATGATTGTCTCATCTTTCTAAAGAAATTGAGATTTTTCTAATGCTGAAGACAAATTGAGTAGGAACAGTACTTCAAAACATATTTTTCTGATTCCATTCCAGTTCAGTAATAGTCCAATTTTAGTGGCCAACACCGTGAAAATTGTTACAAATATAGCTGCAACCTGCCTGAATCTCAACTTTTACAGTGTATCTCTAGTACAGCGGTGGGCAAAATACGGCCTGCAGGCTGAATCAAACCCACCAGGCCATTCTATCCAGCCTGTGGGGCCCCTAAAACATTTAGAAAATTAATATTAATCTGCCCCCTGCTGCCTGTCAAAGATGACAGGAGCCAGGGGCAGTAGGACCCAGGCGAAGCCAAGGCAGGCTCTTGCAATAGAAAGGTCCACCCTGCCCTGCCCCCCAGCCGGAAACCTCTGTCTATCAGGGGCTTCTGGTCTGGGACCGTGGAGCTGTTCTTGCCTCCCTGTGCTGGATTGGGAAATTCAGGTAAGAAGTTGGGGGGAGGGGCGGGAAAGTGGCAGCAGGGGCAGGGGGAGTGGAAGCAAGCGGCATGCAGGAGTGCAGGGCCTGTGCCGGTGTCCGGGGGCCAGCACTAGCAGGGCCCAGAGCAGAGCGGCAGGAGTGCAGGGCACGGACTGGCAGGGGTCCATGGAGCTGGGCTGGGCTGGGCTGCGCCAGCAGAGAAAGAGGGAAGCTGGCCCAACTCCATAGAGCCCCTGCTGGCTGTGACCCCACGCTCCTGCTGCCCCACTCTGGGCCCCTCCAGCACGGGCCATGCACTCCCATCCGGCTGCCACTGACTTCCACGCACCTGCTTACTCCCAGTGCTACCTGCCCCAGCCCTGTGGTACAGGTGGAGATGAGCACGAGCAGCCCAGACCCCACATGCCCTGCGCTCACTCATCCAGGCTGAGCAGCAGTGGCAGGGAACAAATTGGTGCTCAGCACAGGATAAAAGCACACCCCCCCTCCCCGTGGTCAGCACTTCCAGCTGTAGCTGCCCAGACCCCATGCAGGGCTGTCCTGCCTCTCCGCTGCATTGCAGAATGGAGAGTAGGCACAGGCAGATCCATGTGGGCTCCACGCCGCTGCCACAGGGAGCACCAGCCATGGGGAAGTGGGGTGCTTTTCTCCCGTGCTGAGCACCAGTTTGTTCCCCGCTGCTAGCTAACCTGGGCCATGCGCCGGCCCCAGGCTCGCCCATTGGGCTGAGCAGCAGCGGCGGCAGCAGCTGGGCACAAACTGCTGCTCGGGGCAGAGGAAAGCACCCCCCTTCCCTTCACTGCTACTGGGCAGTGTTTTCTGCAGCTGCCTGCCCAGACTCCATGCTGCACTAGGCTTCGGTGCGGCTCCTTCACCACCGGCTCTGCGCTGTCCAGCGCGGCTGCAGCAAACACTGCCGGGCAGCAGCAAGGGGTAGGGTGCTTTCCTCTGCCCCAAGCACCAGTTTGTGCCCAGCTGCTGCTGCTTCTCAGCCTGACGGGTGAACCTGGGGCCAGCATGGGGCCCAGGCTAGCAATGGCAGCAGGGAACAAACTGGTGCTTGTCATGACCCAAAGGGTATGATTTTGTGTGTGCTTCGGCACTGCAGAATTATTTCCCGCCACATGGAGCTTTCTTTGCACGGTGCAATTCTCAGTTGCATAGAGAAAACCCCGGTGCAAAGGAGTTCCCGCCACCCGTATGTAAATTTGTTTCCCACTTTTGGCTGTTTCTAAATTATTCCCACGTGGCGGCTAGCAATTGGCTTGCTAGCCGTATAAGAGGCTTGAGCAGTTTCCGCCCAAGTTGGAGGACTTCACATCCATCTCGTGAAGAACTCTAAGCGTGCTGTGGAGCCTAACAAACTCCGCGTGTGCCTTAGAGGAGGATACAGGGGCCTGATCAACCTCTAGCCTCTCCCCGTCGCCACACGATCCCTCGACGTACCCTACCCTGCGCGCTCGTGGAGAGTTACCTTTCGGACTCTCATTTTGGTCGTTCCACGGAGCCTAGCAAACTCTGTGAGTGGTATCCAGAGCTCTGTTCGTGTTCGTTTAGCGGAGCCTAGCAAACTCTGCTCGTGTGTCTTCGGTGGAGCCTAGCAAACTCCGCTTGTGTTTATCTGTAACTGCAACTCAAGAAAGTTTTTCCTGCCTGCACCGCAACCACCTACGGTGTAAGTAAAACAATCTTTAATCAATCTCTACGCGTCAGTGCCTAATTCTAGTTCGCTGGCCGACCTTTTCCCCGGCCCACGTGCCCGGGCTGCTGGCCACGGCCCCTCGGCCTCGACAGTGCTCAGCACGGGAGAAAAGCGCCCCCTCCCGCCATGGCTGGAGTTCCCTGCAGCAGCTGCCCAGAGCCCACACGGGGCTCCACTCCCACCACTGCCCCATGGGGCAGCAGTGACACAGTGGAGAGGCAAGACAGCCCTGCGTGGGGTCCAGGTGGCTGCAGCAGGAAATACCGGCCATGGGGAGGGGGAGGGCTGCTTTTGCCCCGCACTGAGCACCAGTTTGTTCCACGGCTGGTCAGCCCGGATAGGCGAGCGCAGGGCGCATGGTGTCAGGGCTGCTCGCACTCATCCCCACCTGTACTGTGGGGCTGGGGCAAGTGGGACTGGGAGTGAGTGGATGTGCGGAAGTCAGCAGCAGCTGGACAGGAGCATGAGCCCTGCATTGGTGTCCCAGGGCCAGTGCCGGTGGGGCCCGGAGCGGAGCAGCAGAGATGGAAGCCAGCAGCAGCTGGATGGGAGCGCAGGGCCTGCGCCGGCAGGGCCCAGAGCGTGGCAGCAGGAGAGTGGGGTCCTGGCCAGCAGAGGCTATATGAAGTCGGGCCAGCTCCCCTCTCTCTCTGCTGGTGCAGCCCAAGTCCATAGACCAGGGGTTCCCAACCACCAGGCTGTGGCCCAGTGGGTTGGCTGCTGGGTCGTGGCTTGTACCACCCCCTGGTGCCCCCACCCGGTCTGATTCTTACAACTCTGCCCCCCCCCCAGTAAAAATTTAATTGAAACATGTAAATTAAATTTAAAGATGGAGCTTGGATAGTTTACAGGTTCACGGTATAAAAAGGTCGGGAACCCCTGCCAAAGTCCCCTGCCAGCCCACACCTCATGCTCCTACCACCCCGCTCTGGGCCCCAACGGCTCTGGCCCTGGGACACTGGTGCAGGCCCCATGCTCCTGCATGCCACTCGCTTCCACTGTCCCCTGCCCTGGGACCCGCTTTCCCCAATTTCTTGGCCGCCCATAAGCTGCTTTGCACCATGTGGCTCCCATACCCACATCCATACCCACAATACCATAGTCAGACACGCATCCCCACAAACCCACAGCTCCAAACAAACCCCACACCCACCCACCCATACCCCCTCAACACTCCTGCACATCCCACACAGTATATGAGTAAGACTGCATTTTGAGCTATTATGCAATCACTTCTACATATACAGCACAAATGCACACAAATCAGGACAAAACTATTTTAAATTAAATTAAAATATATTATTATGGGTGTTTGATTTTTAGTATATAATTTGTTGGTTTCTTCCCCCTAAGATGGCAAACCCTCTTCCCCAAAGGAGTTCTTCCAGTGGCAAGGAGAGAGACTTCCGGTGGTAAAGGTCAGAGGTTGGGGTGGGACTTCTGGTCCCAAGATGGCGACCAGGGGGCAGGGCACCTGTCAAGGGGCAGGGCTACCCATGCGGCACTCGACAGCTTGTCAAAACATAGTAAGCGGCCCTCCGCCCAAAATACTTGCCCGCCCCTGCTGTAGTAGCTTGCATGTATATTGGCTGCTAATATCATGATGGAACTGAAGTCAAAGTAAAGAGGATGATGATTGTCAGATGACTGGATTGTGCAACTGCTTTTTTTTATCCTCCCTGTTATTTGGTTATTGCTAAATAGTAATGATATAAAATTTGTCAGTCTTATAGATCTTTAAAAATATTAAAATTGATCCATTAACTTTGGTTTCCTTCCCCCTTCAAAATCTGATTGGCCGTCTGAAATCCAGGTTCCTCTCACATTGTAATAATTTCCTCTTCCCAGATTTCCAGCTTTTTATGTGTTCCTCTAGAAGTAAACTTTTCATACTTGACAAAATTATCTGCTTAAAAAAAATGAACACCCTTATCACATGTCCTGCAGTCCTTAAAGGACTGAAAAAAATCATGTGACTGATTACAGCTGACCACTCATATGTCAGAGAAAGTGAAAGGAAGCTCCTTCCCATTTCTCTACGCACGAGAGCCATTGTGAGGAAGGGGTGCGCCAGGTTTCACAGCTTGCAGCTCTAAGAGCCCCACCAGGCTGTCTGGGCAGAGCAGAGATCGTCCCATGGCCCTGAACAACAGACACGAATTGAGCCAGAAGTACTAACTGCTCTTTGTTACGGATGTACCAAGCTGCAGCCCAGTTCTCTGCCCCAGGCTCTGAAAAGTTCTGTGCCTTTTACAGACAGCCGGGACAGCCCCATGACATTCAGGCAGAACTCCTCCAGCTCACTTCCTCAGCAGGTCTGTTCTTTCAAGAATTTCTAAAAGGGGTGGGACAAGTACTGCCATGACAACTGCTCTCCTAAAATCAAAGAGATTTATGACATGGCTGACTGGCCAGTGCTAAATTAAAGACACATAAAAAGTGGAAAAATGATAAATATTGACTTAGCAGTAAAAAATACTGGGTCAGATTCTGCCTTCAGGAAATGACAATAGCTATAAAATGACAATTTTTTAAAACCTTGTCATCCATCTCAAAGCATTTTCCAGATGTTAGTGAATATTATCCTGGATCCATAGGTAGGGAAATCTAGACACAAAGAAGTCAGGTGACTTGCACATGGTTATACTGCACTTTAGTGTCAGACTCAAGTGGAATTCAGATCTCCTGATCATCAGTCTTGGGGCTCCTAGTTCTTTCTCCATACCCAATTCCTGTTCAGGAATGCTACAAACACTGCTTTCACAAGTAATTCCAATGCAGTCAATGAGTTGGCACATAATAGAAAACACTGTACTTAGTAATAGGGGTTTATGGGATTGGGATACATAATATCTGGGATACATAAACCTGATTTCTGTTAAAATTGATGAGAGCCAGGCTTGTGTATTTGAGGAAAGAATTTGTTACATTCTGCATTCACACAAAAATAACTCCACTACGGCCGACATTTTTTGTTTCTGCAGTGAAATCCAAGTGCTGAATATGTGGTAATACCTATATAACACAGTCAGCCTATCTTGCAAGAAGAGACTAAAAGGGCTTGTTTTGTTTAGACAAGCAAAACAAAGGCTGAAAGGATATTACGTGTGTTCTATAAATATAGCAGGGGAGTAAAAACTAGGCAGGAAAAAAATAGTTAAGCTAAAAGAGGATAATGTTGGCTCAAGACCAAATGGTCATTAAGTAGCCATGAGTAAATTTAAACCTCAAAATTAGAATAAGAGCTGTGATATTCTGGCACAGCCTTCCAAAAGGAGTAGTCTGGGTCCTAAAAGCTACTTTTAAGATGGTTCTTGATTAGTTTATGAAGGAGGTATGGTTGATTATGATGGTAGCAGGGGATTGGACTTGATGACTGCTTGCTCCTTTTCAGTCTTACATTTCTATGCTCCGAATTGATGTCATAGTGCTTTGCAAATATTAACTAATTAAGCCTTATGGCACCTTTGGGTAAACTGTCTTAGGAATCCCTTCATTCACTACAGCAGAATGGTGCCATGAGCACAACATTGCTAGTTTTCCACCTAATCAAGCCAAAAGAGAAACCTGATGGTCAGGAAAAAAGATCTTATTTCTATAAATAAATGGAAGAAAATAAAGAGAAAAATAAATCCAAAGTACATTTTTTGTTTAATATTTTTCTCTGTCCCAGTATCTCCCCTTGTGAAAGCCCTTTTTATATGAAGTTTGTGTAAACTACATTAAATGAAATAACTGCACTACTTCTTGTACTTTTAATCTGCAAAGCTGCTTGTCTTTCAGAAATGAGTCATTTAATGTTCATTTAATAATTCATTCTTAATTACTGTGGCATTGCCTGCCTTGTGATAAAGGTGAATTGCCTCCCTTTTTCTGGTTGCCCTTGAATCTGCAGTAGCACCGATGAAATAAAGGTGAATAAGGTTGTGTATCTCTGCATTGATTTGTAGGCACTGGGACTGTCATCAGAGTGGCTCCAGTAGTGCCCCAGGGATTCAGAGTGATCAACAACACCATGGCTGAGACCAAGCTGAAACGCATGAGGGAGTAAGTAGCATATTTATGTGACAAGAGTATCCAGACAGAGATGACACTTTTGAATGACAATAAAACAGACTAAAACAGACTGACAGACTAGGAATGGCTCCCCAGAATATTCCTTACAATGAAATGCTCATCTGCACCACATGAAGGTGAAGAATTAACTGTTGCTTCTAAATGTTTCTCTTGTTGTCTATACAATCACTGTCACCCTTTCCAGGAGCCTAGTTTGTCTTCATTGCTGTCTGTGTCATTCTGAACTTTCCTAGCTTCATTATCCCAAATCCCATAAACTAGCTAACGTTGTTCATGCTCACATCATGTACTCTCTTTTGCTTCCACCTCTCTATTTATTTCCTCATTCCTGCAAAGGATTTGTTTTCCTGTGATCTTGCAGCAATTATACCAAATGTTATTGCTGTAGGCTGGGATTTTCCAGGGTAACTAGAAGGAAGCAAAAGGTGCAACTCCCATTGAAGTTCAGTGAAATTGCTTTGTTCCTATTGGGTCCTGTGAAAATCCCAGCTGGAATAACGATTTCACTTCCTTAATAGAGCAGAGGTCTGTAGCTTCCCTTTCTAACTATGTACTAGTTAAAATATATGACTTATCTGAACTTAGATTTATCATGCTTCTATCTAGATACTGATTTGATAGTTTTGATGCTTTATATTATTTCATAGATCAGAATTTGGCCAGGACGTTACAGAGTTCAGCTGATTTTCTTAAATTGTGAGCTCTTCCAGAGAGAAACAATGTTTTCCTGTGCAGGTGGACAGTGCCTTGTGCATTATAGGTGTTACTGGAATATAAATAATAACTACAAATAATTAATGGTAGTAATTCTTTAACTGAACTCTTTGTCACAACAGAACCAAACCATGATAGCACTAATGCTAATCACCACTTAAAACATTCCACTCCACAAAAAATGAAGTGTAGGCATGGACCTAAGAGAAGTACTTACCAAATACCTTACTTACTGATGCCACTATGGACCAGTTGAGGACATCTGAATTTTTCAAACAATCCTAGAGGCAGCACCTCCCCAACATTTCACTTCCTGCCTTGGCTATTTGCAGTGAGGCTTAGTCAGCTTAGCCAGTCTGATTCCTTCTTCTTGATGAACATTTTCCTAAGTGAAAGTATGTATCATGCTATGCCACTGGCTCAGAGATGGGTACATTTAGACAATAATCTCATTGCCAGATTTGTCCTGGAATTATGTGGAGTTAAACCTGTGCTATTAAGAGAGACCCATCTTTCATTTTTATCTGAAAGTTACAGGACTATGTCAAATTACTATATGTGCAGGAGGTTTGGAATCCCAGCAAAAGTTGAAGCTTTTGGAGTATTTCTCCCTGGCAGTTTTGCAGAATACGAATAGCAGTTGACTGCAGACACAAGGACCTGGACCCGGTGGCCCAAGAGACTGTTTCCAGTTCCATGTTACATTTTCTCCTGAAGATGTTGTTGCTTGCTGTATGATAACCTTTTGAACTTCATGGTCACTGCTTTTAAGGCACTATTAAACCACTTGCATTTAAACCCCAATTTTCAGCAATTTATATTTGTCACTTCACATGATTGGCTATGTTATACTATGCACAACGTCAAGTAGTTCAAAATACTCAGAACCTTGTAGCATGGGCACCTCATGGAACTTAAAAGTAGAGAGAGAACCGCTGAGAGTACTATTGCGTACTAGATTGAAAACATACTCCAGAAATATTTTTTAAAATACCTGCATTCTTTGATAAAAATCTTGATTCAGCATTTATACTACAGCTACTCCTTGCTTAACATCGTAATTACACTCTTGAATGTGACTTTAAACGAAAAAATGACGTGAATCCAATTACATCACAGTAGTTACCTACTAGAAGGTGGTGGCCAGACAATGTTATAACCAAACATTGTGCAACTTTAAACAAGTATGTTCTCTTATAAATCGGTGACCTAATAATGAAACAATGTTAACTGGGATGACATTTAAGTGAGGAGTACCTGTATGTGCATGTTACACTGGCAAAGTGAATAAAGATGCTTTTTTGTAAATAAAAACAGACTTTTTTTAGAAATCATAGAAACCACTTAATTGCCTAGATATCCAGAATTCGTCCTCAGTTGTAGCACTCCAGGGACTTTCACGCTTTATGAGCTGTTCCCCTTCCCTTGGTCATGCACACAAAGTCTTGAAACTGGAGATGCAGGTGAAAGAAGGCTGACAATTGTACACATACAAACACTCACATTGATCACAGCCAACTGTTCCTATGAACACTGTGCATGTAGATTATGAAATGGGGAGGAAGCATGGGGAACATCTCTGCTTGGAAGGGGCAAGGCCAGGTATCAGGTGCCCTGTGCACTCCTCACAAGCTTACAGAATGCAAGCCAATGCTGCTTAGTTAAGATTGATAGAATTCAGAGATGTCTTTCAGTTTTGGTTAGGAAATTGCAAACTTAAAGACTTTAGAACTGTGATTTTGCTGTTGACAGTCTCCAATAGAAAAGAGCAGCTGTATACTTTGTTCTCAAAAAACTCAGAAAGTTTATATGGAGTGCTTTTTAGGAAACAGTAAGAATGGTAAAGAGAGTATGGAAATGCAGTGGAATCCTCCTCACTATTACATTTCTGTGGAAAGAGAAGCATTCCTGTTAATGATCCATACAATTATCAGTTATTTATTGGAATATATTAATATTATATATATTATATAAAGTTAACGTCTAAGTGGTCAGGGGCTGCATGGCTCTTGGGCCACACTAGCAGAGGCTGCACCAGGAAGGGCCATGGGCCCCAGGAGCTGCATGTCTGCCTGCTGCTGCACTATGCACCCAGGCACCTCTCTGTTGCACTATGCACCCTACCCCTGACCCTGCTGTTGCTCCCTGCACCTCACTACCACACCATATGCCCAGACACCCCAACTTATCCTTAGCTTCCCAGTCACAAGCTTTTCTGCTGCACCACACCATTTAGGCATCTTGGGCTGTGGACTTGCCCCACACTACAGGTTGTATCTCTCTGCCCCACCTCCTGGGACAGGGACAGTGGCAGAAATGGAAGCTAGAGGGAGGGGGAGCCTAGAGCACCCAGCTGCTGTTGCAGCCAGAGCAATGAGGGGAGCGGTAGCAGAGTAAAAGTTGCAATTTAAGCTGCCAGTTGGACAGTTCTGATATATAAAAATTAGCAGTTGCTTTTAGGAAGGTATTGTGTACAGAGAGATTCTCTTGTATTTTATTTATTGCTTTAAAAGTAAGTGCTGTCCACTCTGCTACAAATGAGAGAAACCCATTTAGCAGCAATTGATCAGGAAATCAACATAAAGTAAGCAGAGGGCCGAAGAGCAAAAAGTGCCTGCTACCAAATGCTAATTGACATCTGTAAATAATGTGAATGGGCATGCAGACAACAGCAGGCAGAACATTCAATGGACTGGATGTCATGCGTTAATTGTTTGGATTCATTGCAATGTACTGCATTGAGTCTGTTTCCTGGCAATACACACATTCATGGTTTACCAGGATGCCAATTTAAGCTGTATCAGTGTGCAGGATTTATGATGCTGTGCTCATACCACAGGATGTTGTCAGGATGGAATAACAGAACAGCACAGTCCTTGCCAGAATGTAGAAAGAAGACACTGAGCTTTTAAAATATAACTTGGATTCTCAGCTGCAACTTGCAACATTTAGAAAATGTGTTTTTCTTCTTGCAATTATTGTCTCTTCCACTCTTAACGAACATGCACAGCTTGCACTCAAGATGAGGATCTTTGACTTGGCACTGCCCTTTGGCCAATGCCAAGATTATAAAAGGTGAAGCACAGTTAAGAGTCCCTCAGTTGCTTCTTGTCCCCCATTACTGCAAGACAGACTCAAGAGCTCAGTGTTCCTAACATTTGTATTTGCAACCAATAAATCTAAACTTTTCTTATACAGTAATCCCATTAATTTAGTGTATATTTTTAAATCAAGTGAGTAGTTGAGTTAGTAGTTTTAGTAGATTTCAGTTTGAGTGAACATTTCTTCACCTTAGTGGCTGAACAAAAATCTCTGAGACGTAAACTGTGCTCATTGTAGCTGTGTCTCCTCACTGGCGGGCATTCAGGATTTATTTATTTCTATGAGGGGCAGATCACAAGGAAACGTCCCGTTTGTTGGTTTTCTGAATGAAACCTGAAACGAGGGAAACTCACGTATGGAATATCCTTATGGACAGTTTTTTTAATGGAAAAATCAGTGAGACATCCTTCCAGTCTGAGCAGACAAGGTTCTTCTGGCTATGAGTAGTCTCCTACTAAGTGCCTCAGGAGACACTGGCTGTCTTTCCTTCCATGTCTTCTTCATCAGGATACTTGTTAGTTGCTGTTGCTTTCAGAGTATCTTTATCAGCCAAAAAGAAAAACTCAGTACCAGTCCTTTTAGGCACACAGGTATGGATTTATGTTCCGGGAACTTTGCTTAATATTTTTTTAAACAGGGAGGAGAGAACCTCTCCTCTTGCCGCTAACTAAAGGTGGCTCTAGGTCTGTTTGCTGCATACATACAGACATTTGGGGTGGTTAGGCAGAAAATAGACTGAGTTAAAAATAGCCACCTGACCTAAGGCAAGTCGGGGAGGGGGAGGTTGGGGATATCGGGGGGGCAAGCAGGCTCTAAGGGGAGATTGAAGGGAGCAGATAAGGTCCACAGGGGCATCAGGGGATCGGAGTGGGGTTAGGTGGGGTCTGTGTGGGGTTGCTGGGGTCTGGAAGGGTTTGCTGGGGTCTGGAAGGGTTTGGCAGGATCAGGGGGGCTCTCAGGGTCTACAGGGGAGGCTTGGAGGGATGGAGGGGCTATCTTCCCTACCCACCAGGACCAGGGGCTATTTTTAGCCCCTGAGCCCCACACCCCCAGACAAATAACCCCTCTGGCAAATCTAAAACCCCATCCCTCCTGCCCCTCCCCACACCCCGACTTACTTTCTCAGCTCCTGGCAAATCCTGATAAAACCAGCTTGTGGGATGGGGGTTTGGTGGGCTGGGGTTGGGGCTGGCTGGTCTGTGGGACAATCCATCTGGGAGTGAGGCAAGGGGTGGGCCTAAAAATAGCCCAGGGCCAGGGAGGGGGTAGGAAAGTGCGGCTCTGGAGTTGGGACCAGTGGCTGGGCTTTCCCAGCCCTGGGGCTGCACTGGAACTGTACAGAAGTTCAGTTAGATCAATCTCAATGGACCCCAGCTAAGTTAGACCACCTCAGAGGTATAGTTCACTTAGGTTCAGCCATTTTTAGATGGCTCTAACTGTCTTGATCTTCTATACAGTTTGCATGTAGATCCTCCTAACTAATGTAAGGTCAGCACCTGGGTGAACTAAGTTAAATCAGGTGGCTATTTTTAATGTGATCTAACCACTCCCTAACATCTCCGAATTTCTGTTTGCAGACCCATAGAGAGCCTAATACAAAGAGTCAGTCACAAATTGCCTTCAGGATAGAATGCATGGTACCTTCTCCTCTGGGCTCTCAGAACCAGAGATAGGACTCTCAAATTAGTTGTCAGCTCTCAGTAACAGCCTTGTCTCCTCCATGCTGCCACCTTTTAATTCGTTACTTTGATTCCATCGTGTTTGGCAATGCAGTTTAGCACAGCAGGAGATTTAACTTTGAGGTTTGCAGCCAAGAAAAAGAAAGCCTTAATAGTGCCAGCTCAACACACAAAATTGATAGGAGCATTTCTCATCTCTACAAACGTACGGGGTTTTTTTTTACTCCAAAGCAGGTTTGATGGCATGTCAACTGTCATAAATCAGTTTTTGTCATTTCAAGTTATGACAGACAATAGTTTTATGTAAACGGACAAGGAGGAATCAGCTCTACTCTGCTGAACAGGCCGCTCATCTGTAGAATGAGTATATCTCACACTGGTTACAATCGCCTCTCTGTCTGCTACACATACAGAATACACTGATGGATTGATTATGCTGGCAGTTTTTCTGTGACCATAAGTCATAGGTTCTGCCATTCAAATTTTTCCTGAAACAGTTCCCAATGCATAGGGTGTTCATCATGAAAAAGAACACAAAAGTGTCAAAACTTCTGCTCCAAAGAGAGCTAGAGGTCATGATCTCTAGCAGATATGTTTCTCACACCCTTGTCTCTGGGAGTGAAGATACTATGCTGTAAAATTTTATCACTGACCTACACTATACTGGAACCTAGATTTGTAGAATGCTTCTATACATCCCCCTGTAACATTACCATATGTCTACAAGCATGGTTTCCCAGGACAATGGGCAACATCTTCATCTGGACCTAACCTCTCTACATCTCTTGGTGTGGCCATTGGCCCATTAACTGAATTTGAAGAAAGCTTGTCCCAGAGATTTACAAAACATTTAACACAAAACAGGACAAATTCAACAAGATTTATTTCTGCTGTTGATCAGAAAATATTTTCTTTGGTCAAAACCATATAACTTTATCTCTTACTTAAATCAAGGTCTCCCATATATTAGATCGCCAATTATCTGTTAAGAATTTAGGTTAGTTGGGGCTCACTTGGCAGCTCTAGCAGCACGCTGCCCATCAATACAGTGTTATTTCTACTGTCATATGATAGTATCTAAATTAAAAATGTATCTATTTCCACCAGTACATGAATCTCCTCATCTCTAGGATCTCATTATTATCCTGGCAGGTGGATGGGTCCCCTGTTCAAGCCTTTAGCTACTCACTCTTCACATCTGTTTAAGAAAGCAGTAACTGTAGCCCAGAGGATGAAGAGCTATGGGCAAGCCCTCTACATATTATTTTTCATAAGAATGATGTTATACTTGGACCATACCCCAAGTTTCTTCTCAGCATTATTTCAGATTTCACCAGAATCAAACAATAACATTTTGCTATTTTTCCCTGAGACATTCTGCCTCAGGAGAGAGTAGACCACACAGCCACGCACCCACACACACACACACAGTGTGCCACTTTTCTTGTGCCCTTGAGAGTAGAGAGTAGACCACACACCCACCCACACACACAGAGTGTGTGCCACTTTTCTTGTGCCCTTGAGAGTACTGCCAAGAAGCAAAGTGTATCCCCCAACTCTGTACATGCCAAAAATAATGGATCTCTTGTCTCTGGCATACTTGAGAGAGCTGGACTGGGGGCACCATTTCTGGGTTTGGATATTTGTTGCGACTGATGTTGTACTTTGGAGCAGGTGTAGGAGGGTGGGGTATGCTTCTTGGTAGCACTAACGTGAGTACGAAGGAAGCAGCATAGACAAACTAAAAATACCTTGTCTTTCTCCCGCTAGAATGAAACCTTTTATGAGTTTATCAAAGTTATGTGTTGATTTTGCTAAAAGAGTGAATGGAAGGGCAATCACACAGATTGTCCAAAAGGGCAGATTGCATCAAGCTTTGTTATTGTTTAGTTAAGTTAGAGTCCCCTGGTCAGATTAGAGCTCACTGCACCAGAGCACAAGCACCTGCAGCTTCTTTGAGCAAATTTCCTTTACTGAAATTAGTAGAGAAGCCACCTGGGGATGTTCATTAAATACTATCCTTTGATATAAGCATCTTACCTAATCTTGGTAGTGTTCTGTAATCTTCTGTCCTTGTATCATGTTGTTGCTTATGAATGACCATGGACACAATACAGACATGGCCAGATTCTATTCCACATATTAAGTAAGTTGACTTAGGTACCTCCAATACAATTCTGTTCCATCCTGCTCAAGTACCTGAAAAATAAATAATGTAAAAGATGGATAGGTCCTACTCGTGATCACTGTTATTTTGTGACTCACTCTTAAGAGTAAGAAATATTATGAAATGAATGGATTTTCAGGATGAACAGAATAGAATTGCCCTTAATACTGCCCTTAATTGCTGTGAAAGTCAAATGACAGTGCTCCAGGTGCCCTCATTAGGCGCCTGAGTGGTTATTTATTCCTTGATGGAACCAGGGCTGATGGTGCCGTTGGCAATCAGGGACCGCGTTGGGGAGTCAGGGTTAGCACGGCCCAGGGTGTCACCCTGGCCAGGGCCATGGGGGGGAAGGGGGTGCAGATGTCCATACAGGTGATTGATTCATGTCAGGCTGGGCTACTGCACCTGGTATCCAAAAATACACACTACACACAAATACCCGCAAATTGCAGGTACCCTCTTTCTCTCCTATCTGCAAATTGAAGTGACATCTGGTGGAAAAAAGGGGCTTATTACATGTCATTCAATGAATTACCATGTACACGTGACAGATCAATGGATGCATCATATTCGTAACAGTCACAGCTGCAACTCTGTTACTAAAGAAGGACAACAGCTGAGGATGATTACCACGGCAGGGCCACACACGAGAGAGCCAATGAGGCTCCGAAAGGAGGAATAAGAAGGCAAGGAAGCTGGAAGGAAGTTGCCTTCGGACACCTCTACACTGAGAGAGAAGCGGGCGAGGAGCCTGGAGACAGAGGACCCGTGGGAAGGTCAAGAGATCAGGACTCACCCGCAGACAGCGAATGGTGGATCGGCGTCCTTTGAGTTACGGTCAGCCCCAATAAACAACTGTTGCAATGAGTCCTGGGGAAATGGAGTGGCAACATGGTGAAAGCCCTGACTCCGAGTCAGGGTGCGGTGGGACTGCTCGGGAGAGAAGGGCGTGGAGAAGAAATGCCCTATCCTGTCCGGGAGAAGTGGGAACCTGATCCCTCATCCCGAGAGAGAGAGAGAGAAAAAGAAAAAGGGAAAAGAGAAAAGAAAAGGGAGAACAAACAAAGAACCGCGATATGCAAGCAGACATGGAACGATGCCAGGGAAGCCCGGTATCGGCATTAATCAGCTGCTAATGAGGCAATTAGCAGCTGATCACTGAAACCGCCTCTGATATTTGACAGCTGAGCCAGATCCCCGGTGCTCCAGATAAAGTCCCCAGGCAGGGGTCTGGCAACTGCTCTTTTTCATTTTCAAACTCATGCTCCCAGAGAGAGAGAAGGGAGAACCTATTAAGAGTAATAAAGTACCTAAATCAGAATTTGAGCATGTGTGGTCATTAGCGTGGGTACCTGTGGTACTAACACCACCTCCTTCACCCCAATTTTTTGTTAAAGATTGAAGTCGTGGCAGGCAAGAATAGCGGGATACAGGAGTACCCAACTCGAACCCTCTGACAATATTAATTTGTGTCGATGCCAACTAAAATATATCAGGATGTGGTTTATTTTGCATCACGACAAACTCATTTAAATCGCAAAAAACCTGTATGTGTAATGTATGATGCAATTAAACCAGAAAAAGGGGCAATTTTCATCATGTGTACAAGCACCCATTGATTATATGTAGGGCTGTGTGAAGCTTCGGTCCCTGATTTGATTCGGTGGCCGAATCTCTAAACCCTAATCGAATCAGAGGACCCTTTAATCTCTCCGAATCGAATCAGAACCCTCCAAATCAATTCATAGTTTCATAGTTTCATGGTAGCTAGGGTCAGGAGGGACCCGAACAGATCATCTAGCCTGACCCCCTGCCACAGGCAGGAATGAATGCTGGGTTCACAAGACCCCAGACAGGTGATCATCCAACCTCCTCTTGAATTTGCCCAAGGTAGGGGTGAGGACCACTTCCCTGGGAAGCTGGTTCTGTATCTTGGCCACCCTAACTGTAAAATATTGCCTTCTGATCTCTAACCTAAACCTATTCCATCAGCTTATTACCATTGTTCCTTGTCACCCCAGGTGGTACTGGGGAGAAAACGGCTCTACCTATTTGCTGTTGATCTCCCCTGATGAGCTTGTAGGCAGCCACTAGGTCTCCCCTCAGGCGCCTCTTGCTCAGGCTGAACAGGTTCAGATCCTTCAGTCTCTCCTTGTAGGGCCTGTCCTGCTGCCCTTTCACCAAGCGGGTGGCCGTCCTCTGAACCCTTTCCAGGCTGGCCACATCCCTTTTGAAGTGCGGCACCCAGTACTGGACGCAGTATTCCAACTACTACCTGACCAAAGTCGCATAGAGAGGTAGTATCACTTCTCTGGACTGGCTTGAGATGCACCTTTGGATGCATGACAAGGTATGGCTGGCCTTGCTGGCTGCGGTCTGGCATTGGCGGCTTATGTTCATCCTGGAGTCAGTGATGACTCCAAGATCCCTTTCTGCCTCTGTGCTTTCAAGAAGGGAACTCCCCAGCCTGTATGTATGCTGTGGATTCCTTCTCCCAAGGTGCAGCACCCTGCATTTATCTACGTTCAACCCCATCCTATTCTCGTCTGCCCACTTTTGTAGTCTGTCTAAATCTAGTTGCAGCCTCTCTCTCCCTTCAAGTGTGTCCACCTCGCCCCACATCTTAGTATCATCAGCAAATTTGGACAGCGTGCTTTTTACCCCCTTGTCCAAGTCGCTGATGAAGATGTTAAACAGTGTGGGCCCAAGGACTGAGCCCTGGGGTACCCCACTGCTCACATCTCGCCAGGTTGAGTACAACCCGTCCACCACTACTCTCTGGGTACGCCCCATCAGCCAATTTTTTACCCATCCAACTGTGCAGGAATCAATGCTGCAGTCACTTAATTTATTGATGAGGATGGGGTAAGAGACAGTGTCAAAGGCCTTGTTAAAGTCTAGAAAGACTACGTCCACCATCGGAAAGATGGTGTCAAATGCCCTGTTAAAGTCTAGAAAGACTACGTCCACCATTGGAAAGATTCAGAAAGATTCGGCAATTCGGACATAGACACAGCTTTCAGTTTTTTTCTAGATACCTCAAGATAGCAGGCAGCTTGTTAATGCTGCAATGCTGGGGCACATGGAGCATCCCACCACAGGAGTGCGGTGGGGGGGGGAAGGGGCTCCCCAATGCAGACCCAGAATTGGACCAGAAGCACTTCCATGGCTCCCTCGCACCCCATGGCTTGGTGACTGGTGCCTCCTGGCTCTGGGGGGCACCTGGGGTCCCCCCGCAGCCAATACCAAGCTGTGGGAGCATGGGGGCCCCCCTGCACACTCCCTGTTGGGCCCAGAAGTACTTCTGGTTCACTTCCAGGTTTGCCGCTGAGCACATGGTGGGGCCTGCCCCACACTCCTGTGGGACGCTCCATCAGCCCCAGCATTGCAGTATTCATGAGCCGCACTGGCACCTTGAAGCATGTAGAAAAAACATTTAAAGCTGTTTCATAGTTTCTAGGGTCAGAAGGGACCTGAACAGATCATCAAGTCCAACCCCCTGCCATGGGCAGGAACAAGTGCTATGATCATAATACCCCAGCCAGATATCTATCCAACCTCCTCTTGAAAACTCCCAAGGGAGCACCACCTCCCTTGGGAGCCCATTCCAGAGCCTGGCAGCCCTAATCATAAAGTAATGCCTCCTGATATCAAGCCTGAACCTGCTTTCAATCAAATTGTGGCCATTATTCCTTGTTATCCCAGGTGGTGCCGGAGGAAACAGAGCCTCACCTATTTTCTAATGGTCCCCCCCCGGTGAATTTATAGATGGCCACCAGATCCCCTCTCAGTCTTCTCTTGTGGAGTCTGAATAGATTCAGGCCCTTTAGTCTATCTTTGTAGGGCCTGGCCTGCTGCCCGCTGACCGTGCAAGTGGTCCTCCTCTGGACCCTTTCAAGGTTAGCCACATCCCTCTTGAAGTGCGGTGTCCAGAACTGGACGCAGTACTTCAACTATGGCCTGACCAGCGCCGCATAGAGGGGAAGGATCACCTCTCTGGACCTGCTTGTGATGCATCTGTAGATGCACAACAAGGTGCAGTTAGCTTTATTGACAGCTTCCTTGCATTGGTGGCTCACGTCCATCCTGGAGTCAACAATGACTCCAAGATCCCTTTCAACCATTGTGTTGTTGAAAAGGGTGTTCCCCAGCCTATTGGTATGTTGCAGGTTCCTTCTCCCTAGATGCAGTACCCTGCACTTGTCTGCATTGAATTCCATTCTATTCTCATCCGCCCACCTCTGTAATCTGTCTAGATCTAGTTGGATTCTGTCCCTCCCCTCCAGTGTGCCCACTTCTCCCCACATCTTTGTGTCATCAGTGAGTTTGGGCAGCATGCTTTCCACACCCACCTCCAAGTCACTGATAAAGATATTGAATAGCACAGGCCCAAGGACCAAGCCCTGGGGAACTACACTGCCCACATCCCTCCAGGTTGAAAATGACCCATCCAACCCCACCATTCTCTGGATGCAACCATTGAGCCAATTTGCCATCCATCTGACTGTGTAGGCATCAATGCCACAGTCGCTGAGTTTTTTTTATGAGAATGGAGTGAGAAACCGTGTCAAAGGCCTTCTTGAAGTCCAGGTAGATGACATCCACCTCAATGCCTGCATCCAAGGACTTTGCATGCAATGAACCCTTGATGGTTGCCCCTGAGGATTACCTCTCATGCTGGGCCCCTGCAGATGTGTTCCTTGATAATTTTCTCAAAGGTCTTCCCAAGGACTGAGGTGAGACTAACTGGCCTATAGTTTACCCACGTCCTCCTTTCTCCCCTTCTTGTAAATGGGGACCACATTGGCCCTTTTCCAGTCCTCTGAGACCTGGCCAGAGCACCATGAGCGCTCATACAACCATGCCAGGGGCCCTGCTATGACCTCTGCCAATTCCCTCAATACCCTCAGATGAAGAGCATCTGGACCTGCTGACTTATACACATCCAGCCCCTCCAAGAGTTCCCTAACTAAATCATCTCTGACCCTAGGCATGGCGTCGTGTCCCCTGAGCCTGTCCGTAATCTTATGTCTATGTCCAAATTGCTGATTCTCCAAATCAGCATCGAATCTCCATATTTGGATTCAGCTGAGTCAAATCAGGGACAGTGATCTGAATCAATTAATGAAATCACTGTCCCCAATTTGGGCCAAATCCAAAACGAATAGGGCCCACTTCGCACACCCCTAATCATATGGTCCTGTCTGCCCTTAACATCTATAAATTTATGAACACTCCATCCCAGTCCTGTCCATGATACACTGGTGCATTAGAACCAGTAGCAACTTTAAAGTTGTCTTTCTGGTGTGGGTCAAAGCAGTGGAAACCTTGTGCAAAAGGATATGCAACCCTCTGCATGCCACAGAGATGATGTCCACACAGCGGTTCATATTTTACTGTGGAAAGGTGTAACACAGATGGACGAGAGACATGACAGGCACATGCAATCCCACTAGTAACAAAAGCCCTATATAGGGAGTGACACACAGCTTGTTACATTGGCTTTTACACCCCTACATTTTAGTGATATGTACATATCATCTCATCTGTTCCATTGCAGCAGGATTTTATTTCCCCAAAGCCTTCAGTGGTATTATGTGCAAAACCCTCTCTTGGACTTTGGTTGTAGGATCAGAGTTGGGTTCTAGTCAGGGAACTTCTGGTGGGTCTAGACGTGTTCAAATCATCAGGTCCTGACGATCTCCACCCCAGAGTGCTGAGGGAATTAGCAGAGGTCATTGCAGGACCCCTGGCACAGCTTTACGAGCACTTGTGGTGCTGTGGCGAGGTGCCAGAGGACTGGAAAAGGACCAAAGTGGTCCCCATTTTCGAGAAAGGGAGGAAGAAGGACCCAGGAGACTATAGGCCTGTTAGTTTTTCCTTGGTCCTGGGGAAGCTCTTTGAGAAAATTATCCAGGCGCACATCTCCAAGGGGCCAGCAGGGGAGATCATGCTTAGGGGCAAACAACATGAGTTCATTCAAGGCAGGTCCTGTCAGACGAACCTGGTGGCCTTCTATGACCAGGTCACAAAATCCTTGGACGCAGGTGTCGCAGTGGACGTAGTCTTTCTAGACTTTAGGAAGACCTTCGACACTGTCTCTCATCCCATTCTCATTAAGAAATTAGGCAACTGTGGCATTAATGCCTACATGGTCAGATGGATCGTATATTGGCTGGAGGGCCGCACCCAGAGAGTGGTGGTGGATGGGTCTTTTTCGACCTGGAGGGATGTGGGCAGTGGGGTCCCCCAGGGCTCGGTCCTTGGGCCCGCACTGTTCAACATCTTCATCAACGATTTGGATGAGGGGGTAAAAAGCACCCTGCTCAGATTCGCAGATGACACTAAGATGTGGGGAGAAGTGGACACACTAGAAGGGAGGACTAGGCTGCAGTCAGACCTAGACAGATTACAGGGGTGGGCGGATGAGAACAGGATGGGTTTCAACACTGACAAGTGCAAGGTACTGCACCTGGGGAGGAAGAACCAGCAGCATACCTACAGGCTGGGGAACTCACTTCTCGTCAGTACAGAGGCAGAAAAGCATCTTGGTGTCATTGTTGATTCCAAAATGAACAATGGCCGCCAATGTGGGGATGCGGTCAGGAAGGCTAACTGCACCTTGTCATGCATCCACAGATGCATCTCAAGCAGGTCCAAGGAGGTGATCCTCCCCCTCTATGTGACACTGGTCAGGCCGCAGTTGGAGTACTGCATCCAGTTCTGGGCGCCGCACTTCAGGAGGGATGTGATCAACATTGAAAGGGTCCAGAGAAGGGCCACTCGCATGATCAGGGAGCAGCAAGGCAGGCCCTATGAGCAGAGGCTACGGGACCTGAACCTGTTCAGCCTTCACAAGAGAAGGCTGAAAGGGGATCTGGTGGCCATCTACAAACTGGCCAAGGGGGACCAGCAGGCTATGGGGGAGTCCCTGTTCCCCCGAGCACTACCAGGAGTAATGAGGAGCAACGGCCTTAAGTTGACCGAGAGTAGATTCAGGCTAGATATCAGGAGGCACTACTTCACAGTCAGGGCGGCTAGGATCTGGAACCAACTTCCAAGGGAAGTGGTGCTCGCTTCTACCCTGGGGGTCTTCAAAAAGAGGGTAGACAATCACCTAACTGGGGTAGTTTGACCCCAGCATTCTTTCCTGCCCATGGCAGGGGGTCAGACTTGATGATCTGCTCAGGTCCCTTCCGACCCTACCTACTATGAAACTATGACTTAATATGGTGGAGTTTAGAACAATAGATATCACTATAGAATGTATTTTGTGTCTTCCTTCCAGATAATATCAAAAGGCATAAAACATTAAGACTATAAATACGGTGTGTTTCATGCTCCTTCACAAAGGTATCCCTGAATACATACAGTGAGTCAGCTTAATAGTAGTGAACTTTAAAGGGCAGTTTAGAATTCAATAAAATGTATATGGGCAAAAAGAAAAGGCTTTTATGCCCCAAATTTTAAGTAAATTAAAATCCTTCAGCACAGCAGTAAGTGCTGTTTATTCAGTCCTCAGAGTCTTGCACCCAGCAGTATACAGTGATCAGGCAAAAGACTTCATCATCACCTGCTGAGTGTAAGTAAAATCGTCTTTCAGAAGCAGCAGAGAAAAATCATTTTGTGAAGTTTTGTTCTATCCCTGTGAATGCTCATAACATTGTTGATTTAGAGCTCTTTGTATGTGTGTGTACGTACACACACACACACTCTAACATACATACATGCTGCTTGCATTTGTGACTTTGGCATTAAATCTATTTCTTTTGAAAAGTCAGAAAGAAAGGTCAGTTTTAATTAATGGAATGAGCACCTGATAATGTTTACAATCAGGGTATCAGATTATGCATAGCTCAGAGAAAAGTTTCTTTACATTTATTTCCGCATATTTCTAAACTAAGTGTTGGAGTAGGGAGTGTAATAGATTCAATTAATTCTTTAAATAGATGTTGCATGGACTTTATGTTAGCCCAACTCTGTTCCTAGTGAAGTAATTTTTGCTATCAGTTGCACTGGTAACAGCATTAAGCCAATGCTGAGTGCAGTAATGATAAAGGAGTTAGTTTGGATCCCAGTAGATAAATGTTCACAGATAAACACTGCTACATTTGATACTTGCTGGTATCTCTCTATCTCACTCCTTGGTTTGGGGATTGAGACAGACAGTGAGGAAATTTACTCTGCCATTGCCTGGGTCACAGCTTAGTTGTGCAGATGAATATAAAACATCATTCTAAAGGGCTGTTATTCCAGGCATTTTCATGAGTGCCAATTAGCAAATTAGCTCATACATAGCACCACTGTCTTTCAGTTCATCATTTTGCATTTATTTTCAAGTAACACTTTCTGCAGTGTGCCCACAAAAGCTTTTAAAATATATTCACAGAATTTTGCTTCCAATGCTGTGATCCTAGCTGTTATTTACATACATATCCTCTAAGTCAAACATAGTCTCTCACACATGTCATTTTAAGATGGCCTGCTTAATCTGTTAATTCTTTGCATCTTGTGCCAGCAAACTAGTGTAACAACATAAGACCTATTTTAAGCATGCTAAATCCAGGAGTGGTTTTATTAATGTCAATGTGGTTAAAGAAAAGTTAACTTTGGATGGATACAGACATTACACTTAATGTGCTTTAAGCACACAGAAAGAGCTTTACAATCATAACAGAACAGGCATTCATGGCACATAAAGTGCTTTAAAAATGGTGGATCCCACTCTACGTTAACCTTGGATGGATGTGAATGAACCTAATGTGCTTTCTGTTAGAACACTTTATTGAACTTTTGTTCCAGATCTCAGCAAGGGTTAACTTAGAGGACAGTGGCCATCATCCCAGGCCACATTGTGCGGGGCTGCATTCTAGCCTTGAGCAAAGTTCTTGTGCTCTGCCTGAGTGCCACGCCGGTCCTGCACTCAAGTCAATGACAGCCTCTGATTCCAGCCCCATGTGCAGCCTAGCAAGAGCAGGAAGGAGGCTTTCTGTTCCTGCAGTCACCTCAACCCTGCAGTGCCCACTGGGGGGAGGGGGGGGAGGAGCACTGCAGGGGGCGGAGTCCGGGGGTCTGTTCCAGGAGCCTCCTTAGCTGGGCTGCAGCATGTCACTGCTTGCCCAGGTGAGGTTGCAGGGAAAAGGGTCTGGGGTTTCCTCCCACACTGCAGTGGCACATCACTGCCTGGGCAGGACTGGTGCATGGACACAGATTCTGGAGCCCTTCCCCTGCAGCAGCTCCAGTGGGGCCATGCTGCACTGAAGCTGCTGGCTGCAGCTGTCAAGAGGCTGGAAGGCAGGAAGGAGCCCTCCCCCATTTGGACCCAACCTGCCCCACAGCCAGACCCAGCCAGCAAGTTGTGGGGGTGGACCCTTACAGTGGGGGGCTTTGTTTTCCCTTTTTCTCCTCAGCCACTGCTGACAATTGCCACCTGGTGAAGAGGCAGAGCAGGGGAGAGGGGCTGCTCTAGCAGCCCCCTGGGAGGTATATGGGAGTGTCCCCAGTGGCCAGTGCAGGCAGGCTATGACCTGCCCCCTACCAAACATTGACTGTTTGTTTGGTTGGCTCCTGCTCTAACCTATAGCTCTTTGAGTATCATAGAATCATAGAAAATTAGAGTTGGAAGGGACGTCAGGAGGTCATCTAGTCCAACCTCCTGCTCAAAGTAGCACCAGCCCCAACTAGATCATCCCAGCCAAGACTTTGTCTAGCCGGGTTTTAAAAACTTCCAAAGATGGAGGTTCCACCACCTCTCTGGGTAGCCTGTTCCAGTGTCTTACTACGCTCCTAGTGAGAGAGATTTTCCTAATATCTAACTTAAACTTCCCTTGCTGCAACTTGAGACTCTTGCTTCTTGTTTTGTCATCTGCCACCACTGAGAACAGTCTAGCTCCATCCTCTTTGGAGCCACCCTTCAAGTAGCTGAAGGCTGCTATTAAGTCTTCGAACTTCTCTTCTCCAAACTAAATAAGCACAGTTCCCTCAGTCTGTCCTCATAAGACACGTCCCCTATCCCCCCCACTATTTTTGTTGCCCTCTGCTGGACTCTCTTTAATTCGTCCACATCCTTTCTGTAGCGGGGTACCCAAAACTGAACACAGTACTTCAGATGTGGTCTCACCAGTGCTTAGTAGAAGGGAATAATCATTTTTCTTGATCTGCTGGCAACACCCCTACTAATGCAGCTCAGTATGCTGTTAGCTGTCTTCACAAAGGCACACTGTTGGCTCATATTCAGCATATTTTCCACTGTCACTCCCAGGTTCTTTTCTGCAAAGCTGCTGCTTAGCCAGTTGGTCCCCAGCCTGTAGTGATGCATGGGATGGTTCCTTCCTAAGTGTAGGATTTTGCATTTTTCCTTATTGAACTTATTGAGATTTCTTTTGGTCCAATCTTCCAATTTGTTGAGGTCACTCTGAATCCTAGCCCTACCCTCCAGCATATCTATGACTCCCCCAGCTTGGGGTCACCTGCAAACTTACTGAGGGTGAACTCCATTCCATCTTCCAGGTCATTGATGAAGATATTGAACAAAACCAGCCCCAGGACTGACACCCGGTACACTCCACTTGATACCGGCTAGCAACTAGACATCGAACCATTGACTGCTAGCCTCTGATCCTGATGATCAAGCCAGTTTTATATCCAAATTACAGTCCATTCATCCAACCTGTACTTCTTTAGCTTGCTTGCAAGAATATTGTGAGAGACCATCAAAAGCCTTGCTAAATTCGAGGAATATCACATCCGCTGCTCTTCCTACATATGCAGAGCCAGTCTTCTTGTTATAGAAAGCAATCAAGTTGGTCAGGCATTTCTTGGTGAATCCATGCTGACTGTTCCTAATCACCTTCTTCTCCTCCAAGTACTTAGAAATGTATTCCTTGAGGACCTGTTCCTTGATTTTCCCAGGGACTGAGGTGAGGCTGACCAGTCTGTAGTTCCTTGAATCTTCCTCCTTCCCTTTCTTAAAGATGGGCACTATATTTGCCCTTTTCCAATTGTCTGGGACCTTTCCCAATCGCTAGGCGTTTTCAAAGGTGATGACCAGTGGCTCTGCTATAACATCGGCCAATCCCTCAGCACCATTGGGTGCATCCCTCCCAGTTTTTCAAAATAGTCCCTACCTAACCTGTTCTTGCATCAGTACAGTCTATGGCCGAATCTCCGAATCTCTCCAAATCAATTCAGAGGCTTCCAATTCTATTCAGAGAGTTTAATGGGTCTCCTGATTTGATCTGGATTCTGAGATTCAGCCGCTGAATCAGGCTGAATCTCCTCCAGATCGAATCGGCCACTGAAGCTTTGCACAGCCCTACTATCTAGGCCTGGGCATACTTAAAGGAATGAATCCGTGCCTGTCACTCCCTCAGACCTCTAAGCACAGGTTGGACAGGAGGGGCAGAAGTGGATGAAGCCTTGGCTGTCCCCTAAACTTAGTGCCTCAGCAGCAGAATTGAGCCAGTTTAGGCAGGGGATTTCAGTTGGCTACTGGCATAGTGGCAAACTGGTACTTCCCTTGCAGGTCGCCAGCAGAGAAAAAATTGTGTCTCCCTGGTTGCCAGTTCCTCCCTTGGTGTTCTTCTTGTGATATGCCTTACTATGGCCTGTGTTGTCATAGCATAATCTATTCCTTAAGTAGGCTAGTATTTATCAGTAACATAAGCATACAGTCTCAGGCATTCAAGAGAGGATATGAAGCTGTTGAACGGTAGAAATGAAGCCTCTTGCTTTCCTCCTTGCCTTACATTTGATTTGTTTTTATTCTATTTAATTATATTTAATTACGTCGGTGCTTCAGGGTTTCTTATAGTCACCAAAAGGGATAGGAATGTTACCCCTTTTCCTTGCCACATGCTCTTGAATGCATATTTTGGTTTCCAGAGTTTTCTTTTTCATTTTCTTTTGAAGCACTGAAGATTGCTTATGGTTAGAGGCAGCAGATTGCCCGAGGCATGATGGTTCTCCTAGTTGTACTGAGACATCTTTCAAGTGCTTATCTTGTTTGCATGCCTGGGGTAAAAAACCCCCTCCAGCAGATTTAGTGTCAGAGAGGAATTTTCTCTTGGGTCAGATTGGCAAGGACTTCTGGAGATGTTTTCTTTCCCCTACAGTGTGAGGCATGTTCCACTTCTTAGGATTACCAGGGCCTATTTTACTTAAAATCTCTGCTATTGCAGAGCTCCAAAGCATTGGTGTATCTCTAGTCTCTCCTGCTCTCTTCCTGAGACACATTGTAGTATTGAGGTTGTTGAGGTTTTTGCCCTAAAGCTGCTAGTTTGTTAGGGGGTACATGGTGGCTTCTGATGTGCAGCAGGGTCCAGACTAGATGTTCTAGTAGAGACTTTCAGACTTAGCAATTATTGCATGGTGCCTAAAATTGCAGGAATTGAACTCAGTCACCCAGTGATCCCTTCCTGTCTTATGTCCATATGATTTCCATCTGTGTTTTACAGATATTCAAGATAACATTTCCAAAAGCATTTAAGGAATATAGCAATCTAAGTTTCATTGGCTTTAAGCAATGGGGTTTAAGTAGTCTTGAAAATTTTAACCTTTGCTTTTCTGATGCTAACCCAATGGCTGTTGTTCTACCATTTTGCTTAGAACTCAGTTTCTAGTGAAGCCCTAAACCCTGTGACTTCCTTTGCGTGCTGTTACTGTTCTCACTTGCTTTTTCATACATCCAGTGTTACTTTGTTATAGCAAAAACATTATGACCTCCATCACCCAGACCAATCTAATTACATCTTTTAGATTCGTGTAGCATTCCTTGAAATATATTAATATATGTAATATCTTCAAAGAGTGGTTGTATTCATTCTGACCTTGTTTAGCTCCTGTACAGGAAATAAATCAAAATGCTTGATTTAAATCCAATTTTCTGTAGAAGGCAGTGCATTACCGGTGACTGCTCCATTTCCACAGAATACATGCAGAGTCATGCAGAGCAATGGAAACAGAATTAATGCACCTCCGGATTCACATTTAAAGGTGCAATTTTTATTCCCCCTGTTGTAGAGGAAAAAAAAGTTCGGTACTTTTGAGTTTGAAATTATGGCACCTTTAAAATGTCAAGAACATTCATCCTGTGCACCCAAAATAATGCAGTGGGATGCCTTTCATTTAGCTTGTTTAGCTTTACTTCCCCTGTGATTGTTATAAACAGGTCTGACAAATAACACCAAATACTGTGTGATGTTTTTGAAGCAGGAATTGTATCTGCTCACTTGTCTGAATAAGCTAGTAAAGGATGCAATTCATCTGCCATTTTGATCATACTATGCACCAGGGAAAATTAAGTGACAGGCTGGGGCCCGTAATGAACTATCTATTTGTTCCCCTGGGATTTGGAAAGCTGCTGCCTACAGATGCTTTGGGCAGTTGCTTGTTTCATCTTTTATTGCTTGCTTTTATTTACTTCTGTGTCATTACAGTGTTTGTGGAAAGTTTTAGAATATGAAATTACCTATCCCCATGCCAGTTATAGACCTGATCCTAGGTCTGTCAAGTCAATAGAAATAGCCCCGTTCACTTCCATGGACTTTGATTAGACCCATATTATCCGCTGCAGTACTACAGGCTTCCCTGTTCTATTCCCCAGTATGTCTTCTTAAATCAAAAGGCCTGAATGAAACCAACTGGTGGGTCTGAGTCAGTTGCTAGGTCTTGTTACACAATTTACTACAATTCGTACTAGAGTATCCTTGCTTTTTGTCTCAGTGGGGTTGCCCAGGTTAAAAAGCACAATTCAGCATGTTTGTAACTTTAAGCTTGTGAGTAATAATTCCTTAATCTCCAGTGAGGTAATGCATGCTTAATATCTTTTACATGCTTACAGTATCAAGCACTAAGAGGCAGATTCTATAACACCTGTCAGGTGTATATGTAGACTTAGGCACCTGACTGCAATTCTGTTTCACCCTGCTCAAGTCCCTGAAAAACAGTTAATACAAAATGTGAATCGGTCTTTCAACTCCTTGCTGCTTTTTTGAGACTTACTCTCAAGGGTAAGACAGTGGCGAGGAATGGAATCACACTTAACTGTTTAAGTCCACTTAGATGCTCAGTAAGTGGAACAGGATCTGGCCCTAAATGTACACAAAGACTAAACACACACTCACCCAGAGGGATGATTCTTGCAGGTCGTAGCTGAGTTTAAATCAGTAGTATAAGGAAGTTTACCCAATCACTTCTATCTATACTGTACCGGTGGATAAAGAGAGAATGTCACTGTTCAGAGACATTAGTTCCACAGTTTTTACCACCACTGCATTTTTATGAGTAAATGTAATAGAAATAAAGCTGGTAATCATTGTAGGCAAAGAGTTGCAAGGACCTGTGTATCACAGTGCCAGAGCATGAGTAAATTGCGATAAATTTTGGGGGGGAGAGGAATTTTCCTGGTGCTAAATGAGTTGTTGGACTGCAGGTCTAACTTCTAAAAGAAAGCTTTATATATACACAGATGTTAAGAAAATGTTAATATCTACTTAATTGTTTAAATTAATTATTAAGTCCTAGATTCATGATTTCATTATTACTATCCTGAATTTTTCTGTGACATTATTACATATAGAGAAGCTTAATACTGAATATCATGTTTAAACTTTAATAAATACTGAATATCATCTTTAATACTGAAGATCATTTTTGTTCAGTTTGAAAATTGGCTTTCAGTAGCAAAACACAAAATAATTAAAAGTATGGACTAAGATCATTTAAAAATATCTCTTAGTATTCAAAATGTTAAGGGAATGATATGACTATTAAATCTTTTTACTTTGCATGAAAAACATGTTTCTTCCTGTGTTTTTTTTCCTCATGCTGTGCAAGTACAATAATACACAGATGGAGCTATTCAATTTTCATGCTTGCAAAAGCTTAATAGGAAAGTTGAATTTGTCAATATTTTGCAAATGTGAGAATGCTTTCACACATATTTAATTATATAGTCTGTTTCACAACAGTACCATTTAACATACCAGTGCAGAGTTTAATAAGCATAGCATTCTGACCTTGTAAAACTTACAGATGTGCTTGAAAATGATTTAGCTAATTAAAATGCAAAAACCGTTCATCAGCACCTAGGTAGGGACTGTCTACACATTAACTGGTTGCTCCATTGTTTTTTGTCTTTCATAGTATCATTACTTTAATTCTATGGTTATCTAAAAGAACCATCTCTGGATTTTTTTTCTTTTTCCTTCAAAGCGCAAAAGCTTAGTCATTGCATAGTGCTATATTTCAAGCATATATCCCAGCATATGTGTAAATTGTAAAGGTGTGAGCCTGGTTTTCATTATGCACTGCAGTGGTAGAAAGTCCTGAATGCCACTAATTGTATAGCTCCAGCATACCTTGTGGAGGCAGGGTGATGGGGACCCATCTAGAGCGTCTGCAGTCTTGTGTGAAGGGTGTTTGGTGAAGGTGTTTGGTGAAGGGATTAGTGGATTTGGAACTATGCACAATCCATCTGTCAAAGTCTGATTCTGTGAAATGACTTCATTGTAGTTCCATTCCTGCTATAGGCCTCCCAAGTGTTCAGTCGGCTTTCTTGGATATTTACCTGGATCCAAGTTTGTGGGGAGGGTTGGGCAAATTCAAACCAAACCATGCAAACTTTGATTTACTCTACTAACACATAATAATATTTAGTGGATACAGCCAAGATGCCTATCAAAAGCAGAGGACATTAACTATCTGCTGCTAAATATAAGGTAATTCATTAATCAGGCATGTCTGCTGATTGACACCAGAAAAAAAAAAACTTGATTCTAAATAAGGAAGCCTATCAATATAAATATTATAAGTGTTATTTCAGCCTTTTTATGATTGATCTCTGCATGTGCTGCTTTAAAAAAGCAAACATTGAATAATAAGGTGTTCCTTAACTATAAAGATTCACTTTTATGCAAGGGCAATTACAGTACAGCCTTGTTACACCGAACTCCCATGAGACTAGAAGAAAAGTTCATTAAAAAAGGGTTTTTGCTGTAATAAGATTAGTCAACTTGCTGCATTATAAAAATGAAACATCAGTTCCTGCTGTTGGGTTCATTAAATGTTTCTGACAAATCATTTGCTGTAAACAGAGTTCATTATTACATGGTTGTGGTGTATTTGAAGCTCACTTGTACTTTAGAGAGGATTTTAAATGTTAGCTCTACTCTACTTGCTGGCTAAAACCAAATAAGATAGACAATTCCCTTTTGTTATTTATGTGCCAGAAAATTTAACAAAATTCTGTGTTAAATTTTAAATGATTAATTTTCAGGCAATTAACATGTATTTGCCATTCAGATGGAAAAAAATCTAGGCTGTTATTTTCAAAAGTGAGGCAGTTAGATACCCAGAATCAGATTTTCAAAGGTGTCTAGGCACCTATTTGTGGGATAAATATTTCAAAAGTGCCAAAGCAGATTAGATTCCTAATACCGTGTGCAGGGCTGGTCCAACCATAAGGTAAACTAGGCAGTTGCCTAGGGCACCAAAATTTGCAGGGTGCCAAAATTATATGCAGAACCAAATAACAGGAACATCATTCTATATAACAGCCCTGGCCGGCTGCAGCTCCACCTTGGTCTAAGACCTTTGGTTCGGTAAGGGGAGAAAGACCTCTGAAAAGATCTCAAAGGAAAGATCACTAGAATCACAACTCCTACCTTTTCAACTCTCAAGCAGACTTATGACAAGAGCATACCACTGGCAACTTCATCCTAAAAGATGAACCCTTACTCCTATATCATCTTACCGCTCGTGACACTGATTTCTTACACCTTCCTTCTCCGTTCCAACTACCCTTTTTTAAGGAACTACCCTTCACCTTCACCATCCGCCGAAAAGCTGGCAAGTCAGTCAGCAACACGGAAGTCCTTGACTTCAGGAAAGCCGACTTTGACAAGCTCAGGAGGCTTGTCAGTGAGGCCTTAAGGGACCATGACCCCAGGGAGAGGGGAGTTCAAGAAGAGTGGTTGTTCCTCAAGGGAGCGATCCTCAATGCACAAGCTCAGTCTATTCCATCTCAGAGGAAAGGCAGCAAGAGGGCACAGCAGCCCCCCTGGCTCTCCAGGGACCTAGCAGACCTCCTGAGGCTAAAAAGAAAGGCCTACAAAGGATGGAGGATGGGAGTCACCTCCAAGGAGGATTATTCTGCACTGGTCCGGTCGTGCAGGGAGCATACCAGGAAAGCCAAGGCTGCAACTGAACTCCAACTAGCTTCGAGCATCAAGGACAATAAAAAGTCCTTTTTCAGATATGTGGGGAGCCGGAGGAAAAGCAGGGGCAACAATGGACCCCTGCTGAACCAGATGGGGCAACTGACAACTGACGCCCAGGAAAAAGCCAACCTATTAAATGGGTACTTTGTGTCGGTCTTTCATCAGTCCCATGGGACGCCCATGCCCACTATGGGACAAGGAAGTCTGGGTGAGGGTGATCCCCTGCCCTCCATTAATGCTGACCTTGTGAAGGAACATCTTGAGAAGCTGGATACCTTCAAGTCAACCGGCCCTGACAATCTACACCCCAGAGACACTCAAGGAGCTGGACAGCATCATAGCCCAGCCTCTAGCGCGGATCTTTGAAAACTCTTGGCGCTCTGGTGTAGTGCCCGAAGACTGGAAGAAGGCCAATGTGGTGCCTATCTTCAAGAAAGGGAGGAAAGTGGATCCGGCTAACTATAGGCCCATCAGCCTGACTTCTATCCTGGGGAAGATCTTAGAAAAGTTTATTAAAGAGGCCATCCTTAATGGACTGGCTGATGCCAACATCTTAAGGGATAGCCAGCATGGGTTTGTTGCGGGTAGGTCTTGCTTGACCAATCTCATTTCCTTCTATGACCAGGTGACCTATCACCTGGACAAGGGAGAAGAGATTGATGTCATATATCTTGACTTCAAAAAAGCCTTCAATCTGGTATCCCATGATCACTTCTTGGTGAAACTGGCCAATTGTCACCTTGGGTCCACCACGATCCACTGGCTGGAAAATTGGCTCTGTGGTCGGACCCAGAGGGTAGTAATTGATGGAAGTCACTCATCGTGGTGTCCTGTGACCAGTGGGGTCCCCCAAGGCTCTGTCCTTGGACCCATATTGCTCAACATCTTCATTAATGATGTGGACACTGGAGTCAGAAGCGGACTGGCCAAATTCACCGATGACACCAAACTTTGGGGCAAAGCATCCACACCAGAAGACAGGCGGGTGATCTAGGCTGACCTGGACAGGCTCAGCAAGTGGGCAGACAAGAATCTGATGGTGTTCAACGCCAATAAATGCAAGGTTCTCCACCTTGGGAAGAAAAACCTGCAGCATCCTTATAGGCTCAGCAGTGCTATGTTGGCTAGCACTATGGAAGAAAGAGACTTGGGGGTCATCATTGACCACAAGATGAACATGAGCCTGCAATGCGATGCTGCGGCTAGTAAAGTGACCAAAATGCTGGCTTGCATCCATAGATGCTTATCAAGCAAATCCCGGGACGTCATTCTCCCATTGTACTCGGCCTTGGTGAGGCTGCAGCTGGAGTACTGCGTCCAGTTTTGGGCTCCACAATTCAAAAAGGATGTGGAGAAGCTTGAGAGAGTCCAGAGAAGAGCCACACGCATGATCAGAGGTCAGGGAAGCAGACCCTACTATGACAGGCTGAGAGCCTGGAAAAGTGTAGGCTCAGGGGTGATCTGATGGCCACCTATAAGTTTATCAGGGGTGACCACCAGTATCTGGGGGAACATTTGTTCACCAGAATGCCTCAAGGGATGACGACTAGGTCGAACGGTCATAAACTACTACAAGACCGTTTCAGGCTGGACATAAGGAAGAATTTCTTTACTGTCCGAGCCCCCAAGGTCTGGAACAGCCTGCCACCGGAGGTGGTTCAAGCGCCTACATTGAACACCTTCAAGAGCAAACTGGATGCTTATCTTGCTGGGATCCTATGACCCCAGCTGACTTCCTGCCCTTTGGGCAGGGGGCTGGACTCGATGATCTTCCGAGGTCCCTTCCAGCCCTAATGTCTATGAAATCTATGAAATATAAAGCACCCTAGATTTCATCAGTTGCATTTAAAATTTTGTCAAGAGTAAAACATCTGAAATACCCTGACTCTGAGTACAGATATGTATTTGTGCCCGTAATTCAGGAAACAGGCTTCAAGGTAGGAATTTCTTGGTTCGATTTCATAGATCTCATTTAATTTATATGATGTAGAACTGATGTACAGATGTAGTTATTATCATAGGTACACCTGAGTGGTAATGTTTAATAGTCTCAATTTTATAATGTCTAGAAACGGTCCATGTGGCATGGCAGGAGGTATGATTGTGTGGGTCACGCATTAGATCCTGGCACGCCTTCATTTGCACATGTAGAGGGCCCTTTAAGTGCATAATCTGTTTAAACCTTTGTTACTGCTATACAGTTTTTTGTATCTTTAGGTGTCTCAAGTACCTTCACAAACCTTGAGACATTCCCATTGAGAGCTGGTAGTCTTTGGATGTATAAATCCTCCTAGGCCTCTGAAAATCCTAGCCCTATTGATCACACTTGCTACTTTTTATCCCTTTTATTTGGTATTTATTCACCTAATGATGAAATTGTGAAGCACCTCCATAGAGTATATTAGGCCTGTTCCTCTTTTAATTTGGGATCCCTTTACACTGCTGTGGATGTGTAAAATTCTAGTTAAAATGTGAACTGAATTTAAAAATTACCTTATGGAAGGAAAAATGTCCTCTGCTTCTGATCATATCGTGGATCATCTTTCATTGGGGGCATGCCAACAGAGAACCACTGAAGTCCAGTCTCCTTAAAAATGTAGCATAAACCCTCAGTTACCACACGGTATTATATGAGGGTACTGTTATTTTATATGTTAAGTTACTCTTATACAATGTTGACCAGTTACTTTCCTGTCATTGCAGTGCTAGGGCATTGACCCTCATCTCTGCTTATTACGTATGGCAAGTTGTCAAGTGTTCTTAGTGTTTCCAGGTTTGTGCCTAGGTGTATGTGAGGGCTCGAAGTAGAGATCTGGGGGAAAATTTTAATAAGTGGTTGCCTGCAAATGCAGGCAACTGGATTTGATAGTCCTCCCAGTCCTAGATTCCTAACTGCATAATTATTGATTTTTAATGGCAACCATTGCCTATCTGCACATCAGGTTTAATGAAGAAACAGTTGTGTGTCCTCTGGGGAAACCTCCCCCAAAAAACAACCCCCCTCCTCCCCCCAAACTGATATTCATAGACACCCACCCCTGCTTTGTTATAAATAAAACAATAGGAAAAGTGAAGCGGGTCTAAAATTTAGTGTACTATCAATTTTTGCCTAATCTGGCTCATGTTGTACACTGTGACAGTGCTAAAAACAAGAATATTCACTAAACTGATTTTAGTGAAGTGAAGGAATGTTACCTTGCCTAGCAAATTATTGCAATCTGTGAACTGTGTTTAGATTATTTTCTTTGTAGGATCTGAACTGCACCACTTGTGACTAAGGACCTGGTACTAGTAGTTGTCTCAAAAAAAACTCCCATATATATAATTAGGGGTGTGCGAAGTGGATCCTATTTGATTTGGATTTGGCCCAAATCAGAACAGTGATTCAATTCATTGATTCGATTCACTGTCCCTGATTTGATTTGGCTGATTCCGAATCTGAAAATTTGATGCTGATTCAGAGAATCAGAGATTCGGACATAGACACAGCTTTAAATGTTTTTTCTACATACCTCGAGGTACCAGCGCAGCTTGTGAACGCTGCGTTGCTGGGGCAGATGGAGCATCCTACAGGAGTGTGGAGGGGCTCCCCGCATGCTCGCTGGTGAGCCCAGAAGTGGACCAGAGTGCTTCCGGTCTTTGACACTGGGGACTCATTTATGACTAGGAAATGGGTCTTATATAAATATAAATTTATATAAAAAATATATATAAACTATATATATATATATATATATATGATTAATATTAAATAATACATTAATAATATAAATTATATCCAGAAGAATGATAAATGGTGACTGTTTTCATAGTGAAATCTCTTGTGGGGCCATTAGATTTGATGTAATCTCATTTATTTCTCATTAAATGGACAGTTACTAAGTCTAAAGAAGACATGTTAAGATGGATTGAAAAGTAACATTGTTATAGGAGCTGGTTAAAAACCAGTCTCAGTGCTATAACTGTGTTACATATTGTTTATATTACAGAATAGTAGTCTTACTGCAACCTGCTTCAAAACTAAAATAGAGACAGGCAATTCTTTGTCACACTGGTATACATTATTGTAATCAATCAACAGCCATTTTGTCTTCCTTCTATAATTATTTTAGTGTGGTAGCATTGATCTTTGATAGTAAGACAGCTAGTCTGTGTCAGCTATGTAAGAATTATGTTTAATGTCTAGGAATTGCTTATCTACTGTTGACCTCATTTACTGCTTGTGCCCCGGGGCACCTCTGCTTCATTATGTTACTTCCATAGGTAAAAGCAGAGGAGATGAGGGCTCTGGCAATGCCCTGTCACTAACAAAATGGAAACAGTTGTTTAATATATGATTGTTCATATATGTAGGTGATTGAGTTGGAAGAAATTTTTCAGTCAAAACTTTTTTTTTTTTTTTTACAAACAAAACTATGGATTTCAGCCAACTTAAATATTTTACAAATTTGTCATAAAGGGCAGAAAAACAAAATGTTTCTTTTTGACATTGTTATTTGAAATTTTAAAAGCAAAATAATTCATATATGTTTTCTCTATAAATTCACATCAGTTTAATTTCAAAAAGTTACAGACAAACTTGACAAGTAACTAAAAGTTTGTTCAATCAGAAATTCTTTTTTGATGCTTTGTTTTGCCAGAAAAATAGAAAAAACACTCAAAATAACTTTTCCTCCCACTTTTTTGGGTTCAGGCAATGAAATGAATAAAAACCCCAACAAACTGTTGCTTGCATAACTCTAGTAGAAGTATATTTTGTTGAGTGTCATTCATTCTGCCAGAACAAATCTTCATAGGACATGCCAGGACAAAACAGCTAAAAAGTACCAAAGGATCTGGACTTTAATTTGTACTAGTACCTGCCAGAAGGGAAGTGCTAAGGAGTGAATGTTTCCATAAATGATAAGTTTATAATAAAATGTTGCTAGCTGCAAACAATAAAGCCTTGGTAGGTCATCTGGATTCCAGCACATGACTATAGTCTCAGTGCCAAGACAAGTGTTTTTTAGTTCTCAGCATTGTGCTTGGACCACCCCTGACAAAATGAATATCTATTGTATCTTTTCACCAAGTATTTTATAATTTCAGTATTCAATACATAGCCAACAGCAATAGCATGGCCTGTTTTCAATTTACACTTCTCTCAAGAGCAGATGTCAGCTTCAATTATTGTTTTGCAAATTCATTTTTGTCAGTTAATGAAATCCACTGGAGAATAATATCACAAATATTTTTTTTTCCAGCTGTCTGAATAAAGCCTTATATAATATATTTCCTTTCACCCCGTGGGGAAACTTATTCCAAATATGCTTTAGACTTCACAGATCTTTCAAGTAGGACATCAGAGAGCTTTCTATGATATCAGATTATGGTGTCTTAATGCAGGAATTATGAAGTAATTAAGGATGTATTAGGAAAATAATCATTGCATTGTCATATAAATAATTTTTCAGTCAGCAGTAATGTAATGAAAGTGGAAATCCATGGAGCCCTGAAGGTGAAAGTAATTGCTGATCTTCAATAATTAAGGTTCTGTCCCTTTCTTGTATGTAATATCTTCTTGTTGTCATACACAACCTTTTTGTAATCATATAAACAATGTGCCCTTCTTCAGACACTGCTGTATTGCATCCTTCATATTGTCATGTTCTGAAATCTTATCTCAGATTTGAAAATAAGCTGCTACTGCTTCAGAAGTGACTTAATAAAGAATATTAGTTGAAGCTTACAATGTTCTTCTCACCAGTGGAGCTCAAAATACTTTACAAAAAAGCCTTTGATGCCATGCTTTTCTGAATCAGAAATGATTTATAACATTAGTTCATGGCTGATAGGCAGCAATGATCATCATACAGTTTAATGGGAGGATATCTTGAGGAGAAAAAAATTTTGTTTGCATGGCAGCTGTGATAAAAAGTGCACAGGCCACTGTTCCTCCTTTTAATATAGCAAATATCCAATAGCATAATGCTTTATGTGGAAACATTTGAGGAAGTATGGAACAGAATTTGACATCAAGATTTAAGCTGTTAATACAGGGCTGAGAAATGGAGTGATGACACCGCTTTTGAAGGAGAAATATTGGGTTTGCAGATGAATGATTGGAAACACCACAGCCAGGTCCTGATTGGAATGGGATTTTCTAGTTTTAGTACTAAGTACTTCTTCTGGTCTGTCGAGATATGCTGTTGTAATGGAAAGCAGAATTTGGTCTGGTGTATTTGAAATGTGTTCTGTTTTTAAATATTGGAATGACCCTGATGGCTTTTGAATTTATCATTTAATGATGAAGAATGCTGTCCTCAACCCTTAGCTGCATTCTAGCGGTGCTTAGTGCACTGGAGGAAGTTGGTTTTATGCTCCCCTTTTGTCCCTTTTCCTGGTGGGCAAGGGAATTATTGGAGAAAATTATTGGGTTTGAAGAAAACAGAAGATCATGTAAAATATGTATACATGTATGTGTGCATACCTCTCTTTGCTCATTAGTGCACCCCGCAGGAAGTGTACAAAACAGGGTGTTTAACCATATAAAGCCTATTTAGATATGCAAGTGTCTTATCTGAATGTACAATCAAGGTAGCCACATGCACAGATATAAGTAAAACTATATCTAACTTGCACATATACCTTCTAGGAAATGATACAGGGATACAAAATTGTTACTGGCCTATTTCTGATGCAGGGCTATGACCATATGGAGAAGACTGGTATCACCTCCCAGTAGTCCTGGTTTTGGTATCACCCTCATTTTACATCAGTCTGCCAAATAATTGTATCTGGATTGCAGCTACCCCTGCAGTGCTCCAGATGGGGCCAAGCCCCTCCCACTCCTGCCTGGGACAGCCGGTGCCCCACACCCATGAATGGCACTGCCCCAGCCAGTGCACATAGCTTCACAGTGGGCTGCTCCTGCTGCAGCCACCCAGGTACTGCTCGGCTCCCCGCCACCTCCAGCTGCTCCTTCTCCTCCTCCTCCTTCTGCTGTGCTCTAGCCTCAGCATGCAGGGACCCAGCTCTAGCTCCAGGTACCAGCTGCCTTCCACCCACTCGGCCATGTGGAGCAATGAGCAGCCACCTCCAGGCTGAGTGGGTGGAAGACAGCCCTGCCAGGAAGATGTGCATGCTGGCTGGGGCTGGGGCTGGGGCTGAGGCAGTAGTGTTGGCAGGTATGAGGCAGGTGTGGGTGGGAGTGTGGTGTGGGATGCCCTGGGCAAGAGCAGGCAGGACTCAGCCCCATGCAGAGTGCCACAGGGGCAGCCATGGACTGGATTGGGGGGGGGATGGATCACACCTGTACCTACACCTGCACTGCACTGTCCAGGCAAGCCCTGCTGCACGTGCCCCCTGCTCCATTCCCCCTCTCCTCCCACGTACTGTTGGCTCCCAGGACTTAGCACACAGGGGCCCCCTCCCCCCCCCCCCAAATAGAAGAGTAAGACTATTTTGAGCCGTTATATAATCAGTTCCATATCCCCTACTAAAAAAAACATAAATCAGGACAAAAATTATTTTTGAAATAAATTAAAATATGGTATAGTTTATATTTGATTTTTAATATGGGATTTTTTGTATCTATAATTTGTTAAAAATATATCTTCTGAATGATTTTATGTGTGCGGCCCTCAACGGCTAACCAAAACTCATTAAGTGGCCCTCCAGCCAAAATAATTGCCCACCTCTGGTGTAAATCCTTTGATGTCAAGAGGTATGTTTGATTTAATCGGGTATAAATGAAGTCTGACAGTAAAGTCTATCTGAAATTCTCCCGCATAAATTCCCTCCCTCCTTTGCCTCCCCCAGAAATATGTTATGTGGCAAATGACTTTTCCTAAACTCTGAAATACAAATTGCAGCTAAATGGTTTCTCCTGTGAACAGAGAGGTTAAGATTTTTGACACTTGCTCTTTAGTTGTCTACCTTTGAACATTTTCCCTAATCCCACTGGTATTTTTATACAGATTAGTTTTCTTGGATGTTAATTTGCATGCTCTATCATCCTAAACAGAAAAGATATAGTTCATAGGTCACATTTATTAGCACAAAAGTGGCTCTTGAGATGCTTGTTTATTTTTATCATCTTTAAATAGACAGGAAGGCTGACAAATCTAAACATATAGCTTTAGAAGAAAACAGCAAAGGGAATGCTGCAGTAGAAATGACTTTAAAATATTTTCTTATGAATTATTTTAACCTCTGCAATGTTTCTGCTTCAGTTGCGTGAAGGCAGGGCTGTCTAGCTGGCAGCCCATGGGCTGCATGCAGTTCTTAAGGGGTTAACATGTGGTCCCCTGGCCCCCACCTGGCAGCCACTACCCCCATGGCTGTGACAGTTTGGTGGCCAGAGCATCCAGGCTCCTCCTCCAGCCTCTGTTTCCTACCTCTGCTCATGGAGTCAGAGGTGGGGATGGGGTTGGGAGGTGGAAGGGTGCTGTACATGCAGCAGGGAGAAATCCGGGCTGTACATGCAGCAAGGGAGAGTGGGAATGCCTAGTCTGTGTGCATGGCAGGGAAAAGCCGGGCCACCTAGGCTGTGGGTGCAGTGGGGGAGAGTAGGAATGTCTTGCACACATAGGAGAGGAAAACTGAGCTGCGTGGGCTGTGAACACAGCAAAGGAGACCCTGGGGGTCTGAGACTCGTGGTGTGTGGTGCTATGGTCTGTAGCCTGCGTGGCATGCAGCACCCCCCCCCTCCCCCAACTGTCCAGAAGTTGGATACCCCTGTGTTGAGGTATTTACTTTATTTGCAAAAGGAGGATTTTATTTAACTCTTCTTAATGAGCTAAACTCCAGGTTGGCCTCAGCTAAAGACTGGCTCACTTGCAAGATTTTAATTTGTCTCCTAACCAGCACTAGAGACAGGGAGAAGCAAGGATTTCCAGCAGGTGCAGGGAAGGCAGGTCTGCGGAGATTCAAGATTGCCTCCATGCCTACCTAAGGTGCATCTCATCCTTCTTTACTACCAGTTCCTAACATTGCTCTTGTATTTTGAGTCAGCAGGAGAACATAGCATATTGTTGAACAGCAGATCAGAAGAGGGATGAAACACTTGCAAAGACAGTGGTAGGAGGAACTTGTATTTAGTTCTGGTTGGGTGAGAATAGCAGAATAGTAATCTGTCCATCAGTCAAGAAACCTATAAACGTGCTGTGGGCTGCTTCATCTAGAATGCTTTTTGATATGTTTTCCCTGCAACCTTTTATATGCTAATAGAAAGATTTTGTGTTACCAATTATGCACAGTTTTACACACACAAGAAAATAAGAAATAGCAAACTAAACATTTTTTTCTTCATTTTCTCTGCCATCGCTGTTTTCCAAGAACACCAGAGCCTATTAAAAAGGAGTTTCAGGGTGCTCCAGTACTTTTGTAACCTTATTGTCCCATTGCTACTATGTCAGAGGACTGGGGAGATGATCCTAACCCAAACCCAAACCCTATGAATAAGTATGGAGCAGTGCTTGCTATCATATGCAGGGTCTTCATAAAGTCCTTGTGCACTTTTAAACTTTAATAACTTAGGTTGTAGGTATGATAGAAACAATCTATAAACGGCATTTAAAAGTAAATTTATTAAAGTTTTAGGACAACTATAGTACACAATGCTAGTCTTAAACATAACCACCATCCATCATGATATAGTGCTCAGTGTGATCTTCCAATTCCTTGAAAACGTTTCTCAGTTGATCTTGAGTTACTGCACTAATTGCATTGGTGATCCTAGCCGTAAGCTCCACCAAAGAACATGGTTTTGACAAGTAAACTACACTTTTAACATGTCCCCATAAAAAGAAGTCCAATGGCGACAGGTCAGGTGAACGAGGCGGCCAAGGAATTAGTCCACCTGTGCCTATCCACTTTTCTGGAAAAACGTCATTTAGGAACTGTCGTACATTCAGAGTATAGTGGCATGGAGCTCCATCTTATTTAAGAATAAATTCATTATTACTTATGAAGTCTAGCATTGTGTACTCTAGTTGTCCTAAAACTTTAATAAATTTGCTTTTAAATGCCATTCACAGATTGTTTCTATCATACCTACAACCTAAGTTATTAAAGTTTAAAAGTGCACAAGGACTTTATGAAGACCCTGTATTAAGCTATAGTGTTGTGCTTTCTCCCCCCCCATTGTCATGCTAGTAGTTATAGACATTGTTGGATTGTTCCTGTTCCTTCAGACTGGGATTATCAGCACCAGCATGATGCTAGAAGTGTGACTTAGTACAGGTTTCCCTCGCTTTGTACGTGTGTTCCTGGAAAATAGTGCACAACTTGAATTCGCATAAAGGGAACCACTTTACAATGTAACAAAAAAGGGATTTATTCCAAGACGTCAACTGTACTGACCCCCAGACCCATTTCTACCACTTTTACAAGACAATTTTGGTATTCACCAACAGCAGACAGTACTCGTAAGCACAGGACACTACCATAATGGGGATGGCAGCTACAGAAACACGTGTCGCAGACAACAAGCAAGGAGCACAGATCTACACGGGAGACTATATTTTGGTGTGCACCACTCCCACAATCCACTGTACAAAGCAGCTGACTGTGGGCTTCGACCATACTTATTGCATAAGAGTGAATTTACCTCACGTATAACGAATTCTTGGTATAAAAAGGGTCATCGCATAAGAGCAAATTCCCACATACAGAACCCATATAAAGCAAGGAAAACCTGCACTTTATCTTTTCACCAACAGAACTGGGGAGTTGATGCCCACTTCAGATTTCTTTGGATTCTTTTTCCTGATCAGGTAAAGAAAAGTAGGTTTAAACTTTATGCTGCCTGCATAAGGCTTGAGTTTACTTAAGTGACTTACTATGCCTTTAAATACTGCATGGTGCTATTCCATTTCCTTCCTCACTGAGACAAGGGACTTGGAAATGTATACTAAGCATCATCATAGTAATAGACCAGTCACTACCAGTTATCAAAGGTGTAGGTGAGAGCATTATGACACCCTGAGAATGCTGAGGTCTGTATCTCTCAGCCAACATCCAAGTGTGTGAGACAGGATGCAGCAGACTTGCAAAGACACCCCACCCCTTCAAAATGATGCTCAAATCTTAAAATACTTCAGGATTCTTTTTGTTAGGCCATGTGACTCTTTCCATCACTTCAGCTCATTATTTATTTTGGATGTAAAGAACTTTCAACAATAAAAATGATGGAGTACCAAATGTATGTAGAATAAGGGTAGCTGTGAAGGCATAAGAATGAAATCCAGAAAAAATGAGGGACACTTTTAGTCCATGCTGAAAACACCAGTCTAGTGGTCCCAGGAAAATAGATGCTTCTAATTCATTTTAGCATATGGCAAACGTGTTAAATGAAACTCTTAAGCTATTTTGAGAAACTATCTTCAAGAATGGCTGTATGCCAGGATGAAATCCCAGGGGAAATCCTGTACTATCTATTTGATATTGAAGTACTGGCAAAAGTACAAAAATGCTGAGAGGAGAGACTGTCTGTTGCCACTGCTGCTATCAGAAATCAGTTAAGGTTATGTATGCAAATTGCTGGAATTTGTGCAAGGGACAACTCTGGTCTAAAAAAAACACTCAAGAGAAAGGAAATGACACAGATAAGGTTTCATGTGCAGCCATAATACTCTCCCTTTGTGCGTGGATATTATGATATAGTGTTGGACAATCCCATATTTTGACCAACTAATACACTGTGGTACATTTATTAACCTAAAGAGGACCTGAGTGAATGAGAGGGGCTGTTTTCAGAGCCCCCTATAAGGTCTTTACTACTCGCTTCAAATTCTTAAAATGGACAGCACACAATAGTTTAAATATACTCATAATATTTTGTAAGGGTAAAGTGCAAACATTTATAGCACACTGCAACTCAGTGCTGGTCAGGTCCCAATCCTGCAATAAATACATGCTATGTGGATGGCCCTACATGGAGCTCAAGTGAAAGATATGGAGGAGAGTTTGTTTGTTTCCTAAATGGTGTGACCTCCCTCTGGTTATGTTTAAGAAGGAGAAGTTTGGTTCAAGTGATGTAATGAACAGAATCTTTTTTGCAAGCACCTGTACTTCAGGAACATGTGGTTTTTAACAGAGTAAAAGGAAAAGTTTCTCCCTGATCCTTTTATGAACATACTGGCTGCACACTGTTTGTGGGTTGTCACAAGAGTTTCAAACCTTCTGGTGTGTTAAAATTCAGTTCTCAGTCTTGCAGTTTTCAACCAGACCCTCCCTGTAAATCAGTGTTCAGTGACTATGAGTGTTTTTCATCATCAAAGTACAGATGTGTCATCTGATAAAGAAGAATAATGTCTGTTCAGTTCTTACTACATCTTGTACAAAAGTTTCCTTATCTTTTGATAAGAGTTTAAGGGATGATTTATGAAATGTGATTTTTCTCACCATATGCCACTGACATCTGGCTTGATATAATTCTGTAAAATCCAGAAGCAGTAAGTATGCATGTGTAAACTGGATTTACTGTAAAAGAAGTCATAAAATTGGACATTGGGCTGGAATTCTGGCTCCCACGAAGACAACAACCAAACTTCCACTGAGTTCAGCAGGGCCAGAATTTTAACCTAGGACTATCTCTTTTATATTCAGTTTAATCATAGGAAAGTTCTATAGGGAGTTTTGATCCTTAGACTGGCACACATATTGGATGCAAAAAGATGCAGTCTTTGATGTCCGGTGTCAGTTGCTACATTTTAATATGGAATATGGATTCATTTGAATATGACATATATGTAATATTTGTTCACAGATCAGCAATTCAGAAGTTGGGATCGGAAGTATTTGAAAGGGTTTACAGCTATCTCAAGCAAGCAAGACAGCAGAATACAAGTGAGGATGAGGTCAAAGAATACCTAGAAAAAGTGGTTTCTAGAGCAAGTGATTGTTTTGAAGTGGATCAACTTCTTTACTTTGAGGAACAGCTGTTTGCTTCAGCAGGAGATGCTCAAATATAAAAGGTACAGCAAGACTGGACAAAGCTGGAGTTTGGTGAAATTGCTGTCAACAAATAAGTACTGATTACTGGAGTACATGATGGGGCATAGCACTATGACATTGAAGAAATGATTCATATATATATCAGAATCTTCCCACTTGTATTGTTCCATAAGGATATGCATTCTTTTAGGCCCCAATTCTACTTCTAGAGCCTGATCCTATATTCTCCAAAGTCAAAAAACCTCACATTGATATTAGTGGGCTGAAATTAGGGTCCCAGTGAGGTCAACAGGAGTTCTGCTATTGATTTCTGAAGTAGTAGGCCCATCAGTCCTATTGGAGCATGACACTCCACAACATACCTGTGGGTTTTACTGCATTTGGGCTTAGAGAACAGTGTGTGAATACACACATTCATATGCATGCGTCTGTGTGTGAATGTGTAATTACTAATCAAGAGCTGCTTACTACTCATTGTTCTGATAAAGGCCCATATTTCACCTTCATCTTCTCAGTTAAAATCTGAGTGGATGCATCTACACATACGCTTTACTGCTGAGTTGACTAATTAGCTCTGCAGTAAAGCTTCACTGTCCACATGTGTGCCGATATTAGGGCACAGTAAATTAATTAACTCCGCAGCCATGACTGTACATTCCTGATGGCACATGGGTTGTTCCTGACCCTACTGCACAGTAGCTCTTACCTACTTAGCAGTAACTTCAGCATCACGGCGTCTTGATTCATGCCCACCAATGCTATAGCAACACAGCGTAGATCATGTAGATGCACCCCCACCTTGAACCAAATTAATTTCAGACTTCTTGCTGTCATCACATTTTTTCCATTATGTGATCTTGCAGTGTTCAGTGCAGCACTTGTGAAGTGCTCAGGTATGGATTGGGCATCTCTGACACCACAAATTATTTCTGTCTGATCTTGGGCCATTTATTCATAGGTGGGCAGATCAGCCATTTAATCTCTTGATGCCTCAGTTTTCCTATCTGTAAGGCAGGGGTAATGCTGCCTTTGTGAAGAGCTTTAACATTTTCTAAAGCAAAGTGTTGTATAAGTATAATCTTCTTATTCAATTTTAGCATTACAACAGACTATAAAAATAGCAAATTTGCACAAATAGACAAGCCATAACATTATGATACCTCCAGCACCCAATAATAGGAGACACCAACACAATCTGACTACAGCATTCATTAGGAACACATGGCATCATAGGTTGGAGGCTGAACCCTACTTATCAACATTAACCAAGACAGAAAATATGTCCTGTTTCAAACTTGTGGTTTAGTTTGTGGAGTTTGAATTAAGGGCTGTTGGTTATGACCAGGAGTGCTTAATCTGCAGTCCACAGGCTAAATGCAGCCTGCAGAGCCATCACATCTGGCCTGCAGTGCTCCCCACAGCTCAGGAAATTTAGCAGTGGGTGAATGGTGGCTGCTAATACAACTACCCTCCCCTCTGCCAAATTCCCAAACCCAAAGCCCCACATGCCCAATTGAAGCCAGGCCACACCCCCTTCCCCCTGCAGGGCTGAGTTGGGGCTGAGCCATGCCCCTTTCCCCCACCACTAGGCTGGGCCCCTTTTCCCTGCAGGGCCAGGCTGGGGCCAGATCATAATCCCCACCCCCCTGGCTGGGCCATGCCCTCTTTCCCCCCATGCTGCTGGGCTGGGGCTAGACCATGCCTCCTTTTCTCCCATGGGGCTAGGCCATGCCCCCTTCCCCCTACAGTGCTAGGTCAAGCCCCTTCCCCCCCCCCCCCCCCCCCGGCCATGTCAGCCTTGGGTGCTGGATCAAAACCACCATCCTGCCCATGGTTACACCAGGCACTGCCCATCTGGCCTGCCAGGGAAAAGTTTTAACACCACTAGTCAAAACTAAAGCCTTTTCACATGATTTATCCAAGGTATTTTGGTCCCCTACACTGCTAGGCCTGGGCATCTGCTCCTTTGCTATACTGAACCCCTTTAAAAGTTGATGTGCCCAAAGCACAGGCAGCATTTTTTCCAAGAATTCGGAAATGCCTGGGGACTGTAGGAGCTAGTTAGTCAACAAAGCAACCAGTAATTTATTTATGGTCAGAACAAAAACCAAGGGATACAAACTTATTGCTGTGCTCCTCTCTCACTAGCTGTGATACAAAATAAATTATCACAAAGACCTGGAAAACAGTCATTTTAAGTAATAGATCACTTTTTACAAATATAAAGTAACAGAGCCATCAGCTCTTAAGAAATCAGGTTTTCTCAGTAGCAATCAAAAAGGGGAATTGCACGTGGGTGGGCCAGGCTCTCTGGAGCAGTCAGGCACTTGGAATATCATTAAGAGTGCAACCTTTGAAGTTTGGAATTGTGTTTTGGCCATACAGGCCATCCTTAGGGAAAAGCTCACTCTCTGATGTACAGAATTTTTGCTTGATGCACATTAAAAAGAGATAATAATGGCCTTCAAAGTCACTTCGATCATTTTCTTCTGTGTGGGGATATGTCCTCTGAGACACTGTCTGAGCCCTGAGGAGCTCTTCATCTCCTCCTACATGACACCAAATTCCTACCCTTGCAGGCTCCTCACTGACATCATCTTTTCTCCTCTTGAATGGGGAGGGCCTGGGGACTCCCTTTTAAAATCATGTTTCCTGCAGCAAGGATAGGACTGATAAAGGATATAGGCAGCTCTTCCTTGTTGGCCTTCATATACTGCTATCTCCTCACTCAAAACACATACAAGAAACTTAATGGGATAATACTAAGTTCACAGGCCAAAAGAGTAGATAGAAAACTCATGAACACAAATAGTTCTATGGGATCAGTGACTAGGAGTTGGCTTTTGATTGTGCATTCCTGTGTTCATTTAATTTTTGCTACACTCAGGCTTAAGATTCCTAATAAAATATTTTCTTTACCCAAAGCTACAAGGGACATATTTTTCAGAGGAATCCATCCACTTGCTTTATGGGGTGGGGAGAGAGCAAGAAAATAACAAATGAAAGCTGACATCTTCCAAAATGCAGTTTAGCAGCAGACTGGGTAAAAGGGAGACTGCCTATGAAACAGATGGCTAGAGAATGCAGATTTGTTTGCCTCTGCCTACCACACAGGGATTTTAAACAGACACAGAGGATGGGAAATCTCCCTCGGGGCCAATATAAGTTCTTCAGAATTTTAACTGATTTGTCTTTAATTTTCTTCTTAACTTATTGAACGCAAAGTGGTTGTATTGTCATCCAGACAGCTGTTATCTTTACTGCACATCATTATTCAAACCCATCAGCTTAACTTGCTTAATTTATAACACCTTCCAGACAGAGAGAGCTCTCAAACCTTCACTAAGCCCTGGAAGAATCCCACTAAACCTCTGTTCACCAATATTCATGGTTTTGTCTCCAGGAGGTCCATACCATTTTCTTTGGTTCTCAGGCTAAGCACACAAGATATCCTAGTGTCCTCATAGGTAGGCATTTGTAATGCCCTCTCCCCTCTGCCAGCTCCCCTCCTTCCAAAAATGTTTTTCCTTGGCTACTAAAGGATCCAGGAATGGTGCAAGTGGGATATGTACCCCTCCGCACTTTGGCTGCGTTGCGCTAACACCATAAGCTCTGAGTTCACTGCCTGCTCAGCACAGCCCTCTGCTGAAGCTCCATGTTGTCAGTGAGCTCTGAGCTCACCAGCTGATCAGGGCAGGGTCTGGCAGGAGCCCCTGCTTTTGTGTGGCTCCAGAGCCTAGGGGGTAAATGTTTCTACTGTTTGCCCACCACTAGGGGACAAGTGGTGGTGGCCAGCACTCACCCTCTGGGTTCCAGACTCTCCCAAAAGCCACTCTCAGCAGGAATGTAGTCAGTTGGGAGAGTTGGTCCCAGAGCACAGGTGCCTTCTTTTCTCATCCTCTCATTTTGGACCAGAGGGTATATTTGAGATGGAAGATCTAGTTAAAACCATGAAATCTCTGGTTACTTTTACTAGTGATGCTTGAATTTAAAAAAAATGGACTCCATCTATAGATTTGTATCATGAATTACTTACAATGGCTAACAAAGGTACTGCACCTGTTAGATCTGCAACTGTATCATAAAGACTTTCAAAGTTAAAAGCACAATTTGAAATGCATCTGGCAAGAGACATAACAGCAATAAAAGACATTCTACAAGTATGTCAAGAGTAAGAGGTCCCTAACTGAATGTGAAAGGCAATCTAGTTATGGATGATTCAGAGAAGGCTGAAGTATTTGATACCTTTTTTACTTCAGTCTTCAAAAACAGGGGCAGCTACCAAATGATGAGTGCAGAAATCTGCAAAGATAGGGAAGGAGCCAAACAGCCTAGAGTAATGGCAGAACAGGTTAAGGATTATTTAGAGAAGCTAGATGCTTTCAAGTTGGTGGGGCTGGATGGGATGCATTGAAAGGTACTGAAAGAACTGGCTGAGTTAATTTTTCTCTTTGAGAACTCATAGAGGTTAGGTGAGGTCCTGGATGACTAAAAAAGGGCAATTCTGGCCCATCATTAAGAAAGAAGGAGGAGGACCCAGGGAACTATAGACCAGTCAGCCTAACCTCTATATCTGGAAAGAGCATGGAGCAGGTCCTCAAGTATTACATTGTGAAGCATGTAGAGAAGGTAAAGGAAATGATCAGGAAGAGCTAGCGTGGATTCATCAAGAGCAAGTTTGACCAACTTGATTTCCTTCTATGATACTACGATTCAATGTCACTAGAGGTTTTGTGGATGGATGGAAGAAGGGGGGAAAGGGAGGGCAGTAGATATTATACACCTAGACTTTAGCAAGGCTTTTCACACTGTCTCTCACAACAGTCTCATTAACAAGCTAAGGAAATACAGACTAGATGAAAGTACTGTAAGGTGGATACATAATTGGTTGGATCATTGTGCTCGATGATTAGTCATTAGTAGCTCAATGTCTAGGTGGGAGGAGGTATCACGCGGGGTTCCACAGGAGTCTGTCCTAGGTATGGTATGAGAACACGCTTAACGAATTTGCAGATGACACCAAGTTGTGTGGAGTTATAGATACTCTGGTGGGTAAGACTAAGAACCAAAATTACTTGAATAGACTGGAGAAATAATCTGTAATTAATCAGATGAAATTCAACAAGGACAAGTGCAAAATCCTGCACTTCAGATGGAATAATTGCATGCAAAAATAAGACTGGGGAACGAGTGCCTAGACTGTAGTGCTACAGAGAAGGACCTGGGAGTTACAGTAAATCATAAAATGAATATAAGCCAACAATGTGCACTTGTTGCAAAAAAAAGCCAACAGCATCCTGAGTTGTATTAACAGAAGTGTCACTGAAAAATCGAGGGAAGTGATTCTGCCATTCTATCCAGTATTGGTGAGGCCTCTGCTGTAGTACTGGATTCAGTGTGGGGCCCACATTTCAAGAAGGATACGGGTAGTTTGAGACAAGTCTGAGGCAGAGCAAAAAAAATAAAGAATCCTGAGTAGTAATACTTATCATAGAAAATTAGGGTTGAAAGGGAACTCAGGAAGTCATCTAGTCCAACCCCCTGTTCAAAACAGTACTATCCCCAACTATATCATTCCAGCCAGGGCTTTGTTGAGCTGGGCCTTAAAAACCTCAAGGGACAGAGATTCCACCATCTCTCTAGGTAACCTGTTCCAGTGTTTCACCACCCTCCTAATGAGAGTTTTTCCTAATATCCAACCTAAACCTCCCTTGCTGCACCTTGAGACCATTGCTCCTTGTTCTGTCATCTGTCACCACTGAAAACAGTCTAGCTTCAGCTTCTTTGGAGCCACGCTTCAGCTAGTTAAAGGCTGCTATCAAATCCCCGCCTCAGTCGTCTCTTCTGCAGACTAAATAAGCCCAGTTTGCTCAGCCTCTCCTCTGAAGTCATGTGCCCTACCTCCTGAACCATTTTCACTGCCCTCCACTAGTCTTTCTCCAACTTGTCCACATCCTTTCTATAATGGGGGCCCCAAATCTGGATACAGTACACCAAATGTGGCCTCACTAGTGGAGAATAGAGTGGAATAATTACTTCCCTCAATCTGCTGGCAACCCTCCTACTAAGGCAGCCCAATATGCTGTTACCCTTCTTGGAAACAACGGCACAATGCTGACTCATATCCAGTTTATTGTTCACTGTAACCCCCAGGTCCTTTTCTGCAGAGTTGCTGCTTACCTAGTCAGTCCCCAGGCTGTAGCAGTACATGGGCTTCTTCCATCCCACATGCAGGAGTTTGTACTTGTCCTTGTTGAACCTCAGGAGATTTCTTTTGGCCCAATCCTCCAATTTGTCTAGATCACTCTGAATACTAACCGTACCCTCCAGTGTATCTACTACACCACCCAGCTTGGTGTCATCTGTGAACTTGATGAGGGTAAAATCCACCCCATCTTCCAGATTGTTAATGAAGATATTGAACAAAACCAGCACTAGGAGTGGCCGCTGGGGCACTCCACTTGATACCAGTTGCCAACTAAACAATGAACCATTGATTTGGATGATGGGTTTGATGCAAGCCAGCGTTTTGGTCGCTTTACTAGCTGCAGCATCGCAGATGATGGGTTTGAGAACACGCTTAACGAATTTGCAGATGACACCAAGTTGTGTGGAGTTTTTTTCTCTATAAAGCATACCCAGTCTTATTTCTAGCACTATCCTAGCACTGATATTCATTAGAATGAAATAGAAATCTAACAAGGTGATAGAAAAAGTACTACAGTAATACTATTGCTGTTAACTACAGAATAAAACAGCTGTGGTAAATGAAAGAAGATATTACATGACTATAAATGTTCATAAAATGTTCCCTCCAACCCATGTATTTGTACATGGCTACAAAGTACATACTTCACTTTCACATCCATTGACTTTGCTGCTTTCTGTTTACACTCCTTCAATGCCACAAGCTGTATTTATTATGTGATGAAGTGATATAGAACACAAAGGAAATGATGTGAGTTAATTATTTAATGCCTTTGGGGCCTTGAATCAGCAAAAGAGCCTGGACTAGTACAGGAAAAAACATGAACATTTCGATAAGAAGAATAGCTGTCAGCATATCTTCAGCAGCTGGATCTGAAGGCAGACCAATTACAGTTGCAACAGCATACAAAAAGCCTGTCCTTTCTTGTAAGCAGTCGGACTGGTGGTTAAGCCTACAGAAGGAATCAGAGCCAACTCTCTATCAGATGAATTAATAGAATCCTGGGTCTGAATATCCCTTCCCCCCACTGCAGAGAGGAAGTTTAATTTTTGCAGGTACTCAATGTTTCTGGATGAAATTCACTGTGTAGAGAAGAAAATGCCCAACAGGACAAGTAAACTGTAGAGCAGTAAGAGTGTATAGGCTTGCAAACAGGGGTGTAGATAGTAGCCGTGTTGGTCTAAGGACATCGTTCTTTGGGTGAATCTGATATCTTTTATTAGACCAACTTAAATAGTTGGTCTAATAAAAGATATCAGATTCACCCAAAGAACCCTGTCTGCCTAGGCTTACAAACAGTTTGTATATGTTTTGATTGTAATTTGCATTCACTGTACAAATTTAAGAATACTTACACAAGTGCTGGGAGAAGTCTTTTCTAGTAAAACACTGCTCCATTATTTTTTAAGGAAGGCAGGAGAGAAGAGTACATCATAGTGCAAGACTTTCCTATTGGATGAAATGGCAACCTATAGTCAGTGGAGTGCCCCACAACATACATAGTCCCCAATTACTGACTTTGGCTAATGAAGATACTGCCGTTCAGGACAGTAAGCTTGCCACCTTTGAGCCACAGACCAAATGTTTGCTGAGGTAAATTAGAACAGCTGGCAGCTGCTTTAAATTGTGTCAACGACAAGTATAACTGTGTTTTGTCACATCTCAGCAAATGGGAAAATTGAGACAGAGTAAATGATATACCAAAGGCCCCTGAGAGCTTCTATGTCAAGGTACTCCAACCACTAGATAATGCTCAGTAGCTGCCTACTAAATTACACTGGTAGGTGCATCAGTCCTTTTTCTGCATTGCTGCTTCCTCTTGCTTTGCAGAAATGAATTTGTATTTGTAAATAATTCATCAAATTATTTCTGCAAACATACCCGTGAGTTACCGGTCATTATTCTTGGGGCCTTCTACTGCTGACCTATTACATATGATATTGTATCTACTCTCTGACTTGAAAGAAACTTTTTAGAGGGGAAAATAATGAAAAACAAATAGCAGAGCACACATCTCAAGTAACTTGCTTCCCAGATCTATCTATCAAGTTAGGTTATTTAAAGTGCTTTTGGAATTCATAATTATTTTTACAAATTAATTGGTCGCTTTCCAAATATTCGTGCACAATCAATAACTAAGCTGCCATAAGTAAAATGATTTTTGTTAATCCCTAATCCAGTGCTAATCCTAAAGACAAAAGCTACAATAATGTTAAATAGAAAAAAAACAACCCTTGCTTCCTAAAGAAAAATAGCAAACTAGTATAGAAGGTTAATCACTTTTCTGTTAAGTAGTTGCCCTGTGCAATTGATCTACGTTTGTATTCATCTGCACATTTAGAATCTAAAGCTCATCTGGGTGAAAATCAGACTCGTTAGTATACGGAAAACCCTTGAAAGTTTGAACCTTTTGAGAAAGAAAATATTATGTGCTGACTGTTCAGCATATCCTGTAAAATCTTAAGGTAAGTATGCTGCTACTAACTACTGTTGTGAAAAGAAGAAACTAGGAAGCCATGAAAAGTTTGTCTGTAGCTATCATATATGAAACGCACATCTTCTGCCTCCAAGGAAAGCACCCTTTCTAGAAGACAAAGTTCTACCCCTCCAGTTATAGCTAGGCTGTGGTTATGTGCAAAATAATTCAAGAGTCATGGGGTTAGAGAGAGCATAAGAAACCTGCTCATGAGGTAATTGCCCTGAGAGAGTGAAATCCTGGGCTCTGATTGCTGCTCCCACCATTGTTTATGCATTTTATGCAATGGCTCTTTACTGCAAAATGTGTGGTTGCTGTGCTTCAGTTGAACTCATGCCTCTCATGATGTCAGACATATTCTGAGGACATCTACTGCATCAGGCCCCCTAAATGGACTTCTGCACAGGAACACCTAGTTTGTCACTCCTAAATGGCCTTAGTCAAGAGTCATGGAAATGTTCAGTCCTGTCAAGATGGTGGAACTTCTGAGCATGTTCAGTAGGAGAACCCAGAGTACCTAAGTAACTTAACTGCTTAGGTACCAAGTTTTCACCAGTAAGGTTAACTGTTGTGGATTACTCACCTGGACATACTTACCTAATGTGGCCTGTAGATACCTAACTTCTTTTCTATGTTTTTATTATTTGGCTCTTTAAAATCAGGCTATATATTCACAAGAATCTGTCAATCCTTGGAAGAGGCCACTATGCTAACGACCAGGGCCAGATTAACACATAGGCAAACTAGGCACATGCCTAGGGCCCTGAGCTGCAGGGCCCCAGTCCTTCCCTCCATGGCGGCAGCACAAATAGCCCCATCCACCTCCCTTCCCCTCCCCTAGGCCCTGAGCTGCGGGGACCCCAGTCCTTCTCTCCGGGGCGGCAGAACATCTGCCTCCCTTCCCTTCCCCTCCCCTCCCTTCCACTGGCCTTGCCACCATCACAGCTGCTCCCTAGCAGCATCTCTGAGCTGCACTCCCTGCCAGCAGCAGCACAGGGTGAGGTGGGGATGGTCTCAACCAGCCCAGGGCCCACAAGTTTGTTTGCTTAGGGCCCACTAAAGGGTAAATCCAGCCCTGCTAACAACAAAGCATATTAAGCCGGGGCGGAGCAGCTCCAGGCTGGCAGACTGACCTGTTACGCCTCAGCTCTGTGTTCTTGGGCAACCCTGACACAGGATGCAGTCTGTCTGACTCACAAAGGACTCCGCCCCCCCCCCCTCCTCTACCTAAACGAAACTGATTAGGATGCAGTGAGAGACGCACCTAAAACTCTCCAGATAAGGGTGATAAGAGTGAACAACTGCCCTCGGTCTCATCTGCATCTGAGATGGAACCAGATGACCATTCATATACATGAGAGATGGAAAACAGAAAGCCTGAAGCAGAGACTGCAGTGAATTCTGGGACCAGAGAAGCAGGAGAGCGCTGCATGATGGGGAATCTGTGCTTCCAATGTTAATTAACCCATGTTCACACACACCCAGCTCAGCATTTATCATCCCAGTTCTAATCTGGATTTGCTAAGGACTTCCCCCCCCAGACACACACACACAGCTCTAAGTTTAATAGGCATCTCGGGCCGTACATTCCCCGGTCCCACTATGGGAGGCCTATTTAAACTTGATTGACTAAAACTCGGTTGCCGGGTTAGGGAATGCTGAGGCAAGAGACCGAGTCAGAGGGGGTACGGGCAACATTTGAACAATGGTTAAGGGTTCATCACAGCATCCAGCCTGCTGGAGCCCTAATCCCAGGTGTTGTCGTATCTTTCCCGAAACGACTGGTGGGAGTCCTCTCCACAAAAGGTTATGAGCACCCCGATAATTGCTTTAAGTCTGTTAAAAGACTATAGTAAAATCTGGAAAAGTCATGCTAAGCTGAGGCTTGTGCACAACAAGTAAAAATCCCAAATCCTGATGCTGCAAGCTATCTATTGTTCCTGAAGAAACCATGAGATATCCCATCAGGATATCTGCCATCCATAGGAATCTCAAGCTGGCTCCCAAGTATTTGGGTTACTCCCTAATCTTAAGTGTTTCCTGATTATCAATCAGTTTCCTGAGATGGTCCAAACCAGATAACCCCTTGTCAATAGAAAAGACAATGATTTACACTGCTGAGGATGCTTCGAAGCAGCTGAACTGAGGGTATAAAAATCTGTAAGTGTGTGTGCTTAAAGAAAAAGAAAGAAAAAGAAGAAGCAGGAGGAAAGAGGGAGAAAAGGAAAGAAGAAGAAAACTCCTGTGCTGACACCATCCCCTGTCGTTCTTGGGACGCTGGAAGAACAGATCGTCTCTCTCTTCAAGGATTGTGCTATGGACTGTGCCTGTCAGCTTTGCAGCCTGGGTACCGTGGACTAGGTGAGACCCCAGTGTTCTCTCTCTTCTGTCTAGGCATAAACTTCTGAACCTGAACTGTATTAGTTAAGCTTGAGCTAAGTTTCCCCAAATACTTAGTGAAACCAGGGTAGTATTGTCATTGTTTGTGTTTGTTTTTCTTTTGCATGTCTATTACTACTAGTACCATTATATATTTCATATGCTTAGCAATAAATAACTTTTATGGTCAAACTGGTAGTAATTGGGTATATTTTTCCTTCTCTGCTTCTTTTTCCTCCCGTGTTCTGCAGCAACGCTTCTTTTACCTATGCTAAAGATCCCTGTGAAGCCTAAATTATTGTGGGGTCTGCTCATCAGGAGGCCAAAGATTGGGACGTGCTGAGTTTGAAACACATAAGGGGATCAGCTTGTACAGGCTGATTGACCCAGTTTGACTCAGACGTGCCCTTATGAACTGAATGCTGGCCCATGAGGGTGTCAGCTGGACACCCAGCCAGATTCAGAGGGATTCTGTTTACCTGTGTGCTTGTGTCTGACTGCATTTTATTGTTGCTCTTATGAACTGATTCTTGGCATATGAGGGTGTCAGCCTGTCCATGCTGATCAGCCCGGCCAGGTCAGGCGTGTCACGTTAATTTGTGTGTGTTTGTGTGTATGACTGATTTGGTGACTGGAGGAACCCAGTCCCATTGAGATTGAGTCCTGCAAGATAGCTCCACTGGGGGTGAGGGCTTGCAGAAGGGAGAGATACAGCTCCGTATAGTAACACAAGCAGCACACTGACAGAATCACCAAGACCCTAGAAACTATCCTTTAATAAATGAGCACACCCCAAAGTAATGGGCAAATTTGGTAACAGACCCCCTGGGCCTCCTGCCAGCCAGGACTGCTCCATCACAGCTGAATGTGCTACAGTCCTGGGCACACATGTAAACAGTGCCCCTGAGAGCAATAAACTCCAGCACAAACTGCACCAGAGTTTATTGCTATATGCTAATTGCACATGTAGATGCACTCAGGAATAGTCTCATTTTTCTTTCACACCCCCCCATCCTATTAGGGGTAATAGTCTCCCCCAGTTGCTCTTGTAATTATCCTATTACACAATCTCCTTTGTTTCTGGTTTGCCTAGATTGTAATGCAAGGATCAGTATTTCAGGGATGTGGTTAAGTTATACACATGGGTCTTCTCCCTCTGCGCTAGAAGTAAGCTCTAATGAGCAGTTTCTAAAGTAGATCATGAGTATTGTGCTGAGGACTGGGGTGAAGTCAAGTTAGCAACAGCTTGAATCAGCTTCACTTTTCACATCTGAGCTCCCTGATCCCCCAAAATAGAAAGCCAAGCAAAATCAAGGTATTTGGAGAAAGTTGTTAGTTACTGTCTCCCATGCCTAGAGGCAATCCTTGTTGTTTTGAAAGTTATTACTTTTTTCTCTCACTTCGTTACCCACATTTCCAGGGAGAAAACTTTATTTTATTGATGCTGTTATATGCCTTAAGCTCAATTGCATGCTGCAGTCATAATATTTCTGTCAGGACTTTTATCCCCTTTGGAAATGGAGTTTGCTTGTTTCAGTCTCGCCTCTGAGGTTCCTCTGCCACCCTATTTTTGGGTTGCCAAAAATAGGACATTAGACTGGGAAGCAGGAGGATGCATCAAGGATGTGTGTGGCCGTCTTGCTAGGCAGAGGCACCTCCTGTGCTCCTTTCTCCAATGTTCCAAAGTTTTCTTTTGCTTCCCCCTGACTCCTGAGCCTACCAGGCCAGTGGCAGGAGTCTGGGGTGCAAAAATACAGGGCTTAGGTGGGGGGGCCCAAGTTCAACCCAATTTTTATTAGTATGGACTGCTGTACCTAAATACAACTGGAAGTCCTATATATCCCCATCAGAAATACAGCTCTAAACCTTTCCAAATCTCTAACCGAACCCTAACTGTAATTCAGGCTATCCCAGTACTACCAGACATGAGACCCCAAGAAATAAGACTGTGGGAACTACTTTGGGAAGCCCCAGAACCCTGTCACTAAGCCAAGCTAGGCAATCCAAACTACCAAAACAGACCTTAGCAAGAGGAACTGTCCCACTCTCAAGCATGTCCACTCAACTGGGAACCCTCCCTGATCCAACCCTAGCTTGGAGGGCCTCAGGGTCCATCCCACCTTCCCATCAGTATGGACTTCCCTACCTACCTGTGTCATATTTATAACATCCAGGAGTCCTAGTAATCACAAGCAGAAAGACCCCTCTAAACCTTTCCAATTCTCTAACCCTAATCCTAGCTCAGGTTACTCAAGCAGCTATAGGAAGGATACCCTGAGGAGCATGACTACAGAAACACCCTTGAATGCCCCCCCCCACCACCACCACCCCAATGCTAAGCCCAGCTGGGAGAGCCCCAGCTGCCAAAAACACCAGAGCAAGAAAAACTGTCCCACTTCCAAGTGTGACCCCTCCGCTTAGATCCTACTCTGGGTGCGGGGGGCAGGGGCAAGGTCCATGTGACTTACTATTAGTATGGACTGCCATATGTACCTGGGTGTTCTAAATAGAGCTCTTGGAGTCCTAATAATCTCAAACAGAAAGCTCTAAATCTTTCCAATTCTCTAACTCAGGCTAGTCTAGGAGCTTGGGCAGGAGACCCCAAAAAGCCTGGCTAGAGGACCTGCCTTAGAAAGCTCCCATACTCCATCACAGAGCCCAGCTGGGATATCCCTAGCTGCTGAAAAAGCCCTGGAGGAAGGGCAACTTTACCACTCTGAAGCATGGAAGCGTGACCCCTCTTCTAGAAATGCTCTCAGATCTAATCCTGAGGGGGTGGGGAGGGGGAATGGGGGATGATCCACAAGGTCTATGACTTACACACATGGACTGCCATACCTGCTTAAATATAAATCCAGGAGTCCTACTAATCCCAAGCAGAAAGACTGTTCTAAACCTTTCCAATTCTCTAACCCTAACCATAGCTCATGCTACTTCAGGAGCCCCAGGTAGGAGATTCCCAAGAAGACTGACTACAGCAACTGCTGTTGAAAGCCCTGAAATCCCACCACTAAGCCCAGGCAGGAGATCTCTAGCTGCTAAAACACCTTGGAAGCAAGAGCAGATGTCCTACTCCCAAGCATGATCCCTTCCACTGGAAAGCTTCCCATCCTCAACTGGGGAGGGGGGTTCCCAGAGTCTGTCCCACTTACAATTAGTACTATTAGAGCCCTGACTACCTCTGTCCTACATATAATGGAGATTAAATTCACAGCACACTTTTTTGAGGATATTCACTGAGAGAGAGACCTAGCCTTCACAAAACTGGTATGTCTCTTGACTGTCTAATGACTAGTTAATTAGTGTATAAGCACTGCACCATTATTGAATTTTAATTGACTTTTTTGTGGCTTTGTGTTGTAAAAAAGGAAGAAAACATCACACATAATGAGCCTGCATGATTAAAAAATAATACCTAAGAGACACCCAGACATTTGCAGAAAGGACTACAGCCCTAATATAATATGAGCTAAAAAAAGCAAATCTTTTATAAGTATAATATCTCTTTGTATAATGGAAGTACATTTTTACAAATGCTGAACACTGAAATTATTTGCTGCCTTATCTTACAAGGTGAAGTGCACTGGCAAAAATGAAATGTCTCACTTTCTGGAATATAGTAGAATTTGTCTGCAGTTGCAGGAAGTATTAAGGCTATATTGAAGCTATATTGAATGAAATATCATCTGTAGCTAACTCCCAAAAAATCTAGCGCATGCCCCTGGACAGAACAGAGTTTCCAGATCACTGGCTCTACTTTTTTCATCCTTTCTAAATTGTATACATTATTTTTCTGTGGTTGGGAATGAAGCAGCATTGCCTTGAGCATATCATACAGGAAGATGAAAAAGGAAGAAGCAAAGTGATCCCATTCCTTACCTGCTTTGCAGGCAAACAGTGCTTCAGTTTGCTTCAATTACTACATATATTTCCCACTCCCAAAGATTTTGACATGTTTCCTGGTGATTCCTGCATGCAGATAACAAGAGATTTGGCCAGACAGGAACGATTATCTTGTGATCAGATCACACATATCTAACTCAAAAGATCTTATTCAAGTCATAACTCTGCTGTAGTTTTGTTTTGTGACTGAGCAGATCACTAAGGACATACTATAACTTGGGCATTACAGATGCCTAGTGGAGGCCACAGCCCAAGTGTGACAGTTTGGTTCCCAATAAAAAGCATGGGGAGAGTTAGGTGCTTAGGCGTGAAATCTGCAACAGCTATTGAGTTGAAAAAGGCCAATAAGATATGCCAAGAAGGATAGGACTTCAGATCCACCAAGCTGTGGGCTGATGTGGAGGTGGTGCATATGTCTTCATGATTCACAACCCTGAACCCTATTCTGGATTTAGGGCTGGCATAGGCACCTTTGTTTTACAAAATGCAGCGAGCATCAGTAATACTCCTCATGTTCCTTGGAACCTGTACCTGAAACTTTGACGTGTTTTATACAGACTATTCACTAGAGCAAGATCTGGGAACTCTGTATGTATGGATGTGCTCATATCCTCTCAGAGAAGGGACCTGGATGCAGCTTTTTCACATCCTCAGTGGTCTGACCCCTTGGTTATTGGGTAAAAGGCCATGGGGCACTACTTCTTCCTGTGCTTTGTGGCAGGGGCTAATCCTATAGCTGTGCTCTGAGAACAACTATCAGAATGGACTTTGTAAGGGAGACAGGTAGAGAGACATCTTATTTGTATAGGCTGGTAGCACTTACATGTGAAGTAGGCTAAACACTAGAGCTGTGCAAAGTGGGTAGTATTCAATTTGGATTCAGATTCGGCCCGATTCGAGGGACAGTGATTTGATTTGCTGATTCAGATCACTGTCCCGATTCAACTCAGCTGAATCTGAGGATTTGATTCTGATTCAGAGAATCAGTGATTCAGCCATAGACACAGCTTTATATGTTTTTTCTATGCACCTCAAGGTATCAAGCATGGCTTATGAATGCTGAGATGGTGGGGAGGATGGAGCATCCCATGGGAGCATAGGGGTTCCCCCCCATGTGCTCAGCAGCAGACCCGGAAGTAGACCAGAAGTATTTCTGGTCCATTTCTGGGTCCGGTCTCCCGGCTCAGCGATTGGCCACGGGGGGACCCCAGGTGCCACCCCAGACCCAGGAGGCACTAGTCGCTGAGCCAGGGGGTGGGGAGGTCCCCCACAGACTCCGCAGCAGACCCAGAAGTGGACCAGAACTACTTCTGGTCCACTTCCAGGTCCACCACCAAGCATGTGGGTGACCCCCCCTGCGCTCCCGTGGGACACTCCATCTGCCCCACCATCTCAGTGTTCACGAGCTGTGCCTGGTATCTCAAGGTATGTAAAAAAAACATATAAAGCTATGTCTATGGCCTAATCATCGAATCTCTCCAAATCAATTCAGAGGATTCCAATTCAATTTGGAAAGATTAATGGCTCTCCTGATTTGATTCAGATTTGGAGATTCAGGCACCGAATTGGGTCAAATGTCCTCCAAATTGAATCAGCGACTGAAGCTTCACACACCCCTACTAAATACTATCAAGACTGAGAAGTGGCATACTGAGAAGCAGTTTAGGCCCCAGGAGGTTTATTGGTGAAAACGTATGGATGTTTGGACTTTATTCCTCTGGGGTTAAGTGACAACTGAGTGTCTAATTTTGAGGATCTTAATTTTGGACATAGGTACTGAGGTGTCTAAATTTTACCTATGCCCTTCTGTCAGCCTAGTCCTAAGCATGTAACTAAGCAACTGTTAGGACTTGGGCAGTTCTGGGCATGCCCAAAAGCAGAAAGGTAAATGTCTACCAAACTGCTAGGGTGAAAAACAGGTGCATCTAGGATTAAGCAGCAGCTGAGTAGGGTTTTTGAGGATCTACATTTCATACTTAGGTGCCTACAGTGGCAATTAGACCCCTATGTCTCCAATCCTTAGTCTTGTTTTGCCTTAGCTGTCCATCTGTATATTGGGAATAAAACCGCTTTCTTATCTGTTCAGGGTATTGCAAGAATAAATGCATGAATGAGTGTGAGGTGCTTAGGTATGAAAGTAATGGAGGCCATAAAATGCCTGGCCACATATTCAAGACTGTGTATGTTGATTAGCATCCAGATAGGCCCATCACTCTCATTCTGGGATATTTCTGTATTTGAGTGTATTGGGGGTGTTTGCCTGCGGGTTTAGAGACTTTAACAACTTTTTTTTTTTCCTAGTTGGTAAAGTAGGGTCGGAAGGGACCTAAGCTGATCATCAAGTCCAACCCCCTGCCATGGCAGGAAAGAGTACTGGGGTCAAACGACCCCGGCAAGGTGTTCATCTAGCCTCCTCTTAAAGACCCCCAGGGTAGGAGCCAGCACCACTTCTCTTGGAAGTTGGTTCCAGATCCTAGTCGCCCTGACAGTGAAGTAGCACCTCCTGATGTCTAGTCTGAATCTACCCTCTGCCAGCTTGTGACTGTTATTTCTAGTCACTCCTGGTAGCGCTCGGAACAGGGACTCCCCTGATGCCTGCTTGCCCCCTCTGACTAGTTTGTAACAGGCCACTAGATCCCCCCTCAGCCTTCTCTTGTGGAGGCTGAACAGGTTCAGGTCCCTTAGCCTCGCCTCGTAGGGCCTGCCCTGCTGCCCCCTGATCATGCGGGTCACCCTCCTCTGAACCCTCTCCATGTTGTCCACATCCCTCCTGAAGTGCGGCACCCAGAACTGGATGCAGTACTCCAACTGCAGCCTGACCAGTGTCGCATAGAGAGGGAGGATCAGCTCCTTGAACCTGCTTGAGATGCATCTGTGGATGCATGACAAGGTACGGTTGGCCTTCCTGACCGCGTCCCCACACGGTCGGCCCATGTTCATTTAGGCATCAATAATGACTTCAAGATCCTTTTCTGCCTCTGCACTGATGAAAAGGGAGTTCCCCGGCCTGTAGGTATGCTGCTGGTTCTTCCTCCCCAGGTGCAGTACTTTGCACTTGTCAGTGCTGAAACCCATCCTGTTCTCATCCACCCACCCCTGTAACCTGTCTAGGTCTGATTGCAGCCTATTCCTACCTTCTAGTGTGCCCACTTCTCCCCACATCTTAGTGTCATCTGCGAATTTGAACAGGGTGCTTTTTACCCCCTCATCCAAATCGTTCATGAAGATGTTGAACAGTGCGGGGCCAAGGACCAAGCCCTGGGGGACCCCACTGCCCACATCCCTCCAGGTCGAATAAGACCCATCCACCACCACTCTCTGGGTGCGGCCCTCCAGCCAGTTTGTGACCCATTTGACTGTGGAGGTGTCGACACCACAGTCCCCTAGTTTTTTTTTTATGAGAATGGGGTGAGAGACAGTGTTGAAGGCCTTCCTAAAGTCCAGAAAGACTACGTCCACTCTACCCCTGCATCCAAGGATTTTGTGACCTGATCATAGAAGGCCACCAGGTTGGTTTGACAGGACCTGCCTCTAATGAACCCGTGTTGGTTGCCCCTAAGCATAATCTCCCCTACTGGCCCCTCGTGGACATGCACCAGGATAATTCTCTCAAAAAGCTTACCCAAGATCGAGGTAAAACTGACTGGCCTATAGTTTCCTGGGTCTTCCTTTCTCCCTTTTTTGAAAATGGGAACCACATTGGCCCTTTTCTAGTTCTCTAGCACCACACCAGAGCACCATGAGTGCTTGTAAAGCCATGCCAGGGGTCCCACAATGACCTCTGTTAATTCCCTCAGCACTCTGGGGTGGAGATCATCAGGACCAGCTGATTTAAATATGTCCAGTCCCTCCAGAAGTTCCTTGACTAGATCCTCACTGACCCTAGGCCTGGGTGCACTTCCCCTGGGACCTGCGGGGGTCCCAGTGTGGGGGGGTGACCCAGTCCCTGCTCAGAAAAATGGAGGCAAAGAAATTGTTAAATGGGTTAGCTTTGCTGTCTGGTGCGACAACCAGATTTCCTAGCGTGTCCTGCAGAGGCCCCACGTTACCCGGTACCTTCTTTTTACCCCCTATGTATTTAAAAAAAGACTTCTTGTTGTCCTCGATCCAGGTAGCTAGCCCCAGTTCCATCTCAGCTTTGGCCTTCCTGACCGCCCCCCTACAGCCATGAGCAACTGAGGTATAGTCCTCCCTGGTGATGGCCCCTCCCTTCCATTGGGTGTATGCCTCCCTTTTAGCTAGGAGACGTTCACAGATGCTTTTGGTGAGCCATGGAGGCTTTTGTGCCCTCTTGCCCCCTTTGATCCGTGTTGGGATTACCCCTTTGGGCTTGGAGGATCGTCTCCTTAAGGAATGACCACTCTTCTTGGACATCCTACTCCTTTCCCCTTCGGGACCTCAGTGCCTTCCCGACTCTTCTCCTTACCTCAAAGGAGAAAAATTTTCAATTTGAAAATAAAAAATCTAAATCCTAAGTACTTCAGAGACTAATTAGGGAAGGTACACCAGGAACCTGCACAGAAAAGCCTAATTAATCATCCTGCTTTGTAAAGGTAGGAAGCATTGTCATTAACATCTGCAACAGCCCACTCAAGGACCCAGTAATGAGTTATCATGGAAGTAAGGAGAGCCTTAAAGGCAGCTCAGTTTTTACATTTATCAGCTACAAATATTTTACTTTCTCTCTCCTTTTCTTAAGCCCAGCAAAAACATGAATAACCTTGAAAATGGCTGAATCAATCCATTAAACCTTAACCTAGGAACATAGAGGAGATGTCTCAGGGCAAAGTAGGTCAAACATTAAATCACTGCAAAGGAGACTGTCAAGATCTAGGAAAGGAGCCAACACAGAATCTGGATGTTTGAGGGTGAAAATAAGAAAGGCAGGATGAAAACCAAGCTTGTTTTTCACTTCTGTCTTCAATAACCTATTTGCTCCCCCAAAGGCATTGTCTGAGGTGCACTTGGGAGTATATTTAGCAATTTGCAGCAACAGTGTGGAGATCCAAAGGGTATATGGTATATGAAGAAAAGTTTTAGTGACAAGTTCACTTACAGACTGCAAGGTAAGCATTTTAGAAGTCTCCAGTGGAATAATTAGAGGCTTCCTCAGGAGCTTCAGGCTCCAGAAGAGAATTCCATTGAAACATTACAGTTGGGAAAGTTTTTTCCGGCTACTAAGACTAGCGCACTGGGCCTTATTTTCTCACTTAAAGCAGTGACAATTAGATGCAACTCTGCTTCAGGCAAAAGGCCAGATTCTGGTCCTCAGCCTAGAGATGGCAAAGTGTGGAATGGCCTCCATAAAAAATTATCCTGCTCAAATAGCCCATAGTCAAACAAGTGTAATGTTAGTAAGCCATTTTTACTCCCCAGCTGGCTCTTTCACTGAACACAGCTCAGCTGCAACCAAGTGTTCTCAAGAACATGTTAGCCATGGTTTTATCAAAAGCACAGCAAACTCCAAATGCACTATATGCAAAGCAGTGCCAGAGTTTGCAGTGCAAATTGAACCCACCTCTATATTAATTTTAAAAAGTCCATGTCGGCTGTCAGTTAAACTGATCATCCCTTGTATCTCTTCATCTCCCTGAAGTCATCACTTGTACAGGAAGATGATCAAGTTTAATGCAATCTATGCTCAGAAATCTGTTTTACTAAAATATCAGTAGGTTGATTTGCTACATCTAGAAACTTAGGTTTTCCGTGTTCTTTATGAAGAGATGATTTTGGCTTCATGAATAATTAATTGAGAAGCATAAAGCCACATACATTTTCTCATGTGGACTTTCATTTTGCCATATAAATGATACATGGTGGGCAGATTTAAGTAAATGTGCGTAACTGGAGCTTTCTATAAGTAGGGTTTAACGTCCTTTTTTTGCTTATTTTGAACCATGAAAACTTGAAAATGGCTGGAATATAATAAACTCTGCAAATGACATTTTGGGCCTATTGAAGTCAGCAGGAGTTTTGTTATTGATTTCTGAGGAGGTAAGGCTTGCGATCCCCTATATTCACAAGAGAGAAAAATCACACAAAATGTATAAAACCCATTCCTTATAGCAAACCTGTCTCTCCCTGTCCTTGTGTGTGTGTGCCTCTGCTTCCCCTGTTTCTGTGGAGAGGGAATCCATGAGGTATGGCTGCCTAGCAAGAGACATCTGTCCCCTGCTACCATCCAATAAAGGGAGGTGGTATCAAACGAGCTTTGAGAGAGAGTGCTCCTTATTTTGTATCATCAAGAGAACAAGTGAAAAATGTGCCTGATTTGGTTTTTACTTGTAGGTAAGTCAGACTTGCTCCCTTTGGCAATCAAGCTCCTTTCTTGTATTATATATCTGTTCATCTGGTACTAATCTGACTGCTCTTTTGGGCATAGCTTGCCTCTCAGGTACTTGAATCTTTCATTGGTGTCTCAGGGTGCCTCATCATATATATTTCTTATTCATTATGAATCCATAAGGAGAAATCCCTCCCTCTCTGTCTCACTCCAGCTATTGAAGTATTTGTTTGGTTTTATTGGGAAAGTTTAGGATACTTTTTCTCTTTTAGGGGTGTGCAAAATGGGCCGTATTTGATTCAGATTTGGATTCAGCCCAAATAGGGGACAGTGATTCAATTCATTGATTCAGATCACTGTCCCTGATTCGATTCGGCTGAATCTGAATCTGAAGATTTGATGCTCATTCAGAGAATCAGCAATTCGGACATAGACACAGCTTTAAATGTTTTTTCTACATACCTCAAGGTAGCAGGCGTGGCTCATGAACGCTGCAATGCTGGGGCAGATAGAGCATCCCACAGGAGCGTGGGGGGGGCCCTCCATGTGCTGGGCAATGAACTGGGCTCCCCAGTGTGCTCAGAAGCACTTCCGGGTCTCCTGGGGAGCATGCTGGAGTCCCCCCACATTCCCCCAGCTCAGCAATAGCTGTGGTGGGACCACAGGTGCTTCCCTAGACCCAGGAGGCACCAGTCGCTGAGCTGGGGGGAGGGGGAGGCTCCCCGCGTGCTCCCCAGCAGACCCAGAAGTGTTTCCGAGCACACTGGGGAGCCCTCCGCACTCCTATGGGATACTCCATCCATCCCACCATTGCAACATTCACGATCCACCTGGGACCTTGAGGTATGTAGAAAAAACATTTAAAGCTGTGCCTATGTCTGAATCACCGAATCTTTCCGAATCTCTCCGAATTGATTCAGAGGGTTCCAATTCAATTTGGAGAGATTAAAGCGTCTCCTGACTCAATTTGGATTTGGAGATTTGGCCACAGAATCAGGCCAAATCTCCACTGAATCGAATCAGTGACCAAAGCTTCACACAGCTCTAGTCTCTTTCTATGAACTGATATAGCTATTTCCATTCTGCCTTTGGTAGGTTCTTGAGATTCCTGGTAGGATAAGCCCATTGAGCCAGATCTTCAGAAAGTTGCATATCCAGTGACATGATCAACCTTGGTGATTTGACATGCAGTTGTACATACTATCTCTGTAGCTTGCCAGCTAAAATCACAATTACATGTCCAAATTGTCTGAGAATCTATAAAGTACAGAGTTTCTCATCTCAGTTTTATGGTCAAGTTTAAGGCATGGCTGACTCCAGAATGGAAATGTTAAGAGCCATTGCTATGCTTTCTACTTCTTTATTACTGACACTGCCTTTCAAATGATGTTAGAGCTATGGTATTATTGACACTTGTCCCCTCGTCTTGCTTTTCTGATATATTTCTTTCCTTTAATAAAGTTAGACGCTTTTCTGCACAGCTTAGATTCTCCAAGTGTTGCTTCTCTTTACATTTTTTTGGAAAAAAAACCCCTTTTGAAATAATTACAAATAAGAATTCTTTCAAAGGATGAAAGGCAGGAATCAGACAATACTTCACACACAAGATTCCATATGTAGCAAAACCATCAATCCTTTCTAAAGAAAGTCCACAAGAGAAAATAGAATAGAAACAGGTCAAAAAGACTCTAGTTTTTCATAGTTACCAAGTGAAAGGAAGAGCTCTTGGCACATAAAGAAATATGCAAGAAAGACAAAAGAAAAATACGAAGCATTATAAGATACTTCAGACAGCTGGGGATCAGTGATGCTTTTGTAATAACAGCATCTAAACCTAGTTCTTCTCCTTTCAATATGGGTTCTTTTTATTGTTGTTATTAAGCTGAGAAAAGAGAAAGGGCTCAACATTATTATAGCCAAAGAAGATATAAAACTTTTCATCTTTTATTAATCTAAAGTTTGGCAGGAAAAATATCACCGAAAAGCTAGAGATGTGAATTTTGAAGATAAGGTTAATTATCTACAAGACTTGTGAGCTGTTCTAAAAAAATAAAAAACAATTGAAATTTTTAACTTTACAAAACTGCAAGTTCCATCACTCACAACTCAATCTGTGTCATTTGATGTTGTGAAAGTGAAAAACAGAGGTATTACAAAGTTATAATCAAAGAGCTAGTTAGATACATCTTCTACAGCAATAGAGCTATGGAAACCCACATCCTGAAGCCTTGTTGATTTAATAACGTTTCCCATTAGTTGTAATGTGCACTCACATCTGCAAGTGAGGGGAAGAATTCTTTCAGTACAATCCCTGAGTAAGACATCCATAAACTCAAAGCAGGGCCACAGGCAGGAGGCAAGGCTTTCTAACATACTCATCTATAAAGATTCTGCAGTGCTATCGACTGTGGGACAGCCCATAGGTGCTAAAGGTGGCACTGTGAATTACATTTTTTTATAACAATGGCCTCATAATAAGAAAGCAAAATTACCTTAAAGTAGGATGTTCCAGTTTAGCTGGGACAGTCCCAAATTTCAAAGGCTGGTCCAGCTAGCTTTTGAGAATTATAATGGGCCTCCCAGAAATGCAGGGCCATAGGGTGTAGTCTGGCTGGGAGTCGGAGCAGCACAGAGCACCTTGCAGGAGGGCAGGCAGGCACTGCTGCCTGCCTGGCACACTGCCCTGCTCCCAGTGACTTTTGAGAATGCCGGTTGGGGGTTGGGGAGGGGGCCAGCGTCCTGGATATCCGCAGTGTTGTCCCAGATTTCTGAGATTTCCATACAGTCAGCCCACCTTAAGGCCATTGGGCCTTTCCAGCAAGCACAGCATACAATCTCAGGTATGAGCTCTGATAAATAATTACTGCAGCTGGCGTTCTAAGGCTAGCATTCTGCACATAAATATCCTTAATCCTACTGTGATCCCCAGGATTTCTTCTTGAGAACTATAATTTCTTGCACTAGATTTAGAGTTCATGAAACATCCACATTTCTATCCAGAACATTTCAGTTTGGTTTGTGATGTTTCTCTTGGTGAAGGGGATCTCCTGGCCCCCAGCTTCTAGACAAACCACTTCTGAAAGAGAGGGAGCTGAGGAGAATGGAGGAAGGAACAGCCCACAGGATTTCCCCCCAACTTTGTTTGAAGTTGTGATGAGATGTGGGGTAGGAAATATACCCAGGAGCTGTCCCTCTTCTCCTTTCTGTCCACATTTAGCTGGCACGATGACCATGTTGGGATGAAAAGGGCCACCTCAAAAAGCAACCTATTAGAAGGTAATAATAAAACTATTATATGCCTTAAATAAAGGTGTATTCTCTATGATGGGGCCTAGCTGAGAAGGCTTGGTGGAGGCAAAAGACAAAAGATATAAACAAAATATCTAGATTTCAATAAGTATGACAGACCTCCAGATCATGTAGGAGTACCTGAGGGTCTCTGACAGTAACAGGGAAATTAATCCCTCTTTTTTTTTTAATCCCTCTCCCATGAGGATGAGCAGGGACTGCTAGTAGCAGCTTCCAGTTGGCTTTATAGTAGCATTATTTCCCACTAGTCAGGCAGGCTTAGGGAGGTTGGGAGTTTTGGAGGGTAGAAGCAACTATGGCCAAAAACCACAGTAAAGAGGGGAGGAGGCACCTGGTGCTCCTTGACTTTCACTGCTGGGGGATGAACTGGATCTGATACCACATGGAAAGTGGCAGCAGGAGCTGAGCAAGAACAAAGCATTAGACTGATTGCTTCTTACTTCTGGATACCAGGATATGTGTGTGGTGGGAGTGCAGATAATCCTACTTCTGCTGATAGCTGTGTCCCTACATGTTCTTCTGATTCTAGCCATTGTTAGAGATGGGCTAGTGGACTGGAGAGTCTGATCTGTGGCAATTCCTATGTTTCCCATAACTGTTTCTTAAAAAAGAAAGGGGCAGGGGGTAAAAATCTCAGCACCATTGTTTTTCTTGTGTCAGGGTCCCAGGTTGCTGGGAAGGGGTCCCTGCCTCGTCCATGTCAATTGCATGGTTTGCAAGAGGCAAGTATTTCTTAGGATGATATCTTTTTATTGGACCACCTGTCTTGCTGGGGTAGAATGAGACAAGTTTTTGAATGCAAGACAGTTTTTGGGCCCCCTACTACAAAAAGGATGTAGACAAATTGGAGAGAGTCCAGTGGAGGGCAACAAAAATAGCTACTTGGGCTGGGACACATGACTTAATGAGGAGAGGCTGAGGGAGCTGGACTTATTTAGTCTGGAGAAGAAAAGACTCAGGGGGGGGATTTAACAGCAACCTTCACCACCTGACTGGAGGTTACAAAGATGGAACTAGACTGTTCTCAGTGGTGGCAGATGACAGAACAAGGAGCAATGGTTTTAAGTTGCAGCAAGGGAAGCTTAGGTTAGATATTAGGAAGAACTTTCTCATAAGGAAGGTAGCAAAGCACTGTGAGATCTTCATCCTTGGAGGTTTTTAAGACCCAGCTAGACCGATCTATTTGGGGCTGGTCTTGCTTTGAGCAGGGGGTTGGACAAGATGACCTCCTGAGGTCCCTTCCAACCCTAATTTTCTATGACTATGATTCTGCCGCAGGTCTTTGATAAAGACCTAAAAGAAGAATGCTTTGCATTTGAAAGCTTTTCTTACTCTATCCCAACTATTGTATACAGTTGGTTCAATAAAGGATATCACTGTAAGAAATCCTTGCCTCTTCCATAATTCCTGGAACATAATGGCTACAATATCATTCTAACACTACCAATAGCATAGTTTGTTATTTAAGTGTAGCTAAATGCATGCTAGTAAGAATAAAGAAAGAATCCCTTTTAGGGTAGAAGGTGTTTTTATAATCATAACCACTTTCTACAGGACTGTTTCCATTTATCTCCATTCCTAATGCCTCTTTAGGTGCAGAGGGATGTTGATGCTGAAGAATGGAAGCAATTAACTGATCCCACTACCCACATGCAAGTTACTAATTATAGACTAGGAGCAGAAGGAAGGAACCAGATGCATTATGAATCTATTTTTATTAATGAACACACAGAGAGATGTAGGGATTCCAATTATACTGCATATGTGTGGAACAGATTTGCTTATAGCTTAGACTTGTCTCAGGAATTGCTGCAGCCCTCCTGCAGAGTGCCCTGTTCTGAACAAGAACATAACTGGCTGGCTTGGTACTCACTAGATTTAGATAGCCTGGGCAGTGGGGCATAACCTGGGCTTTTGTTCAGTGAGCTCTGGATGTGGTCTTCAGAGGTTTATAATCCCCTTGTAGAAGTAGGGTAAGCAGAGGATAAGACAAGAATACATTTAAGTGAGACCTTCCCACTCCAAGGTACCTCTGTGGACTGACGACATGTGGCCTCTCCCTGCACAAAAGTTATAGGGTTTGCAAAGCATTGTCACTCCTAAGGTGACAGTGGATGCTGGAATGTTTTGGGGTTTTTTTCACTTATTCTTTGGTCCTCAGAGAAGATGTGTGTATGTCTGAGAGAGAGAGAGAAAGTTGACCTCAATCCCTTCATGTTTGGGGTAAGGTGATTCTTCAGACCTAAGGTGATTCTCCAGACTTTCCCAGCTGGACCTATGAACCACTACACAGTTTTCAACCAAGAGTCATTTTCTGTGCCTCGTTCCCCTTTCCTGCAGGTTAATCAGCCAGGAGAAACCACTCTCATGGTGTTGCAGCCAGGTATCTGGGGGCATAAATTGATGTGGCCAAATGACATGGTTCAGCTGTGCCAAAGAATCTCCAAGGGAAGTCTGTGAGCAAGGAAAGCTGGCTCTGGTGTGGTCCTGGGGCTGAGACTACCAATCAGCTGATTGACTGCACCAGAGTGTCAACAGGCACCTGGGAAGTCCCAAATAGGGGAACCCAAGCAGGCACTCCTGGGGCTTCAGGGGCCTGATCCTGCACACCCCAGAATTCCCATTCCCATCTGCTGTAATAAAGTGGCCCAAATTGATACCACCTATGTCACAGCCACTAATTTTAGGCATTTGTGGTATGACAAGGGCCATGAATGTCTGTTTGCTTGCCCTTTGTGCCACCATCAAATTTTTTATGGAGGCACAAAAGTGACATTTGTTTCTACCCTAGAAAAAGCAGGGCAGTGTAATGGATCCAGTCTTCTAGTCAGGGTGGGGCTGCCATGTACCAGCTTCTCAACCAGTCCCTGATTGGTGCCTAGAATATTTGGTTGCTGTAGAAGTTATAAGGTCAAATAGATCCATCCCCAGAAGCTGACAGAGTCAGACTTTTGGCCCATAGCTTTTGAAGGCAGAAAGTTTATGGACCCAGTCTGAGGTAGAGCTGGACTTAAAAGAACCCATCTCTTTTAGCCCTCTGCACACTAAACACCATCACCCCCTGTGAAAGATCAGTTAAGATGCTGCTCTCTAAGGGCTTGTAGTTCCTTGTCAGACTTTGTGTGCTCCTATAACTGCTGGAGTAACTGGTCACTGAGTGGCTTTATTTCCGTCAGACCATGAACCACCTTTTCTGAGTGGAAAACATCAGGGGCAGGAGAAAGAGTGAGCGTTGTGGCTCTAGAAAGCATGTCAGCACTAACATGCCTTTGCCTTTGGTATGGTGAATCTGGATGTCATATTTTCAGAGCTGCAACAGCATCCTCTGGAGCCTTTCCTATGGGCTTTGCAAAAATCACTTCCAGGGGTTTGTGGTCTGACTGGGCCCGTACCTGGGTGCCATACACGTATTGGTGGAACTTTGTCATGGCAAAAACAATTGCCAGAAGTTCTTTTTCAATCTGTGCATAATTTTTCTCGGATTGTGTTAGAGCCCTCGAAGCATATACAATTGGTTGATTCTGCTGAAACAGACGTGCTCCTAAGCCATCTTTGGACGCGTTGGCTTGGATTTCCAGCTGCTCTGCTGGGTTGAAGTACCTGAGCACAGGTGCCATTGTGATGGTTTGCTTGAGCTTATCCAGGGCTGCCTGATTCTACAGAGGATGCTGTTGCAGCTCCAGAAATATGACATCCAGATTCACTATACCAAAGGCAAAGACATGTTAGTGGCTGACACGCTTTCTAGAGCTAGAACGCTCACTCCTCCTCCTAAACCTGATCTTTTTCACTCAGAAAAGGTGATTCACAGTCTGATGGAGATGGAGCCACTCAGTTAAACCTGAACTAAAGCCCTACTGGCTTCTCAGAGACCAAATCCAGATTCAGGATGATTTGCTTATGATTGGGCTGAAAATAATGATTCCAAGTGGTGCGAGGACCAACATGTTGATATTGCTTCACTCGCCCCATCAAGGCATACAAAGGTCGAAAGTGCAAGCTCAACAAATTATGTATTGGCCTAAAATGAATGCCTACATCGAGCAATAGATTGCAAATTGTGCACCTTGCCAAGAGCTCCAACCCAGTAATCAGAAAAAGCCCATGATCTCACATGAGAGTCCAGACCTGCCTTGGCTAAAACTGGCAGTGGACATTTTTGACCTACGGGGACAGTCTTATTTGATCAGAGTCAAGTATTACTCCAAGTACACTGAAGTTTTGCACCTGCCCAAGCAAGACAATTTGCGACTGATTGGGGCATAACTATCACGCATTCTAGCCCAGATTACCCACAATCCAATGGTCAGGCTGAACGCACAGTTCAGACCATCAAATCAATGTTTAAGAAGACTTTGCAGGATGGCTCTGATCTATATCTGCCTTTACTCAATCTGAGGAACACACCCATTACTGGTCTCGAGTATGCTCCAGCACAGCATGCTCCGGGGCTTCTGATGGGGAGACTTTTGCGCGGTAGTGCCCCTGCTACAATGGCGGTGCTAACTCCTAGATTACTGTCGAATGCCTCCCACAAGTTGCGGAACTTACAAAGGTGCCAAAAGGAGCACTATGACCACACAGCTGCATCCTTGCCACCTCTATGATAGGGGGAGAAAGTAAGGATGCAAACAAGTCCAGGTTGGACACCAGCGTCTGTCACAACAAAAAGGGATGAACCACGCTCCTACATAGTAAAACCCCCCAGTGATAATGTCTACTGGAGGAACAAAAGACACTTAAGAAAAGGTTACTCACCAGTACCAGCAGGACATGTTGGTGTACCTCAAGAGACAGCAGCAGAACAAACTTCAGAAGAAGAACCAGACCACCACGAGCAAGAGTTTCATCACATTCCAGAGAATCCTCCAGTACCCACAGAGGAACCTGATGACACCATGCAAACTAAGAGTGGATGTGTGATGAGATTGCCTGTGAAGTACAAGGACTATGTAATGGGATAGCAGGAAAGGGTAGACCCCACCAGTGAGCCAAGTGCAGCAGCCTCTGGCTCCACGATCCTGAAAAGTTCCGAGTTAAAGTAGAACCTGATGAACATCCAACTATTTAAGAGGGAGCTCCCAGAGTAAAGAAGGGGGATGTGGTATATGGAATGTACCTTTAAGGGGCCAACAGTGGGATTACCCAGTACTTCCCCCTGATGCCCTGTGGGTGTGGTTTGTGGTGGTGGGTTGCAGTCCTCCCTGCAGGCTGTGAGCATGTGAGTTGTTGAATCCTGGTCTTAATAAAGATAAAGCTGTTTACCACCCCACTGGTCTCTGCTGAATGGTGACTCGAGGACAGAACCGCAAAGGCATGGAGGTCTGAGTGAGTACCCCATCCCTGGAACCCAATGGCGTAGAGTAAACATTATATCACTCTCTTGATTTATTGAAATCAAGATTGGAAGACGTTTTAGTCAAACACAAGTTATTTGGGCTCAACAGAGGGGTCACTGGGTGCAACTGAAGGCTCTATGATATCTATATGGAATCACAGTGCACATAACCTAGCAGTCCCCCCGCAGCCACAAAAGCAATTCATGCCAGAAGGTTTTATCATTTTTACAATGTTCTTCTGAGAAGCAAAAGAGAAAATGCATTGCATTTCTAGCTTCTACTGGCAGCCTTCCTGAGCTGTTCTAAGGCATTATTACTTCCAATTGCAGAAGTAAAATACAGTCTCTTTTTGTTCTATACGAAATACATTCTAATCTGTAAAGAGCAAAGACATTCATTGGATATTATAAAAAGTACTCTAGACAATGAATAGCTCCAATTATTCAGTTAGAAATACCCTGCTGCTTCTACCACTGCAAACTAACCTACAATTTTTTTCTCCTAGTTAGGCTCAGCAAGCAGTTTCCTTTGAAAGGAGATGATACCTCTGGGTAGGATTGTTACCTTCCAGTTTAACAGGTTTAGTTCCTTTGAGGCAAATCCTGAGAGCAAGTTTGCACTGTTAAATGACTCTCATTTTGGTTTATGCTAGCCGTTGACATGAATTTCCCCTTACTATAGATCAGACAAGAGCACTTGCTGTAGAAAACTGAGCTGTGATGAGGTCTGAATATTCATTTGATCTCAAGTGTTTTATGATGTGTTAGAAAGGGGACGGGTGTATTGTGAATCCAAGGTTAAGTAGCAAATTGAATACAACTCCAAGTAGATAGAAATGCTGTGAAGAAAGTAGATACCAGGTTGGCTAGTGGTCAGAAGTCTCTTATAGAACCAGAGGGAGACAGTAGAAAAGATCATAGCGATTGGGCTCTTAAAGAGACCCCAAAAACATATGCCAGTAGACTACCAATATGCTATAGACTGAATAGAAAAGGTAATTAGCTGTGGTAGTCTGAAGTCAGTCAGAAGGGAGGGTAGATATGTACCTTCATAGATTAACTAAATAAGATCTATAGATACAGATCTATAGATATGGATGCATCCAAAGATATATCTATCTGTAAATAGATAGCTATATAGGCATAGAGCTCAAGTTACTGACCACCACAGTTACATTCACACCACCAAATTTTATCCTAAGCATATCACTCAATCTGTCTACAGTTAAGCTCTGTGTTACAGCTGGATCTGCTCTGACCCTACTGACTGGAATGATCACCTTAAGGACCTGGAGCAGGGATTTTTACAATTACAATAAAGTTCCCAAACCGTAGCCACTGAGATCAACAAAGCCAGACTCAGATTTCTCTTTGACCTTCTACAATATGAATGTCAGGACAAGGACAGCAGAATCCCTCTGGTTATCACCTACAGCCACCAGCTTGAACACCTTAAACACATCAATAATGACTTCCAACCCCTCCTGGAAAAGGATGACCACCTCAAGGCAGTGTTTGGGGAGAAACCTGTCCTTGTTTACCCACTAATAACTGGACTTAAGCCATAACACCTGATGATAAAAGTGCTGAAATCTGTACCCAGTAGCCGTAAACTGACTATAGATAGGTAATATTGGAAACTGAAATTGATTGCATATTTTCAAAAATTAAGAAATGTAGCATATCAAAATTGCATGAATTCTTTGCCTACTTCACTGGACAGAGAAAGAACTTATCAAGTGACTTTTCCAAACTGAGTGGCCAGACAGAACTCAGAAGATGCAAAATGCTAGATATTGTTATTACTGTCATTCTTATTCATTTATTTACTTTTGTAAAGCTGAATACACAAGTAATTATTGGAAACTGGCAAAATACAAATGGTGGCTATTGCTTTAATCACTGCAGAATAGATATCCATTGGAAGCTGTCTGTTACTAGAAAGCATTCAAACACCAGCACACTGCCAGGACAACCTGTAAAGTTTTTGACACTAGTAATGTTTTTATCTTGCTTGCATAGGTATGTGGTAGACAACAGCTCTCTACTTAAGAGTTTAATCAACTGGAGAGACTCAGGCAATGAGCAAACCTTACTGGTGACATGCTGGCCTTTTAAAAAAAGGCCAGCATGTCACCAGTGAAGAAGTGAATCACAACTAAGAATACAGCACATCTTCCAATATATGTCTACTACTGTGCAAAATTTTGGCAGACGTTTCATTTTGGAGGTGTTTTGGCCCATTTCAGCACCCGAAACACTGAATCTGAAGCAAAACAGAAGGCTCTGAAACATCTCTGAAGTGAAACAAAACCATCCAAAACATTTTGGAAATGTTTTGGATGTTTCAGAGCCAGGCTTGCAGGGAAAAAGAAACTAAGAGGAGGGAAGGGGAAGAGGGGTGGAAGGACTGCTCTGATATTTACATCTGTAGCTGGCCAGTGTCTGCGATCCATCCCTTAGGTCCCTTCCATTCCCAGTGCTCTGGGGAAGGGACGGCAGCCTGCTGTCATCCTGACTGCAGATCTGGGGGCCTGCGCCCCCAGGGAGGAGTCTGGAGCAGCTGCGCAGCCCTCCCAGGAGGCACGGGGCCCCAGATCTGCATGCGAGATGAAAGCATGCTGCCACTGTTGGCTGGGGTCAGTGCCAGCACCTGAGTTGGCTCAGCACAGCCAGGGGAGCCGCATGAGAAACTCCCATGGTTGCCCTGCCAGGCCCCATCCCCCACCCAGCCCAGCCTCCTGGCAGTTAAAAAAAAAAGCCCTACACTCACTGGATGTAGCAGGGGCTGTGAGAGCTCTGAGGCCTCAAGGCCTCCTGGCAGAGCCCCCCCATGCAACCCCCACTCCCCAAGAACTGCCCCCCCACCTGGGCCCCACACCTGATGCCCCCCCCAGCTAGCCCTAGCCTCCCAGCACTTTAAAAAAAAAAAGCCCCACACTCACCAGCACAGGAGCAGTGATTGGGGCCTCTGGGTGCTCATGGTAGAGCCCCTGCACACAGTGCAGGGCAATGGGGAGCAGCGGGGATCACTCCCCTCTTGCCTGGCACCCACTCGGCAGCTGTCACAATGCGCAAGTGCAGCATGGCTCAGCGAGGCACCACACACTGTCTGGGAGCTGGGATGGCTCCAACAGTCAACCAGAGCCTGGCAGCGCCCAGCCCCAGTTGCCCCAGGTCCCAGACAGCATGTAGCACCCTGCCAAGCTGTGCTGCACCATGGGGCAGCTGCCATGTGAGAGCCTGGCGGGGGGGGCAATCCTTGCTGCCCCCCACTGTCCCATGCTGCTCGGGGGGGGTTCTGCCATGAGTGTCCAGAAGCCCCAATTGCCACTGCTACAGCTGGAGAGTGTGGAACTTAAAAAAAAAACAACCCAGCACTCACTGGCTGCAGCAGCAGCAACTAGGACCTCTGGATGCTCGTGACAGCTCTATGCATTCATTAATGTGCAGTAGTTACTGTGCATTTAGTTTAGTACTTGCTTAATTAAGTACTAACTAAATGTGCAGTAACTCGTGCTACTGTGCAGTAGCACCAGCACTGTTTTTTATGATGCTTACTGTGCAGTAGGGCTGTGTAAAGCTTAGCCAGCCATTTCGTTTTGACACTGTTTTGACTTATTCACCAGGGCTGCATACCACCTCCCTCCACCAGGCTGAGTATCATGGGGCTGCAAGCTGTTGGGCACTGAACCCGGTGGAGGGAGGCAGAGCACATCCCTAGTGCTGCATGTTGCTTACCCCCACCGGGCTGCAAGCTGCAGGACGCTGAGTCCAGTAGAGGGAGGTGGTGCACAGCCGCAGTGCTGCCTCCCCACAGTGGGCAGCAAGCTGCTGGGTGCTCCCCCTCCATGGGGGAGGTGGTGCGCAGCACTAGGGCTGTGTTCTGCCTCCCTCCACCAGGCTCAGTGCCCAATGGCTCCCAGCCCCATGGAACTGAGCCCAGTGTGGGGCAGTGGAGTGCCAGGGCTGTGCTCTACCTCCCTCGACCAGGCTCAGCTCCCAGCATCAGTCCTAGGCAGCAGCAGCAGCAGCCTCCCACCCGCACCCTCAAGGAGGGCTGTGGGGCTCTGCTGGACTCCTCCGGGGGTGCGGGCCCCTGATCTGCCTGCAATCACAGGAGTCTGCTCCTCCTCCAGTTTCGTGCTTCCCCATTATAGCCTATGGGAGAAGCGTCAAAACAGTGCCAAAACAGCAAAGCTGTTTCAATGAAACAAAATGGAACAGTGCTTTCAAAATTAAACTAAACTCAAAATGAAACACTATACCATCAAAATGTCAAAACAGAAGTCGAAGCGGAACAGTGCTGTTTCGCACAGCCCTACTGCACAGTAGCCTAATAACACTGGGCAGTAGTATATTAGTGTGGTTTTTGCCTGGTACACTACTGCATGGTGTTATTAGGCTACTGTGCAATAAGCGTCTTGTGTAGATGTGCCCAGTAAGAAGTAAATTTACTATGGAGTAAAATTTAGGGTAAATCACTCCACAGTCATCATGTCAAATGTCTGCAGTAGAGGTGCATCAATATATCAGTCACATATCAGTTCAGCACCGATAAAAGGAAGATTAACATTATTGGCAATTGGTACCTGATAATGTCACTGATAAATTCCACATGCATGTGCATAGCCTCAGCATGTACACAGCCAGAAATGCAGCCCAGCAGCTTGGAGAGCAGCCTCCTGCCAGTAAGTCTGTGGGAGTCAAGGGGCAGGGGGAGGAAAGGGCCATGGGCGGGGTTACAGATTGAGGCCCCTATAGTAAGGGAGGGAGTGGGCAGGGGCAGGGGCCCCCAGACAAGCTGTCCTCATTTTCATCCCACTCTCCTGCCCCTGCCCACTCCCTCCCTCACCATGGGGGCTTTGATTTGCCCCCCCGCCCCATGCCCTTTTCCCCCCACAGACTTATCAGCAGAAGTCTGCTGTCCAAACTGCTGGGCTGCATTCCTGTAAATTGTCTATCGGATCAGTATCAGCCGATATGGCTGGTTAATAATCGGTCATCAGTATTGGCCAAGAAAATCTTTATCAGTGCACCCCTAGTCTGCAGCCTAAAACATAGGAGTAGTTTTGATAATTCACATTCCAGTTTGCATGAACCCAGCAATGTTTTAAAAAAAAAAAGCCCATCATTACAATCAACTGCAATGGAATCACATGAATAAAACTGGGGAACCAAGAGTTAAAACATATAAAATACACAACAGCTTTGATAGGGATAATAACAAGAAATTCTAGGAAACATATAATACCTGCTATCCTTTCCCATACCAGCAGCTGGACTGGTGAGGTTTGATGAGTCTTTGTTCTGTCTCTCTGTTCCCTGTGAGAGAACTCCCTCAGGCTACAAAAATAGACAGCAGCATAAAGTACTGGGATTGACTTAAAGCTAGAGAGGTCCTGGATCTACTCCACGATCTTTTGGCACAGGTAGTATGGCATACTGAGCTGGGAGAGTTTCATTCCATGCTGAAATAATTCCAATTCAGCTTAGCTTGGTGAGGTTACACAGAAAAAGTTCTTCCCCTGTTTTCTTCTCAACAATCAAGATCATCAGTGTCTTTCAAGCTGCAATAGATGAGACTCTTATCTACAGCGGAGATGCTGGGAGGTGAGGTTGGGAGGGCTGCAGCCACCCCAAAATTTGCTCTAGTAGACTCCTACCCACAGCTAACTGTCTTCTGCTGACATAACCTCTTGCAGTGAAGCTGTGTGGCTCAAGAAAAGCAGACTATATGCTCTAGTAATGTAACAATGGATGCATCTACATGAGATGCATTAAAGTGCATTAGACTAATTTAATGCGCATTACAGGTGTGCATCTACATATGCACTCCCTTAAAGTGCATTAAAAGCGACAAAATTAAAGTAATTGTGACTAAATTTGATACCTGCAAATGCAGATATTAACTTTAGGTGGTTAGTTAACAAGCATTAACCCTCGTGTAGATGTGACCCGGCAGTAACTTTAGTGCCGGGTCTGCCTAGCTACTAGGGTCACATGGCAGGGATGCAGGGACTTGGCACTAACTTCAGTGCCAAGTCTCTGCACATGTAGACACCTGCCAAAAATCACTTAATGCACATTAGCTTAATGCACGTTAACTTTAGTCATGCTTAAATGCACATGTAGACATGCCGAATGTCAGCAATCAGTAAAAGTTATGGTAGCAAAACTTTCTTCCAGGGCCTTGGGTGTAATCGACTTCTATTACTCTGTTCTCAGCAACACTAGAGCCCACAATGAGGCTTCAGATAGCAATGTCAGAGGTCAGAAAGAGACGTATGAAATGGTAACCCAGCCGTCAATGCAAATAGGAAACTATATAGAAGGAGCCTAAGACAATAATAGTAGAAAACAATAAGTAAAACTGAAATGGAAAATGTAGGTAGAATTGGACAAGAAATAATGACAAAAAAGAAAGTGCTCCCAATATATTTAGTGCATAAGGTCACTGAAGAAGGTCAGCAGAAACTGTAACAGACTTCTAGTAATAGGAATGTCAGGCATTTCAGGAAATGTAAATTAATGCTCATCTCCGTGTTCCCAGGAGATAATGAGGGCAGATGCCAGAGACAGAAATATGCTTTTGAGGGGGAGTAAAAGAAATAATGAAGGAACTCCAGGTCATGCCTGAAGAAGTAATAAAGGAATTCCATTTAGTGCAGATTATTCAGACATGAGGGCAAGATACAGATCCCATCCCAGAATTTTAATACACGTGACACAAAATGAGGGAAACTTTTAGCAGAAGCAGATAATGAAATGCTCCACTGGAACCCAGGCACAAAGCGTAGACCTGAAAGAACTTAATATTATATTTCTTTCTAAAGAAGGTCCTAGAAATTTTGCAAATCAAGGACCTGATTCACTTTGTGTTGCTCCAGATTCACGGCAGCGTCATTTAGTTGATGTAGGCTGCAGTGAATCAAGCATCTTTACTTCACAAGTTAGCTAATCAGAGATTGGATGAAAACCACCTGGAGAAATATAGTTTGATTAAAGATAGTCTGCCTAGACTCACAAAAGAAAATCATGCCTAACAAATTATATAGTCTTATTGTTCCCAGAAAGGGTGACATTAAGAGCTGACAGGCGGACACTGTGGGTGTAATTTACCTGGCCTTCGGGAAAACCTTCAAACAGCATGTATGAATACATTAAATTTGCATTTATATAGTTCCTTTTCATTTGCATGCTATAGCAAAGCACTATGCAAACACTGCATCAAGCAGACAAAAGATGCATCTATGAAAAGTTGAGCAAATAGATTATGGGCAGGGGGAGGAGGGAGAATTGTTTGAATAGAGCACCAGCTTGGAGATAAGAGATAGTTGCCTCCATTCTCTTATAGGAGGCACCTATCTCTTAAAGGGGTGGCATTAGCTAGGGAATAAGGCAAAAGGGTATATATTATAATAGCAATTAAAGGCCCCAATTAGAGAAGGTCAAAATATTAATGGGAACTTTTTGCATTGGTATCTCTTTTTTCCAAAAATGAGATGTTTAAAAAAACAACTGGACGTTAAGCACAACATGGAATATTGTTTTACTTCTGTGAAAGTCATGTTAGCCCAATTTTTGTTGACAACCTTGTTGAACTATTTTGTGAACTGAAAATACTGATAATCATTTTACTAATATTGAATTAATATTGTCATATAAAAAAGTAAAAAAAAAGTGCTGAATGCTGAAGGAACAGAAAACACATTTTTATACTTATAGATTTCATAGATTCACAGATTTCATAGACATTAGGGCTGGAAGGGACCTCAGAAGATCATCGAGTCCAGCCCCCTGCCCAAAGGGCAGGAAGTCAGCTGGGGTCATAGGATCCCAGCAAGATAAGCATCCAGTTTGCTCTTGAAGGTGTTCAATGTAGGCGCTTGAACCACCTCCGGTGGCAGGCTGTTCCAGACCTTGGGGGCTTGGACAGTAAAGAAATTCTTCCTTATGTCCAGCCTGAAATGGCCTTGTAGTAGTTTATGACCGTTCAACCTAGTCGTCATCCCTTGGGGCGCTCTGGTGAACAAAAGTTCCCCCAGATACTGGTGGTCACCCCTGATAAACTTATAGGTGGCCATCAGATCACCCCTGAGCCTGCGCTTTTTCAGGCTAAAGAGCCCCAGGGCTCTCAGCCTGTCATCGTAGGGTCTGCTTCCCTGACCTCTGATCATGCATGTGGCTCTTCTCTGGACTCTCTCAAGCTTCTCCACATTGAATTGTGGAGCCCAAAACTGGACGCAGTACTCCAGCTGCGGCCTCACCAAGGCCGAGTACAATGGGAGAATGACGTCCCGGGATTTGCTTGAGAAGCATCTATGGATGCAAGCCAGCATTTTGGTTGCTTTACTAGCTGCTGCATAGCATTGCATTGCAGGCTCATGTTCATCTTGTGGTCAATGATGACCCCCAAGTCTCTTTCTTCCATAGTGCTAGCCAGCGTAGCACTGCCGAGCCTATAAGCATGCTGCGGGTTTTTCTTCCCAAGGTGGAGAACCTTGCATTTATTGGTGTTGAACACCATCAGATTCTCGTCCGCCCACTTGCTGAGCCTGTCCAGGTCAGCCTGGATCACCCGCCTGTCTTCTGGTGTGGATGCTTTGCCCCAAAGTTTGGTGTTATGAGCGAACTTAGCTAGTCCGCTTCTGACTCCAGTGTCCACATCATTAATAAAGATGTTGAACAATATGGGTCCAAGGACAGAGCCTTGGGGGACCCCACTGGTCACAGGACACCATGATGAGTGTCTTCCATCAATTACTACCCTCTGGGTCCAACCACGGAGCCAATTTTCCAGCCAGTGGGTCGTGGTGGACCCAAGGCGACAACTGGCCAGTTTCACCACGAGGTGATCATGGGATACCAGATCGAAGGCTTTTTTGAAGTCAAGATATGTGACATCAATCTCTTCTCCCTTGTCCAGGTGATAGGTCACCTGGTCGTAGAAGGAAATGAAATTGGTCAAGCAAGACCTACCCGCAACAAACCCATGCTGGCTATCCCTTAAGATGTTGGCGTCGGCCAATCCATTTAGGATGGCCTCTTTAATAAACTTTTCTAAGATCTTCCCCGGGATAGAAGTCAGGCTGATGGGCCTATAGTTAGCCGGATCCACTTTCCTCCCTTTCTTGAAGATAGGCACCACATTGGCCTTCTTCCAGTCTTCGGGCACTACACCAGAGCGCCAAGAGTTTTCAAAGATCCGTGCTAGAGGCTGGGCTATGATGCTGTCCAGCTCCTTGAGTGTCTCTGGGGTGTAGATTGTCAGGGCCAGCTGACTTGAAGGTATCCAGCTTCTTAAGAAGTTCCTTCACGAGGTCAGTATTGGTGGAGGGCAGGGGATCACCCTCACCCGGACTTCCCTGTCCCGTAGCGGGCATGGGCGTCCCACGGGACTGATGAAAGACCGACGGAAAGTACCCATGTAATAGGTTGGCTTTTTCCTGGGCGTCAGTTGTCAGTTGCCCCATCTGGTTCAGCAGGGGTCCAATGTTGCCACTGCTTTTCCTCCAGCTCCCCACATATCTGAAAAAGGACTTTTTATTGTCCTTGATGGACAATATATATATTATAAATAAGAGTGACTGGAAAATTACAGATTATTGTCATGAAAAGATTAGAAATACTTAACCAGGTGCAATCATAGTTCAGACTAGGGCCCCGTTGTTCTGGGAGTTCATAATCACAAATAAAGATACAACCCGTGCCCTCATCTTCTGATTAGCTAACACAAACAATAGAATAGGACTTTGTGAGTTATGTATGAACTGGGAAGTTTGGATTGGTAAATGTATTTTAGTTTAATTTTAAAACCATCTTAAAAAACTCATTTAACTGGAACCTTGAGCTATGCATGACTAGGAAAAGAACAAGTTTGGTGAGAGTAATAGGGAAAGAAGGGCCTGATTTAGTAATTTTTCTACTAGTTCCATTGCAAGTTGCACATTTTCACTTAGTGACATCAGTTCATTTGTATTCTGGTGCAGTGCCAGAATTCCTGCAGGATTCCATATTCCTACAGGATATGTCATGGGACCCATCTTTATTCCTGATATGCAATAAAGAAACCATGTTTTAAATTCTGAGGAATAAAATATGCCATTCAGAAAACAAAATAATATTCCCAATCCCTGCCCCACCAGCACTGATGTACCTGTTGGCATCCCCCAGCCAGAAAGAAGTAAAGTCTATGAGTTTTAATACAGCCTTCAGGATTTTTCCTTCATTCTTCCTTCCCACTCTTCCCTGATCCAAAGTAAGTTCTCTCTGCATGAGGTATAAAATGTCCTTCCAAGCCTAGTCCATTTTAATTTGTTTGCATTCCCATCCAAAGTAAATTCTGAGGTTTACCACTGAATCTCCAGTCATTTCCAGAACATCTAAATAATGGTTATGATATAAAGGCCTGAGAAAATATTCCAATTTCCAAGAAACAGAAACAAGGAAATCTGTGCATCATAAGAATAGCTTCAGATCTACTTCATGACTGCTGACACTCATGTGAAAGCAAACATGCATTCCTGACAAGTGCCCAAAGCATTACTTCTTGAGGAGCCATTTTCATGTTCTGCTACCAGAATAATGCATGCTTGGATAGTGGGGAAAAGCCAGTTAAAGCTACAATGGGAATAATGATGATGATGACAAAATCAATTAAGTGCTTTGAGACCTGATTAAGAATACTATATAATAATTAGGCACTATTATTGTTAGTTTCACGTTTATTATTTTTTATTGTTCTCCATTGGGTTAATTTGGTAGAATTACGTTCATTTTAATGGAGTGATGCTGTTTTACACCAAAAGAGAGCCTGATTCATTGACAATACCCATCTACTATTTTCTGCATTTCAACAGGAGAACAGAGTAACTAAGAGGCTCTTTCCAGCTCTTTAGTTGTTTCATTTTTCCAAGAACATTGGTTAAGATAGAAATGAATTGTTCCTTCCACAATAATTCAAAGAATGCATCTGACTTATGTGAAGGTAAAATACCACAACAATTCCATTCAGAATTGTGGACTTGCCTGAAGAACACACAACCACATGACTGCATCACTTGAAACCTTTCACATTTTCACGGGGGACTTCAGAGCTAGGAGCAGAATTTACACATAAACTGGTTTAAGTGATCAGAAACTGGTTTAAACCTGTAACAGAACAAAAGCTCAGTGCACGTAAACCAGTTTCAAAATGGCTGACACTGGGTTAAGATAAACCTGGTTGAATGTGGCATCAGACGTAACTGATTTGGGTTAAACCAGTTTATGAAACTTCTGCCCTAGACCTCTTCCTGGTTCATGTTAAATCACAGCCCCCCAGCATCCCAGCATGCTTTATAGCCCTGGGCTGGGCTCAGCTGTCTGCTCCAGAGAGCGGGGCTGGCTCTGCCCCTCTGCTCCCCAGCTAGGGAGTGAGGCCTGGCTGACAAGGGGGTGGGGTGGCAACCCCAGCGGGGGATGCAGCCCAGTCTACACAAGGGGGACTGCTCCCCCCCCCCCAGCAAACCCCAGGTGGGGTTTGGGGCCAGGGAAAGGGGTTAAACATCCCTTTCTCCACTCAAACTTTCTGCTGGCTGCAACTGTGGACTACAAATCCCAGAGGCACCTGGAAGCAAGAAGAGGAAGTGATGAGCCACCCTGCAGAGTCCTGCTGCTGTAATTCTGGACCGCAAATCCCAGAGACCTCGGGGGCAGCAGGAAGAAGTGAATACACAGCCAGAGACTTGTGTTCTAGCGCCCCTCAGCTTCTGGCCTGAGCCACTGCAGGCACGTGACTGCATTTCCCGAATCAAAGGTAGATAGATGTCTGTTCACTTCTGTTTCAATGTAATCTGTGCAGTTTAAACTAACCTGCAAAGACTGAATCAATTCAGTCTTGGGCTTTTTGACTGTCTGTACTTAGTCCAGGAAAACTAGAGGACAAGATGCCAGGTTTCCATTGGGTACTATGACACTGAGAAGCTGTCCATGAGCGAAAAAACTTCTTTAGAAATATTTAGAAACTTAGATGATAGATGTGGGTGAAATTTTTATGGGGGAAAACAAACCCTTCCTGGATTCTGCATAACTTCTGTCCATTAATACAGTACCACTTTAAAACAATACTGGACATAAAAGACCCTTGTGAGCAGACTTAGTCTATACTCTGGAGCTGCTGCCACCATAGCTACAGTGACAGGGCTTTTGATGTAGGCATAGCCTAACTGGCAGGAGATCTTCTGCCACCCATTATGCCAGTTATCCCAAAGGACAAAAGCACTGCCTCAAATTGAAGAAGCTTTCATATGTCCGGCTAACGTGGTTCTGCCAGCAGAACTTGGCAATGAAGAGAAGACTTTTGCCATTAGGGATAATAAGAAAAAAGTCAACTTCAACTCAATCTCCTTTGCAACCAGCTTTGCTCTGCTCTCAAAATATTTATGATGTGGTGGCAAAAAATCATGCTATCAGGTGAAGACAAGTCATTCTAGAGTTTGATCATAACAGATGATTTTTCTTAGACACCGCACTATCGTAGCGGATGACAAGTTAGAGAACCTGGTTTATGGTGGCCTTTTAAACAGTGATTTGTCTGTAGCTATCCCACATCAATCTTAAATGAATATCTCCTTCAAGACTTATCTAAGCCAATTTTAGAAACAACTTAATAAGCACATTTATCATATTTTCCCCATGAAGAAGCTTGGCCAGGTCTGTCATTATGTCACTCTTAAACAAGTTTTACCCTTGACTTTCTTACCTTAAATAAACCTTAAATATCCTTACCTATCTTCTAATGAAGGGCATTTCTCCTTCAGTTTCATTTATGAGGATAGTTCGCCTGTATTCATCTCTTTATCTCAGAAACCCATAGGAGTTTAGCTTCTAACAGACCTGATACAATTTAGGCTCAATAATGGCTCCAGAAGGTGATTTGTGCAGGGTTTTTAGCATTATTTTCTGTGACACAATGAATGAGTTAACAGATAGTTCTGTAATGGTGTCTCCTCATCTACAGGCCAAAGAGAATTGTTGTTTTTTACAACACTGGGGACTTTGCACGGTTGTTTGCATTAGGATGAGAAGTTGATGATAACATGCCACATTTATTCCTTAATCTTGTTTACTTACGAAAAGCGACCAGATTCCCTGAACACAAGACAAAGCAAGCAGTTCCCCAGCTCAGAAATCTCCCAATACGCTGTACCAGTTTGCAAAACATTTGCAATTTGCAAAGGCACTGATTCTTCATTTTCTCTGGCTCGTGACTCCTGTGGCTTTCTCTACCTCTACCATGCACAGCCTTCAAACCAGTGCTTTTGCTCTTGCCTTTGGCTCAAAGAACCCTCTGCCGGCAGCCATTAACACCTTTCAGCTTAGCTTTTCCAACTCATGTTAACCTTAAGTGTATAAAGACTTTAAGGAAAGTATGGAACTGTGTAAGGTCTTACACACCACATACAACCCGTAGCACTGGGCATTTTCCTGGGTCTTTTTCACTGGCCTGAAATTTGCCTGTGTTTTCAATCCGCTGAGTGTGCCAATCATCATTCAGGAACAGGAGATATACATGAGACAATATGATTCTTCAGTGCGTTATACATTATTCGTGGCAATGGTGTTTGAATAGTGTTTAATATTTTGTAAGGGGGGGCTGAGTTTACTTACACAGGTCTGTGTAAGACTGAAGAAAAAGGATGTATTATGTGCTTGATTACAACTGAAAGCCTCACAGACCTGTTTCTCTTCCTTTTGCATTTATTTTTTATTTAGTGGCTAATTTTGTGTTGATCTTTTTGACCATGAGTTTAGTGTCAACTAGGTCACATCTAGGCCATGAACCTACCACACCCAGAAGTGGCATGTTCACATATGCTGCTCCATGTGGGCTTCCTCCTGGACCAGAAGTGCTGTAGCCACCTCCATATTGTGTTATGGGTGGGGTAATTAGCAGTACTGCATGGTAGTGCCAATTTACCTGCAATGAGACAGTCTAGAAATTGTCTTGTCATGCTGTGATAATTTCAGAGGTTTTTGCACATATCACGGATGCATCTCGATTCTATAAAATGAACTGCTCCAAACAGGAGATTTTACCATACCACACCTTCAACTTTCTTATGAACGATGAACTTTCATTTCTACCCAGGAGAACTTTTATGATCTTTTCTCCTGTGCCTGATGAAGGGAGTGTGTGCCCAAAAGCTTGCAATTAAAGATTTTTTTTTTTTTGCAAAATACCAGTTGGCCTAATAAAAAATATCACCTGTACCACAAGTCCTGATTGCTTCTTGATTCTATAAGCAGTTATGGCCAGAGCCCAGTTGGTCATGTGCTAAGTACACCCTCTTCTTTATACCTATTGGTGTAGCTCCTGTCAAAGGCAAGAAACAATTATGTCCCCATGCCTAGATCCCTCCTGTCACCCCCACTGTGCCCCACAGAAGCAAAGAAGTGAAAGCGGACTCTGTTTACTTTCATACTGGGCTACTCAAGACAGCATAGGACTGGCACACACAGAGGGCTGTGCTTGAATGGGTTCTGGGCAATCCATGAAGAATTTTGCTTTTCAGAGCTCTTCTAGAGGGCAACACTGTCCTCCCAACAGCTGAAATAAAGGAGACCTTCACAAGAACAAGTGGAGTAGTGTTTTACATACTTAGACTGCTTGGTCTGGGGTTAAAAGGAGGTTTGATTGTGAGGTCCAATTAATCATTTTTTCTGACTTGAGGATCCAAGTGGCTATTAATAATTAATTATGCTAAAGGACTATACACTATACAGACAAATAACAGATGTCCTTATGAATGGGGTTCACATTTTAACTGCAACTGACAGCACCTTTTAAAATATGCTACTTTGTTTTAGAGCTTCCCCCTCAACCCTGCTTCTTCCTCACACAATTTTTAAAAAGTTGTACCTGGGTTAAATCTTTTAATCAGCAATTTAGGTGCTAAAGGTAGTGTAAAAACAGTTCTTGGTGGTGATTTGTACTGCTGTGAACTCTTTAACCTGATTGTGTTACTTTTTTCTTTGGAATATTGGTACAAATATGGAGCCAAATCCTTCTGGCTTTACACGCAGTAATAGTCCCACTGACTCAACAGTATCACATTGACGATGCCAAGTGTTCAAAATTCATGTGTCACCCCCCTCCTGATTATGAGATGTAAAAACAATAATAAAAAAAATTATTGTAAAAATAATACTATAAAAATGGCTACTCTTTACTGCACATGCATACTGAGTGCACCAAATAGCACCACGTTTGAGTTTGCCTCCCGATGGGACTATTTTTTTAACATCTTGCCACAGCTGATTCCCATAATGTATTTACATACCTTTTAGTTTATATAGCTCTTTGCACATATCAGGGCTCATTTAGTGCCTGATATACACCTGACCTGCAATATTTTGTAGCTATATTTGGATTTAACTATACCAGAAACACTGTAGTTTAAGAAACAGACAAAATGACAGCAGGAGGGGGAGAGAGGCAGACAGACAAATCAATCCCAGCATTACATGGCATCTTCTTAGTGACTGTAAGCTAGCATCAGATCTTTCAAACACCTTAGATTTCACAATATGTGCTACAGCCCAAAATAATGAACCTTTCTCTTCCACTGTGCCACTGGGGTAAGTTACTTTACCAGCATCTGACCAAGTAGGTTGTTGCTTAGGAAAGCTCATGCCTCTCTGACCTGGGTAGTATCTAAAGGTGCCTGTAGATGTGCGGGATGCCTACTCTGATGCACTATTATACTGCATCAGAGCAGACTCAGTCATGTCTGCTGGAGCATGCTAAGCCCCCCCTGACCCTCGAAGCATGTGTAGAGTGACACCCTAAGGTTTCACCTTGCCCTACCTCCTGTCTGGCTTCGCACTAACATGGCTAACCATCTCTGAGGTAGGTTATGTTCCACACTAGGCAGGAAGAAACTCCACATGCACCTAAGCTTATGGGAGTGGGCCCTGCATCATGCTTCTTCCCCTCCCTGTTGCTTGTATTTCTGTGCACTTCAGAAGCTTAACTATTGAACTCATAAGCCAGGCCCTAGTAAGGATTCCAGATCTGTGGAAACCCTGTAGGGATGTGTGGCAAGAAACAGTGCTATGGACACGACCGTGATCACCAAGGAGGGAAGACCTATGGAAAGAAAAATAGCTTCCCCTGCATGGGAGAATGTGTCGGATTCTGGTGCTGGTGCAGAGTCCTTGGTACATCTAGGTAGCTTTTCTCCTCCTACACCTCTGATTTACTGCTGTTGTTATCGCTGGTTTTATCTCTTGGGACTCTGGGTTACATTCCTATTATGTGCACATTTTCCACACTTGTGGTGTTTGTCTAGCTGTTTTACCTGACCCCATCAACTGCCATTCCCTCAGCTAGGTATGACAGAGCACATTCAAATGTAACCTAGTTGCTGTAGACACATGCCATCTGCCACGTCTGAAGTCTCCAGGAAGGTGTTTGAGTAGCACTGGGGTCAATATTGCCTCTTACGTGCTATGTCCCATTTGCCTTCAAAACTGACAGATTGGTACTCACATTGCAGGCTCATGTGGATGTGATGGCAGGATTGTATTCACTTTGCTCTTTACAGTTTGGAGTATCCTTTTCACTTGCGCTTTTATTTCCTCTAGAGGAGTTGCTTTTGTTTAAGCAAGCAAAAAGAAACTTCAGTTGCACTGCTGAGTTGTAATGGTGGAGAGATGGAATTAGTAGCCATTCTCCTATTGCAGGAGTAGGAAGTGAATGTAAAGGTCAGAGAGAGAAATAAATGACTATTTTAAGGCTGATACATTAGAGTGGGCAATATGACTTCAGTAAGAACCAGCTTAACAAATAAATGAATGAGCGGGTGTTAGAAAAACCTCTGATGCAAAAAAAAAAGTCCTATAAAGCTCATTTGGCAGAGTCCCTTTCAGCAGAGATGAGAAAGATATTGTCTTCTGCACACCAATGGGAGCTATAATTCAGTTGTGCATTGTTCTCATGACAAAGACTAAATGAGAGTGAGAAATGGGATCTAATCTCATGACGAACACAGTAGTAACAATAGGACATGTTAGAAGTGCAGCTCGGCACGGTTACCATTTTTGCATAGCACTGTTCAGTGCTGTACTCATGGGATCTTCCTTAAAGGCTGGCTTTCACAGAGAGAATGTTAGCCAGGAGAGAGTTTTTTCAGAGAATAGACAGGTCTCTGTTTCTTAACTATCCTCAAGAAACCATTTTAACACCTGTCTTAGGCAAACTATAGGAACCTGTAAGGAACCTCATTCCAGCTCTCAATAGCATGAGTTTGTTGGATTCTGCCTACTTTGTTTCTTAGAAGAAGGGAAAGACAGCATTTATGAATGATTAATTGTCTAAAACACTGAATGATGGATTAAGCAATTGGCTGGATAAATACAGCCAGCGTCAAGCTGGAAAAAAATGTCAAGGCGCCCCTAATACAGTATGGGGCTAGTAATACTGATAACATTTTATGGCACAGAAACGTGATACTGCTTGATGCAAAGGTCTGAGCTTCAGTCGGTGGAAAGGAGTGTGGCATTGCATAAAAAAAAGGGATTTTCTCCATGGAATTTGCCATGTCTCCCTACAGAGAGATGGGAACCAGTGTCTTCAGAGAATCACTTGTTGTGTACTAGCAAAAGAGCTACTTAAACCAAGGTGGCTACTAAATGCATGAAAAATATTTTACTGCGGTACTCAAGTTTCGTATCTATGCTGGGCTCTTGCCTGGTGCAGTTGTAACAAAACTGGGGTGGGTACAACTGTCATGCTCTTTTGCTTTCTTTCTGCTGGGAGAGAACATAAGTACAAGCTTCATAGGAGGGAGCCATTGGTAAAATATTTCAAGGGAGGCAAGAAGGAGTCAGGACCATCTGCCTATCGACCTCTCTAATAATGAAGAATGCACATCACACTGCACTGTGCATACTGAGTTACAGTGTCTCCTGCAGTTTCCATGTGGCACTGGGTACAGAAAGCACAATCTAGCCTTTACATTTAAAAATGTGTTAGAAAATATAGAATTTTTTTCCTGAGATGAGAACAAGCCACAATCAGTCAAGTCAATGTTGAGGCAAGAACTTTGGCTAACATTTTTCCCCTAGGAAAGATAGATACGAAAAGACATACCTAGACACCTAAGACAAATTGGACTGATTTTTAGAAGTGCAGAGCCCCAGCAAATCAGACACAAGTCAATGGCACCTGCAGGTTTTCATCACCATGAAAAATTAGGCCACTTTGATTTGGATGCCTGTGAGGAGTTTGAAGCCTAAATATAAGATTTAAAACCAAATACGTTGGACCTTAGCAATCGTTTGTGTTTCCTGACATTTTACATGCTACCTGCACAACCTTAGTGATATATTAATGTAGGGCTCTTATTCATTTAATTGCTCTTGGTATTTTTATGATATTTATATAGTCCCACTTGGGTTTTGCATCTACATGCCCTACTTATCCTTGCTTCCAATTCTCCAGACAATCCCATGTTTATGAAAAAGCAGAAATAAATAAGCTTAAAGTTAGAGGGAACTCTGACAAACCATCCAAAGAAATGACCGGAGAATCTTTCACTGAAAACTAGGGGTGTGTGAAGTAGGCCCTATTCGATTTGGATTCGGCCCAAATCGGGGACAGTGATTCGATTAACTGATTTGGATCACTGTCCCTGATTTGATTCAGCCAAATCCGAATCTGAAGATTCGATGCTGATTTGGAGAATCAGTGATTAGGACATAGACACAGCTTTAAATGTTTTTTCTACATACCTTAAGGTACCAGGTGCAGCTTGTGAATGCTGTGATGCTGGGGCAGATGGAGCATCCCACAGGAACACAGGGGGACCCCCTGCATGCTCGGTGGCAAACCCGAAAGTGGACTGGAAGTGCCTGCGATTGGCCTCAGGGGGACCCCGGGTGCCCCCCCCAGACCTAGGAAGCACCAGTCACCAAGCCGTTTGGGGGTGCTGGGGGAGGGGGGGGAGGGGCACCGGTGCACTCCCCAGCAGACCTGGAAGTGGATTGGAAGTGCTTCTGGTCCACTTCCGGGTCTGCTGCCGAGCGCGTTGGGGAGCCCCCCACACTCCTGTGGGATGCTCCATCTGTCCCAGCATCACAGCATTCATGAGCCACCTCCTACCTAGAGGTATGCAGAAAAAACATCTAAAGCTGTGTCTATGTCCGAATCACCAAATCTTTCTGAATCGATTTGGACGATTCCAATTCAATTTGGAGAGATTAAGGGTCCTCTGATTTGATTTAGATTCAGAGAGTCGGCCACCAATTTAGGCCGAATCAAATCAGGGACCGAAGCTTCGTACAGCCCTACTGAAAATATCCCAAGATCAGTCCACCACCTTTCCCCCAGAGCTCTTTACATCAAGTACATTCTGTATGATCCAGCATCTCACAGGGTTTAATTAAGAACAAGGAAACCCCAGCAGAGGGGCAAGTTAGGCTTTCGTGTGCACCACGCTAGGGCTCTAGGGCTGCCTCTTACCTTACAGCTTCAAGACTGGGTTAAAATTTTGAAAAACTGTGCAGTTTTGGTACCTAAGAGTTCCATTTTCAAGATGTGATTTAGGGCATGTCTACACTGTAATAGCTACCTGCTGTAGCTGGTATGATCACAAGGACATGCCACCCCCTCACTACCAATTCTTATTCTTCAAAGCTGGAAATAAGGGCACAATGTGTTGCCCCCTTCCCCCTCCCACTCACAGAATTGGCTTTTAAGTATGACAGATGCTGAGGTCTTAAGTTCAGTCACAGCAAGATCCCAATTGCAGCCTTACTTGTGTATTTCTGTATTTGGAGTGTGTGAGCATGACTGGGGTGATAGGTGTGCTTAGGAATGTGCTGTCTGGGGAAATGCTACTTTTGAAGTATGGACATACCCTTAGGCACTTAGGGCTAGAATTTTTTGAAGATGTCTAAGTACTACTGAAAATCTCACAGGACACGTCTACACAGCTGTAATTATAGTGCATTACATTTAATACCTGTAATAACAGGTACTAACTTAATGCACTGTAATGCACACTTTTTATGACGCTAAATATACAGTAGACTAATTCTACTGTGCATTAGCACATTAGTGCGGTTTTTGCCTGCCAAACTAATGTGCAGTAGTATTAGTCCTCTGCACATTTAGTATCTTGTGTAGACACACCCACTGAGCATCTATCTCCACCTTTAAGAATCTAAATGCCCTAAGAGACATCTGGCTATTTGGATCCTAAGAATATCACACCCCATAAAATCTGGTAAGCCCATCACTCCCAGAAGACTAATAAGGATGACTGATTTTTGTGACTGACTGATTATCAACAGTTACCCATTTACAGCTTTTCATGAGACATATTTTGCATGCCAGAAGGAGACAGTAAAGAATGATTTTTTTGACCTTTATGATGAAAAAATATATTACAAAAAATCCAAGTACAAATTATATACTCTGTGGCTGCGTCTACATGAGATGCTAACACTGCTGTTGTTACTGCGTAGTCATTTAGAACTGGAATAAACAAGTACTAAATGAGTGCACAGTAACCTGAGTAGTGCTGGCAAATGCCTTTTTTGTGACGTTTTGGACTGCAACTCCTAGAAACCCCAGGGGACTGGAAACAAAGGTCGAGGAAGTGACAAAATGGAAGAGGGAGCTACAAGCGAGTGGAGCTGGGTATGACAACACTTCTGCCACTCAGCTGGCAGCAGTCCTACTGTGGTTACATTTGTCATTAATAAGTTGTCTGCCCCCCTACACCCTAACATTCATGCAATCCTGAAGATTTAAATCGATAAACATTGAACTTAATGCTTAAAATAAACATCAATAGTATCCATTGAAATTATTAAAAAATAAAAATTAAATTTTGCTAAGTTTAAATATCACTTATTAAGAGAAGTGGCAGAACAAGTTATAGCTCTGTGTGTGTGTGTGTGTGTATGTGTGTGTGTGTGTCTGTTTTCTTTTCCTAGCTTAAAAATCAAACTAGTTAGATATGTCCATGATATGACAGGAAGTTTAGTTTCAGCCTTGGTAACCGCATAAAAAGACATCCTTCCCTTCACATTCCACTGACTATCCAGTTTGTCTCTAAACTGAAAAGTTGAGGCTAGTCTTTTGACTTAGGAGGGTAAAGCAAAGTACATTTCACGAAGGAACATTAAATAGTGATTTTTATAAGTCCTTGAAGAAGTACCTAACACCTTTAACTTTAAGGACATGCAAAACCAGTTACAACAGAGGGAAGATAAATTATGGCTGACAGCAGATTCTGGACTGTAGCCTATTTTTGAGGAAAGGCCTAATAAATTAAAATTGACTTATGAAGGTTTTCCTTCTGTGTCAGATAAATTTAGAGATCTGTGTGATAAGAAACCTAAACAGGAACAAATTCAAACAGCTTGCCTGCTTAGACGCATGGAAAAAATTTCTTTTTATTTTCCTGTTTCTGTTTGCCTGTGGAATTCATGTTGAAAACCCAGGCCAAATCTGGAAGCACTGATGAATTTCAAGAGGTCATGCTCCTCCGCAACCCACCACCCTTCCCTGTAATGCATTTAGAAGTCATCCAGGCAGCGCAGGCAGTGGACGTCTACCAGCAGCTAAGTATAAGAACAGAGACAAGTAGGCCAACTGCTTCCTAGAAGGTCTCTGATTGAAGGACTGTTAAATCTTTGTGACTCCACAGCAGATGGGAGTTAGTGCAGGAAAGAGAGGACAAGGCAGTTATCGGGGCTGGTGACTTTATTATTCTGCAGGAACTCTAACTGAAAGCAAAAATGATGCCTGGGGAGGAGCATGGAATCACAACATTTCAAAAAAGAGTAACCCACATAACAGCTAATGAGTAATACATCATGGGGACAAGAATCAAGGTGTCCAACCGCAGCAAGATAAGATTCAGATGGTGTTGCGATGGAGGGGGCAAGCTACATGACTTGAATTTAGTGAAGACAACCCTCAGTATAGACTATCCTGCAGAGCTGTCTTAGGGCTTGGGCCCATGGGGCACAGGCCTCAAAATCTCAGTGTGAGAAGACCCTAACACTCATCTGCCAGTGCCAGAACAAGGCATTTATGGCTTGTGCCCAAACACACAATGCAACCAATCAGGGGCACAGAATGAAAACAGAGGCAAGAGATGAGTACAGAAACACGTCAATGAAATGCCAGATATGCCTAAATGCATGCTCAAGTATAATCAATCAGTACAACAGCTATCACTTGATTAAATGTGCAGAGGCCCTCAATCAGCACTATGTTCAAGCTTCCAAAATCCTCAAGATTGTACTCAGGACTATGTCTACACAGCTGGTCACTGAAGGTCACATAGTCAACTCCAAACTAGTATTAATGTAGTTAGCTCAGGTACTACTAACAATGCAATCATAGTAGCATGGAGTTCACTGAAGGCTGCAAAACCTGTCCAGAGTCCTGGGTAAATATTCCAGCAATCAACCTGTATTTAGCTATGTGCTGCAATGGCTAGAGTTGCTAGACTGCTAGCAATACCCAAGCCAATTAGTGTAAAGGGTATACCAATATGAGCATCAGGCACTACTTCTTTAGAACTAAAACTAGTTAAAAACATGTTGACAAAATTTTCCTGCCAAGAAGAGCACTTAGCTCTGAGGCTAGTGGGATGATAGAAGGAGGGAAAAATAAACCAACAAGAGGGAGCTTATTAGCCTCGTTGGTACAGATTTATTTGGGATGACTCAAGTTCAAATCCCTGTTGTAAACAGACAGAATAGAGACTTGAATGTTGGCCTTCCATAGCCCAGGAGAGTTTCTTAATTGGCAGGCTTTGGTTTTTCTGGAGCAAGTCTGTCTTTTATATTTTTCACAAAAAAAAAATAGCAAAAATTTTTGATCTGCTAGAAAAAAAAATAAAATCCTCAGATTGTGTCATGAAGTGGAATCATTATTTTTCAGTCATCCCTGCATACAGTACATGTCTGCCAGTGAAAGTAACTGGGGGAACTTTTGCCTAGACACTGCAGTCAGCACCAAAAACCCAGGGGTGGCCCTGGATCTATAAAGAGAAAATGGTTGTGAGGCAGTCCTCTAGAGGGTGACAGGATCATACAGACTATACAGTAGCATTATATACGTGCCTTAATAAGTAAACTCAACCCAGCTCTGAAGTCTAACAGGATTTATGCCCTGACTTTGGCTGCATTTAAATAGACAAAAAGCCTCAAAGAGGAATGAACATACACCTGCAAACAGAGACCTCCACAAAGGGAAAAAATGTTTACTATGAAATACCAGAAGTCTGTAGATTCACTGGAGCCAAGCACTAGAGGGAGCCAAGATTACACAAACCAAGCAATTGTATTACATAAGCATCCTCCAGATATTTTAGTCTGTACTGTATTCTTTTGATTTTCAATCTTGGCTTAGAGAATCCCAAAACTGTTGACATAGATCTAATTGTGTTTTATATATTTATTACACCCTGCCGTTTTCAAATATGGTGCTCAGTAAAAGCACTTACATGCTCATTAACTATTGAATCAAATGCAATAGCTCTCCTAGCTCTAGCTTAGGATTCCAGGACTATTATACCTCATAAGAAAAGTATAAAGTTTGAGGTAGCTCTGAATTTGGCAATCCAGGGAGCTAAGTGAATGCGCACAGGAGTAAGGGATGCAAGGGACCTTTAGTTCTGTCTTTTGAGGCAGCCAATATTGCTTGGCTTTCCCCATGACTCTTCTCATTGTTAGCATTATTATTATTTTAACGTGTATAGTGTAGTAGCAAATGGAGACTAACCCATTTGATGACTGATAGTACTAAGAACCGTAAGCAAACTAAACTTGATCTGAGCCTTCAAGAGGCCGAGAAGCAATAGTAAATGACAGTCCTTTCCCCAAAGAACTAACGAAGCAAAAGATAAGCCATAAAAGAGGATCAGATAAGCAAGTGGGTATGTGCAATTTTTAGCCATTTGGGAGTAGTGGTTACAATTCACCCCTTTGCCAGCTTCAGGTTACAATTTTATATCTATGTTGAAAAAGAGATGAATCTTGAGAAAGGACTTCACAAACCATGATACTACAATACTCCCTCTAAAACTCTTTGTATGTGATTTGTTACTACAGAGCCTGTGGAAAGTGGACTTCTTCCCCCCTCAGTTTTATTTACATTTCTTTCCTCATCCTGGAGAACGGCATTGGAGTTGGGTGTTTTTTGGCAATGGTCTTGCATGAAGAGCTCTTGTTTGTGCTTCTATTTTTCCCAGGATGGTTTCATTTCTTATCCAACAGAGACTTTCATCCATCAGGTCCCTACTGTACAATGAAGCCTTATCAAAATGTATCTTAAATCTGGGCAATGAAAACACAGAGTGAGCAGTGTCTTTCAGAAAGTAAAGTGAAGCAGATGCCTAAAAGTTTTCAAATAAGCAGGTACTAAACACATATTCATAACAATAAAAATGACCTACAGAATTGGCATTATTGTTATAGCAAGGGAAAGGAGCATGACAATGGCAGATCCATATGATAATGAAGCAGAAAGAAGACGAAAAACCCCAGAGATCTTGTCAAGAAGGTTTAGGGCTAGAAATAGCCTCTGACACATTGGGCATGCCTACATGAGATGCTAAATGAGCAGCAAACTAATTCTACTGTGCATTAGCGTGTCATGGCAAAAACTGTGCTATTGCACTAATGCACAGTAGAATGAGTCTACTGTACATTGACATCACTAAAAAGGCATGCAGCAGCACTACTGCACAGTAGTGCTGGTTCCTGCGCATTTAGTTAGTACCTGCTATTACAGGTACCAAACTTCATGTGCAGTACCTATGGTGCATTAACACATGCGTAGACATGCCCATTATCAATTATAAATAATGCTTGTGCTATTGTTCAGAATAAACCTGGCCTCTGAATAGATAGTGAATTTCAATTCTTGATCACTAAATGTGCAGGGACAATAAAAAGAAACAGCCAAAGTTGTAATATGTAGGAAAACATGAAAAGTACAATGACTTCTTGGAATAAAAAGCATGAGACGCCTATAAATGAGGCCTCATTGTCTAAAGTCTTGTCTCTTCACATTATTAGATACAGCTGATATACAAGTCTTAAGCATATATCACAGAAGCTGCTGCAAACAAGGGTAGAACGAATCATCAGTACTATTCCGCTTGTGTCTCCTTGTTCTCCTACTGAGGAAAAATATGCCTGTATGCTTTAGAAAGCCGAATTGGCACTGATTCCATTTTCACATCATTGCTTTTGTAGTTCCCTTACTCTTGTTTTTTTCATGCAGGAGAATGGGGCCACAAAAATGAAATCACAAGGCTGACAGTGTTCCTGGCAGGAGGAAGAGGTGGTGATGACCTCTTAATTCTATAGTGCTACTACACTCCCTTAAAAGCATAGAGCTCCATTGGAGCTATTCACAGTGAGCTATACACACACACACACACACACACACACACACACACACACACACACACACACACACATATATATCTCTCCTACAAATATATATATATATTAACTTGTTAAAGATCTTACAAATATATATATATTGTATATATTAACTTGTTAAAGGTCCTACAAATTTATAATGTATTCTATGAGATATATATACATATCCAGGAAAATATAGTCACAGTTGTGTGTGTGTGTGTGTGTATACATATATATACACACATACACACACATATATATATATATATATGTATGGATATATATGTATATGTGTGAGTATATATGTTTATATATATGTGTGTGTGTGTGTATAGCACAAGAATATATATGAGATCACTGTGAATAGATAGATAGATAAATAGGTAGATAGATAGATACCCATAGGACTGTGCGAAATTTCACCGGCTATTTTGATTTGACACTGTTTCGACTAATTTCAAGCTCAAAACAGTGAAATCGAATTGAAATGAAGGGCTTTGAAACAGCCTCAAAACAAAACGAGGTTAGTTGAAATGTTTAGAAAGTTTCAAAACATTTTGAGTTTTGAAGCTAGCAGTGAGAGACAGGGGAGAACCAGGGCACCAGCAGGGAGTGCAGCCCTGGCTCTCCCCGTCTCCTGCTGCTAGAAGCTGATAACAGCACAGGGGAAGGGAACTGAGCCCGGCTCAGTTCCCCTCTCCAGCGCTGTGATCTGGCGGGGGGGGGTGGAGTTTCAGCCCAGCTGGGCTCACTTCCACCCCCTCAGTGCGATTGTGGGGGGGAGAGTCAGCCCAGCTGGGCTGACTTCCCACCCCCAACAAAAGTCAAAACAGCATCAAAACAACCTTTCAGTTTTGATGCAACAGAATGCAATGGAACGGAACGGAACGGAACGGAACGGAACAGCTGTTTCAAATTGAAGTGAAATTCAAAATGGAACGCTGTTCCATTGAACCATCGAAACTGAAGGTGAAACATAACAGTGCCATTTTGCACAGCCCTAATACCCACTATACATTATAGATTAACTTATTAAAGATCCTACAAAAGCAAATGAACAGCTTTTACAAAAATATTTTATCAGGCTATGGCCCTTGTAGCTTTAAAGCACAGCAGAACATTGCTGAACATGAGTTTTGCTAATGCAAGGAAATGCAGTGGCTCAGCTCCAAATCCGGGAAGTAAATTCAGTGAGAAGTAATTTGGCTAATTGTCGGACAGTAATGGGAATACAAGTTCAGAAAAACTCAAACTTCTGAAAATGAGCAGATGAAGAGTTAAGATCCAAGCCCCTACAAATGTGGCTGTACCTTTTAGGAGCTGACTAGTCAGGATTCTGGTTATCTTTGGCCCGTTAGGTGCAGCTCTAGTGAATGGGGCAGAGACTAGCCTGAGGAACCCAGCCGATGTCACAATAATGAAATAAGGCAAGTCAGGCAGGTGGGACCTCTACCTTGTTGGCTTAAAAATGGCATTTAAAGGCCTGTTTTGGGGGAATTGGCATATAGGTATAAATATATGCATTATAAGCAGTCAAGATGGACAGCAAGGCTTAATTGATTTCTAAAGAGCCTGGGTTTCACACACACAGTTCCATAGAGCCCTGGAAGCAGATGGGCTGTCTAGCACAAGGCCAATGGATGGACACAGCCTGAGAATTGAGGGGGGCATGCCATAACATGAGATCACAGGCAGACGGATTGTCTAACACAACAAAGATACACAGCCTGGGAACTGAGGAAGTATACTCCATACTGTCTCATAACATGAGATGAGTGACATCAGCTACAAGGCCCCAGAGCAGAAGGGGGGCTGAGTCCTGGTTTTGGGGGAAGAGATCAAATTAAGAGAAGGCCTGGAAAGGTGACGTAGACATGTGACCACAGAAAGACAGCCAACCAGAGATGACTCCAGATGAAGAGTCATCAGGAGTCATGAAGGGGGAAGGAGAATACAAAAGCAGAGACTTGAGATTAACAAAGGGTTCCTCCATGCCCCTCTTCATTTTGCTCCTGAGAGGGATCCCTGTCCCCTGGGAAGGGTCCCCAAGGCCACCATGGACCGAGGGCATACCAGCAGCCCATCTCATGCGCTCACTGGAGACGGTCTATGGGCCTCGGCATCCCACCTCCGGACTGCTGACACCTAAGAGAGAGAGAGCCTCAGAGTGGAGCCTGCATCCTGCCCGGATGTACTTTGACTCTGATGACAGCCCTAGGATTGGTAGATATAGAACTGGTCGATTGTTTATATTGTTGCTTTTTTGTTATCACTCTACCAGTAAACTCGGCTATTATCAACTGGCAGGTGTTGTGGTCGGTCTGAAGGTTGTGGTTGCCCGGAACAAAAGTATAAGGGCTAGGTTCCTAAAATCCAGTGTCAACATACCTGACCCTGTGAGTGTGCATGTGTGATTAAAGAAAACAAGAGAATATGTACCTTGACTGAGCCAGTGCACAGCATTTCAGTAATGAATCACATGATTTGTGTCACTAGAAGGGCACCGGGGGATCTTCCTCAGGCAGGGAGGTGGGGGTAGCCCTGCTGCTTGGGTGGCTGTGGGGGGCATGTTCCCTGCTGCCAAACTTCCCTGTCAGCAGTGCAAACTTGGTAGCCCTGCAGCCAGGGTGGGCAACCAATTGCTGCTGCCCCCTCCCACTTTTCCTGAGCTGGCTCCACCACTACTAAAGTGCAAAGACCAATTCATTGATTTTTCAGGGGTGGGAAAAGTGACCGAGGGAGCTGTTGTGAGGAGGCTGGAGCAGGTGGAGGTGCCCATGGAGGGGACCCCACTTTTCCTCAGCTGGCCCAGCTGCTGCTAAATTGAGATTCCCAGTTGATTTATTTCTAATTACTTATTTCTGATGTGTGGAGGTGGGCAGGGGGAGCCCCCGCACAGGAGGCTGCAGGAGGCGGCGGCACTGGCCAAAGGGCTCCTGCTTGAACTCAGCTGGCCCTGCCCCCACCCGCCCAGCTGGTGCAGCCAATGGGCACATATGCAGTTCAGAAAATGCATTATAGACAGACAGATAGACAGACTAAGGCTTTTATTGGCACATGAGCAATTGGGCAAAAGCATTATGGACAGACAGACAGACAGATTAAGGCTTTTCTTATATTAGAATGAGTATGGTAATTTTAACCATATGATTCTCTCCTTCTCCACTCTCCTTTCCTACCATTCCCTGAAACACATATCCTCTCTGCCCCACTTCCAGCTCTCATTCCTGTTCCTGGCTCATAAATCTGTTAACATTTTAGAAAGTAATAGCATGAAAAAACTTACTCTTTGCTATCTGCTGCTCTCTGCCTTATATGTGTCACAGGCAGCAATGTAGTAGATAGTCACAGTAGCTGAATCAAGCATAACTCTCCCACTGCAACCCCAATCTAACTGAGTTTTGTGCCCCTACTTTAGCCAGGTCTACACAAACAGGGCTGTGCCCTAGCTCCAATGTTTTTTGGGGATTTTCTTTACTATCCTACTCAAATTTGCATTTGGTGGCTCTTCAGAAGGAGTATACCTTTGGACCAGATCCAATGGGAATCTCTTTAACCTTGCTTGTCTCAAAGCAAAAATGAAAACCTGAAAATTTTTTGTCTGTGAAATGCTCTTTACCAATGACACAGCAACTGTTAGTCATTCAGAAGCAGAACTGCAAAGTTTCATTGGATCGCTTTTCTCATGTTTGTGATGATTGTGGTCTAAAGAAGACAGTAGTCATGTGTCAACAAGTTGATTGCCCTTCTGAAGTTAGAATAAATGATGAAAGCCTGGAAGTGGTTGAAAAATTCACTTGCTTGGGCACCACCATCTCACAAAATCTTGGCTTGGAAGCTGAAATTAATGCTCACATTGAAAAGACAAGCAACGCCATGGCTAAACTTCAAAAGAGGGTTTGGGAAAATGAACTGCTCACTCAATTGACAAAGATGTCCATCTACAGCATTTGAATACTTAGCTCTCTACTGTACAGCAGCAAAATGTGGACTCTTTATGCCAAGGAAGAAAGAAAACTGAACAATGTCCATCTTTGATGTCTCCGCCATATCCTGGGCATAACACGGCATGACAAAATCTCCAACTTCACAGTCCTGGAATGGGCTAAGATACGCAGTATGTTCATGCTCCTGACAAAGAGATGCCTCCATTGGTTAGGACATGTGAACCATATGACCAATGGCCAAATCCCCAAGGATGTACTCTACAGTGAGCTGGCCACTTGCAAAAGTCAACTTGGACAGCCCAAACTCCACTTTGTTAATGTCCTTTATGAGCTATGCATTGATGGCGAATGCTAGGAATCAATTGCTTCAGACCGCTGTGAGTGGAAAGCCACTGTGAAGTAGGGCCTACGTTGCTTCGAGATGGAGAGGGTCAGTGATGAGCTAGTAAAGAGGCATTAGAGGTAGGCAAGACAAAACAGTACTCAGCATGCTGGTGCAAGCTCAACCAAGTTTGTATGTGAAACTTGCGGAGGGTCTGCTTGTCATGCATTGGACCCCTCAGCCACTCAAGAAGCTGTGGTGGTACCCAGTAACCCACCAAAGGCACAATCTCCATGGTCTTCCAAGACCAATGGCTTCCAATGATGATGACACATAGCTCAACCAGTCCACTAGACACATTGAGCCTGCCCTACTTCAGGGATGCAAGAGTAGGAAGTTCAGTGAGAGACTGTGTGTGAAAGAAAGACTCCACTAAGTGAAGGTGATTTAGGGTGGGAGTGGAACACAGCAAGTTAGGGGTGGGTAGACAAGATATTTTGCACAGGGTACAGGAGGAGAAGAGGGTACATACATCCCAGACCAAATAAAAACTTGAGCTAAGATGGGAAAGGAAGCATAAATTGGAAATGGTTAGTGAGGGGACATATTTTTTTGCAGAGAACAGGTGACTTAGGTGAAAAAGGAGAGAGAGATTTGAAACCATACTTGCTATGTGGCAAGCAAAGGAGGGGAATGGTTTCTTTTTTCCAGCACTTTCTTGTCACTTATTTGGGTTTATATGTATGCATTAGTACATGCTGTTTTTTTATATTATGATTTGTTGTATTTCCATTTTTTTCAGGCATCCAGAAACTGTGGTGTGAGATGCAATAGGAAAACATGTATTGCCCTTATTTCAAAAAATAAAATCTATAAAAACAATTTTAGTTTGATCCTAACAGCTTTTTTATCAGCTTGCAGTAGCAAAATATCCTTTTTTCATACCAACTATAAAATTATATTACTTTTTTTGGTTGCAAAAGGCCACAGCATCTGATGTAGTAATTGCATGCAGCTGTTATGTAATTGTTCCTCATATATCTATAAAAGGTAGCAACTGGAGGTGTTTTTTAAATGTTATTATATGGCACATACCATCTGCTGAGAACAACAATACCTATTCATCTGGAGGTAAAAGTACCCTGTGGTGATCTCTGAGCAGCCCAACTGAAACCTTGTTGAACTGAGGAAGAGGTACTTCCAGGTTTTCAATCTATTACCTGTGGAAGAAAGCAGTGGAATGTGGGTAGACATAAATTTGTCTGAGCTCCATTTGTCATATTTTAAAAGCTACAGCCATTCCTCAAAACAAAAAGAAGCAAAAAAGTCAACTTTCTTCAGTTTTGTTAGAGGATAGCAAAGAGAAGACTGGCTGCAGCTGATGGTAGAGCAATGATGGTATGTTCTTATACTTTGAATGAGGAACTATGAATGCACCGTCACACTTATTAAGCAATGGGGAAAAAATCTTGCTGTCTTTGAAAGGTACTTGCACCGTGAAGCTGATATGAAACCTTGGTGATGTGAACAATAAGCCTGTGCGAAACAGCACCGTTTCGTTTCAACTTCCATTTTGCTGTTTTGATGTGACAGTGTTTCTTTTCAAGTTTTGTTTGGTTTCAAAAGTACTGTTCTGTTTCATTTCTTCAAAACTGTTTCGCTGTTTCGACAGTTTCAACTTTTGCCCATTGGCTATAATGGGGAAGCATGAGACTGCCTATAACTTTGTCATTTCTTGCCTGATTTGGATGCAACTTATAGAGATGGTAGCCCCTTCTGAGGCCATGAAATCTGCCAAGTTTCAAGGAGATAGATATAGGCGTTTCTAGGAACTTGCACCTCAAATCTTGAAAGCAAAACTCTTGTCATGTGTGTGTGTTAAGGCACAGGGGGGTGAAAACTGCAGGTGTAGTAGCCCCTGCTGAGGCCACAAAACCCACCAAGTTCCAAGGAAATAGGTGCAGGGGTTTCTGGGAAACCGCACCTCAAGCTGCTGACAAGCAAAACTCATGTTGTGTGACTGTGTGTGTGTGTTAAGGTGTGCCCTCACTGGTGCTGGGGCCTCTACATGACAAAGTATTGTGCCCCATTGAGGTCTCCTCCTTCCCTACAGCCTCAGTCTGGTCCACCACTTTAAATGACAACAGATAATAACTTAGTAAGCAGCACAGTAGCACCAGCAGCATCTCGGGCAGCCAAACAGTCACAGTTAATATCAGAGCAGTCCTTCCCCCCTCCTCCCCTTCCCTCTCCTTACTTTCTGTTTCCCAGCAGGCAAGCCCAGCTTCAGCTTTGAAACTTGAAACATTTCAAAACGTTTCAACTGCTCTCGTTTCATTTCAAGACTGTTTCGAAGCCCTTCATTTTGTTTTGATTTAGCTGTTTTGAGCTCAAAGTGAGTCGAAACAGCGTTGGAACAAAACAGCTGGTGAAATTTTGCACAGCCCTAGTGAACAAGTGGAGATGGCATGATTCTGCTGCTCAGAAAGCTTGTGCGGGATCTTAACCCCTACAAAAATTAATGAGCCTAGAAGTTGGGTTGTTAAGGAAAAAGGTTCGAAACCATTGAGGTAAGTGTTCTCAGAGCATATCTAGCACACTCTGGCAGGACTGGGATTACAAAATACTTTTATTTCAAGTGCAGCTAAACTCTGAGAAAGTGTTCCCATGCTCTTCTCCCCCACACTGCAGTTGGCACACTTGTCCAGGATGTGAAGGAGCCAGGGTCAGTTCCAACTTCTCTAAATCCTCCTGTTGAAGCAGTTCCACAGGGCAGACAGTTATTCAACATTCATTAGTCCAGGGGGCTGGCACAAAGCATGGGTATGACTGTCGCCTCGTGGTTAGGCTGCTTGCCTGGAAGAAAGGACACCTGGGTTCCAGTCCCTGCTTTGAAGATGGCTCAAGCCGTATTGGATTCCAGCCTGAGACACCCGACTCTCCCCGTGGATTGTATAGGGATCACACACTTCATTCACGGTTGGTATTCTACTCCGGTAGTCAGATACCTAAAAGTTAAGCTTTGCAACACGTAACTTCTAGATATCAAAGTTGTTCTTTCAGTACTGTACCTAGACTCCTGGTGGCCCTGGGCAAACTTTCAGTACCAGGCCTCCTTCGCCAGAGATAATGATAATAATAATTGGACAATGGAAAAAAAAAAAGATAATTTTGGGGCCCCCTTTCTGTCTGGGCCCTGGATGGCTGTCCTGTTCACCCATGCCTGTGTCCAGCCCTGCCTTCTTTGGACCTAGCCCTATGTGACTTGCCTACGGTCACATAAAAAGCTGCAGTTTTGTTAGGAATTGAAGCTAAATTTCCACTCTTCCTGACTAACATTTCCCTTTCCCTGTTTTTCTTAACCTCCCTCTTGTGCCTTTCCTTCCTATTCCTGATAAGTTTCTATATCACAGGCCATAGGGTGGCCACTTTCACTAAGGACAGGGCTTTTGTCTCTTACCCTGCTCCAGGTCCAGGGCTTTCTACCTGTTGTCTTTTTGTTTACTGTGCATCATGGGACTCTACTGACCAGTAATGATTTGTGACCTTGCCCTTCCCACCATTCCTGTGGTTCAGGCTTTCCAGCCATCTTTTATTGGAGGGGAGAATGGAAGTTGATTATCGCTGTTTTGGTCATTTGAAAATGTCTTTTCTCAATCAGCATCTGCCTGATCTTCCAATATTTTTGCCATGTCTCTGAAATCACCAGGCCACAATAATCTAATTGGGGGAGAGGAAGAAAACCCTCAGAGGGACACTATAGGCATGCCTCCCTGAATGGGAATGTGTGTTTCCCTGGGGACAAAAAGCAGCAGCACAACTAGTGCCGCTGCTACTTGTTCCTGGGGAACACCTATGCCATGCATGCTCTGGAGCATGGTGTGTTGCCCCAGGTGGGGTAGGGGAGGCTGGTGCCAGCAACTGTGCTGGCCCCAGCAGCCTCACCTGGGGTCCTGGGGGGTCTCCAGGAGCTGCAGCCGCAGGGATCCTACAGCAGGGATCCTGACCGGCAGCCGGATTAGGGCTCTGGTTTTGGGTGGTGTGCACTGCCGCCATGTGTGCCACACCACTTTTTTAGGCATGGTTTTTTTTGACCCCGGGATCTCCCAGGGTCAATCTGCGCCCCCCCCCCCCCCCGCCTCCAACTAGCACAGGGAACACCTGCATGTGCATCATGTGTGGCGTGTGGCTCTGCAGACAGGTCTGCACATACCACATGTCTGCACTTGTCTGGATGCACCCTATAGGGGGAGTAATCTGGTACATTTAAAAAGCAAAACAACTCTTCAGAAGTTCTTTTATGAGCCAAAAGCAAATCTAGGACAAATTGGAAATAATGCTAGGTTCTGGTTGACCTTGCCCCACCCCAAAGGAAATAATCTGCCTTGGAGTTGTTTTGTAGAAGAATTTAGCTACCGATGTCTGATCTAAGTGACCTAACCTTTTGTCAGGTGCAAAGAAAACCAAGATACCCGGTACTGTAGTCTCACTGCTGAAGGGACATTTAAAAGAATATTATGAGTTTCCTCTGACAAGCCTAGGTTGGCTTATAAAGGAGCTTTGTGAGTCCCATTGCCAAGTAAAAGGAAAGACTACTGGGCTTTGGTTGAAATACCTTCCCTTGTGTCAGAGAAAACAGGCCTGAGTCCTTTTGTAGAAAGAGGTCCCATGAAGCAGTTTTCTACTCTAGGTGGAGTTTTGGAGGACTCTGTTGATCACCCTGTGAAGTGGCATTCACTTATCCAAATCTTGAGGGAACCATCGCAGTACAAATGATGGGGACCTCCTATCCAAAAGGATCAGCCTCCTGGTTTGTGGTCCTCAGAGGTTTAAGACTACACCATTATAGAAAGAAATTGTCTTGATGATACTGCATTTCCCCTTTGTAATGTACTTTTCAATTCCCCTGCTTCTGGGATCATGTCAACCACCTCTCTTTCTGTTCATAATCATATAAATATTCAGGTAGAAATGTCTTACATTGAAAAAAAGAATGAGGAAACTATTTCATGCAGTTTTAGCTGATGGATGTTGGCAGCTGGAAAAGGAGGAAAACAATACCAAGTTAATAGCCAGCTCTGGTTAAGTACTTCACAAACTATGGTATTGGAACTACTGCTAAAGGCTTATATAGATGGAAAAGTGCTCTTAGTTGTAGTACCTTTGTAATTTGACCCTCTAAATATCAGGAACTCAATTCAATAGTGGATTGAGGGGAAATACATCAACTTCATCATCTCACTCCAGATGCTGTCCTAGCATCGGCTCTGTTTTTTAGAAGAAGTCTTAGCCACCTAAAAACATCCAAGTTCCTGTCTTAGCTGTCTAGAAAACTGAAAAAAGTATCATCTGGAGGGAATGAGAAAGATATATAAAGATGGATTGCCAGGTCTAACTGGGATCTCTAACTTAAAATGATAGGAATGACGATCCAAGCTTCACACCATGTCAGGGCATATCAAAAGAATCCTTGTCACCTCCATTAGGACAGCTGTCCAAATGTCCTAGATCCTAGCTGTATGTCCATGCTCTAAGCACCTGACTGATGATAGACAAAACTGGCGATAGCTATTGGCTACTTTCCTTTCTCTTAATAGAATATGGACCTGACAAAGCACTTTACAAGATAAGCTTAGCATATCATCAGTTAATTCATTTTCCACAGCTGTTTCTCTTACCATCTTGATTTTGACCTCCTGCCCTACTTTTTTCCTGTCTTTGGATGACTTGAAAGGAAAGAGTGAAAATCAGTGTCAAATAATAGTGAGTTCAGTTCAGGGAAGGAAAGTACAGCACCATACTAAAGTCACCTTGGTTCAATAGGACTGAAACAACATTTGATCTCCACTTGCTAGCTTTCATTCTAAAGCACTTTTCTCTTGTTTGTGGGATTTCCCTGGGATCTACAATAAAAGTTCATGAAACAGGATGATCAATAGATTTTCCTCTAGGAAACAAAGTGTTACTCATGGTGACAAACCGGAAATGCTGGCAGATTTCAAATAGATACTTCCCAAGCTCATAAAAATAATACAAAAGCCTCAGTGAGCTAAAACTTTTCTGTTAGGTAACAGCCTTCCTGCAGTTAAGGACATAAATAAGTAACACAAAGGAAGAATGTAAAAGACAGATCTAGGTCATTTAGAAAGGTAGAGCAAATACCTTCAGCCATTTTCCTAGTAATTTAGCAGTCATTTCAGAAGACAACATAAAATTTACACCTTTAGCAGTAGAAAAAAGCAAGGTAATCTGCTATTAAAGGAGTTGTCTTCTGCACATTCAGTGATTGTGGGTTTTTTTCCCTTTTATCCCATCTCCAGGTGTACCAATCTTGCTGTAAAATGGGATAATTAGCTGCTGGTTTGCACAGGAACGTGATAATTTGCTGCATATTCTATGCTCATTTTTTGGAGAGATTTTAGTTGAACACATCCGTTCTTAAAAGCAGTTTTCAGTTTTGCAGTATTTTCTTTCATTGTGGGAGTGCCTGTTTTACTTCCATTTTGCTTAATACTAAATTTTCCTGCCCTCTTGCCCATTTCACTGTCTCTGGGACAAGACTTTAGCAGTGAATGAGTTAACTGATTCTAAATCTGTTTTTGATATTTGTTAAAAATGTTGAATAAACGCTTGTTTTGCCAACTGTCCTTTTGGACTCACAGATAATGGGGTGGGAAAGGACTTCTTGTTCATTTGCTGTAGCACAGGCCTTTTACTAACATATGCTTTGTTCTGTCTTCATCAGTAAACATGTTGGCTGATTCTCTACCCCATTATACTAATTGTCCATTGGTGTCAGTGGAGTGACACTAAAATGAAGACAGTCATGCTCACTATTGCTAAAGTTAAAGAATGCCTTAATTTATTTTTAATCCTGGTATCAAATCTTGCTTTCAAGTCCTTTCTTATGGGGTCTCCTCATTAGTCCCCAGATCAGGATGAAGTTGTGTAGAAGAAACTGATGGTTTGCACCCCAGCAAAAGTGGCAGGTTACAGATCACCTGTATCCCCTGGTTCTTCTAAGACTGATACTGGTCTTTATGTTCCTTGCAGGCATCATACCATACATACAGAATCCCTGGGCTAGCTTTATGGAAGTATTTAGACACACAAAATGCATGTTGGCAGCTGGAAAAGGAGGAAAACAATGCCTAGTGGGATGCACAAAAGCATTAGGACTGTAGGAAGCTTCAGTCACTGATTTGATTTGGCGGAGATTCAGCCCGATTTGGTGGCTGAATCTCTGAATCAAATCAGGAGACCCTTTAATCTCTCTAAATTGAATTGGAACCCTCCGAATCAATTCAGAGAGATTCGATGATTCGGCCATAGACACAGCTTTATATGTTTTTTCCACATACCTCAAGGTACTAGGTGGCTCATGAACACTGAGATGATGGGGCAGATGGAGCATCCCAAGGGAGCAGGGGAGTCCCCAGAGCGCACAATGGTAGACCCAGAAGTGGACCGGACCCCCCTATGCCCCTCCTGGCTTGGTGACTGGCGTCTCCTGGGTCTGGAGAGCCACCCAGGGTCCCCCCATGGCCAATTGCTAAGCCAGAGGAGCTCAAGGGGGGGCCCCCCATGTGCTCAGCAATGGATGTGGAAGTGGGCCAGAAGTACTTACAGTCCACTTCCAGGTCCACTGCCGAGCATGCGGGGGGGTCCCGCCATGCTCCTGTGGGATGCTCTACCTGTCCCATCATCTCAACATTCACTAGCCACGCCTGGTACCTCAAGGTCTGTAGAAAAAAAACATTTAAAGCTGTGTCTATGGCTGAATCGCTGATTCTCCAAATCGACATTGAATCTTCAGATTCGGATTTGGCCAAATCAAATTGGAACAGTGATCTGAATCAACAAATCAAATTACTGTCCCTCAAATTGGGCCAAATCCAAATCGAATACAGCCCGCTTTGCACACCCCTAAAAAGCATGCAAGTGAATTAGGTGCCTAACTCCCACTGACTTTGAATGAGGGATAACTACCTCTCTCATCTCATACATACTTAGTACATTTGAGAATCCCAGACAGTGCCTCTTTGCATCATCAGGTTCCACAGCGCCTTGATAAATCTGGCCCTGAGCAACTGCCTGTCTTCACAGAACTTATCCAGTCACTTGGCAGGAACCAGGCTTTCACGAGGTCTTCTGTGAATTTCAGCCAAGATCAGAGACTTACCTTACAATTTCCCATCTTACACTGGTTTAGGTCAAAGCCTTGATGTTCTCAAAACATTATTTATGAGGTTTTAAATTGATTTGATATTGTCCCTTAGTTAAACAACATCAGAGAGTATATGAAAGTGATGGCAATTCTGAACATGATGGATGAGGCTCCTCCAGTCCCCAGTTCCAACCAGTTTGCTGCTGATGAGTCATTTGTTAATTTCTTCAGATAAAATTGACAGACAATTACCATTCATTTCATCACAGGCAAAGTGATCCTTTCCAGAGCTTTCTGGCTATCTTTTGATAACAGTGACTTACAAAAACTGTCTCCTACAACACTATCTCTCTCCCAAAGCTTTAATAATTTATCCTGCTGTTGCTTTGAATTTTTTTCTTGTTCCTTTTCTCCTCCCTAGGGTCACACTCATTTATATATAGACATTTGCACCTTTGCCGATTAGAATACTTGGTCTATATTTGCTTCTAGATGATGCATTAACCAACAATTTTTTATGTTAATTATTTTTCTAGAATGTTTGTCAAATGCCAGACATTAATTTTTAAATGAGTTAAATAACTCAGTGGAGCTTCCTTTACTTTTGCGGTTGGGGGGGAGGGGTTCACTGAAAACTGTAATTTTTAAATGAATTTAGCACATGCGAGACAATGCTTCAATTACCCTGGATCCAAAATTTGGCGACTTTTCTGCTGTGGTTGGGATGGTTTGTATTGCTTCCCTGGCATTGAACAGCTACCATCAGCGTGCCAGACTCGCAAAGGTTTTCTTCTAAGTAAAGAGATGCTCAGATGGTGTAGAAAACTTGTAGCTGATCCTATACTACTCATCTTCTATGACTGGTGCAAAGGGCATGAGGGAGGCATCCTTATGCTGCGTTATCTCCAGCTGTCATAACAAACCCTTCTAATCACAGGCAGATGGCACAACTTAGGACAACTTGAAAGGCTGCTGAAAGTTGGGCTGGATGAAAGACAAGAATTTTATTTTGTGAGAAATTTTGAGGTTTTAACATCTGTTTTAGTTCTCCACTGGAACAATAACGAGACCTTTCAAAATTTTGTCATGAAAAGCCATGAGGCAGAGAGAGAGAGAGAGAGAGCACCTTATAGAATAACCAATAGCCTGGTGGTTAGGGTACCCATTTGGGATGTGGCATACACAGGACCAAGTCCCTACTCCAAATCAGACAAAGCTGGACCTTAACCTGGGTCTCATGCACCAGGCTGTCCAGTTACTTTAAGGGTTTGCCCATGTTGTGAAAACCTTCCTCCCAAATTTCATTAAAAGCAACACCAAGAATTTTGGTTATGACAAATTCATGTTTTCCAATACGGTTAAAAGATTTAATTGAAGAATTCCCAACCAGCTCTAGCTCTGCATTTTTCCCAGGATCTGGTTTAAGAACATTGTTTGCTTATCTCTACATACACAAATACATTCCTTTCCTATGCCTTTGCCAAGTGCTTCTTGGTGGCAGCTCAGGATCTGGCTCAGTTGTCTTGACATATCTGAAGAACGCAGCCACATGCTATAATAGTAGATGGCTTTAAAGACTTCCCCTGGCCTGGTTACAAACAAAGCAAGGTAACTTAATACTTTTTGAAAGGGGACAGAAAGAATTTGAAAATGAATAACTTGGTTTATCTATAAAGCAGCTACAATAGGAAAGAACCATACACACCACAGTCAAAAGTGAGACTTCTCCTAGGCACTGAGTGTGGAACCACTGGACTCTCTGATTGACCTCAGTTGTGTGAAATCAGGTTCATATATGAAAGTAGATGCAGAATCCATCCATCCATCCATACAAACCCTTGAACCAAAGGAGACCAGCTGTTGGCAATGGAGTAGTCCTCTTGATCAGACCAGACAGCAGCCACTTCAGCAGGTGTGATGTTCTGTTCAGGAAGATGCAGAGACACATGTGCAATAAAGAGGCACTTACAATGCTGACTCCTGCAGGCTTTGGGCAGGATGGCGCTCACTTCACACAAGCCATCACATAATTGTCCAATGGCAACAAGCTTCAGACACTCCTGACTTGGGCCAGATTTGCCAAAGGGTCCTAGACAGAAAGAGGGACCTGGGGGCTGTTTGTAGAGTGCTTAGTAGAGTGGGGCTCTAAGCCTGCGTGGTACTTCATAGGGCTACCATAAGAAATTATAAATCAGAACAAAAAAAGTAAAACAACTAATCATGTGGAAGATTACACCTCCAATCAGATACATAATCTTCAGTCAACACTAAGCTATCCAATTTCCAGAGTTCATTACAACACTACCAAATCTAGACTTGGAGGTTTTATATATTTGAACTCTGTACAAAGGACCAGTTCCATTGTTTTCTTCCTATATCTGAACAAATCAACCCTTTTCTAGTCAAATTTTCCTCTCAAACAGAAATCAAAAAGCCTTTCAGAGGGTGCCCCAGTTTCAGACAGGTGATGTTTTGTACTGTTTTAAGGGAAATGTCTCCCTTTGTAAGAGAAACGATGCACACCTGTGCAATAAATCAGATCTCTAAAGATCTCATGTTGGCGAGGTTTTTGCTCATCGTTAGCATGTGGAGGATTCCTTTCTTGTAGTTTAGTGACCTGCACCTCCCTGTCCCTTGTATCCAAACTACATGCAAATACAAACCCCCAAACCTTTGGGTAATCAGCCAAAACAAACAGGCTCCTGTCAGAACATTGAAGTGAAAGGGATCTGCTGGATCAGGGAGCCCAGTCCCCTGCCACTGCAGGCAACCATATCATGTAATCCCTTTCATAAGCCAATCACACTATCTTAAAAACTTGTTAGGTTTTTGCTGCCACTTTAGAGAGCTATTCCAGACCTCACTGCTCCGATTGTTAGAAATCTTCTTATCTCCAGCCTAAAGTACGCAGGGCCAGTTTATATCCATTTGTTCTTTGACCATCATTATCTTTTAGTTAAAATAGCTCTTTTCCCTCCCTAGTGTTTATCCCCTGTATATTTATAGACAGCAGTCACCCTTCCTCTCAGCCTGTTTTCTTGGCTAAACAACCTAAGCTCTTTTAGTCTCCTCTCCCTTCTCTGATCATCCTAGTAGCTCTTCTCTGCACCAGTCCCAGCCTGAATTCTCCTTTTTTGGGGAACATGGATGATCAGAACTATATACAGTATTACATATGAGGTGTCATATTAATATTACATTAATACTTCCCTTCTTCTATGTTGTATATCTGGGAATTTTGATGTGCTGTAGACTGTAGCATGCATAAGCTGCTGGCATGGAATATAAATGAGAAGTATATAAATCAACCAGGCTCAGATTTGAGGGAATAAAAATATGAATACAATTAATCCGTGTTAGACAAATTCTCTCCACTGCTTGCTGCTTGGAAACTGGGGAAGGAATTAGACATTAAAAGTTTTCTTACTCTTATTTATTCCAAGAGAAATTAGCCATTGCTTTCAAAGGAACTCACCTCTTAAGCATTCCAGACATATATGTAAAATGCAGTATTGTGAAACTGGTCTCAAAGAGGCTTAATATTAGTCAAGAGGAGCCAGAGGAGAGTTTTGTATCTGACATGTCCTGTGCTTGGAGAGCGTGTTGCACATGCAGCAGTGGAGGGTGTGGGGTGGTTCATTTAATAGGTGTTCCCTAGCAATAACTTCTGTCATTTTGAAACTGGCTCTCTAATTTAAACCAAATGTCAGATGATTAATTCCTTTCTTTCAGTCTGTAATTCCTAAGCAGCATTTGGTAATCACACGTGGCTTATTCTCATAAAGTATTGATATCACAAGCATTTATTGCTGCAGTAATCAGAGGAGGGAAAGGTTACTGTCTATGTATGTGCACATTCATATGTATGACTTCTGCCTATTCTTTGTGTCTCTCCCTTTGATTCTTCAAGACATTAAAAAGAATATGTAAAATCTAGCTGGGCATCAGCCTACAGGGAAGGGAAGGCATTCCAGGTTAGTGTTCAGCCTTAGCACAATAGCCCAGAGAGGGCAGGTGGTACTTCCAGCTGGGCCTCCAAAAAATCCTGCCTAAAATGATTGTTTAAATTTCAGCTCTCCCTAGGAGGATACTGAGCACTCCTTTTATGTAAGCATTTTTGTTAACATGATGTCTTAGACTGGTGAGAGATGCACATGCTCTGTTATTCTGTATTGACTCAATTCTTCCCTTCTGCTGCAGAGCATAGGGCTAAGGGTGGGCCCATCAGGGAACCGGTTAAGTCTCCCTGATTTTGTGTCTGCCTAGCCCTGGCATGACCTCAAGAAGCCCAAGGGCTGCTCTAAATTACAGCAGTAACATAAAGTCCCTAGGGACCTAGATCGCTGGACAACCTTGTTTGTCTCCTCCATCCTCTTGCATGCTAGGGGGTTGGGTGCAGCTGGTGTGGGAGCTAACTCAACTGTCTTTATACCAGTGAGGAGCCCCCTAATGCAAACTCAAGCAGTGCAGAGAGCTCCGAACATGATGGGTTTGTCCATGTACACTTATTTTGGTACATACGGTAGCTACATATTGTAGGTGTATTTATTCCCAGAGCCAAGGTCTCTGTTCATATTGTTGGGCTGTCAGAGCAGTTTGGTCAGTTCAACAAGGATCGTTGATGATCCCGCCAGACTTGAAGTGGGAGTGTGACCACACTTGGGAGTGAAAATAAACCTCATTAGCAGCATGTGATAAATATAGAATTGGTAATAAGCAACTGTGAATTTCTAGACTGTAACTCATACTAAAGAAAGTTGATTATTCTTGAGCCTAGTGTTATACCTGTAGATGATCAGATCCAACAATTTCTTGGCTCCTTTTTTAAAATAAATACCTAAAAAAAGGTCACATATATGTAGGTGTGATCCAAAACCCACTGAAATCAAAGTCAGTCTTTCCAATACCTTCAAAACCCTTAGATCCCACACTATATTTTTTTTTTTATTTGTTACCACAAATCTAAGGCATCAACCAGAAAGAGGAATGAAAATCATTTGTCAAACTTTATTCCTAACACTGCTAACTTTAGATCCTGTCTTGTTCTTCTCTGTTTGATTTCTATTATCAGTCTCAGTAGGAACAATATTGGGCCAAACGCCAATAAAAACCACTAATAAAATCAAGGACACAAAAAAGGGAAACACATCCTGACCTACACTCCTTAGGAAACCCACATAAAACCAAAATGTCTGAATAAAAACTTACCAGAAGTCATTCGGAAGTGTCAGAAAAAATTCTCCTTTAAAATCCTTCTCTGACAGGAAATGGTTACATAATTTAACAGAAAACCGTAACTTCATAATATGTTTGAACCATTCAGTGTATTTTAAAAGAAAATTACTTCCTTGCTACAAAGTCCTATAAGATATTTTAAATGTATAGAAAAGTTATCACTCTACTAAATTCCCTACATTTTCAAAGCCATAGACCTGTGCTGATTTAATCGCAATCAGATTCACTAGGACTTTTCCATAAGGGTAATCCTTCAAACGTGTTCTGGGCAGTCAGATGTTGCTCTTCTAGCTGCCCTCAATCCCTGAACTGAGTGGGCCTGCACTGTGAAAACGCTTGCTGGAAGGATTTATTTTTAGATGTTCTTTATCTTCAGTTCCATGTTTGACTGTACAAGAGTTTAGTCAAATGCTGTTTGTACAAAAAAAAAGGCAGAAGCCTATTTACATGACTCACAAAAGCCAGCTATCTTCTGACAAACATCTAATTCCTGTCACTGCACTAGCCACAACCACTGCCATCATTACCTTATGTCATAGCAGGGTCCTGCAGGAGGGCCGTGATCTCCTCAAGGCCCCCTTCCCGTGCCAAGCTGGCCCAAAGGGCACCCTCAAATTCTCGCCCGCCACGTCTTTGATAACACCACATATTTGAGAGGCTGCCTTTTAGGCCCTCTCGGTCACGTCTTGCTGGTTACTTGGACCCCGTGGTTTTCCAGATTCTTCGTGGGTCCTGCTCTACAATGGATGCTTCAGGGGCACCCTAGCCTTAGGGGCTATGCGTGGCTCCAACCATCCCTTTACCATGCCCCAAGGCTTGCAGCTGGAATAGACATTGTTCGGTCTGGGTCTACACCCTCTCTCTGGCACTCGGGCTCTCCACGGCCCTGTCTCTCTCCACACCCTCTCTCTGGCGCTTCTCCACAATGCCACCTCCTCTCCTGGGGCTTCTCAAGTGCAGCCTCCTTCTCCTGGGGCTCTTCACTGCCCCTTTTCTCTAGGGCCTCCTCACAATAATGCTGCCTCCTCTCTGGGGCTCACCAGTAGAGCTGCCCCCCTCTCTGGGGTTTCTCAATTGCCCCTCTCTGGGGCTGGGGTCTGTGCACCCCGAATGCTGCACCCTTGCTGGCGCTGGGGTTCCCACACTGCTGTGGGTCCTTGATGAGGCCTCCTCCAACCCCTATTAGCCTCACCCAAACCACCGGTAACAAACAGCAAACAAAACGCAAGCCCGTCAGCTATAACTTAAACAGAAGCCACTTGGCCATAATAACATTCAAGCCTACCTGGGAATTCTTCATTTCACAGCCATGTGAAAGCCATGTGCCTAGGAAATGACCTGCTGGGTGGCACGGAAGCGGAAAGGGATCTTGGAGTCCTAGTGGACTGCAAGATGAACATGAGTCGGCAGCGTGACGAAGCCATCAGAAAAACTAATGGCACTTTATCGTGCATCAGCAGATGTATGACGAATAGGTCCAGGGAGGTGATACTTCCCCTCTATCGGAGGCTGGTCAGACCGCAGTTGGAGTACTGTGTGCAATTCTGGGCGCCACACTTCAAGAGGGATGCGGATAACCTGGAGAGGGTCCAGAGAAGGGCCACTCGTATGGTTAAGGGCCTGCAGGCCAAGCCCTACGAGGAGAAACTAGAGAACCTGAACCTTTTCAGCCTCCGCAAGAGAAGGTTCAGAGGCGACCTTGTGGCTGCCTATAAGTTCATCACGGGGGCACAGAAGGGAATTGGTGAGGTTTTATTCACCAGGGCGCCCCCGGGGGTTACAAGAAACAATGGCCACAAGCTAGCAGACAGCAGATTTAGATTGGACTTTAGGAAGAACTTCTTCACAGTTCGAGTGGCCAAGTTCTGGAACGGGCTCCCAAGGGAGGTGGTGCTCTCCCCTACCCTGGGGGCCTTCAAGAGGAGGTTGGATATGCATCTAGCTGGGGTCATCTAGACCCAGCACTCTTTCCTGCCTATGCAGGGGTTGGACTCGATGATCTATTGATGTCCCTTCCGACCCGAACATCTATGAATCTATGAATCTATGTCAGACGCTGCTCCTTCATCAGGCCTCTCCTCTCTTCCAAGACAGAGAGCTCCTTCCTCCTTAGCTGCTGGCAGGGAACTGCCTTTGGCCTCAGCTCAGGTTTATAAGGGAGCCAGGCCCTGCCCCTTTCAGTCAGCTGACTGCTGGCAGGTGTGATTGCTTGCTTGCTCCCATTGCCCTGGCAACCAAAAGCTGTGCTCTTTATTCACTGCTAGGGCTCTTTCCCCGGCAGTCTCCCCTCTTTAGGAGCAGGGCACCTAAGTGCTCTGCAACACCTTAATATTTAACATGCTTCACTATATCTTTTGAAAGATGCTTGGACTGCTTGCTAATTCAGCAAGTAGCTTAAAATTCACTTTCATTTGTGACCGAACCCAAAATGTATGTGCTGTAGCACCCATCTAAATGACATCAGAAAACCATCCCTCCTTCTTAGCCCTCCTTGTTGAAAAGGAACATTCAGCATGACACTAAATATCTTTGCATTTGGGAGGTCCAGGGATGGGATCTCTCTCAAAGATGTTATACAGTAGATAGCAGATAGATTTGCAGGGCTATGTGGAAATATCTACAGGTGGTCTTGTGTCAGGACTGGATTTCAGGAATGTGCAGGGCTCGGGTTTGACCGCTGCTCATTCCGTGGGGGAGAAGGGAAACCCTTCTGACTAAATTCCACCAGGTGAAACCTGAGAGGCCTTTCCTCCCATCAGGGCACCTTCCTGCACATTTTTGCCCAAGAGAAGGTGATTCCTTACCCCCATGTCTTGATGGGGGGAAAAAAAAGAGAAAACCTGTAACAGAAGTAGCAATAATTCTAGCTGTCAAATTTGGCATTTGTAAATAACTCAAAGTAAAACACAAAATATTGGGCGGGGGGGGTGGAGAGTGTATTTTGAAAAATATTTGATAGTTCTGTTTCCCATTAATCAATTCACTAAAATGTTATTTATAGTGAAACTATTAAAAACAAGTAATTGCCAAGTAATTTGTTTTGGGGATGGGTGACAGAATGAAGAGGAGCAAATCTCAAAAAATGACCAGGAAGGAAAAAATACTAGGGGTAAAAAAATAACATTCAAGATAATGGGGATGATGTACAGTTAAACAGTCATAGCAAAGACAGCTATGTATGTCCTTTCACAGCCTTTGATGAAGTGACCTTGGGCTCATGAAAGCTTATGCATCTCTGGTTTGTAAGTCTGTAAGGTGGGTCTCTACCCAGACTTCTGCCAGTCATAGAAGAGCAAGGGTTACTTTCTTTTATTTTTTAATTCTGATTAATCATTGGTAGTTCCATAAAGGAAAAAGGAGTATTTCTGTACAGTGTAAAATTAGAACAGATCCTCACATTCCCACATCCTTTCTAGCATTAAAAAAGGAGGTTAGTAGCTGGGATGTAAGCTGTCAAAGATGACCATCCAATCTAAAAGTAGAAGAGGAAGGGTACAACAGGGAGGGCAGGTCAATGTCAGCAAAATTTCTACACCTCTTCTGGAGTAAATTGACATGGACAAAACATGTACCTGTATACAAGGATACCATACAAGACCCCAGGACCCCAGGTCCAAAATCAGATTTACAGGGACAACGCCTGGCATCCATGCTCAGTTCTGCTGAGCAGTGGTTTGAATTAGAAACTTGACTGCTGGATCCGTAACTGAAGAAAAGTTTGGGTTTGAACAGAAATATTCATTCTAAGCAAAAGTTAGCATACCCAATTTATTTTTTTTTACAAAATAGAAATAAGGGTGTACACACACACACTTTTTAAATTAATAAAACTACACTTGAAAATTACCAAAGTAAAAAAAACAAAACTTTTTTTTTTTTTTTTAACAGATGGAAATTTCCTACTAAAAAATACTAACCTCAAACATCAAATTAGGACTATGGCTTGAACTTCTAAGAATTTCAACAGATATATTTGGAGTTTTAAGAAACAAAACTCATTACAGTTTCCTATCAATGATCAAATTTATCCAGTTTGGCAATGCTATGAGATTTGTTATCATAATGACATTAATTCCACTGAATTCTTCCTTGATGCATACTCCACATACCCAAAGTACACCATAATGCTGGATTTTTTTGCCTGCTTTCCTGCTGTAAACAAACTCTATTTTTGTCTGCTCCGTAATCCCTCCTGCACAGCAACATGAACTCATAACAGCTAGCTGGTACTACACGTGGTCTTCTTTAAGTGTATACTCTCCACTTCCCTCTGTTTAACCACTTGCTTCTTTTGCTTGGTTTAGTTGCATCAGCTCAAGTGATGCATTTGTGTTTCTCCTTAGTGGCCTAATTCTGATACCCTAACTCTGTACTGTACGTTACTGAGATCAGTAGCACTTCTTATGGAGAACAAGTATGCCTTGGCCTGAGGCAGGATGGCTAATTCAGGCTCCTAGCTAGTATTTTAGCATGCAGCGCTTCTCGTGTACCATTTCCAAGTGAAATGCCAGCAGCCAATCCTGCAAATACCTCACCTTGGTTTTTAGCAGCACAAATAGCAAAGCAAAACAAGGCAAACCACTTGACAAGGTCTTTTCTGGGAATCTTTCTCATGGCTTAATTGGCTGCTTGGAGAACAGATGCTTTACTATTTCTTTTTTAGCACCCTTGCCACTTTGACCATACAACAACCATAGCAGCCTACATCACAAGGCCCAAGCACACCTGTCACATCTCTTCCCTGGGGAGGAATTGAGAGATTCACCGGAATATTCTGCTTGCCATAATGATGAGATCCAATAAACCTGAACTGAAACAGAAAACAGCAGTGGTACTAGGCACAGAGGTACTAGGCTGAAGAGTAGGAGCAAGAGACCTTTATTTCATTGCATTATTGTAGGCTAGCAAATGACATGGCCAACAGTGCAGCCCCTCCAGATTTGTTAGATGTGTGTGCATTATGTATTTGTCTTCCTGGCTTTGTTCAGGGCCATGAACACTGGTGTATAATGGAAATATTTATTAATAGCATGGAAATTTGGGCTCCATTTACATAAAAATATTTCAGTATTCCTGCAATTAAATACATTGGCTTAGATTCAAGTGCATGCCTTTAAAACAGTCATGAAGGGTCAGATTCTGTACTCATTTATGATGTGCCTTGCTGTAAGGTCCTGATCTGACTTCTATGCTTATGTCAGTAAGACTCTTTCCATTAACTTCAGTGGGAACTGGAAAAGGCCCTGGTTCCTGAGTAACTCCAGTGTAAATATCAGAAGAACCTGACTTTTATGGCATAAATACAAGTTAAAATTCAGCTCTGCAGAACAAGCAAAATTAGACAGGTGTAAGTCCCAGGCACAGTGGGTGGGCAGGCTGGAACAATGTGATCGGCAGGCTGAGAGAGCTGGTCTACGCAGATGACAGAGGGCAAGTGGAAAGCTGCTCGCAGACACAGTACAAAGCACTTGTGACAGGCAGCAAGATAAACACAGAGGAATAAAGTTAGAGACAGAAAAACACCAACATTGTAGCTACCCACATATCCACAAAGATAGCTAAGGATAATTTAGTACCCTGTATTAGAGAAATATACTTTTAATAGCCAATAAATAATACATAAAAATATAGGCACCTGGAAAATGTAACATGGGAGCTTTTTCATGCTACATGAAATGTGTAGAAACATTGCTCATATATCATGTATTTTTACTCATTATTCTTCACACTGTATCCATAAGAGGTTAAATCTCCTGCAAGCATATAGTCACAAAACAGATGGTGCCTGTATACTAAAGGTATGTAATAAAAATCAATTCTAGGAAAATATAAACAGTAATGGGGCAGGTCCTAACCTAAGCAATGGGATCTTTACACTGCTCTGAGCAAGAGCAAAAAAGTAGCTCAAAGCTCAAACATTGCACAAATTGTTATGTACTCATATATAGTTCCCACATGACTCTACTCCCACATGAAAGGTTGCTTTCTGCTTTTATCTCAGATAACAAGACAACAAACTCTTGTCTAAGCTTTCTCCTCAAGCTCAGCTATTCCTAGGAATTATCCTGCAAGTTTTGTCTCTCAAAGCCCCTCATTCTTTCTGCTCAGAAAGATAATCCAACACACATTTTACCTTGGCTGAAGCTAACAAGGATCCACCTACTGGTATAACTGTGTGGTAATTACCTTTGTGCAGGATTCAAGCTGTTGGCGTCAAGGTGATTCAGAAAAGCTCTGCAAACAGGGTCCAATAATCTGTCATCCTGCTACATGAAATGACACAGGTTTCATTATTTGAAAAGCAGACTACATTTCAGAAGAGTTACCCCATGCTCTTCTATACTGCTTACAGGAACAAGTAAGGCCTTTGGCAAGTAAAGGCATGATGGGATCTGATGTGGGATCCCCACAATTGTGCTTCCTGCCATGCCACACTTGCATGGCAGGAGGCATGATTGTGGGACCCTGCATCAGATGCTATCATGCCTTATTGCTGATGCAGGGGGAGCCTGGGATTATGATCCCGGGCTCCTCCTGCACAGGCAAGTAGCAAGTTCCCATGACTGGAAATGCCACTGGCTGATCCAAGCTCCCTGATGCAGGGGAATATTATGAGCTCCTGCAACTGGGATCCCTGTCAGATGATACAGGCTCCCAGCCACAGGGTACACCATATGCCTCCAAGGCTGCGACCTTTCAGCTGATGGGGGAAACTCCTGCAGCTGGGAACCCTGTCAGCTGACCCAGGCTCCCAGGTATGTGATTGTGGGATCTAGCCTCAGATCCCATCATGCCTTATGACTGGTGCAGGTGGAGCCCAGGATTATGAAGGGGTAAGTTGCAAAAAGCAATTCCCATGACTGGGAACCCTATCAGCTGACATGGGGGCACACCCCATAACTAGAGGCCCCAGCCTGGCCATACATTCAATTAATGACAGGATAGGAACCAGCCACAAAGTTATTACACATTTTTATGTAATCATTTCGTGGTGTATTCCTTGTTTCACCATGTCATTAATTGCATTAATGTGTGGCTGGGTAACCACTTCAGATGTGATTAACTGGTCCAGCTGTCCTGGGGGCAGGGGAGGGAGCTCCAGAACCACTTCTCCCCGCTCCAGCCACTGCCACAGTTGTCACTGGTTGAACTTTGCTCCACATGCAGCTGGTGGGGGGGGGGCGGAGGTCTGGAGCATCCCTTCTCCCCCCCCCCCTGCCTCTGCATCATCTGGGCACAGTGGCAGTAGCAGTGACATGCAGGGAATGTGGGGAAGGATGAGAGGATACAGTAGAAGGGCATGGGGAAGGGAAGATTTTTACCTGCTTAAGGGACTTAAAAGAAGTCCTCCACTGCTGCTTCTGCATCTGCCTGCCCTGATGTGTGCAGGGAGTTAGAAGCAAGGGATGCAGCCACCCCTGAAACTCGGGTCACTGCTCCTTTATGAAATCCAGGATCCACCCTGGATCTGCCTATTTGTTACAATGTTGTTTCCTTTGTTACTGTTACTCATAGCATCTATGCTTCTAACACCTTGCCAGGCTCATCGCAATACAATGTGCAGGCTGGTATGTTACAACAGTGGTTGTCAACCTTTTTAGCCCTTCTGTAGAAGAACTGAGGGAGCTCAGAGGGGAGAGTCTCCACTCACCCCTTTTTTCTAGCCCCTGGGAGCTGAGCTGTTTTTCTGGCACTGGCACAAATGCCCACAGTCTATCTGCCCATACTGCTTTATTTTTCTTAGAGATGGATTTATATGAGTTCCCGGTAGTTGTCCAGGGAGAAACTGTGCCCAGATTGGGCTGTGAAGTCTTAACAGTGGAAGATGGCAATCAGACTATGAAGGCCTGTGGTGAGGGTGTAAGGGTGGAGAAGCCCCTATTGTAAGGCTTTAGAGGGTCTTACCAGAGGCCATAGCAGACTATTGTCTGCGAAAGAGTAGCTCTGACGGCGGGGCCTTCTGCCTCCTTTTGGGACAACACTCTACCTAAAATTACTTACGAGTTGTGGCAAGCAAGTGTCCCGGGAAGGCAGGGGACTCTAGTTGATTCACAGCATGGGTCAAGATGTTGAGAAAAAGGCTTGACCACACCCTGCTATAATAATTAACCCCTGGTTTCCTCTTGAAACTGTGCACTCTGAATTGTTTAAACTAGTGGCTCACAACATTTTTAGGCTCAAGACACTCCTTGACAGATTCAAGACACCCCTCAGAAAATACCACTTTTCAGTCATTTCTTGACTACAGGAAAATCCTAGAGCAATTCTTCTGTTGCAAAGAACTCAGGAAGACCACACCAGGTCAGGATGTTTTTGATACTATAGATTCCTTTTTGAAATCTTTGGGTTTATCTTGTGAACCATATGTCTGTGTTTGCCCAAACTAACAGCAAAAATATTTCATGACACCCTTAAAAGGATCTTGCAGCACTTTGGTTCAGAATCACTGTGTTCTACATTAAAGACAGACCAGGAGATGGTAGGTTGTACTATGCATGAGCCCAGGGAACAGCAACATGTCTAGAAATGCAGAATTCTTTCACCATTCCCTATGAGCTGTGAGGAAAAGCACCATTCCCCCTCCTTCTCCAGCTCCATCTCAACCCTTATTTTTCTCTCCCATAACTTCGGGTCCTACTCAAGTGCCCCTGACCTACTTTGCACATTAGCATGAACATCTGAAATGGCTACCATAATAGTAGAGGGATATATACTCTATTCCTTAGGGCTCAGTTTTTCCTCTGACAGTCTATGTTGAAATTGGCACTCAAGTTTTATCCATATGCTTCACATAGCTCTCTTCATAAAGCAGTAGCTATGCATCTACATCCCACTCTGCATTTTTTCATAATTTCCCACACATGTATTTTTGTTTTGGCAAGTGTCCACTCAGCCAGGCATAATATTCAGGAAATCAAGATCCCTTCTGCACTCGTCAGTATAGCTGGGGAAATGTTTGTATTTTCATTATTTCCCTAGTAATCAAAGAGTAATGCTTGCTTTATAAACATCTGTGGACAAAAACTCCTGTTGTAAAGAATCACAGTCTAAACAGGAAGGGAAAGCATTTAAAACATCCAGTCCAAGTTTTATCATGGGAACCCATATACCCTGGAACAGGACATTTTGTGAGTTTGACCTGGTTTCAGATAGATAAAGGGCAGGGCATCTATGTGCAATAAACCTACAATATTTATTTTAATACAAGGTCTTGCTGTAATAATTGCATATTCCCCATTAGCCTAGCACCTTAAATACTCCTGACCTTTGGCCATTGTAGAAAACAAGGGAAAAAAGCTTCACCATTTCCTAGTGTTATTTACTGGACCCCCCTTGCAGCAGAGGCTTTTAAAGAGACACTGAAAGCACTTTCCCTAATAGCATGGCACAGCACCCATTCTTATTTGTCTTTTTGCATTTCAAATTCTAAAGCCTAAATTGTATCTCGTTTCCCCTCTTCCAGCTCTTCCGTGCTTCTGAAAAGAAACCTAGCAATCATCTTAACAATGACTCTTTCTATTTTTGATGAGCCCGTGAAGAAAGCTAAACTGCAGAGCTAATGAAAACCCAGCAGCCAGTCAGAACAGCTTCTTTGCTTTTTTAATATTCACCATATTCTGATTAATGCAAGTCAATCTATCAACTGAACTACGCAGGGGTGCTGAACCACACTGCTAAAGCCAACATGCAGCAGCTGTCTTCCTGTTATTTTCACCTCTTTAAAGCCTCCTGCTACCTCACCCTCAGGCTCCTATTTGAACTCTGCTTAATTCACAAAATTTAGAAAAAAAATTGACTTAGTTTAATGCCATCAATACTTCAGTTCACAGCTATTTTTATGCAATGTGGGTGAAAATCAGAGCGTCTGAATCCTGGAGATCCACAGGTTAGACTGAAACCTTTCATCCAGAACAGTAAAATCCATCCATTTCTCTCTAAGGCAGCAGAAGCAAAACATCCTAACACTGGAAAATGCATAGGGGTTAGTATATGGTGGTGTCAAGGGAGCTATAGAGTATATACCAGCTGAATTATGAAGTCTGCAAATAGCGTAAAAAATTCCTTTTTTAATTTACCATGGTTCAGATTCTGCAATCCTCCCTTCACTGGGCACCACCTTGCTTTCCGACTAGCTCCATTTATTCCAATGGGACTTTTTATGTCAGAAATGCAGTTCAGGAGGGTAAGCATATTGGATTCTGTCCCTGTGAGGTAAATCCAGCTTTTCGTCAGTGGCAGTTCCCCAGGCAGGGGAACTCATAGATTTGGAGCAAAGTGGTAGGAATGAGGATGTCCATGAGCTGTGGAGCTCAGTAGCTTGGAAGCCACCAAGGTGACAGTGCTCAGTTGGAAAGCCTCCTCTTATGCAAAACTTCTACAGAATTTCACAGAAAATGATCATATTTCTATGGACTCTCAGACCATCTTGTAGTTTTTACAAGAAATTGAAGACAATAGCTGAACCATCCTGCAGAAATTTCCAGCCAGGACATGAATTGCTATGAAATTCTGCAAGGATTTAGCACAATTTCCATAGAACCCTGCAGAATTTTCCTGGTTTCATCCCTATTAAAATCTATAGGGAAATAGAGCCAAAGGGAAAAGTCCATATATCTTAACAACCTAACCGCTATATTGTCCAGCCATTAGGAGGTCTGAGAAGGTAAGACTGCTAAATCCTTGATCACATCAATAGTGACAATAGTCCAGGTCATGAATCCAGTAGTAGTAGGGCTAAGAAGAACTGAGAAAAAACAGGTAGGGAATTGAAAATATTTTGCACTGAGTTAAATAAATCTATTTAAGTAGTTAAAGGTTATTAGCACAAATAAAGCTTTTCAGGATTGGTGTTTTGTTTGAAAACACAAATGCAGCCAAATGGTTTGCTCCTACGCTAAACATGGGTACTAATTATATTACAACTATATTCAGAAACAGTAGTGGAGTGTTGTTAAGGATGTGTGGTGTACAGCAAGGATTTGATACCATTTTTTTTTAAAGAGATCCTTGTCCCCTCTAAGCATAAAAATGCTGTTAACATGTGTGCTAGCTTTACCCCTTTTCCCCACACAGCTGTCAAGAACAGTTTTGCTTGCATGTTTCTGGTCCTAGTATAAACAGAACCTACAATCCCTACCGGGAAAAAAACTGCAGGTTCCATGTAATATATATGACTGAGGAGCAGCGGGAAAAGATTTTATCCCTAAATAATAGCTAAATAGTAAGCCAGGTTTTTAAAAAATATAAGCCTTATAAACTACACTGTAAATTCTAAAGTTTCTAAACCTAAACAAGTAGCCTGATTTTTCAAAAGTGCTAAGTATCCAATAAACACCATTGAATGTCTTGTGCTCCAGTTAAAAGAAAAAGAAACAAATTATACCTATTTAAGTGCCTATGTGTGGATTTAGGGACCTAAATTTAGACTCCTATTTTTTCTTGGATGCGGAGACCTGAGCATGAAGTGCAATCAGATGCTCAAGTTTCATTTAATTTCTCTTTCTGTTTCACATTGCTCAGTCTTGGCATCAAATTTATTTGTTCAAGTAATATAGAAACTTATCTGGCTTTAACTCAGACTTTTTAGAATCAGGTCCCACTGAAGGAAAACATTTAATTCAGTTCCTCGGAGCATCTTTCACTGTAGAATGGAAAAAAGCAATGAGGTATTAGGTTTCTCAAATGTGGCTCAAATGCTCAACTATGAAGTCCAGAACATTAATGGAAAGACTGATATCACAGTTCTGGCTTATTTTTTAATGCTCCCGCACATTGTCCAAAGGGAATTCTCTGTTTCACTTTCTTATTTCAACTGGTAATAATAAAAATATATATCTTTTGGAAATATTTTTTGTTGAGGTTGGCTTAGTCCCCGACTACCACACATTTAGGAAGCTATCAATAATGCTGTACACAAAACAATTTACTCTGAAAAGCAGGATGAGGAAGGATGACAGAGTAAAGGTTAGAAAATAGCCTAGTGGGTGCCTACTGAACTGGTAGTCGGGGGACCTGGATGGCTGGGCCGAGGAAGTTTTTTTATCCTTCTAGTCTCCATCTGTCTTGTGTCTTTAGATTACCGGCTCTTTCATACAAGGGCTGTCTGAAATACATGGTGCCTGAACAAAGAAGTCCTAATTGTAATTGAGACTTTTTAGGAACTGTTGTGATATAAATAAGCATCAGGCCCTAAATGAGAATCTCAAGATATGATAAGAACAGAAGTATCCAAGTAACAAAGTCAGAAATATCATCCATTTTATAACATAGCCCATTCAGCAGTTATAAGGGATGAAACCTATGGAAAAATACCAGATGCCATATACAATCAAAGCCTTGAATACACTGGTGCTGAAGGCAAATGCAACTTTAAACCATTTTGAGAAAGAGGATGGAGGACCTGCAACTGGAGACTCTGTTCCAGCTGATTTAACTGTTTCATTTCTCTGTTTCTATGCCTGTAAAAGTGAGCAAAACCAGTTTAAACCAAAATGAAACAGGTTTAAAGTTAGAGGTTCAGCTTAGTTATTCCAGTAAAGACAGGAACAGACCAGTAAAAATTAGTACAAGTACTGCAGTTATGTCTGTCTACACCTGAACCTCTTAGAGTTTGTGATACCGGCTAAGTTGAATGTAATATCTGTGAGGACTGCAAGAAAAATATGTGGCTACCTCACAATGGATGGGACTGAATTAATCAGATTGCTGTGCTACCAAAACTTGCTAGCAGAGCTCCTCTCTTGCTATCTCATTTTCTTGGCTTGGACACTTATGGGAACAAGGGAGTAGGTATGAATACAAGATGTGTTTAATGAGCCAATTCATATGCAATTTGAGTTTTAAAATGTTTGTGAGACAAAGAGACTTGATAAAACAAAAAGACCTCTGGGAGCAGCTAACAGTTGCTTCCTTTTTTTAAGAAAATATAGTCATCATTAACTTTTAATTTTTGCTTTCTGACTTTGTTAAGCCATTGACTAAAACTCCCCATGGAGGGACAGTACAAGCACCCCCCCAATGTTATTGTATCTTTCAGGCTATGTTAATTACCATGGCTTTATTTTGCTGGTATGCCAAGAAACCCTGTAGAAAGTCTGTCTATACGGACTACTGTACAAGAGGCAGGAGTGATTGACTTCCTTACCAAAGCACCTAAGCTCCATCGGCATTAGGTGCCTTATAAATTCATAACATATGTACCTCTCTGTCACCACACCTTCATTTTTCTCCTCCGCCTGACACGTCATCATAACTCAGTTAAAATCTGTAAGCAACCTCCCTTCTTGCCACCACACAATCGAGAACTGGATTGTATTCATTCTTGCAAAGGACATACATAAGCTCTCCCTGCCTTTATTAATAATATATTTCAGCAAGAAAATGTTTCTTTTCCTCCTTTATAAACACCTGGGCAATTTATTGCTGAATGACCTTATTGAAATGCCAAGTGCCTGAGTCCTTTGTTGAATTTAATATTGTACTGTATAGTGTTTCACAGTTGATACAGAAAACTTAATAAAAGAATTATTAAAGAAAGATAAAAGGAGATAGATTTTTATTTCTCTCTTAGCACTGCACTTTGGATGATTTTTTTCTGAAGGCAAACAAAACTTTCTGGATCTGATTTTGGACCCTTTCAACAGCTTTAATACAACTTCTTATGTGCACTTGCTATTTTGCAGGCCCAATTAGTCACTTAGAGATTTTCAGAGCCTTAGTACTGGCCTCAGTGGGATTAGCAGTAGGACAATGCTCAGTACTCTTTAAAACCTCACCTGAATGTCTGCCTATCTGACTGTACCTGAAAAATGGGTAGCCTTACCCAAGTGAACCTGAAAATTACCAGGTGTGAAAAAGGACCCAGATTTAAAAGTTTGGCCCTACATGATTTTAGATCTTTTTCATGGCCTTTGTCTTAATCCTCAAAGTCCCTCCGTACGGCCCAGCATAGTGAATGCAAGTGCTTTACAATTTACCTTTAACTAAGCCTCACAGTCCCTCAGTGAGTAACGTTTCACAGATGAAGAAATGAGGCATGGAGATATTATGAGACTTGTCCAGCGTTTCACAGTGAGTCAATGGCAAGTTTCTGAGCAGAACTCAGGAGTCTTATTTGTCAAGCTCCTGCTATTATTACTAACTATCAGTTTGCTCTTGAAACTGCACACACTGAATTGTTAAGCCAGTGACTCTCAACCTTTTTAGGCTCAAGGCATCCCTTGATAGACTTAAGGAATTCCTCAGAAAATGCCAGTTCTTAGTTTTCACTCATTTCTTGCCTCCAGAAAAAATAATAGAGCAATTCTTCTGTTGCAAATAGTTCAAAGACCACAACAGATCAGAATGCTTTTAACACTGTAGATTCCTATTTGAAATCCCCATGTTTATCTTGCTTCATGTTTGCACATCTTTCATTGTGTGGCACCCCATGGTACCCTTAAAAGGATATGAAGACACCCCAGGGTGCCATGGAAGCATGGTTGAGAATCACTACTTTAAGTGCTGGAGTATAGCTTGGAAGAACTCATCACAGGCCAGTGAAAGGTCCCTGACACCTTTACTTTTGGAAGTAGCTTTTCAAGCCTGTTCATGCCAGCTGTCAATGAATTTTGCTTCGACTCTCTTTTCATCTCAGTGTAATGCATTAGCAATTATTTTTGCTAATGTAGTTACATACCCACCAATTTAAAGCCAACTGGCTTTAACATTTCATCAGAACTGAGACCAAATAGACATGAAGTGCTATGAAATAATATTAGTAATAACAGCATGTGAGACTGTTGGAAAATGGAATGAAAATGTGTTGGCTGTTACCCAATATAATACACAATACGCTGTTTACTGTCATAATGACCAAACTCTAAAGCAGGTTCTGCAGGGCTGGGATGGCGTGACAATGCATTTACAAGCATTGTGTAGGAGTTGCCGCACTGAAGTAATTAGAGGCCGAGGAGTAATATGGTTAATTTCTATCCCTGTTCTGATGCGTGGATAAAAGTGCACAGTGGGGAAATGCAATTATCAAGCAGGCATCCACGGTCCCGTTCCAGCAGCACCATTGATGAAGGGCTGCCTTTTAATGTCATTCTAAAGCAAGGTATAGAAGAATGATAATAAAGCCTTTTGGCCAGCTGTGCTTATCAGTGGTGTTACGAAAGCTGCAGAAGTTCGTTTGTTCATTATGCCTTTAACCATGTGGACTGGAATGAAGAATTCAAAGGCGAAAGACAGACGCTGGCCAAGGTTCTGATTCTGATCTCCCAGACTGTACATTTGGAAGCACTGCAGTGACATTAATGGAGTCACCTATGACGTACTTCAGAGTAAATATGAGAAGAACCTGACTGGTAGTACATACTTTTCATTCCATAGAGCAGCAGAGGGAACAAATGCATCTGACTGTCACTGTCAGTACTCGCTCAATGCTTATTTTAGGATGTCTCCAAAGTGCAAGCCCATTATGCAGTAGGAAAGGGCTAAGTAATACCGGCATGTATATGGCTTGTTGGGAAGCTTTATTTTTCTTTTGGAACTATGAAAATAAACTCACAAACTAGAACTAGCCCTGAATCAGAACCAAATACTTGTTCAACTGTAGCAAAGCTTAGATTCAAATCTACACGCGCTCTCTCACATTTCTCAAGTAAAACCTGGCCACAAGTGATCAACTGAGTGAGAAACAGCAGAATACTTACTAAGTAACCACTGGATTATTTATCATTTGTAGATATTGTACTTGCCTCAGTACCATTTGAGAAACTCAGGGTGCACAACATTACTCTCTCCTCTCCCCATTTTGCAAATGGAGAAGCTGAGGCAACAAAGAGGGTGAGCAATTTGCTAGGAGCCACACAGCCAGTTAATAGAAGTATCAGGTAGAGAACACTGAATTTCTGACTCCTTGTCCCTTTCTGTCAAAGGTACTTAAATATAGTAACTGAAAACAGGCTATTATGCTTGACACAAAACCTATTTTCATTGACACTCAGAGACAAATCACCTCATTCTGGGGGGAGGTTCAAGCCTGTGAACAAAGCAAGGATTTCCATTGCCACAAATGCAAGTACCAGTCTGCTGAACTGAACTTTCAGTACTTTGTGATATGTGACTTAGATTTTCAGACATGCCTGGCAATTGCAACAAGAGATGCCTTTCTTAAATTAAAAAAAAAAAGCAACAAAACTTAGCTCTTATTAAGCTATTATCAGCTTCCTGGCACCTTTTAGGACTTTGTCTGTCAACGGTATTCTGGAAATGTTAACATAATCTAAGCTATATAAGAACTGCCAAAAGGGCACAGACGTGATCAGTCACAGAGATTGTCAGACAGATGTTAAATTCAAAGTGAAGCTGCAAAAGCTGCAGGAACAGGACCATGACACCTGATGCAGCCTGCAGTAGCATCAACTACAGAAGGTATAATTAACTCAAGACGTGATCCTAAGTTCCTTGCATACCCTAACATTTTATTACAGTCAATAGGAATTTGAGGTATGCATAAAATATAGGTTGAAGCCCTTTCTCTATAAATCTCTGCTCACATAATGGCAAATCCACTCTTTCTAGCATTTAGTGCATTCCTTCACTTTTATTAGGACAGAGTAATAGGCTTGGTAGCTGCCCCACAGAGTGAACCTTTGGGCATAATTCACTATATAACTAAGGGTGTTTATACACCTGATCTAGGAGTAGAGCAGGGGGTGCCTGGAGCACCCCCAGGCTTCAAAATAGTGGTGGGGTGCTTTATCTAAAGCTCATCAAATGAACTTTAGATAAAGTGCCCCTGCCACCATTTTGAAGCGCGGGTCTGCTGATACATGGGACACAGAAGGCTGCTGGAGCACAGTCATTGCCACACTCCAGCAGACTTGATTAAACAGGTCTGCTCTGACATGCTGGAATTACAGCATGTCAGCACAGCCTCCCTGCTCATGTATAGGCACCCTAAATGACTGGTAGTCACAACCAAAAACAGAGGCGAATGAAAGTGAGGACAAAGGAAAGCTGACATGGTAATCATAGACTGAACACTGTAGACTTGAGAGGACCCCTCAGTTTATGCATCTCTTTGGCCTACCACATGTACCAGAAATGTTATGGGGGGAAACATTGGGAAAGCAATGGACATTGACAAAGCCACTTATTTTTGCTCTAAGCTCATCCTCAAAAATGGAAGGAAAATGTTGCTTAAAATTAAAATAAATAAAAATCCAGCCTGCAACAGGGAGGAAGCATGGGAAGGTTAATATAACAGGGCCTGGCCCTATTACTATGGGTGTGGAGCAGCCCCACGCCCAGAAAGCATTCCCCTACACCCACCCCAGAGCTGACCGATGTCCCTAGGGATGCAAAGAGCCTCCCAGCAAGGGAGCTAACCCAGGTGTGAGGAATGAGGGAGAGCCAGTCACATGAACCAGTGGTGTGCTGGGGAGGAAGATAAAAGATGTTGAAAGCAGTATCTTGGGGGCTGCACCGGCAGGGAGCAAGGCTGCCTGGAGCCTGGGGTTAGCTCAGGTCTAGCCACTGCAGGGAGGGGCTGAGCAAGACTTCTCTTTTGTTAATTATTTTGCACAAGCCCTGCAAGCCCCCAGAGCCTCTGAAAGATAACAGGCTACAGGGCAAGTGAAGCCTGAGAGAAACCTGGCAAGCCGGAGGCATGAAACCAGTGAAAAGCTAAGTGGCAGTTTATTTGACTCTGTTTCTTTTGCATCTCTTGCAAGCCCAGGGTGTTGGTGCTATGGACTTAACTCAGCTGCAGCAGAGGTGAGGATCCTGAACACTGGATACTGAATACTTGGCTAAATCCAGCAGCAAAAGTAAAAGTGATCACCTTGGTTTGGCCTGACCATGGGTGGTGCCCATTTCAGATCAGGATGCATAGTCTGGAACACTTTTGAAGTAAGATGCCTTAAGTTATTATTTTCAGGGATAGTAAATGGCTCACTCTTTCCTTTGAGGAAGAGGAAGCAGTGTCTCCCCTTCTTTTTCCATTATGCACTGAAGTACCTTAGAGACTAACTCATTCAGAAAGGCATATGCTTTCCTAGGTGACACTCTGCTCTGCTTTCTGTTGAACTTCACACTAACCCAGATAACTATCTCTCTCTTTTCCCATGACATAAAGCTCAGTGGCTAGAGCATGCGTCCAGAATGTGGCTGACCAAGGTGCTGATCCTTTCTCCATAAGTGTTATCCCATGAGTGTCTGATGTATAATGGGGGGGGGGGGGGGGACGACGAGGAGACGACAATGTGGGAGCAAGCACCAGACCTTTGGTTTCTCCTTTGTCAGGTGACACTGTGCTATAGCATCAAGTCCCTCTTGCTCAGTATCTCTGACCCAGTGAATCTGAAATCCTCTCGTTTGTTTAAACAAAGTGGAACAGATTCAATAGGAGGGTTGATGAGTGTCTACCAGCTAGCAAATAGTACATAAGCAGTCAACCCTGTTGGTTAGAGCCTCACCCAGGAAATGGAGTTAGGAGCCCTGAGACTAGTCAAGGAAAAGACCCGGAGTCAGGAACCAAGCAGAGCAACAATTGGTTTCTGGATCCAGTTGGGTTTAGGTTGCTTGCTCCTGACATGGTGGTGGCCAAGGTCAGGATCTGTGCTCAGAAGGACCAGGGAGTGAGAGAACAAGGACTGGAGTTAAGGCAAGGTGCTACAATTAGAGCAGTCTACCAAGTCCCCCAGAGATTTTTTCAGAAAGCTCAGCGCTTGCCCCAGTGGCTTTAGGGGCAGACCTGGTGTTTGGGGGAAGATCAGCTTCCACTAGGCACAGCAACCAATAACTGACCACCAAGGGAATAAGTTGTCCCTAGGTGGAATAGTGACTCAGCGTGTCATCGCCCCAGAACAAGCTATGATCACGTGGTTTCTAGGTGAGCAATGTGGAGCTAAACTGCCTCAAGCTGAAGAAGAATTTAACCTTATCCAGAGTGAGTGTTCGAACCACTGCTCTTGTGAAAAAGGGATGGATGATCATCCTTGTCATTTTTAATGGAAGTGGCTGCGGCTTCTGTACTTTGTGTAGAGCTCATGGTTGTCAGCGTGTATTAGACATACTCTGAGCATGCCTAGCAGCCCAGGCCCTTAAGGAATTAAGGCAGAGGAACACACAGTTTCTGGATCCAGTTGGGCTTGGACTGCTCATCCCTGTCACAAAGGTGCCAATTCTGGGCTTGAAGAGTGGCAGAGCTGCAGGCACTTGGGGAACGTTGCTGGTGAACACAGAGATATTTACAGTTCCTCAAGCTTCTCATGAGGCTCTGCAAAGCTGTACTCTTTGACTTTGAGCACACTTTAGGCACCTAAGTCTTTCTGGAGATGTGGGCATTACTGACTCACCCAAGGTCACACTCAAAAGTCTGTGGAGGCCCAAGGAGCTAGCTGTGGGTCTCAAGGCCCAGGAGACCATCTTTGTAACTGCACTAGCATTACTATATTTAGTACCTTAAGAATTCAGTACAACTTTACACACACTTAACTACTCCAACTAATATTTGTGCTTGAATAAAACATTTAACAATCATCCTCTGGTTTACTACCAAATAGTTTTGCTTGGTTTCTATTTTCCCTCAATATCCCTTAGATATTTCACTTGTTTCCTCAGATTAAGATAACAATATGAACTTCTAATCTAAACATCTTTCTCAGGTTGTCTTTCTATTTGAGGACTTTAGTTACAGACACAGAATGATAACGATCACTTGTTCTCCAACTAAAATGTACAGCTCTTCCAAAGACAGACTACTGGCTCTAGATTGCCAAAAGCAAACACATATTACCAGATCCAAGTGAACTCAGCTGTTTGCATTTAAAAATACCACTACTCCAGCAGACACTCTCTAAGATTTTAAACTATTGTCATTACTGAGCTATAGGGAGAGGCAGGGATAATGCTCAGGACTTGCTTTATATTCATAGTCTTCTTTCATATGGCTGATGTAAATACAGAATAGTGACTATAATTTTATATTAGGGGGCTGAGACAGAGAATTGTGTCAGGAGCAGCAGAGTCTATCACTGTGATACCTCCTTCATATTTATGGATCGGGCATTGAGTCGTCATATGTTCCCTGGTCTGTTCTGGATGACCACAATTGGACACTGGAGAGTTTTTAATTTTCCATTTGTGCATCAAGTATCTTCCTCTCTCATAATTTGGGTAGATATGGTTTAGAGTTGCCCATGAGTGTTGCAGGAGATCAAAACCAGGGACCTTCATCAACAACCTGGAAGATGGCATAGAATACACCCTCAGCAAATTTGCAGATGCTACCAAGCAGGGGGTGGGGGGGAGTAGTAGATATGCTGGAGGGTAGGGCTAGGATTCAGAATGACCTAGAAAAATTGGAGGATTGGACCAAAAGAAATCTCATGAGATCCAACAAGGACAAGTGCAAAGTCCTGCACTTAGGACAGAACAATCCCAGGTACCAGTACAGGCTGGGGGCTGACTGCCTGGGAGCTCTGCAGAAAAGGACCTGGGGGTTACAGCAAACAACAAGATGAATATAAGCCAGCAGTGTGCCCTTGTTGCCAAGAAGGCTAATGGCATATTGGGCTGCATTGGTAGGTGTGTTGCCAATAGATCAAGGGAAGTGATTATTCTGCTTTATTCAGCACTGGTGAGGCCACATCTGGAGTACGGTGCTCAGTTTTGGGCACCACGCCACAGAAAGGATGTGGACAAATTGGAGAGACCAGTGGAGGGCAACAAAAATGGTGAGGGGGTTGGGGCACATGACTTATGGGGAAAGACTGAGGGAACTGGGCTCATTTAGTCTAGAGAAGAGAAGACTGAGAAGGGATTTAATAGCAGTCTTTAGCTACCTGAAGGGGGTTCCAAAGAGGATGGAGCTAGACTGTTCTCAGTGGTGGCAGATGACAGAACAAAGAGCAGTGGTCTCAAGTTGCAGCAAGGGAAGTTTAGGTTAGATATTAGGAAGAATTTTCTCACTAGGAGGGTAGTAAAACACTGGAACAGGTTTACCTACTCAGAGAGGTGGTGCAATCTCCATCCTTGGAGGTTTTTGAGACCTGGCTAGACAAAGCTTTAGCTGGGATGATCTAGTTGAGGGTGGTCCTGCTTTGAGCAGGGGGTTGGACAAGATGACCTCCTGAGGTTGCTTCCAACCCTAATTTTCTATGATTCTATGATTCTGCATTGAATCTATCATAAGGTGTTTATTTGGGACTTCCTGTGAACTCTGTTCAGTTTTTCAAGTTTCATGAGGGTTGAAGTCACATTGTTGAAGGTTGAGTGCATGGATCCAGAAACTGCAGAGGCTTCCTTACCCTGATGAAGGGTTTTTAAACCTGAAAGCTTGCTAAGAAAATGTTTTTCCAACATTTTAAGTTGGTCTAATAAAAAGATATCAGATTCACCCAAAAAACTTTGTCTTCCTGGATCCAGAAAGGCTTGCATAATTGTAGGCAATAGTGAAGGGCATTATTGATGTATGGGGAGATGTTTGTTTTCCTTAATTCACTGGACTTCCTATAGAGTTGCTGCCTCATGACAAATGGGTGGAGGAGTAATGTGCGACAGCCTGGGCAGCCAGATGTTGGGGCCAACGCGTACCCCCCCCCAGCTCATCGATCAGCTGCCAGGGGACCCCTGGTGCGAGTACTGAATCCTGTGGCAATTCATTGTTGAGGGGCTGGGGTGATCTGACTCTGTCAACCAGGTGGACACATAGCCACCTATTTCTCAGAATTGTCCATATCAGGCATAGTGTTTGGTGGTAGATTATAATTTGTGCAAATTTCAGCATCAGACCTTTAATTTAGACTGTGTCGTAGGGTGATGACAGGACTACAAAGCTGCATCTGTCTTGGATTTTTTCTGAAAATCAGCCTCACTTCAAAAACCAGCAACTTCGCTCAGGCTGGAATCCCACTTGTTCATTGGGGATTACTGGCTTGATTAAAAGGGCTGATGCTCTTGAGGATGATACATTCTAAGAGTTTAGCTGCAATGAAGAAATGAAAGGCAACCAGTGGGGCTGGTATCCTCCCAGAATTTCTTCATCATCTAGGCCCCAAGGGACTCCAATTGTTGGTGAAACTGTACACCAAAATCATGGAATCCGGATGCATACCAAAAGCATAGTGGGAGGTGATGGTCATTGCAATACTCAAACTGGGTAAGCTGATTGATGACTTGGGAAGCTATAGGCCAAGAACACTCCTTTGCACAACCTACAAACTCTTGGAACATATCGTCCTCAGGAGAATCAGCCCTTTTATTAAGTGAGTGATCCCTGATGAACAAGTGGGATTCTGGCCTAAGCAAAGTTGCTGCAACCAAGTTTTGGCCCTTGCAACATGTATTCATAGTGCTGCATATGTATGAACTACTTACTTTATCCTCCTAACAGCCCTGTCAAGGTGAAAAACCGTTCATCTATATTAGCCCCATTTTAAGGCTGGGAAGAATGCAGATATTGAATGACAGAAAAAGGAGAAAAGGGATAGAGTAAAATAACAGACTGGATAAAACATGCCTGCACTGCCTTTAGCTGTCTCTGGGATTGTATTTTCAATGATCATGACATCAGGGTCCAAACAAAACTTCTTGTCTACCAGGCTAATGTCTTTCCTGCTCTGTTGTATGGGTGTGGAACTTGAATGACATATTGGAAACACCTGAAAGCTTTTGAACATTATCATTGTAATGTCTTCAGAAAATCTTCTGTATCAATTGGAAGGACATAAGAACAAATACCAGCATTCTGGCCCAAACAAACACCACCAGCACTGAAGCCAAGTTTATATGGCATCAGCTCCATCGGACATTACATACCATAAGGATGCCTAACAACTGGCTCCCAAAATAGGTCTATACTCCCAACTCACTGCTCTAGAGGTGGACAAAAGAGCACTTGGACACTTTGAAGGCCAATCTGAAAACATACAATATTCATATCAATACCTGGGAGACTCAACCATTGAATCATCCCCAATGGTGCTGTGATGCACATGGTATTGATCATTTTGAACAAACTCACGTCACTATGGAGGCAGATAGATGAGAGAGACAAAAGGAAAGAGCTGTGACGCAACATCAGCAGGATGTAGTCCTTCCTCTTGGAACAATTTGCCACATCTGCAGTCAAACATGCAGATCTCAAATCAGCCTCCTTAGTCATCTATGGATTCACTGATGACTTCCCTGTTTACTGGAATACTGTCATCATTGTATGAAGAGACTGCTGATGATGGCATTAGTCTGAGAAAAACACAGATGTTAAGTGGCAGAGACACAGTCAGCCACTGGAAATTCTTGGTTTCAGCTTCAGTCAGTCTGGTGGGCTTTGGCATCTCTGGTGTCTCTCACATGTATGATTCAGCCATTCACTATAATGTTGAAACTGCTTCCTGAGTACTATTTAACATGGAATTTCTTTTCATCTTTTCTCAATCTTCACCTCATTGGGCCACTAACCTGTGTTTATAATTTCCAACATGTATTCACAATCTAGATTCTCTCACTTTGTTTTCTTTAATATCCCCAAACAGGACCTTCTCTCTCTGTCTCTTCTGCTATGGCTCTTCTCCTCCCTCTTGTGCTCAGCCCCTGTCTGACCTCACAATCTCTCAACCCGTTTCTTACTAGTTCTGTCACTCCTCCTTCTTCAACCCCCTCTACTGGTTATCTCTGACTGCAACCCATTCGGTCTGTTCATCATTACTTGCTAAACTCTATAGCATCTCTCACAACTAAACTTCTTCTCTCTTAGCCACCTATTTGTCCTGCTATGTACACTGAGCTCAGTCATCACACCTCACTCACCTCTCACATCGTTGCCATCCTGCTTTCGACTGCACTATCCTGTGAGCCTGGACTATTCTGCCCCCCCCCCCCCCCACACACACACTTGTCAGGACCTTGCTCTGTTCTTTAAGACTCACCTCTTCAAGCAGTACCTCCCTTTCTCTCTCTCTCTCTGTAATCCCACACCTTCATTCCCATGAACTGCTGACCTGTATCTTGTGTCACATAGATTTTAAGGACTTTAGGGAAGACATGCTATATTTGGCCTAGATCCTGCAAATGCTTACACAATTAAATCCACTGAACAATTTTCAGGCTTTAATGTTAAGCATAAGTGTCAGTGTTGGCAAAATCAGAGTTTGTGCACAGTAAATTAATTACAATATAAATATTGCGCTTTCTTAACTTGGATTAATAAATTAGATACTGCACAGTTTTCAAACCCCAATTATTTTAACACTGATGTTCAATAACTATGAGATGTTTTTATTAAAACGTCATTATGCTTGTAAACAAGCAATTATTTTCAAGAAGGTACAATAAACCTCCGTAAATGATGATGTGGGAACTACTAGTTAAAGGATTAGCTTCAATGGGAATTGATGACAACCCTTGGTTATATATCCCTGATTTGAGACTATTTTTTGGACAGGAGCATGTTTCTTGGACATCAGTAAGTATGATAGATTTGACTGTTGAGGATGAGTAACAGGGCAAGAGGCCCCTGCCTTTCACTTACATGTCTAAGCTCAAGTTCCAGGATTTGATTGTTTTTTAAGAGCGAGGAAAACAGACAGCTTTGCCAACTGGAGCAGTTTCACTGAACTGTAAACAGGAGATACTTGTCATTGAGTCTCCAATCAAGAGCAAGCACACTGCAAGCCTCCAGCAGTAGAGGGAAGGCACACATGTACACTCATACATGGAGTGGGGAAAATTCAAAACATTCTTGTCACTTAGTTACTAAATGACAGGCTGGTAAATTGATTCCTCATCAGCCACATTATTACTGTACAGAAATGCAAAACTTCTTCACAATTATAAGGACGGCAGAATTGTCAAATACTTTCGTCACTAGATATTAGCCAATGTACTAAACAAAAGTTCAGTGCATAGCCAAAGACAGATTTATATTTCAGTAGCATGAAGAAATGCAGGATCCCTGAAACCCTTCTCATTTTTGGTGCAGGGCTGAGGCAACGTCCTTTCTTCAATATCTGCAAATACTTATATGATAAAAACCACTGCCCTAGGCTGCAGGTACAATACAACAGACGTGTAGAAGAGTCTGATATAACAAAACCTTTACATTTTATGTGTGGTGCAGTCACTGCTCCAGGCTTGCAGCCTTTGGTCTCTGAACCATGATTTTTATGAATCCAAGACTGGCTGAGACACAGCATGTGTATTTCTGCATGTCCTTTCTCAAAGGGTAAAGAATTAAGAAGAGAAATAACATACTTACTAGCATGCCACAGGCACCTTTTCCCCAAAAGCAAACCCCTCAACATTGAAGTGCTTGTCTTAAGCAGGAAACTGATTTTTGTGCCTGAAATGGAAACACCTGATTTTGATTCCTGCTCCACAGTGGAGCAGTAGTGGCATTACTATTCAGGTAGCTGAGGGAATCAATTGACTTAATGGCTCATTCGTCTTTACTCTATCAGTGTTAAAAATTGTCTTTCCTAAACTTTCTTAAGGCAATTTTGCTGTCTGCTAGCTGTTCCTGGTCTCTCCATCTATTTCAAAGCCTCTTTCACGCTTTTTATAATCACAGATCCACCCACAGAGACCAGTCTTCAGAAGCAACTGGAGGTTTCAGGTTTTAATTAAGCAGGAAAGGGAGGGTGAGTCAGCTGACGATGAGCCTCTATCCCTGTTCTATGAGACCATAACTCTGGAAAAAATCTTGTTTTCTTTATTCTGCCTTCCCAAAAACAAGATAGGTATCATATTTGGGGGCATGTTGTATGTGATATAATATAATGCTTCAAAAATCAAATAGTAATTTAATTAAATAAATTATTCTTGCTTAAAGTACCACATAGGCAAAGATGAGATGTGTTATCTTGGGGAGACACTTAGGAAGGAAATGGGAGAGAAGGGAGGAGAAATCAAATCTGCTCTTTTCCTTTGTTTTGTTTCTCCAAAAATAAGAAGTGACCCTAAACAGTCTTCCTAAGGCCTAAGTTACACTACAAACTTTTACCAGCAAAATGTTGAACATGTCCATACTTTAGACTCCTCTGTCCTAGCAGAATCATCCTTTTTGCCAGCAGAATTACTCTACCTCTAATGAGAAGAGAAAAGCTTCTGCAGAAGCGTTAGGACCTGATGCAACCCTAGGGTGCACTTCATGCTCTGGTGACACAGCTCCTCAGTGGAGCCACAAGACATCACAGCATGTGCATGTGCTCTGGTAGCTTGGCAGTGGTGACTTGAACTTCTGGCTGCACAGGGGGTAAGGTATTCACGAGTGAATACAGCATTAATGACCCTGAGAACAGCTACCATGGTTATCTTAGAGACAGAGCTAGAGCTCTTTACAAATGGGAAGTTGCAATACCCCACAAAAGGCACAGCACAGCCATGTTAATCCACATGCGTCCTTCTAAACTCTCCCTTGCAATTTTTGCATAATTCTTAACAGAAGTGTCCCACTTCACTAATAGACTGAATCGCCTAAACTAAATTATGACTGTTTTCTTGTGCAGAGCAGTAGCAAAAGTTGCATGGCGGTTCAAGTCAGCACTTATTTTGCAGACTGTGTAGATCTATTTACAGATTTAGCACTGCAGAAGAATCTGTGGAATTCTGCTTTAGCAGCTGCCACCTGAGTAACCTTGCCTGCTCTCCAGCAAGGTTACTGTCTTGTGTGTTGGGTGTTCTGGAAATGTATAAAAAATGTTTTATACAGTAACTCTATCTTACCTATAATAGATGAATCACATTGCTCTTCAATAGAGCAGCATGTTGCAAAGAAACCCTCATCAAGGTTATTGCTCTGAGCACCTGCACATGCACACAAAAGTTTAAAGACCTAAAAAAAATCACAGAATTTTTTACCTCTCTCTTCTCACATCCTACTAGAAAGATGAAAACTGCATCTGACTGCTCAAAACGTTGTGTTAGTCCATGAAATAGGAAGCACTTTATACACAGCAGAGAATGATATGAAATTTGCTTATCAGAAAATCTGTTACCCTCACTACTTGTCCTGCCCCTGCCTGGACCTATCCAAAGTTAGACTTTATACATAACATTTTTGCCACAGGACATTATAGAGTGACATTTTTATATACAGCAATAAAGATTGCAACATATATGGCAGTCAGGCAAATATTTAAGATGCTTTCTGTGTTCACATTAAAACACAAAAAAACATTAAAACATTAGAAATTATGTTCACTTTATATATTAAATGCTTCCTAAGGGTGCCATTAATTAAGTGTCTAGGACCAGTCTAGGATCAGGGAAACCTGATTCCCATCCAATCAGAAATATATCATGAGTCCCATATGTTCAAACAGAAATTGCTCAGGTTTAGAGTATGAAACACACAAAGCAGGTGATACACCATTCAGTAGAGGAAAGTGGTATAAAAATATACACCGGGCTGGTAAATTATTAGTTCTTGCGTTATCAAACCCCAATGTTGTGTCACCACTGGAAATCTCCCATATGGTGCCCTCACCAATGATGCAGATGCAAATGCACATGCACCCCATCCTAAACATACTCCTAGCCCTGCCACCATACTAATTTTACCGTGATGTAGTTGCATGGTCACCAACTCTGTATTTGTTGATATTTGAATCAGATACTTTTAAACTTTACTGTTGACTCTAAAGCACCATATTCTACTATAGTTCTGGGTCAACAACATTTGATCTCTGGCTTATTGCCTAGTGTCAGAGGTTGACATTAATACACCATTGCTCTCAGCCTATTTTGTCTTGCCTCCATCTTAGACTTGTTCAACCTAATATGAATTAATTACCTACCCAACAATACTGAGAATTAGCTGCTGCTTTAACAGTTTGTACTTCAATTTTTTCCTAATCTGAAATATACAGGAGTAGCTATTAGGAGTCTTTTTTATTGCCATAGTTTGGGATTTGGCCAAATCTATCTACAGTTAGATAAATATAGTTGTCTGTCTGTCTATTATCTACAGTTTAAATCCAGCACTCAAGTATCTGAGCATTTCACAACCTAATATATATTTATCTTTCCAATATATCTGTGGGGTAGGTAAGTGCTATTACCTTCCATTTCGTTGAAGCAAATAGGCATAGAGACACTAAGTGACTTGCAAAAGGATCTGTGGCACGGAAGAACAGAACAAGATCTCCCAAGTCCTGAGCAACCCCAGTACCGGCAGTACAGGTTTGGTCACCTGTTTTAAAGGGGTTTGTTGCCCTTATACAAGGCTTTGCAGTCACTCTCGCAGGTGTTTCACCAGCCGATGCCTCACTTGGTGCAGCTGTGTTGTCTCAAGAGAGAGAGACAGGCCTAGTAAGACGGAGAACTTGAAACACAAGCGAAATGAATACATGTAACTATCTACTACCAGCATAGCCTTTAGATTTGCTTTATGGCATGCACAGGTAAGTGAGAAAAGCTGTCTCCTATTATTGACATGACTATTTTCATACATTACACTTAAGAACAAAGGTTTCTTTTTTGGGAGACATCACAGGATGCTTCATGATGAGGTTTGGCAGGCTGTAATAATTTAATAGCTTACTTGGCATAGCAGCGGGTTTTAACATGCCTCTTCACTTCCTCACTTTGCATCTGAGATGATAGATTTTATAACATAGCCCACTGAACAAACTGCTTGGGCTTTTTTTTTGTGTTTTGCCTTCCTCATAGACATCTGAGACACAGCAGGGCTCTACAGAGTATTATAATTACCTTATAGGTGTATTTCATTTATATTATGAAGGATGCCTGTAATCGATTCTGAATTTAATTGTTACGTTAGATACTGTTTCTACAAAAACCCTGTAAGCATCACAGATCAGGGACCACATTTTTAATGCATTTTGGCAGCTATAAAGCACCATGTAATGTGACATACAAATAAAGAAAGATAAAACAGGGGATTTAAGGCACAACAGCTACACAGACCCATGTACTACCACAGGTGAGAGATACTAATCAAATACAATTGGCAAATAACATCCGTGAACGGATGAGCATAGGGCCTAGGTATTAACAGGCAAACTACAGGTAATATCCAAAGAGTGAGTGGATGTGACTGATTCATGAAACAAGTCCATTTTCCAATTTAATTTCAAAGAGGAGTGGAAGTGCACTTTGGCTACCATAAATCAGAAGCATTTTCCACTACAGAGGGAGAGGTGACAGAACCCTGTAGACTTACCAGCCATCGTATTTAAAACTGAATATACCACTGTAGTAATTATATTCTCCAATCCCAGTTATCAGGATGGAAATAGTTACCTCTAAACAATAACATCTGCAGCTCTGGGGAGACTATAGCTTATTCTAGAAAAGAGTAAAGTTGGTTCCCACACAAAATACTATGGTAAATATATGAACACAGGGTCAGATGTTCATTGATCCACTCAGCTGCTTTGTGTCACCTTGGTGACATAAAGCAACATAAACCTAGTTTAACTGGTCAGTTATATAGGATCTACTGCTGCTTTGCATTACATAAAGCAGCTACAGCTTATGGATCAAACTGCCCTGTTGCTTACAACATAATTCAAGTCAACAGATTCCCTCAACTACCTCAGGGCCTGATACCTTTTGGAAGATCTAAGTAGCATCTTTTTCATTGTAAACAGCTTTTATATGGGCAAAATCTTCCCACTTTGTCACTTGACTCTGATATAGAGGGTAGTTATAAACATTTTCCACCTTAATCCATGTTACACTTGTTCTGTTAGGGAGTGTGTAGAGAAAATGGGGGCCCTAAATTGAAGCAGTGAGTTTTTAAAAACACGGCTTCAATTTAGGGCGAAGTAAAACCCAGTGTCATGTACACCCATGTCTTACCTGCCCCTCCAGTGGCAGGGAGAGGAGGGCGAGCTCCCTGGGCTAGAGGGTGGCCTGACTGATGCCTCCCTCCATGGTAGCAGCAGCGGCCCCCCCAGCTCGGGTGGTCCTGGGGAGCACCGCAGCCGTGGAGGGAAGGACTGGGTCTCTGCACAGCTCAGGCAGGCAGACTCTGGGGAATAAAGATCAAACTCGTTGCTTTATTTTTTTTTTCTTCAGTGGAGCATGCTTTCCCGGGCTGCTACCAGGCTGTCTGCAGCCCTGAGCTGCAAGGAGCCTGGTGTTTTGCTCCGCGGCTGTAGGGCAGCAAACTAAAACTCCACAGAGGTGCCTTAGTTTGCTGCGTGCCAAAGTCATTTAAGGTGCGTTACACCGCTGAATGTGCTACAGCGGCTGGAATTAATGTGCAATACGCCACTGACACGTGCAAACACAAACACCATTAAAGAGGAGCAAAAGCATTTGACTCACTTTAAACTGTTGCGCACACATGCCCCTCGTTTCATCTACACATGCCCTTAAATATGATATGTAGTTTTATATTAGCCTCAACAGGCATTAAGCACTAGTACTTAAATAAGGCAAGAAGTAAATGAACGTTCTTAAAAGAAAAACCGAGCCCATTCTCAACCAGAGTATAAAATCAGCACGCTGGGAGGTGAAATTGTAGATATAAACTACTTAACAACCTTTCAGTTTACTACACTATTATTTGTTAAGTGCCAATAATACACGCTGCACTGTCCCAGGTCAAATGAAAATATGAAAAGAAATTGATTAAATGTTTATTTTCATATAGTAGGAGAGAACCGCTGCAGTGCCATTTAAAGTTATCGGTTCATGGAAATAAACCCTTGTTGTTTATTTACTGCCTTGTGCTAACAACTACTAGATGGATATTTGACTTTCTCCTGCTGTCATTTTGCCTTCAAAATGTAATGTATGTCTGCTAAATTTGACTCATTTGCTGGTCTATTACCATTATGATGGACCATTCTTTTTCAAGCCCACTTTTGATTTCAGAAAGCAGCAGCATTACCAACAAATTTGATGTAATTTATGCTTTAAAAAGCTGCATGGCCCTAATCCTCATACTTTTTCAAATAAAAAAAACAAACTGGTAAGGACAGCAGACCCAAGTTATTGTTAACTGAATGCTTTATATTTAACCAGGATCGGAGCTTCTTTATGTTAGATGTTGCACAGCAAAGAACAGCCACTTCCCCTAAATTTATAATTGAAACCTGAGGATCAGCAACTCTTACTGGCTCCATTGGGGTGATCACATGAGTAGTTACACGTGTGTGAAGGAATGGGGTGAAAGTTGGAAGTAATGTTCACTGTTAGGGTCACTATGTCTCATATTCCTGCAAGCTCTTGCAATTGAAGAAGAGAATCTGGGAATACTGTCCAGAAGGGAAGTAAGAAATGGAGCTGAGGCAGAGGGTTCAGGAGTCTGGCTGTGTGCATGCCAGAGGAAGGAAACAGGAAGTATTTCTGATAAGCAAAGAGAATAAAGTATCAGGTTCCCAAACTTACACATATGCACTGTTCATTTCACTGAATGTTAACCCTGAACACAGGGAGGGAGCAGGAGACATAGAGAGGGGGAGAGCTGGGTCTGGGAGAAGACAAAACAGATATATTTTAAGTCACAATTCTAAAACCACTCAGGACTTTTTTGGGGGTGCTGTGTCTCACGATATTTTAAGCTTGGCAATGCTGTAAACCTGGTAGGTGAGCTCCAAGCACCAGGGAAAAGCATGATCCCTGGGCACATCCAGAAAAGTGTGCATGGACATTTCCCCGGGGGCAAGTAGCAGTGGCACAAATATGTTTACAAAGATGCCCCTGCATGTATGCTATGGTGTGTGGCAAGTTGCCCCAGATGGGGTAGGGGAGGCTGGGGCCACCACCTGGGCTGACCCCAGCAGCCTTTCCTGAGGTCCTGGGGGTCTTCCAGGGCTCCAGCAGTAGTAATCTGGGCACGTGAAACCTGGCCGGCAGCTGGAGCATGGCTCTGACCAGTCAGGCTCTGGTTTTGGGCAGCACACACTGCCATGTGCTCACCCCATTTTTTGATACTGAGATCTCCCAGTATCTAAATTTGGCTTCGCGCTGCAAATATGCAGCATGGAGAACCAAATCATGTGTGCGAGGTGCATTTTGCAGCACCTCAAAAACCTATGAGGCACCACAAAATGCAGATGTGCGCTCATGCGGATGTGGCCCCTGTGTCTAACCAAGAGCAAGGGAAGCTGCCACCACCTTCATAACCCTCATGGTACAATAAACAAATAACCAACCCATATACCTCCTGTAACATTTAAAAATATCTTTGGCCTTTTCCAAGCACAGACTGGCAGGTAGACTTAAATCACTTGGTATTGATACTCTTGTGAAGAATTAAACTTGGTAAGATTGATCTTGCCACTCTCTTGTACAAGGCTCTTTATTAATGAGACAAAAATCAAAGGGGCCTGTGGTAGTGCTGGCTTAAAAATGGTATTTGAAGGCCTGTTTTTTGGAAATTGACTTATAGGTATAGAAATATGCATTTTAAGGGGTCAAGATGGGCAGCAGGGGTTAAATGGATTTCCAAAGAGCTTGGGAGATGCACGCAGCTTCTTATGGCCCTGAAAGCAGATGGGCTGTCTAGCACATCCATTGGCCAGGATGGCCAATGGATGGACACAGCCTGAGAATTGCTGCCTCCCTGGAGCAAAGATTCGGGATGTGTCGGAGGTAATCCAGGCCAGGATCAAGCCCACTGATTACTACCCCATGGTCCTAGTCCATGTGGGTACTAATGATGCGGCCAGGAGAACCCCCGATCACCTGATGGCGGACTACACTGCTCTGGGCGGCGTGCTGAAGGAGTTCAGTGCACAGGTGGTATTCTCTTCCATCCTACCAGTGAACGGACGCGGAAGACGGCATGAGAACTGCATCCGAGAGACCAACTGGCGGCTTCGGCAGTGGTGTCTCGAGGCAGGCTTCGGCTTCCTGGACAACGACCCGCACATTACGACGAGGGACATGCTCAGCTGGGATGGGCTTCACCTGTCCCCCAAAGGTAAGCGTGTGTTTTCTTCTAGGTTGGCGGATCTCCTCTGGCGGGCTTTAAACTAGGCTCGCCGGGGGGAGGGGAAGATGAGGGCGGGGGAAGCTGTGGACCACCAAACCATGTGGCACCCACAAGGACAGCCCAGCCTGAAGAAATAGAGCATTGGGAACCTGAAAGCCATGGGGAGGCCAGCACTACGGCACAGGTAAGAAACAAGAAGGTAAGAATCAAAGGGCCCCTTGGGACTTGGAGCGGGGGGGGCAGCAAAGGCACCAGTCGCAGGGCTCAAGTGCCTATATACTAATGCTAGGAGCATGGGGAACAAGCAGGATGAACTAGCGCTCCTGCTTGCACTAAACACCTATGACTTAGTGGGGCTAACGGAAACCTGGTGGGATTCATCCCATGACTGGGCGGTACATATTGAGGGTTATAGACTGTACAGAAAGGACAGGATGGGGAAGAAAGGGGGAGGGGTTGCGCTCTATGTCAATGAGCAATATACATCAACCCTCATCAAGACGGAATCCAAGGATGAGGAAGTAGAAGGATTGTGGGTTAGGCTACATGGGGGGCAAGGAGAAAGGGATTTGGTGGTAGGGGTCTGCTACAGACCCCCACACCAAGGGGAAGAAAGAGATTCGGGGCTCCTGAGGCAACTCTCGGAGACCATAAAAGCTAAAGAGGCGGTAGTCATGGGGGACCTAAACTACCCGGACATCTGCTGGGAGTCACAGACAGCAAAGTGCCACCGCTCACGCAGGTTTCTAACCTGTGTACAGGACCTCCACCTGACTCAGGAGGTACACGGTCCCACTAGGGGGAATGCCATACTGGATCTGGTATTGGCAACGGGAGATGACATGGTAGCAGACCTCCAGATCGGTAGCCACCTGGGGGACAGTGATCACCTAATAATAGAATTCACCATAAGACGGCGAGTGGGTAAGGTAACTAGTAGGGTGAAAGTGCTAGACTTTAGGAAAGCTGATTTCAATGAACTCAGGCGATTAGTCAAGGACGCACTGCAGAGTAGGAGTTTTGAAGGGATGGGAGCCCAAGAAGGGTGGTTGTGCCTTAAGGAAACGATCCTTCGGGCACAAAGCAAGACGATCCCTGAGCGAGGCAAAAGAGGGAAAGGGGCCAGGAGGCTTCCCTGGCTGACCAGAGAAATCCAGAGCAGCCTAAGGGACAAAAGGGGAGCGCATAAAAAGTGGAAACAGGGAGAGATCACCAAAGACGAATATACCTCCTCTGCTCGCGCTTGTAGGGAGGCAGTTAGACGGGCCAAAGCTACCATGGAGCTGAGGATGGCATCCCAAGTAAAGGACAACAAGAAATTGTTTTTTAGATATATTGGGAGTAAAAGGAAGGCCCAGGGAGGAATAGGACCCCTGCTAAATGGGCAGAAACAATTGGTGACAGACAGGGGGGACAAGGCTGAACTCCTCAATGAGTTCTTTGCCTCAGTGTTCCTAAGCGAGGGGCACGACAAGTCTCTCACTGGGGTTGTAGAGAGGCAGCAGCAAGGCGCCAGACTTCCATGTGTAGATCCTGAGATGGTGCAGAGTCACTTGGAAGAACTGGATGCCTTTAAGTCGGCAGGCCCGGATGAGCTCCATCCGAGGGTGCTGAAGGCACTGGCCAACATCATTGCAGAGCCACTGGCGGGAATATTTGAAAGCTCGTGGCGCACGGGCCAAGTCCTGGAGGACTGGAAAAGGGCCAACGTGGTCCCCATTTTCAAAAAGGGGAGGAAGGAGGACCCGGGCAACTATAGACCTGTCAGTCTCACCTCCATCCTTGGCAAAGTCTTTGAAAAAATTATCAAGGCTCACATTTGTGAGAGCCCGGCAGGACAAATTATGCTGAGGGGAAATCAGCACGGGTTCGTGGCAGGCAGATCGCGCCTGACCAATCTAGTCTCTTTTTATGACCAGGTTATGAAACGCCTGGACACAGGAGGAGGGGTGGATGTCATATACTTAGACTTCAGGAAGGCCTTCGATACGGTATCCCACCCCATACTGGTGAACAAGTTAAGAGGCTGTGACTTGGATGACTGCACAGTCCGGTGGGTGGTGAATTGGCTGGAGGGTCGCACCCAAAGAGTCGTGGTGGATGGGTCGGTTTCGACCTGGAAGGGTGTGGGCAGTGGGGTCCCGCAGGGCTCGGTCCTTGGACCGATACTCTTTAATGTCTTCATCAGTGACTTGGATGAGGGAGTCAAATGTACTCTGTCCAAGTTTGCAGATGACACAAAGCTATGGGGAGAAGTGGACACACCGGAGGGCAGGGAACAGCTGCAGGCAGACCTGGACAAGTTGGACAAGTGGGCAGAAAACAACAGGATGCAGTTCAACAAGGAGAAATGCAAAGTGCTGCACCTAGGGAGGAAAAATGTCCAGCACACCTACAGCCTAGGGAATGACCTGCTGGGTGGCACGGAAGTGGAAAGGGATCTTGGAGTCCTAGTGGACTCCAAGATGAACATGAGTCGGCAGTGTGACGAAGCCATCAAAAAAGCCAATGGCACTTTATCGTGCATCAGCAGTTGCATGACGAATAGGTCCAAGGAGGTGATACTTCCCCTCTATCAGGCGCTGGTCAGACCGCAGTTGGAGTACTGCGTGCAATTCTGGGCGCCGCAATTCAAGAGGGATGCGGATAATCTGGAGAGAGTCCAGAGAAGGGCCACTCGTATGGTTAAGGGCCTGCAGACCAAGCCCTACGAGGAGAGACTAGTGAAACTGGATCTTTTCAGCCTCCGCAAGAGAAGGTTGAGAGGTGACCTTGTGGCTGCCTATAAGTTCATCACGGGGGCACAGAAGGGAATTGGTGAGTATTTATTCACCAAGGTGCCCCTGGGGGTTACAAGAAACAATGGCCACAAGCTAGCAGAGAGCAGATTTAGACTGGACATTAGGAAGAACTTCTTCACAGTTAGCGTGGCCAAGGTCTGGAACGGGCTCCCAAGGGAGGTGGTGCTCTCCCCTACCCTGGGGGTCTTCAAGAGGAGGTTAGATGAGTATCTAGCTGGGGTCATCTAGACCCAGCACTCTTTCCTGCTTATGCAGGGGGTTGGACTCGATGATCTATTGAGGTCCCTTCCGACCCTAACATCTATGAATCTATGAATTGAGGGGGGCATGCCATAACACGAGATCACAGCCTTCAAGGCAGACAGGTTGTCTAATATAGCAAGGACATGCAGCCTGGGAACTGAAGAAGTATATCCCATACTGCCCCATAACACAAGATAAGTGACACTAGTTACATGGCCCCAGAGCAGCAGGGGGGGCTGAGTCCCAGTTTTGGGGAATTAGACCGAATTAGGAGAAGGCCTGGAAGGCTACATGGACGTGTGACCACAGAGAGACAACCAACCAGAGATAGCTGCAGATGAAGAGTCATCAGGAGTCATGAAGGGGGAAGAAGAATACAAAAGCAGAGACTTGAGATTAACAAAGGGTCCCTTTCATCCCCCCCTGTTCCTTCTCATCCCTCCCTTTGTCCCATCCCTCCTTGTCCTCCTCCTTATTTTCCTTGAGAAGGGTTCCCATCCCCATCCCCTGGGAAGGGTCCCCGAGGCCACCATGGACAGGGGGCATGCCAGCAGCCCGTCTCATGCATCCCACTGGAGGGGGGCTATGGGCCTCGGCATCCCAGCTCCAGACTGCTGAAACCAAGAGGAGACAGAGCCTCACAGTGTAGCCTGCATCCTGACCACATGTACTTTGATTCTGATGACAGTCCTAGGATTGGTAGATATAGAATTGCTTGATTGTTTGTATTGTTTTTTTGTTCTTACTCTATATCAATAAATTCACCTGTTATGAACTGGCAGGTGTTGTGGTTGGTCTGAGGGTTGTGCCCACCCAGAACAAAGGTATAGGTGCTGGGTCCAAATCCAGTGTCAACAGTAGAAAACGAAGGCCATGAAATACAGTGAATTTCTTGAAGCCAGATGGAAAACCAGCCAAATATATGTTGAAACTCCAATCTAGGTCACAGTAACTACCTACATAAACACTCTAGTTTGTACTCCATCTTTCTACATCCTCTTAACAGCACTTCAAGGGAAACAAGTCAGTATCAGATCCAAAATGCCTTGGGAGAAAAGATAACATTTAAATTGTTCATCCTTCTGTGGTAGGGACTGTACTTCAGATATATCTGTAATATATAATGCACTATTCAGCAGGTGTTTCCATCCCACTTTGAGTATGATCTACAGAGAATGCATGACTATCAGTTAGTTACAGGATTTCAGCATTTTGATATAAAAGCTCACACTTTAACTACAGCAATCCACAGTTCAGCAATTCCCAAGCCCAAGTTGTAACTAGGGAAGGGCCACCAGACAACTGTCCTGGATACCATTTAGTGGGCATGGCTCACCAAAAGCATCCAGGAATGTCTCCTAGCTAAAAAGGCGTACACCCAATGGAAGGGAGGGGCCATCGCCAGGGAGGACTATACCTCGGTTGCTCGGGGCTGTAGAGGGACGGTCAGGAAGGACAAGGCTGAGATGGAAGTGGGACTAGCTACCCAGATCAAGAACAACAAGTCCTTTTTTAAATACTTAGGGGGATAAAAAGAAGGTACCGGGTAACGTGGGGCCTCTGCAAGACACGCTAGGAAATCTGGTCATCACACCAGACAGCAAAGCTAACCTATTTAATAATTTCTTTGCCTCCATTTTTCTGAGCAGGGACTGGGTCACTCCCCCCACCGGGACCTCCGTAGGCCCCAGGGGAGGCGCACCCAGGCCTAGGGTCAGTGAGGATCTAGTAAAGGAACTTCTGGAGGGACTGGACAGATTTAAATCGGCTGGTCCTGACGATCTCCACCCCAGAGTGCTGAGGGAATTAGCAGAGGTCATTGTGGGACCCCTGGCACGGCTTTATGAGCGCTCGTGGTGCTCTGGTGTGGTGCCAGAGGACTGGAAAAGGGCCAATGTGGTTCCCATTTTCAAAAAAGGGAGAAAGTAAGACCCAGGAAACTATAGGCCAGTCAGTTTTACCTCGATCTTGGGTAAGCTTTTTGAGAGAATTATCCTGGTGCATGTCCACGAGGGGCCAGCAGGGAGGTTATGCTTAGGGGCAACCAACACAGGTTCATTAGAGGCAGGTCCTGTCAGACCAACCTGGTGGCCTTCTATGACCAGGTCACAAAATCCTTAGACGCAGGGGTAGCAGTGGACGTAGTCTTTCTGGACTTCAGGAAGGCCTTCGACACTGTTTCTCACCCCATTCTCATTAAAAAACTAGGGGACTGTGGCGTCGACACCTACGCCGTCAGATGCATCACTAACTGGCTGGAGAGTTGCACCCAGAGAGTGGTGGTGGATGGGTCTTATTTGACCTGGAGGGATGTGGGCAGTGGGGTTCCACAGGGCTCGGTCCTCGGGCCTGCACTGTTCAACATCTTCATCAGTGACTTGGACGGGAGTGTAAAAAGCACCCTGTTCAAATTTGCAGACGACACTAAGATGTGGGGGGGAAGTGGGCACGCTAGAAGGGAGGAATAGGCTGCAATCGGACCTAGACAGGTTACAGGGGTGGGCGGATGAGAACAGAATGGGTTTCAACACTGACAGGTGCAAGGTACTGCACCTGGGGAGGAAGAACCAGCAGCATACCTACAGGCTGGGGAACTCACTTCTCATCAGTGCAGAGGCAGAAAAGGATCTTGGAGTCATTATTGATGCCAAAATGAACATGGGCTGACAGTGTGGGGACACGGTCAGGAAGGCCAACCGTACCTTGTCATGTATCCACAGATGCATCTCAAGAGGGGCCAAGGAGGTGATCCTCCCCCTCTATGCAGCACTGGTCAGGCCGCAGTTGGAGTACTGCGTCCAGTTCTGGGCACCACACTTCAGGAGGGATGTGGACAGCATTGAGAGGGTCCAGAGGAGGGCCACTCGCATGATCGGGGTCAGCAGGGCAGGCCCTACGAGGAGAAGTTAAGAGACCTGAACCTGTTCAGCCTCCACAAGAGAAGGCTGAGGGGGGATCTAGTGGCTGTTTACAAACTAGTCAGGGGGGACCAGCAGGCATTGGGGGAATCCCTGTTCCCCCGAGTGCTACCAGGAGTGACAAGGAATAATGGTCACAAGCTGGCAGAGGGTAGATTTAGACTAGACATCAGGAGGCGCTACTTCACTGTCAGGGCAGCTAGGATCTGGAACCAACTTCCAAGAGAAGTGGTGCTGACTCCTACCCTGGGGGTCTTTAAGAGGTGGCTAGATGAATACCTTGCCGGGGTCTTTTGACCCCAGTACTCTTTCCTGCCATGGCAGGGGGTCGGACTTGATGATCTGTCAAGGTCCCTTCTGACCCTACCAACTACAAAACTATGAAGAACCCCCCCCCCCCCCCCAAAAAAAAACAAAAAACCCCCAGCTTTTGCTGGCAATTAGACAATTGCATCAGCAACATAGCAGAAACTGGATATTGCTGCATTGCCCTTGTGCCGACCACATCCCTGCACCACTGTCCAAAAGCCCCCACATGTGAAACACCTACATAAAGAAGACCTTGACTGAATTGACGAAATGGGTAGAAGCTCCAAATAAAACAATGTCATTCATGTGCCAAGCCAGGGATCACTATAAGAGTAGGGGTATTCTGTCAGAAATATATTAAAGCTGGCAGACTATGAAAGAGAATGGTATTTCTCTGTATCAAAAGGCAGGATATAGCTTTTTTTGTTTGTTGGTTTTAGATGGAATTAATCTCGGTATTCATTTCCTGAAACATGCCGTTTGATTTTCATATCTGGTAAATGCTCTCTCTCTCTGCTAAACAGGGGCATTCTCTAATTTGATGTGTTTTTAGTTGCTTCACACTAGACAAGCACAAGCAGTCACTCAATATTGTAATATTTTGTCTTCAAACCTCTTGGCTTGCAAGTCCTGGAGACAAACAGAAACACTCTTCACCCTGACCTGATCTGCAAGAGCCAACATAGATCAGGAAAAGGTTTCAAACTCTAAAGCAGTAAAGAAAGAAACTGAACAGACCCAGAGATGTTTGGTGAGAACTGTGCTGGGTGATCCACTGAGTCACTTCAATCAATACTGCCCTGGACCAGGCAGTCAGCTAATAACTGAATCACAGGAATGCGCTGGCTCTGAGATAGGCCACAACTGTAATTAGTTATGCAGCATGCTTGGGAGCTGATTTATGACAATACCTTGCCCACAGAGGACTTTGGCCCCAGGAACCAAACAAATAACCAAACAAATTAGTTTTCTATGACAATTAGAATATACGGATATCAAAGATTTAAATAAAAACAGAGGGAGGCAGCTCTTTGTCTTCATCCTGACCGTTGCATCTCCTTGCCTGCTGATGTGGTGAGCACTGCTCTTCCTGTTTTTATCTACTTTAGCCATTACAAATGTACCTTCCTCTAAATCTGTCAACATGAGGGAATCGCCCTGAGGTGAGATGGGCAAGCAATTGAAGGAGCTGAACCCATTTTGAACTGTTTGGGGCTGATGCCCTGTTTTAGTGATGCTAAATCCAGAGTAGAAGAGCTCATTCCAGCCAGCTTAACAAGGATGTATTAAAGGCAGAAACAATGTTCTTTATTTGCAAAATAAACCTATAAAAATATGCTACTTTTACTGTCTTCGATTCAAAGCAGAGGAGAAAAAGCATGAACAGCAGTTGCTGGATATGAACACTAACAGCAGATATTACCACATTAGCTTTGGCTTTGGGGTTCTCTGAAATGCATCGGGAATCTCAGCAGCATCGAGGACTGCCGCCACAACTGAACGTGGTGTTTCTGGTTTTGGAAGAATGGCAGACACTAGGCCTGTGCAGCAAGTATTTGCTTCGGATTCGGATAGACAGTGATTCAATTCAGTGATTCAAATCACTGTCCTGATTCGATTCGGATCCAGAGGTTTGGCGCCGATTCAGAGATTTGGCCATAGATTACACAGGCAGTCCTTGACAAGGTTGGACACAGCTGCCTCCAGCTGGTAAGTCTGTTGTGGTGGGTGGAGGGAGGAAAGGAGCATAGGGGGTGAAGGGTGCAGATCAATGCCCCCACAGAGAGGGAGGGATTGGGGCTGAGACAAGCTGCCCAGCCAGGGTGGGGGGGGCATATGACTCAGGGAGGGGGGCTCCTGCCATTGTGCGCTGCCGTGTACCACTGGTCTGGGAGCTGCTCTTCCGGTGGCTCACTGCTGGTCCACGAGGGCTTGGGAGCAGGCATGGTCCCCCAGATCTGTGGGGGGAGGGGGCTGGGCTGGGCTGCGCTCCAGATGAGTGGCAGAAGGTGCTGGGAGTGTGGGCTATGCTTTCCCACCGCTCACCCAGTCGGGGCGGGGAGGTGTGGGACAGCACCGCTACACTGCCTCAGACAAGCAGCACGCAGCGGCGGAAGCTGCTCCAGCCTCCCTGACAAGCCGCAGGTTCATTGCATCCCACCCCACCCTGGCTGGGCAAGCAGCGGCAGGGCGTGGGGGCGGGAGTGTGGACCCAGACTGGTGCGGAGCCAGCGGCAGGGCTATGCGGAATTTTAGAGTGGCTGCAGTCCCCCCCCCATAGCCCCTGCTCCACTGTGCTCTGCATAGTGGGCGGAGTGCAACCTGGCCCAGCCCACTCTGTGCAGATCCGGGGCCACACTCCCACTCCCACGCCCTCCTGGACCGGCAGCATGAGCTGCCAGAGGAGCCACCAGAAGAGCAGCTCCCGGAACAGTGACATGCAGTGGCAGGAGCACCCATTCCCCGAGTCCTGCGCCGCCGGCTGGGCATTGATCTGCCCCCCTCCCACACCCTTTCCCTCCCCCCTCCACAACAGACTTACCAGCTTGAGGCAGCTGTGTCCAGCGTCGTCGAGGACTGCTGCTTGTAGTCTATGGCCAAGTCTCCAAATCAGTGCCGAATCTCTCCAAATAGATTTGGAAGCTTCCGATTTGATTCAGACCTTTTAATGAGTCTCCGGATTCAATCTGGATTCAGAGATTCGGCCACCGACTCTCCTCCGAATTGAATCAGCTACTGAAGCTTCACACAGCCCTAGCAACCACCTCTTTTTGTGTTGCAATTGAAGAAGATTTACACTTTCAAAGGCACGGAGGACATCCTTTAGGGCAGTAGTTCTTAATCTTTTTAGACTCAAGGCAGCACTCAGAAAATGCCAGCTCTTAATTTTCACTCATTTTTTACTACAAAAATATAATAGAGCAATTATGTTGCAAAGAATTCAGAAAAACTATATCAGGACAGAATATTTTGTAATACTATCAATTCCCATTTGAAATCTTTGGGTTTATTTTATGAATCATGTTTATGCACCTAAAAGTATTTATATTGCATAGCACCCCGCAACACTCCTGCAAAAATCTGAAGGTAGCCCTGGGTGCCACAGCACCTTGGCTGAGATTTAAAGGGGGATTTAAATTTCTTTAGCGTTTAAAAACCTAACAATTTAGGACGAAACCATTTGAAAATATAACTCATTGTTAATTGTAAGAATTTAGGCCATGGACATTTGAATAGAGTAACCTGTAAAAAGTCAATAAAAAACTTGCGACCCCTGGATGAATGTGAAAATGATGTGTAAATTTGCCCATCGGGGCAAATTTACCCCTGGACAAATCACACATTCAAATGCATGGCCTGCTAGTTTGTGCATGGCTGCCAGGATGTGATTTACTTAAGGGATCATGCCTTACACTTATCTTGCTTTCCCTAAAGTTCAATGAACCTGAAAACTGATTTAAGTGGATCCAGAAAAGTGTTTGATCTGGTTTAGTCAATCAGCTTAAAACAAATCTAGTAAACTGGGGAAACACTCATAGATTAAGCCTTTGGTTCTGGAGCACAATTCTGCAGCAAATGCTGAATTCTGTAACAAATTCTGGAGCCACGGAAGAGTGAGGGCCTTGGTATACAGTGCATGACTATGTAGGCAATTTTTCCACTAAATTTTTAATCATCTTGGGAAGCATCATCAAGTATTAGGTACTCTCCAATTCGACAAATCAGAGACTTCACCTCCCTAAGGAGTTTACAACCTAATATTTTTGCAATTAATAAATAAGTATTTGCCCTGCAGGTCCATCAAATATTGTGGTATAAATTTGCTAGGAGAATGTACTTATCCAGAGCTGAACAGTGGAAACCAAGAAAATGGATTAAGCCAGTTTTAGCAACCCCAAAGTAATATTCCAATATAAAGCATTCTCTCTAGAGCATGAGTACCAGATCCAAAACCCAGTACTGTATCATCTGGTCTATGGGACTCCCCATGAGCTGTGGCCCTGCATGCTAGATTGGGCATGCAAGGTGATATGAAGCCCAATCCCAACACACAGGATGGGGGGGGGGGCAGCACAGGGCCTTGAAGTCAAATCCCAGCACAGGGGGCTACGTAAAGACAGTGCAGGGTCCAATCCTGGCATGTGGGGGCCAGGCAGAGGCAGTGTAGCCTCCGGGGCCTGATTCCACCATGTGAGACTGGCTGAGGGAAGCGTGGAGCCTAATTGTGGCACATGGGGCCAGATAACGTCAGCATGAGGCCCCAAGGCCCAATCCCAGTGGGCAAAAGGGGTGCAGGCTCTGATCTTGTTGGGCAGAAGTGGACATAGCCCAGGGCCTGATCCTAGTGGGCAGACCAGCCTTGTGCTGCTCAACTGGCTTGCAGGGCCAAAAGCTTGGGCACAATGGACATAGAGAAACATCTTCCTATCATTCCAGCACACCAGTGTAAGATGAGAGTAGGTCAACAGACAACCTGTATTGTACCCCTGTATTTGAAGGAATGCAACACTGTTAAAATGTGCATGCAACGATCAGCTGCAGTGTTATTTTGCATAGACCCAGAGTTAGTTTCTAGTGGATCATTTTTTCCATTGTATATACAGTGGAGTCACATCTTACGCGGGGGTTAGGTCCTAAAGTCAGCGCATAAGGCAAAAATCGCGTATAGTCAAAATTACACTTTAGCAGTTATTGGAGCACTTGATGCCATGGCTTGACGAATTTCCAGCTCTTGAATCTTGATGGCATGGATGCTAGATTCGTTGTGGCCATATTTACACGCCACATTGGAGACTGACATACCGTCTCTCAACAAGTGCAACACGGCCAGTTTTTCCGCCAGCATTGGAACAGATCGCTGTTTCTTTGGTTGAGCACTAGCTGAAGTAGTTGGCTTGCGTTTAGGGGCCATGTTGTACAAAAATGATGCATCTTTAAACACTAGAATCACACTCAGCGTGGTGAGATGCTCACACTATGAGAGGTGGGAATTCACTGAGTGGAATGGCGGGGGGAATCGCCCACACTATTTAAATTGTTATTTTTCTCTCTTTTTTTTTGTGCCGAGTGTGTATAGTTGAATTCACTTATGTTAAATGCGCGTATGATGCGACTCCACTGTACGTGAAAATTGGGCAGAGGTTGGGGGAGCAGAAGGAAGTTTTCAAATTGATTACTACTTCAGGGCACCTGCATCTTAGGTCTCTTAATGCTTCATATGTTTTTTTCAGACCTAATCTTTAATATAAGATCTGGCCTCCTATTAAGATTCACTTAATTCTGTAATGTCTAAACAGGCTTTCTGTCAAATATGATAATAACCATGATCCTGTATTTTGGAGTATGTGTTATACATCTTATAGCTTACGAAGAATTAAAAAAAAAGTCACAGTATTTTTTATATTGAATTTGAAGCCAACCATCTAATAATCTACATAATGTAATGGAGAAGGTAGATGCTACTTGCCTTTTCATAATACAAAACCAAGATAACCATCAACGATAACAATGCACAATATGTCTATGGAACTCATTGCCAAAAGCAAGGCTAAGACTGGTGGCCTGTCAAGATTCAAACACAGAACTGCATAAATTGATAAGATTACCCAGAGTTAGAAAAATAAATGTTAAAAACCTTTGGAAGGGTTTGTTGTTTCCCAATGGCATCTTAGAAAACACTTCTCTACGTGACAGCTTTTGGCAAGGTTCCCACAAATCCACCCCTTTTCAGGCAAGAACCCCCACAGAGATAGAGTTCCTCTGCCCAACAGAACAGTGCAAAGTGATAATTGATCTAATTAGCAACATATATTAAGACTAAAAATAAAATACTGAAAACAAAGGAAGTGGTTCTGTACAACAGCTTGGGCTAAACTCTGATAATTTATTGTTTAAAAAAGATGATTCTTTTATTAAATTGCTTTTTTTCACATGCTATGCAAAAGCAATAAAACATAACACTTTAAATTTTATAAAAACTTGTGCGGTTTTATAAAAATTATTGAGGGATCTACCCTCAGAAAACAATACCAACAGGAGTCAAGTTGCATCTACCAGTAGTATATCCATTGCCTATGGATGTGTCTATATATCACCACTTTCTCCTGGAGAGTTAAGATGCACTGGAATAAATGATTTAAAAATTATTCCATCATGAAAAGAACTGCTGCTCACTTGTTCATAATGTATTTCCTAGGTACTGGCCTAAAAACACTGACTAACCTGATTTCATTTGCCAATGGGGGAAGGAAGTGTAGTAAGATGAGACTTGTTTGGTAGCCCTAATTTGCAGTTGTAGATACATTTGCTCACATAAAGCCAGCCTACAAGGCTTTTCAACAGTATGTGTATTACCAGTTCACATCCCTGTCAGCTGTGCTTTAATACTACCAGTAGCATCTCTCCCAGTCCAGTATAATTCCTGTGCATGTCTAATTTGTGTAAAATAATATAACCTTTTGACTATCATACAACAAATACAAAATACAGTCAATGAATTTCATGGGTAGGTTCAGATACAGGTAAGATATTTTAAATGGGATGATGTTTCACCTCTGTGAACCGTGACTGTTACATATTGTTGTTGCTCTAAACACACAGTATTAAAAAAGAGTGTTTTCATGAGAGATGCCAATGAAACAGGAATAAAGACTACACCACCACAACCACATCATTCTTAACTGTGATAAAACATCTTGAGAAGACGGATTGTTTTTCCCCCTCATATCCTATTCAAATTTTTCAGTCATTCTTTGTGAAGTCTTAAATTCGTCTTTCCAATGAAAGCATGTGATAGTTAACACATTTTATGTTTTATTTATCAAAATTAGTCAGTACACTTCCCATAAGAGAAAAATACAATTTAGCTCCATTGGATTGTTTCAACTTCAATCAGTTCATGTTACCTACATGATCTCAAAACAATGGAGTTACATTTAAATCTTGGCAGCTTGCAAAGGAATGTTGCAAAAGCAATTTTTTTAATGTGAAAGGTTAGGTCAGAAGTACAACCACTGCTTTGCAATCCATCCCTCAGATTCTTCTACTTAAGACCACCTTCTGTTTTAATACAGTTCTTGGACAGGTGGTGGCAGATCTTCCTGCCTGACAAAAACACCTTGAAATATTCAGGTCATTTGGCTAAATTGTAATTCCTGCCTACTATTGGTCAGCACAGCAAAATTCACAGAAAAAAAACATGACTCCTGCATGCTCCTGACAATGTCAACAGCACTAGGTATACATGACAGATGTATCAGTAAACTGGAAAACATCCTCATCATACAAGTCTTCTGGTAGCTGCTCTTCTCCATCAGCAAAAAATGTGGGGAATGGAGGATTTTCAAGACAATGTGCAGGCAGATTTGAATCTCTGATCTAGAGGGGGAACAAAATGGTTTAATAAATCAAATGGAAAATTCAAAAAACAGTAATGTATTCAAAACATAGGAAATCTTTTTTCCCCCCTCATGCATGAGGAAAACCACATTTATACTACATTATTTATGTAAAGAATTCCATGTCCAATCATCAGTTATAGTAACAGTACCATCAGTTCATGATAATTTTGTTCTGGATCCACTAGAGTTTGGAAAACATCAGTATTTGCTCTTTTAACCAGGTTGTGGGAAGAATCAGTTAACCTCCAAGAAACCAAAGCATGAAATTATACCCAAAACACACCAATTTAAGTCTCTAGAATCTGACTTTTTTTTTTTTTTTTTTTTTACTATTATTAAGGCAAGTTAAATGTATCACTGAAATGCATCACTGAAAGAAGCTCAGTTTTTTATCCTATGCATGCATTTAAGTTTATAGTTACACATTTCCTATCACAGCCAGTTTTCTAAATTGCACCTGTTTATTTCTCCACACAGCAACAGGAGCTTTTTTCCCCCTCTTTTAAATGGAAAAATGTAAATTACAAAACACAAAAGTATACAAGGGTGAAATTACTTTAAAAATAACTGGATATCAAGTTGGTTGTGCCCCTTTTATTTGAATTGTGCTTGTACTTATAATTTCAGAAACTCCAGTGCTAGATAGGCAGTTTGACACCTTTCTACTTCTCTAGACAAACCGTTTTATACACAAAGTCAGTCACAGGCTTATTTTGTGCGTTATGTTTACCACCAGGTAGTATTCCCCATTACCCAAGGATTTTTGCAGGGAAACCGGAATGCTGGTCTGAGGCCTTATAAACAGTATGAAACATTTCATTCATTAGATCTTCATACTGGGTACAGAGCATGTTTGTTAATAAGATATTCAACCCTTAATTAAAGACAAGCACTAGCAATTTTTCCAGAATCAGGGACAGAAAAATCCTAAGGTCTTTTATACTTACTAACAACTACATCTGTTAATCCTCATGAGAGTTTATGGCAAATATCTGTGATCAAAACAAACTTAGACTGGAATATCAATCCCGAAGTGCACGTAAGTGCTAAAATGGATGCACTACAAGCGGTGCTGTTGGATTCTATGGAGCTAATTAATGTAGGGAAATTTAAGCACATAGAAGGCTGCAGAATCAGAGCCTAGCTTTCAAAGCTTTACGAAACAGCATTTTCCAAGATGTGTACAGTAAAAAAGCTTTTCTTTTTTTTTTTTAAATACTAACCTCTCAATACGTGAAAAGATTTTAAATCTAGCCTCTGCAACACCAATCTCTGCAGAAAATTAGTAGCGAGAATTATCAGTGAAAAGCAGATATATTCTTGCTGCTTGTGGGTTGAATGAGGCAGATGATAAAGACTTGATATTTCTGGAGAAAAAGGAACTACAAACTCAAGGGGAATGAAATTCCAGTTGAAGTCAAACTCTTCATTTCTATATTGCTGGGTTTTCTGGCATACAAAACGCCCCAAGATAAAAAGTACGCCTTGTTTTTGGAAGGCAGCATGTAGGAAAAAAGTCAGCTGTGACTGGGAAAATGGGAGGTACACGTGACATGTCCCAGCTGCTTCACTCAGACAGTCTTCTGGGATTCCCCTCTTCCTGGACACAGTGTTTCCAGGGCGGTTACTCTTTGGCCATGTACAGGTGTTATGTTTCTGCCACTCCCAATAGAAAGAAAATGTTCATCAAGTTTCTCCCACAGGAAAAATACCTCCTGTTAAAATGTGATTTAAAAGCTGTTAGGGGCAGGACCTGAGGCAGGGCAGGTGCTTCTGGTCCTCACGGCTTTAAATGCTGTGCATACTGCCTGCCTGGGCAGTGGATGCAACAATTGAAAAGGCATGGAGCTGGGAACTGGGGTTGGGGATGCTGGCTCGGACCTGTTTTCCCATGCCTCTGGCTTTAAATCACTCTGTATATAGTGGGCTGGCACACATGGTAATATAAAAGCCAGAGGCTACCTAGTGACAGTTTTCTAAATGAAAGTCTTCCATATGCTAAGACTTAAGGCAAGATTTGTTTTTGAATGACAAAATGGTTCCAAAAACATGGAGACTGTGTTAGGTAGGCGTGGGATTCTGTACCAGATCTTTGTCATTTGTGCAGCAGACTCCATCTTTTCCAGATGTTCACTGACACTGTTCTCCAGCTCTATACAATCTTCACTGTGCGCTAACGTAGGCAGCTCCTCTGAGCTATGATTTCCACTTTCGATCCTAAGTCAAACAAATTTTTGGTATACACAGGTTGAGGTCAAAGTGAGAATATCATTGCTGCGAGGACTCCAACCATTGGTAAGCTCACAGGAAAAGAAATCCAATAAACTAAACAGTGCCAGCTGAACTGCTGACTTTGCTCTCACTTTTAGCTGCATTGCTGTACTTTCCTTCATTATAAGAAAACACACCACACTCTGTAATTGAGGAATCCTGTTATAATCTTCTATTTGATTCCTCTCCATTTAGGGCCCTTTCTTGTCACATCACTTATAAGTGTACCTGTTTTGGGAGCAGAAATTGTGTTTTTATTTGTGGCAGACAAGGTTCTTTGGGTAAATCTGATATCTTTTATTAGACCAACTCAAATACAGTAGTTGGAAAAAATCCTTCTTTGCAAGCTTTCAGCTACAAACACCTACCGTCAGGCTGAGAAAACGTCTGACTTTTTATTTGTGGAGCACTTAGAACATTTTGGGACATTTAGAGCAAATTTGTTGTTGTTGTTTGTCATTTACTTTAATTTAGACTTTGATGATTTACTATTTTAGATACTTCACAAAATGGAACGATCTTATGTGTTTGTGTCTTATGGACTGCTTGGAATGCCTAAAAGTACAAGGAATGTAGATACTGGTGAACTACTTGTTTTGAGTTTTAATAATGTGTAGGAATATTCAACTTTACCTTTCTTTCAATTATGATTATTTTTAAACTTCTTATCTTAGGACTTAGGAATAAAGCATCTGCCCTCACTGAAGGCAAACAGAGCATTACTTCATCTCTGTCCTGTGTTGGTTTACTTGAGTAAATGAAACGGGCCCATTCGGTTTCAGTATTTTATCCCTCACATGAATGCCAAGTGGCATTTGGAAGACCATTTCTTTGTGCATTCAGGAGGCCTCTTATGTACTGCAGAACATTTCAAAGAGACCGATATCCTTTTCAGTAGAATTTAGGGATACGATTCCTCTTTATATCACTCTCTTTGGAGGGTTCCCAAGTTCCAGACATACAAACCACGTTTGATGTAGCAAGCATTTTCTTTTGACACTGCCAAAGATGGTACTCCTCTTGTGTTCTTTCAGGATTTTACATTCAGCTCTTTCAACAATTGTGGGTTGATTGAGCAAGTTTTCATACTGATGTCATGGCAAAGGCTATTATATCAATGCCCAACATGGAGAGGAAAAAAACAAACAAACCAAAAAACCATGCCCTGCTTCCTTTTTCACTTCAGAAGGCAAGTTGGCTGTTATCACTTGGTATGAACAACTGAAAGGGGAACTTCATTTTTACATCATTTAAAGTAAATCCTATTAACTGTTAGAAAACAATGCAATTACTGTTTCTTAGGAGGCCTACCAAACTGTTCCCTTGGTAATTATGAAGGAGAGCACACAGAAGGTTGTGAATACTGTATTACCGCAGAGCGAGAGAGCACAGGGTGGACAAACCCGCCCCAGAGGAATCAGCATACTGCAGCAATTGCACACAACTGTGGCTCAGCAGTTGGCAAGTGCCCACAACCTAGACAAGGGTTAGGAAGAACTAACCTGGGCAGTCGCCTTGTAATAAAGGTGGCAAGTACCTAAAGCACATGTCTTTTTCCTCAGAAACAGAAACGTTAAACCTCGCCAGTAACACGTTTCAAAACAGAAAGACCAAAATATCTGAACCTGGGGAGAACAACAGTACGAACTATAGTCTTTGATGCAGGGTTGTCAAATTTCAACTCTCTGCTGTATCCTACTGTGTTATAATGGATTGGTTTGCGCAACTGTTTTAATTTACATATGGAGTTAAACAAAAGCATTGTTTTATCTATTATGTAGCTTAAGCCAGTGATGCTTAACCTTTCCCTCTACCCCTGAAGGGGGCCAAGTTTTAAATTCAGAAATGGTCTAAGGGCCACAGGGAAAAAGCATTACAGTTCTGTACTTTGGCATATCCTAACATCAAATATTGTAAGTAACACTGGAAAGGAAAACATGTTTTTAGTAATTTTAGGTGTATTAAATGCAAATGAGAAACTTCAATATTCATAGTATTATTTTATATTTTATTAAACAAATTAAAAATTGCGCAAAAGCTGCAGCTCCAGCCAGAGCCCATGTTGACATGTCAGCGAGACCAGAGTCTTCACAGAGCTCCAAAGTCTGGCACTGATACCTGGGCCCTTTTCCCTGCCACTGAACTCAGCTGTGGGAGGGGAGAGGAGGAGGGTAGGGGGAGGCGAACAGCAGCAATGTTCAGGTCCTGCACTCTGGAGTTGCACAAAAGCTCTGTTTTCACTAGCATGTCAGTATGGATGAGCGTGTCCCTGCCCCTCGTACCTTCCTTTCCCCTCCATCTCTCAATTAAACTGGAAGGGAAAGGCGGGGAAGAGTGGAAGGAGTGCTCACTTACGCTGATGAAGGCCAGAGGTTGAGAACCCCGACTTAGGCTGTGCTTAATTCTTTCCCAGGCCTATGCAACTAAAAGCTTCTATACAGTTTGTACAATTAAAAGCATCAACAAAAAAGAAACAAACAAGCAACAAATCCTTGCTTCTTGCTGGAGCCTCACCACTGCAGCAACACTTCAACCTTACTATAAAACACCAGTACACGCATTTCTACAAGCTATATAATTACCATATTTTCTCATACAACTTGACTGGGGAAGTCAAAAATGAAAAAAAGGAGAGATTTTTCCAGAATCATGGCTGAATGCCACGGAGCAGGAATGAAGTCTCCTCTTCAGCATCACACCTTCTCCCTGGGGGTAAAGTTTTAACCCTGTAGCTACCAACAAAATGGCAGCAGCTTTTAGCAACGAAACTAGTACCCCGTACCTCCATTTCAGCACATAAAATGGCCTTAAAGCATGCACCCCCAAAAGCCAAATGGGGAGGGCTAATTTTTGGGATGCATGTGTGACATGTGAGTAAATACAGTACATAAATACATTTACTACTAAATATATTCTACTATCCAATCTTTTGATTCAGTTGTTCTCAGTGTAATGTATCTAAAAATCCAAGCGCTTGACACCTCTGTATTTTTCAAAGGTGCAGTTATATTGGATTCTTATATTTTACAACTAACTTGCTATAGTGGACAGAGTTGTTAATTTTACCTCCATTTAAACACCTCTCTCTCAAACAACATCTCTTTTTGGAAAAGTACTGTTCTCCAAGACTGAATTTTATTGGGCCTCCTAGGGACAGGATACAACACGATACTCCACCTACATGGTTTCATTAAGTTCTAATATTTCAAGTAGTCTATCATTATCACTGTGCAATTTTTAGTCCTGTTCCACAACAGTAACATAATCAACTGCTAAAGTTCTGTTGACTTTCACTATCCAAATAAGAGTTGGATGACATAACTTAGTTTACAAGTGGCATACTGTGTCATAATGCATATCTTGCTTTGTTTGACTACTACATTATGTTGTTTGCATATCTTTTTTTATTAAAGAGCAGATCAAACACTACATCACAAAACTGAAATTGGTTTTGGTCACAATTTTGTCATTCAGTCTGTAAAGCAAAGTTAATCGATCTTGTATACACTCAATGAAGTGTGCATATACATTATTCAGATACCGTCAGTATAAGTGAGTATAAACAAATACAATCCAATTTCAGAAATCTATCAGCATAAGACACTGACACCCATTTCCAATTTGACTGTCACAGCTCCCATTTGCAGCTCAACAGGGCTACAGGGCTGCGTCTGTGATAGCAAGACAGGATTTTTTTGAGCCAAGATAGAACATGACTTATTTATTCAGGAAAACTGTCATACTACCTTATCAACATGAACAAACTTAAGAACTTCTATGTAAACACCTAACCTTACAATATCACACACAAAATTATTTACACAAAACCAAATGGATAATAACTTAAATGCAGTGAATTTGAATTTTTTTTAGGTCTAACAAGAATATAGTCATGTCTTCGTCTCACTAAAATAATGGCAAAATGGCAATTGATTTAACCAGCTCCCAATTTTATTCCATAACTCAGTAAGAATTTGGGAGGTGTTCACTAAGATTTTACATTATTTCTGGTTATTAAGAATATTGTATGGCATTCATTAAAAAAAAAATGTTCGTGGCAATACAATGATCCAAAGCTAGGCTACATTGGCAATTCCAGGCCTGATGGGCATAGAATTTAAAATTCCTCATCTTACAATAAAGACACTGGTTGCAACTTGATAGTTAGGAATAAGTTCCATTTTGCTTTCTGAAAAAGACAGTACAAGTTTCCCAAGCATGTAGCATCTCTCTCTGAATGGTGAATGATTTTTCTAAGAATTTACAAATCAATCTGTGTTGTAGTAGGGTTAGAACACAGTTACAGATGTAATGGTTGAGGAAATGTTGATATCTTGTGATATCTTCTATTGGACCAACTATACAATAGAGTAAATAAAATATGAAACAAATGTTAAATGTTACAAAACCAAAAACAAGTTTTCGTTTTTTAAATGTACCATCAAATCGCAGCTGATTTTTAAAAAAATCAAACTTAAACAACTCAAAAAGAATCTGTAGGGTCTACTTGGCAGAAAATTAAATACAATATTCCATGTCTCAACAGCATATGTAAAAAGACTGCTAAGCAAGTGCTAGAGAAACAAAAGGTGCTCAGATTCCACGGAGACCAGACCACCTAATCAAACTAATTTTAACTGTAGGGCTGACAGTTAAATGCAAAATCTTTGGCAAAAATGTATTTTGATCAAAAAGCAACAGCTTATAATTCTTACTTAGTGGTATCATTAAATAGAAGCATAAAGAATCCACATAAAAAGGTGAGTCAACCAGTTACAAGCATGGCTGCACAAATCAAAGAATAAAAAATAATGATCTATGACAAAGTGACTTTGCTTTTGCCAGACATATTATTAAGCATCACTACAGCAGTTTAGATTTTTGGCTTAGAGTGGACAAGACCTTAAGAACATAAGAACTTAAGGAGTGCCATACTGAGTCAGACTAATGGTTCCATCTAGACCAGTGTCCTGTCTCTGACAGTGGTAGGAGCGGATGCTATACAGCAAGAGAACTGAACTGGACAGGGAGTCTAGAGCAGGGGTTTTCAACCTTTTTAAATAAGTGAACCCCTGGCGGCCGGACACGGAGGGGAGGGAGGGAGGGGGGTGCGCACAGCCAGACATGGAACCGGGGGGTGGTGGAACGTGGCCAGACACGGAGCGGCAGCAGTGTGGGGTGGCAACAGTGGCAGTCACCACATGCTAGCTTTCCACCCTCCATGGCCGGCCGGCACCTGTGCAGCCCACAAAGGGGTGCCACTGCCCTCTCCCCAACGCCCCGCCCTACTCCTGGAAGGCAATGGCACAGGGTAGTGGGTGGCAGCACTCCGTCCCTGCCTACCCGCACATACCCCCTAGGGTCTTCACAAGTACAGCTGGGAGTATGCATACCCCCAGTTGACAACCCCTGGTCTAGACTGATCTCTCCCATATTCAATACCCTCCCTGGCACCCACCATTTATTGGCTTAGAGATGCCAAAGGACACATCGCCAACCAATTCTGTTCAGTTGCCATTAACAGACCTAGAATGTAGTGGAGAAAGGAACGTTCGGTATTTCAGATGTGCAGATAGAAAGCAGAATCACCCTAAATTTGCCCTGACTACTGATATAAATGATATAATGTCCAGTACTTTTAGAGACAAGTTACATGTATTCAGAAAACAGTTTCTTTTGGATACACTTTAACTTCCTTTCTTTTCTCTCTGAAAAACTGAGGAGCTAATGGGTAATCCATCCCAGAGACAGGGATAGGTGGTCATAACCAATGCAAGCTACAAAGGATTATTCATACTCGTAATACATGTCGAGAAAGAAGGTATCTATGTATGTAATGCTTATCTGATGCATTTGATTGCTGTTGCTATCTATAGGATCCATGACCATAGAAACACTTTGATATCTTGTAACTTACTATCAACCCACGAAGGAACTGACTTGGTGGAAATTAAGTGCTTATTGCATTTACCCAAATCCAAGATGATTTTAAATGCAAGACTTGCCCCTAATTAGATTCTATACATGCAACATTATAAATGTGTAATACTTTTCCATGTATAGAATCTAATTAGTGGAAGGGTATTTTAATTGAAAAATTCTACCCCTCCCTGCAGCGGTGGAGGGCAAAGGGCCAGACCTGCTTCCAGCCTCCTACCTTGCCTATGCTTGCCCCCGCCCCTTTACCCTCCACTGCAGCTCTGCTCCAGCTCAGGAGCAGTCAGCAGCAGCAACAACCCTGGCCCAGTAGCCCAGAGGCAGCAGCATCTCCCATGCAGGCTGATGGGACTGGACCTAGAGTAAAAGTTAAGGGTAGCTGGGGGGAGGGGAGGGGAGGGAGAGTGGCTTCATAGCATCCCCTGTGCTCCCCCACAGTCCTGGAGTTGCACACGTGGGTCTCCCCTGCATGCCCCCAGCTGTGAGGCCCCTCACCTGCCATATGAGCCATCTTGGTGCAGGACAAGCAGCAGCTCAGCTCTGGCTTCAGCTCAAACCTGGGGCTGAAGCTAGAGCCGAGCTGCCACCTGTCCTGGGCTGATATTCAAATCTGGGTTGAGGTTCTTCCCCCTACCCCCCATATTGTTTGGTGTTGAAAAAAATCTTATCTTAGATTTGAATAAATATGGCACTTACAAAATCCATAAATGGAACAAGGATAATCTATTTTGAAACAACCCCTAAAATCAAGTGGCTCAGTCTAATTTCATTATTGTAGATTACAGAATTTATTTATACTTTAGGTGCATGTATTCAAATTTTTATTGGTGCTTTGAGTTTTGACAGATAGCTCTGAGAAAACTTCATGAAAGTTTGTGATTACTTAGTTCCTTAAACACTGTAATAAACAGCAAAAATACAGTCATCCTGACCATGAAGAAGGTTGTTCTATTTCCATAGCCCACGAACTCTAGCTGCTCCCAGTTTCACTTTCATTATTCTTCAGAAAGACAAAATACAATATACACTGCACAGGACTCCAGTCCTTTTGATCCCTCTGTGCAACAGAATGAGATGCTGTCCCACTATTTTGTCCAGCTGCTACCACGGATAGGTAGGAGACTAGAAACACACCAGACTGCTCTTAAATTTAGCATCCACTTGCATTTCAGGTTACTGATGACCAAAAGAGCCCTTAAACTAGTACTCTGCAAAGCTAGCCAGAAAGGCCAGTGACTTAGGTTAAAAACGTCAGGAAGAAGTGGTCCGAACCAAAGCTACTTATAACAACATAATCAGTAAAATAGCGAATAGTAGGCTGAAAGTGTGGATTACAGATGAGTGTTAATGTTCTGAAAAGACAGCAGACATTAGATAAACAGCATAATGAAGCAACTTGAGAAACAAACCTACCTTTACCAAGCAATTTCGGTGACCTGGGACAGAACCATTTACAAAAATGATGTTGTGTTTTGTATTGATCCTCCACACCTGAGGGTTTACAAAAATAAGGAAGAAAAATAAGCACCCAAGCATTTTACTGTTACTTTTATGTTTATAAAAATAGAGGTTAATACTGATTAACAAATCAAAGACAATGATATGTGGCTAGATTTTACACCATGCTAGCACATAAGCCTTCTGCATATGTTTGTCCTAAACATCACCCAAAATGCCACTTTGAGCAGACATTTAATAGCAGTTTCTCTATCAACTTGAAAGAACTTGGATTAGGCCCATAACAGCTAAGCTCTCCATCAAGTGGCACCAAATACCCAGCACGGGTCTGTTGTGGGTAGGTCTTGTTTGACCAATTTCATTTCCCTTTATAACCAGGTGACCTATCACCTGGACAAGGGAGAAGTGATTGATGTCATATATCTTGACTTTAAAAAAGCCTTCGATCTGGTATCCCATGATCACCTCTTGGCAAAACTGGCTAACTGTGGCCTCGACCTCACCACGATGCGCTGGCTGGGAAATTGGCTCCGCAGTAGGACCCAGAGGGTGGTGGTTGACAGAAACCAATCATCTTGGTGCGCAGTGACCATTGGGGTCCCTCAAGGCTCTGTCCTAGGGCCTATACTGTTTAACATCTTCATCAATGATATAGACATTGGTGTCAGAAGCGGACTGGCCAAGTTCGCTGATGACACCAAACTCTGGGGTAAAGCATCCACACCTGAGGACAGGAGGGTGATCCAGGCAGACCTTGACAGGCTCATGAAATGGGTGGATGAGAACCTGATGGTGTTCAACACTGAAAAATGCAAGGTTCTCCACCTTGGGAAGAAAAACCTGCAGCATGCTTATAGGCTTGGCAGTGCTATGCTGGTTAGCACTACAGATGAAAGGGACTTGGGGGTCATGATTGACCACAAGATGAACATGAGCCTTCAATGTGATGCTGCGGCTAGTAAAGCGTGCAAAACGTTGGCTTGCATCCATAGATGCTTTTCAAGCAAATCCCAGAACGTCATTCTCTCGCTGTACTCAGCCTTGGTGAGGCTGCAGCTGGAGTACTGCGTCCAGTTTTGGGCTCCACAATTCAAAAAGGATGCGGAGAAGCTTGAGAGAGTGCAAAGGAGAGCCACATGCATGATCAGAGGTCAGGATAACAGACCTTATGATGAGAGGCTGAAAGCCATGGGACTCTTCAGCCTGGAAAAAGCGGAGGCTCGGGGGCGATCTGGTGGCCACCTATAAGTTTATCAGGGGTGCTCATAAGGATCTGGGGGAATGTCTGTTTATCAGAGCACCCCAAGGGATGACAAGATCGAACAGTCACAAACTCCGCCATGACCAATTCAGGCTGGACATAAAGAAGAACTTCTTTACTGTCCAAGCCCCCAGGGTTTGGAATAGATTGCTGCCGGAGGCGGTTCAAGCACCCACTTTGAACACCTTCAAGACACATTTGGATGCTTATCTTGCTGGGATCCTATGATCCCTGCTAACTTCCTGCCCCTGGGGTAGGGGGCTGGACTCGATGGTCCTCTGGGTTCCCTTCCAGCCCAAATGTCTATGAAATCTATGAAATGAACCTCACATTCTCTCTTCTCCTAACAGCAAGAGCTGTAGAAAAAAAAATGTCATGCGACTGGGCCCCTCCTAGAGACTCCAGTACCTTTGATCCCTCTGCACAACATGGTGAGCCTGGGGACATGGCAGGCTTGGGCTTACAGGATATAGCCTCTTCCCATTTATTTCTTTGAGTTCATAGACCACCCCAGGTACACACTATCCTTACTTTCTCCCAGGGTAGTTATATACCCAATATAAAAAAATTACACTATTGTAGTGGTCTACAGCAGGAGTAGGCTACCCCCAGCACAGGTGCCAGTGTGGCACACAAAGGCATTTTGCTTGGCATTCGGTGCCTTGGGGCAGATGGCAGGGGAGGGGCCAGGGCCAGGGCTGCACTACCACAACAAGGATTGGGCCTCTCCCAGCTCCCCCACTGTCCAGCCCTGGCACACCAACATTTTACAAGTCAAGGTTAAAGGTGTTTTTGGCACTCTGCCCAAAAACACTGCTGACCCCTGCTCTATAGCATCCAGCCATATCTTGATTGTATCAGAGTAAAGGTGCTGTTAAGGCTCCAAGAGCATAATCACATTTTGTATTGGGACCTGCACGGGCCTCAGATGACAAGAACTTCAGGCACTACCGACTTGTGCTGGATTTGAACGCAAGCTGGAATAAAAACAAGAAACTTAGTTGATGGTCCCCAAAAAAGCCAGTCTTCCCAACTTGCCACCTCAAAGAGAGATGTCAAGCAGGAAGACAGTGAGGAATTCTACATGTGGGTAGAGCATCACCTATTGCCATGAGCTCTTATGCACTGTTCCTTCTTTATTCACTGCAGGATGAAAATGAGAAAGGACACAAGTTGTACGGGTCCTTTTACCTTGCTTGCATAAGAAGTTGTAGTGGCAGTCAGAACCAAGTTAAAGCCACACTGCGCTGGGGGATAAAGCAACTGAAAAACCTGATTAGCTGACTAAAATACAGTCAACTTTATCCAGATGTGTTCTGCTATAATTTGAATTTACCTTTAATCCCAAAGCTGTCCTGTAGATGTTACCCATTCTCCCAGGCATTTTCTTTCCAGGAAAAACTCTGCTAACTTTCTATATCAAAAGAAGAGTAAAAAGTATCACTGCAAAGCGAAAGGAAGGAGAGGGAATAAATGTACTGATAGAGGGAGAGTAAAAACCCCCAAAGGAGGACAGGTAACTCATTAACTTACTCTTCAGATACTGGATAAAATGACACTACGGGCCATCTTAAAATGGGGTTTACAGTGTTCACAATCACTTACTTTACATTTTTAAATATTCCCTACCGATGAACAAGGATTAGTTCATAAGATATCTGAAACAGTTTGGATTTAGTATGTCACAGTAAGCTAAGATTTCCTGGGACATACCAATGCACTGGCAAAGACACCCAAATGGAGGTGTTCCAGCCCTGCCCAATATAAGAGGTTTACAGATTTGAGGGGGGAAGACGCACTGCTTTCTAGCAACCTGCTTTTACAACTTTATACCAGGTAGAGGCATAAAACAGGTCTAATGGCCCTAGTTTCAGCCACCGGAGAATTCCCCTCGGCATAGGCACAGCACGGTCTTTAGGCAGTGTGTCAGTGGCCTTTTTGTAAACTCTGGGAGTTGGAAGCACACTGGGGACAGGGCTGTAGTGCTGCCACTTATACAACAGTCCATGGACACTGCTCTAACTTTGATAAATTATCCCTGGGTCCTTACAAAGCTCCTGAGAGTAGAAAATGCAAAATGTGGCTTAAAGTCACATTAAACTACCCCTCCTGGTCTGTGAATTTTTTTCATAGTCTCTTAGGGCACTACATAGAATCTCACCCATTTTCTTCAAGGTATATTTTCAAAATGAAGAATCCAAAACAACAACCACCACCAGATCAAACCATACCACTCCAATCCCCTTTATTGGCACATCTGCTCAGCTATCTTGCCTTTGGCATCTTAGGCCCCATCTACATGTTGCACTTAAAAGCGTTATTAACCAGTGAATCATGTCTTAAGCTGTGACCCAGCCACACGCGCAATCAATTAATGGTGTGATAAAACAAGCAATAAACCACAAAGTTATTCCACAAAAAATCTCAAATAACTTTGTGGCTTGTTCTTACCATGCCATTAATTGAATGTGTGGCCAGGTGCTGCATCAACTACTCCTTTTTATCTTATTAGTTTCCTCTGAACATTAAGAGCCCCTCTTGGATGCTCAGGTAAAGGCACGATAAGATCTGATGCATGAGCCACACATGCATAGCAGGAGGCATGATTGTGGGATCAAACATCAGATCCTATAATGCCATATAGCCAGTGCAGAGGGAGCCTGGTATCATGAACCCAGGCTCCCCCTGTACCATCTCTCACTGCTGCAAGTCCCACAGCTGATGGGGTTCACAGTGGTTCATAGATGCAATTAATTCAAGAGCTCTCCCCACTGAGAGCCTCATCAACTGCAGAGCTCACAGAGGCAGCACAGGAAACCCTTTCCCTCTCCTCCTCCAAGCCTCAATCAGCTCTGGGGCTCACAGCAGGAACTGTGTGGGAAATGCTGCAGGGCTGGCACCAGGGGCAGCACGGGGAATATTGCCCGCCCCTCTCCCCTCCACATCAGCTGCAAGGTTCACAGTGGAAACACTGTGATCCCAAGCTCCCCCTGCAACAACTGTATGGCATGACAGGATTTAATGCTGGATCCCAGAGTCACGCCTTCTGCCATGCACGTGTAGCATGACAGGAGGTGCAACTGTGTGGATTATGCATCAGATCTTATCATACCGTTACTTGAATATATAAGAGAGGCTGTTAATGTGCAGAGGAAACTAATAAGACTAAAAAGGGCAATTTTCACTTCTGAATCACCGTTTAGGTTCTTGTCTGTCATTTCCTTCTCTATCTCCCATGTATTTGTTGGTTTCTTGCGTCAAAAACCAAAACAGCCAGCTGCAATAAGGATTACAAGATGCTGCTTCCATAATCAGCAATGCAGCATATTTGAAAGGAAACCCACAGAGTGGGGAAAAAAACCCCCTAAAACAACCTGAACACATTGGCTCACATCTGCCAACCCAATGTCATATGTAACACTTGACTGTAGTCATCTTTTCACTTTCTTTTAATTCCTGGTTTCCTATCTTTGTTCCAATTGTTTTATGGTGCAAATAGTGACCCAAACCAAGATCAAATTCAAAATACAAAACACGCAAGAGTTGTTAAAAACCCTAAGTATGAAACAAAGCAGTATAAGGCCAAAAGGGGGGGGGGGGGGAAGAACCCCCAAAACTCCAGCATCACAAAGAACAGCGGCAGAAACAGCATGTTACAGGCAGTTTGCATTTGAAGCAAGAGAGTAAAAATCAGTTCAAAATGTTCTTAAAGTCTCAAGCAGGCTATCATAGCAGCATGCTGCCATTTTGCCCCCCGTTGTTCTCTCAAGTATCCTTAATACTTCTGATTTTTAAAAAAATAATTCCAGGTCAATTAAAAGCATAATCAGGACATAGTGCTATTGTGTGGCTGTCTCAGCTAATTAGTAAGCCTAGCTTGCATAAACTCCAATGGTCAAACATGTCTTTCTTACATAAACTTAAAATCTTCACAGAAATTTTAATGACAGGAAATAGCTTCAAAAGTCCAGCCCTTTAGACAATGGGCTCTTGTAAAAAAATAAAAAAAAATCAAGACATTTATAAAGAAGCCACCACACACACAGTTCCACATTGGAAACAATAGCTTGAAAGATCTGTTAAATAAGCTTTATACAAGCTAGTTAAGGTCAAGAAGCACATGAAACTGCCTTGTAAATTATCCACATCTTCAAACTGGCAGTAAGATTTCTGGAAGACAAAGCAGAAGTCAAAACCTTTCCAAACTATAAAGGCAATAATAATGGAATTTCCTCTTAACATATCCCTCTTAACACACCACTGACAGAGGGCACATTATTTCTCCCGGCCATACTGTAAGCACATTATGACTAGTGGCAAGTATTTGTTTAGTTGTTATCTATATTATCAAGATATGAGACCTACTAAATACCGGTGGTTAGAAAAATAAAACTTTTCCTATTTGTTATTCCATTTTGTTCCTTGTGTGCTTTTTTGAACCTCCCTCCAAATCAGATGATGGTGCTGTCAGAGATATGACATTGGAACAAATACCTGGCCTCTTCCCCTCCATCCCCTGAACTGTTCCTATTATGTGCAGAAACTGTGAAATGGCTCATTTTTAATAAACAGTTATCTCTTTCTAAAGCACGGCAAAGAAAGAAGAATACCCCAAAATGAAAATAAAATACTTACACAAGTTCCTGTTGCCCCAGGTCTTCTGTGTGTTTTAGTTTGGCCATGGGTGGCAGGCTGGCCTTTAAATCCCCATCTTTTCATGACTCCTTGAAAGCCTTTACCGATTCTGGGGGAGGGAAGGAGAGAGCGGGGAAAGGAGGGAGGAAAGAAACCCACAAAGGAAAATTAATTCTGCCTTAAATAGATTCTGAGCAAAGTTCCTAGCAATAGACATTGGAGGAGCTTCAGTAAGGCTCCTGATCCTTTAACCAGAGCAAAATATTCTAAAACTGTTTCTATATTTACCAATTAATGTGCTGTTTAGGGGAGTAAGAAGCAAAGAAGGAGTCACCCGGGCAAGAGTCATTTCAGAAATACAAGAACTGATCTCATGTCAAAATACAGTAATTAAGCACCACCAGATTGAATAAGGAGCAGAAAGAATAATAAGAAAGGAGAGTTCCACAAGAGAAGGAAATGGGGAAGACCCATCAGAAAAGCTACCTTCAACTCAAGATGCAAGAAGTTACTTAAAAAGTTGCTAAAACAAGCTTTTCAGTGTACAAAAAACATTTACCTTTTCCCAAAGTAAAATATACTTACCACATAAGAGCTAGGTATTGATAAGAAGCCCTAAGCACCAAGACACCTCCTATCTGATTGATCTGACCTGGTCTCCTCTGAGAACTATGGGCTAGATAAATAAAAATTTCTAGTGGGCCTTTCCTTAATCATCTCTCACGAATGATTATTTTACATACTTTGAGATTTACATATACATAGAGCTTGGGGATTTTGTTGAACACTTTCAAATGAAGAATCACTGCTTTTTACTTTCTTTATTAGGAAAAAAGCGTTAAAAAGTTTGCTTAATCTATAATATTTTCAGTTTCCAATGATAAACAGAGGGTGTTTGATGCTGTACTGGTGTTTAAGAAAGTCAAGAAGGTGATTCTTTAATCTGAACATAGAAGTAAACATTTGAAAGAGCTTTGGTGCCAAAAGGTCGAAGCTGAAATAAGAACCATTGTGGCCTGGAAACTTATGCATTTAACTTTTTGTTCAATTAAATAAAATATTCCTTCTTAGCAAGATGCACCACAGCAATTACTTTTCACATTCATCTGGACTTTGCACCAAAAAGAAAGACAACTGACTTGTGTTTTAGCATTGTAAAATGTGACAATGTAAACTTAATTAGCCCTGAATGTAGCACAGATTTAACATCCATGGTAAAACTGTTGCCCTGTGGGGTCAGGATCTCAGTATTGCGCTGTTAGACAGGAGGGTGTGACAATTGCACATATACAAACACACAAATCAATTAGGTGCATACACACACACGCTACCAGTTCTGGCACATACACATCCAAACATGCATACCTATCACCAATTCAAGCATACACTATACACGCCAAAAGTTAGACACAGATCACTAATTCGTATATCATGCACACAATGACGTGTACACACACACACACACACACACACTCTCTCTCTCTTACTAGTTCACACACATACAACCCACCTACACATACACATAGGTAAGTTCCTAACTTGGATGGTACAGTGTGTGTGTGTGTGCTTGGGGTACCTAGGATACCTGGGGGAAGTTTCAGGTGTGAGAGAGAGAGAGTTAAAGTGTAGGGAGTGAAAGTTGCCAGAACCAGGATTAGAACCAGTGAACTTCAGAGAAGCTGGCTGAGGAACTGAGGCTTCGGTTTACTTAAGGTAGACTGGGGCTGGAAACTGAGGCAGACAGCTGAGATATTGGGGGGGGGGGGAGGGGAGGGGGGGGCAGATAAGTGGTGGCAAGGAGGAGACAGCCAGGAAAGAAACTGAGGCAGAAACCTGGTTGCTCAGGGGAAAACGAAAAGGCAGTGGGGATAAGACAGTGGCAAAGAAACAGGGGGTTTGGTGGCAGAGAGGAGCTCAGGACAGGTGTTGGAGGTGGCAGTGAGCAGGAGAGGGAGAAATAAGACAGAAGTTAGAGGGGCGAGGAACAGAGAATGGAGCAGGGCCAAACCATAGTAAACCAAAACCCAACTTAGGGGCCCAAATAACAGTTTTAGTAAACAGACAACACACTACACAGCCCCATGAAGTTATTGGTTCACACACAAACACACACACTTACACACACAAGCACTCACAATGGCAGCAGGAGAAAGAGACTCAGTGGAAGGGCTGGAGTCCAGGTAGGGAAGAGAAGCAGAGTTCAAGTCCTTGGTTGAAAGAAGGGTAGGGTGACAGCTACCTATCCAGGCTGGAAAGGGGTCCTTGTCCAGTAGGTGTTGTCCAGAGGAGGGTCGCCAGCAGGGCCTCTGGGTGGATAGGTGGTGTGGCATGGTGCTGGTCCAGACAGAGAGAGCAGCCCACTGGGTCTGTCTTCACTGCCCCTTTTTATAGGGGCAGACCTTGTGTGACCCTAGGGACAGGAGGCATGCCTGTAGTACTGAGCATGTGCGCTCCATGCAGGGATGTGCAGTTTCAGGTGTCTGTAATGGTGGGGTACAATGGTTGAGTTGCTGGTTCTGCAGGGTCTTTTGTCTTTCAAATGCTGGGTTCTTGTCTCTGTTCCTGGGTGAGGTCTGTGGTTCCCGGATGAATCAATGCGAGGTGATGGCCTAGTCATTACAGGCCATTCAATAGAGGCCTGCTACCATTGTATTTCAATCATTCCCAATCACTCATTCATCCAGGAACCAATTTACATGGAAAGGGTACAATGAATCATGCAGTTGCAACACAGAATGCCCAGGCAGAGGACACAAGATGGAGGCTTGACACAAAATGGAAACTTGACATGACTTTGGTTCACTTACAAACACACAGGCCTAAACCATACAATATCCATATGGAATAATAAAAATCAATACGAAAATGATAATAATACAATATACAGCAGTAAGAATCAATACAAACCTAATAATAATACAATATAAAACAGTGGATATGCAAAAACAAAAACTTGCTACCAAAATAAAAATGTTAAAGCTTATCCTAAGTTTGAGCTCGCATATGCTTGTCTATAGAGAATAGAGGAGAGAAAGAAAAGCCAGAAATAATTGGGGAACGGAAGGGAATGCATAACTATCATATATATGTATACATATTAAAAAAAGAAAAACTGGGGGTTTTGCTACAAAACCACACGCTCAAACTAAAGTCTCAGTGGGTATGTCTACACATATCCCGCTTAAGCAGGATTCGCCTAAAATTGCCATTTTTAAGGTGCATTAAGAGTGCACGTCTACACATGCGTGCCCTTAATGCTCCTTAAAAAATGGCAATTTTAGACTAATCTTACCTAAATTTGATACATGCATAAAGCAAGTATCAAATTTAGGCACGATTAAGTCACTTAATGCACATTAATGCATCTGTATGTGGGCTAATGCAACTTAGTAATCATGAATAAAAAGTTAATGCGCCTTAATATACATTAGCATGACAATAGGTAGGCACACACCTAAAGCAAAGATGCATTAAGTTTAGGCACACATAAATACACGTGTAGACACGCCCAGTGGAAGGTAGTTTATTTTTAACTAGTAAATATTTTCTTTACATCCTTGACTTGAACACTGAACAGACACCCATCCGAAAAGCAAATGACATGCACTAAACATACTTATTCCAATGTATTCCCATGGCAACTTTAATGTTCCATGGCAACCTAAATGACACAATGTGGTTAGAAAAACTGAAAAACTTCAAATCATAATTAATTTGAGAAATATTAACTTGTTTAAGTGTTGTCATTACAAGTATAAGCATTGAATATTAATGGCCCTAAGAAACCAGGAATTTATAACACTGGTTTACAGTAGCTGATATTTAAAAATAGGTTTTCTATCACTAAATTGGGAAAAAACTCACTGAAAACAAAACAGCCAGCCATTTTAAGTCCAGGTTAGAAAACATACTTAAAACCATGACTTATTAAGAATGAGAATTTGGGGTGCACCAATAAAGATTTTTTGGGCCGATACTGAAGGCTGATTATTAACAAGCCACATTGGCTGATACCAATCCGACTGCTGATATGCAGGCTGGCAGCTTGAAGAGTACTGTCCAATTGGTAAGTCTGTTGTGGGGGAGAAGAGGCAGGCGGAGGGAAGGGGCAAGGGAGGGCAGATTGAGGACCCCACAGTGAGGGAGAAGGGAGGGCTGGGACTGGGACAGAAGTAGGTGCTGCCCAGCTAGGGCAGGGTAGGGCGTGGGATGGAGCCACATGGCTCGTCCAGGGGGTATGGGGAAGGAAGAGTGGCTCCTGCTGCTACGCGCACCCCGGGGGAGCTGTGCGGCACGTGCCCCGCGTACCTGTGCACGGAATGAGGGTGGGCTGCCACTGTGGGCTGGGGACAGGCTCTTCCTGGTAGGGAGATGGGCTGGGGAAGTGCTCAGGGCAGGCGGCAGCAGTGCTGGGGCAGGGCGGGCTACAGGGTGGGCTGTGGCCACCCTAGAATTTTCTGTAGCCCGCCCTTGCAGTGCTGCCGCCAACCCTGAGTGCAGCCCTGGCCCAGCTCCTTGCTGGGAAGAGCCCAGCACCGGCCCTGGCTCCAGCCTTTGTGGCTCTGTCCCATTCCCATTCCCTGCTCCACCCTGGCTGGGCAATGCCTGCCCCAGCCCCACTCCCTCCCACACTGCAGGGGCTTCAATCAGCCCCCCTCCCCACATCCCTTCCCTCCCAACAGACTTACCAGCCAGATGCTGCTCTCTAAGCTGCCAGGCTGGCCGTATGCATGCCGCGACTGCGTGCATGCACGCAGCATTTATCAGCAACATCATCGGCCACATCAGCCAAAAAAAGCCGATTGCCGAAAATGTCAATTTTCCTTTTATTGGTGCTGATATGATATGGACCAATGTATCAGTGCATCTCTCTAATGAGACTAATTCCACCGAAACCAAAGAATTGTTTGTGTGTTTCAAGTATGGTATATGCTTGAGTACCTTGCCAAAGGTAGGCCTTAAAACCAGTAATTTAACATTATTTTATCCACTGCATTCTGTACAAAAACAGCCATCCTTCCAGGTTACATTTTAACAATGCATAAAATGAAGTGGTACACTAATAATACTCATTACCTGCAACAATAGGCTTTTTGCATTTGTGACTATTTATCACACTTTGTATTTATCATGATTTAGAGGTCTTCAACACTTAAGGAAAGACTGAAATCAAATTAAATGTCATATTCCCAGTTTCGTTCAAACAACTACAAATAAAACATTCATTGATGTGTGTGGGAAAATCATCAGTACTTTACCATCTAACAAGGCAGCACCTTCTTTGAGAATAAAAACAAGTACTTCTGATTTAACCATGCATCTTGTTACATGATAAGATGCTGTCAATTATTAAGTTATCCTACACAACGTTTATACATTGTTAAAACACAGTATTAAGAGTAAAATGACAGCATATAAAGAAACATACAATAAAGATAAAAGGCTCATATGCCAGACCTAATAGATATGAACATTTATCTGAAAATTAAAAGATTAAGTGACTGCACATACACTGGGACAGCCATATGTGCAGCAAGTTAATCTGAAATTTCTGAAATCTTTAAAAATTTGTGGTGACCAATAGTTTATATTTTACTATTAATTTCACAGAATTTGCATTCTAATATCTATACTGTATTTTTGGCAGATCTATAAAAACTTATAGTGATAAGTAATCAAATTCACAGATGGAAAAAACTTTATTAAACCATGTTTAAAAGCAAGCAGGCCGCAAAATGGTAATTTCACAAACCATCACTTTCTTTTGCTTTCTGTAAAAAGAAAGTCTGGAATTGCTGTTAGAAGACAGTGGAGAAAGACATTAATATTTTTCTAAATAGCTTGTTTTGTTTTTAAAGAAATATTAGGAATAATGAATTACTGTTTTCTTGTTTTTGGTAGAGGACTATGAACAACAAAGAGATGAAGTAGGGAATTATCATCTCTCAGTTGAAGAGGCAGACTGTGCAAAGGAATCCTTGCTCCAACCCCTCTATAGGTCAGATGTTTTTCCTAAACAAAACTATATGCTCAGCATTATACAATATGCTCAGTTCCTGTTTAGGATGGTTTACATTTAAAAAGACTGAATCTATTTAGATTGGAAAATGGTAAAAACACAGACAAGGAAAGTTTGCAGTCTGATTAAAAATCCCTTTCCCACTCATATGTCCCTTGTGGTGTCAAAATCTTATTAGTTTTTCAACTGTCCAGAGCCTTCCAGGAAAAATAAGCAGATAAAAAAATTGGAATGTGCATTTGTGTGCATGTCTTATATCTTGTCTAGATTTGAGCAACATTTGTGAATTTATAACTTTAAGAGGAACATTAGACGTGGGAGTGTTTGAAAACTCACACATCTACATTGTGCAGAAAATCTATTCTTCTCACACAAATATCTTTTATTTGACAATGTTTTTAAAGTAAGCCATGCCCGGCACCTAGCTGTAAGACAGACCTAAAAAACACTCCCAAAACTCAACGCAACTGGGTCTCCAAGTAACTGATGAACAATGACACCAAGAGCAGACTGGGAGATAATTCTTTAGCTGCAAAAATCATTTCACGAAAACCCCAACCAATCCGTCATGTGAAAGTACTAATAGCAAAAGAAAATGGGCCTGTCAACTTTAATCAGGCTGCATAATCCCTGGTGTCATAATGCCAAGCATTGATCTCAATATTTCATTTGGATGGTCCAAATTTTACATATAAACTATCCACTTTGCTGTGAACTGTACTTCATAAAATATAACCAATAAGCAAATTTACTAAAACATGTTTATGTATTTAAGCACCAGCACACTAGGAAAATTATTTACTTAAGTAAAAGCTGCAAAACTAGTTTTCAACAGGACTGCACTGTGGGATTAAGTTTCCAATTCAATGACAACCTTTGCAGTGCAGTAGCATGCCATACTACATACTTCCTGCTCTCGATTATATCAGAGAACCTAGTTTCCTCTGTTTAAAAATTGCAAATTCTCCAATAAAAAAAAAAATCACAAATTCTCTGATTAAAAACTTCTAACTCCTTCACTCCCCCCCCACAAACTCCTGAGCCCTGCTGGTGGCCTTTACTTGCCACCCATAGCCCCCCACCCCACAACCCTGCCAGAGGGGGCCCTCAGTTGCCAGGATTATGGGGCCAGTTACCTGCGTCCACAGCCTCCTACTCCCCCAGCAATGCCAGAGCCCTGGCTGCTGCCTCCCTGGCTCCTGCCCATGGGAGGCAGCAGCTGCTGTGTCAGAGCAGAGCCTGGCTCCCCCTCCCCCATGGGTGGCATGGCCACAGAGAAGCCCATGGTGGGGGGAAGGCAGGTACAGGCTGCCCGCTGTGGGCTTGGGCTCCATGCCCTGCTGCCCAGCAGGCAAGTCCCAGCGCAGCAAAGCAGAGCGGGGTGGGGAAACTCGATGCCGCCACTTCGAGCCAAGCACTGCCATAGCGAAGCACTCCCTGTCTGCCCAGCAACAGCAGAGGTGGTGGCGCAGAGTTGTGCCTCCCACTGCTTCTGGGTAGGCAGGGGGCACCTTACCATGGTGGCACAGGGGCTTGTAGGAGCAGCATCAAGCTTCCCTGCCTGGCCCCTCTCTGCCCTGCTGTGCTGGGTCCTAGCCCCTGGGCCACAGAGGCCCCAGGGGGAGGGCAGCAGGGTGGGGAGCCCCAAGCCCATAGCAGGCATCCAGCACCTGTCTCTCACACAGCAGCAGCCCCAGCCCTGCCCAACTCCCTCCCTTACTATGGGGGCCTCAATCCCTCCCACCAGACTTACCCACTCTGCTCTCTAGGATGCCTGGCAGTCATATGCATGCGTACATGCACATATGCCCCCTACCTGATCACCCTCCTTCCACTCCCCACAGGTTGGAAGTCTGCCAGCCTGCAACGGGAAACTCACCATTCCATGTTTTTCTTCTTAAAAGGAGAAAATCTGGTTTTACCACGGTTTTCCATGATGGAAAACCCGGCTCCCTAGTTACAATCCAATTGCTTGTTTATGGTTTTTGTTTTTTGGGGTTTTTTTCATTTTGAACAAATGCTTACGACTTTATAGAACTAAGCCATTTTCAAGTTTACAAAAAATGGAGACAGATTAAAGGACAGATCTCTGATAAATCTTAAATCTATGTTTTGGTTGACTAAAATATAAAAATATTCAGAGATTTGACAAATTCTCTCCTTTGCACAAAACATGCTCCGTCTCTTGCACCGAGACTGAATTAGACATTTAACTACTAGTTAACCTTATATTTTTTAAAGAAAATCTAAACAATTGAACTTAGCATTTTTTTAAATGGGGAGCTATTAGCAAAAGTTTAAATCAAACTCTGTACAAATCAAGTATGTAGTACTCTATTTCAACTCTATTTCACACAAAGATTAGAACTGGATGCAACCATCACGTTTTCACTTCGGAATGGATTTGGTCCCAAGCCCGTAAATCAAAGAAAACAAAAACTCTTGTAACAATTAGAGAATTGATAGGATTTTGAGAGACATACCCACAAAAAGTCCAGGACACATACTAAATCTGGCATGCAGGATTGATCTATGGGTCTGACTTGGGCCATGGACTAGTCCCATGCTACTCATCCAGCTTGTGCAGCCAGATGAATTTGACACCCCTGTCTTAGATGATAAACTCTTTGGAAAAGAGATCTTTCTTTTAATCTGTGTTACAGACAGTACCAGTGTGAAAGAAGTTGCTGCAAGCCATTTATTTCATAAATTGTATCACTTGTGTTCCATCAAATGAATTAACTACACCACAATGCTTTTTTTCCTCAATGCATCTTAGCTCCACTAAAGAACTTACCCACATAATTCCTAAAGTAGCCCTACAGAGCAGTAGAAGCAGTGGCATTTGAAGCAAGGACTAACATGGAGGTTAAATAAAATGAAAATAATGGTCAAGTGGAATTAAAAACAGAGTTTAATTAGATACAATTGTCCTGGTCACCTGAAGGAAAGCAGCTGTTCAAGTCAACTATGTAATTTTGCGTAACACCTCATTTTTTTTTATTTTGATTTAAGTAAAATGTCAGCATGTAATTAATTGATTTTTCTTTAGAAAGCCACTTGAATAAAGCATCCTAATTAAACTAACATTTAGCTTGTAGCAAACACTTCATATCTAGCAGATCTATAAGGTAATGTTACTCATTGTGGTATTTTTTGGGAGGGATGTGGGGAGATTTAGATGCTGTAAATAAGCAGAAACATTTTTAAAAAGTACAGTGCATCTTAAGGCTTCAGTTACTAAGTTAAAAAAAACTTGAAAGATGGTAGTAAAATACACTATTGAGTCTGAATTTAATTTTGCTGTTCAGTATTAAACCCTCCCCCCCCCCTTTATCTTTCCTTTTTTTAAAAAGGAAGTGCTAAGATCCTTGGTCTTTCAGTTGTCAGGCCTTTCCAAATGCTTATTACAACACAGTGCAAAGTTGTAAAGAAGTTGAGCACAGCACAGGATGTGTCCAAGGGGCACTAAGAGAACCTTTCCTGGATCACACCATTTGCTTCAAAGCATGCCAGCGTTAAACAAAACCCATGTATCAGGCCAGAGGCATCCCACAGTTTACAGCTAACTCCAAAACGTACTGGAGCAAAATCTTTACACATTTCTTGCTTCAAAAGATGCTGAAAACTTAAACCAGAAGCTTCAAATTGTATTTCCATGCTCAGAAATAAGCATGCAGTCCCTCTCTGCAATGCTCTTTTATAAGAAGACTACTAAATTCTGGTTCTTGGTTCTACTGAAAGACATTAAAAAGCAGTTTTTAAATACTAATAAAAAACATGTGTGTTAAACTCTACACAAATATGAGCATATTTCAAAATGCAAGTGACTACCAATTGAAAATAATCACCAATTTATGACCAATTTGTCATATTAAACAAGAAACTATACTTACAGAACACTTTAAAAAATAAAATACAGATGCATTCAATGTGTGCAGGTTATTTTCAAAGGCAAAAACAAAAGACTAAAATATTAGAAATACTGACAAAAAAAATCAGAAAGGAATCCATAGAATTTATGTTTAGGGTCTATATTGATATTCTAGCTCCCATTTAAGTTGCTTTGTTGTTCCCCTGATTGATATGTATCCTGTTTCTCTCACTGTATGCTACCTTGAACATGGTTGGGAAGAGCAGCATATAAACTGTACAAGTGTCAAGGGAAATGCGGGGAAGAACGACAGTAAATTTGCTTTCCTTTAAAAAAGGTTCTACCTAAATCTTGCCATCTCATCACACATTCCAAATGAACTTGAAATTAGGTATCTCAAGGAAAACATCTTCCCCTTTGCTGATGCTTCCAGCAGCACCTCCACTAAGTTCTGAATGTTACAAATGAGCCTCACTTTATGACGCATATCTCTGCAAAACATTGCAAAGTGCCAAGCTAGCTTTTAAATTACATGTCTTCTTCCCTAAGAAAGCAAGATCACCTCCCTATACACAAGTAGTTCTAATAACAATTCTAATAACCAAGGAAATTCTCTCTAAGAATGAAATTAAGACTTCAGCAGCTTTTAAAAACAAAATACCTTCAGCAAGCATCCATTTAAAATACATTTTTAAAAAGCATTTTTGCTGGAACAACTTACTGGAGAAAAGTAGTTAATATTGAGAAACTATTGGCTTTTTATTCCATAACAGTTTTAGGTAGGCATAAATCAACTGATGAGGGAAAAAAAAATTAAGGGCAACCACTATCACCAATTTTCATCGTTTGTAATTCACAAACCCAAGATTTTAGTAGACAATACCCAAGATTTTTTAAACTCCCCTTTGGTTCTTTCTCAAGCATGGTAAAGGAGGAACCACCTCTGGGTGGGACTGAGAATCTAAAACTAAAACAACCAATTTTTCAGTTATGCAAAATACATACAAAAAAAAAAAAACCCTACAGAAAAGGACACAACAAAAAACGAGGTATCCTAACAAAGAAAGAACAGAATATGGGAACTCCGCGTGACAGAAGAGTGAAGCTCTGTACAACCAGAAATGTTCCAGACAATAAAGTTCAACTGCCAAGGCCACAAGTGAGTTTCCCCACAAGCAGACTGGTTATGACATTAATTATAGTACAAGGAGAGAAGTACCCCATTCTAACTTCTTACACAAGGGGTCATCAACCAGGGGTACGTGTACCCCTGGGGGTACTTGGGAAGCCCCCCCCCCCCGGTCAATAGGCCACCCTAGCTTGCTGACCGGCTCCCTGCTTCTCGACCTGTTGCCAGGGGTACACCAACCAAAAAAGGTTGAAAACCTCTGCCTTACACACAATAGAGTTCTTGAAAATCCTGGACTCAAAAAGTGTGTCACTAGTAAACAACTGCATTTATATCAAGGCCTTCTGGCTGCCACGCCAGCTAGGGCCAGCTGCTAATACTGCAGGTGTTTTTCACCGAAGTTTGTACCAAGAAACTCAAAAGGTTTCTGGGATATTTTTATGCCATCATATAATCCCCCACCATCATAGGCACCTACAAATGGCAGGTAAAGGTGTTATTATCCACTAACACCTCACAGTGAAACCAAGCACTGTTGCCGGAAATTGAATGGAATAAAGTAAGAGACGTAAAGGGCACAAAGGGGAAATTGAATGTGCTTGAAGATAATTTAATATATGCTCAAGGATTATGAGGAAATCTAATGATAAATATAGAGTTACAGAAAATAGGACAATACAGATGAAGAAAAATAATAAATGCAGGTAGGAAGGAGGAACAGAAAAAGGTATAAAACATCAGATACAGAGGAGGACTGGAAAGATTATAAAACTGCATTGAGAGTAAAACGTGATAAGAACACTAAAAGCAAAGAACTAGAGTTAAGAAGCTAACAGTAATTTTTTAAGAGATGTGTATATTAGGATTATATGAACCATATTACCAAAAGCAGCAGGAGGAGCAACTGAGGTTAGATAATTTTACAAAAAGCAATGGATGCTGTTGGAGAGAAGAGATACACTATGGATTACAACTATTACCTCTAAACAAGGATGGTATCTGTCAAACCGACTGAACCAGAAAATGAAAATAGCTCTAAATTTTAGTCTTCTAATATTTCTATATAGCACTTAGCAAGACCTAGAGATATAGTTTTATGGGGTGATTAATTTTCTCACAACTCTATAAAGAAACTTTTTAAAATTTTCAAAAATTTTAAAGTTACTGTTGAAATGTTAAAATACTACCACATTACCTACTTTATAAGACAAATTATTAATTAGCACTTTAGGAAACCTACCAAGATGTAGAAAAAAAGGCATGGTTTTTAGCCAAAGGAACCTTAAACCCTGCATATTTAAGATGGTTTCTCAGAAGTTAAAGGGCTATTTTTAATCTACTAAAAAAAAGCGGAACCCTCAGACTTCGGTAGAAATTTTCTAAGACAATTTTCACCCACGTTCAATTAGCGTACTAATGATACAGTGCTCTGTTTTGCAAACAAGCTACTACACAGTAATAGGGCTAGACTTTCAAGAAATTCAGAAGAGAGCTCAATGTTATACTGGGTCCAAATTAACACAACAAAAGCAAGGATATACTTTCCTTTTGATATAAAAACAATATGGATTCCAACTGATACCTTACCTCTCTGGAACAAAAGTTTACAGTTTGATAGTTTCATAGTTTGTAGGGTCGGAAGGGACCTTGACAGATCATCAAGTCTTAGCCCCTGCCATGGCAGGAAAGAGCACTGGGGTCAAACGACCCCAGCAAGGTGTTCATCTAGCCACCTCTTAAAGACCCCCAGGGTAGGAGCCAGCACCACTTCTCTTGAAAGTTGGTTCCAGATCCTAGCTGCCCTGACAGTGAAGTAGCGCCTCCTGATATCTAGTCTAAATCTACCCTCTGCCAGCTTGTGACCATGACTTCTAGTCACTCCTGGTAGTGATCAAGGGAACAGGGACTCCCCCAATGCCTGCTGGTCCCCTCTCACTAGTTTGTAACAGGCCACTAGATCCCCCCCTCAGCCTTCTCTTGTGGAGGCTGAACAGGTTCAGGTCCCTTAGCCTCTCCTCGTAGGGCCTGCTCTGCTGACCCTGATCATGCGAGTGGCCATGGCTTGACCAGTGCCGCATAGAGGGGGAGGATCACCTCCTTGGACCTGCTTGAGATGCATCTGTGGATGCATGACAAGGTGCAGTTGGCCTTCCTGACCGCGTCCCCACACTGTCAGCCCATGTTCATTTTGACATCAATTATGACTCCAAGATCCTTTTCTGCCTCTGCGCTGACAAGAAGGGAGTTCCCCATCCTGTAGGTATGCTGCTGGTTCTTCCTCCCCAGATGCAGTACCTTGCGCTTGTCAGTGTTGAAATCCATTCTGTTCTCATATGCCCACACCTGTAACCTGTCTAGGTCCAACTGCAGCCTATTCCTCCCTTCTAGCATGCCCACATCCCCCCACATCTTAGTGTCATCAGCAAATTTGAATAGGGTGCTTTCTACCCCCTCGTCCAAGTCACTGATGAAGATGTTGAACAGTGCAGGTCCGAGGACCGAGCCCTGCGGGACCCCATTGCCCACGTCCCTCCAGGTCGAAAATGACCCGTCCACCACCACTCTCTGGGTGCGGCCCTCCAGCCAGTCAGCAACTCATTTGACTGTGCAGGTGTCGACACCACAGTCCCCTAGTTTTTTAATGAGAATGGAGTGAGAGACAGTTGAAGGCCTTCCTGAAGTCCAGAAAGACTATGTCCACTGCTACCCCTGCGTCTAAGGATTTTGTGACCTGGTCATAGAAGGCCACCAGGTTGGTCTGATAGGACCTGCCTCTAATGAACCCGTGTTGGTTGCCCCTAAGCATAATCTCCCCTGCTGGCCCCTCGTGGACACGTGCCAGGATAATTCTCTCAAAAAGCTTCCCCAGGATCGAGGTAAGACTAACTGGCCTATAGTTCCCTGGGTCATCCTTCCTCCCTTTTTTGAAAATGGGAACCACATTGGCCCTTTTCCAGTCCTCTGGCACCACACCAGAGCACCACGAGTGCTCTTAAAGCCGTGCCAGTGGTCCCACAATGACCTCTGCTAATTCCCTCAGCCCTATGGGGTGGAGGTCGTCAGGACCAGCTGATTTAAATATGTTCAGTCCTTCCAGAAGTTCCCTGACTAGATCGTCACTGACCCTAGGCCTTGGTGTGCCTCCCCCGGGGCCTGAGGGGGTCCTGGCGGATGGGCTGATCTGGTCCCTGTTGAGGAAATGGAGGCAAAGAAATCGTTAACCAGGTTAGACTTGCTGTCTGGTGCAACAACCAGATTTCCTAGCGTGTCTTACAGAGGCCCAACGTTACCGGGTACCTTCTTTTTGCCCCCTATTTAAAAAAGGACTTCTTGTTGTCCTTAATCCGGGTAGCTAGTCCCACTTCCATCTCTGCCTTTGCCTTCCTGATTGCCCCCCTGCAGCCCTGAGCAACTGAGGTATAGTCTCCCCTGGTGATGGCCCCTCCCTTCCATTGAGTGTACGCCTCCCTTTTAACTAGATGTTTCCATATGCTTTTGGTGAGCCATGGGGGCTTTTACGCCCTCTTGCCCCCTTTGACCCTTATTGGGATTACCTCCCTTTGGGCATGGAGGATCATCTCCTTAAGGAACGACCACTCCTCTTGGACATCCGACTCCCCTCCCCTCCAGGACCTCAGTACTTCCCCAACTATTCTTCTTACCTCAGTGAAATCTGCCCTCCTGAAGTCCAGGGCTGCTGCCTTGCTGCTGGCTTTTGCCACCTTGCGCTGGATGGTGAATTCCAGCAGGCAATGATCGCTGTCGTCCAGGTGGTCGAGCACCCGCAGCCCCCGCATGAGGTCGTCACCTGTGGCCAGCACCAGATCCAACAAGGCATTTCCCCTGGTGGGGCTGTGCACCTCCTGAGTTAGATGGAGGTCCTGTATCTTGGCTAGGAACCTACGTGAGTGGTCAGACCTGGCTGACTGCTCTTCCCAGCAGATGTCTGGAAAGTTCAGGTCCCCCATGATGACCACGTCTTTTGACCTAACTACCTCTGTGAGCCGACTTAAGAATTCCCGGTTGGTCTAGCTCTTCCCCTTGGTTGGTTGGTCTGTAGTAGGTCCCCACCGTTAAGTCCCTTTTCCCCTTGACTTCCTTGTATTCTAAACCAGAGCACTTCCGTGTGCCCCACATCTGACCTTGCGCTACTAGATGAGGATGTGTATTCCTCCTTGATGTACAGCGCCACTCCCCCACCTTTCCTCCCTGTCCTGTCCCTTCTATATAGCCTATAGCCCTTGATATTCACTGCCCAGTCGTGCGTTGGGTCCCACCATGTTTCTGTGAGCCCAGCTATGTCTGGCTTGGTGTCAGCTAGCAGGAGGGCAGGTTCTTAGGGTTGGCTGTCATCCCAATCACTCTTAACTCCTTCAGAACGGCTGTGTTACTGCTTTCAGATGTTGAGACCACGTCTTTGTAAAAATGATTATGTTGTCTATATAAGCCGCAGCATAGGCTATGTGAGGTACCAAAACAGTACCCATTAATTGCTGGAGTGTGGCTGCTACTCCATGAAGTCCAAAGGGCATCCACAGGAATTCGTAAAAGCCCCACAGTGTCCTGAATGGTCTCTTAGCACAATCCCTTGGGGGCACTGGGATCTGCCAATACTTTTGATAAGTCAAGAGTCATAATGAATTTCACTTCCCCAATCTGTTCTATTAGCTCCATGATGTGGGGCATAGGGAAGGTGTCAAATGTGACTATACCATTCAGTTTTTGAAAGTTTAGATGTTCTAAGGGATGTATTTGGTAGCTATGTTGGTCTGAGACAAAAAGAAACGCAAAAATCTAGAACTCCTGGGTCTGAGATTATACATTTTATTAGACCAGCTAAGAAATTGCAAAAAAATAAAAAATAATAATAATAATTTTTTTGGCAAGCTTTTAGGCGCTCACGCCCTTCATCTGGCTCAGGGAAAATTAAAGATGATGTCCATCTTCAGCTTCCTCTGTACAAAAATGAAATTTATTTCCTACCTATGAGGACTTTTTACCATCTTTAAATTTTCCTTGAGCCAGATGAAGGGCCGGTGAGCCCAAAAGCTTGCAGAAAAAGATAATTTTTTTTTTTTGTGATTTCTTAGCTGGTCTAATAAAATGTATAATCTCTGACCCAAGGGTTCTAGATTTTTGCATTTCTTAGATGCTTTGAGTTAATTCAGGAGAGAATTATTATAAATATCTATTATTTATTGCCCAAGATGCAAGATATTCTGGAGGTTACATGTACAAAATTAAGACTTTTCACACATGTATACACAATGGCTTTCCTTAAAGCCCGCATTTATCCCTGGATTCAAACAGCAATGCATTTGCCATCACTAGACTGGGCACCTGATAATTTCATGGCTATCCAGTGTTGTTTTATTTTTTTTTAATGTACTCAAAGAAAGGGTCATCCCACACAGAGCAAACTGTATCCCAGAATAATTCCCTGAGTGGGCTGTTTGGACACACTCTGCTTGGAATAAACAGGGAGTTATTCTGATACATACTGCAAGAGAAGATTTTTTTTTGCTGTAGCTGTCCTGTTCAATTGTTCCCTGTTGTCAAGTCTTAACTAATAATACTTAATACTTCCTTGTCTAGACCACTGTCCATGTATTTGCTTATTACACCCCAACGCACTCCTAGGAAGACAATTAAGTATTATGTTCCTTTCATAAAAAGGGAGATGGGAATAGAATCAGGTTCTGCTTCATACCACAGTGAGACAAAAATGTACTTAAGAGTAATAAGGGGATCGGGGGATACGGTGGAAATTATACATGTCATGGATGGGGGGTGGAGGGAAGGAAAGGCACGAACGATTCACATGGCAGGATGCAAGCTATTTTCTGACACCCTCTACCCATTAATCACTGATCTGAAAGAAAGCCACTTCTCCCACCCAGAGAAAGACGTATTGATAGTTTTTTGGCAAAGGAGAGGAGCTAAAATGTGGAAAACCATAACAAAAACATAATGGAAGCACCTGACAAACCCAAGCCATTTCTCATGCCTCAAGTTACGCAAAAGGCTGCTGCTAGAGTCATTTTTCTACCTTGTCTTTCCATCCCATTAACCCTTTCAAACAGTTTTTGCATTGAAAGCCCGTCTCCGTTCATCTTCCATCTTCCACAAAAGAGATGGTAATTTGCTGCCTTTCTTTTGCTAACGTTGGGAGCCCCAATTGCCTGGCTTGCTTCTTAAGCACTTCTTGTGGTTTCTCACAGACCAATCACACATATAGGAAAACTCCTAATTACAAAGAGTCTGCCTTATACTTTTAAATCCCACCTCCAAAAAATGTTATTTCAGTAGTGATGCTTACAAATTATGTAGCCTTTGTGTTGTAGCTTGGATTTTCTAACCAATTTCTCTTTGCAAGAACTGTTTCCCTTTTCCCAACTTGAAAAAAGCCCAAGACTATAAAGTATTTTTCCCTATAATGTATTTATCTCAAAGATTTTTCTTTACGTTGCATTCCTCCTTTGACGACAGCAGCTTTTAACTGTACAACAAAATCTTTTGGCCTTGGTTTGTGTGTCAATACACATTCAGAATTAAAAAACGCACATGGGAGTATAGCAAGCATTACAAAATACTGCTAACAACTATAATTCAGCATGACTCATATCTGTATGTACATCTTAAACCTGACCATCAAATGTCTTTAACGGTAATAATGAGACATTCTCATGAGAGTGACTTATTTTAACATATGATTGTGCCCACAAATCCAGGCAGTGCATCTTTCTTTGAAACTGGAATTCAAACAACTTGCCTATAGTACCTCCATATATTCAAAGACCTACTTATGTCATGTGCCAACACCTGATATACTTTCCATATCAAATGTAAAGAGAATGAAGTAGACATTCCAGAAAAAATATATTTTCCTAACAACAGTTTTGACTGTTAAGTGCCTAATTTACACTGTGTTTGAAAAAAAGGGAAGATCTAGCATACATGATAGAATGTACCTGATAGAAAGCATAGAATGAAAAAAGAAAAATATATAAAATTATTAAAAATTAGGAACGTACGTTTTTGCAGTGACATCCACAAACTGTCCTGGTTGGAAGTGAGCAGCATACAAAGGAGTACCTTGAAGAGAAGATGAAACATCTGCCTAAGTCCCAAAAGCAATACATAATTATGCAGACATTATTGTACAGCATGGAATTAAAAAAAAAATTAAAATAAAAGTCTGACTTAAATGTATTACTACTATGTTCTTTTCCCTCCATTTACAGTCTTAAACTGCTGAAATGGATGCCTTCTACTTGTTTCTTACATTTGTTTTTCATTTATTAGTACAATAACTTTTTTCCTACTACAAATTATCTCACTTAAAATGATGAAAGGCTAATCAAGGGTCACAAGTTTCTTTTCTATAAGGCTATAGCAAACCCAAAATACAAAATGAGAAACCATTACCATCCAAGACATGTGGACACTTTTGAAAATCCTACTCATACCAAATTTGGTCTGGATATTCACAGAAAATTTTCAACCATTATCACACCCAAGCATTTTTGTCTAGAAAGTATATATTGTGTGCCACTAAGTTTTGTTAATAAAGTACAATTTTTAATGTTGGTGCTACAGGCACTTAGTACACAATTAATTTTTCCAGTAAGTTACTTGACTCACATGAATAGACTACTTGAAGGATCAAAGTCTTAACTTGCAATATTTTATTTCCTTACGGCAGCTTAAACCCCCCCCCCCCCCCCCCCAAACAAGTTAGTCTATCAAAAGTGGAATTGAAAACTGAATTACCAAATTGACAATCTATTTTACTATAATGCTGCACCAACAAACAAACAAAAATGAATTTGTTTTATAAAGCCTTAATCAGCTTTATATCATTAGGAAAAATTATTTTAATCACTCTGCCCTGTTAGTTCCACTCTAAATCCTGTCTTGAGACTTGTGAGTGACAGCATGCTGTGAACTTCAATCACTCCCTAAGCGAAGAACTACCTAATGTATTGTGTAAAGTAGCTGAAAGGGATGAGTCCAAAAGAAGCCAATCAGGCAGAAGGAAGCAACTGGGACAAAGGAAGGAAAAATGTAAGAGAAATTTATCTGTGCATACACACACACACGCACACTACTCATTTAGGACTAAATTCTGTTCACTTCAATGTTAAATTATTAGGCCAGACTCCTATTCCATACTGAATATTAATACTGAATGGCTGCAAAAGTGTCTAGGATGCACCCAGAGACTTTCTTTTGTGCAGCTTTTGGACATTAAAAGTTAGAGTTGCTGTAGTTTATATTCTTTTAATAATTAATGAATAAAAGTATGTGAAGCAAAACTAGTGATGGAGAAATACATAATGAAAGCAACCCAAACCCACACACAATTATCCTGAAAAATGCAAGAATATTTTTTTATGAATCTTCTGCTTAAGACAGCAAATCTCAATGGAAATCAAGGCAGTGTATTAAAGAATCATTTCTGTCACTGCCTGAAATAATAGCATCATAAGAGGTCAGTCAAGAAGGGGAAAGCAGTGAAGACTAAATCCTACTAAATTGTACTCTTTCTCCATCACTGAAGAAATATGGCCACAACGCTAAAATTTCCTCATAAGATTTCCAAATGCCAAAAGGAAAAATATATTCACATCTGTTTCCTATACTACAGGGCGAAATCTTTCTTAAATTGATTTGCATTTTAGCAAGCTTGCATCTTTCTCAAGGGACAGAATGATTTTCTACAAAAAGGATAGCTAAAGGTCCGTGGCTCCTATGCAGCCCCAACTTCTCCTTTTTCAAACACTTTGTTTGACCTCAGCACCATACTAGAAAAAAGTATATCTAATTCAACAGTTTTCATATCTAAAAAAAATAATCTTGGTTTAGCCTTGCATCAAGGGAGCATATTAAACAATCATACATATAACATTGTCTAGCTCAGAAAGATTACCTGGTTTAATTATAGCATTAGCTGACACTTTAAAAGTTGAAATTTTCTGCTTTGGTGGTACTCCAGCTTCTTCGTAAACCTTGTGCCTAGACTCCGATCTCTGGAAGAAAGAGCACCCATTAAAAAGTGATCTTAAAAAAAAAATAAAGAATCAGATTTTCATACAAATGTTACACTCCTGACAATTTAATTTCCCTTCCCTCCTCTCTCTCAAAACACTCTGGTCTTTAACTTCCAAATAAGCATTTTAGTTTTATATGAAATTAAGTTAATTTTCTGAATGCAGGGTCTTCTCCCTCATTTTACCACACATTTCGACTGTCATTAGGGAATCTGAAAAGACTCCAAAGCCAGTACAGGAGGGTCTGTCATTACTTTTTTCATGTAAGCAAGCTTTCCCTCTTATTTTAATGCATTTACATTCACTGTAATGCAACATGTCCTTTTTTATTCAAATACTGCTTCATTTGCCTGAATTGTCCACTTATAAAATTCCATTTATAAAATAATACAACATGCACACAATTTCACAGACCATGCCCTTACTCCAAAGATTTTACAATCGAATACCTTCATCATGCAGAGACTCCTGCAAAGGCTCAACTCTATGGATTTTGAACAAGTGAATAGGTTTCACACAGGAATGAGGACTGACCCCCATGGAGCTGCCTGCACACTCAAACCCTGAACATGAAAAAACTTGAAGATATTTTTTTAATTTTGTACTTTTAATTGAAATGCACCAAATGTATTTCAATACAAAAAAAAAATGATGCAATTAAAAAGAGCTGTAATTTTAAACCAATTCCAGCACAGACAAAAAGATTAAAACATTTCAAGTTGTTTACAGCTGTTCTCTGAGAAATACTGAAGCACTGAGTGAGTACCAGCTAAATATGCATGAAAACTGAAGCTGGATAGAGTGGTGCAGCTGAGATACTTCTTGAACACTCCTAAAAAGCAATTTAACAGAACAACATGGTCACACTTGGGAATAACACCTGAGGGGGTGGGGGGGTCACTTTTTATAAAAGGTTTCTACAATTATCCTTTGCCCATGAAAACCCTTCTGTACATTTTCCAATGTACTGAAATTATCACTTTTCAAAGCTATTTAGCTTCATTTAAAATTTTGCATATTTCTCTTCCTTTTTTTTTTTTTATTAACTATATAGAAATATCTTTTGCAAGAGTAGCAAAACCCTCATAAAACATGTTTAAGGAACACAGTGGCTAAGTGACTGACCTGAATTCATTAAGGCAAACAGAACATGCACCTCTATAAAAATATCCTTCTACCAACCAAAGGAGGAATATTAACCCACAGTTCTATAGTCCACTTCTGTTTCAAAAAGCTGATTTTTTTAACTTACACTAATGTATTAGAGCATTTAAAATTAATCATGGTTATTTAACTAATCTTTTTTCTACTCATGTTTTCAAAAAGTCACAGAAGTTCTTTGTATTACTGACAAAATGAATTACAACATATGTGAACTTATTGAATACTATGTGAAGAACTTAAAACATTCCTCTCCTTTATCAGATGTATATAAACAATTCTGTTTTAAATAGGAAATAAAATGACATTTTTTAGTTGACATGGAATTGAACAGTTACTAGTACATTCAATAAAGATTTCTGAGACAATCTATCATACCATAAAAATATATTCTGGAATTAAAGGATATGAAAATCCCTCCCCTGCCAAAAAACCTGACTATAGCAATCCAATGTCTTACTCAAGAAAAGGAAACCACTTTATTCAAGTGACGTGATGGAAAAGAGCATAGATCATTATTTCTACATGAGGAATTAATGGAAGATAAAAGGTAACATTAGTATGATAACACAATGCAGGATGGTTTTCCACAGTTCAACATTCTTCAGACACGTTTATTTGGATCTTTCACATAAGGAAACATGAAAGTGATCAATCTTAGAAATCAAAAGCATCACACTTTTTATGTAAGCTAGGAAAACTATCCCTTTCCAGAGACCTTAAGCTAAAAACTATACAGCAATAAGACTGTGACAAATTATTCCTTAAAATTATACAGTTAAAATTCATTCCAAATTCAAACTTGGACATTAAGGCCAGGTATAGACATTACACTTTTACTGGTATAAGTGATCGGAAACCACTCTATACCCAAAACAGAAGTTTAGCACACAAATCCGGTCTATATTATGGCTATGTGAAATTTAGTGTTTTGCTTCAAAGCTGTTTCGATGCGTTTCGAGCTCGAAACAGCGAAATTGAAACTAAACAAAAAGCTTCAACACAACTGCAAAATGAAATGAGGGTACTCGAAACATTTCAAAAGTTTCGAAACATTTCAAGATTCGAAGTAGCCCAGTGGCAGGAGACAAGGGAGAGCCAGGGCTGAGCTCCAAGCAGCTCTGCAGCCCCATGGAGCTCAGCCCAGTAGCAGGACGGAGAGCACAGCCCTGGCTCTGCCTGTCTCTCGCCACTGGGCTGCGCGCCAACTGGCTCCACAGCCCTATGGAGCGCAGCCCAGCAGCAGGAGGCGGGGAGAGCCAGAATTGTGCTCCAATCGGCTCTGCCAGCCCCATGGAGTTCAGCCCAGTGGCGGGAGGCAGGCAGAACCAGGGCTGCGATCCGCCTCCTGCTGCCAGGCTGAGTTCCACGGGGCTGTGGAGCTGCTCAGAGTGCAGCGCTGGCTCTCCCCTTCCTCCCGCCACTGGGCTGGATGATAGGAGGCAGCTGCTGATGCCTGGGGCCAGCAGCAGTATCAGTCTTCCCCGGCGCTGAGTGCAGGCTGCTCCCAGCACTGGTCCCTGGCAACAGCTTCCTGTCGTCTGGTGCAGATCTAGGGGCCCACACCACCGGGAATAATCTGGCACAGCCCTGCAGCCCTCCCGGGGGTGCGGGCCCCTGGATCTGTGTTGGATGACAGGAGGCTGCCGCTGCCGGCAAGTTTCTTTTTGAAGTTTGAAGTGCAGTTTCCAAGAAACCTCTGCACCTATCTCCTTGAAACTTGGCAGGCTTCATGCCCTCAGAAGGGGCTACCATCCCTGTAGTTTTCATCCAAATCAGGCAAGAAATGACAAAATTTTAGGCATTTTCATGATTCCCCATTATAGCCAATGGGCAAAACACTGAAACACGTAGAAACAGTGAAACAGTTTTGATGAAATGAAATGGGACAGTGCTTTGAAACAAAATAAAACACTGTCCCTTCGAAATGGTGAAACAAACAGCAAAACGAAACGATGGTGTTTCGCACAGCCCTAGTCTACATGCGTAACAGAACAGAAATTCACACACACAAAACTGGTTTTAAAATGGCAGAATCCGGTCTAAGATTTGGTCCCCCCCACTAAATGGTGAAAGTGTGCTCTGTTCGCTACTGATCTTAACTATGCTGCATTACAAAAAACTGTGCAACTTAGATGGATTCTGCCTTGGGCTTTTTGAATGTCTGCTTTGGCTTTTTGAATAGCAAGGGGTTGCGTACCCCAGACATACCTTAGTCATAGCTTTTTTCCCCCTTTCTCGGCAGAATTGCCTTTAGGAGGCGCATCTAGCGTCTCACCTATGCATCTCGAGATGCCGCTACCACAATGGCGGCATAGCTCCACTTGATTCCGCCTGTAAATTTTGTGAGGTGTTCGCATATATACATATCTTGCAAGCGTTCATGTATATATGCGAATGACACGCATCTCGAGGGGCATTTTCCAGTCTGGATGCTAATAAAAAAATCGTGTAAACGCAAGATGTGCATAAGTCGGAATTGCGTAAATCGGGGGTATACTGTATATAGTTAATTTTCTTTCTTAAATAACCCAATTAGTGAGAATTGTTGGGGGGGGGGGCGGAGAGAGTGCCTAGTGAGCAATACTGTTTATTGAAGTATAGCAATATTAAAGAAACCTTTGACTAGACACTTGTGATCATTTTGCTTTGAGAAAAATTGTCTCTCAAGAGGAGAGTAGTTCAAATTGGACACAAGGTCACAAAAATCCTGTATTTCCCCATGCACACCCTGTGTTTTGTTGCTCACGCCATCATATGCTGACATTCCCATGGAGCAGTGATTCTTTGAAATGTTGCAATTTGATAATGATTTAGAGTCACATAATTTAATCCACCTAATAATGCTGGGAGCATGGTTATAATATTTCTCCACAGGAATGCTCCACAAAGACAAGACAGGCACATGGATTGCAAAGGGAATATTTGTGAGATGGGCACACATTAGAGGTGCACCGATACATTGGTCCATATCGTATCAGCACTAATAAAAGGAAATTTGACATTACTGGCAGTCGGCTTTTTTTGGCTGACGTGGCCAATAATGTCGCCAATAAATGCCACGTGCATGTGCACAGCTGCAGCATGCTCACAGCCAGCCCAGCAGCTTGGAGAGCAGCGTCTGGCTGGTAAGTCTGTTGCGGGGGCGGGGGACAGAAGGGACAGGGGGATGGAAGGTGTGTGTGTGGGTGCAGATCAAGGCTCCCACAGTAAGAGAGGGAGTGGGGCTGGAGCAGGGACAGGTGCCACACAGCTGGGGCAGGACAGGGGTGGGGATGCAAGCAGCTAGTCCGGGGGGCATGGGGCGGTTCCCGCTGCTGCGTGCACCCCCAGGAGAGACATGAGGAGTGTGTGCCCCCTGGATCCGTGTGCAAGACAGAGGCAGGCTGCCACTGTGGGCTGGGGCCGCAGGCAGCATTGGGCTCTTCCTGGCAGGAGGGGGCAGGGCAGGGACAGTGCTCAGGCCAGGCAGTGGTGGTGCTGGAAGTAGGGCCTACGGGGGGAGCCCCCTGTTATCTCGCCTCCAAACAATGCTACTGCCACCTGCCCTGAAAACACCTCGGGCCCAACCCCTCTGCCAGGAAGAGCTTAGCGCTGCCCCTGGCACCAGCAGCTCACCTCCAGTCCATGCAAAGATCTAGGGGGCACAACCCCATGCCTCCCCTAGGGGTGCAAGCAGTGGCAGGAATGGACCCCCCTCACCCCCTGGACTAGCTGCTTGAGGCTCCATCCCACGCTCTGCACAAGCTGGGTAGTGCCTGCCCCAGCTCTAACCCTCCCTTCTCCCTCACCGTGGGGCCCTCAATCTGCCCTCCCCACAACCCCTTCCTCCACTCACCTCTCCCCACCCCCCCGCACAGACTTACCAGCCGGATGCATATTGGCAATCGAATCAATATCGGCCATAATGGCTCATTAATAAGTGGCCATCGTTATTGGCCCAAAAAATCTTTATCAGTGTACCCCTAGCACACATAACTGTTAAATAAACCTAAGTTCTGTAAAAATACAGGATTGCCCCTCCCACCCACCTGAACTAGAGAGACTTTTATTTGGAAATTTGAGAAGAGTCTCTGCTAGAAAAAAAGGAGTCCAAGTCCTCCAGGAAAAAGCAAACAAATCAGAATAGTAAGCTCTGACAGGGAGCCCCTTTTTGTACTTGTTTGAGTCAAACTGACATGACTGTAAAGCCAAAGCAGAGAAGTGCAAAACTATGTTCTTAGAAAAGTAACGAATCAAAGAAAGCATAATCCTTTGAGGAAAAGGCTGAGCATTTCCCACCTTGATCTATAATTCAATTTTTTTTCTCACTGGGATTGACTGCACTACAGGCTGTTAGAGCCACTGAAAACAGGCTGGGAATTCCACAGCAAGCATCTGGAGCTATCGAACAAATTCAGGGTTTTTGACACCTTCATCTGAGAGCTATGTTCATAAATGTATCTTTACACTAAAAAACTTCTTTCACCAAGACAATTAATTGCACAATCTGATAAAACTGGCAAAATTAAAACCAGAGTAAAATGAAACAATATGCATAGGCAAGTATGTAATGAATCTAATCAATTATCAGAGTTAGAAGCCTACATAAGTTAACTTGCAATTCAAAAACCCAAGTCACAGCCCCACAAACTGGAAGAGGCTAAGTGTCTCCACCTCCATCTATTTCTATTATAAAATCTCCAGTTTCTGTGGTTCCAGCCTTTAACAAAGGAATACTGTGTAGCTTTCAAAAATACAAACTCCTGCTCGTCCCAATAGGCAAAAAAGACCTCAGTGACAGTTGGCCTTACTTCCCATATTTCAGGAAAAGCTGGAAGAGAGAACTCCCCTCATCCCCCTGCCCACCAGTGAAAAAAAAGAACATGCAAGGATGAAGGCAAGAAAATGGTTAGAGAATCAACAGCAGTTTGTCTACAAACGCATCTTTGACTAACAATCTGTTAATGGTACTGTGCTGTGTAAAAGCATCTATCATTTGTATTCCCTATAGAAATAACTACTCCAATGAAGAAGATAAACCAAGAAGATATGCACACTTACATAAAAAGGGGATGCATTTTTCCCTCCAACTAGTAGAAGAGCAGTTTTTCCATTAGTTTCCTCCATTGGTTGGTACTTTATAACATGGCAGTCTTGTACCTTAAAAAGCAAATTACAGTAAATATATGGTCTACAATCAGACAGCCGCACAAGTTTAAATTAAAATTATCAAGAGAATACTAAACACCTTAAGTGAAGGTAAAGCTCCTACTTAACTGCAATTGTGTTCACTTAAGAGAAAATAAAAAGTACAAATGAGAGAACATCTGTGTCGATAATGCAAAGGTTAACTTCTGTTGGAAGACAGTACTAACATAAAATTTTCCTGACATGCCATGTCCATTTTTATAAGCCCTGTTTTCTAGTTTCATGGTTATACTAATCACCACAGCATTATCTGTAGGATATATAACATTCCTGTGAGCTGCTTCAGGAATATGAAAAATGAAGGGACATGTAGCTTTAACTACCAGTTAGGGATTCCCCGAGTATACAAAGGTGACAAATCTGGTTCTGTATCTCACCCATTCAACAGGCTCCCTACCTCAGGGTGCTATTTATTAAAGGTGCTATCACAACCAGTTTACCGCATGCTAACAGTAATAAGTCAGTAGTACAGCCTCACTAGTTACTGCCACCAGAGCAAGTTAAATTACATGGATTAGTTGTACTTCTTACCAAAGTCAAAACAGATTCCCAGATGCCTCTGGGACAGAGGAGAGAAAAAAGGGGAGGGTGTAGCCCTTTATGCAAGTTCACCTACAGCATTTCAGTGCGAGTATCTAACCCAGAATGAAGGCAATCCAGTCCCTGATGAGCTTGCACTCTAAAATTGAAAGTTTGGGCATTACACACCCAACCTTCAACTGCAGGTTTTTTCTTGCCCAAAACTTTTGACTAAAAATCTAAATCTAGGACTGGCGCTGAAAATCCAGTACGTTTGTCCTACCTGAAGCAATGTGACAACATGTCTTTCACCGGTCTTGGTCCATAAGGGCATCATTCCCAGCTTTAATCCAATAAGACCAACCCTCTTGGAACCTTTTGATCAAAACAGAATGAATCTGTAATTCAATACTTAATCATCAAAAGACCTAATCTGCTGACTTTCAAGGCATGCTGCAAGTCCAAGCTATTTACTCATATTTTTCCTCAGAGAGAGACTGAGGAAAGAAGATAGATTGTTTTTGATTCTGCAGGCAGGCTGGGAATAGCTGAGATACCAGCAGTCTGATTTCTGTATTTATTTATTTATTTTTTACTAATTGTGTGTTTATGTAAAGCAACACATGGGGCCAGTGTCAACTTAAGAGAGAGAACATTTCTTGTTTGAATAGCACTTATTGAAAAATGTGATTAAAATATTTCTTCAGTTTTTGGCAGGTTAAATAAGCTAAAGCAAAATTAAATGATGCAAATAACAGAAAAGATTTTATCAGGCATTTTCCTTTTAAATATTTAACTTTCCTCTCAGCCACTATATGCTAAATGCATCCTTTTAAGGGTTCAGCTATTTAGGTCCATAGCCTAGAAAACAGAACCCCAGGGGGGAGGGGGGGGAAGGAAGGGGGGGATATAGAAATGCCATATTTTCTTACTTGACCTCCCCCTGAAAACAGCTGCTGTAAATTGGGGTGCATATTATAAGCAAAAAAATATGATTCCAGTAGTTTCTGCTGCTATACAATCCACAGGAAACGGAACAAGTAGGCTCAGCTTCCAGCTGCTGCTACTCAATTACTTACTACAAAGAAGGATCTTTTTATCCTCATCCTGCCTTTCAAAAACAAGGGGTGTAAGTTTTTCCAGGGTGTGAACTATGCAAGAAAATATGGTAAATGCTTGTAAGATGTGAAAAAAGATGACCTCCAATTATAAATTACTTGCTTACAGCATCAGTCTCTTACTTGCCTCTCAAAATACTACACAGTGGGATGTACTTTAAACACCAGAACATTATTACCTAGTCCGCCACCTTTTCTATGCATTTATTCTAGTCCCTGACAGGCCAAAAAAGCTTCCCACTCAAAGTCCTTGTTCCACAGCAGCCAACAGTACTAGTTGTTGTGCTGAAAGGGACACCTCTTACAAACCACTTTGGAGGGGGAGGTGGCTGTAAAAGAAGGAAAAGTGTATTGACACTGAAAGATGATAGAGGAACTTGGAACAAAGAAATATTTTGCTATTTGCAGGTGTAAAGAAAGTGACTAATGTAAAAAGGAGAAACTGTACACCATATAAGTCTGATATTATTTATGAATTGCAACCCTGCTATGATAACCCTGATCTGAGCTACACCTGCTTGTGTACTCACCTGGCACCCAGGGATGCAGTGGCCATGGCTCATCTTTCAGGGGACAGAGTTTACTAGCTGTCTGAGCTTTGTATTCCTCTGAAGTTATCTTCTTAAGGAATTCGACGTTCTCTTTAGAAAGATGTTCGTTCCACCAGGTGGTGCTATTAATATGCCTGACCAGAAAGCACCACTGTCCCCTATCAAATAAAAAGAAGGGGTGGGTTTGGGGTTTATTAATTTAGATAAGCCTTTTACTGGTCAGAGATGGCAAATTCATTTTCTGCATCTCAAAAGTTAAAACAAAAAATCCTCTGTAATGAGATGTCACACTGCCCAACCCTGACCACCATTTTAATAAATCAGAGTTAAAACTGACAAATTCCAGATTATCCAAAGCCAAAACAAGTAACAGCCAAAAAACGCTGGAAAGCAGCCATGAGCAAATTCAACTAAGTAAACTAATCCAGTGATATTCCCCTGAAGCTCACCAACATCAGGCTCCTGTGGACCTCCAAGGAGAAGCAAATTCCCCATAACAAACTGAAGAAATTATTAAAATTTCCTTAAAAATCTCACGAAAAAAACTAATTGCCAATTTCTTAGCCTCTCTCAACTGGATTGATAAAAGAGACGCAAAATACTGCCTCCCAGATAAGCGATCTCTTACCAGCTCGAGGGGAGACTACCACCATCACCTTTTACTGTACCCAGACATAAAGATGCCACACTGAAGATCAGTCAATTACCACATGCTCAGAACTGATGCAACAAATTCAGGCATTGCCATCGTCAGCTTCCGACTAGGTGACAAATTTCCGGACAGCTTCAAGCCCAGCCTAATGCCTTTAGAAATGGGTAGAAAACTATTTTTCTGTCTAATTAAAGTTTTTGAAATTTAACTCTTGTCTATAGTAGTGTCAGACTGATATAGCTGTGATGGTTAAATGTTGACCTTCAATGCTGGAAGCTGCAAGTGGGAGAGGAATAGTGAAAACCCCGCTAGTCGCACCCAGTTCACTCTCTCTTTCAGCATCCACTTTCTGCCACTGCGTGACACAGGAGGTTTTGGAACTGAAAGTTTAGCCACCAAACCCATACAAGGTGTGACCCTGATGCTTCAGAGTCTAAACCACATCCATGGATGGTGGTCATAGTCCTTGGCATGCTTGGTGTAGGTGATGACATCATGGATCATATTCTTCAGGAAAACCTTCAGCACCTGGTGAATCTCCTCAGAGATGAGGCCAGAGATGCGAGCCAAGTGGTGACATGATGGCTTGGTGACACCCTAGATATTGTCAGGGGGAACTTTGGGTGGTGCTTGGCACCTCCTTTCTCCAGACCCTTGCCCCCTTTGCCATGGCCACAGATAGTGGAGTATGAGCTGGCTGCAGAGTGATACTGAGCAAGATGGACCTAGGGACTGGCCCAGTGAATGGCAGTTCTTACATACAGTTCAGAAATTACACAAAAGGTGAGGATTTCATGAAGTTCAATAAAGACATGTGCAAAGTAAAGGTGCCATATGTGGTCAGCACCGAAAATCAATGTTATTGGCTAGCAGCTTTTTTTGTAATATGCCTTCTGGCTAGAGACCCCAGACACCACACATGCATGAGGCCAGGAATGCAGCTGGGCAGCATGGAGAGCAGCACCCTGCAGGTAAGTCTGTGGATGGGAAGGGGCATGGAGAGGGAAGTGATGTTGGGGGGAGCAGATTGAGGGAAGGGAATGGTGAGGGAAGGAGTGGGGCAGAGGCATCACTTGGCCATGGTGAGGGAGGGAGTGAGGCAGGGGCTGGGGGCGCTGCCCAGCCAGGGTGGTGAATGGGGCCCTGGGGCTAGGACAAGGAGCAGGACAGAGCCATGAGCAACTCGTCCAGGGGTGCAGGAGGGGTGTGGACAGGGACGAGGCACTGGCTCCCTGCTGCTGTGCACCCCCAGCTGCAGCCCGTGCCCTTGTCCCACTCCCTTCCTCACTGTGGGGGCCTTGATCTGCGTCCTTCCCCCATACTCCTTCCCTTCCAGACTTACCCACAGGACACTGCTCTCCATGCTGCAAAGCTGCATTCCTGTAAATTGGTTATCGGATCGGTATTGGCTAATATGCCTGGTGAATAATTGGTTACTGGTATTGGCCAAGAAAATGTTTAATGGTGCAAAGTCCTGCACTTCCCATGCTCTATCTACTACAAGCTGGGGGCTGAGTGGCTAAGCAGCAGCTCTGCAGAAAAGGACCTGGGGGTTACAGTAAACAATAATCTCAATATGAGACAGCAGCGTGCCCTTGTTGCCGAAAAGTCTGACGGCATACTGGGCTGCATTGGTAGGTGTATCACCAGTAGGTCAAGGGAAGTGATTATTCCCCTCTACTTGGCACTGGTGAGGCCACATCTGGAGTACTGTATCCAGTTTTGGGCCACCCACTACAGGAAGGGTGTGGACAAATTGAAGAGAGTCCAATGGAAGGGAACCAAAATGGCAAGGGGGCTGGGGACCTGATTTATGAGGAGAGAATGAGAGAACTGGGTTTATCTGCAGAAGAGAAGATTGAGAGGGGACTTCGTAGCAACCTTTAACTACCTGCAGTGGGGTTCCAAAGAGGATGGGGCTGGACTGTTCTCAGTGGTGGCAGATGACACAACAAGGAGCAACGGTCCCAAGTTGCAGCAAGGGAAGCTTAGGTTAGATATCAAAAACAACTCTCTCGCAAGGAAGGCAGCACTGCACTGGGACAGGCCATTCATGATGATGCCCAAGGGGGACTGGATTCAGGGCCAAAGCCCCAGGTGCCTGGCCCAACCCTAGTGCTGACCACCGCAAATCCATTACCAGCCAACTGCATAACCCAGAGCCGTAGCAGCACCCCCACCCTGGGAGGTTTTTAAGCCCCAGGAAGGCAGCACATGCCGGGACGAGGTCGCTGGGGCCTGAGGGGGCAGGACAAGGCAAGCTCCCGCGGGCCCTTCCAGCCCGGCTCCTGGAGGCTGCAAGAGGACGTCACGTTTATCACACAGGCTTCAAGGGCCGGAGGGGGCACAGAAGCGACCCCCCCCCAACGCCCATTTCGAGCCCGCCAGCCCCGGCCACACGTGGCCCCGCCCGCAGCCCCCGCCCGCCAGATCCGTACGCACCTGCGCCCAGTGACGACAGCCGCCGCCGCCGCCGCCTGCCCCGGGACCCCAGCCAGCAGCCGCGCCGCCGCCACCTCACGGCCTAACAGCCTCAGCGCAACCCAACCCGCCATAGCCGCCACCGCCCGCCGATTCCGAGCGGGAACGATCCGCGCCGCAATACAGTCCGCCCGACCCCGCCACCCAAGTTCCGGTCTCCTACAGTTCCGCTCCCGGCTGCGCATGCGCCTGGCTGGGGAACGAGCTCGAGAGCGCATTGTGGGGGCGGCGGCAGAATGGTTCAGTCCGTGTCTCCCCTTCCCCACGGGTGTGGTTTGTCCCTTCAATGGGCTGAAGGAGCCGGAGAATGAGGGGTGCTGCAGAGCGCCCCCTGGCGGCGGGCTTCGGTCACTGCATCTCGGCCCCTAGGTTACCGTGGTCAAGCACGAAGACTTGGTGGGAGCCCCGATTCGCACCCGGGATCCTGGCCCATTGCTAGGCAAAGTAGCTCAAAAACTGCCCAGGGCCTTTGCTCAGCCCCTTGGTACTGCATGGCAGGGGGCTGAACAACCATGGCAGTGCAGCCTACAGCATCTGACCTGGCCCCGTTGACTTCTCACAACCCATCCATGCCACTGGCACTTCCACGGGACTGCTCTGGTCAGCACGGCTACAGCTTCACCATCCTATTGCTCGAGTTGCCTTTGTGGCTTGGAGAAGCTGAGCCTCCAAACCTCTCTCAGGACCCAAGACATTCCCATTTAGACAGTCATAGACACAGCAGGAAGGAAAAATAACCCAACCAGAGGCCTGATTGTTGTAGGAAGATGTTGGTGGAGGGGCTTAGTGTGGATCAACCGCAGCCCCAAATCTGAGACAGCCAAAGCAGCTCACACAGATGTCAGAGGTTGGAGCGCGGACTCATTTCTGAACCCGATTGCACCACCTCCCAAGTGCCATAGGTTGCGTGGAGTCATAATGCAGATGCACAGAGTTGGAGGGGGAATGGAAAATATACATACAGCAGCTGTTTGGAATGTACCCATAGCCATAGTTATTTAGACATATCTCCCCCTTCATGCAGAAATACTGGGACACAATGATAATGCTTAACCACTTAAGAAACATTGGCATAGGGTTTAGAGATATGTCCATCACTGGCCAACAGGACTGGTCTTTCTTGCCTAGCATAAATAGAGATGCAAACATACTGATCCATCAGTGCCGTGGTCCATCTCATCCTGTCTTGACTTGCACAAAAAGTCAATACCAAATGCTTCCCGAGACAGTATAAGCTTTGCCCTCATAAGCAATTGTGTGATAACCTCTTCACAGGGAGGAGTTTCTTCTGAATCCCAAGTGATTAATGTTTATATTATGCCCTCATGCATGAGGGGTTTCGTTCTTTTCCCCTCTTTGCTTTGTACCTAATTGCAACTGTGGATGGTTTTAGCTATATAAAAGTCTCATTTGAGTCCTGCAAAGCAGTTGAAATCAGTGTCTCGTAAGCTTTATAGTAATATACCAATTTTACATATTTTGGCATTCAGTTCAGTTGGGTGGATCAAGATGAACAATGTTCACATTAGAAATGTAATTGAGAAGCAGATAGGATGACAGTGCAAGTTGTCCAAAAGACTCCCTTTTGGAGAAAGACAGGATAAAAGAATGTTTACAACATTAGCACGAACTCCTCAACTTTTACTTTAAAAAAAGTATGTAGATGGGCTGTGTTAGAGCACTTGGAGATGCATACTCCAGAATAATATGGGTAGCTACAGGCTTGAGGCACAACTATTGGACTTACTGTCCTAAAAACCAGGAAAATTCACACTTGAGGATTTTTTTTCCAGACCTCAGTAAATACAGAAGCCTAATACATGCAATTTGGAGGCAGATCTAAATTTCCATGGAGTTCAATTTGTACTAATCTGGTAGAAGGACGAAAGAAAAAGCTGTTCATGCTGGTCACCAATTTACGGGTGAAATTTTTTGTTTAAGAGCTATTTAGGATTGACATGTCTATGGCAGCTCAAACACTCACTAATTGTAGTAATTTAGGCCTCAGTCCTTCAGTGAGAACGTGGATGCATGATCTCTTCTTGGGTGGCACCTTGATTACAAAGAATATTTAAGAGATCAGAATAGATATGGGCTAAAGTTTTCAAGACGGGTCTCTTGGAACACACAGGGACTGGGAGCGACTCACTGGAGTCATCGAGTCTAGACTCCTGCAATTGCAGGCTGTTACTGTTCAAGACTCTTGATTCACTGTTCATAGCTTGTGGTACTGTTGTAAGTCATTATTCTGCCAATGTTTCTACAAATGGGGTTCTCTCCCTCCTCCCCCCGATTAAAATGGTTGTTAAAATATACTAATGTTAACTACATTCCAAGAGAAACACACACAAGAGTTCCATACGTTTAGCTTCCAGAGAGGGCCATCATGGTCATCTGACCAGACCTACATAACACAGGCTGGAAAGTCTCACCTAGCAATTCCTGCATCAAAAATGAAAAACTGGAATTTATCTTATAACAGCATCTGCTCTCCCAATCTTTCTGCATTTGAGATACACGTTTCTCTCCTGCTCTACCTCATGCTATCAAGATTATAAACCCGTGCTCAATGTTTTTGCTGAAGGTCCACACAGGGGAATAAAATATTGTCACTAGCTGTTCCCATCTTCACAACCTCAGTCCTTCTAGAGAAGGATACTGCGCTCTCCTTTTCTAATCAGTTAAAACTCTCCCAGCTCTAGCATCCCACAGCATTAATATGGTTGAGGCACACTGATTTTTGTCATCCATATGGGAGGGACATACCTAGTGCATATCTGGCTGCCTTTCATTGCCCAACCCAGATGCCCAAGAACCAACTTACAGTTAAATCAATGAGCTAAGTCCAAAGCAGTGTTACGCTCTTTTCATAATTTCCCAGCACATCTCCTAACCCTAGTCAGTCAATCCCATTCTCAGTTTTAGCATGTCTCTTAATGAGATCATTAAAGAAACTTGAAGCTGTCTGGCTTGCCTGGATGATTTGCTAATGAGTCTCAGGTGTTTTGTGCAAATCCATGCAGATTGGAAAGTGATCTGTAAAATCTAGCTAAAATCTAGCAGCTTTAGTCACACTCTCTTTTAGGTAGTTTAGTGTATCACTACTAGTGCTTTGCTCTTAGCCTAGAGGGTAGTTTCTGGTTCCTTGAGCTAGAATGAGAGTATATACTATAACACCAGGGCAGGGGAGGTGTCTGCTTCCTGTCTCTCACACCCAAATGCAAGGTCAGGGTGTCAGCTTTTTCCTAGTAAATTAAATTAAATGGCAAAACTTCCAATGACTTTTAAAGCCCAAAGCTACAACTCAGAGAAAAAACTCTCCCCCTCCCACTCCTCCAGCAGCCCTGGTATCCTACATAGCTCTGAACAGATCCTGAGGAAAGTCCTGGAGAGAGCACTGTAGATTTAAAATCATTATATTGATTGCTGAAAGGCAGCAGAGACATAGATTTAAACTGACACTACTCCTGTGTGGTTTTATCTCCTGGCAAGTGGCCAGAATAAGTTCAAGAGCTTGTGTTTAACACTGAGCCTGCTTGAATGAACAAATTGTTTTTGATTGCAGGCTGTCACCATGTCCAAAGAGGAAAAAAAGAGTGGCACTTTTTCTTCATGTTGGCTGTGAGGAAATACTTACATTCAGGATGGCTCATTAAGGGAGATATTCTTCCCCCACATGGTTATTTACCTTTAATCAATAGTGATTATCTATTGATTTGCATATAACCTATGGGGGCACTGTTCTGGCTGACCCCACTCCCACCAGTATCCATTGGGCACATCTTACTCTCAGTGGCAAAGACAGTGGATGCTTTGGGATTCTTCCTTTTTTTTGCTCAGTTCCCCACTAGAGTGAATTCAATGTGCAAAACAGCAAATGCGCTTCTCCTGACTGTGCCGCCTCGCATGATGCACTTGGAAAGCTCCCTGTTCTAGTGGTGTAGGTTTGCCTTGTAGGTTTTATCTGGTCCTGATGACAGCTTACTGTGCTGTACTGTCCTTTGTCAGTTGCTAGCCAACATTTTCAAAAATTCTGAAGCCTGGCAGTTTGGAAGTTGCTCGGTGCGGTTTTTTTCTGAGTCTTTAAAGGTGGCTCTCAAGGTGGCTGCAGGAAACAAGACAGGAGTTGACTACACCATAAGGTGGCCATCATACAGGACAGTCCGGTTGTCCTCTGTCCTCTATTGATATGAAACCAGACACCTTTAAGACATAAAGGTGTTGGGTTTTGTATTGATAGAGGATTGAGGAGAGAGTAGCAGAAAAACAGAATGTCCTCTATGATGGCCACCCTACTACACCAGCTCTACAATCTTTGGGCCTGTGCTGGCCTATGTTGGGGGACTCCTAAGCCAGGGGTTGTCAGTCCATGTTAATACATTGAATCTAAAAATAAAGCTGAGGTGTAAGTGACCTGACTAGTCCAGCTTCACCCCTCAAGCTGCTCAGGATTCATCTGATAATCAAACACAGCAGAGGAGATCCTGGAGCCCTGGTGATACCAGGGTGTATGGTTGCATGGAGACATGACTGAAGACCCAACTTCTCTACAGACAAGGAAGGTCCCTTCATGGAAAGCCTGAATCTGGGGCAAACAATCTGTTTAGGAATAGAGGGAATATGAAGGAATGTGTGCTGAGGGGCATGGGGAGAGACAACTACCCAGCCTTGTGGCATGTCAATGCCCCAAGGATGATTTTGCATATTTAGTCAGTCCCCTCCCACTCTCCCCCTCCCACTCCCATTGGCTAACATGCATGACAAGCCAAATCAAGGGATATGTAGTCTCTCTTCAGAGAGCTGCCAGTAGCATATCCCTTCTACATCATCCCTGGCCCACCTATGAGCCATCCTGTCTTGCCCTGAGAGATGAGTCTTGAAACATATTCATGAGTAGTGCCTTTCCCATCTGGCCTTCAGCCCTCCTTACAGCATCAGCTGTAAGACACAAGATATCCTCTAAATCCTGGGTTCTTGCATTAATTAAAATGATGCATCCCAGTCCTCAGAAGCAGCCAGAGGGACGTGACAAGACTTTTCACTTTCTTTATATCTTCTTGTTCTTGTATCCTAGCCACTAGCTTCATCATTCAGGGAAAGCATTTTAATGCATGACAGGAATATGGGAAATATCGAAAATACATCTCCCTGGTTTTTGCAGATGACATATTACTGTGCCAGTCAGAATTGCCGTGTGTCCCTGCCAAGAGCTCTGGAAGCAGTTAATTAATTTGGAGATGTTTCGGGGCTGAAGATAAATATATATTGGAAAAGGTGAGGTTTTGAAAGTAGGTAAATAAAAAAAGCAAATATCAATAACAGGATTGCACAGAATGGGGGGTTATTCTCTATGAGGATGTATATTGGAGGTTGTTAGGTGCCAGGTATCTGTGGTATATGTTAAATATAAAGAAGAAATTTATGAATTAAATCATTCTTTCTGGTATTTGTGCTTTATTAAAACACTGGGCTTAGTTACATATGTGCCTCATAGGATATAGATGTATGCAACTGGTATGGTAGGAGAAAAGTCAGGCAGTATCATTCTTACCAGAGCACAAATACAAAATGACACAACAAGAGGAGCTATTAGTTATTAGCAACTAAGAGGCAGGTTTAAGGTACATATTAAATACTTGTTTCCCCCATTTCTCACACACAGCCATTAGTGAGCATTGTGTGGGGAACAAAGGGCACAATATTTCCCCATATGTTTCTCTTCATCAGTGGTGGCCAACTCATCTGGCCCTGCAGGTTGGAGCCTGTGTGCAGGGCCAGTTCACAGGCCAGATCTGGAGCATGGAGCTGTGTCATCTGCCCCTCAGGCTGGAATTTGGTGGCAGAAGAGTTAATTGCTGCAGCTCCTGGTGCCACGCCAGCCACTGTTCCTCCCACCACCGAATTTCTGGCTTCACAGGCAGTCCTGTAGGTGAGATGACACAGCTCCATGCTCTGGATTTGGCCCACAGGCCTCCCCATAGGTATGGAAATTTGGCAGTGTGACACTTTTTTTAACACCCCTCCCCCCCTCACTGCTAAATTACTGGGCCTGTGGAGAGCCCTGCCATTACCAATCTGGATTTGGAGGTTGAGTTATTGTCTCATTCCCCATGACAGCTTCTGCATAATGTGGTCACATTGAGGAGGCAAGGTAAGAAACAGCTTCTCCTGTCTCAACTCCAAGGAGTCTTCTGGATTGTCAATCCAGTGTTTGAGACTTGTAAAAAAGATATAGTTCAGTTGGTTAGAGCATGGTGCTAATGCCACTGAAGTCACAGGCTTGATCCCTGGTCGGACTATATGATCTTTTGATGTCTCTTCCAGTGCTTCTCTAAGAAAATCACTGGTCGGAAAAATGCAATTACTGTCAAAGCCAAATGTTTTCTAATAGCAAAGTTTAAGTCATATCCTCAAGCTGGTGTACTTCCATTGACATTCCTGTAGTCATACTGATCTACACCAGCAGAGAACATGGCCTTCTCTCCCCCAATGGTTCAAGGCAGCCCTTTTCTGGTGGGATTAGGTGTGGGAGCTAACACATTTTCACCAAGCATGAACTACCGGATTAATCGTATTCTTTGAAGTAGCTAAAAGTCCAAATAAGCAGGAGTTAATTTTGAATGATATTGCAAATCATTACACCTTACAGAGCAAAATAAATGGAATCCTGATGTTCTTCCTGGTACTAAATATAAAATAGTTTCACTTCTGGGAAAAATGCATTACTAGGATGAGGAATAAATGGCTAAATTCTGGGTAATATGGAGTAGTAGTGTTGGGAAGGGTGTTCGGATGAGAAATGATGGAATCCCCCATGTTTCAACTGAAATGAATGCCTCTGATCTCTGGGGCAGTTTGGATCTGGACTTCTCACTCAGACTTATAATAGGCCAAACTGAAAACACAGATCCAAAAAACTTTTGAACTATGAAAGAATTCAATTCTGGATCTGAATGTTGTGGCCTGGAACAGCCTGGATACTACCACTGTTGTGCCTTGGTGATCCCCTCTTAGTTATACTTCTGGTAGGATTTTCTTTGTAACATGAAATATATGTAAAATGGTTAATAGTTCTTTCAAGACAGAAATGTTCTGAACTGCTGTAATGCATCTCTTCTTTCTAATCTATTTTTTTGTCGTCTATTCTTTGATTATAACATCGACATAAACTAAAAATGCATTAGGGAAAAAATTAGGGAAATGCCTCCTGGTCATGAGGGATCTGATATCGAGCACAGCAGGAGTGCAGTATGTCACAGAGATCATCCATTTGGAAAGGTTCAGTTCTCCTTCAGGAACATCAGGGACCACTGGCCCCATTTCCTGCACTTCCATATTCTGCCCCTGAGGGATCCAACAGGGGAAGGCAGTTCAACCTGCACCTGGAACCCCACTGAAGCTTCACTGTTAGCAGCTGTCTAAAGCAGGGGTGGGCAAAATATGGCCCATAGACCAGATCTAGCCTACCAACTGATTGTATCTGGCCCAAGGCTGCCCCCACGGTGCTCTTAATGGGTTCAAGCCCCACCTGGGGCAGCCTGCAAGACGCTCCTGCCCGCACCCATTGACAGCCCTGGCCCTGGCTTCAGCCCCAGGGCCAGCCAGGGCACACAGTTTCTAGGCAGAGCTGCTCCCAGTGCAGCTGCAGACGTCTGGGTACTGCTCAGCTCCCTGCATCTCCAGCAGCTCTTTCTCCTCCTCCTGACCCTGCTGCACCACTCTGGGCAGCAGGTACTGCAGGGAAGCAACAGCAGCGATGGAGACGTGCCCTGGTGACCACATGCCCAGCCAGGTGCGGGGGAAAAGTTGCAGCTGGGTGACTCCTGTCCTAACACATGGGGCTCTAGCTCCCAGCTGCCTTCCATCCACTCAGCTGCCCACAGGTGGCTGCTCATCACACCAGCTGGATGAAGTGGATGGAAGGCAGCCAGGAGCTGCAGCTAGAGGACCATGAGCTGGTGCAGGAGCAGCTGTAGTTTCCCCCACATCTGGCTGAGTGTGTGGTGCTTGGCATTTGTCCCCACAGACACCGCCATCACTTTCTAGTGCTACCTGCTGCCTGGAGCAGTGCAGCAGGGGCAGGAGGAGGAAGAGGAGCTAAGGGAGGCAAGGGGAGCTGAGCAGTACCCAGGTGGCTGCAACCACACCAGGAACAGCCCCGCTGGGAAGTTCTATGCGTTGGCTGGGGCAGGGTCATTGGACGGTGCAGGCGGAAGCAAGGCGTGGACTGCCCCGCACAAAAGCAGGTAGGGCTTGGCCACATGCAGAGCACCGTGGGGGCAGCTGTAGGTCTGATGGTGGGGGGGCAAACTGCACTGCACTGCCCAGGCAAGCTCGGCTGCACATATTCCCTGCCCCTCCCTCCATCTCTCCCCTAAGCAGTGGCGATGTGGAAGGGGTGCACATGTACCCCCTGAGAGTGCTGGTGCACACCCTGACAGGCGACACTCCCCGCGTAGGTGACGGGAGGGAATGGGTAGGTGTGAGCACCAGTGTCCCCTTTGTGAGTGCTGGCCAGTTGGTGAGATTGGCTGTGGGGGGATCCCCCCCACCGTTGCTGACTGGTCACTGGGGAAGCACGTGCCCCCCCTGAGTAAGGTGGCACCAGTCGCCCATGCCCCTAACCCCCGGTCAGCTCCCAGGACCTAGTGTTTAGGCAACCCCACATACACACGTGCACACACCCCCAAACCACCCCCACACATATGGACCACCCCACAAACTGCTCAACCCTCTCCATACACACCTCCCCACACACAATATACAAAAGTAAGACGTTATTTTGAACTGTTATGCAATTGCCTCTATATACACTACTCAAAAAAACATAAATCAAGACAAAAATTATATTTGAAATAAAATTATAATATGTTATAGTAGATGTTTGATTTTTAGTTAGTATACGATATTTTTTTATCTATAATTTGTTAGAATGATATCTTCTGAAAGATTTTGTGTGCGTGGCCCTTGACAGCTCACCCAAACTCATTAAGTAGCCTGCCAGCTAAAATAATTGCCCACCCCTAAAGGATGCTTGATCCTTTGATCCTTGATCTCTGCCTGATCACTTGAATAGGCACTGACACAATCAACAAAGGGCCAAGAGCTCAGCAGAAGGAAACTCATTAAATCCTAGCTAATCTTTGCTGCAGCAATTGTTTCTTGGTATTTTACCAGATCTCTGCATAGCTTATTGAAACAATACAAGATAGGATTTTTATCTTTTTTTTTTTTAAACTGTTTTTAACGCCAAAATGGGAGAAAAGAAAGGCAGGCAATAAACCATAGCAGAGCCACTCCAGACAACAAGACAGGAACAAACAGCTGTATGCTACAGGTACATAAAGTAACACAGGAAGAGCAAATGAATGGAGCAAATTCTGCTGATGTGTCAGTCAAAAAAGTAAGTGACAATGTTGTTAAAGTACAGAGCCAAACCCTGCTCTCATTTCTATGTGAGAGGTTTTCAATGACTCATTCTCCCCCTCCCCACCTGCCCACCACTCCGAGCTGGAATACTAGCACGCACAGGAGCTGTTCTTGTGGCTGGGCTGGTCCTGGTGACAGTAACTCTGTTCTAATTGGTGAGCCTGGTGTTATGGCTGACACAATGGGATTTTCAAACTGCTCATTATTGAACTAACTCTGCTCCCACTGAAAATAATGATAAGGCGGATGGGGAATTCACTGGGAGCAGATGGGCAGTTCCGTGGCAAGGGAGTTTGGTGCCCAGGGTAAAGCCCGCAGTGGCAGCCTGCCCTCACCCCGTGCATAGATCTGGGTTCACCCTCTACCTGCCACCATGCTTGCCTGGAAGTGCACACAGCAGTGGGAGCCACCCTCCCCCTGTCCCTGCGCCCCCCCCCCAAACGGGCTGCTTGTAGCTCTGTCCTGCACCCTGCCCCAGCTGGGCAGCACCTGTTGGTGCCCCTTCACTTCAGCACCCGGGGTGGTCACCCTGCTTCTCCCTTGCTATGGCGCTACGGATAGGTCAAAGCAGAGTGCTTTTGGCAACCTCTATCAGATAGAGGTTCTCCCCATTGAAGCCTATGGGAAGCTTTGTTATTGACTTCAATGAGATCAGGATTTAAAGTGTTTTCACAATCGGGCAATCCTTATCAGTGTGATCATTATTGAACGCAACTTCAATCACAGCTGAACTTGAGCTAGGAGGACAGAATTAAACCTAAGCCTACTCTTTCTTTTTACAATATAAATGCCTTAAAACCCCCCCAAAACTAGCTAAATGATTGACTGGAAGTCTTTAGGTCACTGTTTCTATTCCTCTTATGGTATATATTAATTTTCTTTTCCCTTGTGATGTATATGAGCTTTCTGCATTTAAGGGTAAAGGTTTAAGTGGCTCACACAGAATATGTATATGTACGGAGCAGGCAAGGTCCACATTAAAATGATGCATCTATTTTGAAAGTTAATTAAAAAAAATCCAGATTCCTGTATGCCAGGAGAGCTGAGCTAGCACCAATACCATGGTCAGAGTAGGTATCACAAACCACAGCAAGGATTTGGGTTTTAAACATATAAAAATGTGCCTACACAGGAGCTTACACCAGCTTAACTCAACTGGTACAAGTTTGTTTAGCAAAGTTGTAACTATTTACAGGTTCAGCAGGGCCTAAAACATACAAGTAATATACCAGGATAGGGTGTGGGTGGAGAGAATGAATAGACAAGAAGGATGAAAAAAATGAGAGGTAGGAAAAATGGATTGGGAGAGGGGGAAGAGTTTTTCTTCCTTTCCCACAAACAATGAGTTATTACACCATTTAAAAAAAAAAAATCTTGAGTCTGAATAATGGGATAATGGCCTGTTACTCATCTATCATGAATATTTCAGGGCATGCTCTCTCTTTGCTCTCTACACAGTGCTAAGGATGTGGAAATAACAGCGGCAAAGCTGTGTTCCAAATAGCTGTGTTTACTAATGATAGATTAACAGGCCTACCTACCCATGAATGCTACAGCTCTGGCAAGGTTCTAGTGACTTCTGACAGAGAAGATACGAAGGCCAGCTAAAGGGCTCTCAAAACTGTTTGAAGGGACATTATTCAACTCCCAAACACTACAATGACTTCTACAATCTTAATGTATTTCTCATCTCCCCACTACCCTACCTTTCTCCCCAGGCATCTATATGATGTAGCAAAATACTAGTATTTGCATTTTACAGATGGGTGCCCAGATTAGAGAAAGACCATGAAGTTTGCCCAAAGTCATACCGGAAGTCTGGTGGAACAAGTGAGCACTCTGAGCATGGAAACATCCTTCCACTCGCTTCCACTTGCTTTATGCTCCTGTGATCTGATGTGATATCTTTGAAGACTGGAGACTGAACCTTGTGTGTTTGCACACTGAGAGACACCACTACATAAGCAGTGATAAATAACGCTGATGTCTATAAGCTCGTGTGAGTGACGGTTTGTAGGATGTGTTCTTCTAGGTTTTTGACCATAGATCTAACTTTTTTTCTGTCTGAGTTACAGCCAACATGCTGACATGACTTCAGGAATTTTTTTTTCCAGATATAGCTAAAGACACATAATCTCTTTTTGACTAGATGACTCCAGCTTTGTGCAGTGTAATCAAATTACGAATTTGCTGCTATATAAGAAGTCAGGAGTATATTCCATGCTCTGTGAACATGGAATCTAAAGGCTTTTTGCACAGCAGTAAAACAATGAACATTTTTCTGGAGGAGAAAGGGAGGAGAAAGAGAGAATCTGTAGAAGAAAGCATCACCTAATTAAATTAGGCACGTGACCACACACACCACAGCCCTCAAATATACTCCTTTGCTCTGGGTGTGCTAACTCTCAAACAAGAAGCAGTGTAGTCACCTCTGGGAACATCTACACATGCTATGAATGTGATTGAATAAACTCTGGCATATTTCATGCTGGAGCTTATTGCTTCTGGGCATCATGTTTACATGTGTGCCTGGGACCGCAGCACATTGAGCTGGGTCGGAGCAGCCCCAACTGGCAGGGGACCTGCAGGGGGTCAACTTACCAGCTTGGGGATTTTCTGACCCAGCTCAGCATACTGGCTGGCTGGGGCATGAGGGGCTCCTGCACCGAAGCACCCTCGTGCCCTATCCAGCCCCATCAACATCTACATGTGCACTAAATAATGCTGTGGCAGGATAGTACTTGTGTTTACAAGTACTAACCTACGGCGGTGTTTATTAGTTTACTGCGGCCTAATATGGCTGTACATGTAGATGCTGAGACTTTACTGTGGAGCTAGTTAGGCAACTTCGTAGTATACATCTCGTGTAGATGTACAGGGTGGGTCGATTAGCACTCCTAAGGTTCAGAACTAATTACACCCCTCCTTCTTCCCCATACTATGTAGAGGCAGTTACATTGCTTCCAGTCTAGGAGTTATTGCATGTGGCATTATGCAGGTCAGTCTGAGGTCAGTGCTGCCAAGTATGGTAAATTCATAGTCTGAGCATGGCCTTGGCTTCTATTCAAATACATCAATGTGGATATTTTCCAGAACCTAAGGAATAGGAAAAAAGAGTTTTGTTTTTGGCAGCTGCTCGTTGAAAGCAAATTCATTGCTTTCTTTGCAAGAAAGTGTTTCTTGCAACTCTTTGTGAGATAACTTGTTTTGTTTAGACTTATTTGCTTGGGGGATCTTTAAGACTCTTCAATAAAAACTGGAAAAACAAGCGTACGCAGGGAAGAGATAGCAAAGCAGACAGAAGAGCAATCCATGTTAAAATCAATTTATTTAGAACATTAGACCTCATCACTCTTGTTTCCTCCCTTCCCCCAAAGCAGGAGCTTCTATAATACTTTGGTTTGTTGTTACCTTAACTATCTTTCCCCTGAGTGTTATGATATAACAAGAGGTACAAAAACCTGAATCAATGAACCTAGTCCCTCAAACTGTATGCATGCTATCTGCAAACAGACTTTGATTTTCATAAATGTTCCTGTTGTTTTATTTAATTTAATTTCTTACTCAATTCATTTTATTTCTATTTGGAACTTCCAGCACCCTTCCTCCAAAAGAACATCACATTGTGTTGCATACTGTTGCAGAGCACTGAGGTGCCCTGCTCCTAAAGAGGGGAAACTGCTAGGGAAAGAGCCCTAGCAGTGAGTAAGGAGCCCAGCTGTTGGTTGCCAGGGCAACTGGAGTTAGCAAGCGACCCACACCTGCCAGCAGTCAGCTGACTGGAAGGGGCAGGGCCTGGCTCCCTTATAAGCCCTAGGGGCTGAGGCCAAGACAGATTTCCCTGCCAGCAGCCCAGGGAGGAAGGAGCTCTTTCTGAGGCAAGCTGAAAGGAGAGGCCTGACTGCAGGTACAACCCTGAGCTAGGTAAAGGATGGAGCATCCCTGGGGTGTTTCAAGTAACGCAGTTATAGCCGGGCGGCTTCAGTTTGTTATAGCTGAGGGGCTTGCATTTTGTTTACTGTTTAAAACTGGTGGTTTGGGTGAGGCTATTAGGGGTTGGAGGAGACATCATAGGAGACCCACAGCAGTGTGGGGACCCAGTGCCAGCAAAGGTGCAGCATTGGGGGTACACTGACCCCAACCCCAGTGAGGGGGGCAGTTGTGAAGCCCCAGAGAGGGGGTGGTGGCAAGAAGCCCCAGTGCGGGTATGGTGAGCCCTAGACAAGAGGCAACAAGAAGCCCCAGAGAGAGGGACAGCATTATTGTGAGAAGCCCCAGAGAGAGGGGGCAGACTGAAAGAGACAGGGCCCAGAGAGGACAAGGGGATCAAATTATAACAAGGCCCAGACCAAACAAGGTCAGTCCCATCTGCGAGGCTTGGGGCGTGGTAAAGGCATGGTTGGAACCATGCATAGCCCATAAGGCTAGGGTGCCCTGAAACAACTGTGGTACCATCTATCTTGGAGCAGGACCTACCAGGGGTCTGAGAAGGCATGGGGTCAGAGTGTACAGCTAACCGTGACCAAGAAAGTGTGACAGGCAGCCTCCCAACTTATATATTTTTGTCATCAAAGACGTGGCAGGCGAGGATTGAGGGTGCGCATTGGGCCAACTTGGCATGGTAAGGGGGCCTTGGGGAGATCACGGCCATCCTCCAGGACCCTGCGCTGTGACACATACCATGGCATATTATAAAACTAGATCTTTACTGTAAGATGATATACATGTAGAGTTTCACCTAGAGCAGTTTGGCACAGAATCTGACATATGGATGATAACATGTACTAAACCAACAGTGATCTTCTACTGTTCTGAGATTCATGCCTAGTGGGTAGAATGATGAGAAATAGTTGATAGGGATGCAGTAGATGAGGGAGCAGTTTTAAATCATTGAGTGCCCCACTAGGACAGAGTGCAGGCTCTGACAGGCCCTATCAGGCTTTGAAGTGATGTACATAAGGGGCACGTCCACACATGCAAGCATGTGTGCTTGCAGCAGCTCAAATAGAAGCAGTGCAAACTTGAGCTGGGGCTTTTTGCCACTGTGCACATGCTTAGACACGAACTTTATGGAACAAGTTCTGCCACTTGGGGCAAAATAACCCTGCTTGGCTCCTCCAGCATCTTCAGCCAGGGGGAGCTAGAGCCTGGGGCCAGCACCTGTGCTGGCCCCAGCAGTATAAAAAGCCACCCTGGCAAGTAGCTCAGGGCTACTAGCTCTCAGGAGCTTCTGTGGCCCAGCCAATTGGTACCTGGGAACACAACCCCCAGTGCCAGCTGGACTGCTGAAGCAGCTCTGAGTTTCCCTCTACCCACTGCAGCAGTCTGGCAGTGGGGGCTGCTGCCTGGCTGTGACCTGCCGTGTACCTGCCAGACTCGGATGGGGACTGTAGAGGCATCTGCCCCTCTGGACCAGCTGCCAGTGGACTGCGGTTGCAAGGTTGGTCTTTGTGCGGCACTACTGCCACTTGTGCCCCTGCCCGGCCATCTGGGCAGTTATCACCCGGAAGATGCTCTGGGTGTGGTGGCCTGCTTTGAATTGTCAAAGCAGGTTGTCCTGGCTCCATTTGGCCAGGAGGTTGGCCACAGCCAGCTGAGCCCGAGGTGCCAGCTCTGAGCAGGCAGGGTCCTGCCACTAGCCTCCCTAGCAAGAATTCTGGTGTTCCCTATCGGGATTATCTTTTAAATTGGGGATTTTTCAGCTTTCCAAAGTCACTCTCCATGTTCCTCCACAAGTAAAACAAAAGACTACTATAAAGAGAGAGAGTGAGACAGACAGTGATCAGTTGGACAATGTTTTAGTGATATATCTACGGTGTTAAAGCAAGTCATTTATCATAATGAAGTGAACTCTAAATATAGGTTTCATGAACACACATTTTGCTGGCCCCCACACAAGCGCTATAGCCCCCCAACAGTGGGTTCATCCCCCACACAAGTGGTACAGCCCTCTAACAGGACCAAATGGCCCCTGTAGGGGCTACCCCCCCCCACAAGGCCCACATACCTCACGGCAGCCCCCCGATTGTGGCCCCATCCCCCACCAGCTGTTGCAGCCCCAATGGCTGCCCCCCCCAGTTTCCCCCCCACCCACAACCCTAGGCACCATCACTTAAAAACAAACCCCAGAAAAAGAACAGAAAAAAGCGCCTCTGCTTACCTGAGAAGCAGGGGTGGAAGGGCTCCAGGGCCTCCTGGCAGAGCCCCCCAGGCAGCACAGGACAGCAGGGCCTGGGCTGGGGCTGTCAGCCTGCCCCGCACTGTGTGGGCCGGCTGAGGTCCCCCCTGCAGTCCCCCTCCGCCACCAGGGCGAGGGGCAACCATAGATACGCTCTGGCAGCCAGAAGGCCTCTATGGAGGACCCAACCTCCGGTTGCCTCAGGGCATGGTTGGGGACTGGGCCCTGCACTGCTTTTTTATACTTCTCTTTTTTTAGACCCCTGGATATCCAGGGGTCTAATTTTCTCCCCACGCTGCAAGTTTGCAGCACTGTGAACATTTTTTTGTTCCCACACGTGCCTGTTGCCCCGTCTCAAAGGGGTTTGAGGCAGGGCAAGAGGCGCGTGTGGACGTGCCCAATGAGTAAAGATTGTGGATGAAACTTGTCAGACTTTGCCCTAAGGATCTACAAAGAAATCTGTCCTGGCCAATCTGCCGTCAGTATGATCACCATGAAAAAACCCTAATCAAATTAAAGGAAATGTGAGGAAAAACAAATTTGTAAGTTGTACTTGTGTATTTAATATTACTCATCACAAAGCCTTTAATATCTTATTGGACTGTATCATTCAGAGTAATAAAATAAATTTGAAAGCCTAATTAAAAATCCTTTTTGCCATATGGCTAATTACACTTTTAGTGCACCATCTTGTAACAACTCACATATTCATTATGTGGCTGTCTTAAATGCCAGAGTCCCCGTAGGGTGATGAACTGAGGGGGTTTCCAGCTGATTTTTTTCAGTAACGCGAATGTGCCTTTTCAAGACTTTGTGTGTATTATGTTACACACACAATCAGAAAAACTTTTCTGTTTGAAAACTCAGGGCAAACTATTTTTCATTCAACCAATGGTAATAGCAAATTCTTTTTTAGAATACAAAATGTGTACCCTGGGTTGTATTCAACCTATAGACTTTCTCAAGAAACTTGCATGTTCAAGTTACCGGCGTACGCAAAAATGATGGATAACTTATGTAGCATACCATATTACATACCTAGCATAGATCTGCCTTGATTACCAATTGTTGAAAACTGGATTTAATGCAGTGTGAAACCTACACATAACATGTGGCTAACTTTATATCTTAAGCAACCTCTTGTGTGAAACCACAAGATCTACATAAAAATTTGGTTCAACCAAAAACCACCTCCTAGCAGAAGGTAGATTCTTGTTAATCCTGAAGGTTTTCTGCCTATTTGTATATAGACAAGAGGAAAATACTAGCTAAATACAATACTATTTAAAATCCGAAGAGTTGAAAGCCATGCTGGACAGATTACTTACGAAGAAAGGGGATGTTATTTGACAGTTCTCTACATTATAAAAGAAAACTACTAGAACTTCAGATGTCTCAAATCATTTACTTCACCCCAATTTCCTAGCACTTTAAACATGTGTTTCTTAAGGAAAACCAAAAGATAAGATTATAAATGCTTGAACAAGCTGGGAACTGAAATTTGTGAGTAATTTTCAATTTCTTTCATTCTAATTGGGAAGAAAGCCTGAGCTTCTGAAACTGCTCCTCTCTCCTTCCCTCCTCCCCCATCCTCCCCAATTCAATTCAGCACCTTTGGAACACTTCATTTTGCTAGCATCATTTAAAGTAATTAATTTTAAATTGTATATTTTATTAAATACAATATATCATGGGTACATTACATTAAAAATACACACAATATTTTATCTCACTTAATAGTCACAATGAATCAAAATGACATTGTTGGAACAAAATGTTTTAAATTCACAACTGCTGAACAGCAGACCAATAGAATCGGCTGCCTGGGTAAGCTGTGAAAACTCCTTCCTTGGAGGCTTTTAAGGAGAGGCAAGATAGTCCTCTGCCTGGGATAGTTAAGGAACAATAATGTTGAATCTGTGGAAGGGGAAGGATTAGAAGATCCTTGAGGTCCCTTCTAACCTTATGGTTCTTTTGTTTTATAAAACATTGATAACTTTTTCTTGTGGAAAAACTGCCAGTATCAACAAGCTCCCATAAAATGTTTCAATTTTATCAAACAGCATTGTTTCAACAAACAATTTCTTGGTGGAATTTTTTTTTTCTTTTTGGATCAGCTTCAACAAATGTAAAAATCATTGGTTCCCACCCATTTCCATTGTGTTCAAACTGAAGAATATTTTATGGTTTTCTTTCCCATCTCACCATAAATGAACCAAGATAAGTTGCACCAGTTCCCTGGATTCATAACTCCTCAGGGTAGGAAACAATGATATAAATAAAAAAAAGAAAGTGAATACTATCCTGAACTTTTCTAACTGAATAGTAACTTCTTAAAAACCAGTGGAGGTTTAATTATCCAGAGCAGTGCTGCATGATATTATTTGTATGGCAGAAGAAGAGGGTGGTTTAGCTAAATATGCTCTAAACAAGACTAAGTGATTGTGATGGTCCCTTTTAGCTTTAAAATGTATTAATTTTTTTTAGATTAAGGAACACATTGAAAATAGAAAAAAATATGCCAGTAAAGATTAGAACAGACTACTGTGGCCCATCTAATCCTTAAAAAAGGCAGGGAGGAATTTAATCTCTTGGTTTTAAATCAAGTATCCCTCTATTCCCCATTAGCAGTGATATGCATATTGTGTCCCAATTAAGCAGCATTTGTTTCTTCATGAAGTCACTGTGGTACTGAACATTTGTTAGTGATAGGTCAATGGATGATCCTGACAAGAAAAAGCAACCAATTGTCAAATACTTTACCAAAAAATGAAAAATTAACATATGCTTTATGTATCTATTGTACTTTTCATCTCAGGCTCTCAAAGGATTTTTTTTGAGAAATAATGAATTAGACCTCATAAAACCTGTTTGGGGCACAAGCCAGTCAAAGTTATCTTCCATTTTACAGATAAGGAAACTGAGGTACAGAGAAGTTAATTTCCTCAGTATCATACAATAAGGCACTGCTAAAACTGAAATACAGAAACACTAGTTTTCAGAACTTTTCAGAGCTTTAATCCCTAAACTTACTTTTTCTAGAAGTAGAAAAGAAGAAATTAGGAGAAAAATCAAGAATAGGAAATCAAAGGTGTTTGAGGTTTGCATTGGCAGAGCTGTTTGAGAGATGTTTGGAGAAATCTTTGTAGTTTCTTCCAAAAATACATCCATATAGGGAGAGAGATGTTGCACATTGGTGTTAGCTGGTATCAGTTGACACAGACCCTGAGTGCACAGTCAACCATTAAATGAAAAAGTGGATTTGATATCTATCACTTGGGACATCTATAGACAATTTATGCCTATGACCAAATAAAACTGGCCACCAGATATCTCTGCTGTTCAACATCAGATCACCTGAATAAACTGTTACTAGGAAACTGGAGAAATAACTGCAAGGAAATAGATGAAATAGAAATGCTTGTGTTGGATAGATAACTGCACACATCTTATACATACATTATCTTTGTACTATGATACCAAATTATCCATCAAGACTATTTTAAATAAGAACAAGAAAGCAAGAGGTTGATATTATACACGAACTTATTCTTTAAATACACCTCCTAAAAATTCTGTTTTAGGATAGTATTTTACAAAGAACTAACATTGGCCAAGTTCTTCTTTTGTTGAAATTAATTAAAAACCCTGCTGCTATTGAAGTCAATGGGAGCAGAGTTAGTCTAAAATTGAGAGCTTTAGAAAATGTCACCATCATCCTCTCAGAGGTTATATATTTTATTACTGTGTAGTTTGAAAAACCAAAAGGTAGAATTCAAACACTGGAAATCATCATAATCTGTTCTTTTTTTCTTGTAAAAATTGCAAGGTTCTGAATATACTCACAATGTATTACTCTTTCCTCTCCCTGAAAAACAGCCTTCATTTTGTCATCATAAACCAGTTTTTCTATTGTATACAGACAAACTGTGTGTGAATGAAGCCTTCAGGCTACTTGGTTTGTTAAATTAGGCCATGCAAAATGTGTCTCAGTGCTCCACACGGAATTTGATATTGTGAGTGAAATGAAAATTACAAACAAACAAAACAAAAACCACCAAAAGACAACAGTTATAAATCAGGGGTGGCCAAAATCCAGCCCACATAACTGTCAGCTATATCACTTGGAATAAGATGGAACATGATATCTTGGAAGTTGTAGTTACAGTAATTTCATTTTGAACTTGAGCCTTTAACAAGACCATGGTGGGCTGGCTGGGCACCCTTGTTATAAGCTGCTGTCGTTAGAAATGGCCATGCTTAGGGCGGTGGTCTTCCAGAAGCATCTGCCAATGCTTTTGCTGTTTTTACCTTGAAATGCAGGTGTTGACTACAGATTTAGAGCAGGCAGATTTGTGGCAAGGATGAAATAAGGACAACAACTGCAAAACTGTGTTGTTTTTATTTTAAACATGCAAAATACAGTTCATGCATCTGCCATTTTGAAAAATCTTTTAGTCCATAGCAGATAAAACCAAAGACTTTTTGGCTATCAACTCTCAATAAATGTTTCAAAATGCTTTACAGTGTAAAGATAAGAAATTTAGCAAAATTTCAACAAACCTGTATAAAAAAAAAACCAGATACAGATAACTTTTTATTTCAAGGCGACATGCTGTAATGTAAAGAGTTAATTCCTGTTTTCTCATAAAAAGTTTTCAACAATACAACTGCTTAACAGATTTAAGCCTTTAAGGCTACACATGCAAAAAAAATTATTATTTGAGTTAAAAATCACCAAAACGTGCTTTTTTGTTTGTTTGTTTGTTTGTTTGTTTTGTTTTAAAGTACAGTAGTTGTCATTAGTAGCATTTTTTTTAATTCTGTAAAAGTGTGCGGGAAAGGTTCATGGAGCTAGTGTCCTGGAAGACTCATAATCTGACATACATTTTGGTTTAATCCCTTTGCCATTGTAATAGTCCACCACTTGATTTGGAACTTCAGCCAAAACGCTTTTTGCTAGCGCAGCTGGGGATGCCTGCAGGAAATGGTAAAAAACACAGTGTTAACCCAGGACTATGCAAAAGGTGCTGACTTGTTTTATAGCCATAAGCATCATGAGGTCATGGCAATAAGTGTGACTTAAAAAATAGAGAAACCAATATCAAACAAGTGACTATTTTAGAGCCTGATCCTGCAAGTGCCTTAGTGCTGGCAGACCCCTTCACTGGCATCAAGCTCATGGAAGACCACATGACTGCACAGACACAAGAGTCCATCCATGCAGATCAGAGCATAGGACTGAGGCCTTACACTACAGCTGCTGCACCTGTGTATATTCTTAGCCTGACTGTGCAACAGAAAAGAGCCAATCATAACGAGAAGGACTGTCGCATCAGAAGACTGGGAAGATTTATGTTAAACAAATATTAGACAAAGTTGAACATGTCTGCAAAATCTTTGTAAGAAGAAGGGCCTGAGTATCAGTCATGCTCTAACCAGTGAATACTGCAAGATTTAAGTTTCAGGGAAATGTTACCATCCAAATAAAAATACTGTATTTATTCAAATGTAAATGAACTAATTAAAGCATTTCACTAATACTCCATAGGGCTCGACTGGTTATGGCTTCTTGTTACTGCAAGTCTCAGCCTCCCTTCAGACTTGGACCAAAGGCCACCTCCACTCATCCTAGTTGTAATCAGCATTCAGGTTCTCAGGCTGGGGATGTGAGGCTAGCTGTATCACTGCCTTGTGTGCTGTTGACTATAGAAAAGGCCATGCTCTGTAGCCTAATGGACTATTAGGTAGACCTTTCACTTTTTTTATGGGCTTTGTAACCCTGCCCCCCAAATATATATTATGAGTTTCAGCTCTGTTGCATTAAGTATGATCTACCATATTTTAATCTTAAACTCCTTGAAGGCAGAGAGAGTGCAAGCACGTGGGTCATGCATCATTGGGACTACAGATTACTGCCATTATTAAAGCCCCCTCTGCAAATTACAGGTATCATGCAATTAACTGGTTAATTGCACAATTATCTTAAGATTAGCTACACGTGCAAAGTAGCTATCATGCCATAAAAAGCTCCAACCAGTTATAAAGGTAGACCTAAAAAATGTATACTAACTTTATAGGTGGTTGATATTAAACTTTAATTTGCACATGTAGCAGGGTCTCCCTTGGGCTGAGAGCCCTGTCAACTGACAGGGTTTCCAGCTGCAGGAACGGACAATGCCCAGTATGAAACTCCCAGGCCTGGGGGACTGTGCCTGCTGCAATCTCCCAGGTTCAGGGGTGTGTGAAATTCCTGGGCCTGGTGGAGCATGGCAGCCATGAACCCCCAGCCCCAGGGTGTGCATGGGCCTACTCTCAGTTGAGGGGCTTCCCACTGTGGAAACTTGCTTCTTGCCAGTGTAGGGAGGAGCCCAGGATTAGGCTCCCTTCTGCACCAGCAATAAGGTGTAATGGGATCTAACGCATGCTCCCACAATCACACCTCCTGCCATGCATATGCGGTATCGCAGGAGGTGCAACTGTGTGGATTTCATATTAGATCCTATTGTGCCTTTACCTGCATGTGTAGAGGAGGGCCCTAAAACCAGGAACACTGGCTCATACCACTACAAATTCTTTTCTTTAAATATAGCATGTCTCTGACTGTGGATGTCTGGGAACATCACAGCTAATGGCAAAGGACTTGTCTGGGTATGTTGTTGGACTGTTATTAAACTGTCAAAGTGAACTTAATACTATAATTAGAGCCCTAGCAGTGGACTCTTGTGACCGAGTTGAGTCCTGTTGGTCTACTCGGGCAAAGAAATGAATCAACAATTGAAGAAGCCCTGTGCTTGGACATGACTAGCTCTAAGCGTTTGAATATATCTGTTTCCAAAACCTCTCAAGTGGTTTTGACAAGGTGTGCTAATGAAAGAACCAGCTCCAGCTCCCACTGATTTTGAAGGAAAGGCTCCCACTTGACTTTGGTAGTTGCAATGGGCCATAAATCACATTACTGAATGTACATCAATAGCTAAGCAAAGTTACAAGATCCTTTCTTTTTAAACAACTGACTCCTGCAAGGCAGCATTCAATCATGTGGTTACTAACTACTCAATACAGAATACCTTGTTTTTGCTAGTGGGCACTTTTAACCTCACTCTTTCTAGGTAATACTTTTGGTTCAGAGCATTAGTTGCACTGCCATGTATAAGATGATTAGAATACCTGATTGATTATTTTCTTATATCACTGGACTGGGTGCTTCTCTCAAGAGAAACTGAAAATTTGTTTCATATAGGAAGTGAACTGTATGTTTACTTAATGTATTTATAAAGGCATGAATCCAGAAGCGTAGAAAAATGCACTTCATTTACATATATTTAATAGTAACTAAATATTATACAATTCAGGGAAGTACTAGCAAACATTAGAGGAAGCAAAAATATCATTTGTATTGTAAGCCTCATACTTTATTAGTCATGTGCAAAACTGAGACAGTGGAAAAAAAACATTTTCATATTTTGATATTGTTGCTGAAATCTGCAGAGACATTAAGGCACTCAATGAATGAGAAACTTTTGAATAAACAGACAGGGCAGGACATATCCTTCTGATGACTGCACATGTAGATACTTTTTCCCCAAGAATCAGACGTTCTTGAGCTCTTTTGTTTTACTCTTTTTAAAAGAAAAGTGTGGGATTTTCACAAGTGCTCCCATATGTCTCAGTGGAAGCAATTTTGAAAATTCCAGCCCAAATGTGCAAGAGCTGGAAACACATTACCCAGTGCTTCTGTGTCAGCTGGAGGGAAAACACACTTCTACAGAAAGGAGTGGAAAGGTAAGGGAAAAAACACAACGCGTGAATTCAGAAACAAGTCACCAGGGGACCCGGCCTGGCTCATTTTTCAAATATACTGTGCACCAGCAGTTCTCGTTGACTCCACTGGGATGTATGAATATTTAATAATTAAGATAAATCAGATCAACACAGCATGACTCACCCAGGGCTGGCATAACCATACAGATAGTACAGGTGGCTGCCTAGGGTGGCAAATTGTAGGGGGATGGCAAAAACAGCACTCTGGGCAGGCAGGCAGCTTGCCAGTGCTCTCGGTGTGTAGGCAGCACACACATGCTTGGTCAGGCTGGGCTTGCCATGATGCTTCAGGTGGCAAAAATCTTTGCACTGGGCCTGGACTCACCTTCCTATCCCACCACACAGCCAGTCAGGGCCAGATTAATGCATAGGCAAACTAGACACATGCCTAGGGCCTGAAGAAGAGGCTTAGTTGTGCTTATTTTACATATTATATTTACTGAGTAAAAAAAAAAAAAAGGAATATAAATATACAGTATTAAGTAGGGGCCCACAAGTTTGTTTGCCTAGTGCCCATGAAAGGGTTAATCCACCCCTGAAGCCAGTCCCATCTTACTTTAAAAAAAGCTTTGATCTTTTAAATCAGGGGCGGGCAATTATTTTGGGCGAAGGGCTGCTTACTGAGTTTTGGCAAACCATCGAGGGCCACATGACAGGCAGCCCAGGGCAGATTAATATTAATATTTTCTAAATTTTTTAGGGGCCCCGTGGGCTGGACAAAATGGCCTGGTGGGCCGCATCTGGCCCCCGGACCACATTTTGCCCACCCCTGCTTTAAATAGACCTTTTAACAGGGACCATTACTGCTTTATAGAACTCCTTTCACTTGAGTGCAGCTTCAAGTATAGGTGTGCAAGCTGGTGGATCTTACTCCAAAATTGGGGCTGGCTGCGGTAAAGCACTGGCGTCATTCTCACTGCATTGGAAATACGCACCGACTCTAATGCCCCCTTTTTGCCAAGTGTCAAGCTAACATATTGTGAACTGTTTTTAGTGTAAATGTGACTAATACCCTACCCTTTGTTCTGTAAAGTGTACATGTGCCAATGGATACTCTAAAAATGTTCTTAGGAATTTAACGCAGCTGGTATATTCATTTTGCTACACATTTTTTTTTTTTCCCTGCATTTAAATGTGATGCCTGAACAGCAGAGCAACAAATATGCTGAGATGAATACTTCCTTAACTGAGGTTAACACACAACAAACAGATCAACAAGCAGTAAAAAAATAATCCCCTATGATGATAATTGGTATATATTACAAATGACTGTTGATTCATTTCTCAAGTTTAACCCTGCCTAATCTTTAATTACAAAGTACAGTGGAAAACGTTGCTCCTCGCTGAGGTAAGAGCTTAGCTTTCGGCACTCATCCATGGCATGTGTTATTAAATCACACGTGTTAGGCTTTGTGATTAAACACAAAAGAGAATGGAATACAAGCCATGCATTGCATTAGATTTGTGCAGAGTAAATCTGTCATGCCTCCAAAAAGCAGAAAAATTCAGTGTTTAAAATATCCATTGTAGAATGGCATTTGTCCCTCACTTTTTATATTCTTATACATTTACCCATTGTCTATGGGCATCATTATTCTACCTTTATAAGTGAAGGAAAAACAACTTGTTTGGACAATGATAATTTTGAAGGGCAGAAATTCAGTTCAGTTCAGGGAAAACACTTTTTCTATTTTCATGCTACTGTGTAGTAGCCAACATGGAATCCAGCCAAAATGCACAATGCCTTTTCTATATGGGACAATTACTTTTAACGATAGTGATTATCTGGATTGTTAAAAACCACCAAAATTACTATCATTTCTACAGCTTCAAGAGTGTGCCTGGTAGAAAGATACTCAAGAAGGTAAGCTTGCTGCCTTGAGTGATGCTTATTCTACAAGGGTCTTATCTTGCCAAGTTATACTTGACACCTTGCAGGATGATCTTAGCACTTCACAGCTTTAGGCCCTTACTTCCTATTCAAATCCTAAGTCAGCAAAGAAAGCCTTTAAGAGCATATTCAGTTCTAAGCATATGTGTAATCCTAATGAATTAAATGAAACGACTTGTGTGCTTAATTATGCATATGCTTAAGTGTTTTCTTGGGTCAGGACCTGTACTAAACTCAGTCCTACAAAGTAGAAAGGATCCATTTTATATGCTTATTTAGAATGATTCTTTCTTTTGTTCTTAAGATCACAAAGCTTATGAGTGACAGTGATTTAAAAAGTAGAGAACAGCTGTCCAACTGGTGGCCTGCTGGCTGCATGCAGCCCACAAGGGGTTAAATGGCAGCCTATCCAGGCTGTCACTCTCACTGCGTTGCTCCCCCTTCCTCCTCTGGCTTTTGCTCCCTGTCCCTGCCCAAAGGGGTAGGGCAGTGCAGCACAGTGCAGGGAGCTGAGGGTGGGGCTGGGTCTGCACAGATGCAGGGTACAGGGGTGGGAAGGTGCCTGTGTGGGTACATGGTGCAGTTGGGGGGGGGCATCCATATCCAGGGGGCCTGTGACTCGCTATTGTGTGGACCAATGGGGTACACAACCCATGGTTGCTTAAAAGTTGGGCAGTCCTGAAGTACAGCAATAGGACTACATAATTTTCAATTCATTGGATGAATTTGGGGTCAACTAAAATAAGGGTTTCTTTTAAAAATTTTCCAGCAGATGGGAGAAAAATGCTTCAGGTTGAACAAAACATTTCATTTTTGAGCTTTTTAGAATTTAAATTAAAGTCCACTTATAAATAAAATGCCATATTTAAAATGAAAATTCAAAATGTTTCATTATATTAAACAAAAAAATAAAATGTTTTTAAATTTTTAGAGGTTTTTTTTAACTGTTTATTTAGCAAAAACAACTGGAAAAAATTGACACGAGCTTGCAAAATGTTTCAAGTGACCCCCATTAACATTGGTTACCCTTGCAAGCTGGTATCTATTTCACTGTGTGTCTTATAAACTGAGATGTTCAAGATCTCAATGAAGAGAGTACATAAGTTCTGTAAGGTATGTGGGTTCTTCTGATATAAGGGGCACTACCACTCCAGGGGCATGAATTGGAGTGTTACTCCAGAGCTGAGCCAAAGGTTGCTCTCAGTTGACCTTGCAAATGAGCAGCGGGTAATTCAGACAGGAGAGCCAAAGGGGGCCAGAAGTGTTGCTGTCACAATGTCTTAACCATGCTAGCCCAATGCATGGCTAGACTGTTGACACCCCTGCCGCCTCCTTTTTTTTCTTGGATAACTGTTATCTATGTCTAGTAGGAAAGATCAAGTTTCTCTTCTTTAATGTGTCTAATAACTTTCCAAACTTGTCATCCTTTCACATTAATGGAAATTAACCTAAAACTATTAAAATAATATATACTTGTAATTTAGCCAGTATTAGCAATTAAAATCACACAAAGAACCACTCACAAGTTGTCAGTAGCAGCACAATATATTCAGAGTCCAAACGGAATTGCTACCACTGGTGTTAATCTATTAAAATCAAGGATGATTTCAATTTTGTCAGTCACAATGTGAAACTAAAAATAATGAATGCAGCTGGCTTTGCCAGTCCCCGACAGAAACATAGTTTCAGCTAATTTAAAGTAGGTCTAGCACCAACTCATAAATAACTTGCTTCTCAACACTTTTACAGTACACTACACTTAAAATGGAAAGCTGCACACTGTGATTAGCTGTAGAAAGGGAATAATGAATTATGAGCAGGTCACGCTCAGACCTTGTTAAAGCTGGTACTTAATAGCCGGCCTTGTAGCATTGCTGACGTGTAAATGGATATATGTACAAATTTGGGCAGACCCTCAGCTGACTGTCGTCATGCTCTTAACTTAAATGAATTGAATAATGACAGTTTTACACCAGCTAGGAACTTGTCTCCCTGTAATTCCTGCAATAAAATGGAAAGAAGAGAAGAACAAGATCATCCTGTGAGGATAGGGCTAATGCTTCCAAAAATATCTCATGTAGATGTGGGAAGGATGTGTGTGTATCAATAAAATATAGCAAAGCAATATTTGGAAGAAGAAAGAATTAAAATAAACAGAAGTTCAAATAAAGTAAATCTCCTTGTGGTAATAAAAAGGAAAGGCTACAAAATGGAAGAGGGAAAACCCACTTGAACAACTCGTGACGTGACATGACATGACTCTAATGCTCCTGAAATCCAAGTACTGTAGACCACTAGGACAGGGGCACTGATCAATTCCACAAGAAAAATAAATGCATCTATACTGTATCATAAAGAACTATGCAAAATCAAAACCTGAAAACATAGTTCCAAGGCTCCTTAATGCAAAAATGGGTAGATAGGCTATAAAAAGGTAGGAAGGGGAAACAAACATGGAAGAAGGCAAGGGAGAGAAATGGAGCAAAAGAAAGGATAAATGAGTGTCAAGGAAAAGAGGAGACAAACCATTCACAAGAAAAAGCGCCTTGGTAACAGATCTGCTATCTGCTCCACCCATGCCAATAGAAATGAGAATCCTGTAAAGACTAGTTGTGTGTGGGAGTGATGGTTCTGGGGGATGGTGCTAACCTTTCCCTGCCCCTGTAAATGCCCCTGAGAGATGGAGCTGCAGTGTAGGAGGTGATGGCAAATATCAGTTTTCCATTGCAACATTCATCCATCAGATTTAGCAGGGAAGCTAATGCTGGTCCTGTTCACTTCACTTCTTTTCTGATCTACCTCCTTCCACTGCATTCCCAGAATGTAGGCTCAGGGGAGCTGTGGCTGGAAGGATGTGCTGTGAAGTTCCTGGTAACACAGCTCTGTTGGAGCCATATAGAAGTTGGAGAGTCAGAGAGGGGAAAGGTTGTGGAGAAAACAAGGAGCACTGGGCCTCATGATACACAGACCTGACTCTGCTGGTTAGGAGGTTGAATTTTTCGAAGAAATAAGCTCAAATTTGAACTGCAAACTCAAATTCATGGTGATTCTAGCCTATACATGGAGGTAGCCACCATGATGGATGTCATGACCTTAAGGGAAGAAACAGAAGTAGAAAAAGGAAATGAGGTAAAAAACAAATTGGGGAAGGCAGACAGAAATAAAGAGGGGGAGATGGAGGAAAAACTGACAAATGCAGGCCTTGAGGCTCAGACTGTTTTAAAATGCACATCAATTATCCACTGACCCAGCGCTTTTATACACTCTTGTTTTTCCTTTCACTAGTAGATCTTAGTCTCCTTCAGTTCTTAATTTTCCCCATTTCATGTTCCTAACAAATAATGCCATGTGGCTAGCACTTCCAAAGCCTTATTTCAGTTAAGAGCAGTTTAGCCTCTACACAAACAGACTCAAAATCTGGCTTACGTGTTTGAAGTTCCGAAATGGCACAAATTGGACGATGTCCCGAAGAACTGGCTCACCCTTGGGGGACCTCAGGATCCCGTCATCACCATCTAGCATCTGCATGTCACTGAAATCAGCATTTCCAACCCCAACAATGATGACGGACATAGGCAGGTGGGAAGCGTGAACAATGGCTTCTCGGGTGTCAGCCATATCCGTGATTACACCATCCGTCAAAATCAGTAAGATGAAGTATTGCTGGTTTTAGGAATGAAGAGGGAGAGGAAAAAAAATATTGGTTCAATATTTTAAGCTTCATGACTTTTACAATACATCTCTCTCTCTCAACCACTAAAGCAATAATTTTGGAGCTTTCAAATGCTCCCAGAATACAGTGCATTTTCCTTATGAACAAATGCCCTTTGGGTACAAGTCCTAGATTGTCCTTAGCTTTTCCCTAACTCCTAGAAATTAATCAGGTAAACCCAGCTAAGGGAATTACTTGGCTGAAGAAAAGGGCATACTTCCAGCTGCTAGGATCAAGACTTCTACAGTCTTATGCTACCCGAGTCTGTATTCTGCGTGTCATTTTTTCTCTCTCCTCTACTGGTGGTTCATGGATACATTCTTTGGCTGGGAATCAGAGGAAGGAGAAGAAAGGTGGAGACAAAAGAATCACCATGGAGTTACAGCAGCTCTTTGCAGAATGCCAGCTTTGCAGCTGGGGAAGGTGCAGGTTACCCATACCTTGGCATCCATAAAAGGACTGGTGGCAACGGAAAGAGCCCTTCTGTGATCTGGAAGAATGACTGAAGCCCTACCAGGGAAAGGGTGAGGTGGAAGTGGAAAAATGAATACGGAACTGATTATATCCATTTTCATACTCTCCATGCAGAACTCCCGAGGTCACGTTTTCTCATTCTCTACTTTCTGAGGGTGATTAAGTGTTTTGGTATCTCGGGATATAAGATCTTAATTTGATAATGAAGAAGAATTACTTGTAGTTGGTTCTTTTTTGGGCAATAAGGAAGCTGGAGTGTAAAGGATTGTACTTTAGAAAGAAACTGTTTCTTACATAAGGAGCAACAGAACTGTTACTGCATGCATGGTGACAACATAGAAAAATGGAACAAAAGGAAGCCTTATTTACAATATCATACAGACATACATAAAAAAACTCAAACACAAGCGCACATGTTCACTGCATGTGGAAACAATAGAACGCGCACTGCCTTCTGCATGTGGAAACAATAGAACACCAAGAATTTTTTATCTTTAAGTCATTCAGCAATATAATTCCTTTTTTGTATAAAAGCACAGATGTAACAGAGCTTAGGTGTGCAAAATACTGCCCGCAGTTTCCTATATTTTAGTCAACGAACGTTCCCTTGAACATGCCTCTCAGATACTCAATGATGCGGTTATGACCGCACATTAAATTAAAAGCTAAATAAAATGCATGCAGCACCTTTCATTCAGAGATGTTACGCCTCAGCTCTGTATTCTTGGGCAACCCTGGCACAGGATGCAGTCTGTCTGACTCTCAAAGGACTCCCCCCCCCCGCCACCTAAACGAAACTGATTAAGATGCAATGAGAGACGCACCTAAAACTCTCCAGATAAGGGTGATAAGAGTGAACAACTGCCCTCGGTCTCATCTGCATCTGAGATGGAACCAGATGACCATTCATTTACATGAGAGATGGAAAACAGAAAGCCTGAAGCAGAGACTGCAGTGAATTCTGGGACCAGAGAAGCAGGAGAGCGCTGCATGATGGGGAATCTGTGCTTCCAATGTTAATCAACCCATGTTCACACACACCCAGCTCAGCGTTTATCATCCCAGTTCTAATCTGGATTTGCTAAGGACTTTTCTCCCCCCAGACACACACACACAGCTCTAAGTTTAATAGGCATCTCGGGCCGTACATTCCCCGGTCCCACTATGGGAGGCCTATTTAAACTTGATTGACTAAAACTCGGTTGCCGGGTTAGGGAATGCTGAGGCAAGAGACCGAGTCAGAGGGGGTACGGGCAACATTTGAACAATGGTTAAGGGTTCATCACAGCATCCAGCCTGCTGGAGCCCTAATCCCAGGTGTTGTCGTATCTTTCCCGAGACGACTGGTGGGAGTCCTCTCCACAAAAGGTTATGAGCACCCCAATAATTGCTTTAAGTCTGTTAAAAGACTATAGTAAAATCTGGAAAAGTCATGCTAAGCTGAGGCTTGTGCACAACAAGTAAAAATCCCAAATCCTGATGCTGCAAGCTATCTATTGTTCCTGAAGAAACCATGAGATATCCCATCAAGATATCTGCCATCCATAGGAATCTCAAGCTGGCTCCCAAGTATTTGGGTTACTCCCTAATCTTAAGTGTTTCCTGATTATCAATCAGTTTCCTGAGATGGTCCAAACCAGATAACCCCTTGTCAATAGAAAAGACAATGATTTACACTGCTGAGGGTGCTTCGAAGCAGCTGAACTGAGGGTATAAAAATCTGTAAGTGTGTGTGCTTAAAAAAAAAAAAGAAGAAGCAGGAGAAAGAAAAGGAGAAAGAAAGAAGAAGAAAACTCCTGTGCTGACACCATCCCCTGTCGTTCTTGGGACGCTGGAAGAACAGATCGTCTCTCTCTTCAAGGATTGTGCTACGGACTGTGCCTGTCAGCTTTGCAGCCTGGGTACCGTGGACTAGGTGAGATTCCCAGCGTTCTCTCTTCTTTCTAGGCATAAACTTCTGAACCTGAACTGTATCAGTTAAGCTTGAGCTAAGTTTCCCCAAATACTTAGTGAAACCAGGGTAGTATTGTCATTGTTTGTGTTTGTTTTTCTTTTGCATGTCTATTACTACTAGTACCATTATATATTTCATATGCTTAGCAATAAATAACTTTTATAGGCAAACTGGTAGTAATTGGGTATATTTTTCCTTCTCTGCTTCTTTTTCCTCCCGTGTTCTGCAGCAACGCTTCTTTTACCTATGCTAAAGATCCCTGTGAAGCCTAAATTATTGTGGGGTCTGCTCATCAAGAGGCCAAGATTGGGACATGCTGAGTTTGAAACACATAAGGGGATCAGCTTGTACAGGCTGATTGACCCAGTTTGACTCAGACGTGCCCTTATGAACTGAATGCTGGCCCATGAGGGTGTCAGCTGGACACCCAGCCGGATTCAGAGGGATTCTGTTTACCTGTGTGCTTGTGTCTGACTGCATTTTATTGTTGCTCTTATGAACTGATTCTTGGCATATGAGGGTGTCAGCCTGTCCATGCTGATCAGCCCGGCCAGGTCAGGCGTGTCACGTTAATTTGTGTGTGTTTGTGTGTATGACTGATTTGGTGACTGGAGGAACCCAGTCCCATTGAGACTGAGTCCTGCAAGATAGCTCCACTGGGGGTGAGGGCTTGCAGAAGGGAGAAATACAGCTCCGTATAGTAACACGAGCAGCACATTGACAGAATCACTAAGACCCTAGAAACTATCCCTAATAAATGAGCACACCCCAAAGTAATGGGCAAATTTGGTAACAGAGATGTCAAAACTTCTTACACAAATGGCTAAACATTAACATTCCTATTTAAAAGGTAAGAAAACTGAGGCTCAGAGAGGTGGAGGAACTTGTCCAAGATCACACATTAATTCAGCAGCAGAGCTAGTTCAGCACTTCCCTAAATTATTTCAGTCACAACTGCATTTACAGGCAGACAATTTTGTGCAAATTGCCCAAGTATAGTAGATGTATATACAGAGCTACTACTATTAACATGCTTGCAGTTATCAAGGAGCAGAGACTTACCGTGCCTCAGCTACTCTAGGACTTCTCCTTGTGCTCTCCTGCAGGAACTCTCACCTCTCAGTGAGGGCTCAACTAAGGCATTTACCCTAGTTTAGAAGAGTTAAATTGACCCATACTGGGTCTTACTTACTGAAGGGCAAGTGTGGGCACAAAAACAGTTCCTAAGGCAAGAGGTGAGGTGCGGTAATGCTCAACCCCAGTGAAGGACATATGAGGTAAGTGCGGCCTTGTGGGATTTAGAAGATCTCTGGGAGTCACGACGTGACTCATAACTGCCACAGCCTCTAGTTTGGAAACAAGTGGTCTAATCTCTAAAGGTTACATCATGTTATAATTCACCACTCTTCCTCTTCTGCATTTAACTACTCTATATAAAAATGTGCTAAGAGTAAAACTTCCTGCAGACACATACCAGATAGAAGAAGAAAGCTTAGGGAAAGACCCAACTGAGATGAAGAGCATGTACCATTGTATAGACCTGTCCTAGCATGATACATAATGCAGTTTTCTCCTCTGAGGCATGCAAGGATTTCTTTGACTTCTGTCTCCAACAGCTTTGCTAGACCTGCAAATTGTCAGAGCCAACTGTATATCAGGTAATAGATTTTCTCCCTCACTTTGAGTCATTTTGGATAGTATGCAAGAGGAAGAATAAGTACATTACATTTCTACCATATGCATTTAAATCGTTCAGCTTAAGAGAAACTGTCATGCATCTGAGGCTCACAGACTTATTATTAGTTCTAAAGTAACCTAACTATGGCAGCAAGAGCAAACTAAAAGCTCTATAACCATAGTTTTCAGACTGAGGGGGTGCATCTACAGATGTGCTTTACTGCGGAGTTGACTAATTAATAAAGTGTTACTATCTACATGATTTCTTGCGTGAATTTGATATCTTTTATTAGACCAACCTAAATGGTTGGAGAATAGTTATTAAGCAAGCTTTCGGGTTCAAAAATCTACATGTGCACCCATATTAGGGCACAGTAAATTAATTAACTCTGCTGTAGAACAGTACTGTCCAGTAGGGCTGTGCAAAACTTCAGCAGCCGTTTCATTTTGGAGGTGTTTTGGCCCGTTTCGGTGCCTGAAACACCAAATCCAAAATGAAACGGAAGGCTCTGAAATATCTCTGAAACAAAACCAAACCATCTGAAATGTTTTGGAAAATTTTGGAGTTTTGGAGCCGGACTTGCAGGGAAACAGAAACTAAGAGGGTGTGGGAAGAAGTGGGGAAGGACTGCTCTAATATTTACATCTGTAGCTGTCCAGTGTCTGCGAGCTGTCCCTGAGGTCCCTTTCACTCCCAGTGGTCTGGGGGAGGGACGGCAGCCTGCTGTCATCCTGCACGCAGATCCGGGGGCCCGCGTCCCCCAGGAGGAGTCTGGCACAGCCCTGCAGCCATCCTGGGGGGCTCAGGCCCCCAGATCTGCGTGCGGGATGACAGCATGCTGCCACTGCTGGCAAGTGATACGAGTTTTCCTTTGAATAGTTTAAGGTGCAGTTTCATACAACCCCCTGCACCTATCTCCTTGAAACTTGGCAGCCTTCATGCCTTCAGAAGGGGCTACCATTCCTGCAACTGTCCTCTGAATCAGGCAAGAAATGACAAAGTTATAGGCATTTTAGCAATTCCCCATTATAGCCTATGGCCAAATCACAGAAACAGCGTCGAAAGTCCAAAACAGATTTGACCGAATCGAAATGGAACAATAATTTGAAACACCGAAATGAATCACTGTCCCTCTGAAACAGCTGAATCTGAAACTGAATCGAAACACAGCCATTTCGCACAGCCCTACTGTCCAGGACAAGTACTATCCTATAACAGAATAATTTATACTGCCACAATGGACATGTAGACAGTGACCAGGGCTGGCTGGGACATGAGGGTGCTACAGTGCAGAAGGCTGCTTGCTGGCTAACCCTGTATTATAGCACCCTCATTCCCAGCCAGCCTCTCTGCCATCCAATGCTGCCACCTGAAGTCCGGGGTTGACCTCCTTCCTCCGAGCTACCTGCCAGCCTGGAGCTCTCTGCCCCAGTCCTGGGCACACACGTAAGCACTGCACCTGGGAGAGAGAAACTCCAGCACAAACTGTGCTGGAGTTTATTTCTTCACCCTAATTGCATGTATAGATGCACCTAAGATTAGATATGATCCTGGAACAGCACAGAACTGGAACAAAAGAAGTTCCTGTTTACTCTATACAGTTTGGTCTATCTAAATGGGTTGTCTGCAGAGGAATTTTTCTTAACCGTTCATGTTCACCATCTAAGACAATGGTTAACAACTTGTGGCCCATAGGCCAGATTCGACCTGTAAAGAGACTGAATCTGGCCCACAAAAGTCTGATCTTAAGCCTGCATTTTACCGCGGGCCTGGCAATCCCCAGCCATTTGATCTGGTCCGTGTTTTGCTAAGGGCTTACAGATCACCTTTGGTTGTTCCAGCTAGCTGCTCCAGCCTCTGTTTGCTTTCACTGGAGCAGTTGGAGGGGAATGGTGGCTGTGGCACTGGCTAGGTCACAAGCTGCATCTTGCATTAGTAAGAGGTTGCTGATCCTTATTCTAAGATCAATGCAGTTAAAGCAGAATCTGTAAATTTTTGTATCTTATGCTGTCATCTATGCCTCTGAAAAGTGAATCTACAGAGCTACCATACTGATTTCTGGTATTCTTTGGGTTACCCTGGGTATGGCAAAAACACTGCAACACTACTACATCCTGATTTGAAGCATTTTTCACAGACATAAATGACTGCATGAGGTGAAAGGCAGTGGAAAAATCAAACATTTCTTTTTCCTGTCCAGCTTAAAAATCAATAAGCTTTAAACAAGATCTTTGTAATGTAGTCATTTGTAAAGTGTCCATCATTAGGATATTGATGTAAGTGACATTCGTACTGTTAGTAATCCACAGAATATCAAGTGGCTTCACAGAAATTGTGATGTAGCATGGTGAAACAGAATGTGAAAAGAGAAACATATGACTCTTCAGAAACATCTTTCAGGGAATCTGAAGATAATGCTGCAATCTGTATCTAATTACAGAAGATAAACAAGGCCAGTAGGAATGGGGAGGGAGGAGCTTAAAAGGGATTTATATTTTAGTAATAAGTAAACAAATTGAACTCTGCATCTTCTCTATGGATAGCTTTGCTGAAAATTTAGAATAGGCTTACAAGGATCACTGTCAGCACAGCAGCCATGACTAAGTTGCTGAAGGCCCTGCACAAACCATTTGGCTTTCCCGTACCACTGATACTTCTTCTATGAAACAATGGCAACAGCACTTTGTCCTTCTACAGCACCTCTTATCCAAGTTTCTCAGGAAAAGGGCATCAGTTTCATAACACCCATCAGACAAATCTCTTTTGTTTACTGGCATCTCCATTTTACAATGGAAATAGTGGCCTTAAGCAGCTTAATGACTTGCCCAGAGACAAACAAGAGATTGGATTTCCTATAGTTGCTGGTGTTGCCTCCCACTGAAGTCAGTGAAGGACAAGTGCTTTTGCCAGCCCTACCTAAGGAGTTTGCAGCAGAGTCAGAAACAGAACTCACATCTTCCGGCTCCTAGTACTGAATTTTGCCTCAAGGTCGCTGCTTTTCTTTGGTCAAGTAAAGGGTATTTCAAAGCTTTCATAATAAAGTAATCTGTGCTATGTTAATGCCAAGTATTATTATTGTTAAAAGATTTATTATTATACATAACATACATTATTATGTATGTATTATATATTATAGATAATAATAGTAGTGATGTTATTGCAGGGGTCTAAGATGCTTTGCAAAGAAGGAAATGCATATGACAACCCTGGCTTTACATAGTCTGAAATCCTGACAAACTCATGATGGTAGGGTGATCCTATCAGATGTGTCTAACAACGAAGGTTTGGTTTGGGTGAACCTGTGCACATGGATCATGAAAGTGCCACAGGAAGGGGTGATGGTCACTTACTAGAAAACGCCACACGACTACTGTTTTGCATAAACTTTCTGGCCATTTTCTAGAGAACTCATTCTACTTTTTTGCCAATTAAACATTCCCTTTTTGTGGATGAATATCTTTCAAATGGTGATCTTAAATGCCACAGATTACAGAAATAATCTTTAAATAATGGTCTCCAAGTCTCTCTCATCACAGTTTCATTACTCAGTGTGACTCAGTGACCACAGACATGGATTTAGACATTGTATGGTGAGGTTGAAATACAAATGATAGAATGAGAGACAAACAGGGCTGACAAGGATCTCAGGAAATCATTTAGACCAACCCCCTGTCCAAGGTAGGATCATTTCTGTCTAAAATGTTGAGAAAGCTGAAAGTAAAAGTTGGGGTAGGAAGAAATAAGACAATGTTCCTGAACAGGACATCTTTTATATTGACAAGTCTTAATTACCTGAGATAAAGGAAAAGATTATTGGATTATTCTTAGTCTAGGTAAAGCAAACTTATGCTTTACCTACCAAGAGTATGAGCACGAGTATGTACCTATTAATTTCTTATATTTAAGCATGCCATTTTGGCTAGGGACAGACATTACACATAAACAGGTTTAAGTTATCAGAAACTGGTTTAAACCTGTAACCGAACAGATGTTCAGTGCACATAAACCAGTTTGAAAATGGCTGAAACTGGTTTGAGACAAACCTGGTTGACTGTAGTATCAGACGTAACTGATTTGGGTCAAACCGGTTTATGCAGTTTTGTGTCCCCGACATTCCTGACTTTCAATAAAGATGAACTCCAACCCTGCCAGGTCACTATTCTTACCGAAGCCTCCTTTGTGTTGGTCTCCTCTGATGCTGATTTAGCCACCTTCTGGATGATGGGAGCAATATTTGTTGGCCCGTAAAGCTGTAGCTTTGGAAGGCAGCTCTGATAAGCTTCCACAACTCCTTGTATCCCTTGGAATAACAAAGAGAAAATAGAAAGACTTTAGAGGCAAGTGAATAAGCAGCGTATCCCTGGTATCACGTTTGCTGATGTAAATAGAAGTTAAGCCCACCTCATCCTATTTTTAGATGAATTTAGGATTTCATGCAGTTCTAACCCAAGAACTAAATGGCTCCATTTTGTTTCAAAGAAGTGGTTGTTTCTGCCTCATGAGCCTTTCGCTCTTATGCAATATATAATTCATTGTTCCACTTTCTCCTTAGCAAAAGCATTTAAATGTGCATTTTGCAGGTATTAGTTCTACTGCGAGGAGTTAGCAAGCACAATCTGTGAATGCATTAGACTCATGTTCGCTAGAGGCTGTAAGTCATCAGTTGGGCACCGGTGAATGTTCACACTAAAGGAACATAGATCTTTGTTAAGAATCCCTTTGATATATTTCCTCTTACTCTGCAGGCAATTATTTTGCATCATCAAGCTAGCTTTTGACACACACCCCCTTTGTTTAAACAGACCCACATTTGTCAAGAAACTAGATCATATACTAAATGCCTTACTTCCTGATGTTATAGAAAATGTTTTGGGGTAAATTTGCATAATGACTCTCAGGCTAAATGTGAAACCTGAGCAAAAGTTTTAGAAGTGAGAAAGAAATAGGAGAGCATTTGGCTGTCTACAGAACAATAAAATTCAATCAATAGGTCTTGATGAGAACTAGCCATTTTTGGCTATTTCATCTCAGGGCATTCAGGCAGACGAGAGAAAATTGCCTTTTGCAGACACTTTTACAGATCAGGGCACGGGGACTGGTTATATCTCAGCTCTTTTTCCTTGGAAATAAGAATCTTCTGAAGTCATTGCATTAGCTGCAATATTTAGAACTTCCAACCTACCTCGAAACCTAAAGCATTAAAGACTCAGTGTTAGTTAGAAAGTAAAGAGTTGGAGAACTTTGAAGGAGGATGCTAGACAGTGAAATTATTTTAGTAAGATCCTAATATGGTCTTGATTCACAGTGGAATTCTCACTGACACCAATGGAATTTGTGGACACAAACCTAAATCACAAATCTACCAAATCAAAGGATTCCATAATTACACTATAAGGGTATCACCTTCACTTGCTAGATTGGAATGATCAAGAACAGGCCCTCTTGATCTTTACCTAGTGTTATGAAACCAGGGAGCTTATTTTCCCATCCACCTACAGCAGTCAAAGGGAAGAGAAAACGCTTTAATGCTAGCTGTGATTAGCTGTTGAGATTGGAAATTTGCAGCAATATGTGACACAATGTCCACTGGCAATTCCAGTGATTAAATACCTTAAAATGTAACGGCAGATTTTCTCTCGTTTTGGAAACCCTTTTGCTTAAATCCCAATTGTGAAGCCAATGAGGAGCTCCTTACATACTTGTTCTTGCATTAAGGCTCGCATATCTATGTAATACTTATTAAAATATTGTACAAAATAAATCCTTTTCTCCAAGTTAGTGTGATATATTCTGAAAGATTTATTTGAACCAATGAAGGAACTTCGAGTACAAATGCATCATTTCTGCATAAAACTACTGGTGAGTGCCTTTCAAAACGCATTCACTTTTCTGACATACTATGATCCATTAACTCTGTAAGCCTAAGGCCCATTACATTTTGGGTAGCTCATCAGCCTTGAACATCACTTTGCTTTTCAAGTTACCCAGTTAACCAATGTGCAACTTTCTTCAAAGTTAAATTAATAAACTTCCTGTTTATAATGCACTTTGAATACTGTGGATGAAATTCTCTAGTCTATTCAACTGCAAAGTGTGATTGTCTATGTGTACCTTCAGACAAAAGTAATTGCTCAGAATACAGGCTGTGCAATCTTACATCTGTTTTACTTTCTCAAACAATAAAAACCATGTAAGCACGATCAAAAGCCTGAATGGAAAATATGTAAAGGTTGTTTCTCCTCTAAAAAGTACCTATATAAAAACAGCCTCCTGGGTTTCCATTTTTATTGCAGCTTAATAATTTCTTTATCAAAAGCAGTCAGTCTACAGATAAATATTTTTTTCTTAAGTGCCAGGCCTGCAAGCTCTGAAGGCATGCCTACTTGTGACTTGTGCAAACATATTAGAGTTAGTCTTAACAGTGTGGTAGTGATGGAAGCATGGGATTCAGTATAAACTCCAAAATCCATCTGGGACCCTGGGTAGACCACCCTGAGCTTAGTGCTACAACTGTTGGAGCGATTTACTTCAAAGCTACATTTACATGACCTGAAGTCTAAACAGGGTGGCTAGGATCTGGAACCAACTTCCAAGGGAAGTGGTGCTTGTTCCTACCCTGGGGGTCTTCAAAAGGAGGCTAGATAATCACCTAGTCGGGGTCGTTTGACCCCAGTACTCTTTCCTGCCCATGGCAGAGGGTCAGACTTGATGATCTGCTCAGATCCCTTCCGACCCTACCAACTATGAAACAGAGACTGCAACGTAGACATACACTACAAGTTAAACCTGGCTTTATTCAGCTCATGAATGGCCACCAATAAAAGAGGTTCTACAGGCCAAATAAGGAGCCATGCAACCTGAAGCCTTCTGAGATATTTTACCATACAGTTAGTGATGGAAACTTAGTAAGAAAATCTGCTGATGTACAAATTAAAAAAATAATTCAGTTCCTGTTTTCTTAGGTCTGATGGCAATGAAGTACTAACGGGAATACTGCCACCCCACATACACATTAAGCCCTTATTTTAACCAGTGGTTTCCCGAGTCAAGAGGTGATACCTTTACATAGAAGCTGTTCAGAGCAGCATGATGCCTTATTGTTCACCCTGATATTAATGTTACATAGTGGCCAATGACAAGTTTACTTTTCATATAAAATAGGATTTCATTCTTCAAAAGAAAAACAGAACACTAGTGAATCAAAAATATGCTTTTTCATAACAGGAGCCATCCATTTTAGCCTGAACCAAACAGCAATTCACCAAAAAATACTGTTATAAAATTTACATAGTTTTTGAAAATATAACATCTATTGTGTGCAAAATGCTTGCTCAATACCTCTCCCAACTAGAGTTGGTTCAATAAAAGATATCACAAAAACCCTTGCCTCTTGTGCCTTTAAGACCCTTAAACTCTTTCTTTCACCTCTTTTTTTCCCACAGGAACATCCATTTTACAGAGAATGTATCAGCCTTGTTATGTTTTGTGCTATCTAATTTAACTAGGGTATCTGTGAAACTTAAAGAGAAATCACAGAATAATTGGTTTAGGAACTAAACAACAGACCATGGCAAGCAATTCATGAGCAAACTGCAAATAATGATTAAACTAAATGATTTATGCTCTTTCTCTGGTCTTCACTTAGCTCAACATTATTTTAATGGTACCAAGCAAAACTGAATAAGAGAAGCACTTTTGATATTTACTTTTGAGTCTGTGGTTTTAAATTCTCCCCCAAACAGTCTCTCTTATGCTGCACCACAGCTTCTTAGCCCATGCACTTGAAGTGTTAACTAATGAGATGATTAAGTCTTAAATACAGAAGGCAACAAATTTAAATGAACAACAAAAAAGTAAGCTAATGCAGTGTTCAAAAAACAACTAAGGAATGTCACAGTTCCTTCCTTCCTTTTTCACTTCTTACCACCTCTTTCCTGCATTTTCTTTTGTATACCTTTGTTTCTTTTGTATACAAGCTCCTTAGTCTTAGAACTTTTTCTTGTATCTGTCAAGCATGAGGCACCCTGTTAAGTGTTATACTCCCCGCTGTAAGTCATGGCACTTCACAGAAAGCGCTGTAAGTTAGAGCCACCCTCCCCCATCCCTGCCCAACTCAATAGACATTTGTTGCAGGGTCCAGGAGGGGAGGAGGAGGGAATTGAGCTCTACTTTGGAGCTGATTCAGTGGAGGAGCTGCCTGCCTGCACCCTCTCTCCCCTAGCCCTTCCCCCCGTCCCAGCTCTGGTGCTGTCTGCAGGAAGGGAGGGAGAAGAAGGGAGGGAGCTGCTGGAGTTTGCTCAGCCTGAGCTGGAGGAGGAAGGGGAGGGCTGAGGGAGGGGCTCCAATCCAGCCACCCCTCCCCCCCCCCCCACCACTCCAACTCAGGCTGGGCAAACCCCAGCCTGCACCTCTTTCCCGCTCCGTTCTTCCCCCTCCCTTCCTGCAGAAAGCACCAGGGATAGGGCTGGGCTGCATTAGCTCAGCCCCAACTGCACACAGGGATTGACAGAAGTTCCCAAAGTCACTCCATTTTGGAGTGACTTCATCTGATTCCTCATTATATGAGGACCAATTTGTCATGTGATTAGGCACTTTTAAAGTGCTCAGCAGCTGTGCATGTGTCATGGCATGGCTGTAGACTGCTTTGAGGAGGCCGATCATGTGACAAATGTCATTTCTGTATGCCTCCTTTAACTTTCCTTGGTAAGCAGATGAAAATGCTGTGCTAACCCTCCAGGTTATCCAAATCAAATTGAAGAACCTGAGTTCCACAGGCAGAGGAAGCAAGTATGCACACGATGCTGTGTTTTCACACTTACCAGAATGCACATAAAGCTGGATTATCTACTAGACCCATATTAGAAAGACTGGGTTAAAGATCCATGATGGCTGAAATAAATAAAATGGTGAACAGAGAAGCGCAGCCCTTTACTGCTATATTTTCCTTTATCACTTCCTTTTTTCTTTTCTGAACTCTATCTCCTTGCCTGCTTGAACATGCAGTTTACTCCTGGTCCTGAGCCTATTCTCTTTCTCCATATTAGTTTTGAATGAATACTATGGAAAACTCCATAGTAGCATAAATTAGCAGTGGAGGAGACAGAGGGAGAAGAGTATTTCCAAAGGGCTGTTTTATTGATCAGAGAGGAGGAATGACCTAGCATAGTAATACAAGCCTGAAACAGTGACAATCATCCAGCAAGGCGTTTTAACAGTGTTCTCATGGAAAAGTCTTTGTACTCCCAGCTCTGATATAAAGGGAGAGCATTTTTAGTTTCTCTCTCTCTGTAATACGTGTGCAAAGTAAGCAGTGAGTTGTGTCAGAAAAGGTTAGTGTCAAAGCATCAATCATTATTGCGTGTCACTTATAACTACAACACATTTATCCAAATCTACTCAACACTTTTAGCCTCTTTAGCTACTGTTGATTAGCAATCAGTGCCAATTTTTAGTTCAGCTTTCAGATAGAAAAACAAAGAGAAAATTCTACGCTGCATTAAGATGGGCTTGTAGTGTGTTGCTTACCTTGCTGAGGGAAAGAGACCTCCTATCCTCCTGAGCCACATAGCATTCCCCTCAGCCAGAGTTAAAATTTTGGGCAAATAGAATGCTGCAATTTTAAGAAGTGACTAGTAATCTTGGGTGGCTCAGTTACTGCGTGTTCAACCTGATGTACTTTGAGGGCCTGATTTTCAGAAAGTAGATGCTTGGCACTTTCTAAAAATCAGGCCCTGTTAAGGCACTTCAAGGTGAACGCTGCAAACGGAAGCATCTAAAATCACTAACTAATTAGAAATTTTTGTCCATTCCCCTCAGTGGGCATCCTAAACAATTACCAGTAGAAGCCATAAGCAAAGTACCACTGTACTTCTCATGGCAGAAGTACAGCAGTTAATTTTCCTTAATGTAGGCATTACCTGCGCATTCTGGGTTGTCTTCATTGAAGTTGATTGCAAAATCATGAGACACCTATATAGACACCAAAAAAAAAAAAAAAAAAGAGAACAAAGCTTTAGAACAGGAAATTGGCTCCAAGTTGCCTTTTGGCTTTCAAACAAATGCCCATTGCACTCTTCCGGTTTTAAACCACACAACTCTTGGATCCAATCATGTGAAATGCAGAGCGAGTTGGAACTCTCCGCAGAGCTGCAGACACATAAATATTTGCTGGATCAAAGAAGCATCTGCCAACAAAAACAAAGAGACCAACAAGAGAATATAAAAGAACACTTCAGCATACAAAATCTCAAGTAAATATGCTGCCCAAAAAGTGGTAGTAGTGCTGGCCACAAAAGAGCAGCTTATATCTAGGAAAAGCTTTAGAAGCATGTTTATAGTTCAAAAGTACAATCTGGATGAGAGTTGAAAAAGGTTCATGCTGCAGACATCGTTCCCATTAGCTAGCAGTAACACACACAAAACCAATCGGCACTGCCCTTCAATGTGAATAAATAGTTCACAATCTGGCCCACTACACGGACAAAAAAAAAAATGTAACTGACTGCATTCATAAAGGTAAGAAGAAAAACTGGTGCTTAAATTTGAAGTGGGGAACAAGAAGAAAAATCCAAGATAAAAATCCCAAACATGCAAGATTTTCTAACTTTAATAGAGTTGCAAATAACCTACCACTCCCCCAAATTAATATTATAACAAAGTAAATGCAAGGCTCCCCTTGCCTTGCCGCTTTTTAAAGAGAAATTACTGACACTGTAAGACGTGCCCAATTTTCTAACTAAAAGAAACTCTTTATTTAGTGACATGGAACAGCTACGTACATCATAGCACATCTCAGTCACCTAGTCACTCTAGGTTTTCTGGCACTCCCCATTCTGAATCCTACTGTGATGAGCTATCAGGACTGGTACCGTCTTCAAAGCCACTCTCCATTTCTGAGACACCGAAGACTTTCTTTCTTTCTGGACTCCATCCGAATCCCTTTCTTCCATCAACCCTGTAATCCTTACCCTCTGGCTACTTAAGTCTTGTTACTCTCTTCAACTGCCCTGTCTCTTAGTCCTAATGTTCCTGTCTATTATACTGATTTAAAGGTGATAGTTCAAATTCTGTGTTGCAAGGGTGGTAGAAGGGGATGCTTTGAAACTGCATCTGTGGGATTTCTCAGTGTTTCACTGCTGATCAAAGGATGGAATAACTAATTCATGCTTTTTTAATCTGTATGACCCAACTTGTGATAAACAATGTTATTATGTAGAAACCCCACCCTTAAGTAAACTGATTTTATAAAGCCAACAACACCTGTTCATGTAAGCAAAGAAATTACTTCCTGGAAAATGTCAGTTGATAAGTAAAAGGTGATGTCACAACCCAAAGTTGTGATTTTTTGTTTGTGTGTGCGCTTCGGCACTGCTAAATTATTTCCCGCCAAATTTGTCGCTTTCTTTGCACGGTAGAGCTCTCTGCTGCTAGAGAGAGCTCTGGTGCAATGGGGGATTTCCCGCCGAATTGCAGCTTCTTTGCAGGGTGCATCTCTTTTGCATCGTAGTGATGCACGCTGTAAAGAAGTTCCCACCATTTGTATTAGCGTCCGCGCCATGTTATTGGCCGACTCCTAATTTAGGCACACGTGGAAGCTAGCGATTGGCTTGCTAGCCGTACAAAAGGCTTGGGTAGTTTCCGCCCAAGCCAGAGGAGGGAGGAAGAGAGAGAGATTCTGTATGAAGATCTCCAAGCGCTGTGGACCCTCACAGAACTGACGCGCCTCCCCTAAGCAGGCAAGAGAGGCAATAGAACCGAACCTACGGAGCTTTCACTTCTCGCCTCTCCCCGTCACCGAGCGCAATCCTAGACGTATCCCTTTCCTGTAATTTCAGACCCCGCGGAGCCTAGCAAACTCCGGGGAAAACTTATTGGACCCGCGGAGCCTGAATAACTCCGGGGAAACTTTTCGAACCCAACTTAACCGGACCCGCGGAGCCTAGCAAACTCCGTGGGAGCAATCGTTTTGTCAGAGTCCTCCAACGAGGGTTCAAGCGGGAGCTGTGCCTGGAAACTTATCCAGCCTACATCGATACCATCTTCGGGTGTAAGTAAACAATCTTTTCAATCAACCGTTACGCCTCCGTGACTAATTCTAACTCACGTGCGCAAGCCGCTTCGCAGTTTTCTCCCACCCCGCGTGCCTGGGCTGACGGCCACAGCCCGCGTGCACTGGAGACGGGTCCGGTACGACCCTGGTTCGCCCCCGGCTTGCCCATGGCGGCCAGAATAGGATCGGAATCACCGCCGCACATGGCGACGAGGGCGGGATCGGGGCCCGGCTTGCAGAGGTGACAGTACCATAATGCACACAACAGAAAGGTCTTCTTCACCACTGTCACACTTATCTTTATTTTTTATATTAAACCAAGCAGAGCTTGAACCTGTGTAGCTATCAACATCAAAGAGGACTTAAGTTAACATCTATTAGAGAGCATGTGAAGTCATTCCAGCCCCAACCACAAATTTGGTATGCTTAGACAGGGTACTGACTGTCATTTTCATGACCATTCATGCAGCTTTATTCACTTTGTAGAAGACAAAGCAGTCCGCCACTACACATCTTCCCAGATGAGTGGCCATGTGATAACAAGACTGTCTGACATTTTGGAGGTGTTCCAGAGCACAGCTGGGTGGCCGCTCTACGTGCCTAAGGGCATACCAGAAGGCCAGCTGCTATCTGCCAGTATGATAACCAACTGCAGGCCAAAGGTAATTACAACTGCCAAGAACTGTTATGTGAGTGATGATTTTTTCTGTTGTTCCCTTGCCTCTTTCTTTCATGCCTCCCATCTTTTTGTAGCTATAACTTAATCAAAAGCAATGGGATGACAATACATGAATATACTGCCAGCTAGTTCATTAAGTACTGTGCCTGGGATTTTTGAGTTCTAACTGCCCTTATTCCTCATGTATTTGAAATTATGGCAAGATAAGTATAATGATTCTCATCCATAACTGCACATACAGGTTTTTGTTACGCGGTGTAGGTGTGGACCTGATGTCTTTGTTGCTGTAACTGTTTATAGATTGTTGTGAATGACATCATTCACCTACTTCAGTGCTGTGGCAACAAGGCCAGTCTATTTATTTCAGATAGATTTGACTGGTTTAAGCTCATGAGGAAACCACAAGTCTAACAAGTGTGTACAAAATTCAGAGAAAGAATATTGTCAGTGCAGCAGATGCTATTCTTGAAAAATGACTGACAGTCATATTCTACCATCCTTGCTTTCAGTGCATGGTACTGGACTTAGAGAGGAGGGTATTACTCAGTAATCATGTCTACATGAGACACTTGCTGCAAAGTAGACTAATTAGCTATGCAGTAAATGTCTCAGCAGCTACACATGCCCCTATTAGACTGGAGCAGATTAATTTACTGTGTAGCAGGATAGTGCTTGTAGTACAAGTACTTGCAAGTACAAGTACTATCCTGCTGCGGAGTAAAAAACTCCTCAGCAGCACATTTCTAGATACTACCCTGCTGACTAGGCCTGCAATGAAGCATCCTTATGCCCCAGCCAACCCCGCTGCAGCCTGGGGGAGCAGCCCTGGGCTGGCAGGCTGACCCCCTGGCCTTGCCAGGGCTGCTTCAATCCATCTCAATGTGCTGCACTCCCAGGAGCACATTCAAATGGCAATAAACTCTGGAGTTTATTGCTCTGGAGTATATGCTCAAACTCCAGAGTTTCCTGCTTTGCATTCATTGCATATGTAGACACACCTAATGTGAGAAAAGTGGAAGAAGAATCTGGCCTTAAGTTAGGGGCTGCAAATATGATGAACACAAGCATTTGGCACCTCTCTACTGTCTTCTAGCAGTGTGCTATGAGGAATAAGGCACAACTGTGAGATTGTTTTAACAGTTAAGTCATGGCTTATTGCAAGAAAAGCACCACCTATTGCAGGCTAGAGATGGCTGTGACTAAGGCAGAGTTTCCCTAACTTTTGAAAACAGAACTATCTATTCCTAGATCTTGCAGATCTATTGAAGCACAACAGGGCCCCAGTTCCTGAATAGGAATAGGCTTTTAAATTTTAGTACATTAATAACAACAATTAGTAATGATACATGGTAAGAGGAAATCCTGTGACACTTAAGGCAGCTTCACAGATTCAAAATTGAGAGGCAATTCATATTCCACCTAGTAATGATCCTATACTACCCTGCTCAGGTCCCTGAAAAAACATTTAATGTATCTAGTTTTGTAATGAGTCTTCATCTTTGTTGTAAAACTGTCACAAAAATGAGAGGACAAACCCTCTTTTTTGCAGTAATAGTCCATTGAATTGTTGCAGTCATTTAATATTAGTCATATTTGGTGAGGAAAAGGTACAGCTTTTTATGGTAGCAGACAACCTGATAACGTGAAAGGTGATATTTTATCCCACATACTTTCAAACAATATAGGGACAAACTAGGTTTACATCTAAAGGTAGACAGCAGCACTATGGTTTTGTACTTTGGTTACTGAGAAGAGAAAGTCATGCTTTTCACATGATGTGACTACATACTGCTTTCTGGCCAGCATGGAAGCACACCTTGCTGTTTTCATAGTGGGAACAGGGTAATCACCACTGGAATTGCTTCTGTCATTTCTCTGCCAAAATCTGCTCTTAATTTTCAATAGGTCCAACTCTACTGAGTTGGAAAAGATGAAGGTGTCTAAATACAAGCAGAAACTGGCTTTAAACGCATCACTGATGGCAGCCAAGACCTGAGAGAGACTAAATTTGCAGGGATTCCAAGGAGGTAATATTAGTAACAAATTTTAATTAACTTGGACTCCTATCTGGCAGGGTTACTGTGTACTGAAAAGTCTTCTGGTGAAGCTTGATCAAGTCAGTAATGTCTTTCCACTGGTTTCAGTGGGCTTCAGTTCAGCCCCTAGCTGCATTTGCTTTCAAAATAGTACATTTAGTAATAGTATCTTTAAAGGTAACTTGAGATGAGATGTCTGCCTGAAAGATCTTAGAAAAGCAGATTCTGATGTTTGAAAGCCATAAATTGATGCACTATATGGTATCTTTTCAGTATGGAACAATATGCTAATCCTACTTTACTATTTAATAATAATTTGGAACAGTAATCTAATGCCTGGAATATACTTTAGACATATTGCAAATTGAGAAAGTCTTAAAAATGGCTCCTTTTGAACAGTAAAAATGCCATTTGGCAGTTCAAAAGCAGGCTTGATGCTGTGATCTACGCTGAAGGGCACTGGTGCATTTTATGTATTAGGTCTATTTGCAAAGAGCAAAGAAATCCTAAGCAACATGAAATCCCACAGAGGATGAATATAGTATTAATTTACTTATATTTCAAATGCTCCACATATGACACAAAAAGCTCTGCAAAAATGAAAGAAAACATTTTACCTGCATTCAAATTCCATCAATAAGGAGTTTCACTAAACAGTTGTCATTGCATAAATAAGCCCTGACTGATAAATGAATAAGACTAGGGCCTTCTGCTCAACAAGAATGAGTGAATAACTACATAAAAGAAAAAGACAAAAGTATCTTTTACCTTGGGAGTGATGAATTTGTGAGAACCTTAAAGGATATTAGCCAGTTGTTGCTTAGATTGCTGAACAAAACACCACATTGCCTCCTTAGGGCACTTACTTACTGTTTGACTATGCATTAAAATTTTTTCTTTCCAAAATTCAAGGAAAGTTATTAAGCATTTCATTGTTCAGAGGTAAGACCGGAAATGGGATTATTAAAAGACAATTGTTGAGCAAGCAGCTTCTCTTACTAGGAATGAGACTGCTCTGTCAGGTAACTGCCTCTAGGATTTCACCAACAAACATGGAAAAACACAGTAATGTCTCTGATGGAAAGAGTGTGTGTCAAATGGACAAACAGTTTCAAATATTGTTGCTGAAGCAAATTAAACTTGCATTTACTATTGTCAATCCACCCAGTTATCCTTGGTTTTAAATACATGATGAAATGTCATTACACACAGCAAAATGACTGCTTACTGTCTAGAGTGGGGTCAAAGGAGGCATGCTGTCTCAAGAATTGGAGACCAATTTCCTACAGACTTGCATTATGGTCAGTTTAACTTTAACTACAGACAAACTGCCTGTATTTCAGTAAACTGATTGTTGCCAGATATGTCATTATTAGGACTTGCATTCTTTGAAAATATTTGAGATTCTAAAAGGAAAAAAAACCCTTGTCCTGATTCAGGACAAAAAGAGTCAAAACCTCAAAAAAAGAAAAAAAATGAAAAGTCTGAAAAAACTTTAGATCATGCCAAAATGCTTTAATAGTTTTAAAACATTTTTATCTGCATTTTTAAAAATTTCTTTTACTTCCTTTTCTAAAATGTAACTTAAATCTTTTTTATTTTTAAAAAAGAACATTTTGCACCCAAAAAGGAACTTGTTATTTTGCAAATGTTGAAATGGGATTTGCTGGTTTTGAATTTTTTTTCCAGAACAGGAAATGTAGGTGAAGTGATCCGGTCCTGAAATCATTTCAGTTTTGACAAGCTGCATTATCTGACAAAAGGTGCCGCATCAAAAAATTCCTGACCCTCGAGTCAACTGTCAGTCAGGGGTTTCTTTCGACCTTAGCATATACGTGAATGGAATGTTCCAAAAAATAAAAAGTGAGTCTTTCAAATATGGTAGCTTATTTAAAAAAGGCAAGTATGCATTGTATGGACTGAGCATAAATACTTGGTAGATAACTGTTGTAATTCTGAAGCCTTTGGGTTACTAATTCAGTATTGCAGATTCAGCCAGACTGTAGCTAAGCTTTGCAGAACATAGTTTACTCATTGCAGGTTTACACTAGCGAGATGCAACTGCTGCATCAATGCACAGTTCCTAGCAACACTGTATATATCATGAAATCATGTAAAATACTTGTGTGCAATATGACTTGACTGCTGCAGACAACACTTAGCATACTGCCGTAGGAACCTGATACTTTATTACATAGCTTTCCAGGAATGCCAGTGGTGATGTACTTGTTTGCTTGACAAAACAATCTGCCAAAATAAGTGAAGTTCAGGCACCGGCTTTATTACTTATTTAAATACAGGTGATCAAGAAAAAGTGAACAACAGGGTATTGGATACATATAAATATAAATGCTGAGAAGCAAGATATGTTATACTTAATCAATTGATAAAATGAGTAATATTAAGTCACTGACAGACTGAAAATTAAATTTCATACCCAGGAATGCATCTGTAGTTTGCAAAATCTTAATTCAAAGACTCATCCATCAAACTTATTCTTTCCCATATGCATATTAATCAAATAGGCTGGAAGTTGGACAGAGTGCTTATCTGGCTAAATATGTACTGCAGATATTTTTGCTTGGCAAAAGGTTTTTTTTAAACTTTATAATTTACTTATGAGCATCTTGCAGAGTTTCCATGGTAAAGAATAAAATGATAAAAGACAGTTCTCCCATTTTTCCTTAGTCTGCTGTCCCTCCGCAACCCCAACCCAACCTTTCACTGGATCTTATTTTAGGTTGGGACATTTTGTGTCTAAGCTTCCAAAAAGAGTAGAAATGTCATAGGCCTCAAAAAATTCAGTGAAACAAACAGCCAGCAACAGGGATAGTCATGCTGGCTTGCTATTGTCTTTAGCCCTATGACTTCAATGAGGTTTCCTAAAACAGATCTTTGCAAATATACACAGCTGGGATGCTGTTTCATTAGGGAAGCAGGAGGAATGAAAATATTAAAAAACAAAAATTAAACCAAGCACTCTATATCCCCTATTCTTTCTATGCAACTATTCAGACCTCTGTCTATGTTAATATTTTTTGGTCAACTTTTGGCAATTTTCTCATTATGAAGGTCACCCAATTTTAACTGCTTTTTTACTTGAATGATGTTTTTTATTGTGGTGTGTCATTTGCAAGCGCTACCCTGATTCTTATCTTCCAAGAAATCTGTGTTGTCTTCCATCTCCTCCTCTTCCTCATTAATGCTGTGATCTCCTGTGATTCCCTTTAAAGCTATGTTATTTGCCCTCCCCTGTTTTGCATCTTCTAAATTGGGTAAGGGACAAAGAGAACAGATTACTGCCTTGGAATAACTTATATGTGCTCCAAGTTTTGTTCGTTTTCACTTCGGTTGGTCCTCTATCTCTGAGGGATCTAACTGTTTTGCTCAGCTACAGCAGCAATATCTAGATCTACTTGGCAGACACCACTACTATCATGAGCACCATCTGTGCAGAGTTGCTTGAAACTTCAGATGGGGAACTGACAGATTTACTTTACTCAAAATTTAAGTGTTTCTTGTGTTTACTGAAGTATAGAAGCTGGCTCACTGAGGTGAAAGAGCAGAAGGATGAATTTTTGAGCTGTAGAGGAAGAATTCTCCTGTTGCAATTCTGGATACTATTCCAGATTTGAGAAATATTGTGCATGACATCTTGTTGCCTCTACTAGGATTCTTTCTACCACTGGTAAACCAGCTGCTTCTTGCTGACTGCTGCAAGGTTTATTTGGAGTAGAACTATGGAAAAAAATACAGGCAAAGAGACAGAGCAGATGAGCTCACCAACTGGAAATACAGCAGGCATTGTACATGTGGGTGCCGAGTATAGCCGGAATGGGGCCGCGATGGAGTGGAATTAGGCACAAATGCGTACTGGTTGATTTGAAAAGAACTTTACTTACAAACTGACGTACAGGGACTTGCGTCGATGCACACAGTGTAGGCACTCTCCATACAGGTTACAAACAAAAGAGAAAACCGGGTGGCACACCGATGTTTCCGAGCGTGCAGGGTATGGGGTACGTCGGGACGGTCATCGACGGGGAGTGGTTGGTGGTTGATCAGGCCTCCAATTTTGCTCCAAGGTACACGAGGAACTTGTTCCCAACGTACACGCAGAGTTCTCCAACTTGGGCGGAAACTACCCAAGCTTTTATACGGCTAGTGAGCCAATTGCTAGCAACCGGGTATGAATAATTTACAATGAGCCAATCGGTAGCATGCATCCAAACAGTGCAACTGCTGGTTTTGGAGGGAGCTGATCACTCCACCAAGGCTTTTCCCACCGTAGTGAGGCATCCCTTGCATCAAGTACTCGCATCGTGCTAAGAATTCTGCTGTGTCGAGGCACTTTCAATTACTAAGTACTGACAGTACATAGAAACATGTTTTTAAAAGAGCTCATATACTCAATAAGGTTATGAAATGCTCAAGGACATGTAGACATTTCTGCAGAATGGAAGATGTACTCTGTCAATAAAGATCAACAGCACATCAGGCACTACACTTAATACAGAAAATGTAGAAAAAGGTGAGTAGAAACCATCAGCATATTATTTCCTACGTCAACCACAAACTACCAACAGAAACATGACGTACTGAAATTGAGGTACTGAGTTCTCTAGCTCATGGAACTCTATAAACTCTTGATATACTGTGCTCATGAAACACCGACCAAGAACATTGTTACAAATTATGGCCATACTGGATTTAAGAGATCTATAATTAGTTATGAATATGTAAAACTACTTCATTACCCATAATGAACACTTAATGAGTTGGGTGCAATTCTTCTAGCTTGTAACAGATGACATACGTAAGACCTGTGTTCTGTTCACTTATCTTGTTCACTGTACTTACCGTCTGTTCTGCCCTGGTTCTCGCTCACCAGGGTAATGCACAATGAATGATTTCATAGCTCTTGTTTAGATCTCCTTAAAGTTGTATTGTTGCATGGTTAATGTTGATGCATTTCAGGAATATTTGGGCAAAGGGTGATTTTATTGTCCTTGAGTTCTGGCCAGTTGTTCAGTAGTGAAATAAATGAAAGTTAACTGCTGGTGTGAAGAGGCCTACATGCAACAAACAGGTTAAAGCAGCAGGGGCCAGCCTTTGTGGCACAAATTAATCTCTACGCCTTCTCTGAAGGCCTCTCTGACCCTGTCCCCTGCCTGATCTGCTGCTCTGCTTTCCGCTCCCTTCCTCCTCCTCAATCTGTGTGCGCCACACACAAGGCAGTGCCTGTGACAGTTGTGGCACGTGTTATAGGTAGGCCACCCCTGTTGTTGTGGTTTCATAGAAGGGATATATTTAAAATGAAAAGCAGATTTCATGAACCAAGCTACAGGGTTAGTGCTTTGAAGTATGATGATGATCAGTAGGGCTGTATGAAGCTTCAGTCCCTGATTCAATTTGATGGAGATTCATTCTGATTCAGTGGCCGAATCTCCGAATCCAAATCGAATCAGAGGACCCTTTAATCTCTCCAAATCAAATCAGAACCCTCCGAATGGATTCAGAGAGATTCACAAAGATTTGGAGATTTGGACATAGAGACAGCTTTAAATGTTTTCTCTACATACCCCTAGCTCACAGGTGGCTCATGAGTGCTGCAATGCTGGGGCGCATGGAGTGTCCCACAAGAACGCAGTGGGCTCCCCAGAGTGCTCGGCAGCAGACCTGGAAGTGGACCAGAAACACTTTCAGTCCACTTCTGGGTCAGCCAAGGAGCACGCTGCCCCCCCCCCCACTCACCCAGCCAGCTTGGCGACTGCTGCCTCCTGGGTCGGGGGGGCGGGGGGAAGCACCCAGGGACCCCCTACGGCCGATTGCTGAGCCAGAGAGGTGCGGGGGGGGGGGCAGCACGCTTCCTGGCAGACCCAGAAGTCAACTGGAACTACTTCCGGTCCACTTCTGGGTTTGCCACCGAGCACGTGGAGGGCCCCCCGCACTCCTGTGGGATGCTCCATGTGCCCCCGTATCACAGCAATCACAAGTTGTGCCTGCTACCTCAAGGTATGCAGAAAAAACTTGTAAAGCTGTGTCTATGTCACTAATTCTCTGAATCAGAATCAAATCTTCAGATTCAGTTTTGGCTGAATCAAATCAGGGGCACTGATCCGAATGAATGAATCGAATCACTGTCCCTGATTTAGGCTGAATCCAAATCGAACAGGGCCCAATTCACACACCCATGATAATCAGTACCCTATCTAATACCAGAGGATAAAGTATGCTTCACAGAATAATTGACACTGATATTTCTAATAATATACCACAACTTGCTTTAAAATATCTTTGTGACTCAGTGGCACTGATGTTAATTAGCAGACAAAAATGTTATGTTGAATAACATGCAACACGTATTACTTCTCCAACATTTATAGCATTGGCTTATTTTTGCAGGAGTGGATGGGATGAGTAGACAATCTGGTAAGTTACCTAATTAAGTAGTACAAGTTCTGTTTTGCATTATTTGAAATTTTCCCTGAAATTAATTTCCTCATTGTCGCCAGTATGTCAAGGATATGTTTTGCATTAGACATTAATCTTTTTTTCAGTAAACTCTGCAATAATCATGTACATTTAAATTAATGCAATATTTTTAGGGTTGTCAGTCTTGGCTCACAAAAACATTATACTTCACAATATTTTCAATAATCCTTAATAATGCCTCAATATTGACACTGATTCCATATTTCCTATGGGACATGGGTGTTGAGAAACATAAAAAAGCAATTAAAAACAAGCTGAGAATAAGAGCAGTATATATGGGATAACACAACTCTTTGATAGGGACTGTGCAGAAAACTGGTCCCTATCAAATCTAAACAGCAGTTTTGATGACTGTTGACAGCCTTTTCAGTTGCACATGCATACGCTATTTAAGACTTACAGATGCATACTCACATGGTGAAATTGATTTTTTCCTCTCTCATCAGTGATTTGCTCATCCAATGTTGACATGACTTCCTTTTTCATTGGAGATAACACAAGTTAACTTCAGGTCCTCCACCTGTTGCTGCAGCATGGTTATTCCCTTCTTCAAAGTTTCATTCCAGTTGTTAGTGGAGGTCTTATCATCTTGCCTCTGTGACCTCTATGATAACTTTCTACTGAGCAGACCCTAGATGCTGCTTTGGTACCTGTTATTTTTATCTTAATATGTGTGTGCTCTGTGGACCCCTTTGTTTTTGCACAGCTATGTAAAGCATACACACATTCTACAATTAATGCTATTATCTCAGCTTTAAATTACCCTAACTCTAAACCTATTGTCATGTCCCTTTTTCTGTCATTGCCTGAGTGAGTGCCACCATACCACCTCTCAAGGATGCTTTTGGAGCTGAGAGTGAGACTTTCTATGTTTCTTGACCTGTAAAATTCAGTACAAATCCTCAACCTTCCTATCAGCATTTGACTGCAACTTTTTCAACAGAACTATGCAAGTAACAGTTTTGTGTAGCAGGACATCAGCCAGGAGTGGTTGACTGGAGGAATATCTGTTCTCCCTGTGCTCCTGCAATCACTTCATGATGGTGCATCTGTCTTTCATCTCATACCTGGGATTCCTTTGAAAGTCAGGTGAGTATGCTACTGCTGAGGACAAATACAATTAATATGTTGCCAATATGCTAGTCAGACTGGAGTTACCCATAGCACTTTCAGGCTGATTATTTCTTCTGGAAAAGGAATACAACTTTGTCAACAACTTATGTCTATTACCATCATCAAATGTCCTCTTGGGCGATTGCAATCAGCAGAGTATCATGTTCTACCAAGTAGCCATTCAAGTAGGCATGCCTCCCTGCACCTGAAAGAACTGTAGCCATAGATACATCACAGGGATGCGGAACTAACATCTGCTGTAATCACCAACTCAATGTCTTGCACTGGATGGATGATTATATTTCTACATCAAAATAATTGTCAAGGATGTGTTGCTGACAGGCATAAAGAATGATATCCTTCCTCATAAAACCACTGGTTGTGATGGACATATTGTGCCACCTAATCAACCCAGCTACACACATTGGGTTTTGTAAGAAATGAATAGTGAATTATCAAACATAGTTACAGATGTACAAATTTTGGAGGGGTCTCCTATACAGCATTAATTCTAAGGGTAGTAGAAGTCATTTGATACCATTATCCACACAAACATGAGGAGGATGGCTACCAGATGCTGTGGCTGAAAAGGGCACATGATTCATATACATATGTCTGAATAATGATTTTTCATAAGTATTTACCATAGTACCCTCAATAACAGACAAGAATCAAGTGGCTCTTTCTTAAGGCCTTGGGTCATATTGCATTTACAGAACACTACAATATCTTCCCTTATGTCCAGTGTACTTTTTCACATCAGATCTTTTTAGGCTATGGGGAATTGATCATACTGAAAATTTTACCAGAACATAACATAAAACAAGTTGTGAAGCTGCTGTGAGCACTGCAGTATGCATCACATGTAAACCTGTTATTAAGTGATAACCACTGCCTTCTTAATGTGGACACCTGCATTCGAGCACACAAAGGTACATTTTCCTTAACTTGTCAGTGCAGGTATTATGACGACACAACATCTACATTTGCACCTCTTTTAAACGTACAAGTGCATTCCTCACAGTATTTCTGCAACTGTGAGGCAACCCAACTGCCAGCAACTCTAAGTTGTAGCATGGTGATGCCACATCAAATTTGTACTTTCCAAAGCATGAAAGCTGCTGTTTCTCAGACTGACTTTGATTTGAACCAGTGAAGAATCCCTAGGTAGCATCATTTCATATTGCTCCCCACCCCACTGTTTCACGTGCAACACAGAATTTTGACACCAATTTTTGTTCTTAGGCTTTTTTCTGTTCTTAGGCCTTCAGGGTCTGTTCCTGCTTTCCTGTACTGACTCTACCATTTCCAGATCCTATTTTCTTAAGCTCCCCTTTTCTGGTTATAATGCCAATCTGGACCTTTCTGTGTCTCTTTTGCTTCTTCTGCATTTCTCTCTTATATGGACATTTTATTTCATTCTGGTTTTTACAATTGTGATGCTCACCTATGCACCCAAAATGGCCACAAAGTAGAATTCTGCTAAGACCATTATTTTCAGAAATAGCATGAACTACTTCATCATAAAGCATCAATGGAAGCTTTCATGTTAAAATGCAGCATCCAAATGTTAGTTATATAACATCAGGATTTACAAGTATTCAAAATTTGCTTTAAACAAATTAATCAAACCTAACCTGAACCTTAAAAGATAAGGTCTAAGGTTATCCTAATGGGACACGAACATAAAAAAATGTAGATTTGCCAATGCTATTAACTTATATTTGATGTATTAACTTTAATGTGAGCCTGATACTTAGAGCTGTATGTATAATGACATAATATCAGAAAGTCATCTGAACACAGAAGCAGAGGGGAAAAAATGAACAAACCACTTGTTTAGTCATAAACTGTAGCATATAAATCAAATAAATTGGAAAAGTTCACCTGTGCACCTACTTTATATTCTGGTGGTATCCTTGCTCCAAAGCCAAAGGCTGGGAACATTTTATCACTGAAATGAAAATGAATAGGGTATTTTTTTCCCACAGAAAAATATACATCATTACACAAAACATTTATCCCTTCATAATAATTAATGAAAAATATAACAAAGTAGAAGAGTACACAAAAAGCTGACCAAGACTGTCATTTGACCACTATTATTAAGTTTGCAAGAAGTCACCCCCCAACCTATGATTATGTTCCTGCCTTAAAACATATACATTACTTGATTCACGGAACTTCATTTTTGAGATAGAGTATTATGTATTATATGCCTCTATATTGTGACATAGTGAATAGCTTATTTTTCTTGTGATTCTCGGTATGCCTACTACCATGCATAGATGATTAAAATTCACTCAACTGGTTAGTATTAAGCAGTATGAGTAGTCCCAACAATTCCTATATTTAATAATGTCACAATCCTCATAATTCCAATAGTCCCATCATTAGTCACATGACATCATTCCTGGGAAGTCTGAGTTTCTGTTTCTACCATTGTCAGTTTAAAAAATTCAGTTTTGTGCAGAGCTCTTAACTGATTTTGTAGATCAGTATATCAAGTGAATAACACATTGCCGCAGACATACTTGAGAAAGATAAGAGCACCCATTAAAACTGTCAGGCTTGTCAAGCTGGCATACTGCCTGAAAGGCACCACGATGGCCCTGACTGATCACTTGGGAGCTGAAGCAACATGGTGAAAAAAAAAAACCTTTTGAAGTTGTAGATCGGCTGACTCAGGGAACTGAAAACGGGTTATAGAAATATCCTCCACCTTCAAATCACTGGTGCACAATATTTGCATATCTGCAGTCAGTACTATTTGATGGCTAAACTTCCTGGATTGCTGTCTTGCTATAAAATAGCCCTGATGTATACTTCCTGTAGAATATACTACTATGTTACATATTGTTACATATATGTTATGCTATATGAAAATCAGTCTTATAACAAGGACCAGCATTGCTTGAATGATAATAAAACATCCTTCCCAAGCAATATCACAGAAAAAGTACAATGACATTTTTGCCAATTACCTGCTGACTACCTTTGATTTTATTAACCACTGCTAGAAATGGGGAAACCCTTTTTAATAGGTGCAAACTGGAATGCAGGTATGCACTAAGAGAAAGAAGAAGCCAATAGGAAATACTATGAAAATGTGCAGTGCTGCATCAATAATTAAATATGTCTGATTTATGGAATTAACACAGTATTGCTGTGAATTAATAATGTGATCTTCCTCCATGACACAGATCTTAACTCCTGATATAATCCTTGCATCACACCCCAAATCCTGTGGCTGAGCTGGAAAACATGAAGAGCTGTGATTTAAATAATATCCTTCCATAATAGGGTATTTAAATCATCTGAATGTAGCATTTTCAGATAAAGGAGAATTGTAATTGAATTGATTATTGCCATTTTGCTAGGGACAGACATTACACAAAAACTGGTACAAGTGATTGGAAACCAGCTCAGATCTGTAACAGAATAGAAATTCAGTGCACAATAAATGTTTTCAAAATGGCCAAAATCAGTTTAAGATAAACCTGGATGGATGCGGTATTAGACTTAACTGATTTAGGTTAAATCAGTTCATTGAATTTCTTTCCCAGTCCCCTTCCAGTTTCAATTTAACTCACAGTCCCCCAGCATCCCTGGATACTTTGCACCTCCCCTGCAAACTCCTCCTTGCAGGGTGGACAGGCAAGCCTTGGCCCAATCTGTCCACCCCAATTAAGCAGCAGGGAGCCATGCTCTAGCCTGGGCCACCGCAGGCATGTTGCTACATTTCTGGAATCAAAAGTGAATACCTGTTCACTTGCTTATCAGTTCAATCTATGCAGTTTAGACTAACCTACGAAGATTGAATCAATTTGGCCTCAGGCTTTTTGACTGGCTTACATAGCCATTATGACTCAAACTTCTCTGGGTCTTTTGCATCTCATCACCATCTTTCCATTAACTCTTTCCCTTGAAATTCAGGGCACTAAGTAAAAACCATGGGTTTGAAACATAGCTTTAGTTCTGCCTACTCTGAACTGCTGAGACACAACAGGAGAAGTGGCCACAGGGGCATCAGAGGTTCCCTTGGTTGCCAGAGAATTATTCTCAGCGTCAGAACAAGCATCAGCAGTGGGCAGAAGCCATGCTATAAGGTAGACGGGCATGGCAATTCACTAGGCCCTGAATAACTAGTGCCGTGATTTTCAGTCTTTTCAGATTCAGAGCAGCCCTCCACAACTTGTTTGAATTTGGCAGCACCTCAGTTGCAAACTGCTGTTTCACTGCCTCAGTTTACCTCAGTGATTCTCAATCAGGTGCTGCCACTGCCACAAACTCCACTGCCAAGTAAAAGAGCCCTGTATATCTCATGAATGGCCAAACTGGGAAGGGCTGCATTCGATTTATCTGATGAACCTAAAGTAGGCAGAAGCACCTGCTTTTGTCACAGCCCTTCCCAGTCTGACCCTGCATGACATTTCATGGAAACAAAGGCACACAAGACCAATGGAACTGTCCTGAATGCCTCTGTTTCTGGGAGGAGCATGGGGCAAGGCAAGGGCAGGCATTCCTGAGCATGAGGTGCATAGGGCACTTCTGTGTGGCCACAGCAGTGGCAGAGGTGGAACAGAAATACGTAAAGTTGGAGAGGGAATGTAGTGCATCACAAGCCCCAAGTGTGGCTCAGGAGTCTCAAGGACGAATAAATTGTACCATGGGCAAAAGAATTAATATACTACAAGGAAAAACGACACTGTCAAATTCACTTCAGATTTTTTTTGCAGTTTCTCATTATATACGTGACAGGAAAGGCCCCACAGAAACTTGAAAGAAGGCATAATTTGCAAAACCCTGAGTTATTTGACATCAGGGAGGGTAAATATTATGAAACATACTTTTCACTATGAATAATAGAAAATCAAGGTGAGCATCAGCTTTGACAAGGATCACGCATTTTGGAAACTTGTCTTAAAGTTCTGCGATTTGCATAATGAGAATGTTGAGTTCTAATCCATAGGAAGAAGTAACTAGAGAAACCAGTGATGGTTGTTGTACTATCTTGATAGGTTATATAAGTGCCATAATGGTGTTGTTTCTAATTTGTGTGCAGAATTATATGGCTCTTGACATTTCCTTCTGCCAATCAGATGCATGATACTTAGAAATACAATGGACTGACTGAACAGATGTGGGGCTTATGTCAAATTTTACAAACAGGGTTAGGGTTCAGGTTCAATGGACATGCTGTTAGCAAATGTAAGACAGTATGTACCTGAAGTACTAAAGTATTATTAGGTTTTTAAACTAACTGTAATACTCAGGGAAAAGTCCCAAGTAGGACAGTAAAAACATCAGCTTAATGCAGAGCAGAGATTTAGATAGAAAAGTAAACCAAGGATGTGGATGTGTAAAGGAAGAAGCAGAAAATAATACAGAAAATATACCATATCCCCACTTCCAACACGGTAGTCACTTCTGGTTAGCATTTCAAAATAACACAGCAAAAGGAGAAAGGAATACAGAGAAAGATAGCTAAAATGATTAGAAGCATATGGAAGGCCAGCATATGAAAGAAGATTTAAATGATTTAGACTGTGTAGCATGGAAAGGATGCTATTAAGAGGAAATGAAAGAATTTTGTAAAATAATGAACGATAAAGAGAAGGTGAACTGGATGCTTATAGTTACATTTTCTCAGTTGCACTGGGAAATAAAATGAATGTAATAGGCAACAAAGACATTTAATATTGGTAAAATAAAATATATTGTTAGCTTGTGTGCAGGATATCAATGAAGCCAAAGGCCAGGCACAGACATTATACTTTTACTGGTATAAGTGATCGGAAATCAATCTATATCCATAACAGAACAGAAATTCAGGGCACACAGACTTTGTAAAAAATGATGGAACCTGGTCTAAGGCTTGCCCCCCTCCAAGGGGTGTGTTCTGTCCATTGCTGAGCTAACCTATGCCGCTTACAGAAAACTGTGTAACTTAGATTGATTCTGCCTTGGGCTTTTTAAATGTTTGCACCTGGCCAAGAATGATTAGTTATTTACATGGAGAATGGGAATGTCCAGTATAACATTAAATTGGATTTAAACTACAGGAGAGAGAAACCATTATGCTTTGGGGTTGAAGTCAGCTATGAACTGAAGACAGCTAGGACAAAACGTTTCCTCTGGGTAAGGTTATTCTATAATTATTGATTATAGTGACTCTTACATTTTCCTGAGAAACAGTTGGTCCTGGCCAGTGCAGGAGATAATGGAATAGATGTCTTGTTAGTCTGATACCTGCCTTGCTCCTGTGTTCATACAAGTCAATAAAAGCTACCAGAGATCATCAGCAGTTCTCAACATTAGGCTAAAGCATCCATAGTACAAAAAGCCTTACCTTAATGATTCTGTATGTCTTTTAACCAATCTGTAAAATGATATTATTATGTATTGCTTCCTCTACACTAGATTGTTGTAGGCTTATTTTTATTATGGTTTATAGAAGCACTTTGGCTTCAATTAAGCATGGTATTTAACAACATGGTTAAATTTAAACAGTTGATGGCTATGGAACTACACTTCTCCTTCAGGTTAATCATGTACTGAATTAAGGCTCTAATGCACTTAGAATGTAGTTGCAAAGCAGACTCAGTAGATTAGTGACTCAGTGGATATAAAATGACAATGACTGTTTTTCCTTTTAGGTGACCACTGAGCAAATGGACACAGACAGGGTATATATTCCTGCTTTGCCTGATGTTGATCAAACAGTTGTTATGAATAGGTCCAAAACAAGCCTCTGGAATTTCTTGCAGGGATTCTGTCTTATTAGAGCCCTTGGAACCGAACCTGTGTCTAATTCTGGCGGTGGGTCAGACAGCTCAGAACTAGAAGGAAGATTCTTTCTAAGTTCTAGTCTGGAGGCAACTGACATCATTTACTGTGCCTTTCATTTCCAGTCTAGTTTTAAAGACAAGGCTGTGAACTCTCTGTGTTATAGTACAGCTTTCCCAAGAGAAAATCAAATATTTGTCTTTCTTAAACAGACATTTCAAACTGCTAAAATAAAAGTGGAACACGTTTAATTAAAAACATGAAAAATAGCACAAATATATATATCTCTTTAAACTCTATTAAAATTGTAATCTTTCACACACAGAGAATGAACAGGAAGAAAATGAGCTGAATAAAGTATTTTATTCCTAATGCATATAAATGAATCATGTGCTTAAGTGTGTTATTTAGTACTTATCTGAGAGGCTCTTGATGCCAGTAAACACTGAATCACAACAGTTTACAAGGGATTATCTAGAGCTTCAAAGGAAATACAGACATCTTTAGAAATCTCAAAACATTTCCAGTTCTTGCATTGTAACTGGATTTAGGAAACTTTAGTATATCTAGGGGTGAAATGCATGATCTAAGAGAGCCAAATAATGATGTCCTTACACTGATTTGAATTATGTTTAATTGTTCCACACATGAGAGTTGCAAGACACAAAGCATCCCTATGCTCCCAGAAGCTGGCAGAGGAGGGGAAGAAGTAGGGGCTAACTTTTTTGCCAGGCAGGCCACAAGCGAAACCTACACTCTCCTTAAGTGTCACTCTGGCTCCCTTTCCCAGCCCAATCTGCTGTTCTGCGTTTTGCTCCTTTCCTCATCTGCCACTGTTCTGCATGTCCCCTCTACTGCATGCCACTTCTGGCACTGGTGCTGCAGGTTGGCCACTGCTGGTCTAACACCTGGTTTGTACCAGCCATCAGAGCTACTAAATGTATTGTTGTGGGCTGGATGAAGAGTATGTTGTATGTCTTGCAGAAGCCCCTAACTACAGGAAGGATGTAGACAAACTAAACAAAGTTCAGAGGAGGGCAACGAAAATGGTTAGGGGGCTGGAGCACATGACTTGTGGGTAGAGGCTGAGGGAACTGGACTTATTTAGTCTGAAGAGGAGAAGACTGAGGGGGAATTTAATAGCAGCCTTCAACTACCTGAAGGGTGATTATAAAGATTATGGAGATAGACTGCTCTCAGTGGTGGCAGACAATATAACAAGGAGCAATGGTTTCAAGTTGCAGCAAGGGAAGTTTAGGCTAGGTATTTGGAAAAATGCTCTCACAAGGAACATAGTAAAGCATGGGAACAGGTTACCCAGAGAGGTTCACCAAAGGCAGGTCCTGCCAGACCAACCTGATTGCCTTTTACGACCAAGTAATTAAATCCTTGGATGATGGTGTCACTGTGGACATAGTCTTTCTAGACTTTAAGAAGGCCTTTGACACTGTCTCTCACCCCATCCTCATCAATAAATTAAGTGATTGCGGCATTGATGCCTGCAGTTGGATGGGTAAAAAATTGGCTGATGGGGCATACCCAGAGTGTAGTGGTGGACAGGTTGTACTCAACCTGGTGAGATTTGAGCAGTGGGGTACCCTGGGGCTCAGTCCTCGGGCCCGCATTGTTTAACATCTTAATCGGTGACTTGGACGAGGGGGTGGAAAGCACGCTGGCCAAGTCTGCTGATGACACTAAGATGTGGGGCGAGGGGGACACACTTGAAGGGAGAGAGAGGCTGCAACTAGATTTAGACAGACTACAAAAGTGGACAGATGAGAATAGGATGGGGTTCAACGTAGACAAATGCAGGGTGCTGCACCTTGGGAGAAGGAATCCACAGCATACTTACAGGCTGGGGAGTTCCCCTCTTGAAAGCACAGAGGCAGAAAGGGATCTTGGAGTCATTATTGACTCCAAGATGAACATGAGCCACCAGCAAGGCCAGCCATACCTTGTCATGCATCCAAAGGTGCATCTCAAGCTGGTCCAGAGAAGTGATACTCCCCCTCTACGTGACTTTGGTCAGGCTGCAGTTGGAGTACTGCGTCCAGTACTGGGCGCCGCACTTCAAAAGGGATGTGGCCAGCCTGGAGAGGGTTCAGAGGACAGCCACCCGCTTGGTGAGAGGGCAGCAGGACAGGCCCTACGAGGAGAGACTGAAGGACCTGAACCTATTCAGCCTCAGCAAGAGGAGGCTGAGGGGGGACCTGGTGGCTGCCTACAAACTCATTAGGGGAGATCAACAGCAAATAGGCAGAGACCTTTTCTCCCCAGCACCACCTGGGGTGACGAGGAACAATGGTCATAAGCTGATGGAGAATAGGTTTAGGTTAGAGATCAGATGGCAATATTTTATGGTTAGGGTGGCCAAAATCTGGAACTAGCTTCCCAGGGAAGTGGTCCTTGCCCCTACCTTGGGCAAATTCAAGAGGTGATTGGATGATCACCTGTCTGGGGTCTTGTGAACCCAGCATTCATTCCTGCCTGTGGCAGGGGTCAGGCTAGATGATCTGTTCTGGTCCCTCCTGACCCTAGCTACTCTGAAACTATGAAATCTCCATCCCTGGAGGTTTTTAGACGCAGGTAGACAAAGCTTTAGTTGGGTTGATACTGTTGGGGATGGTCCTACTTTGAACTGGGGGTTGGACTAGATAACCTTCTTAGGTCCCTTCTAACCCACATTTTCTATGATTCTGAGTGTGGCAGCAATAACTTTTCCTTTGTACATGCTCAGGATTGCAGCACCCTTCTGGGGCAAAGGTATCACTCCAAGGGCTGGGCAGTACTATGAAATACAGCTGAGTCCTGAATTTTTAGTAAGTTCCTGGATCAAAGAATGAAGGGGTGAAAGCACCAGTAAGTCCTTAGTTAGCCAAATTTCCAATGAAGTAAGCAAACCTCAGGATTTGGCCCATAATTTGCAGTGGTTTTTTACAGGGCAGTAGGACTTCTAGTGGTAAAATCAAAGGAGTTGCTGTCCATTTTTGTCTGTTGGAGGCAGGCATTCAATGTGATCACAAAATACTTGTTTAAGATCCAGACATTAAGAGTCAGGCCCCAGCTTTAATTACAGCTCTTAGTCACCTTCAGGGAGCTGGAATTTGCTAAATATGAAGAAATATATAAAGTTATGTAATTGAGTTTCAAGAGTATGAAGGTAATGCCTGTCTCACCTGCAAGGGAAATAATTAATGAACAAAGGGAATACAAATCCCCTGCAGCTAACTGCTGACAGGCATCTACTCCCAAAACATCTAACAAAGCCAATTCCAAATTCAATAGTCTTAAAACTTCTCCCCGTTAACTTTAAACAAATGTGTAAGGAATTCTGTAATGCAAAAAAAGTGCCAAATGAAACATGAAACACATCAGCTCAGGAAAAAAATACCCATTGAAAAAAGCCATAGGTATGTAAGGTGGAGAGGGGGTTAAGCAAAATGTGATACTGATGAGGTGTATACCTTGCTGGATGTATAGCCTAGTAAAATGGCATTAACAGAAAGTCTAATCCAAAATATCCAGCCTCTCTTCTAAATTAGGAATAAATTGCAATGACCTGATGTAGACTTGCAGGAATGAAATGTTTTACCTTAGTAAATGTACTCTGTAGAAGTAATGGGTTTCCATGGGCAGGAAAAGTGTGTGTGGCTCAGGAGAACCATTATTAACCTTTGAAATACTAGCATTTTCTAGATTGCCAGTCAAATGAATTCTTGGGGCGATGCGCATATGTATGTGGTAACTATAAAGGGGTAAATTTAAATTGCATTGGAACATCTATGGAATTGCATAGTTTGCCAAAACCCAAATAAGGTTATTTTCACAACTGCTGTAGTCTTAGAGGCTTAAAACTCCACTTGTCTTGCACTGGACCTTCTGCCCTGCAGAGTGACTACTACTGAAGAATGATTAGATCCCACAGAAAAGATACTATCTTCTTACAGCACCAGTTCAGTTTAAAAATTTGAAACTGTATATCATGCTGGGCCATCTTAAGTAGATAAAAGAGCAAAAACAGTGCTACATATATATCAATGTTTATTCTTTTTCACTTAATCATAATCCAAAGAGAAGGAACTGCATTATTATAATTAGGGATCCGTGAGACACAGGATGCGACAGCAGAGGTGTGTCAGTGCTGCCAATGAAGTTTTCTGACATGTTTTCATTCAGAGCCAAAATTCATTTGTGTTGGGGATCAAGGGAGCACAGGGGTATGTTTACATACATACACATTTGCATTGTGTGAGAGAGCTTTCATTAATTGCTCTTGGATGAGCAAAGGAAAAGTGTTTTATGTCTACAAAAAGGGGTACAAGTGGCATTCACTTTCAGTAGGAGATTAAACTTGCATAAAAGATGCCAGAAAATGGCTTGTCTTTATGAACTGATAGGTTTTTAAATAGGACTAATTAGCAGCTCAGCTAAATGCTAATGCTAGGTAGCTTGTATAATAAGTAACTAACCTATTTACAAGATGCAGGGGAAAAATCACTATTCTGAAATCTTCAGATAATTTATAAATCAGGCCATGGCAATGATCTACTGGCCTACTAGTTCTCAAATGCATCTTGGGCTGTGTGCTACTTTTTACATTCATTATACTGCTGTGTGTACCTCTGATTCCATGTTATGGGTAATACAATAGTAACACTTTGGGTTGTTACAGCCACACTGCAACCTCTCCAACACCCTAAGATATATTATAGAGTTTTTCTCCACTTTTCATTTTCTTTATTTTCTTACATGTCTATTCCTCCTTTCTCTTATGCTTCTTTCCCATTCCTTCCTCTCACATATACTCTAGAAGTTCATCACCTATCCGCAGTTAAAGAAAAACTGTACTAGTACCATAAATCCATTACATGATTATGAAAGATGCATTAGACACTAAACTGATGCTACCCTTGAAGTTAGCTAAAACATTAAGAGCTGTCATTTTTTGTGAATCTGCCTAGTTCTTAGTATCACGCACTATATAACACACTTTCTGCTATTATTTAGGGTCTGCACTTCAGTACAGGTCATTTCTTTAAAGGGAATCATCACTAGATACATTACACATACTGCTTTAGTTGCTAATACTGACAGAGTGTTAACCATTGTATAAGACGCACCTTCTGTTGTGAGGTGCTGACAACCTGAAGAGAAGATAACACAGAATATACTGAAATCCCAGGAGCCTAGATATATATGTACAGGAGGAAAAAAGGCTGTGGGCAGAAAAAAATGTTTAAAGAAATGTGACCTGCCTTTATACCAGTGTAAATATGGATCCAGATGTACAGGTATAACACTGAGTCCTAAAACGGTGAAAGTAGCTTACTCTGGGGCTACATTACTACTTGGAAAGTTGGTATTAAATATGCAGTGATATAAGGTACTCTTATATGTGTGTTGTGTGTCTGTAACACTAGTTAATTTAATCTTTACTAGCTCTTTACTCACTGCAAATAGGCTATTAATAGCTCCAAAATAGTTGCCAAAAGTTCAACTTATTTATCTAGTTCAATTTACTATCCAACTTCAGGATTTGCCCAGTATAACTGGATTTGCCTCTGTTTGCCCAGTATAACATCTAGCCCCAACTCGCCAAAGTGTTTCAGCACATAGTTAAATCTTATTAAATAAATGAGGAGGCAAGGATTTTTTGGGGATGATATATTTTATTGGGCCATCGGTATAGGTGGCAGGGACACAGACTTTCCAGTACCATGTACCCTTTCTTCAGGTCTCTGAGAAAAAAGGAAACATGGCAGACCTAAACAGCAGACAGAACAAAGACCTGTACAGAACTCCATGTGTAAATAAAAACAGGATATATTACCAGGTTTCAGGGGTGTTGGTTATAGCTATGTTGGCCTAAGGACATAAAGCAGACACAGTTCTTTAGGTAAATGAGATATCTTTTATTAGATTACCTAAATAGTTGGAAAAATTGTTCTTTGCAGTAGATGAGCCTATGAACTTCATTTCATAAATCTACTGGATACAAAAAAAATCATGGATGAAATATAGACATTGGATTTATGGCACATTATAACCTGTCTGGTATCTGACAATCCCAGGTAACTTCACTACATTTTACCAGCTCATTCTATCACCAGGTCAACATTTCCTCTCTTCCTCCACCTCTACCCCACCCCTTTCTGCCTACCAGTCTCGCACCTATCATCTCTCATTTCCTCTCGTCTTCCCTGCCATGCATTTTCATTTTCATATTTTGCATATTTTCTGTTCCACCTAGGAGAGCACACAAACACCAGGAGACTCTCCCTATGCCTAAAGGAGGGTGTTTCTGCCCTAAAGCTTTCAAAGAACATTTTTCCAACTATTTAGATGGTCTAATAAAATATATCACATTTACCCAAAGAACTGTCTGGATATATTATCAGATAGTTAACAGACAAGAGGCAATGTTTAGCTACCTGACAATCTCTCTTATATTCTGTTTTCATCTACATAAAAAACCATTATGGTTACAACAGCACCCCAACACCACCATTACATCCACACTTAATTCTAAGCATGTGGTAAGGGATTTGCTAGTCTGAAGATTGCAAGGGACCAGTTTTTATACTTCTTTGCTCATCTTCTTGGTATCTGAACTTTATTTTCTTACTGTTATACAAGAATTTCAAGAAGTATAAAAATATATTTTCCTCATAGTTTTTAATTGTGTTTAGATATGCTAATTATCATGCTGCCTACTAGCCTCCAGAAAAGTTGTTTCTATAATTAAAATTTTAGAGAGACATGATTAATAATTAACAATTTTTTAATTTATTGAGCTGCACTGGTGATTTAATTATGTCCCACTCATAGCTTTAAGTAGTTAATTTATGAACAATTTAGTGTTGAATATAGTGAACTTACTAATATAAGCAATATTCTGGTGCCCCCAAATTAAATCTTTACTATTATTACCATCCCAATGAAAGCAGGCCTCTGCTCTCCTTCTTGACTCTAAATACATTTTCTTCAGATGGCTACAGGAAAGATAATTCACTCAATTTCTTTATCAATAACTGCTAGCTAAATATAATTGCTAGACAATAAACTACCTGTTGATTTTAATATTCTCACTTCCAAGAATATAAGTTATAACTGGAAACTAGACCTGAAGATCTAATTCAGGACATTCTGTTTCCCTTTCACAAGCTCGGATCCAGAGCACTTCATTTAAGTATGTACTTAACTTCACACGTGGGAGCAGAACTAATGATTCCAACAGCACCTGTGTAACATGTTTAAGGTTATATCCATGAACTGTTGTGTGGAATTTAGACCTTTGTCATTTCAATTTTCATGTCCATTCTCATAAATCACTAATTACCCCAGGAGAAACTGGGTGGCCTGGTTTTCGGCATGGGAAGTTTTCTTTTAGGTTATTTAATTGTGAGCATGGGTTTATATGGTGGGAAATCTGATTCATCCAGTTCAAAAATATCAGACGAATATTATCAATAATAGCACCCAGTACTAAAAACTGTTATTAGTCACCAAGTACAAACACTGGAGTTAGCAAAAGTTGATGTCAAAACTTGCTATGTGTTCAGTGAGTATGAGATCTGAACCTCAAATGCTTTCAAACCTTTTGTAGAACATTACTCAGTGTTTGAATCTGTGAAGAGTTTGGTATTTATGCTATATACATTTTGCACTGCTCTGCATGAATTATTCCAGTACTTAGCTGGAATAATTTATTGTCTGCACATTAAGAGCCTTTTGGGGAAGTGGCTACACACCCAAGTTTTAAACATACAACAATTTATCTGCTAACATGAAGTCTCAGTGCAAAATACAGTATTAAGGAACATATAGATTTAGATTTAAACAGGTTATTTCTTTTAAATGAAAACATGGATGGATTAAAAACAAACACCCTCCCCACCCCCGCCCACTTCCTTCTATTTCAAGGGTAATTTGAAATTGAAAAATATAACTACTATCTTTTAAGGTTTAATAAAAAAAGAAATATGGATTAAAAATAATTCCTAGTTAACTCTTGATATATCAAATGTCTACAATGAGTAAAATGGATACATTTTAAACAAAACACTTCACAAATTTCTAAGACAGAACATACAGCACAATGAAAATGCCCCAGACAGAGTGTGAAGGACCATGAGTCTGTAATGTGACAAAATATTTAAAATATTTTAAAAGTATATTTGGCCCTTATCTTTTTCAAGTTGTGTATGTTAATTTGACTATATATGGCAGAGTCTCATTTCGACTAAGTCCCTTTTCTATCATATTGGTAGTATATAGGCCCTGAAATTAGATGTACATATAAAAATATATGTTGCAATTAAACATAAAAGAGAATAGTTTCAAATTTGGGAACAGATTAAGATATAAAGGTCCTGATTCAGCCAAGTATTAAACCGAGCAGGAACTGTATCCTTAAGAAAGCACCTTTATACATATTTAAGTTTGATTTCATGGAAACTTAATTCTGAGCTCTTTTCTTGATGGATCAGGGCAGAACACTGAAGTAAAATAAATATTTAATTGAAAATACAGAAAACCTGATTCAGAGGCTAGACGATTATACACAGAAAAACATAGATTTCTGTATTTCAAACTTAGGGCCACTGGCTAGATTTCCAAATTCAAATTTACTCCCTTGACTTCATTCATGCTAGCATCACCAAAATCCTACGTTAACAAAATCATTTATAAAATTATTTATCAGGCAGCTTGTAGGTATATCACGAGTCTAAGCCAAGTAATGATGAATGGCACTCAAGGTTGGTTGATCATTTTCCAACACTGTCTCTGGTAAAACAAATGACTGAGGCCACCAGGTGAGCTATTTTAATATACTATATATATATATATATATATATATATATATTTTGTGTTGCTGGGATTTCTGGCAATGACTTTCAGTGAGAGGACTTTTTAAAACACCATAAAGGATATATCTTCTATATTATTGTACAATTATGAGTTAACAATTTACACTATCTAGAAGTGCTAATGTGGGCCAGTAGTGTACTCTCTGGAATTAAAGTTAATGTCAATACTACAACTATGGCAGGGCAACCAAGGTAAATGCCTTAAGTGCTGATTTGGGGCAGTCTGGGGATGGGAAGGGGCAAAAAAAACTGCTGGTTATCACCAGCAGCTGCAGATCGCATCAGCAGCACAATGGCAACCAGAAGTCGCCAGCTGTGCTAGGCACCGTGTTGTGTTGCCTCTGATTCATGTTGTTCTCAAATGTATTTGCAGAAAGAGAGACTGAGAATAGTCTTGTCAATATATATTCATATATGAGTATGTCTTATTTATCTATGTTGGTTTTTATGTGGGACCTTAGAGGAGTGGCATGTGAGTGCTCCTTGTTTTTATTAGATAGGAAGGTGGCGTTTCTCATTAGAGTAGAATTATATGGTACAAAGAGCCATAAAGTATTTGATGGCTGGCTGCCACATACAGTACACATTTTATTTAATTTCACTGTTACTTGTAGAAGGTTATGGGTTTTATTGTTGCACTTGCATAGAGACTGAGAGCAAGGGCAAGATTTTCAAAGTGGTAAGTGATTTTTGATGTACCAAGTGAAGCAAAGTGGTTAAAATTATTCATTGCTGCTGACAATCTTGGTTTGAAGTCATTCTAGTGTGAGAAAAAAACCCTCAACAAACCAAATAACCAATCTGTTATACCTGCACATATGATCTGCATCATAAATTGTGTTGTGTGTTTCTTTATTGTCCGGAACATTAGGAAATACATTTACAGCGTCTTGGATGGGTTTGCAGTATTGGTAGTTAAAAAATGTTCTTTTTCACTTGTGAAACAAGAACACTGGGTATAGACATCTCTGAATGAAAATAAACATGCACAATTACCATGTATTTCCTTTTCAGTGGTAATTTTTTTCTCACAATAGTCACAGATGAGCCTAGTATTAAAAATAATAATTTCTATTGGTGAACATTGAAGTTTCATTCATTTGGTTTGTTATTTCATTTTTGTGTCTGTGGACAGACTCATACATTACAGGAAAAAAACCTTGGACTTGACCAATTTAAGTGTGGTTAGATTATATCAAGAGTTCTCTCTGGGAAGAAAGCGCTTGCAAATTTTTAGTTAAAATACAGTCTGTTTTATTGTATTATTTTACCTATCTCTAACGTTATACTATGTCATTTTTACTAACAATTTATTTTGAAGTACAATTGCTTCCAAAGATCTATAGACTTGTTTTATCTAATAGCTTTTATAAATGGTGTTTAATGTGACTATAATCATTTTACTAAATCCTGAATATTTTTAGAACCTTATTTTTTATATAAATTGACTGTTTCTCTTTCATTTATAACCTATTGCTATTTTTTCTTAGCCACTAATTATTTCATGTATAAAATTCATCTTTTCCATCCCTAATGACAATGGCTAATGATGCCATGACTTGAAGCAATTACTGTTAAAAAGTTTTCTCCGCAGATGAACACCTATTCCTTTTTTCCATTCCAGTATCAGACTGGGTTATGTCTATAGCACTGAAGCAATTTGCAATCAGTTTAAGAATCAGAGACTATTTCTCATTGTCTGAATATTGCTGATGAGACGCAGAATCTTACTCTTTCAGACTTTACAATACTGCTCAACCCCATTCATTCAGCCTCTGAAGCATACAGATAAATGAGTTTTCGGATGAACTAGAAATATTCTATTGTATTAAAGCAATAATGCTCAACCAGGATGCTACTGCACCTTGGGGTGCCTTGAGATCCTTTCAAAGGTGCTCTGGGGTGCTACACAATGTTAGCACTGTTAGATGTGCAAACATGATTCACAAGATAAACCCAGAGATTTCAAATAGTAATCCACTGCCATGTCTAGAGGAGTGCAGATGTTTGGTTCCCTGGGGACAAGTAGCAGGAACACACCTTGTGCCACTGCTGCTTGTCCCTGGGGAACGCCTGTGCCACAGCAAGTTACCCAAGTTACCCTGGCCCACAGCAACGCTGGCTCCAGCAGCTTTACCTGGGGTCCTGGGGGCTGGGGAAACTGCAGCTGCAGGGCTCCTGGCCAAGCTCTGGTTTTAAGCAGTGCACATTGCCACCATGTGCACCACCCTGCTTTTTTAAGGTGCAGGGTTTTTTGACCCCAGGATCTCCCAGGGTCAAAAAAATCCTCTGCATTACAAGGTAGCAGTGCAGGGAATGCTTGAACGTGCAGCATGTGGCACCACAGATGGGTCTGTGGTGCCATACATCCACGGCTGCGCTCGTTTGGGCGCAGCCCATGGATGTGTCCTCATGAGCAGGAACGTACGTTCCCCAGGGACAACTAGCAGCAGCACATATTTGCGCTGCTGCTAGTTTTTTCTGAGGAACACCCCAACACATATGCTCTGAAGCATGGCAAATTGCTCCAAGTGGGATAGGGGATGCTGGGCTGGACCCAGCAGCCTTACCTGGGGATCCAGTAGTGGCAATGCGGGCACACGGAGCCTGACCAGTAGCCAGTGTAGAGTATATAAAATAAAATCTTGCTTTCTTTTTTGCATGCTAGAGATATGACTTGCTGTGACATCCAGTGACTCTAGGCATCCTATTAATGGACTTATTAGATATAATTTTTTAAATTTAAAATACTCTAAATAATATCCATACCATACTATAAAAGGGAGCTTCTTGTTTCAGATCAGGCCATGATACAGATATTGTTGCAAACAAAATGAGCTATGCCAAAGTCAATGGTTTCATTTTGCAGAGGTTTGGGTGTATATTTTGTGTTTCACTTAAGTACACCAGAAAGCTCCTTTGATTTTTTGGTTCACTGAATCTGTGAGGCTCAAACCACACTACTGTATTTTGCCTGCTTGTGGACCAAAACAGATGAAATCCTGATCCCTTTTGCTTTTCTTTTGTGAAATAAGCAATTAAATTTTCCATGGAACAGAAATTTTAATTCTCACACAGAAACCTGGATTATCAGGATATCTGGGCTTGATGTCAGCTAAATGAACTAGAGCTTATAGATGAAAACCTTATGTTTTGTTTATGTGTGCTAGAGATGTGACTTGCAGTGAAATCCAGTTAGTTCCTCCCCTAGGTAATCTTAATTATTATTAATTAACATTTTTATGCAGCCTCATAAATGTGAATAGTGCCTTAGATCTCTCATAACTTACTGGTAATATTGCTGAACACCCCCCCCAGGAAGATGACTGGTTGTGGCTTAGCTTTTATATTTACAGGAATAAGCTATACAGCGACAGGTCTATTTATAATGAATAACTATGTCTACATAAAGTTAAACTGCTTTAAGTATTTCAATTGTTAAACTTCTAGCAGTGCTAACACTGAGTGTAAACGAGTCCTTAAATTCTTGTTTCTTTCCTTGTTTGAATGTTCACCAGAATGTACTACCAGTGGTATTAAATAATAAATATGTAATACAATTTTTTCTTGCTTAGATTCATAGTCTTAAGGCACCTGCCAGACGTTACATATATTATGCAATTAACTGGTTAACCACGCAATACATTTAGACTGACCACACGTGCAAAGTAATTATCATGCCATTCAAACGTCCATCCAGCTATAAAAATAACCAATCAGCTATGAAATTAGTGCTTGAAAATGTATAAAAACTTTACAGCAAGTATCTATCCAGCTTTAATTCGAACATGTGGCAGGTCCCCAGGTTTGACCATCAAATGTTCTGATACAAACATATCAGCACATCTGTTTCTTTCACTCCTCTTTGAGGGAATGTTTCATTAGCCAGCAAATGGAAATATTTTTAAACAAAGTATTTGGCATACACTTATATGCAATATATGTAAACTCCTCCCCCTTTACAGCGAAAATAAAACTGGCACTCACTATCATCTTTTTGAGCTTTGGCATTTCTGTGTTGCTACAAAATGTGTACCACACATGCCAGGATTGCTGTCTACAGTTATTTTTTAAATGAATCACTGTACAACAATGCTATAGAGAGCCAATTAAAAAATACCTAAATGAAGTTTACAAGGTACTCAGATAAATTTATTTGAAAGAAGGAGGAAGATATTTGAAATCAATAGAATATGCATAATCAAGACTAGGGCCCCAAGGGATTTTATTTTACTGATTTTTCTTTTTTTTTTTTTTTTTAGTTTTAGTGAAGTTTTCATTTCATTTAATATTTATTGGCAGAGAAGTGTCAATGATGATTATACTGGGACAAAACAGAAATATGGATAAATAAATAAATAGAAATATCGTATGCTTTTATTGTCAAGGATGTGGCTGTCATGCAGCTTAGTTCCTTTGCAAAATCCAGTTTCAAATAAAGAATCATTTGTAAACTGTTGTAGAATCAAGTAGAGTTAGTTTTGTGTACACAAGCACACCAAGAAAGATGTTTTAGTTGCATTTGTAAATGCAAGTGTAATGACAATAGCCAGGCTTTGAAACGTGCAATTCAGTAAGGGCCATGAAAGAATTCATAGGCATACTGATGATATTTCTTGACAACAGACACTCCATTACTGTACAGAAGTCAATTTAAAATGACTGATTTGTTCCAGTGTGTGTCAAGTTATTTGTAGATCAAAACTTTCTTTGCTTGCAATGATACCTGCAGCTAATATTGAACTACTGTAGCCAGCAGCATGTAGTCATTAGTATCATACTGTTAAAACACCTTCTTTAGACAATTCTGTTAGCAAACATGGTTATTTACCTGTCATAGTCTTGGCAAATCTCCCCCACAGCTACCAATGCTTTCAGGTACTCATTGGGTTGATAGGGGTGAATATAGTGCAGTGAGCAGCTGTTCCTGGGATCACCGTTTGATGCTGTGAAATCTATAGCTACCTGGAAAACAGGAGGAAGAGTAGCATTAGGTAGTTGTTTCATGTATAGGTATCACGATTATATTTCTTTATCAGAAGCAGGTGCTTATAAAAAGCTCTAAAAGAAAAACTGAACTTAATCAATTTAAGCTTACAATAACACTTTAGTAGCACCACCATATATAGAATTGAAATCAGCATCAGCAGAATGATCATTCTGCATTACAATATGTTTTTTTAGCTAGCTATAATAGGTGATGTACAATATTATACATAATGTATATGAACCCAGGTTGCTTTTTCTTGAACTTCATTACTTAGTTTTTCTAGCTTACTTTTAATTTACATTATAAAATCAACTCAACCAAATCTAACTTTTGGTATTTTATTTAGAGAATTATGCACTATTATAAATCTATCTAACTAATTAGCCTTATGTTCCAGAGCTCAAATTTAAATTTAAATTTTTCCCATTCACATGCTTCCAGATTCATACATCTGTGCCTAGTAAAATGTCCCAGAGTCAAAATCCCTATTAAAAATATAAATTACAGCTCCAGATAAGGTCAAATTCCTTCCTTCATTTTTAGTTGCTGCTAAAACTTGCTATGATTTTAGTAATAATAGTAATTAGTCCTTATAGAGTTCTTTTCATCTTCAAAGAATTCCATAACCATTAACTAATTAACCCTCCCTATTTTGGAGATAACAGGAAGCTTGAAGGTGAGCTTCAGGGCAAAAATAAAACTTGAGTTAAGCACAGATTTTTGCGCTAAATGCACCCACCATACATTGTATGAGACATTCAGCAGAACAGAATTTTAATAAACGTTTTCAAAACTATTTCTTTTTTGGAATTCTCTTTGTACTTCCTAAATCACTAAGGATATCCCAGAACACATCAGTCTTGTGACATTGCAATCATTGGCTGCAAGAGCTGGAATGGCATTTCTGATATTTGTGATGCTGCATTCTAGAATCTCTTAAGTGAACCAGTGAGAATGAAATAAATTCACAAAAGTAAAGAGCAATTTAAAACAATCCTATAATTAAAGCTTATTTCTATAACATTCCTTTTCTTCCCAAAACCTGTTACTTACATGGATATTCAGCTCTCAATTTGGTTTGTACTGTTATTTTGCACTTCACCTTTACATGACTCATCCAAGGCTACAAAAGAAATTACTTCATATTTGAATCTATAAAGAGAAAGTTCCTGGCTTCCCTCTAGGTTGCTTGCTTAAAATGCCAGATTCTTCCTATTTCAAAAAGAAAGATTTCTCCTGCATGAAAAGCCTCCCAAGATGGGGGCCACTCCTGCGGACCAGGAGTAGACCAGGGTGATGGTTTGGGAAAGGCATGGGAAGCAGAGGAGAGGGGAGGTTGTAGGCTGGAATACCTGTTCACTCCCTCTCTCGGGAAGATTTCTAGCATTATAAATTTCTCAAAGACTCACAGTGCTAGAAATGAACACCTGTCCACGCCTACAACCATTTGCCATCCAGAACTTGACCTTTCTATCATGAACTCCTGCAAGTTAGTAACTGGGGGATTTGAGAGAGTGCTCCGTATGGGAGAGCATGCTTATTAGGGCTATGCCGAAGCGTTGGTTGCTGATTCGATTCAGCAGAGATTCAGCCTGATTTGGCTGAATCTAATCCAAATTAAATCAGGACACCCTTTAATCTCCCTGAATTGAATCAGAACCCTCCAAATCATTTCAGAGAGATTCGATGATTCGGACATAGACACAGCTTTAAAAGTTTTTTTCTACATACCTCAAAGTACCAGGTGGCTCATGAATGCTGAGAGGTTGGGGCAGGTGGAGCATCCCATGGGAGCATGGGGGGTGGTCCCCAGCGCGCTTGGCAGCAGACCCAAAAGTGGACCAGAAGCACTTTCAGTCCACTTCTGGGTCTGCTACAGACCGTGCGAGGGACCCTCCCTCTGCTCCCCACCCCGCAGCTTGGCAACTGGTGCCTCCTGGGTCTGAGGGGGCACCCGGGGTCCCCTCCACAGCCAATCACCAAGCCGGGGAGGCGTGGAGCCCCCCCCACGCCCCTGTGGGATGCTCCATCTGCCCCACTATTTCAGCATTCATGAGCCACGCCTGGTACCTCAAGGTATTCAGAAAAAACATTTAAAGCTGTGTGTATGGCCAAATAGCCGATTCTCTGAATCAGCATCGAATCTTCAGATTCAGATTTGGCTGAATCAAATCACTGCCCCCTGATTCAGGCAGAATCCGAATTGAATGTGGCCTATTTCACCCCCCCCTAATGCTTATTGCTTAATCTGTCTCTTTGTCCAGCAATGGTTTCTGCTCACATTTGGATGTGTTCTAAAAAACAGTGTTTCTTGTGTGACACACAGGAATTTGCAGGATCAAGGCCTGTGGAACAATATTTTTAAAAGCAGCTGTATATAATTAGGACTCTGTAGCTGTATATAGGTAACTAATTCAGTGACCTGACTTTCAAAAATACTGAGAGTATCACAGCTCCCAGTTTTTGTGGGTACTTAGCACTTGAAAAATCAGGCTACCAATGTAGCTGTCTCACTTCATTTTGGAACTTAACTTTAGGCTTTTACTTTTGAAAATCTTGGTTAATATGATTATTTACTAATGTACTTGCATTTACTCTGGAATGCAATTAAAAATATTTTTCATTGATTTTAGGGTGATGATTGTTGTTTGTAATCCCTGTAAAACACGAACATTTTCATGCGTACCAGAGAAGTTGGGAACAGCTCTTAAAAAGTGTTTGTAGTGACCTTTTTAACGGATAATCTCAAAACAGATTCTTAATGAGGTTGAAGTAAAATGCACCAGAGGGAACTGAGCTAGTCCTGCCGTCCTGCAATGGCTGTTTGCCAAAGTCATGTGGTGCTTTTTAACTGAAAGTGATAGCAGCATATAGGAACGAACAGTGAGTTCTGTGAGCAAGGCAGAAAGTCTGTGGTTATTGTTTGGGGTGAGAAGAAAACCTCAATGTAACATGTTACTTTGTTGGAAAGTGTCTCTGTAGTATAGATGTTCTCAGTGCCTGTGTATGTATAAACCACGAATACCTTAATTTCCTATTGCGATGTTTTTATGCAGCTGATCATTTTTCTCCATGGTACAATGTTTTCAGTACATAGAAAAGGAACACATCTTTTCAATTCCATCACTAACTACAATTACAGCTCTTTTGCAAATGCATTATATACTTCCTTTGCATACAGTAAGGTCTTTAAAAGTGGTCAGGCTTTTAAAAAATGAGCCTCAAAGGATGCTAGGAAGATGGCTCCCTTCAATTTTCTGCAAGAAACAAAGCTACTTCTTTCTTGATGCATTGCACTGCAGCTGTTTGGTTTTGATCCCTTTCTATCTTAGCTTCTTTAGTGGAGAACTTCTAGGGAAGGGTGGAATTATATTTTCAATGGTGCCAAACTAATAGCATGTAGCAACTCTAGCTTTGTAATGCTTCAGGCTACGGATCAGGGCTATGTGTATGCATGTAGGGAAAAGATTTCTGCTACTCAGCTAATGTATCCAAGAAGTATAAGGAAGAATAGACTAGTCTAAATCCTCTATCAAAGCAGGAATTTTCCCTTCAGAGTATTCACTAGGTTTTCATAGACATTAGGGCTGGAAGGGACCTCGGAAGATCACTGAGTCCAGCCCCCTGCTCCAGGGGCAGGAAGTCAGCTGGGATCATAGGATCCCAGCAAGATAAACATCCAAATGTCTCTTGAAGGCATTTAAAGTACCATATTTTCGCGCATATATCACGTGGGGTATACGTGATTTTACAAAAAAAAATGGATGGGTGCGGGCTATCAGTGGACTTTTTTTCCCCACGGGGGGCCAGGGCCAGGGTGGGCTGTGCCGCCTCCCTGCTGGGCCCAGGCAGGCCAGGCTATACTGCCGCCACCACCGGGGCCGGGGCCAGGGCAGGCTGGGCTGTGCTGCGCCACCTCCCCGCTGGGCCTGGGCAGGCCAGACTGCGCCACCGCTGCCAGGGCACGCCAGACTGCGCCGCCTCCCCGTGTATACACCACCGCGGGGAATACACGGGTGTGGCATATACATGGACTTATTTACAAAAATACAATTTTCCATGGCTTATATGTGGGTGCAGCTTATACCTGTGGGTGGGGTATATGCGCGAAAATATGGAAGGTGCTTGAACCACCTCCAGTGGCAGTCTATTCCTAACCTTGGGGGTTCAGACAGTAAAGAAGTTCTTCCTTATGTCCAGCCTGAAACAGTCATGGAGGAGTTTGTGACCGTTCAAACCTTGTCATCCCTTGGGGTGCTCTGGTGAACAGACATTCCCCCAGATCCTGGTGAACACCCCAGATACACTTATAGGTGGCCACCAGATCACCCCTGAGCCTGCGCCTTTCCAGGCTGAAGAGTCCCATGGCTCTCAGCTTCTCATCATAGGGTCTGTTTTCCTGACCTTTGATCATGTGTGTGGCTCTCCTCTGCATTCTCTCAAGCTTCTCCACATCCTTTTTGAATTGTGGAGCCCAAAACTGGATGCAGTACTCCAGCTGCGGCCTCACCAAGGCCGAGTACAATGGGAGAATGACATCCTGGGATTTGCTTGAGAAGCATCTATGGATGCAAGCCAGCGTTTTGCTCGCTTTACTAGCTGCAGCATCACATTGAAGGCTCATGTTCATCTTGTGGTCAATTGTGACCCCCAAGTCCCTGTTGCCCATAGTTGTAGCCAGTGGAGCACTGCCAAGCCTATAAGGATGCTGCAGGTTTTTCTTCCCAAGGTGGAGAACATTGCATTTTTTGGTGTTGAAGGCCATCAGGTTCTCGTCTGCCCATTTGCCCAGCCTGTCAAGGTCAGCCTGGATCGCCCTCCTGGCCTCAGTTGTGGACGCTTTACCCCAGAGTTTGGTGTCATCAGTGAACTTGGTCAGTCCGCTTCTGATACCAATGTCCACATCATTAATGAACATGTTGAATAGTGTAGGCCCAAGGACAGAGTGTTGAGCGATCCCACTGGTCACAGCGCACCACAACGATTGACTTCCATCAACCACCAGCCTCTGGGTCCTACCACGGAGCCAGTTCCCTAGCCAGAGGATCATGGTGAGGCCGAGGCCACAGTTAGCCAGTTGTGCTAAGAGGTGATCATGGGATACCAGATCAAAGGCTTTTTTAAAGTCAAGATATTGACATCAATCTCCTCTCCCTTGTCCAGGTGATAGGTAAAAGGAAATGAGATTGGTCAAGCAAGACCTACCCACAACAAACCCATGCTAGCTATCCCTCAGGCTGTTGCCATCGGCCAATCTATTAAGAATGGCCTCTTTGATAATCTTTTCTAAAACCTTCCTTGGGGTAGAGGTCAGGCTGATGGGCCTCACGTTTGCTGGATCCACTTTACTCCCTTTCCTGAAGATAGGCACCATATTGGCCTTCTTCCAATCTTCAGGTACTTTACCAGAGCACCAGGAGTTCTCGAAGATCCGTGCCAGGGGCTAAGCTATGAAGCTTGCCAGCTCCTTGAGTACCCTGGGGTGTAAACTGTCAGGGCTGGCTGACTTGAAGGTATCCTGCCTCTCAAGGTGTTCCTTCACAAGGTCATCATTGATAGAGGGTAAGGAATTTCCCTCACCCAGGCCTCCCAGTCCCATAATGGGTAGGGGCATCCTGTGGGACTGGGGAAAGACCAACGCAAAGTATCCATTTAGCAAATTGGCTTTTTCCTGGGCGTAAGTTATCAGTTGTCCCAAATGGTTTAGCAGGGATCCAACGTTCCCCTTGCTTTTCCTCCGGCTCCCCACATATCTAAAAAAGGACTTTTTATTGTCCTTGATACTTGTAGCTAGTTGGAGTTTCGTCACAGCCTTGGCTTTCCTTGTTTGCTCCCTGCAGGTCCTTTTGTCCTGTATCTCTTTCAATGTCCAAACTATTTGCATTTCCATAGCTTCCCACTGTGCTATATGAGTATTCCATACTGGGGGCAATGCCAGCCTCTTCCTGGTGGGAGGGCTGAGGTGGGCTAGACAGAGAATTTGGGGGCTGTGCTAACATCTTCTGGCCAAACATACTTAGTCGGCCAGGCTGGGAGCACTATACCTCTGCAGGCTGTGGGTTGGAGCAAGGTGGGTTCAACTGTGCAGGGTGGGCAGAGATGGCCCAGAAAGGAGGAGCGGAGTTTGGACAGGAGGGCTGGGAAGGGTGGCTACAGGGGGCTAAGGTGAATTTTGGGGTGGCTATATGCCCCCCAAGCACTGCCCCTGTAAAAGATTATATTCAAGCTTGCTCCTATCAGATCTGTCAACAAATAACCAGTTTTTCCTACTATCATAACCTTTTGACACACAAACTACCTGTATGCCCTGTTACTTAAAATTGTTCACATTCTTTCTGCTATACCTCCTAAAGTGAAGACAATGTCTTCTGATTACAAAACTATTAACTTTGCTAACTTCTTCTGAACATTTTTCATATGGCAGGGAGCATTATCAGATAACAAACACAGCATTCTGCAATAAGAGCCTCTTGGAAGGAACCGTGTGGATTCTGCACTATTGATTATCAACGTCATAGAAGAAAGCTTCTTAACAAATAGTTTTATGGGGAAAAAAGTTTACTTCTGGCTTTCTGAGGTATTTGATCTAAAGAACTATATGCCTAGAATGGCTGTGCAAAGTATCCCAAGAGTTCACAGCATGAGGTTACAAAAGCACTCATTACTGCTTTAAATTAGCAGGTACACCATGCTATAGCTTTTTGTTCTCAACCCTATGCTTAGCATCCAAGTTTCCCTCCCCCATCAGATGCTTTTTCAGATCACAGCTGCAGTGTACAGCCTATACACTGTGTGAACTCAAGGAAACATAATTAATTCTGAGACAAAAGAGGGTTGGATGACTTGATATGAATTTGTGAGCTCTGCAAGTGTCTTCAGGAAAAAGAGGAAAGAGGAAAAATATTGCCATGGTTTATAGGAACTCATTTGTATGTTGATAGTAACTTTCCATAATAGTTTTCAAGAATTCTAGAAATGCTGTCCTAGGTGTTCATTTCTAGCACTGTAAATCTAGGTTACAGGGGATGGCTGTTTTAGGCATAGAGTATTTCAATAAAGTGCCTTGGATAAGTGCAGTACTGGTAGATTATGAAATGAATGCAAACAGTAAACAACTTAACTGCAGGCTGCTGGGTAATTTGAAAAGGCTGCACTAAGTACAGATAAATTATTGGTATACATTCCAAAATGAAACAGTATGGCATATTTCTGGTGTTTTGACCCCCCACCCCAACCATGCAATTCAGAGTGATAGTGTCAGAATGTACATATACAGCACCCATTTACACACGTGTATGGAATACACATTATTTTTGTGAGTAAATGAAAATATTTGTGCACATAAATAGTTTGCAAACGTTCCACATGAACATGCTGAAGTTAGGTTGAACTCTTAAAATGTTGATGCAACAAAAATTATAACAAGGATTGTATTGGGTATCGAGACAAATAATACCTGTTGACTATGTTAACCTGAACAAAAAAAACAGAAGGAACATTCAACAACTCATGAAATAATGGAACACCATAACACAGTAATAGATATTTTCAAGACCTTTTCACATTTATAATACTCTTCTCATCTCATGTTTCTATCAACATTTCTGTACAACTATATTATCCAGTATTCATACATGCACAAAAGAGCTGCTTTGATCAGCCTCCTAATATTTAAATGCTGTTGAAGAAAAGACTGCCTGTAGTATGTATATTTAAAAACTCTAAGCTACATAAGATGAGTACACAGGTCTGGTGAAGTGGGTGTCAGTGAGGAAAAATTAAGGAAAAGGTCACAGAGGTTTACTGTTCATCTTGTTTAAGTCAAGAAAATCGGATCCTCCCTTTCTTTCAACTTACTCTGGCTATGTGTGAAGAGAAATGTCTTGAAAGCAGCCAACCTTTGGGGACACAGCCCTGAACTCCATGGACCTCCAGAACCAGAAGTTGTTGGTACCACTTCCAGCTGTGGATAATGTAGCTGCCTTAGTGCACAGCTGTGGGTGGGACCAAATTAGGCTGGGAGCAGCACCACGTAAATGTGGCTATATTACTTCCTACTTTGGAGGAAGCCTAGAGCTATCTCCAAACTGGAAGCAGCATAGCTGTGTGCATCTGGCACCAGGCAGTGTTGTTCTGTCTCTAACCAACAACATGCTGCCTAACCCCGATTGATGACCTATATTTCAAACTTGGGATAAAAGTAACATTTCAGGCTGTCCTTGGGGACACTGGGACATAGTATCAACATTTAAGCTGTCCCAGAAAATTCCAAGACTGTTAGGCACTTTCTTTGTTATATGTATAAATCAATCCTATTGATTGGAATCCAGCAACTCTCACTTGTGGTGCTGAATAAGAATTAGTACAGCCCTGTTGTTATAGCAGTTCCTCAGTGAAAGTGTGTTGGAGGAGGAAGGACCTAAAGGTCGAGGAATTAGAACTGGCTGAGTGTAGGTGGGTGTGCAGCAGTTCGGTAAGGGATTTTTTTTTTTTTTACTTTAATAGCAGGCCAACCTTAGGGGAGCTAGTATTTATGGACTTCTGATGTGTAGGGGCTTAGAAACTGCATCTGTTGATATATTATGAAAGGAGTTGGTAACATCACTTATATATTTAAGACTGCCCACTCCTTCCTATTATAAGACATCTAGCAGTGTGGGCTGAAATCTTACATTATAGGTCCCTGTTTCAGGCTGATTTTTTTTTTTAATTTCAGTTTAAATGGTCAAATTATTATAAGAACAAGATTAAAGAAGAACGTATTGTTTGGTCCCTGGTAAAAAAATTTCCAACCATTAAACTACAATATTTGAGAGGGGGCAGGGCAAGGTTTGTTGAGCTAACCAGCAATATTTTTAGATAATTTCACGGGAAACTATAGTGTAACTCTCATAGTGCACTCATAATCATAGCTTCCACAGGTACATCAACTTCCACAGCCCTTCGGTACAGCAGTCAGAGAGGAGATGATGTTAGGTCATGGGAGATATGGACTGCGCTTTCTGGGCAGACTTTTAGACAGAAGGAGGCACAAGATACTCAAAACTAGCATTCCCATGAAGCAATGTGGCACTACAGGAAAATTCAGGTTAAAGATTCTGGTTGGCTCAGCAAACCAAAATTTGATTTGGTTCAAACCTGATTTCAGCATGGGCTTACATGCTTTCTAGAGTCAGGCTCTGAACAATCAAGTGAAATACTCAGTTTAGAGCCTTGTATACAACTACAGACAGCCCTTGTAAGCCAGCATAGCTCATCTGAAGTAGATGGAAGTACCATGATTTACACCAGCTAAGGATCTGACCATACATATCATGCTGTTTTCAGTTGTTATGGTGCGCCTGTCACTATAAAAGAAAAACATTATGTTTTTGAAAACCTTGCTGTGTTAATAGAGTTCACTTTCCAGTCACAATGTATTTTGCAAAGAGAGCTTAATAATTTATCAAGAAATTTGCAAAACAACATGACAGATTTTCTTTTTCCTTTGAAGGTGATGAATTTCATGTCTGAAAGGACTTTGTTGTGTTGCAAAGCATTGCAGTAGAAAGACACTTACTGTAAACTGTATTTGGCATCCACCCATGATGTAATCTAAGAAAGAATGCATCTTGTGGATCTGGAAAAAAGAAAGCAAAGGTACTCATTTGTATCACTAAAAAAATTCAGACTGCAACAGCTTGTTTAAAGAAAAATAGTGTGGGGGAAGGTTGGAGATCTGAGATGGGGAGACAGACTATCATATAAGAAAGGAAGGAAGAGAAAGCATTGAAATTTATTTTTACAGTACTTAAAGTATGTACCCACATCAAAGGCAACACAGAATATCAATCACCTCACAGAAGTCAAGAAGAATTTTGTGATTTCTTTCAGGAGGAGCAGGCATTTTTTGTGTATTCAAAGGAAGAAACTTGGATGAATAAGAGAGGGACACACAAAGACGTTCTTTCTGGGTGACTCTTATGAGTAGCATATTGCACTGCATATTTTATTGCATGCTGGTATTACCAGAAAACACCTGCCACTCTATGAGCCTGCAGCTTCCATTGTCTCTATTTCTCCTTGGCTCCCCAAAACCCTTGTTTTTTAAATGAATTCTTCACAAATTATTTTACAAAGATGTTGTTAAATGCACTGAAACATGCCCTAAAGTCTGCAACCTCTGATAATGAAACACGTCAAACTTCCTAGACAAAAACATTGACATTATAGATTTGTGGTTGAGAGTATAGCTCAGTAATGCAGGATACTTGGCGTGTCTACACGTGGCCATATGGTGCTGTTGTTACGGCACCATCATTCAGGACTTCCTTTTGGAAGTCCTGAATATCAGGCTCAGTAACACCCCGTGTTGTGCCGTGCCGGCCATGCACAGTTATTTTTAGCTGTTATGTTGCTGTAGCAGCATTCTATAATGAGGGAACACATTGCTATGGTAATGTAGTACATTGCTACAGCGACATAGAGTCACGTGTAGATGTGCCCACCAAGTATTATCTGGTTGTCATAATCTATCCCCCAGACAGGCATGAGAAAAGGAGAAAAATCAGGAGCACAGCTGGAAATTTTCTGATGGAACTCTTTCCATTGGAAAATACCTGTTGATATATTATATAGAAACATGCTGATTTTGTGAAATCTTCCAATAAAAATCAGTCAGGCTTTGCAGACTGCTTTCCTGCTCATTGTGCATCTTCCCAGATTCCTGCCTAACAGAATTTAAGATTGTTAGGAACTTGGAAGAAGCCATCTTCTGCCAGGGTTTTAAAAGTTTCCATTTCCATGCTGGGGAGAAGGGAACTTAGTGGCCAGGAAAGCTTTGGGGCTGGATATAGACAGTACACATTTACTGGCATAAGTGAAAATCCATCTGTATCCATCTGTACTAGAACAGAAGTTCAGTACGCATAGACCAGTTTAGAAATGGCAGAGCCTGGTCTAAGATTTGCCCCCCATCACAAAGGGTGAATGTGTCCTGTTCACTACTGATCTAAACTATGCTGCTTACAGAAAATCACATAGATTCCACCTTAGGCTTTTTGAGTGTTTGTATCTAGCCTGGGTGTCCTGACCAGAAGACAGATTGGCAGAATCTGACCTGTTTGTGAAGGAACCGGGAACCAGGGCTGCTCAGTGTCCTCACTGCTTGGAGATGCTTAGTAATTTTGTTTGGCAAAGTCAAAACAAATGGTACTTTGATCATTTTTCAAAATGAAAGCTGGGAATTCCCATTCCATGGGAGATTTTGAATTTTATTCCTCTATGGATCTAAACTCTATTTTTTAATTTCATAATTTCCCTCAAAGTGGTTGGACCCTTCCTTTGAGGTCAAAAGTCAAATACATGTTATTTATAAAGCCACAATTGGCAGCACTACTCTATAAAGGGAATCTGTAAATAAGGCATTAGAGAATTCAATGTTTATTTTCTGTTATGATTTACATATCTCCTGTGCTTTATTTCCAGGTACAGATATAGTTTTACAGCTTCTAGCTGCAGAAACAGCCCAGTCTTCTAGGCTAGGGACAGAAGTTACACATAAATCAGCTTAAATGATCAGAAACTGGTCTAAACCTATAAAAGAACAGAAGTTCAGTGCACATAAGCCAGTTTCAAAATGGTTGAACCAGGTTTAAGATAAACCTGGTTGAATGTAGTATCAGACTTAACTGATCTGGGTCAAACCGGTTTATGAAATTTCTGTCCCAGACCCCTTCCTGGTTCAAGTTAAATCACAGTTCCCCAGCATCCCAGCATTTTGCAGCCCTGGGCTGGGCTTGGTTGTGTGCTCCAAAGAGGAGGGCTGGCCCTGCCCCTCTGCTCCCAAGCTGGACCAGTGAGGGCTGGTTGACAAGGGGGGTTGGAGTGCAAGCCCAGCTGGGGATGCAGCCCAATCTGCGGGGGAGGGGGGGATGCCTCCCCCCCACCCCCCCAGGCAAACCCCAGTTGGGGTTTGGGGTTAAACACCTCTTCCCCTGCTCAAACTTACTGCTGGCTGCAACTGTGGACTACAAATCCCAGATGCCCCTGGAAGCAGGAAGAGGAAGTGATGAACAACCCTGTAGAATCCTACTACTGTAATTCTGGACTGCAAATCCCAGAGACCTTGGGGGCAGCAGGAGGAGGAAGTAAACACAAAGCCAGAGAGCCATACTGTAGTGGCCCCCAGTTTATGGTCTGAGCCACTGCAGGCATGTGGCTGCATTTCCTGAATCAAAGGTAAATGTCTGTTCACTTCTGTTTCAGTTTAACCTATGCAGCTTAGACTAACCTGCAAAGACTTAAATCAATTCAGCCTTAGGCTTTTTGACCATCTGTACCTGGCCCTAGAGTCAAGTTGGGCTATTTATTTCTCCTTCATCATTACCAGTAATAAATATTACATTCATATGCTAGTTACACCTGGTTAATGCCATATATTCAGATGAAATCCTCTGTAACTTCTGTGCATTATTGTGGGCTTCTGTGCGCTTCCCCAGGGAGACCTGAAATTTGTAAGCAATTGTGCTGATGATGTGCAAGGAGATGAATTCAGATGACTTCTTCCAGCTGTGGTGACTTCACAGTGCTAACCGGAATGAAAAGCAGCGCAATTTATTTCTGTTACTCTAGTAGGGGAATTTGACTCTGACTACATACTAAGATCATTTCTGTTGAGCAAGAAGATGCCACAAGCAGAAGTGCACTTGAAGCAACTACTTTAAAGCATCTCTGACAAAGCCTTGATCCATTTTTAAATAATGATGACATCCCCTAGGCAACTCATTTGTTGCTGGTTCCTTTAGTGGTAGCTTATTATGACAGGTTTTGCTCTATTTTTATAATATGATGATGCCTAAAAAAGAGACTTGTTAGAGCCAAAACAGTTTTCCTTTGTCCTTTCAGTGTTATCATTTTTAGTATCACAGTTTGACTTCTTTCTATTTTTTGACATCTCCATTTCCAATAACTCTTTAAATATACATTATTAAAAACTGGGAATAGGAACAGACAAAGAGTATTCTTTCAAATATAAGTACCTTGCATTGGTTAAGAATGACAATGCCTGAATTCTTGTAATTCTTCTTCTTTGCTTTATACTTGGGATTTATGCACTCCCACTGTACCTGTGAAAATAGCAGTCACTGCATGAAACAAAATTCATGTACAAAATGTATAATTAATTATGATTACACAATATGCTATCTACAGTTGACTAAGTCCCAAGCTGGGGGTAGTAGTAGATATACTGGAGGGCAGGACTAGGATTCACAGACACCTTGACTAATTGGAGGATTGGACTAAAAGAAATCTCATGAGGTTCAATAAGGAGAAGTGCAAAATCCTGTACTTAGGATGGAATAATCCCATGTACCAGTACAGGCTGGGGATGGACTGGCTAAGTAGAAGTTCTGCAGAAAAGAACCTGGGGGCTACAGTGGACAGTAAGCTGAACATGAGCTAACAATGTGCCCTTGTTGTGAAAAAGGCTAACAGCATACCGTGTTTTATTAGTAGGAACGTTGCCAGCAAATCGAGAAAAGTGATTATTCTTCTCTATTCAGCCCTGGTGAAGCCACATCTAGGCTAGGGACAAACATTCAAAAAGCCTGAGCCTGAAATGATTCAACCTTTGCAGGTTAGTTTAATCTGCAAAGCTTGAACCAATTTGGAGGTGGATACACATTCCCTTTTCATTTTAGAAATGCAGGCACAAGCCTGCAGCAGCTCAGGCTAGAGGCTGGGGGCACTACAGCAGCCCTGCCTTCCATTCCACAGTACTGAGCTGAGGTGGGGCGTGGCCAGGCCCGGCAGGACACTCTGATTAGCCCAGCAGGGAATTGATAACACTGTTTATTGCCCCTAACTCAGTATTTACCACTCCGTTAAGAAAACAACAGAGGGACATTACCAGCTACCTGTTCATTCTGCCTTTGCCACAGTATGGACCATAGCCAGCATGTGGTCTGCTAGCTAATACACAGATACTTCTCAGCAAGGCAGACGGGAGGGGGGAATTCCTGCTTAGCAGGGAGTGGGGCAGGGGAGAAGGAGAGCAGCCTGCAAGTCTCTGACAGAACTGCAGCCAGGGAGAAGGGGGGTGGGGGCCAGCACTGCTGTGGAGCACAGAGCCCCACCCAGCCCGTAGAGTATTCCAGGATACTGGGGGTGTCCAATTTAACTTAAACCAGCAAGGGGTCTGGGACAGACATTGCATAATGGTTTGACACAAATCAGTTAAGTCTGATACTACATTCAACCAGGTTTATCTCAAACTGGTTTCAGCCATTTTCAAAATGGTTAATGTGCACTGAACATCTGTTACAGGTTTAGCCAGTTTCTGCTCACTTAAACTGGTTTATTGTGTAATGTCTGTCCCTAGCCCTGGAGTACTGTGTCCAGTTTTGGGCCCCCTACCCTGAAAGGGTGTAGACAAATTGGAAAGATATCAGCGGAGGGCAATGAAAATGGCTAGGGAGCTGGGGAACATGACTTCTGAGGAGAGGCTGAGCGAACTGGGCTTATTTAGTCTGGAGAAGAGAAAATGGAAGGGGATTTAATAGCAGCCTTCAACTACATGAAAGATGTTCAAAAAGAAGCTGGAGATAGACTGTTCTCAGTGATGGCAGTTGACAAAATAAAGAGCAATGGTCTCAAGTTGCAGCAAGGGAAGTTTAGCTTAGATATTAGGGAAAACTCTCTCATTACGAGGGTAGTAAAACACTGGAACAGGTTACCCAGAGAGTGGTGCAATCTCCATCCTTGGAGGTTTTTAAGACCGGGCTAGACAAAGCTTTGGCTGGACTGATCTAGTTGGGGATGGTCTTGCTTCGAGCCATGGGTTGGACTAGACAACCTCCTGAAGTCCCTTTCAACTCTCATTTTCTATAATTCTATGATTGTATGAAGTCCCATGAAAGCATCCAAGGACATAAAGGGCTACATAGTAACCATACAGGAAATGATTTTAAACTAACTGAAGCCCAAATAGAAACACTCCAGAAAATACACACAAAGTACTCAGACAGATATCTACCTATCAAGACTTGTGGACACAAATGGAGATTTTACAAGTGCCAGGTTTAGAGACCAGGGGAAGCAAACTGAGACCCTATATTAAATAAAGGACTCTCTATCTACATATTTACACTGGGGGTTTATTTCAAACAAAAGTAAACTCAGAACTTCTGATTGGAAAACTAAGTGCTTGCCTTAACTCACTTTATTGTAAGAACTTTGTGATGGCAATATTATAGGCCATATGTGCTATACAAAAGTAAGCAGTTAAAAAAGTCAGGAAGAGGCATGTAAAGCAATGGAGTTAAATAACTACTGCTCTAATTATGAGTTCCAAATTTGAAATTTGGTCCCAAAGCCTGTCCTAAATCAGAAAAAACAACTAAAGTTGAAACATAGTCCATGTGTCCCTGTAAAATGTTTTGGCTTTGACAAAACAGGATGTCTCAATGAAAAAAAAAAAGCATTAAAAAAGTTAATATTTAGAAGTAGAGGTAATCAGAATTTTTTGACTAAGTTATTTTTTTCACAGAAACACTGATTTACGAAAAACAAAACATTTTGTGGAGCTGCATTACTTTAAACCCACATCTGTATACATAAGTATTCATTTGCATTTATAGCATCCCATTGAAAATGCTCTGCTACATATATGCACTTAAGGCCTATGATTTGTGAATATCTGGTGGTCGTACCAGAAGAGAAGGCAGACATCTTTAACAAATTCTTCACCTCCGTTTTCTTGGGCAGGGACCAGGACTCCCCCACCGTGATTCAAGACGGACTCGAGGGGAACGCCCCAAGACCTAAGGTTGAAGAGGACCGGGTTAGAGTGCTTCTGGAGGGACTGGACGTGTTCAAGTCAGCAGGTCCAGATGCTCTCCACCCCAGGTTGTTGAGGGAGCTAGCAGGGGGTATTGCAGGGCCCTTGGCACAGCTTTACAAGCGCTCGTGGTGCTCGGACCAGATGCCAGATGATTGGAAGATAGCCAATGTGGTCCCCATCTTTAAGAAAGGGAGGAGGGAGGACGAGGGCAACTATAGGCCCGTCAGTCTTACCTCAATCCTGGGGAAACTCTTTGAGAAGATCATCAAGGAGCACATTTATGATGGGCTGGCATCAGGGGTGATGCTGAGGGGCAACCAGCACGGTTTCATTAGCGGCAGGTCATGTCAGACCAACCTGATTGCCTTTTACGATCAGGTCACAAAAGCATTGGATGCAGGTGTCGCTGTGGATGTAGTCTTTCTGGACTTCAGCAAGGCCTTTGACACTGTCGGCCACCCCATCCTCGTTAAAAAACTAGGCGACTGTGGCATCGATGCCTACACAGTCAGATGGATTGCTAACTGGCTGAAGAGTCATACTCAGAGGGTGGTGGTGGACAGGTCATATTTCGACCTGGGGGGAAGTGGGCAGCGGGGTCCCCCAGGGCCCGGTTCTTGGGCCTACGCTGTTCAATTTCTTTATCAGCAATTTGGACGATGGGGTGAAAAGCAACCTGTTCAAATTCGCTGATGATACCAAAATCTGGGGTGAGGTGGGCACGCTAGCAGGGAGGGAAAGACTGCAGAAAGACCTGGATAGATTGCAAGGGTGGGCTGACAAAAACAGGATGCGTTTCAATATGGACAAGTGCAGGGTGCTGCACTTGGGCAGTAGTAACCGGCAACACACTTATAAGATGGGAAACTCCCTTCTTGAGAGCACGGAGACAGAAAGGGATCTTGGAGTCATCATTGACTCCAAGATGAACATGGGCCGACAATGCGAGGTCACGGTTGGCAGGGCTAACCAGACCTTATCGTGCATCCACAGGTGCATCTCGAGTCGGGCCAAGGAGGTGATCCTCCCCCTCTACGCGACACTGGTCAGGTCACAGCTGGAATACTGTGTCCAGTTCTGGGCGCCCCACTTCAAGAGGGATGTGGACAACATTGAGATGGTCCAGAGGAGGGCCACCCGCATGATCCAGGGACAGCAGGGCAGACCCTACAATGAGAGGCTACGGGATCTGAACCGGTTCAGCCTTCACAAGAGAAGGATGAGGGGGGGACCTTGTGACCATCTATAAACTCACTAGGGGGGACCAGAAGGGTTTGGGGAAGACCTTGTTTTCCCCAGTGCCCCCCGGGATAACAAGAAATAACAGCCACAAGTTGTTGGAGAGTAGGTTCAGATTAGACATCTGTAGGAACTACTTCACAGTTAGGGTGGCTAGGATCTGGAACCAACTTCCAAGGGAAGTGGTGCTGGCTCCTACTCTGGGGGTCTTTAAGAAGCGGCTCAGTGCCTACATGGCTGGGGACCCTCGAGCCCAGTTTCTCTCCTGCCCAGGCAGGGGATCGGACTTGAAGATCTACAAGGTCCCTTCCGACCCTACTTCTATGATTCTATGATCATCTTTAGTGTTATTTCAGAGGTTGTTCATTAACAATGGGGAAAACTCTTAAGAATGTGTGTAAGCTCTGATACAATGCTAGGAAAAAAAATGTTTAAATTTCCAAAAAGGGCCAGTGTGGCCTATCATGTAAATAACTATTTAACTGTTTTAAAATTTATGATACTGACTTAATTTTGTTACTGTATTTTATATATTTGGGGGGACAATCTTCATTTGAGGCCTGACTGAGCAAGATATTTAAGCATGAGATATATTTTAGGCATATGAGTAGTCCCACTGACTTCAATGGTCCTTAGACTAAGTTGTGGCACAACTACTTTCAATAGACAGCATTTCAAAATCAGAGTTTCTTTCCAAATGTCAAGTGGGATGGAAAGCATATTGCTTCAGAACAATGTGTGGATTTCTCCCTGCCGTGGAGTAAGTGGGCTGTCTGCACAGAACTCCCAATCCCTGTGTTCTGGGAAACAAATGATGTAGCTGAAAATGGAAAAAGAAAAAATGGAAAACTATTTGTAAACTGCATAAAGCACTGCCGCTTGCTCCACAGTTTGCCCCATAGCTCAATTATTCGTCTTGTGAAATGAATTTTCCAGCTGAGGAAACAGGCAGACACAGGACCACATGTTCCTGGGAAATCCTCCAGCAATGATTTTTCTGTGCTCACGGGGCTAGTGAAAGCTCAAGGAAATACCACTCCCCCATAAAGGACAGCCCTCCAGATCATAGTACAACAGAGCCATGAACACCCAGTCACGATCTGACTATAATGTACAAGCACTAATTACTCAAGGGTGGATACATCAACACTAGGGAATATAGTTTAATGTACAGTTATCCCATAAACGTACTAGAAGCATTTATAAAAGGACATTTCTTAGTTCACAAATTACAATAGAGACAAGCTGATCTAGTGGACAGAGCAAAACCTAGTAGCCAGGAGAACTGTTCCCAGCTCTGACAGTAATTACACTGAACAGGCACTGACAAATATCTCTACTTCTTTTTCTCCCGTCCCCTCCTGGATGATGTTCATATATTCTGGTGAGATATGTGGTCCACAAACTATATAGAATAGAATAGGATGTTGGCCCTTGGTCAAGATATTTGCCTTTTCTGTGCTAGCTCCAAGTTGTTGATTGCAATGTCTACCTGCCTTTGTAAAGCATCTGAGATCTATGGGCATTTATAGACATGGTCCAGGAGGATGGAGGTGTAGGCACTTTAATTAGCACAGCTCTGAGAGCCACATTAATTAAAAGCACCCGGAGTGTCACGTGTATCAGTGTCCTCGCGCTGAAAAGTGGCAGCAGAGCACCTTGAATTGAAACTCGTTGACCAAACTTTAGTTTAAAGTGCCCCACTGCCATTTTCCAGTGTGGGGATGCTAGAGTCTGCTGGAGCACGGTAATTACCACACTCCAGAAGACTCTATTAATCAATTCTGCCTCCCTGCACGTGTATAGGAGCCCTATGTGACAAGCTCTATTTAATGCCTAAGCACTGGTATTCTATGTACGCCTAGCTAAAACCTGAGTGGTGTCACAAGCTGAAGAAACAGAAAAATTAGGAAATCCCTGGCAACTGAACAAACTGAAGGAAAGAACAATTCTGCATCAGCTAACCCATTAGCTGATGCATTTATACTATTGTATGTACTATGGTATACTGCAAAGCATTTCTTAAACACTGATTCTATGCTCAGTTCCTGCTCAATAAAAAAAATGTCTTAAATATTTTGAAACAAGCTCATCTCTTTTCTTTCTTACTTGTCAAGATCTGGTTCCAGAGCTCTGCTTTTCTACAGCAGGAGCTGAAGATATGACAAGAACCATTTCCTAAAATTCCCTGTACAACGCCTGCCTAGTCATCAACTCTTCTAAAGGGAAGAGAATCCTCTTCCCATCTAAGTCTTGGCATATAACTAATGAAGAACACAGAGTTTCAGCTATCTTGCTTACAATGAAAAACCAATTTTAAATTTTAACCTACTCAATTCAAAGTCCTAAATTCTGACTTTGAATTGAGATCAGTCACTTTGCTTTAATGATTCATTTTCCTTTTTTAAATTAACTTTTCAGCAGAAAGGAACGCAATACAGACTGTAAGTCTGACGTTACTGTTAAGCACTATGAAATTTAGATCAATCTTCCTAGCAGAGTACCAGGAAGTTAACATTTATTTTGGATGTCTGGTGGCTCTGGGCTAGGTGAGCTCTTTTGTCAAACAACAAAGTGAGTTTGAAATAGGAAGCAATATGACTCAATCACTGCCTGCTAACTTAGTAAAGGTGTTGAGTCATACGTACAGTGAATTTAAATTTAGATTCATTTGGGATTTCTTTAACAATAAATTTAAATCAAGTTGAAAGAAACTTTTGGAGAAAAATTTGGACCAGGTTTTTTTGGTAGCGAAAACTGGCGAAACAATGTTGATGCTTGTAAGATTCTAATTCTCCCTTCGCTGCAACATGGGACACAGTTCCCAACAAAAGACACTAACCCCTAAAACCATAGGTTTTAACTCATCAAGCCTCCCTCTTTCCTCTCTCAATCTCCTAGAACAGGAGTTAAAGATTGTGTGTCCTACTGGATCCAATGCACATGTAAAGAAAGGTAGTAACGACGACGCTTGGCTCCCCTTGGCCTAACATTTAAAGACCTGAACTTTGAACAGAAGATTCCCAATTAATGGCATTGCATTAGCCAGTGCATCAGATAAAGATACATGACTGAGGGGGCCCCATGTATTGTGAGACGGAAGAAATGATGACACAGAACAAAAAATAACCCTGTGTGTTTTCTTCCTGATGATTCAGAAGGAGCACTTGACTTTCACGGCAAATTTCATCTCTCTATGCCTGAAAGGGATAGTTCATTCACAAGGCAGCCCTCATTCCCCCACAACACCTGTAGGGCAGGTCAAGTTTTCATCATTGCCATCTCCTGGAAGTGCCTGCCAGGCCAGACTATCTGTTTTTGTCTCTGCCAGGGGCTCCACAGGAGATTTGCAGCTAGGGGATTCATGAAAATGAGCACATCTTCTGTTTTTCTGACCAGGATTCTAAAGGTTTTAGAGTTGTGGGGCGCTTGTACGCTTGACACCATTACCATGTACATGTCACAAAAATGTCTCTTTGTGTGGTTTAATGATGTCGCACTCTACATGTGCAAGAGTTTGGGGGATTTTAAGTGAGTCTACATAACTGCAAACTAAATTACATCCTGATGTAGTTTAGTTTGCAACAATATGTTGCAGCTATTAGTCAGCTCACCCCCCCAGCTGTGGAAGAGTCAGGCATGAGCCGCAGAAAAAAAGGACTGGGCCCCTTGCCACTTCTGCCTTCAGCGGGCTTCTGGGAAGAAGAAGAGTTGGATCGGAGTCAGGGAAGAGTTGGACTGGGCCGGGTGATGCCTCCAAGCTGGGGCAGCACCTGGCCCGCTAGCAGCCTGCCTGGGCAGCCCCAGGGGGTGCCACCATCACAGAGGGGAGGCTCAGGGGCCACTTGGCCCACCGGCAGCTCACCCCCATGGCTGTGGACAGGTTCCACTGGGAACGGGGAAAAAAAAGGAACAGGCCCCTCACCAAAAAAAAAAAGATGATTGGGCCCCTTGCCACGGCAGCGATGGAAAAATAACCCCCCGCCATTTCAATTGAAACCCACCATTTCAATTTAAGGGGCATAGAATGTGACCCTAAGGACTAAACCCCAGTCATGTGTACAGGTGCCCATGCTGACTGGGATCAAGTTACTTAATCAAGGAGCAATAGCTCTCATGGATTTGATCTTCTGAAGCTGAAAAAAGAACTTAAGGTGTCCACTTAAGCCAGGCATGGTCAGAACATCTCTGGCATGTCATCAAAGTTAATAACTGCTTTACCATTTTACACATACCTTTATCACCTGAAGGTCCAGGGGAGGGGCTCAGAACAACATTCAAGAGGTCAGATAGAAGAAGGACCCAGACATCTACCACTGAGGCTTCCTGCCATATCTCCCGTATTGTTTTTGTCTGATCAAAGAGACTCACAAGTAAGATAATAACATTCCCATGGGAGACTAGTTTTCTGATTTGGAAATGACACTGGAGATACTCTCTCCCCCTGCCTGCCCTGCCCCCCGCCTTTTTCCCGTAATACAGAGACAAATCTTTCTATTCTATTATATAACTTCTTCAGCTGCTTTAGAGTCCAGATGAGTCATATTTCCGTGTTTGCCCCCCCAAAATCCATCTGGTTCTATTGCCTTTACTTTCAAAGTTGTATGATTTGTTTTGTTTTTACTTAGAAGAGGATTTCTCCCTTCAAATGTCAACAGCTTTACCAATTAATCTTTACCCTTCCCTTCTTTCTGCTGTAAAAGTTGTCAAATTGATTAATGCCTTAGTAAATGCTACATAAAAACTGCACAGTATGAGGCCAGATTAAGGAGGGTATCCCACCAACAGACAGTCCACCTCCATTGAGAACAGAACTTAAGTGTACCCTTAGATATTCAAATCAATGTTATTCTGAATAGTACCAGACTTAGCATGTGCTTAAAGACAGGAAGGCTATGACTAAATTGTGAAGTTCTGGAATGACAGGACTCATTTGCACTCAAGGAAGTGCAAAGTAGTGGAATGAGATACGTTTCAACCTATAACCATTCTGTCTTGGAGAAGAGCATCATGAACAATTGGTGACCTCTGACCAAAAAAGCTTAATGCATCATTCAGAGAATGAACCTTCCCTTCTGCAAACACATGGAAGTCTGACCAGCAATAAAAAAAGAACCAGTGATGCATCAGTTTCAGCCAGCTACCACCCAGTTACAAGTCCCTCATTTTGAGCAGGGTTGGGGCAGGGTCTGGGCAGTTGAGGGCCACATGAGCCAGAGACCCAGTGGTTGCAAGCCACTTGGGCTGCATGCTACATGTGCCAGGGGGCAGACAGCCCCACTTGGTTCCCCCTGTCACATTGACAGCCCTCCCCTCCCAGGGGAGGACAGACATCCATTCTCATCCTCCTAGACTCTCTCTACAGCATTTTGTGCTATTGGACATACTGTTTCATATTGGACACTGAAGAAAGATGAAGGTCCCTGGAGGAATGTGTTAAAATAGTCTGAAAACTTCCTGGAGATTCACACCCAATAAGAAGTGATACGAAACCACACTGCAACCAAGGTTATAGCTGAAGAAGAGTCAGCTGAACCTCAACAAGACAGAAGTGGTTGCAAGTGGTGGTGATGCAGCCCCAGTGCAGCCTCCTTGGGTTGAAAGCAAGTGGCTGAAGCACTTGTACAGAAAGTTGGTTGGGGAACTGTCTTATCCTGGTGGGTAATGGATTTGCCTCAGTTACAGACACTTTCACTACCTCTCAGCTGAGCTACAGTAATGAAACATACCTGGGCATGAAGCCTACAGCACTTTGGATATTCCAACTGGTACCAAAATCTGTGTTATCTCTACTCATCAATACAAGCCATTGAGAGGACTTCAAACCTGTAAATAGCCATCTGTACTAACTTCCCATAGGATCCTGAATCAAGCTGGAATTCAAGGTTTCCACTGCCTAAATCCAAGATATCTAAACAATACCTAAAGTGCCAAGCTGAAAAACATAGCTCCACTCCTCTGGCTCAGTGGAACTCTTTGCAATAGAGCAAAACTATGTAGAAAATAGAGTTTTCTTAAGACCAGACTAAGACTGTGTAACAAACACCCTTGGGAAACAAGGACTATCATGAATCACACCATCCTGTGCTCCAACTGCAAGGTACATCTCTTTGACCCCACCTTCATAGCAACATGTAATTTCATAACAGAAAGCAAGCAGCACCCCCAAATAACTCCCCCAAACTCTACTAAATACAAAAATATAATCAAGGGTGAGTGAGAGAGGCCCTGGGTACCAACGTAGAAGGGACTCCAAAATCATCCCCCACCCCACAGAGCCTGCATGCTAGCAGCAAAAGCAGGCTTGCAGCATTGCTCTTGCTGCCCCAGCTGGTGCATGGATTTTACAGTGGCATAACAAGCAAGGTTGTGCTCTGGGAAAGCCCTATGGAAGAGCAGGAGGAGGGCTCTGGGAAAAGGTGGCTCAGGAATCTTACCCCATCCCCAGCTGCTGCTGCTTTAAGGGCAAGAACCAGAGCAGGCAAAGCATGCAGCAGTGGCAGCAGCAGCAGTAACAGCAGCAGCTGGGGATGGGGTAAGATTCCTGAGCCACCCTCTCCTAGAGCCCTCCTCCCGCCCTTCCATAGGGCTTGCCCAGTGCACAACCTTGCTTGTTATGCCACTGTAAAATCAGTACTCTATTGTTTATGCTCTCTACTTGGCAAGAGGATGAGGTTCCAAATAACACATCATACATGTTAATCATGTCACTTAATGCACTACTGGAAGGTGCTCAAGTACAATGGTCGTGACAGCAGCATATGAAACATCACAGAATACAGTAAGTATTGGGAAATGGTTGTGCTCATGCCGTGTCTGTGGCAATACATCTTCCTGTTCCTTGCTGGGTGTGAGAATGAACTTAAGATAATTGGTAGTGTAAGAAAGATGTTGTAGCCATGATGGTCCAAAAATTACATGAGAGGCAAAGATTTTTAGGGTCATGTCTTTTATTGGACCAACTATGTAGATGGGATAAAGTTAAATAAGCTTTTGGATGTAAGACATTCTTCCTCAGGTCTCTGAGGAAGCTAGGCACAGCAAGTGAAGTACAGCCTAAAGGAGGGGCTTAGAGAAGTTCCTAGGTGTAGCAGACACAGTTAGTAAAAGAAAAGAAGCTGAGAGATCAAGGCCTATGTAAAGGTGAAATAGGGGTCAGTCTCATCTTCCTTGTGTGGAAAGTATTCAGGAGTTGGATAAATTATAATGGGCCATAAATCCTTATTGGTTCTTAGTGTCCAGCCACTTTATGATTTTTTGTTCCCAAGTTAGCTTTTTAAAGGTATTAGGTAGATTTCCCTTGAGCATGAGGATGATGAAGTCAGAGATGGAGTGGTTGTTCTATTAGAAATGTGGTCTCTTGCTGCAGAGAGGAGGATGCAGATCAATGGCTTGAAGTTACAGCAAAGTTTAGATTGGATATCCATAAAAAACTTCTTAATGGTTAGAATAGCAAGGCAGCAGAACAGACTGACAAGGGAAATTGTAGACTCCCCATCACTGGTCATGTTCAAGGAGAGTTGGACAGCCACTCACTGGGGATGATCTAGGTGTAGCTCTATTTTCTACCATAAGTATTTCCCCTACTTATGGGCTTTACTGGTTGCCTCCTTCACTCCCCCCCCCCCACACTTTCTGCTACATGTGTCAGTATGTTTTTAAGCCTTCTTTAGAGGCACTGGGTATTGGCTATAGCCAAGGCTGGGGACTTTGACTGGGGTGTGCTAATGCCCCTGCTGGAACCAAAACCAGAGTTTCCTGGCTTGAGGGTCTTGCTCCTCTACTCAGGGTCAGACCAATCCCCATACTTGGGGTCAGGAAATAATTTTACTCTATGGTCAGATTAGTATGGGCTGTGGTGGTTTTTGACTTCCTCTGTAGGGAGCGGGGGCCCTCTACTCAGATCTCTTCAGTGTATATTGACAACATTTCACAGAAGCAGGACATTGGCTGCTTTACCTATGGCAGGTTAGGATGCTAGGTCTGTATTGTGTCAGGGTTGATGGCAGTCTTATGTAGAGTTTAGATTATGGTTTATATACGGATGATCCTGCCTCAGACAGGGGGTTGGACTAGATGAACTCTGTGACCATGTCCAGATGAGTGTAGCCGTGAGTTATGTGGTGCTGCAGACACATCTGTGGTGCCACATACCACACATTCAGCTGTTCTCCATGTTACAAGGGAGCAGCACTGGCAAATTTTTTGAGCCTCGGATACCCGGGGGCCAAAAAAACCCATGCAAAAAAAAAAAAAAAAAAAAAAGAAGAGTGGCACACATGGGGGCAGCATGCACCACTCAAAAGCAGAGCCTGGCCAGTCGGAGCCACATACAGCTACTGGCCAGGCTCTGAGCAGCAGGATTGCCACTGCTGCAGCCCTGGAAGCCCCTCAGGGCCCCAGGTAGAAGCTGATGGGACCAGCCCAGTGCTGGCCCCAGCCTTCCCTATCCCACCCGGGATAACCTGCTGTGTGCCAGAGTGCACATGGCACAGGCATTCCCCAGGGACAACTAGCAACGGCACAAGATGCATTGCCGCTAGTTGTCCCCAGGGCACCAAACGTCCACGCTCATCAGGATGTGGCCTGCAGGTCCTCTCTAGCCCTACTTCTCTATGACTCTAATGGTGACTGCATGTATTTCATTCTTTATATTTTTTCTGTGAGAGTTGATTCTCTTACAGAGTTGCTGTTTAGTTTCACCCACCTGGTTGCCTTGAGGGCATTTAATGCAATCGATAAGGTATATGACATTTTGGGAAAGGCATGTGTAGGAACCCTGGATTCTGATGGTTTCTTTATGGTGGGTATTGATAGTATTGGCAGTGGAGATGTGCTGACAGGTTGAGCATTTCTTGCCAAGACAAGGCTATGTTCCATTTGAGGTCTGTTGGGCAGTGGAGAGTTTTCCTGTGATGATGAGTTGGGCAAGGTTGGGGGTCTGTTGACAGCCAGAAGTGGAGGGGCTGGGAATAATTGTTCACTATTGTTCCTCCCCTCAAAGTACAAAATATTTAATTAATTCCTCGGGATAGCTCCTTAGATTTTGAATGCCATGTTCCCTATGTTTTCTTTCCTCTTGGTTCTGAATAGCTATGAAGATTCCCATTTCATTTTCTGAGACAGAATATCCATATTTGAGTAAATTTGACCAAGAATGTGTGTGCTGTTCTTGCACGCTTCCCTTCCCATCCACAGACACTTAGGGAAGAATGGAGAATGCTGCCCTCACCAACGTACTTCAGCTGTAAAACTGCCATCTTTTTGAGAGAGCTTTCATTCCACTCAGATTCACTTTGCAATTAATTTTTGACAGGCAGGCAGTAATGCAACCTCAGAAATAAATGCTCTAAAATGTATAAAAACCTTCAACCAGGGTATTAACGGGTCAATGGACTCAATTTGGCCCTGGGAGGACTAGACTGGATCTTACTTTATATTAAAGCTCCACTCATAAATGATTTATAAAAGGTTAGTAAATGATTGATAGATGTTAAGAAATTTTCACAGATGTGAATAGCATATGTCAGACTACAGATGGGTTATAAGCACATTGGGAGAAAGTGTTATGGATGATTATAATCTTATAACCTCAGTCCAGATTATAAGATTATAACCTGGGTCCAGATCCTGAAATGGATTTAGGTATGGCACCTGGTTCTGGGAATTAAATCTACACACCCAGGTTAGACGTCTACTAAGCCCCCTGTACTTTAAAAGGAGGGAGTAAGGCAATTAATGACTGGGATTCACGACAGTGAGCATTCTGTGTGAGCAGATGCCTCTACAAGACAGTAGGAATGAGGACATGTCTGAGATCCCTCACCTCTCCCAGACTTAGGTGCCTACTCTGGGTCGAGCCCTTTTGTGAGACTAGGATTCAAAACCTAAAACTCCTGCCTAGACTTTGGTGCCGAAGTATATTTCACGTGTAGGCAATTGGCTCATTCTTTTTGTTTATAGATTCATAGATTGTAAGGGGTTGGAAGAGACCTCACAAGATCATCGGGTCCAGCCCCTCCTGCACTAGGCAGGAAAGACAACTGGGGTCAGATGACCCCCAGCAAGGTGACCACCCAGTCTCTTCTTGAAGATTTAGCAGGGTAGGTGATTGCACCACCTCTGGAGGGAGCTTATTCCACACTCTGGACACCTTAACTGCAAAGAAGATTTTCCTAGTGTTAAACCTGAAACAGTCTTCCAGGAGTTTGTGGCCATTACTCCTGGTTTTCTCCAATGGTGCCCTGGTGAACAGTTGTTCATTGAGCCCTTGATGCATTCCCTGATATAGTGGTAAGCTGCTACCAAGACTCTCTCAGCCTTCTTTTTTTTAGGATGAAGAGACCCAAGTCCCTCAGCCTTACCTCGTATGGCTTGCTGTGCAATTCTCTAATCATATGGGTGGCTCTTCTCTGGACTCTCTCAAGCTTTTCCATGTCCTTGTTGTAGTGCAGTGTCCAGAACTGGATGCAGTACTTCAGCTGTGGTCTCACCAGTGCTGAGTAAAGTGGAAGAATCACTTCCTTGGTTTTGTTTGAGATGCATTGGTTGATGCATGCCAGAGTATTGCCTTGCTGGCTACAGCATCACACTGATGCTCATGACGGCTCATGTTCATACTATGGTCTATTATTACCCCTAGGTCCCTTTTAGTCATGGTGCTAGTCAGTTTAGTGACAGTGAGCCTGTAAGTGTATTGGGGGTACTTTGTCCCCAGATGCAGCACTTTACACTTCACAATGTTAAACTTCATCTAGTTCTGATCTGCCCACGTTTTGCATATGCCTACCTTTTGCATATGAGTCTAGTGGGTGGAGCACTTGCCAAGGAAATGGGAGATCTGGATTTTAAACCCTCCTCAGCCTGTGAGGACTCAAACTCACATCTCTCATTTCCCATAAGTGTCCTACCTATCATGCTATTGAATGGTATCAGGGAGGGCATACTCTCCCCTCCTACTGAAGATGGGCAACTGGGCCACCAAGAATACAAGATTTTTGAAGTTAGAAGGAGAACAAGAGGGAGTGCGCTTCTGTAGTCCATCAATGAGAAGAGGAAGGAGGGAAGATGGAAAGCAGGGTTCTGATCCCTGCTACCAAGCTTATTTCTGTTTCTTAGCCATTGACTGTCTCTTGTAGTATGCACAAACAGTCCTGGCAGCAAGAACTGGAACTCAGATCTCTCCTCTCAAGGAGCATCTTCATCACTGGGCTATAAAAGCATGCCCTGTCTGCTTGTGCTCTCTAGCCCCATAGCTGAAAGGGATGGAAAGTGCCCCACTGAGAATGCTGCAAGTCCTGTTGGTTAGAACAAATTCTTGGGAAGTGGGACACTTTGGTTAGAATCTCCTTGGGCTGAGGAGATCTAGGTCTCCCAATTCCTAGATTATTTTGCAAAAGACGGGCAGCACCATCACCGTCCTTGGAATGAGCTCCAAAGTCCTTCCTGTCAGTGTGTATTCAGCATGTTTTGAGTGCTCTCAGGAACCCTCAAGGAACTTTGCTGTCTAGTCTGTGAATCCCAAGCAGCCTAACATAGGATTTAGCTGCTTAAACAGTTGACTCAGCCAAGATGGAGGTAGTTTGGACTATGTGCTGGAGCTGAATTTCAGTATCTAATCTAAGTCAGTTTTTAAATGAAAACTTAAAGTGTTAGCAGTGTCTCAACATCCACAGTGGTTAGGCAGGGAGTTTGTGAGTTGCTCACCTGGAATGTTGTAGCTAAATTCTACTACAAGTACTTCAGGTGCATGAATCCTTGTTTGGTTCCGACTCTAAACCAATTGGTTACTCATCTACTAAAGCACCTAATATCTATTAGTTAACTGTTTATTAACCCTTTAAAAATGGAATCTTAATGCCAGAGCTAAGTTTGTTTTGCATGTTTAGGGTGATTATCATGAGATCAGCCACCACAACCCCATCTTCAGTCTAGGAGTCCAACGTTTTTAATTTCTCCTCAGATAATTTATCAAGATTAATGATACCAGGATTAAATAATAATAGGGAATGACAACTTCTAGAATTAGATATGCCAAATCATTTATCATTTTCAATAACTGCCATCAACCCCAATTTGCAAGGATCAAACTGACAGAAATAAGTGGAATTATTAATGAGCTAATAACTCTATTTCTCTTAGGGTCTGTATTTCATGATTCATTTAAGAAACTAATTAATTACATCATGATAGTTTCAAGTCAGCCTGGGTAGTGGCAAAGGCAGGGCAAGCACTGGGGTTGGGGTACAGAGAGGAAGAGAGAAGGAAGAGAATTACTTTCTCAACCAGTGAAAAGTCTTTGGCCATTAGGTGTATGCTCCTGTTATCCCTCTTGAAAGTATGCACTTGTTTTGCCATTATACTCCAGCAGTTGACAAACCTATATGCATAGACTTATATGTACCTAAATAATTGAAGAAGGAAATAGAACTAGAAACTGAGACTAGTTACTTCAGGTATAATTAAGAGCCATACCTCCTCTTTTTGGCCAATTTTAATTTTCAAAACATCATATCTAGATATCTACATAATAGCATTACAGAGTGGACCAGTTGTTCAAACATCCTTCCCAGAAGCAAAACAGTAACCATATGGAACACAACATAGCTAATAACTCGACCTCATCAACTACTTTGGGATGGATGCAAACATTGGTCAGAAATCCCAGATGAATGTAACTCAGTCTTAGCTTAGATGCTGAAAGCTACACTGCCTTTTAATTCAATGTAATTCTTGACATAAGAAAAACCATCACTGGCCTCTGCTATCAAATAATGTCTTAATGTTGTTATTGATAGACATTTTAGCAGCGTATAACAGAAACACAAGGCATTACAACAGTATTTAATGAACCGACTACCTCCAGAATTCGATAAATATTTATTTATTGTTATATGATAAGCTAGTAAAGATCAAGGTGGAAATCATGGTGCCACTGAAGCTGTTGGAAGTATTCCCTTGACTTCAATGAAGTCAGAACTGCACCCTATGGGGAAAAAAAAGGGTAACAAAAAATTCCAGTGCAGAAGTTCAAAGGTGTTACTCGTATATTCATAATTACTGTGTTATTAAAGGAATGACATCTTCTTTAAGATAATGGCCTGGACAGTGTACACTGATGCTTCAAGTTGTCGTGTTCCATTTTTGATGCTCTACCAAAAGCAATTTAAACTCGTCATAGGCAAAAATAACTTCTGATTTCCCCTCCATACACTGTGGTTGATTTTCCTCTCTCTCCCACTACTGTAGAAGATACATTCTCCTAGTCATTCAGGCCCATCTTTTTTGACTTGGCCTTTATACTTGACCCACAAGTTTTGTTGCTTCTGCCTATATATCCCATCACTTGTTTGTTTAGAATGTCAAGGTTATGAATCCAGTCTCCTTCTCTCCCGTACTGCTACCTGCCACCAGAGGCAGAAGTAGAAAATATTATTTGCGGGGGCTGAGCGCGCACGCACATGCACACACACACACACACACACCCCGGCCAGCAGGTAAGTCAGTGGAGAGGAAGGAAGAGAGGCTATTAAAGCCCCCACAGTGAGGGAGGGAGTGGGGCAGGGGCTGGAGTGAATGGGGTTCCGGGGTGGGTTGTGGGATGGTCAGAGCCCGGGAGGCTTGTTCAGGGGTGTGGGGCAGCTCTTGCTGCTGCTCACACCCCAGGGGAGGCACAGAGGGCACATGGCCCCTGGATTCATGTGCTGGGCAGACACAGGCTGCCACTGTGGGCTGGGGCTCTCCACCCTGCTGCTGCTAAGACCTTTTTTTTTTTTTTTAACCTATTATGCAGTCATCTCTGTATACACTACTATCAGGGGCCTGAGTGGCATCCAGGAAGCCCACAGCGGCCTGTTGTCCTAATCAAACAGTTACCTGATTGGGGAACAGGGCCCAGCTGGTGTACATAAGGGTTGGGTCCCTGAACAGCAGGGGCAACAGTTTGCTGCTACCAGCCGAGGAGGCAACATCCAGCTGAGCTGCTGCCTGGAATACCTTGGAGGTAAGGGCTGGGGATATGGGGAAGGAGAAGACCCCATGGTTCTGGGCATGACCTGAAACTGCATCCTGCTGGGGAAAGGTGGTCTGGTGGAGCTACCTGTGGTGGGGTAGCTTCCCAGAAATGCCAGGCCAGTTACCTCCCTGGTGAAAGGTGGGTAGGGGTGCCTGAAAACCCCAGCTCCCACATCCCTGATAGGTTCGATCACTGAGGCAGAGCCCAGGTAAGTGGAGGGACCTGTGGCAGCACCCAGTCTTGCAGGAGAGCCTCGGAGCATTACAAAGCCAGGAGTTAGGCTCCAGGGGGATGGGGCCCTGAGCCTTGGGGAACAATTAGGGAAGTTCCTGGGGCAAAGGGATATGGGTAACTTAGAATGTAGTGGGATGGGGCTTGGAGCCCTAGTCCCATAGTGAGGGGCTTGGTGCCTGGACACAGGGCTGGCTTGTAGTTTGGGCATAGGGCTTATGGCCAGGAGAGGCTTGTGGCCCATGGACAGAGCTTGGAGCCTGAGGAAGGGGCTCATAGACCCAGAGAGTCCAGTATATATAGAGAATGTGATGAGGCCAGGTCAAAGAACCCAGTGTGAGGGTGCTGGGACCTGAAGCTCCGGTGGGGAGTGAGAGTTCCACATGAGACTTTGGAGCTTGTGTCCCAGTGCTAACTAGCTGGAGGAAACATCTGCAAGGCATCGGATACGTTAAGGGGAGGTCAGAGTGTGTACAGAAGCCCTTGTCATCAGGGCAGGTAAAGGGCAGCCTCCTGCCTGCTTAACATCAGATAATCAGAACATCAAGGCATGGCAGATGAGATGGGTGGGTGGTTAGCCTGGGAACAAGTGGGCAAGCCTACACTGACATTGCCCCTGGGACCCCCACTTGTTACAACTACACCGACACAAATCGTGACAAAAATATTTTTTGTAATAAAATTAAAACACGTTATAGTAGATGTTTGACTCTAAGTGTATGACCTGTTTTTTTTTCTGGTTCAGATAGCAGTCCTCCCCCCCCCCCAAAAAAGAGGAGTATTTCTGGGAGGCAAAGGAGGGACTTCCAGTGGCAATGGTCAGGGGTTAGGGGCAGGACTTCCATTCCCAAGGTAGCGACCATGGGGCGGGGAACCTCCAAAGGGTGGGGCTACCTTTGCAACCCTCGACAGCTCACCAAAACTCATTAAACAGCCCTCCAGCCAAAATAATTGTGCATCCCTGATTCAGAGCACTTAATGCTTTCTGATGCCCCAGAACTTCTCAGTCTTCTATTTGTTCATCTGTTGTACAGCACAAGCCAACTCAGTGTAGTTTTGTATTTCTTTGTCGATTTTTAAAAACGAATGATGCCAGTACAGCTGTGACATCAGGTAAGCTCGACCATATAAGGTGTTTAATCCCTCAACTTCCATTGATTTCAATAAGAAATCAGTTTGTACAGGCAAAGTGTCTTTAAGTGGGCCTCACAATCATCAGTTCGTTAAGTCCCACAATAGCGCAGCAATTTAGTAGTATTATAGCATATGTAGCCAAATAAGTTGAAGTACAGAAAATTATATATAACCTGATTTTCAAAAGTGCTAAGCCTATGCATTTCTACTGACTTCTACAGGAGTTCTGGGCACTCCGCACCTATGAAAAATCAAGCCACTTTCAGGTGACTTGCTTGATATCACACAGATTTAAGAGCTGAGCAGAGAAAGAAATGAACCAATCCTGACTGACACTTCTATTTATAGCTACAAAATTAGTCTTCAGTACCAAAACACAGGTGTTTTACAATAATAGAAATTGTAATTTTGGTATGTTGAAGTATCAGGTGATTTTATAGCAAATTTCATAAACTCACCTAACACTTGCTATATAAATAGTAAGATTATATATATCACTTCTCCCTACACAGTGTCCCAGCTTTAAACTTCCTTGCTCAACACCTTCCCAAATAGGAAGGTCCTATAGCACTAACATTGTATTTGTCTCTACTGTGGGTACCTCTGTACTTCTTAGGTTTGGTCAGAACTAGAAGTAAAAGCACAGGAAAAAAATACTCCATGTACCTCCAGACCTGAGACAACCAAGATATTTTAGAAATCTTGTGAAAAAATAAAACAAATATTTTCACAAGCTTTCCAATAAATTTCAGAAGCAAAACAAATTTGGATAAACCACCAAACTGCACCCCAAACCTTTTCCCATCACTGTTCTGTGCAATTCTGGGCTGAAAGTAGTCAATAGTGAACCTTCCATGAAATTACTCTGATAATCTAATAAATATACAGTATTAAAATTTATACTAACATATTCCATTAAGTCACTAGGACTGCATAATAGGCAAATAAACTTGAAATCTGGCCATACACTCAGGTCTCTAATTAACTATGAATTAATATTATAAACAAATATAATGGTGTTACTGTGCTGGCCAATATCTTGGCTGACAGAGTGGGGAATGAATAAGTGACCTTTAGTGCTAAAAGCATATGCTGCTGTAGTTTGAATTAAATAGCCAAGTTCCTTAGTAGGGGATTTAACAGTCTCAAAACTCCTCTTTGCAGCAGGCATAAAGAAGGACCTGTTACACATTCATTAGTGAGCTATTATTTCCAGCCATTATAGATAATATCCACCTACCTGTCTTCCTTCCATTGCTCCTCGCATTTCCTTGAACGTTGAACTAAATTCTCCAATGAAGTCATGCTTCCCATTGGAATCCCAGTCCCAAACTATGCACTGGTGAGAGAAAGGGGGAAAGAACAGAGGAAAACATTTCTTTAGGAAAAGAAGTTTGTATGAAAAAAAGTTCACAGAAGAAATCCCAATATCTATTTGGTCAAATATTATATCCTGAAACAAATAAAAGCATATTCTTGTCAAAATCAGAATGAAACGACAAATGAAATCTCAAAAAAAACTTTCCAGAACAGACATGTGAATAATATTATTAGCTAATGGAAGTAAAGTTGTGATCTTAGTGAAAGATTCAGTTGAACAACTTACACAGTTGGGTATAAAAACACCTAGGGTATAATTGCATATCAGTATTTACATGGTGTTCTGAGTTATATAACCCTTTAAAATGCTTTGCAAGGATGAACAAACTAATCTTCATGACACCCAGATGAGCTTGATAAACACTTTACAGTCCTTATTTGCATTTAGTGAATGAGAAACAAAAGTTACAGCGAACGTTGTCCTGGCCAGCACAATGGCTGAAAGAGACCTTGGGGTTATGGTTGACCACAGGTTGAACATGAGCCACCAGTGTGATGCTGTAGGCAACAGAGCTAATAGCAGACTGGGATGCATTAGCCAACGTGTCATGAACAGGGCTAAGGAAGTGATACTTCTTCTCTACTTGGCGTTGGTGAGACTCCAGCTGGAGTACTGTGTCCAGTTCTGGGTGCTGCACTTCAATAAAAAGACATGGAGAATCTTGAAAGGGTCCAGAGAAGGGCCACAAGAATGATTAAGGGCCTGAAGGACAAACCTTATGAGGAAAGACTAAGGGATCTGGGGCTGTTCAGCCTGGGGAAGAGGAGAGTGAGAGGGGACTTGGTGTCTATAAATATTTAAGGGGTGAATATCAGGAGCTGGGAGAAAAACTGTTCGCTAAGGCACCACAGGGGAGGACATGGAGCAATGGCCATAAACTGTTAGAGGATGGTTTCAGGTTAGATGCAAGGAAAAACTTCTTTACGGTAAGGGTGACCAGAATCTGGAATAGATTTCCCAAGGAGGTGGTGCAGTCCCCAACCTTGGAAGTCTTCAAGAGGAGACTAGATAGACACCTTGCTGGTATCATTTGATCTCAGCAGTATTCCTGCCCAGAGCAGGGGGGCTGGACTCAGTGATCTTTCAAGGTCGCTTCCAGTGCTTAATTTCTATGATTTCTGTGATTCTATAATGGTCACAAAGTTGTATGACTCAATGTTAGGTGGTCATGTTGAGAACTTGATGGCTGCTTTCCCAAACTGGTAATCATCTGCTGTTTATACTGACTTCATCTGGAACTATTGGCACTTGGGACTTCTAAAAAAATCAGACCTAAGCTACCTCAGGTGGAACCCACAAAAACCAAGAAGCCCAAAATCAGAGATGCCATTAGAAAATATTACACCTTGGGGCTTGTTCCTGACTAGAAGGTGCTGGGATTAGAACGCTACAATTCCTTGCTGTAAACATTAAAGCATAATGACAAATACTGTATAAATAATTTTGAATGAGTAGCCTGCTATATTTAAGGTTGTAGAACTATATTCATTTCATCCTTCTGCTTTCAATACCCCATAGCATCATTTGTAAATACTAGATTTTAGGTAACTTGAGAAGTCTTCCTCTTGAATTTTAGAGGATTTAATATTTATTGATTTTGATTAATAAAGACCAATTGCTTAAAATAACAACTGACCAAGTAGGCATTACCTATGAAAGCTTATGCCTCTCTGAACTTTAAAGCCCAGAACCTCAAGTGCCTCTGTTTGTCCTTTCTAGCTATCACCTCTGAACTTGAACAGGGCCAATATTAGTCTCTCAAAGAAAACACAGTATGTCTATCTCCCAACTGGAAAAGAACTGGGAAGTTATTGCAGATTACAGATAGCTAGGCACTCCTTGCAAGAGCTCTAATGAAAAAGGTCATCACTAGAGTGAAACAATTGCACTAACTACAATTTCCAAATAGCCTTCAAACACAGACCCATTTAGAACACATGGCATGAACTGAAGCTGGAAGTGATAAACATGAATAACTCAGCAGAAGTCTGCACGTGAAATATTGTAATTGGTGTGTAAACTGGACAACTGAACCAATCAGGCTTTCTAATTCACCAAACTCCCTTGGTAGGGGAGGCATGATTGCTGAGTGCCAAATTACTGAAATAAAAGAATTGACTGGCTTTCATTTTTTTCCTTAAAAGCTCTCCAACTCTGTCACAGTGAGAGCAAAATGACACACAGAAGGCAGCAGCTTGTAATGGAAAAAACAAAAACAAACCAATAGCAGCTTTACCAAGTCCCCATATAATGCTCTTATGTTGCAGATGTGAAGTCTGCAATAATAAATTGTATTTGATTAACATTGTTTAATCAAGATGTACAGTTAATAAATGGCAAACTGCTTAGCCTCCTGCTACTGAACATGTGCCTACTTCTAGTAAACCAGCTTCAAATGTAGATTCAAGTGTTATTTTTAATTCCATGTCAGTCAGCTTCTTTTATCCCTGTAGCCTCTCAATATTTATTGTTGTGGTAGCTGCATGGGGAAGTTTTCACTACATTCATAGAAGTGATGAATTCTACTAAAATCAATGATTAAGCCATTGCTCATTTTAACACTTGTATTCCTTTTTACAGGCATGTTTGTTGTAGCTTGTACCTTCCTGATTGTTTCCTATTTGGAGTTCCTCATAAGTAATTAGTAGGTTAAGTGTCTTTGACCCACAAAAAAGATGTGCAGTTGCTACACAGGAATGATTGTGGGGAATGCTGCAATCATGTACTTGTACTGTTGCAATGTCAATGGGAATGGTTGATTGATTACACAAACTCTGATTCTTGAGTGTTTTGTCATTTTTTCACCATAGAAACAGTATTTTTTGACCTTTCTATGAAAGTATCCCAAAGGGACAGAAAATCCTGAACTCAAACAAGCAAAAAGATTTTTCTCCCAATATGGCATTGAGTTCCTTGATGACAGGTCTGACAGATGAAAGAAAAACATTCTTGCATGTGCAACCAATACAGAATGGAGTTGGGTTTTCTGTTTTAAGAGCAGGAAAGTTAGTTAAAGTGTTTCCATCACTCATAGTAGAGATGAATGCTTTATAATAAAAACGTCATTAAAAACTGGTATGTATTCTTAATTGCAATGCACAACTAGTAAGAAACAAAAAAAGTATTTGCAATAAAAGTGACATTTTAAAATTATTTCTATTTGACGAGTTTGAGATAGACCTTGTGTGACATTTCCTCTTCAATTATATTAATAAATGAAGCTTACATTTTTTTTACTGAAATTCTTTTCTAAATTATCATTTGCCTAGGACAAAGTTTTCAGAAGGAAATTGCTGTTTTCATTAAAAAAGAGATTTTTCTATAATGATGGCAAAATATTTTAATGAAAGCTTTTAAAAAAAATAGTAATAAAAGTATTGGTAAAAAGGTCACAGATAAATTGAAGAAAAATGAAAATATTGTTTAAAAATCCAACTTTTTAAAAAACAGGTTTTGAATGAATGTCATTTATCAATTAAAAAATGATTCTCAAATTAAAAACTTCAAGCAGCTCCTGTTTGCAGTTTGTCAAATTAAGCTCAGATTCATCTTCAGGGATGAATATCAGAACAGACCCAGTGTAACCAATGACTCCAAGCATAAGCTGGTTAGATGCTTTTAAACAGCAGCAACAACACTCAAGAAACAATCAAGAGCAATTTTGCTCTTCTCCCACAGAGCAAAATTAAATGGCTGGTGTGATGGACCATCAATGCACAATTAGGTTGAACCCCAATCATTAAATAACTGTTCAGGACCTTTATGTTGATTGATTAGTAACTGAAAGTGTTTTTAGAGATTTATTTTTCAGCAGAAAAGGAAAACCTAGACACTGGGTTTCATCGATTTCATAGACATTAGGGCTGGAAGGGACCTCACAAGATCATTGGGTCCAGCCTCCTGCCCAAAGAGGTCACAAAAATCTTCGATGGAAATTTTTTGGTTCTTTGGTGGAAATTCTTGGTTTATATTAAAAGAGACTCAAAACATTTTTCCTACCAAAATATGGCCAATTGCATCATATTGCTAAGGACAATGTATTTAAAGAATATAACCAACTTTGTTTAATGTAAAGATGCATCAGTCTCCAAATCTTATATTTATTGTATACTGTTCTGCTTTGGGCTTTTAAATTCATGTATATATTTTATAGCAGCTCTGTTCAATGTGTAATTATGTTGTCTGTGGGATAAAATTTATGGGATACATTCACCCATTTGCTTCATCTGAGTTGAAACACACTGGCAAAGCAAACCATGACCAGTTTATTATTGGTTTGAATCCTCAAAGTGGCCCAAAGTGGCTGGAGCATATTAGTGAATCTGACCTCTCATTCATGTATTACATGCCAAAAGAAACATGTAAATATAGTACTGTTTAGGCTGCAAAGTCAAGTATTTGGAAACTTGGAAGTGTTTGATTTGAGACTGCCAAGACAGCTTTAATTCTGCTATCACTACCTTCCCAGTACATTTTCTATATAGTGAAAGAGGTAGGGGTCATGTGAAAGAATAATGATTATTAAAGACTATCATAATATCCACAAACAAGGGAACCTAATACAAATTTACAGAAATAAAATAATGTGAAATTCTACCAAATCTGAAAGGAAGAGATTTACATCTATTTTTCAAAGTGTATAAACCTAGATAATAGAAAAGTCCAAGGAATTAGACCCAGTAAGTCATGATATTTTATGACATTACTGTAACATAGCATATTTGTTGTATACTGAATAGTTAAAAGTTTTTTTATTAAACGCACAGCTATGAAACATTTCAGAGTCCAACTTGACTGGAAAGCAGATTATCTGCTTTCCTTCTTCCGACATAGATCAGTTAGTAAGCACCCAAAGCCAACGAGAATGAATGCACTTAAAATTTGAAGAGATATGCAAAAGTGCCAAATCCACTCTTGCCTCATGGCTGAAGCCTCAGCTGCCATTACAGCAGGATCTCCAGAACCCACCAAAATTCTGGCTAAACACAAGTGGGTAGCAGAGTGGAGGCAATCTTTGGAAAATAATGAAGTACCCGACCCATAAGAAACTTCCCACCTCCCCCTGGATTTAATTCATTGTAAAATTTGGTCAGTACTGACCCACATCAGAATATCTGGAGACAGATGCATTTAGCAGATAAAGATCCCTTCTTTATCTGTGGGGTATCAGAAATAGTCCAGGGCATGGTTGTGATTATGAATCAGTGACTACAGACAAAGTCATGTGCCACTACTGGGTGTGATCATCTGCCAGCAGTATTTTTGACATTTACCAGGCCACTAAAGAAGATGCTCAAGAGCACACTAACCTTTACATTGTCATATAAGTTGCTAATGACCTGCTATATATATTTTAAAAAGCTCCTGAACCATAGTGCTTAACTAGTGGCAAATTCTGCTGAATGGTTGTGTAGTATCAATCAAATGTAGTTAACAGAAAGTAAAAGGATTCAGTGCAATAGTGCTGGGCCAACTTCTTTTTCTGCATTCAAATGAAGGGAGACAGGTTCATGGAAGTCTGAATGAGGACAGGCTGCCCCCCATAATAAAACATTTTGTACTCACCTTTGCACATGCTGCTAAAGTTAAGAGGACAGTAGGCTGCAACTACTATCAGAAATCCAATTATGACCAAACAGTTTGAACTCTCTCCCCCCACCTGTCTTTTCTATTCTAATTTCTCTCTCCTTATGCTGGTCACCTTTAAATCTTCCTCTGCAAGCCTACAGGATTATTTAAAAAAACTGTCTGTATAGATGTCATGAGATGTCACATGAATTCGTCAACATTATCTGGAGAATCCAGATGCAAGTGAAGACTATAGGTCAGTGGTTGGCAATTATTTTCTGGTGGTGGGTTGGAATGACACAGCTCAGGCACATGCTGCCACCATTGCTTCTCCCCATTGGTCAGCCCAGTGCAGCACAGCTCTGCATTACTGCAGGAGGCTCCACAGGCCAGATCCCGCTCATGGGCTGTGGGCTGCCAACTTCTCTGCATAGTAACATATAATCTCCTCCTCCATCCATTTTTTTAAATATACACAATTTTAAGGTGAGTATTGTTTTCAAATCAGCAGAGATTTCCTGAAGTAATACTTCAACTTAGTGAAAATCTGAATGTATTCCAAGGAAATGGATGACTTGGGTTACCCTCCAGCAGGGTACTCAAGCTTTAAGTCTGTCAAAGGTCCAGTTAAAATCAATGGAACTGCTCACATTCTTAGTATTAGGTAGATATTTACAGTGCCATAGCAAAAGGGGGTGGGAGACGAGTGGGGTGACTGCCCCAGGTGCCAAAGCAAAGGGACACTAACAGGCACTGCCCAGCCGGGGTGGGGCATGGGACAGAACTGCGAGCAGCTCATTTGAGGGGGTGCAGGAACAGGGGAAAGGGGCTCCTGTCATTGTGTGCACTCCTGGGCAAGAATGGGGGGGGTGCCCCCCAGATCTGTGCTTGGGGCGAGGGTGGGCTGCCACAACAGGCTTTGACCCAGGTGCCAAACTTTGTTTCTATGGCACTGGATATTTAACTGCTTTGCTGGAGTAGGGCTTCAAAAAATGGGTAACAGAACTGTTTCTTTCAGTTGTGGGTTCCAAGTTCTACTATAGTGAGTAAAATGTTTCATGAACTAATTGGTAGAAACTGCTAATTACTCATTTCCTTGCATGCATTTTATTTCTAACAAGATTTAATTTTGCATCAATCACATTTCTTTCTGTAAACCATAAAATTAGATTTGCATATAGCACCTATTTTCTTACATTGTCCTACCAGTCCTGGGTTAATTCAGCACAAGCCTGTAAGTACAGTTGGATGAAGTCTTTTCAGTAAATATTAATTTTTGCCAAAAAGTGTAATTTAAGCCATAGATTCACAAAACTGCTAGTGAAGGCACAATAATTGCTTCCTATCTAATTGCCCTGTGATTAGGACATTCATCTGAGGTGTAGATGACCAAAGTTCAAATCCACTCTCTGGTAGTTTCAAAGTAGGAATTTTACCCAAGGCGTCTTATCTCACAAATAAGTGCTGTAACCTCCAGGTTATAGTTTTGAAGGGGTGAGCATTGAGTCTCCTTAAATCCCTCCTGCCAGAGGTCTTCCACTCTATGTAAATACTTAAATATTTCTTGAGCAAGTGTGTGAGACAAACAAGGAGAAAGACTGGCTATTTAGAAAACCTGGACATATACAAGTCCATGGGGCTGGATGTGGTGCACCTGAGGGTGCTGAGGGAGTTGGCTAATGTGACTGCAGAGCCACTGGCCATCATCTTTGAAAACTCATGGCAATAGGGAAAGGTCTCAGACAATTGGAAAAGGGTCAATATAGTGCCCATACTTAAGAAGGGGACAAAGAAGGATCCAGGGAACTACAGACCTCACCTCACCTCAGTCCCTGGAAAAGTCATAGAGCAGATCCTCAAAGAATCCATTTCTAAGCACTTAGAGGTGATTAGGATGAGTCAGCATGGATTCACCAAGGGCAAGTCATTCCCGACCAACCTGATTGCCTTCTATGAGGAGATGACTGGCTCTGTGGATGTGGAGAAAACAGTGGATGGTATATCTTGAGTTTAGCAAGGTTTTCGATATGGTCTCCCACAACATTCTCGCAGGCAAGCTAATGAAGTACATGTTGGATGAATGGACTGTAAGGTAGATAGAAAACTGGCTGGATCATTGGGCTCAGAAGGTAGCGGTCAATGGCCTGATGTCTAGTTTGCAGCTGGTATCAAGTGGAGTGGCCTAGGGCTTGGTCCTGGGGCTGATTTTGTTCACTATCTTCATCAATGCCTTGGAAGATGGCATTGAGTGCACCCTTAGAAAGTATGTAGATGACGCAAAACTGGGGGGAGTAGCAGACATGCTGGAGGATAGGGTTAGGATGCAGAGATACATTGACAAATTGGAAGTTGGACTAAAAAAGTCTCATGCGGTTCAATAAGGAGAAGTACAAAGTCCTCCACTTAGGACAGAACAATCCCATGCACCGACAGGCTGAGGACTGACTGGCTGGGCAGCAGCTCTGCAGAAAAGGACCTGGGGGTTACAGTGGACAATAAGCAGTGTGCCCTTGTTGTCAAGAAGGCTAACGGCATATTGGGTTGCATTGGTAGGTGTGTTGCCAGCAGTTCAAGGGAAGTGATTATTCCCTTCTACGCAGCACTGGTGAAGCCACATCTGGAGTACTGTGTTCAGTTTTGGGCCCCCCACTACAGAAAGGATGCAGACAAATTGGAGACAGTCCAGTAGATGGCAACAAAAATGGCGAGTTGGCTGGGGCACGTGATTTCTGAGGAGAAGCTGAGGGAACTGGGCTTATTTAGTTTAGCGAAGAGAAGATTGAGAAGGAACTTAAAAATAGCAGCCTTCAACTACATTGGGGGGGGTCAAAAGAAGATGGAACTAGGCTGTTCTCAGTGGTGACAGACAGAACAAGGAGCAATGGTTTCAAGTTGCAGCAAGGGAAGTTTAGGTTAGATATTAGGAAAAACGTTCTCACTAGGTGGGTAGTAAAGCACTGGAACAGGTTCCCCAGACAGGTGGTAGAATCTCCATCCTTGGAGGTTTTTAAGACCCAGCTGAACAAAGCTTTGGCTGGGATGCTTTCGTTAGGGATGATCCTACTTTAAGCAGGGGGTTGTACTAGATGACCTCCTGAGGTCCCTTCCATACCTAATTTTCTATGATTCTATTGCTCTATAGCTTGGTGAGAAAAACAATCATCTGGGATGTGGGAGAGCAGGATTCAGTCCCTGATGCTGTGAATATTTGTTTATTGATGCAAGCTGGAACACAATCAATAGAAGAGAGACTGGGAACACTCCTCATACCTAAAAATACCATATGATCTCATGGATGGGGAACTTTATTGTTGTAAAAAACACCCACCCATGAGTCATGAAAACAAGCAACGAAGGTTCATTTAATTTTACCATAACCCTTATAAACTGTCTGAAACACTTTCCAGAGGTTACATGCCACAAGACCAAAACTGAACCTTATAAAAGAATTGTATTTGCAGTCAGTTGCTGGACACACTTTAAAAACTTTAAAATACTACTACTTTAAAACAATTCATTTTAGTTCCTCTCATTCAGTCGCACACACTAACTGAAAATGAGGAAATGCGAAGTAGAGGCTGACTTATCTGAATTTCTCTACTTGTGCTGACATTCTACAGATGATTTGTTAAAGTTTTCCTGTGATATACCTGCAACATCAGAGCTTCAGTGTCTAGCTAGATAGTAGAAAGTCTTGTGGGGCCTCAAACCTGGCAAGCATGTAAAGATTTACTTACCTTTAAGCATGATGATAATTTGGGATGTAAATATACTGACCATATGGAACATGAGAACAGAAGGCAAAACATTCTTGGCCCCTTCTGGCTGCTACTGCCAGAAATCCTGTAGACCTGAACAGCTGAGGTACTTCTGTGGCACAGGGGATCCTCAAGCAGGTAAAGTTGGGCCTGTCAGTAACACAGCTGACAATCTAGTCCATAAGTGCACAAGGAAGGAGTTACAGGTGGTATAGTTCATACAATACTTTTTTTTTTCTCTCTGCAGTCTGAGATGTGGCAAGGTCACCAGCAACCTCACAAGAGTTGCTGGGAACTGTGGCTTGAAGTTCTTCAAGAGAAGGGCTATTTTTCTTTCAGGATCCTAGGTAAATTTGATGAATAAGTGTTCTGATCATGGATTTCAGATCTGGATGGAAATCATATCAGAGATTGTTTCCTTAAAATTCAGTAGAGTGAAGCATGAGGTGGGAGTCAGGAATTAGAAGGGGACATGCATTTTTAGAACTGAATACAAAGTGCAGCACAAACCATTTTAATTGATTCTGATCATTCAATTATAAAATAACTATATCTCCATTACAGGCTTTAGTTCAGATGGCTCTTGATATCTTTGATAAGTAAGCGATTTCGCCATACAAAGGCATATTGCCCCAGTTTTCTAACACAAAGCAGACAGATATTAAAGACTGCCCTGTCAGGATATATGTTGTTGTTGCTGCTAGAAAGTAAGCCAAGGAAGGGAAGGGAAGGATCGATCGATCTATCTATCTATCTCTTCCCTTCCTTGGTTTACTTTCTAGTAGCAACAACAACATTAAAAAAAGAGAGGTTTTAGAATTCAAAACTGAGAATAAAAACATTGCCGGAAGTGTTGGCTGGATCATCAAAGTGTTTTCTCTGGAGCAGTCTCTCTCTCATCAGGGTTACTACTATTCTGTAATCAGCCCCAGCCAAGACATGATGACAAATTTGCTAACTTGTATTTGTGGAAAGTCTCCTACTCTATCTTAATACAGTACACTTCCCTTACTCCCTTTTGCAACCTTTATCCATCCTTTGTCTTTCCCTTTGTTATGACAAGAAATGTGCAATATGCTAAATTTTAAGGGTTTGAACTTTGCTTTTCAAGTTCACACAGTTTCTGCAATTATTCAGGGCTAAATTCTGATCTGCACTAGTTAAATCTGGAATCACTACACAGACATGGATGGAACAGTTCTAGATTACATTTGTGTAATCAACAGAAATTTGAATAGAATTTTGTCTATAGTGTTTTGCATTAAGTTTGCCTGAGTGATGTTTCCAGTGAAGTAAGACATGCTTTAGTGTTCTTCTATGTTTTTTGGATGATTGCCAAAATTTTGGGTCAGCTTTTGGTGGTGGTGAGTGGTAGTCAAATGGTTGAAGTCACCTGATGTTGCTTCTGGAATGCTGCCTGACTGAACTTGCCACCTCACTAAGATGACACTCCAGAAGACATTAACACTAATTTTCTCAGAAGAGTATGCCCTGGACAGATATAACATTTGAAGAACTTCAAATGCTGCTCTACTGTGAAACACTTCAAAAATAGATAGACATACAATCCTGTACCCCCCACCAGCATGCTTCAAAATTGCCTCAAGGGTATGCAATGCATGTTCTTTAGCCAGGAGATGTGATGGGGGTTGCTTGGTCCTGCACTTCCCTATCCCCTGCCATGGGGCAGGGTGGGGGAGAGAAGATAGACAAAGTGCTTTTCTGTGCACTCAGCCTCTGGTTTCCCAAGAGAGAAGTGCAAGAAATGTGCAAGAAGAATGATTTCTTGCACAAGTCTAGAGAATGCCAAGGGTGACTCAACAACCCTGTCAAAACTAGAGACTTTAGGCCTCACCATTACTTCTGGGAGATTGGAAGCAGACAGGCATACACAGATTCCAGCCTGGAGACAGTCAAGCACACAGGAAAGTGCTCAGTGGCTCGCTGATTCTTGGCCTCATGTGGGCTAAGTGCAGTACTTTTTCTGGGCTGCACTGGTCTGTTCCCAAGGCCAAGATCACTTTGAATGGGCATTCTGTACTAAAGGGTGGAGACCTGTCCAATGCATTACAGAGAGGATCTCCTACAGGAGTCTACTATAGCCTCTCAATGGGAGGATCTTGGCTACATACCTATTTTATGGAGATGGGGGATTTCCACCTAGCTTGCCTCTTTGGCCTATGGGCTAAGGGCAAGCAAGACTTGGGAGCATCTGAACTCCAAGACCTCCTGGAGTGGGGCTTACACATAGGATACCTGCCATGGATTTCAGAGTATCTGGAGGTCCAGGGTGAAGCGTCTGGGAAGGAGGATACTTGCTGGTGGTAGCACCACACAGACTTGAATGACTAAGTTCTGCTCAATCAACAGAATTTAGAACCTATTTGGCTAATTTGGCCCAAGACACAAAATATATATATATATATATAAATAAAATAAAATTGGCTGGCTGCTTGACTTCTCATGCCACACATTTGCAGTAGGCTGGATAGGCATCTGGCTGGGATCATCTGACCCCAACACTTTTCTGCCTAGGCAGGGGGTTGGACTCAATGATCTGTTGAGGTCCCTTCTGACCCAAGCATCTAGGAATCTAGGAATCTAAATATGGTCTAGGAGCAGATGTTACATTTGACCCTGGACAATTTATGCCCGTGTTTGTTCCAGGATAAATTGTTAGTCCTTCTTATCCCATGAAGATTTTTAGGATGTCTCCTGGTGCAACAGACAGGGACATCTGAATGACTGCACATTATCCCAGGATAAAATGGTTTGTCTCAAGACAAATGCAGCACCTGTTTGTAGCCATAGAGAGGCACCTGGGGGCTACACTTAAATTAACTCATAAGTGAATCACCACTCCTAACAGCATGTTGGAACTAGGTTAGCAGAGCACCCCAGCAATGACATAGTACAAATAATAATTGTTAATAACAAACTTTGCTACGGATGTAATAATGCAGAATATTTTGGTTTTTGCCTAAAAGAAAAAAAGTGGGGGAGGGGAAGGAAGAACATTCTTATGCTCTTTTCTAACAAAACAGCAGTTCTTCTGTTTCAAGATCAGAGATGCAGTTATTGGTTTATTGATTGCTCTTACCTGACACCAGCCTGAACTGCATTTGTTTCCCTACTTCAGCTCCTGAAAAAAGTCCTTCAGTGTAAAAGGGACAATCTAAAAACTTCAGCAGCTGTCTAGCTTCTCAAAATCACAGTTTGAAATGTTGAACACAACAGCAGCTAGTCAGCTGGGGAAACCTCGCTGCTGGAAGTCGCATCTTCTTGACAACTCACAGCAGGTAGGAACTATCATGCAATTTCAAAACAGAATTACTTTAAACAGTAGCTTGTTTATTATTGTTTATTATTTATTTGCAATATCATAGCAGCCAGGAGTCCATTATGCTAAGTGCTGTACAAACACACCCTTTGAAAGGGAATAATATCCAGGAGGTGTTTGCACAATTTTTGTAACAGATTAGAACAAGATTCTTAGCAACTTGGTAGGTGTACAGTGCTTTGTATAATTGTCCCTGGATGCTTAGAAACAAATGATCAATTTTCACATACAAGTGATGATACAGGTACCATTCTAACCTAGAATATACACAAGAGATTTGTATGCATACTTTTTTTACTTTGTACCCAGAATGGGTACTCATATGTACAACTACAAATTTACTGAAAATTGGGCTCTCAATATATTTGTATCACTGAAGGAGATAGGGAGCCAGGGAACAGCTGGCTGGCTCCAGCTCCCTAAAGGGACTCATAGTGGCAGAAGGTCATTTAATAAAATGGCTGCCTGCCCCAGGTGTGGCCAGGGATTGACTGGCCTGGGCCAGAAGTAGTGGGTCAGATGACCCAGAGAGGATGTTAGAGGCCTTATTAAACCAGGAACATGGCTGAGGCCTGGGGAGAGAAGGGTTTGACTGGCCAAAGAGGAAGGACTCCAGACTGTGAGGAGCTGCAAGGCAGCCCCTGCATTACTGGGCAGCAGAGCCAAGTATTTTGGCCTTATGTTATCATGGTGCGATGTTGACCCAGAGTTGTGGAAAAATTCTTGTTTGGAAGTAGATGCTCATATTTTTCATTCTTTTGAAGTTTGGAGGGCTGGTTCATGGCTTTAGGCAAGGGGGAGACTACTGAAAAGGTGCTAGGGGTACCCCGGGTTCTAAACCCTTCAAAAGGGGGCATATGGGACAAGGGGCTAAAGCCAAGAGGCCAAGGCCCAGCTGCGAGCCTCAAAATACTTGGACACAAGTAGTGCCTGGGAGGGAGTACTGCCATCAACTGAAGGGCTGTAGTGCACAGCAGAAAAGACTGAGGGCACAAGCCCTGAGCACGTAAAGGGCAAAACTGGGGCCGAGGGGTCTAGGAGCCTACAGTCCTGAGACAGTGGACCTTGGGTGGAGGAGTCCAGCCACAGTAAAGTGGTCCAAGGCCAGGGGTCTTCAAACCAATCAAGGATCTAGGACTGGAAGCAAAAGCCACTGACCTCTAGGGGCAGCCTCCCATTCCAATTGTAACATCAAGGCATGGCAGGAAAAAAAACCAGGATGGAGCTCTGAGAGGTCAGAGAGGATAAGGTACTATCCAGGCACCTGCTAGTGGGTGACTTGGCTGCCCCAGGGCCTGACTTGCTACCTGGCCACATCTTTAGGTGGTTAAACCAGTGCAAGCTCTATTCAAATCAGCTCAGTATTTGGTCCCATTAAACCATTTTCAGTTCCACTGCATAACATGCAACTCTTTTAAAAATACAATGGAATATCTAATATCAGCAAGACTTCTACCTTTGCAAACATGGCATTCAGGTGTTTTCTGATTTAATTAGTAAGATTACCAATCTGTCTCTCCAACTTTTTTCAATAAGTATTTGCTGCTTTATTTTTTCATTCTTTTCCAGCCACTTGTGCAAAGGAATATCACCCGGAAGACTTTTGTGATAACTGATAAATCAGTATTCCTACTTCTTTTCCTAATTATTTTTTGTTTTCATTTTCAGCAGATTTAGAACAAAACTTATATTACTGTAGTTGGAAAACCATCACCTAAATACTGCACGAGGCAGACTGAGGTTTTTAGATATACCTGTCACAGAGACTGCTGGTACGCTGACAAAGCTAATGCATCATAGATTTATGAACATAAAAATTAATAGTTCTTTAGCCAAAACACAACTTCACTCCCCAGTATGACCTTTCAACTTCAGGCAAAATTCTGAGCTTACACAGGATCCCATAATGTACTCTGAAAGGCAACTGATGAAAATCAACCCTTCATATTACATCTAGAAAAGAGTAAGACTGGTGCATTTTACTTTGTTTCAATAGGAGCAGTAGTAGAGCATTGCAAATATGTCTCTACATACCACTTGCAATAATGACATACATTTATACAGAGTTATTGATTACACTGTAGTTTAGGTTGTCAATCAATGAGGAAATTAATGTGTTACTCTTGGGCTCCTAAAAAATGGCCTAGCAAATAGCACTAGGCTTAATGGCCCATAACTGGTGCATCTATTAAATGTATGACACCACAGTATCAGTATTGATGATGGTGGACTGCCCCAGTTATAGGTAATTTATATAACTTATATTAACAGAGATTTTGCCATGAAAGTGTTCAGGATAACACAGACAATGAATCAAGTGACAAATGTAAAACTGCTCTAAATTAAAAAATAAAATAAAATCTCCAAACCATCTTCAATGTGAGAATACAGAAGCTAAAGGTTTTCAGATCAAATGAATTCACAGTGTATCGAATAAAGCATGCACTAACTCTAGAGAGTTAATTAAAACAAAGGTATCAACTGGCAGATTAAATGAAAAATTAAAGGACAGTGGTGGGGGGAATGGGAGACTGAGATCTTAGAGAAGTTAAAAAAACAACAAAGTTAAACATGCATCTACAATGTGCACACTTGTAGGGGAGGTTAACAGGCATATGTCCCCTCAAGTTTATACCAACATTCCAAGCTTCGGGTCAGTTTCTGAAAGATACCATTTAAACGGACAACAAAATACCTACTAGAGAAATGATTCTGTCCTCAAAAAGTTCTCTTTTACATTATCAAAATATCTCATGGACATAGGCATAAGGAGCAGTTTTTGTGCCCTGGGCAGTGGTGGCATTCAGGCTGACAGCGGAGGAAGCCACCAATCCTGTACCCCCCTCTAGGTTGGTGCCTGGGGCTGGTGTCCTGCTCACCCATGCAAAATTATATTATTGTTCACAGACGTGAAGCTACAATATTATATAAGTAGTCTGAAAACAACAGTCTTTTTAAAAAAAAAAGAAGAATTTGTAAAGGAAAAGATATGAATGGGAAGGAGAGTAAAAATGGTAGAAATAAAAAAAAAAGTGGGAAGTGCAAAAGAACTTTGACAGTCCTGGACCTATGAGTTAATTTGGACACTGGGGGTGCATCCAGACATGCAGGCATGTGCAGTTTGTGGTGCTGCAGATCTCTTTGCCATGCCACAAACCGCATGCCTGGAATGTTAAAATGTGCCACTGCAAATTAGCAGTGCGGGAGCAAATTTTGCTACTGGGAAATCCTGGTAGCAAAAAATATAGTGCATTTGTTGCATAGCAGATCGGCACCAATAAAATGGAAATTTACGTTATAGGGTATTGGCTTTTTTGGCCAGTGTAACCAATAATGTTCACTGATAAATATAATTAATTACGCCTTCTGGCTAGGGCCCACAGATGCCTGGCTTCCCTCTGGAAATGGCAGGTTTCCCCTTGCAGGTGGGCAGCATTCTAGCCTGTAAGGGGTCCTGCTTGGGGCTGCTGGAAGCGAGACACACAGGGCACCAAATCCATGTGCATGACCACACGCATGTACATGGCCAGAAATGCAGACGGGCAGAATGGAGAGCAGCTCCCTGCAGCTAAGTCTGTGGAAAGGCATGGGGAAGGGAAGAGGTGTGGGGGACGCAGATCTAGGCCTCCATGGTGAGGAAAGGAGTGGGGCTGGGTTAGGGGCTGGGGCTAGAGGCGCTGCCCAGCCAGGACAGTACATGGGACCTGGGGCCAGGGCAGGGAGTGGGACAGAGCTGTGACTGGCTCGTCCATGGGGGGTGGGGGAGGGGTGCTCCCCACCACTGTGCACACCCCTTCCAGGAGATATGGGGGGGCACATGCACCACCAGATTTGTGTGCAGGGCAGGTGGAGGCTGCTTGCTGTGGGCTCGGGGCCAATAGGGATGGTTAATAATTGGCTATTGGTATCAGCCAAGAACATCTTTATCAGTATACCCCTACATATTTATATTAGTTGGAACCACAGCAAAAAGAAATATGATGTTAGATTAACAGAACCTCATAAGCAATTCAGCTACGTAGACAAGTGTTAAATAACGGATATGCCAGTTTTCTGTAAGTGAAGCAATGTTCCCAAGAGATAAATTAGCCGCTGAAGCTATGCAGAGACTGAATGTTGTGGAAAGTATGTTCATGTCTAATGGGCTTGATTCATTATTGTGACAAATCTGTGCCAAATACTGCAATACAGCGAAGCAAATAGTGTGTAAATAGTAATTTATTTGATGAATTTTGTCTCTCTTTCTGTTCCCAAACTGTCCCTGAACAGATGATGATTTTCTTGAAATTATATATTTACTATAAATAGGTTCTATGAGAATCCTGTTGCTCACTTGTGAGCAGTTCAGTATGTGAAATTCAACATTTAAAACTGAAGAGCATGATTAAAACTGTTTTAACACTGCAGCAAAACCAGAGTCCACATCAGGAGGATCAGGATTTCCAGGAAAAACATTAGTTTATTAGTCATGTTATTTACAAGATTATCAAGGACATGATTGTACTGACTTTTTGTATTAAGCATACTGATAAAGTTACTCCTTAGGGTTTATATCTTTCCATTTTGAACTGATAGCACCAAAAAAAAAAAGGAGGAGGAAATAAAAACTATCTGTGACTGATGAATTCTGCAATTTCCTCAAGACATGCGGTAGTGAAACATTTATTTGCCATTCTAACCACAAGCTATGAAAATATTAACATCCAAGTATCCTCCTTCCTTTCAAGTAACTAAGTAGAAGATAACTAGATAAAGGGAAAGATAAAAGATGTTAACTGATTGGTTGGGAGTGAATGTACCTTCCTGTGCCCAGAAGTACCAAGCTTCAATGAGAAACAAAAATGACAGGCAACACTGTAGAAAAGGTAGATGATGGAGAGACAACATATTATATGTGGACTTACCCCTAAATTTAAAGGTCAGGGGATCGGATCCAGAGTTTTCAGATATTGTGTTACAATGGTGCAGAAGCATGTGCACTACTACTACTACAATCTGAACTGGGACTATGACATTAAAGTGACAAAACAACTTTTCCATAGAAGAAAGGTGTTGACCCTATTTACCAGCCTGAAGCCAACGGAGCCAAATAACCTTCTTTCACCCCAACCTCCCTTACAGTTTAAATTGGTTACAGAATAAAAAGGACACTTTATGCCTGAAAGCTTATCCGACATCTCCCCCAACTATACTGTTGGAAAAGATATCACTAAAAAGCTTTGCCTCTCTTACAGAATTACTCTTCTTAACTTCCTGCCCTGAGATGACATGTAGTGAGGTAGTGAGCTTTTGATCAGTTGCCAAGGTTCACCCTAGAGACGGCTGCATCCCATTAATGGAAGATGTAGCCCAGCGGTCATTTGAGTCCGTTCCAGTTACTTTTGGATTATTTACGTGAGAGATGCCATAAATCTGAAATATATTTTTAACGTTGCCTCTTTTCAGTTGAAAGAAAGTCAAGCCCAGGTTTCTATTGTTGCTCAAGATGATGTGGTTTTAAGAGGATTGAAAAATCTTTCCATTTCTGTCACAAAATGGCAGCATATGGAAATGGAAGAAAGACACAGGTTATAGCTCCTTTACATCAGTTTATTTCAGTGAGCAGTCTATATAAGAACTTCTGGAATTTAAAAAAAAAAGAAAGAAAACGTCTGTCTGTCTGTCTGTGATACTTCTATAGAAATAAGTCAAACACGTACTTTGATATGGTTGCTTATTGAGATAATGCTGTCCATCTACAGATGTGGTGCTGGGCTACAGAATGTTGCAGATTACTGTGGGAGAAAACTATTATTGTTATCATGTTGGTCGTTATTTTTATAATACAAGATGTACATCAGAAAAGCAAAGGGATCTGGGGCAAGAGATAGCACTGTACCACTATTTTTGGTACCCTAAAATTACTGCCATTGCTTGGATCATCTGTAGAAATAATCCTGAAAAGAAAAAGACAATGGTTTGGAAAGGAAAAGTTTTTTGCTCAGAATGGGAGATGCAGCTATTTATTAAGAGACAGATTTCCGAACGCTGAAGACTGTATTTGCACCCACAGTTTACAATAAAGGGAACTGAGGGAGCTATACCCATATAGATATCTAAATACCTGGTTTGATTGTACAATCAGGTACTTGGGTTGTGTAAATAGCCTTAATTATGCCCACAAATAATTGAAGGTGAAAAAGGAGGCCTGGTTAAAACTGAGCTGATAATTCATTCCCCTAATGTCAACATTTTGTCAGCTTAACATGCAATTTCCTCTGCATTTAGGAAAATGATGTAGGTGAGGACATTCTTTTATTATTCTGGTAGGTGAATTGCAACACTATCATTAGAATAATTACCAATGGAAGAAGCAAGAGGAATCAAACATTTAATCCAATGTAATTATAACCACTAACTGTTTCCTTTTAATGTTGGTGATTTATCTCACAATGATTACAGGAAGTAAGAGACACTTAAGTAAAACATGTGCCTATAGCAACTTGGCTGGTAGTTAAACTATCACATTATAGTGAGAAACGGTATCTTACACAGAAGCTTTGAAACATCCATGCAGAATAAAGTGATTAGTTTAAATTGCCACTAGATGCATTTGGAGATCATCTGCAATTTAATGTAAACTAAGAATGACAAAACTATAAATACTAAACTCACCATAGCAGCCATCAATATAACCAAATTTACACATAACTTCTCTGCCCAGTCATGATGCTTCTTTGATGTTTTCCAAACCCTGTCTTTTGTTGGTACATTTTCCATGCTTGCTGTCCCCACTTTGGAATTTACTTTCATACATACCTCTAAAAAGGTATTGCTAGATTATACCAATAATAATGAAAAGGAGAAAGAAGAAAAAACAAGTCCTTGGGATAAAATATCAAAATCTACACTTGCCACTAATTTTAATACTAAAATAAGAATTGCTAGTGTGAAATAATCTACAATAGAGCATTTATTTATTCTTTAGCACTGACAGTCAGATTTCTCCCTAAAAATTAGAAGAAAGCACAAGAGTGGCTAGCATAAGGAGAACACACTCAGAAAATGGTGTCGGACAACAATTCTCATTTCTTTCTTTTAATTGAAAATAATTATTTTGAAATAAGGCACAAAAATATTTGGATTCTGTGAAGTTCCTATTGTTTTGTCAGTATTAATCTTCATAGTTATGGCACACCTGATTTGTGATGTGTGGGCTTGTAAATAGGAAATAAAATCTGTGGTTAAACATTTTAGCAGGTACCAGCATGTCACCAACTCAGAGGAATAGATTTTGGGCTCAGCCTTTTCATTTTCAAGGAGTCACAAGGAAAAATATTATGCCAAACAAAAACAGATGAAACCCAAACATGCCATAAATATAGTAACTATTCCTAATTATGATTATTGTGTTATCCTTCTCTTTACCATTGTTTAATGGTTTTACTATTTGTGATCTACATTCTCTGAAAGCACTTGTGTAATATTTTTGACTGCAGGGGGCACTATTATGTCATAATGAAATGACACCACATTATTCCCAAACTCAGTAAGTCTTCATTATACCGTATTTGGGAGACAACATAAATTTCTCAATCATGATGAACGTGATTAAGGATCTTTTTCTATAGACTCTAAATCTTAATCATGGAAAATATACAGTTTAATACAATTCAAATATTGGGAATACAAATTCCCTCTAAAATTGAAGTCAGTGGAAAGATTAGAATTGATCCTCAGTCATCTAACCTAAGCTGTCATATATTCCATCACCCTCAGCAGATGTATACATTTTTCCACTAGCTAAGAATACATATCTATACCTTCAATAAGGCTCGCATCCAGGCCTTATAGTGAACATGTCAAAAAAAACCAACAAACCCTATGCAAGCACAGTGAAACGAGGTCTCTGTCTTTAAAACAATTGGTGAAAAGTAGGGCAGACAGTACATTTTCACAGTGCTCTTAGGTCTCCTGCTGTTTTTTGACAAAATGAAAGGGTAGTTTGGTACCATGCTGTGGCAACAAAACATTTTATGAAATGATACCAGAAGGACAGTATCACTTACAAAATAATGTAATTTTGTAGAAAAGGAGGGACTACATAGTATATTTACAAAAACACCAAGCAACATCTCAGATTTGCAAGGAATATGCTGTAAAACAAACCCCATATTCTGACTCTTCCCTGTTCTATGCAATGCAAGGGGAAGTTTGTGATGGAATTAGTGGTAGAGAGAAGCAGCTTTACTTACACTGGGTGCATTTACATGAGATGCTTACTGTGCAGTAGCCTAATAACACTGTACAGTAGCATGCCAGTCAAAAACCATGCTAATAAGCTACTGTTGTAGTGTTATTAGACTACTGCACAGTAACCATCACAAAAAAACCATGTGCCAGTGCTACTGCACAGTAAATATAGTTACACATTCAGTTAATACTTCATTAAGGAAGTATTAAACTAAATGCTTAGTAACTACAGCACATTAATAAACATGTAGACACGTCCAGTGTCTTCTGGCAGAGATACACATATTAATATTATACATCTGCTGGGGGTGGGGGCATGTTCTTTGAGACATGCATTTGATCCATGTCAAATTACACATTGAAGAACTGTTTTAGGCGTGGCAGCTTGTGAGTTTAGCACAGACATTTCTCTATCCTCTACTCACCAATTAAAAAAAAAAAAAAGGTTTTCTATTTTTGTTACCTCTGCTGCATGAAGACACAGAACATGCTGACTCCCGGCTGACTTCTGGCTTCTACTGAGCATTCAGAAGTGGCTTTTGCCAGCAAAAAAAAAAAATAGTACATAAGGATATAATGTACTAGCATAGTATTCTTTGCCAGCACAAAGGCAGTTTGCTTCACTGTCCTTCAGCTCTCTGAGGTATTATCTGAAGCTTCCTTAGAAGTCAGTAATTTGAGTCAGTCTCCCTAAAGGCTGGCTCCCAGCACTCTTCCCAATCTACTTTGATTAGTTATTCCAGGGCAATGTGGCCTATCCCAAAGAAACCTCTGTGGCAAAATGGTTATTTGTTTCTAAGCAAAGGTTAGTTAACAACAGAATTTTAAGGATGATTAAAGAGTCAGTGCAGGCTCCAAAAAGGAAAAATGGAATCTAAGACAATCTCCCAGAAACAGAGGACTGGCAAGACATTCTTCATCTGAATGGGCATTGGAGTACCTTGCTCATGGAAACCAGTGAAAACTCTGCATGAGAAAACACTTTTTTGCATATTATCTTACTATCCATGTTTGTCATACACATTACTTTCCTGCTACCTGCACTTACCACGTTAGAGCTCAGTTTACCTAGGAGCAGTATGCTTCATAAAGTAAAACCATATGCCAATGTTGAATAGGATCCCTCATTCTGGTGGCTGAATTTCATCACAGCATTGAATGCCAACACATTAACTAAAACAGACAGTGACATTTTTAGAAAAATGTGAAGTTTTTAGTCACAATTTCATTCTCAATAGCTTTCTCCAGTTTAGAATTGAAGTTGTATACCGCGGTACCTTTGGGGAATGGGGGGCTGCTGCCCTGGCACCTGGTCCCCCCCCATGCCAAATCTTTTGTGGGCTCTACCTACCAACTCTTTCCTGGGCCCACTTTATCTCCAGTCTCTTGCCCGCCATTACTTTGATGTTATTTTGCTTGTTGTTGGGAGAGGCAGTCCCTGGGACCAGGAGTAACCTCTCTGGTTGCCCTGCCTGCCCAGCCAAGCCAACCCCCGCCCCCCACCTGGGGTCTGTGCTCTCCCTCGAGTGCTCCCATAGGTTTCTGAGCACCTGTTGGGCTTCAGCTGTTGCAGCCTTGGCCCCACTTTTTTCTGGTTCCCTTTCCTTGGACCCCTTTCCAGTAGTTTAGGACCTCAGCTCCCAGGTATTGGCCCTGCCTTGGTGGCAGCTCCTCCTGGGGTTCTAGTCTCACTATGCCAGTCTCAATCCCTCTAGGTTGGGGCTAGCTTCTGGCCCCTACAGCAGGGGACTACCACCCAGGTTCCCCTCCTTGCGGCCTCCTCTGCCCTCATAACCACAATCTGGTCCTCAAGTTCTAAATGGAACAAAACACGAGCTAGCTGATTCACAAAAAAAGTCTCCCTCCCTCAGGGTAAGTTGCCTGTAGACCATATAGCCCCAGCTCCCCTGGGTGGCTAGGGTGCCTGCCTGTCCATACCCAGCAGCCCCTCACTCCTTGCAGCTCCGCTCCCTGCTGCATCCAGGAGCTTCCCCTTACATGATCTGAGACTGGGCATATATCCCCAAACCTAGCCTCCTTCCAAAATAGAGGCATGTGACCAGATCCTCTGCACCATAAGACCAGGTTTAGCTAACTGCCTCATTACCTGCCTGGCCTTTTTAGTCCTTGACTTAGTCCACATGGCCCACTACTCCTTGCTGCACTTCCTGGCCCCAGGTTTCCTAACCTCTCAGGCCTTCCTGGTTACAGGTCAGGTGACATAACATGTCAAAAAGTACAGTGGTAGAGCACTAAAGGAATTTGACTACAGATGCAAAAGTTTGAATTCAAGCCTTGCCTCAGGCTTGTGTAAAATCTCACTCCCCCCAACCCCCACCCCATCAGCACAGCTGTGAGTGGACACCTGGACATTTGAGCTGAGAGTCAAAGCTGGATGGATGTGATGCTAGCCACACTGCTCCCTTGTGCATGGTCAACAGCCAGGCTAGCCCTATGCACAGCCTAGACTCAGGTGGATTTTCAGCCTGTGAAACATACACCATATACAATGCACTCTCAAGCAGGAAGATTCTAAAGACTGGATCTAGGAGCCTAATACAAGATTAGAAGGGGCTCCTAAACCATTAAGTCTAGTCCTCCGTAGTCGCATAATGACATCTACCCAAAGAATCATTTCAAATGCTCACACACAAGTACAAGGCACAGTACTTGAAATAGCAACCCCCCACAGGAAAAAGCACATCCATCTTATCACATGAAAAAGCAAAGGAAACAAGACCAATGCCAATGTCCTGCCCCTGCAATGACAGGGAAGTAGTTGGTTAATATGTGCTCAGAATGTGGGATTTCTCATCTCATAGGCAACTCTCAATACCACATGGCTAAAACATTTTCTCTCTGGTTCAATCAATATTTAATTATTCAGATACAGTGGTACAGCACCAACAGGAGGGTCAGAAAGAGACCTATACCAGAGTAGCCAAGAGCCAGGTGGTTCTGGGACTCATTTGTGTTACCACAACTTACCTGAGTGGTTTAACTGTCCTGAACTATATGTTATTGACATGTGTCCCTCCTTCTTAGGACCGCAGGAATCATAAGGAAGTAGGGCTTACAAGGTCATTTAGTTTAGCCCCCTGCTCAAGGCTGGATCATCCCCGACTAAATCATTCCAGTCATGTGCTAGCCACGCCTGTCCTTGAAAAGTCCCAAGGATGGAGATTCCACAACTTCTCTAGGTAGCTTGTTCCAATTCTTGATCACCCTCAAAGTAAAAAAGTTCCTCCTAATCTCTAACATATATTTCCTTTCCTGCAGGTTGAGAACATTGCTTCTAGTCCTGCCCTTATAGTCACAGGAGAAAACCCATCTCCATCTTTTTTATAATTGCCCTCCAGATCTGACTTATCAAATCTCTCCTCAGTTTTCTCTTCTCCAGACTAAATAACTAGAGCTCTTTCAGCTTTTCCTCATAAGCCTTGCTTCTCACACCCCTAAGCATTTTTGTCACTCTGCGCTGGACTCTCCAATCTGTCCACATTATTCTTAAAGCATGGGACCTGAACTGGACACAGTACTCCATGTAAGGCCTCACTACTGCTAAATAAAGAGGAAGAATTGCTTCCCTTGATTAGCAAGTTTACTTTGATCAGAAATTTTGACATGATTTGAGAAGCTTTTCCTAATGAATGTTTTCTTGAAAACAGCATGTTTCTACAAATATGTTTAATTTTTGCTGAATCAGCACTTTCCAACACAAAACATCTCATTTAAAAAGAAAAAACATACTTGCAAGGCAGTGTTGTTCCTCATGTATGGTCAGGCCATGTCCCAGAATCTAGCCGGTTCTAGCAAGCTCTCTACCACTGACCCATTGGATTTCCCTTGACCTTTCAAGGATGACACTGTTACATGCTACCACTTACAGTATACCATAAGTAATGTTGCTAACTCTCAGTATCCTACCATCAATTTCAAGATATTTGATGGATTTTTAAAACCCCAGCTCCAGGAATCATATGAATAATGCCAGACCTTAACATTCATTTAAAGAAATAGCAAGTTTCTAGTCTGTGTGTTTGTGGAGAAAAGCTTGACATGTGAATTCTGAAAGCCCCAAAGAAGCTAAAATATTTTTTTTTTTTAAGATCTCATGTATAAATGTATTATTTTTAAAAGATTTTCAAGTAAGTCTTGTAGATTCTTTGAGGTCTGAATGGTGATTTTTGAATGTCAAGGATCAGCAATACAATATAAGTAATATCTCCCTAGCCCCTAATTTCTCTACGTCTTGGCTCTACAGTCATCATAATATTCACTTTCTTTGCAGGTGTAATGCATCATCTAATTCATTGCAAAGTGCTTCAAAATTCTTGCTTGAAATGGGATGAATAAATCCAGAATATGTAGTCCCACTGAGTACTGTGTCAAGGAGAAACACAGTGGCTTCTCATGTTAAAATAGTGAAATAAGGGAATACATTAAATGAGTATCCTATAAAATGTAAAGGAAAGCAGTTCTTGATCAATGGTTAGTGTTCTAGTCTATACCTCTTCTGTAAAAATGGTTATCATTTTGGCTAAAATGTTTGAAGCTGCAAAATCAAATACCATTTGCAGAACTGTCTCTCACTGATGGTCTCCTAATTTTGTTTAAATAAAAAAGAACTGGAAGATATTAAAGCAGTAAATTTTAGAACACTATCAAATTAGTTCTTGCTTTTACCTCCCTAGCTTTTGTCATTTAAGGCTATTCTTCACAACAGACCAATTCTGTGGCCCATATACACCTGATAGATAAAAACTGATGAGAAGACACCGAAATCATCTCCAAAGTGATGAATGATTACAAATTCTCATTTTTTAATAACTTAAATAGGAAGTGCCTACATTCTGGAAAATCAGGTCTCTTCAAAGAGTCTGAGGATGGGCAAAGCTAAATAGTCACTTTTGAAAATATTGAGCAAAAGTCTCAAATGTATTTCTGCCAAGAAATGGCTCTTAGAGCACTGAATGTGATTGTGATTATGCTTATTTTTGTTTTATTTTCTCTCTACAGGGATGACTGGGAAAGATTTTCCTTAACATTTCCATTAGCCTTTGCTTTTAACATGTTTACAACAGAAAATAATATATCCTGTCAGCATCTTTATATATATTAGTAATTGAAAAATGGTTAATTAATACATTACCATTTATAGAATGTATATACACCTTAAGTCAAACTACAGATTGGTAGTAAATGGTGTACTCATTTCCTAGGCATCATTATCTAATCTAACGGAGGAGTATAGTCAGTGATTTCAGCACGGACCTGGAGTCCAAGAATGCTTGAACTCTAACCCCAGCTCACATATGTTCTTTATGGCTTGATTAAATAACTCCACGTCCTACTTTTGTGACTTGTACAATAGGCAATAATAATACTGAAGAACTTCTACAGGGTTTTGTGATACAAATGTAATGTTCATAATTCACTTTGGAAATAAAAAGCAATATGTGAGGGTTAAGTATTATTAATCTCAACCCACACAGCCTTTAAAATCAGAACTGGGCAGACAAAGATCATTAAGTCGTCACTCCCTAACACCTCAATATCCTCCTTGGGCAGGCAGACCCAGGGCTGTCCTTACAGGGGGGTGAATTGGGGTGACTGCCCCAGGCCCCGTGTTTTGGGGGGCCCTGCAGAGTGGGCGGAGCAGCGGCAGCACAGAGCTGGGCAGAGCAGTGGCTCTGCGTCCAGCCACTCGTTAACCCCCTGCCACCAATGCCACTACTGGCAGCGGCAGTGGCAGCTTCTTTGGGCCTGGGGCCCGGATCAGATCAGGGGCATGGGCTGATTTGCCCTGGACCCTACACCCTGCTCAGGTCAGCTCTGGGCAGATCTTAAAATGTCTGAGCAGATATGACTGTAGAGACAACAAAGGGATGCTCAAATCTTGATTAGTAGAGGAGTGCGAAATGGGCCTTACTCAATTTGGATTTGGCCCGAATTGGGCACAGTAATTCAGTTAGTTGATTTGGATTTGGCTTGATTCGATTCGGCCAAATCCGAATCTGAAGATTCGATACTGATTTGATGAATCAGCGATTCGGCCATAGACACAGCTTTAAATGTTTTTTCTACATACCTTGAGGTACCAGGCGCAACTCAAGAACACTGTGATGCTGGGCGGATGGAGCATCCCACAGGAGCGTGCCCCCCCGCCTCCCCCCTCCCCCCCCCATCTGCTTGGTGGCAAACCCAAAAGTGGACCGGAAGTACGTCTGGTCCACTTATGGGTCTGCCAGGGAACACACAGGCTGGGATACGTTTATCCCACTAGAATGGAATTTCAACAGGAAATAATAAAGAATCATAACTCTTTGTGTTCTTTACAGCTATTATTACCTTCCTTTATTTAAACATTAAAACACTGAAGCCTGAAACAGAAAATGGCACTAAGCAAAGATTCCCAGCATTGCAGTTTTACATGAAATATTGATTTTCAGGGTACAGAAGCTTTAGTCAGCGTGTTCAGCTTTTAGGAAATGGAAGAGGAGTAAGGAAAGACTTTTATCAAATTGCTCCTTGTAAATTCCAAGTTAAATTAATTTAAAAATAAAAGACAACTCGAGCACTCTGAATCAAAACAGTTATGACCCTTAATGAAATTCACTAGTTATGCTCTTTCATTGTAAGAAAGAACGAGAGGAACACATAGATGTTCTCTATAGAGAGATGCTTATATAATGATGAATCTTCAGTGTGAAGGTAGCATTTTACCACAAAATTAATGGTAGTATACAGTATCCAATATACTCATAAAAGAACAAACTATTTTAAGATTCCCAGAATATACAGAATGAGATATTTCATCTAGTAGTATCTTTAGTGGGAAAAAATAGTGATGTTTGGTTCTCACTTAGGGCCCTGCCACAAGTTCAGCTTATAGCTAGACAGAAACCAACTATAGAGCTCTTACACATGTTCAAGCACTAACTTTGTAGCTGTTTGGCTCTTTTTATAGCTGGATGGACATTTTTATGGTGCGAAAATTATTTTCTATATATGGCCAGTCTAAATTTACTGCACAATTAAACAGTTCATTCCATGCTGATTACTTTACACATGTGGCCAGTCTAAATTTATTGCAGGATAAATTGGATATTATATGTAACGTGTGGCAAGATCCAGAACTCACAAAAGAGGGAAATCAGGATTTGTGATTCTCTAAGCCTAGGAATGAACTGTGTATTTGTCCCAGGGCAAGTTGTGCCTGTATGTGTTCCAGAACAGAAGTCTTGGGATTGGAATGGACACACTTTACTCTTCCAAATGGGGTTTGATGAGCAGCTGAATGCACTGCCACTTTTCTGCCATTGATTCAATGATGTAAGCCCAGGGCAACAGTTCAAATGCACTTTATAATGTTCTGGGGTAAACTGTGAGCATTTCTTATCTATGAACCTTTTTAGGGTTTGTCCTGGGACAGGAGACATGGATCTCTGAACAATCGCATTTCTCTCAGGGAAAAATTGTTTCTCCCAGGGCAAATGTAATGTCTATTTGCAGCTTAAACATTCTCTCTTACAGGGTAAGTGGGATCATGTGCTCTATCATCCATAAGCATACATGTAGCATGCACGTGTACAGCCCATACAAGCCCATAGCAACAAAGAATCAGAAGCTGAGCTACATTAGATCAGAAGCATACAGGCAGAAGCTGAGTCTACCAGAAGGGGTTTAGGGTATAGCCAGAAAAGCTGTGCAAATATTTGATTTTGTGGTTCATTGGGCAGGTCCAAAAAATGGGCTGTGCTTGATCCAAAACAATTTTTTAAAAAGAATTAGCAGCAAGCTGAAAAATAATAAATAATTTTATTTAATCTTCCAGTTTTTACAGATGAACTTGAAGTACATTTTGAAATGAAACATTTTTCATCTAAAATTGAAGCATTTGCATTTCTTAACGTTTTTAAGGGAATTTTTTACTGAACAGTTTTATAATGTTGACATGCATGCAAAATGTTTCAGTTCACACATCTCTGGTTTCTGAAGTTAAAAAGGGTTTGGTAAACATGTTTAGTCAAACCATTTTAAACCTTAAACAGTATATCTATGTCAATTGTGGAAGGAGTATACTCTATCCCATGAGGGTGTCCTGTGGACAGGCTGTAATTTTTAACATGTGAGAGAGGAGTACAGTAATGTACTAACAGAAATATGGGTATTTAGTGCACTGGGGAGCTGATATGGTAGGAATTTACTGCAGTTTTCTACAAACTTTTTTTCTGTAGAGTATCAGATAGACGTGTATGGCTCTCAGTGTTCAATCACTGTTTCACATTTTCAGTCATCATCATTAAACATGGGTGCGCCTACACATGGCTGTATGGAGCCTTTGTACTGAACTGTCATTTAGTACTTCCTTTTGGAAGTCCTAAAAGATGGTACAGTAACAGCCCATACTGCGCTGTGCTAGCTGCGCACAGTTATTTTTGGCCACTACGTCACCATAGCAATGCGCTATAACAAGGAAGCGTGTTGCTACAGGGATGTAGTGGCAGCATCACAGTTTTCGCCAATAGGCACCAGCTGCAGCATCTTGTGTAAAGGCGCCGTATATATTGTATATATCACTAAGTAACAACAACAACAATAGGTAATTCTAACACTTGATTGTAAAAGTGCTCTGATACTTTAGTGCTCTCTAAGTTCTTTGGAGGATAGATGGATGGATGGAATATAGTTAAATTTTCAGGTCACAGGATAACAAGCTCAAGAGGGAATATATAAATAGAAATAGCTGGCTGGAGGCAGCAACCTGGGAACTAGCTATGGAGGGAAGTCCAGATAGCAGGGCAGAAACTGGAAGCTGAGACCTATACAGAGAGACAGTCTTTTTCTGGGAGGGACAACTAGCCAGAGGCTAAGAATACAGTATAGTAACCTGTCAAAAGGTGGCACAGAGGCAATGTACATGCCCTGCAAGAAGATGGTTAATAGCAAACAACTCCAGGGAGACTTTTACTTTTATGACTCAGTAGGAACTGTCCTCCAGGGGCTGACTTGGGAACTCAAGGGCTTATCTTTCTTCCTAGGATATTTCCCTCATTTATTTTCTGGCAGACCTAGTAAATTAATCCTTTGGTACTGCACTCAGCAAAGGCTGCTTGTTGCCTGTGTTCCACATATCTCCAACATCTAGAACCCCGTAATTCATACCCTTCACAACTGTTCTACAAAGGAACAGCTGCATCACAGGAACCTCAATTGTATAAATATGTGATTTTCCTTTAGGCAGGCATATAAATAACTGGTGGAATCAGGGCCCTCCAGAAGGCAGACAGGGTTGTTTAGAAGAAAGATCAGGCCCTCATTCCATAAGTATTTAATGCTGCCCAAGCACAGCAAACTCCAGTACCTTTACTACACATACTGAATGCCGCATGTACCCAGGCAACAGGAACAATTCAGTTATTTCTGTTACTAAAGGGGGCCTTCATCATGTGTTAACATTATAAGATTTTGTACTTGTCCTTTGTGGGTCACCTTAACACTATGCAGCGTTACGAGTTTAACAGTTCAAATGCTGTGAATAAACACAGCGTAAGCCACTTAGGTCACTGTTGTAAACGCTGAAGTGTTCAGAAGGTAATTAAAATTCGAATTCATGCTTTTTAAATCCTTTGTGCACCGTTTACATATTCATGAATTTGTTCAAGGGGGCATATAGTGCATTCTGATGAGCAGTGTCATTGCATTATACTTCAACCCATCATTTTAAAGCAACATCTGAGAATCTGTGAAATACTGCCTTAACCATCCTATTAATGAAGATTTCTGCCAGGATGATTGGAGATATACTTCCTAAGCATGGGCTTGGGGATCTTCCTCGAGTTCCTTGTTATTCATAAATGGTTGACTGCAGTATTATAATGATAACAACAGAGAAATCTGCCAACAGATAAATTCCTTACAATCAACTTATAACCAAATGAGAAACCATCATATGGGCAATAGTTCTAGCAAAATTTCCAGTTTTTAATCCCAGTGTTGAAGATTTGATGCCTTTATCATTTCAAGCAGCCTCAGGCTGATGTAGCACAGTGTTTGGTTATAACCCTCCATTCAAGACAGATTTATCTGATGTGTTGGGTAAGATGCAAGGTTGTGTTCTATTGGGAATATTATATAACAATGGCCCCTAGGATGCATAGGAGGATGCAGTGAGCTTTTTAAATACCACTTCATTTTAAGTGTTAGGTGTTTATTGCAGGAACAGGTCATCACCAACTCGTTCAAGGTCGCTCACAGCCACAGGAAATTAAAAAGTTAAAATCAAGCGGCGCCTACACACGAGCAGCAAGACTGCTCTGGGGTGTTGTAATTACAGCGAGTCAAAGCTGACTCGATTAATCCAAGACTCCAAACAAAGACTCAATTAATCAAGTCTGCTGGAGCACGGTAATTCAGAGTCTTGTACATCATTGTCCCTGTGCTTCAAAATGGCAGCGGGGGTGCTTTAACTAAAGTTTGTTTGACAAGGTTTAGTTAAAGTGCCCCCATTGTCATTTAAAAGCGCAGGGATAATGATACATGAGAAGCTCCGGGCAGGTTTTGAAGTCCAGGGGGGTTTGGGGGGGGGGGTAGAGGAGGGAGGGCTGAGTTCCCCCATAATAGATGAGAGCCCCCACATAAGACATGAGAACCCCCAACCTCCCCTGTGCCTTTCAAAGCAGCTCAGGTGGTAGCAGCAGCTCCTTCAGGCTGCCACCACCACAAACCCCCCTCTCTCCCCCCACATAAGAGTCGGAGTGTAATTTGAACCCTGGCTCCAGGTGCTTTAATTAGAGCGGCTCTCAGAGTGTAATCTGAACCGTGGCTCAAAGGAAGTTGGGGACCATGGCTATAAAATCAAGCTTTACATCTTATGTCTGATTACTTTGATGTCTTTCTGAATATTTAAGTTCTGACACAAAGAAAAAGTACCCCAATACCTCTACAGTACTAGTAACGCTAATCATTGATTTTCTTTAGTTATTTGCTCTATACTTTTTTCAGGAAAAAGCAGTAGTTTGGTTTTATTCTGCCATTTCTCACACATCTCATTTAAAGTATCTATATATTTTTATTTATTTTATTTTATTTCATTTTATTTTATTCTTCATATCTATATTCTTTTTCATTTTTATTCTTCAAAGTATAGCTTCTTTCACATTGTAAATTGGTATGCTAACATATAAAACAGGATAATATGATTCATGAAGATAATTTGGCAGTAGTTTTTGTATTATAGTACCAGAATTTCAAATTCTGTGTATGTATATAAATTTTTTTACACAATCTAAAACCAATGTTTTCATAAAATGTTTTCATAGTTGTAATTTTTTTTTCAAATAGATCAACCATCTCCTTAATTGTTTACATGCCAAATATTGCAAAATGTTCCTACTCTTTGGCTAGAAATAGACATTGCTGAATGAAGCAGATCAAATGTGTTATGATGTGTTGTGGTGGCAGTTGATCTGCTTCACTGGGCAAAATACAAGTTGCCCCTTGCACCCTTGATGGTACAGGACAAGGGGCAAAGTGATCTCTCCACTTTCCCTACTCAGCTAGACCCACTCAAGCTTCCCCACAATTGCAGAGGAGCAGATCTGAATGAGCGGAGAAGGACTTTTCCATGCACAGCCACACCTGGGGCACAGTCTGCATGGGAAAGCACCACAGAAGTAAAAGGTATCTGCTGCAATAAAGTAGCAGAATCCATCATCACCTTTTGTCGTGCCACTGATTTTCCTTTTATGTGGCACGGCAAAGAGTACTGACGTCTATTTGTTCAGCATTTGTGCTGCCATAAAAAAATTTATGGGGGCACAAATGAGATGTCAAGCAATGTTTTTTTTCCCCACCCTCTGACAACCTGAAAAGTGAAATCAACTGGAAACTCACGATAAACAAAGAGTAACTGACTTCACTGATTGTCTCTAAGCTAAGAGAAATATGTTAAAAAATAAACAGTGTGAAACATCAGTTATATTTTAATATTCTTTCCATTTTAACAACACAAGATGTCATAAATAACAAAGGAATATTTATGACACACTGTTTGTAAGTGACAGATTTCCTTGAAGATTTATACAAAAACACAAAAAAGCAAAGATGCTGTTAATTAGGATTTCTTTGCCAAAGTTGATTTTATGGGTTTATGCCTACATCTTAATGATACTTTATTTTGATGAGAGTGAGGTTGGATTTATTATTATTATTTTTAATCCAAAATGATAACATTTGTTTCAAAGTTTCAGTGGTAGAAAGCTGAGTAGCGATGATAGGGAGAACGACAAGTAGTAGGCACTGGAAACACGGCAATCATAGCAAGAGCAAGAAAAATGTTTAGGTTATCTAGTTCATCTCCCTACCCATGGGGGACTGGTCCTCATTACCAGTGCTTTGTAGAGTCTCATTATAACGTTCCCAGGATGGATCTTACCATTTTATCAGCTGCTGTGTTCACAAACTACTAGACATCTCTGATTTGGATCACAGTCAGCAGCATTTATTGGAGTCTTTCTGTTCCATTTCAAAGGATTAAAGTTCACTTTCACTAACGGGTTCAGGGGAAGAGGGAGAACTAGAGAGAAATACCCAACAAACATTTCACGTCAGGTGCTTTCACAGGAAAGCTGAGTAAGGTTGTATTTACTTGTCAGGAGATGCAAGTATGCATTCCAATGCAAGAAGAAAACAGAAGGGTTCAGAGTGAAAATAATGCACAAATTATTTGGAAGATTCTTTCTATCCCTTTCTGTCTCACAAAGGAACAAATGCAGAAACACTGTTTAGAGCCTCCTGGTCTAAACCGATAAAATCTCAAGGCATTATCATCATGCATTATATTTGTTATATATATCTGTTTAGTTATTGCAGCCTCTGTGCACTTGTTACACATACAAACACTATCTGCAATGACAGAAAGAGGTTTCTTCATCCTCATCCCAGTGCATCTGAAACAATGGGCTCTGGAAGAGAACTGAAAGAAAAGTTCCTTTCAGACAAAAATTGGGCTCAGGCCCAATTTTTTCCAAGAGAAAAAGGCAAGATTCCCATCTCTTATTTTCCTGTCAACTTCAGCCATGTGTACCAATTATTCTCTCCACCCTCTGCTATCATTGTTATCAGCAATCTGAGCCATAGGAGATGTGTAGATCATTTAAGTTTCTTTTTAGCTGTTATTTATTTGGTAGCCTCTCCCTTGTGTAAGCCACATGCACCACAACTTGTTACAATGACACTTGCCACTGAAATGGCCCTTTCATCTTCAAAGCACTTTAGAAACATCAATTAACCCAAATCTAGACTATTAATTAATCTTACAACTAATTTCCTAAAAGTGCAGGAACTGTTAAATGAATTCCTAGTGAAATAAAAAATGGGAACTCTATCAGGCTCACTGCATGAGAAGGATTATCATGAATCAGCTTCTTCATTAAACTCCAGATTTTATTTTTCCTATAGCCTTCTTTCTTTTTTGTGACTACAGTCAAGGAAGGAAAGGATGAGGGAGATATTTGAATGTTTGGCAACTGAGACATGATACAGGATGTGAGAATGTTATAAAAGTGATTCAGGAAACAGTGAGCTGCAGATGGCTGTCAACAGATGTACATTTAGGCAGGAAATGGTCTTCCTGTCCCTTGGGAACTTTTTGATTTTGAAAAATGAAGTATGTGGTATCAGAATGGCTCTATGGCTTAGTGACTAAGGCACTGACTAGGTATGCAGGGGGACCTTTCTGCTTTTTTCAGAGCAGGATTTGAATTTAGTTTTTTCCTACATATCAGTTGGGTAACCAAACCAGAAGGTTGTGGAGTGCTTCTCACTGTCCCTCTGGTTATAAGTGGAAATATCACCACAGACCCAACAAAATTTTGTTGAAACCATTCATTTCATAGGAAAGCTTTCAGGTTTGATGAATCAACATTTTCCCAAATCCTAGTACCTGCCTCTGCCCATTATGTCATGGAGTAACTCAAAGAAGAGGAAAGACCTTCTTGGCATCCTGTAACTAAAAAGGCATGTGGTAAACAAACTTTTGGCTCAAGCACCTGAATTTAATACTAAGTTTTACTTGAGCCTTGACTATACAGTAATTTTCAAACTACAGGAAACTTCAAGCTACATACAGTAAGTTATTCATTCCCCAGCATTTGTACAGTTTTCTAGTCTGTTGGTATCTTAATCTCTGGATCCATCTATCCATTTTAGAAACTATGAGATGTTTTGAATAGTCTTCAACCAGATTATATAAGTCTGTGTCCAAAATTAATTGCTGAGATTAACAAACAAAGGCCACAAGCATATTAAAAACTAAGTGCCATGTTACAGATTAGCCATGTCAGAAAATGGGATGATTCTCCATAATCAAAGCAGAAGTCATGAAAAGGCCTAAATGCATTTCTAATTTGTAGTCATATAGTACTCCTGTAACTCTAGGTGTATAGTAAAGCCAAGGGGGAATACAAAAAGAAAGAAAAAACATGCAAGAACGCTGGAATTATAACAGTTATAAACTTGTGTTCTACAACTTTTTCATAAGGTCTCCCAAAGGTAACTCTCAACAGATACGGATTTTACAATGTGCTTTCCCCTTCCATTTCTCTACAGTCCTCAAAATAAACAGATCATCCTCTGATGGGTTAGTTCTTCAACTCTTTCTCTTATTAATGATACTTAAATATGTGACTAGTCCTACTGACTTCTGTCAAGTATCTTTTGCACGTGATTTCTAGTGTCAAACACTTGTAGATACCACCACATTCCAATCCTAATGGTACGAAATATATTGTGTTCACTTTGACCAGTCTGGAGAAATCTTAGCTGACATTATCAATAAACAGTTTATATCACAAATACATTTCCCTGAAAATTCATAAAATTATCTTATTGGAATTAGAAGTTAAATAAAAACTACTGAGCAAAAAATTGCCCTCTTCCCCAAGAATTGCTTTGTTATTTTAAAGTTTCTTAGAAAACACCTTGATCTAATGCCAAAGAATAGTTACTATTTAAAAAAATAAAAAAGAAAAGTTTTGAGACTTTCGCAATAAAACTAAAATTGGTTTGAATCTCTTTGCACATACTATTTAAGATTTCTTCACTAGAATTACTTCATTTGTGTCAATGAAATGAATATTGGGATTATCTGTGTCCTTAATCAGGTATAACTGAAGCATACATTTAAGTCAGGGGTGTGCAATTATTTTGGCTGGAAGGCTGCTTAACGAGTTTTGGTGAGCTGTTGAGGGCCACAAGGGAGGCCTCACCCCCTGACAAATGCCCCACACCCTGGTCACCATCTTGGGACTGGAAGTCCTGACCTTTGCCACCCGAAGTCCCTCTTCTCCTGGAAGTACTTTTTTTGGGAAGGGGGTTTGTCATCTTAGACCCGTGAAAAAGAATGATATACTAATAATCAAAGAGCCACAATAACATATTTTAAAAAAATATTTCTGCCTTGATTTGTGTGAGTTTGCTCTGTGTTTATAGAGGTGATTGCATAATCGCTCAAAATGAAGTCCTATTCTTGTATATTGCAGGGGGTGTGGAAGGGTGTGGGGGTTGTGGGGGGCGCTGTGTGTGGATGTCAGCTGTGGGGGTGAGTGTGGGGGTATGTGTGGATGTGGGTGGGTGGATATGGGGGGTTTGTGGGGATGTGTGGGTGTATGGAGGGGGAGGGTGCTATTTATGTGGATACATGTGTGTCGTGGGGTGTGTGTGGGTAGCGGTGAGCGGGGCTCCCCCAAGAGGCATGCAGGTGTGTGTGTGGGGTTGTGTGATTGTGCTTGGAGGAGGGTGTGGTTGTGGGGTTTTCACAGAAGGGTTTGTAGGTATGGTGGGGTGTGCATGGGAGCTCCCCACATGCACTCCCTGAGCTGGTCAATCACTGCTCCTGCTCCGCAACAACCTGGAGCCCATGCCCCCTGCAGCACCTCCTCACCACCACCAACAGTGCACAGTACCAGCGTGCCCTGCGCCTGCTTCGTACAGCCCAGCCGTAGCATGCCCTGCCACTCCCTGGGCACACAGCGGGTCTGGGGCGGCTCTGTGGCTGGATTGCCTTTCCAGGCAGCCCAGGCAGCAGCAGCTCCTTCTAGCTGCTGCTTCCACTGGCCCCAGCCCTGCAGTACTAGTACGGACCTGCGCGCACAACCCTGACCCAATATGCTGGGCCCTGTGCCTCCTCCGGGCTCACCTGTTCAGGCTCAGCAGTGACAGCAGCAGCAGCAGCAGCAGCACCAGGCAGAAACTGTTGCTCAGCGTGGGGCTCCTCTCCCTTGCTGCTGCCGAACAGTTCTTGGTGGAGCCACCCGAAGCTTGCACTGCGCCCTGAAAGGCAGTCCCGTTGCGGAGCTGCCCCAGCTTTGCTGTGTGCCAAAGGGGTGGAAGGATGTGCCGTGGCTGGGCGGGACCAAGGGACGAGGGGCTGGACAAAGCCCTTCCATGGAGTGGATCTGGTCCATGGGCCGTATTTTGCCTACCCCTGATTTAGGTGAATAATCTATAACCCTTGCTAGGAAAATAATTCTAGATTACCATGCAGTTCTAATTCTTGTTGTGAGTTTGGATTTATATGGAATTAAAAAACAAAACAAAACAAACAATAAATGTATATTCTTTTCAGGACAGGCATGAAATTCATAAATTTATTTTTAATTGCCTTTTCAACTTGCTTTCACTTTGCTCTTTACCACCTGGTGTTTAAAAATCCTGCACAAATATTATTGCTGTTCACTATACACTATGTCTTACTGCATTAGCAGTTAGAATACTATGTGACAGCTAAGCCACAAAAGAGTAAAAGCACTAATGGTTTTGTCAGAATGTATTACTTATTGCTTGTCACTTAAGCTTTACTTTTAGCTTTCTTCATAGGTTCCACTGGGTTAAGTTCACCACTGGCTGCTTTCAGAGATTCTGAGTGTTTATTGAAGGATTAGATTTTATAAAACACTTGCACATTAGCAGGACTGTAGTCATGTATTGAAGGTCACTGTAAGCTTACTGATCTAGAAAACATTCTAGTTATAAGAGGAACATCAAAACAATTATTCGTGTTGCTTCACATGGTCAGTGGATTTCTTGGGCCTTTTAAAAAAGAATATTTGTAGCGATCCAAAGAGATCCACATAGTTTTCTATATCTACTTCTGAGCAATCAGAAAGATTTAGGTTATACTAAGAACACAAAAACATAAAACAGGAAATTTCCATAAATTCCATAGAAAACATAGCCTAAAATGTGACTACAATGCACATCTTGTAAAAGGGATTCCGATTAAAGTAATATTCTGATATTATTGCCAATATTGGGTATTACTTGAATGGATATAACAATAAAATCTTAATTTCTAAGGAAAAACAAATTATGGAATATCCTGTTCAAATATTGTAAGGCAATGGCCATAGGACAGGGGCAGGCAATTATTCTGGGCAGAGGCCGCTTACTGAGTTTTAGCAAGCCATCGAGGGCCGCATGACAGGCAGCCCAGGGCAGATAAATATTAATTTTCTAAATTTTTGGGGGCCCTGTGGGCTGGATAGAATGGCCTGGCAGGCCACATCCAGCCCCCGGGCTGCATTTTGCCCACCCCTGCCATAGGATATATCAGCATAAGCCAGACAGACGAGGTAGCATATATTACTAATTTAAACCAAATATAAATAACTCTCTCCCACTTGGATAATAAGAATCAACCATACAAGATTTGCATATAGTCAGGGATGACTTTTCAGACAAAATAGTAATGAAGTCTTGCAGTGCAGAGGGGTTTCAAAAGCAAAAATGCCAGGAAAAATGGGAAGGTTTGTCCTTGTCTCTGCATGGATATTTCACATACTTCTTTTTTCTCCTGGGTTCTTTTGCTTGTCTATCTTTTTCTCCCAGTTTCTGCATTTGTACCCCTTCAGAGCACTCAGTGAATTCTACACCATATATGTTCTCCATACAGCATTTTTCTACTATGCAGCATGTCTTCCTTACTCTTTGAGCACAGTGATCTTTCTACAGTATCTACCTAGCAGTTTATTTACTAAATCTTGTAACTGACATCACTGGATGGTAAGGAAATTGCTTTTCAGCTTGTGTAATCAACGGGCTTCTAGAACAGAAGAAACTTAATCTGTTGTAATGCATCCAGAATGCAAGAGAAAAGGGACTGGCAGAAGACCCTTTGACATGCAATACCAGCCCCCAAAATCTGCATTTAATGTGAAAAGTTTCATGACAAGATAACATTCATGATCAGGCCAAAATCTGTGTGCCAAAATTCCACCATGTAGATGATCTTCAGTGTATCAGCCTGATAGTTTCTAGGATAAGTGTTCTCAAAAGAACCATGTTCTCATGGAGGCTTATAAACAAATATTAACATGAACTGAGCCTCTTATATGTTAGGAAGGAAACTTGCCAGCTTTGGCTCAAAGAAGCCTGTTGTCCCTGGCAATGTACATACAAATATAAAGTAGTACACAAACCAAAGGGAATGACATCCCTTAAGTTTGATGAGCTGAGATTTGAATGCCTGTGAAGATGAGCTCAGTAGTTTCGTAAATCTAATACGCCACTTACATAAAAATCCTGTGGGAGTACTAATTGTAATAACAATGTAATACAGTTTTTGCAAGGCATCCTGAGAGAAATAAAAATAACCGCTCTCTGCAGCATAGCTAAATAAAACAAAGCAAAATAACAGTCTCCACAGGGACCCAAATTAACAGACTTTGCAAAAGAAATTGGTAGAAGACTTTTAAGGGAGACTCTACTTGCTGGCTGCTTTAATCTTAATGACCCCGCACATCTTATCTTTTTAAACATGGCATGTCTTTCAAGCAAGAAAGTTTCAAAAGCTGTTTTGAATCCAAGGCTTGTCAAGGACAAACTGTATTGTTTTATTGGTTTTAGTTTTGTTTTTGGTTTATTTGGGGGGGGGGAGGGGGCAGGGGGGAGGGTTGTAATATTAATCCCTGGTCTTCATAACAGTAGTCAAACCGCTAATCTCAATACACAGGATTTCAGTGGCAGAGATTGAAGACTCAAACATTCAGTACACCAGTCAGGCTATGGAAACCCACAGGGTAAGTTACACAAGCTGCTGGGATCACCAGTGAGCCAAAGGGGAGAGGGTCTAAAGAATGGTTACAATGCGTCTATTGCTAGGAATGTCCATTTCCCTTAGTCAAGTTGACATTGATGAACATCCGCCCCCTCCCCTTTAAACTTGTCTGCGTCCTTGTTTAGCAATGCCTTTCAAAGTGACATCCAGTCTTATATAATTCTGAACATTATACAATGGTCTGACTATCCTGGCATGGAAACAGCTAAAATATGTTAAACAGTTTGTATTTCATATTGCACGGAGAATGTTTTCAGCGCTTAGTGGGAAAATATTACTTTATACTTTTAAAAATATGAAACAGGATTTAAAGTATTCTCTTCATAAACAGTGTAGTCTGTATGGAGGCTTAGGGCTGAAAGCTTAGTCAACATACAATGCAAGACAAAAGTTCATGTAACAGAACAAAACCCCTCACATGGTCTTCCCAAACATCCCTGGACCAAACTGAAAGCAAATGGAATAATTATAATTTTAGAAGTATTACAAAGCAGTGGTCAACCACCTATCTAAGGTATTAATGGACCTAAATTTTAAAGAAGCTTCAACCTCACAGTCATAGTTGATGGGAGAAAATATTATTTGGGGAGCTGAGTAATACTTAAATTTAAAAGATACTTCTATGGTGCTGCTTTCAGGTGTGGGGGGCAGGGGATGCGGTGCAGGGCTTGCCTGCCTGATTCCTGCCCTTCCCTCCCGCAGGGCTGTTGGGCTGGTGCGCACTAGTGCTGTATGCAGCAGCAGAGGAGCGCATGGCAGGGGTGCTGGGCACAGCGCTGCAGCAGCGGGGCATAGCACTGGAGTAGTGGAGCCACGCAGAGCTGAGCACACATGGGGCGCTGGCCTGGATGCACGCCAAGTAGTGCCGGGCACTGCAGGACAGTGGTGCCGTGGTGCTGCCGTTGTCACCAGCTGCTGCAAAATCAGTTTGGGGGGGGGGGGGGGGGGCTAAGCCCCGTTAGCCCTGGCCTTCCACTGCCTATGCTCACAGTATTTTTACACCTGTACTGAATTGCTGATACAAATCCTACTATTTACATGTCTTTTTAAAATATCTGATTTGCAGACACAGGAAGTACTTACATAGTGAAATTTTAAGATTGGTGTCTTTGTTTTCATACACAAATAATACAAAAGATACACAGCCTCCCCCACCAATCAGTTTTTTTAATGTCAATAGATGCATAAATATATCCTCTTGGTTCTCTCTACACCCATCTAATTGTTCTTGCAGTATGTCCTTTGGTGAAACCTCCTCAACTTCTTCTCCTTTCAGCTTTTTGTGGAGTTCCCACAGTGCTCTGTCTTTGGTCCCTCATTTTTTTGGCCATCTACATCTTATCTCAGAGTAATCTTACCCACAAATTCAAATGAAACTACCATGTCCATGCTGATGACTCTCAACTCTAACTGTCTAATATGGACCTTTCTCCGTCTCTCTAAAATAAACTCTTGGCCTGATTTTGACATCACAAGTGTACTGAATCTCAGGCTAAAACAGTTATTAATCTTCCTGCCTGAACCCTAGCCCACTGCCTCTAATTTTAACCATCCGGGATTTAGAAAACAGATCTTGTTAGGTTGATTTTCATGCCAATGGCCCCAGTTCAAATCACTTAAAGATGTCAAACATAACACATATATATAAGACAACCCTCAAAGTACATAGTAGTTAAAACCGGTGTTTATGTAATTTACTGAGATCCAGGAGTATTGATGCACATGCCATCATTTCTTCTTCCAAGACAGAAAAACTACACCAAAGCTTTCTAGCATATAGAATTAAATATGCTAGAAAGCTTTGGTTTAGATACTTATATAAGAAACCTGATTTTCAGGTGCGAACTCTCTGCAATGGTCATTAACTTTTATTGTCATTCAAGTGACTATTGATGATTTCTGAACAGTTCTTGCTCTCTTAAGAAGCTCTACCTTGCTGTATAATACAGAATAAGTTGCTTATAAAAATCATTATAAAAAACACATCTATCATGTTTTAATGAATTAATTCACAGATATTTAATCTACAAATGATATTTATAAAAAATGCAACCTACATGAAGCATTTTAATTCTATTGATTTAAGTAAGATTATTCTCAGAGACCTCAGAATATCAGGTGCTATGACTGGAAAAACAACTTGAAATACCACTGCAGTGTACCTTTAATTTGAGTAACATAATCCAGCTGTGTTTGTGTCAAATGAGAGGACATTGCAAAGCTGTGATCTTTCACTTAAAACTGGAAGATGAAATTGTTCAATAATATAAAACTGTTCAGAAGTATAGACAGGCCTCTGACCTTTAGTCTGCGATCCTGATCTCCACTGCACAGAGAATTTACAGACACTTTAAAAGATTTCCAGGCTGGATTTAAGTTATTCATCACAACCTGAAAATGAAAAGAGAGAAAAGAAAATGCTTTGACATTTGCACATTTTAAAATAAAATGCTAAAACAATAGCCATGACTTTTAATAAAGGAGATTAATCAGAAAGAGAAAAATGCCTCTAGTGGCTAAATCTTTAATCCAGCATATTAAACACTGGTAACATTTTTCAGCAATCCATTAGACAAGCAAAGGCAATTCTACTTAATGAAATATTTTGTATACCTACTGTTACCCTTTGACAGTAGTCTGTGATAACATATATGGAAACTGAGGCCTTGTCCTCAGGCTGGTTAAGTCCCTGGGAGTTATCCAACTGACTTCAACAGATTTTGGATCAGGTCCATAAAAAGCAACATCATCTTGAGCTAACTAAAAACTAAAAACATTAACACCCTTAAAGCCATTTGAAGTTTAAAACAAGTGCCCTTTGACTAATACAAAGTACACTCTGTGGCCACTGGTGACCCCAACAGGTGCAAATAAGTGGGACAGGATTTAGTTTTGGGTGACTAGCTGATTGTAGTAAGGTCTTTTGCAGTTCTGTGTAAAGAAAGAAAATGATTTGCATAACATATTCCTGTTAAGTGTCCTCCAACTGCTATTGGGCTATGTCCCTAGAGACATATCTAGGGAAGAGAAAACCTTATTCAAAAACTAGTGTACATCACTGAGCTGTTCAGGATCTCAGAATAAAATATATTGAGGAAGCTGGTAATTTCTACAACTCAGCAGAAATCTGACTAATTCAGATGAATGCAGTATCACTGCTATCCTCAAGGATGTCTGGATTTTTATGTAGGCTTAGTCCTTTAGACCAATTTATTAACTACATTTTAAATGGTGCTAATAAAAGAACTGCTGCCACATACTGAAAATGTTATGAAAATATACAGCATTAAACTGCCATTGAGAGTATACAGATATGAACTTTTAGCTAGAAGTGCATGTTTTTGTCTGCCTAAATAGAAGAGAGCAACCTTTTGTAATCAAATAAATAGCAAGAAGCAAAATACACACCCGCTCAAAGACTCTCAGCAGCTGCCACTCTAGCCTGTCACCTGCAGCTTCATGTACACTGGTTGCTAGGACCATAGGACCCATGTAACTTTGGAACATGATGGGAACCAAATAAAGCAGGCAGATTACAAATGAAAAAATGTACAAAACCTCATGACCACCACCAAATGGGGACGAAGAACAGGCACAAAAGAGCTCATGGGGGCTCAATGGAGCTGTGAAATAATATGGCATTGCATACAGCTTGTCTGAGTGCAGCAGCACCTTTTTAATACATTGACCATCAAATGGAATTAGGAACTGTTAGTTGAGTTAATGCTGCATTTCAAATGACATAACGAATTCCCCTCTTGGTACTGTAATCAATACTTAAATTAGTATACACCAGGAGGGAGAGAAGTATTCAAATGTGGCCACATGTTACAGTCCTTTGAAATGTAGAAATATAGACGCAGATCCTTGGAGGCAATTAGGCGCCTATCACTAGAAGGCGTCTAAACACCTATGAAGATCTGCATCATAAACTATTTCTTTTTATACCCCAGCTACGACCCTGGAAAGTGACAACAGCTCATTTCTTACCTCAGTTCTATGAACAAGCTGTTGGGTTGCATCATCATTCATCCGGAAAATCTCCAGAAATGGATCAGATTTACTGAAAAAATCCTAAAAATATACAGAGTAATTACTGTGGAGATTCATTAGATATTATCCATATCATACCTCTGCTTCCCTGCTAATGAAATGCTAATTCTGAATTTGTAAGGCTCTCCCAATTCATAAGCAATATTCATTTCACAAAGATTCTCAAAATGTTTCTGTTGGTTTCAATTGGACTATTGCTGTATTTCTCAAATTGGGGTACCTTGTGGATGCACAGTGGACTTCTAGAGGGTAAAGAAAATAAAAAGTGGGAAAGGAAAAAAAAAAAAGAAAAAAAAGGAAAGATTAAATATAAATGGAATAAAATAAAAACCCCCAAACAACTCTCTTTGGTTGCCAGAAGGATAACAAAGGGCAAACAACAGCATGACAAACTTAATAAAGTGTACATGGTTCAAAAATGTTTGAGAACCTGTGTAATAATGGCAGTGGGTACTGTTTACTCTTTCGCTTTTTCTGATAACTCCCACTCCTCCCCATCCCCCAACTTGCATACCTGCATTCTGCATGTGGCAGACAACCAAGCTAATTTACTCTGGTCCTAAAAAAATGGATTACTCTTTTATTATCAGTTTTATTTTACTGGGAACTTTGAACCAGATTTTGGGGGCATTACATCAAGGGCTGTGGGACAGACATCCTGTTTGAAGAACTGCAAGCGCTTTTGAAAGACTGCAAACAGTCAGGATGCAGACATTCACAACTCAAAAAGAGGAATATCTTTGAAGTGCTTCAGTTTGAAGTATGATTTACAATTTCTGATTGAAATTATGAAATTATTATATAGATGTTAGTATATAAATTGAATGCCTCCCAGTGTATATTTATGTTGTCTTGCAAAACCTCCATCTCATCACTCTGTCAGCAACAATAATAAGTTGTTAAATTTGGGAAATAGCCAGGGACCCAGGTTTAGCTAAGGTCTAGACAAGCCAGGTTTGTCTGCATGGGGGTGGAATTTGGAGTAGTGGAATGTTATCAAGGTTAAATAAAATGCCCAGTTTTAAGAAGGAGGGGTGTTAACTTTGGAGAGGATTGTGGGAAAGGAGAATTTCTTATGGACTGAGAAGTTTGGGAGAAGTCTCAAACCACTACCAAGATGATAGGCACTACAGCAGTAGCCTTATGAGGCTGATGAATACAGGAAACCTCCAAGCACTGGATGAGCAACAGTGGTTATGCTCAACCTTTTTGCCCCACAAGTCACATGGTCAGTGCCCACTATGTCTGGGGCCAGATCCAGCTAATGGAGCCCAATCCGGTGCATGGAGCAGGCATAGTGTGGCCCAATCTGGCTGCACAGGGGAAGGGGGCATGGCCACATGGAGTGGGGAGGGCATGACCCAGCCCCAACCTGGCTCCACAGGGGGATAGGGCTGGAAATTTGCAAGTGGGGGATTGTGACATTATTAATGCCACTGCTTCCCCAACACGGATTTTCCTGACCATGGGCTGGATTTGGCGCTCAGGCCAGGGGTTGAGTACCTCTGAGCTAGAGGAAGGGACATTGCAATTGGGAAGTTTGTTGTTTTCTAAACGATCTTGTGCTAGTAAAGAAATGATATATTTATATCACACAAGTTGTGCAAAGCTTGAGTGTGTCATATCCTTACTATATAATCCTGAAAAATTAAACTGAAAATTGGAAGGTTCTCACTCTGGGTGGTGGGTTTAAGCCCAAATGGGCTTGCATTGTAACCCTTAAAAAACAGGAGCACTGTCTGGATTCTGTTCATAATCTACTGTCTTAAAGCATGAAACCAGCCAGGTTTGTATGAATCTCTGATAAAAATAAAAACAATGAAAGATTATAAAAAAGAAGGCATCAACAGGAAAACAATAACAAAACTGCAGGAAAGGAAGGACTACTGAATATTGACTTGTATGTGTGTCCTTATGCCCTTATGTGTGCAAAAAAAGTCCAATTCTTTCAGAAGTTATGAAGTAAACATCATTCAACATTAAAGTTGCTTAGTAACAACTCAGAAAAATTATATGCTGAACAGACACATATCTGCTAGCATAAGCTTGTTTCATAGCTATTAATGTTTACAACGCATTTCAGTTGTTTCAGTATATCTAACAGCATGTTCAACTTGATCGCATTTCACAATAACAATTTAGCAGTCCTCCTTCTGGAAGACATATAGTGGAATAAAGGTTTAATGTCTTAATATTTTAATAGTGTTTTAAATGATTCATTAAATGTGTTTGACAGTGGTATAATATTCTCTCAGCATGCAGAGAAGTTATGGTTCACAGGTACTAGCACATTAACTAGTGAGTGCTTCTACCTAGCTTGAAATATCTTGTGTGGTCAATATTTTCAGAGTGCGGACTTCTGGCACTTTTTGAAAGTCAGGCCCCTTTGAGGTTTCTGAAGTTAGACATCCAAAAACTACTAGTCACTTGAAAATTCAAACTTATTCCTGAAACAATAGCAAAATAATTTCACGGTGGGTGCATCTACATGAGACAGTACTGCACAGTGGTTACTGCACATTTATTTAGTACTTGTATAATCAAGTACTAAATAAAGGCAATTACTAAATAAATGCACAGTAACTGGAGTTACCGCATAATATCGTGAGCAAATGCCTTTTAAATGATGCTACCGTGCAGTGGCCTAATAATACTACACAGTAGCGTATTAGCACTGTTGGTGCTGTGATGTGCTACTGCACAGTGTTATTTGACTACTGTGCAATTAGAGTCTTGTGTAGACACACCCAGTGAAAACAATCGCTTCATATTTCACAAGCATCACAGTTTGTGAATCTTTCTCGAGGCACCATAAACATCCTCCTCAAAACAAGAAAATGACAGTTTGTCTGACTGCTCACAACTCATCCTCTCACAATATTCAGGAAAGGATCAATGCCAAAAAGCCCAAAAAAAATCAGATTGGACACCTCACAGTGGACGAAACCCTAACCTTGACCACTACATTGACTGCTTCAGGGAAAGAATGAACAATGAAATAATCAGCAACACGCCACCACAATAACCTCTCTCTACCAGAGAAAAAGGCCATAGAATCTCTAAGATATAACCACAAAATAGTAATAAAACCAGCAGATAAAGGAGGAGCCATAGTCATCCTAAACCAGGAGGATTACATAAAGGAAGCCAAGTGACAGCTCTCTGACACCACCTACTACAAAGAACTACAAGAAGATCCTACTCCCCTTTTCACCAAAGAACTCAACAATACCATCAAATCATTTCCATCAAGACTACAAGAAAAACTACAGACCTTGATCGCCCCGCTACCTAACCCAGGGACTTTATACATGCTCCCTAAAATCCACAAACAAGGGAACCCTGGCAGACCTATCATATCCAACCATGGGACCCTAACTGAGGAAATATCAGGTTTTGTTGAATCAATCCTAAAACCGCTTGTCACCCACAGAGCAAGTTTTGTACAAGACACTACAGACTTTCTACGGAAACTTAAAAACATAGACCACCTTCCCAGCAACACACTCCTAGCCACCATGGACGTTACCAGCCTATATACCAACATCCCACACCAGGATGGAATCCAAACCTGCCTTACATATCTACAGGAACAAGATTACAACTCAGAATACAGGCCCAAAGATATTACTGACCTTATACACTTCATCCTCTCACACAACAATTTCACTTTTAATAATCAACGCTTCCTCCAGATGATGGGAACAGCTATGGGCACTAAAATGGCCCCATAGTATGCCAACCTTTTTACGAGCCACCTGGAAGAAGACTTCCTCAAGAACTGCACCATCAAACCCTTGCTATACTTAAGATACGTCGATGACATCTTCATCATTTGGACTGAAAACCTACAATCTCTGATTGAGTTCCATCAGAAATTCAACAATCACCATCCCTCCATCCGACTTTCTTTAGAATACTCCAGCACCAACATCTCCTTTTTAGACACAATGATCAGTATCCAGAAAGGTAAAATACAGACCACAGTATACAAGAAACCCACAGACCAACATACATATCTGCACAGAACCAGCAATCACCCTAAGCACACCAAAAAAGCTGTGATATACAGCCAAGCCCTCAGATACCACCGCATTTGTACTGAAGAGAACACCCGGGATCGCCACCTCACCAATCTTAAAAAGGCTTTCACCCAGCAAGGACACTCATCCAGAGAGATAGATCGCACGTTTGAAAGCCACCCGGATACCACGTGAAGAACTGCTACAGTACAGAAGAAAACCTCCCACAAATCGCACACCGCTGGTTATGACATATCACCCCTCCCTTGAACCTATACAGAAAATCCTCAAAAAATTGCAACACATACTAGACAGAGACCCTATTCTTAAAAAGATCTTCCCAGAGCCACCCATCCTAGCCTTCAAACAAGCACCGAACCTCGCCAACCTCATCACCAGAAGCAAACTTCCTCAAGCCCAGAACACACCAAAAGGATCCAGACTGTGCCAGGACAAGAAATGCAAAACCTGCCAATACATCTCCACCACCCCCACTATTACTACACCCCACAACAGAGCCATCAGCATCCCAGGATCTTACAGCTGCACCTCCAGAAATGCAATACACCTCATCCAATGCACCAAATGCCCTGATGGAAAATATGTAGGAGGGACCAAACAACAACTGCGCACCAGAATGAACGCATACTGGATATCTATCAAAGACAGGAATACCCAATTACCGGTGAGGGGCACATTTCTCACAAGAAAACCACTCTCTCTCCAATCTCTCAGTCCTGATCCTCAAAGGAAACCTACAAAACACTTCCCAGAGACGAGCCTATGAGCTCCATTTCATCAACCTGCTGGATACTAGAGATCACGGACTAAACATAGACATTGGATTTTTGATAATTACAATCTGCCTGGCAACTGACTCCCCAGCCCAGCCCAGCCCAGCCCAGCCCCTGGCTTGTTTGCTTTTCATTCCATCCAGGAAGAGCACGCAGCAACTGCTGCAGAGTCCTTAGCCTGACGAAGGGTTTTTGAACTCGAAAGTTTACTTAATAACTATTCTCCAACTATTTGGGTTGGTCTAATAAAAGATATCAAATTCACCCAAGGAACCTTGTCTGCCTATGTCCTTAGACCAACACGGCTACAACCTACACCCTGCAACATTTATTACAGCATTCAATAAATGTAACTGCTTGTTACAGTAATTGTGACATAACTACTAATTCAATGTAACCATTCGGGAAGTTATTGTTTTACTGTGAAGAGTTCTCAGTGGATCTCTTGAAACAAAGATGAGCCATCTGAACTAAGTGGGCTTCAATAAAACACAGATATGTTACTGTGGCTTCCAAACATATATTTCTACAAAAATGCTATCTTTTTTTTCTGTTCACCCTTACCCAATGAGGGCAAATTCTGACATATGCCAGTGCCTTATAGTTTTGCATGAGATGCTACAGCCATCCCTCTAAAAAAGAAATTGAGTTTGCTTCACTTATTCTTTTGTCCTCAATCTCCACTGAAGCTTTATGAAAAACCCTTGCTGCTTATTAAACTAGCAACAAACTCACTTTTATTATCTTCCAGAAATATGCTGTTAACATTTTGTTTTTCTGTTATAATTATGTCAATTTTTTTTCTACCTTTTTTTTTTCCTTCATTCTTTTTTTGTTACATTTGCTGATCATTCAAATGGGAATGTCACTTATAGTTAAGGCAGGTTGTTCTTAATTTTATTTTTTGATCTTTTGTCTTTTCAACAAAGGCTGATATTTTAAAAGGGAACTAAGGGCAAATACCAAAAGGGACTTAGGTGTTACAGTACTAAGCACTGTAAAAACTAGAGCTAAATGTAAAAATATAAAAAACGTTGGGGTCATAAACAGAACTTAGGCGACAGAACTTAGACGAGTGTTAGATGCCCAAGGCCAAAACTGTAATCCAAAACACCCCCACAGCACAGTAGTGGCAAAACCTCGGAAGTGCCTAAGTTGTCCTGAGTTGCCTCATTTTTCTCTCAGCAATTTTCCTGGTAAGCATTTACAGCTGCAGTTTGGCACATGGTTGAGAAAGCTGTCTGTGGCCAGAAATGTATGGAAGGACATGGCCTATTGTGGTAACTGGTTTCTTGTAGATTTCGGGGTATCAATTTCTGAGGATTTTAAACAGGACTTGAAGGCCTTAAATATATATAATGGGTTGTCTATAAAGATGGTAGAGATCAATTGCTCTCAGAGTCCACAGGGGACAGGACAAGAAGTAATGGTCTTAAACTACAGGAAGAGAGATTTAGATTGGATATTAAGAAGAACTGTATAATTAAAAGGGTGGTTCTTCACCAGAACAGATGACCTAGAGAGGCTTGGATTTTCTATCACTGGAAGTTTTTAAGTGCCAGTTACACAAACACTTGTCTAGGATGGTTTAGATAGAGATAATCCTGCTCCAAGCAATGGATTGGACTAGATAACATCCTGATGTCCCTTCTGGCCCAACTTTCCTATGATTCTATGATGGTTGTCTATCTTGCCATTGATCTATGAATTTTTACATCTCTGAATAGCAATGGGGTAAACCATCATGAACTAGCAAATAAATTATATCTATAATTATATATTTATATAATAGTCTCCTGTGGCTAGGATGGAATCATTATAGACTACCGGCTAAATCATCTGGGTTATATAAAGCCTGTAACACCTAATGATGGTTCTAATTAAGTGAGCTAAGCAGCCTAGCAAATAAGACTTTCTAACACCATCAGCCCCATTAAGCAGCAAATTCCTGCCTTATTAATAGTGTAATATATGCTAAAAGAAAAGAAGCAGTATAGCCACATAAGCATGGCAATCTGTCTGGGGAAATATACCCTGCTTTTCAGCAATGCTACTTAATCCAGTCAAGACAGCATTCTCCCCAGATTAAGTAGCATTGCTGAAAAGCATGGTATATTTCCCTGCTTCCAGTACCCAAGGTAGCTCATTCAGAGCTAACTGGGTTTTATCTACACAGAACTTCATTGTAATGGGCAGCCCTCTCCTAGGCTATGGACAGAAGTTACACATAAACCAGTTTAAGTGATCAGAAACTGGTTTAAACCTGTAACGGAATATAAATTCAGTGCACATAAACCAGTTTGAAAATGGCTGAAACTGGTTTAAGATAAACTTGGTTGAGTGTAGTATCAGACTTAACTGATTTGGGTCAAACCGGTTTATGAAACTTCTGACCCAGACCCCTTCCTGGTTCAAGTTAAATCACAGACCCCCATCATCTCAGCATTTTGCAGCCCTGGGCTGGGCTGTGCTGTCTGTTCCAGAGAGCAGGGCTGGCCCTGCCCTTCTGCTCCCTTGCTGAAGCAGCGAGGGCTGGCTCACTGGCCGGCTCACTGGCCCCTCGTCTCCCAGGCAAACCCCTGCTGGAATCTGGGGGGGGTTGTTAAACTTCCCTTCCCCCAAGTACGGAGCTGTCCTGCCCTATTTACTTAGTGCTGGCTGTGACTGTGAACTACAAATCCCAGAGGCACCTGGAAGCAGGAAGAGGAACTGATAAGCAACCCTGCAAAGTCCTGCTACTGTGCATCTGGACTGCTAATCCCAGAGACCTTGAGGCAGCAGTAAGAGGAAGAAAACACACAGCCCCTGCTGACTACATGCCAGAGAGTCATGCTCTAGTGGCCCCCAGCTCCTAACATAGCTGCATTTCCTGAATCAAAAGTGAATGTCCATTCATTTGCTTATTGGTTCAAGCTTTGCAGTTTAGATTAACCTGCAAAGACTGAACCAATTCAGCCTCAGGCTTTTTGACTGTCTGTACTTAGCCCTAAGGTTCAACTTAGGGCTACATCCTTAGGCAGTGCAAACTTGACATAGCTTTATTGATTTCAGTGGACCTGCATGAATTTATACCAATCTCTGGTAACCAATGAATCACTGGCTCATTTAAGTTTTTGACTCTCAGTCCTGTGCTTGTTCCAATAGATAATTCAACCAAAGGAGATTAAGAGATCCAGTAATTCAGACAGATCATGAAAAGGGCATCTGCCACAATGTTCTTGTATGACTCATAAGGACCCTGTATTATTTATACCTTGCTCATAAACAGGTGACCTGTGCTTAAGAGTCTTTTTCTCTACACTGCAAGCATACTACTGTGTCAGGAAGCATCCCCTTAAGCACTCTGCATTGTTCCACATGAGCTGCCTTTTAAACTAGAAGCAAAGTGCTGAGCACAGGTTGACAGCACTGCTGTCAGAAAGGTTAAGTTTGTGGCGTAGACACGTCCTAAAGCTTCCAAGAGGCATATATAAATACAGCACTGAAAATCACCTTAAATAAAATAATTTAACTGGACTCATATGAGCCATAAACATTGTCTTCATTATGAAGTTGTCTTTACTAGTCTCTATGGCATACTTGTAGCAGGAAATGCTTGGATAAAACACCTTGTATTCTCTCCCCCCCCCACTCCTTTTGTCTACATAACAGTAAGACCTACAGCTAAATGAACATGGCATTTTTAAAGCATGGTTTTCACAGATTCATAGATTAGTAAGGCTGGAAGGGACCTCAAGAGATCATCTAGTTGAATCAGGGATTGAACCTGCCAACTTGGTTAAAAATAAGAACCTAAAGTTATGGTCTTAAATCCACTTTGGGGCACCTAAAGAAATGATCTAATTTTTAAAAGTGCTGAGAAGCCAGAAACTCTCAGGGAGAGGACAATTCTTTTAGATGGGACACAAGTGAAGGTCCTGATAATTTATAGTCATTAAGGATTCTAAACGCAGGGATATTATTAGCGTTTGTGTCCTAATAAAATTCCAATTGTGTTAATTATATCCTGGCTATCCAATTTTCTTGGCGATTTCAGCTGTATGGATTGTTCTTCTCCTCTTAATTTACAAACCTGAAAGCACTTTGCATCTAGGCAACTCTATTCTGATTTGACTGTGTAACTTACTTGAGAAAATTACACGTGCACATAAACATTTGCAGCAATCCCAGCATTTTCTGTCAAACTGTTCTGTAATGTAAATGTATGTTCCTGATCTGCACCCAAGCAGGTGTATATTCTAGTGTTGGAAGTATTAAACTTAGTGCAACGGCAATTATCTGATCTTCAATTATCTGAAAATCCCTGTTATACTAGGAAGGTCATGGCCACCTGGCATCCATTAATTACAATGATATCTTCTGTATTACTTGAAATAATTAAATACCTTCAATTATATTAGATAATTAGATATTTGAAGGTATACCACTCTTGGAAAGTGTTCCAAGTCCTTTGGGTGAATGTTGCTATATAGAAGTAACATATTATTTAAGTATTATTAATAACAATGTTAACATTGGAAGATAAAGGTGCCCTCCACAATGAAGAGATGGGTTTTAGTCCATACTTAGATATCTATTTAAAAAAAAGAAAGTTTTTGGAAATATTAAAGCAACCGTTTCTCAAACATCAGATAATTTGCTGAACAAAACATGTATGATGCATAAAATGATATGAAATTTTCCAGCTTTATTTTCAGATACTTAGTTTGAATATTACATCTTTGACTACTTGTAAAAAGCTCATTTATCTAAGCACTTCTGATCTGTGGCATTTTAAATAAATGAGGTCTCTGCATAATTAAATTGTCTTGGTTTTAATTACATTCCCTTGAGTTTTTTTAATTACTTTGCAACTTGAGGAAAGCCTCATTGTGAACATTGATCTGAAATCTCTGATGTGTTTAATAACGTCAGGCAAAAAAAATAGCTGCAAGGAAAGAAATCTTATTAAATTATATTTGCAGGCATTCTTATTTCTTTCAATAAGGTTAATATCAAACAGCTTACCTTGTCATCTAATTTCCGTGCACTGAATGAAAGTTCAACATAGTCATCATTGCCAGATAATTCCTCAGCAATCACCTAAATGGAAAGTTACATTTGAGTTCTGCATATATAACAACAGAAAAAAATGAGGAAGGATGCCATTTATTGAAGAGTACTCTAAGAACCATGTCAGGAGGAGAATGACAGTCACTTGCCAAGAAATTGGCAACCTAGCTGGCATACATATCAAAATAGGTAATTTTCCTCATTTTGCCTCAAACTGAGTAGAAAGACATTTTCACACAAATTAATTATTTCTAAGGGGGGGAAATAAATACAAGAGTGGTTTGGATCTAAACTTAGAAAACATCATGCTGCTATTTTTAAAGATTTTAAGATAACATATTTATACGCAATTTCCCATAATAAACTGGAAGAAATAAAATAACGTGATTAACTACCTTGAAATTCTGGTCGTGTCTATATAAAGAGACTTTTGCTACTATAGCTAAACTGGCAAAACCAATTAGCATGTACATAATTTATATCACTATAAAAGTTCATAATACTGGAATCACGTACATATGCTGTACCAGTGTAAGTTTTACCAAAACTTGCTGGTAAAAGCGAGTTTCTATAAATATAATCATATCTATTCTAGCACTTTTATTGGTATAACTATGGGTATGCACAGATGTTACACTTAGATCAACGTAAGTACGGTTAGGTTAGGGTGATTTAAGTGCTCATTTGTACAGATGTTCAGGGAGTTTCATCAGACAAAAAATGACTGGTCTGATCTAATGAATGTCTGCACACACTGGAGCGTAGCCCTGGGGCTGTGAAAACCCAGCCCTGGGACTACACTCCTCCTACCCCTGACTGGGATATTTTTAGCCCCTCATGCCCAGAAAGACAACCCCTTGCAGATACCCCCAAAAGACGCACCAGCCCCCCAAACCTGCCAACCCCACCCTGATCCCACTCACCCCAACCTGGTTCATGTTGCTGGCACCGGCAAACCTGTGCACAAGTCAGACCTAAACTATGATTATATGGCTTTAAGTAAGCTGTGTGAGTTTAGATCAAGAACCGTGAACATCTATACATACCCTTAGTCAGTAGCCCCACTCTGTCTTTCCACCACAACTGCACTGCCAATGAAACATTTAACTGCTCACCAGGCTTAAAACAGAGCTAAGACATTACACCTGTAAATACTCAAAATAGCTAACCGTCCATAAAATCCTCCCCCAGAACACAAACCCCTGAATTTTAGAGCCCACATATTTTATAACTATTCGTGTTTGTGCCCCACCCAGGATTAAACCATTCCTATGTTACAGAGCTCATATTCTTGGTAGATACACGAGAGTTCAGTGGCATCCTTCATACCAGCTATGGGCTGCCTGGGTCAGACTAGGAATCAATAGAATGCAATATCACTCTTCCACTGCTGAGCTGTATAATTCCTTTCCTAGGAGTTGTCAGCCTCAATAAACTGGTTCAACAGCATCTGCTGGAAGTCTTAGAGAGCCAACATTTTAAAAAATGAAGGATGACTTGTGCCTGTATAAAAATGGCCTTTGTTCAAACAAAGTAGTTAAAAAGTGTTATATATGCACAACCCCTTAAATGTGTAGAAAAACACTATCAAATGTGTATGCACAAATATTTACTGTGCGCAAGTCAGACATGAGTAGCTGAAACTGAGGGTAGCTACAGCTGAGGGTAGGTACACTTAACATGCACTAAGTGCACAGAAAGCAATTCAAAGCTATAACAGAACAGATATTCACAGCACTCAAAGCACTTTAAAATGGCAGATCCTGCTCTAATTTAACCCTTGATGGATGCAGTATGAGACTAAAGTGCTTTAGGTTAGAACACTTTTTTGAATGCCTGTACTACATCTATTGTGCTTGAATGCAGGTTGCGTTCTGCTGTCATCCCAGGAGCCCTCACTGGGTGGCTTACTAGTCTGGGCTGGCACCCATCTGCTCTGAGCAAGCAGCAGCGTAGCCCTGCCCCCAGGCTGTCACAAAGGGAAGACAGAAAAGGCTTGTCTCCACCCTGCTCAGCCATGCGGTGAGGCGGGGAAACACAGCTTCTCTGACGTGTGGATTCCACCCTGCTCCCCCCCAAGTTTGTGAGCTCAGGTCTTGGGGACGGCAGGACAGGGTCTGCATGGCAGAGAGGCTTTGTTTCCCCCCTAAGTCCCAGTTCCCAACATGGTAAAAACCAGCAAGGCAGCTGTATGATACAGCTCCTGGCTGTAGGTGTCACGAGGCTGGGGGTGGAGGAAAAGGGAGGCCCCCCACAGCTTTCTGTATGGGGTCTGGGGGGGGGGGCTAGACCTGAGCTAGGTTTGCATGGCAGAGGGGTTCACTCCCCACCCCACCCCACCTTTGCCCCAGCCTTTTAACAGCTGCATCCATGAGCTGCAGTGTGGGGGTGCCCAGCTGGCTTTTTGCCACACCAAGAACTGGGGCCAGGCAGGAAGGGAGGCCCCCTGCCATAAAAGCCCCTTCCCCTCAGCTTGCTGGCTAGGGTTTCGCGGGGGAGGCCAGGCTGGGTCTGCATGGCAGGCAGGGTTCCTTTCCATCCTGGCCCAGCAAAAAACAGTGTGGGAAGTCCCAGGCTAGGGGGGTGGGGCTGGCTCTGGCAGCTTCCTGGGAGGCATGCAGGAGTGCCCCCGGCCTGCTGGCATAGACCAGTCCAGACAGGCATCAAATTCCCCCACCAAACAGCAAATGTCTGTTCAGTTTATTTCTGCTCTAACTTATAGCACTTTAAGTAAAGTGCAACAGTTATAGCACATCTGTCAGAGGCTTTCTGAATGTCTGTATTTAGCCCAAATATTTCTTCCAGGTAATCTACTGGCTAGAAGGATCATGTAGGATACATCTTCATTAATATACCTGGGATTTGTACACCAAGATTTAGGTTTCAGTAATATTTTATAACTAAGTTCCAATCCTCTAACTAAAAGTGATGACAGACCTTTAACAACAGTTGTTAAAAAGTGATTATTTTATTTCACAGTAAAAAAATAATAATGTATTGATTAGATATGCTAGAGATAGTGGTATAATAATGATAATAGCAAACTTCTCTGGTAAGTGAAACTTACCAGTTCAATAAAGGATACATAACTTAACAGTATTTATGAAGAGTCATGAAATTAACTTTGGTAAATTCAGTATATCACAGATGCTTGGTATGTACCCTGGGACCAAAACAGATTAGTAATATTTATTTGTGTTTTCTCTGTTGAAGCAGCAAGCTTTTCATATTATTTCTGTCTGAGTTCAGCTGTTCCCAGTGTGAGTAAAGTCCATCTGTTTTGTAATAACTTTGGCTAAGAGCCAGGATATGTAAAGTTTGGCCCAGGCTTTGTAGATTTCATAGAGGTGCAGGGCAGAAGGAACCATTCAGTCATTCAGCCTTACCTCCAGTATATCACAGGCCATGGAATTTTGCCTTGGAAACCCATAACAAACAAACAAATAAATAAATGCATAATTAAATAAAAATATTAGGCCCAATGACTTTAGTTCAATTAAAGTATTTTGGTTGTTGAAACTAAACTAAACTAAGGTCATCAAGACTAAATTACTGCATGTGTTATGCAGGAAATTTGAGAGACCAAGGTAGCACCAGTAACTATGTCCTTTGTCAGGGACCTAATTATGTGAGAGATGCTAAGATAACCCAGCAGGCAAGGTATGTCCCATGCTGCCGAGAGTGGACCCAATCTGATCCGACCTTTGGAAAAAATCCTTTCCTGGCCTAAAATCTTGTGCCGTTTGGCCCTGAGGATGTAAGCTAAGCACATCAACCAGTCGCCTAAGTAAGACAACTCTACAATATCACAGAACAGGTCCACCCTGTCTGTCATCTCGTCTGCAGCTTTGTCCAATCTCTGATGCTTTGGAAGAGAGCAAAAAAACCCATGCTATACATCTGACCAATTTTGCTCCACAGATAAAAAATCCTTTCTGACCTAACAAGCAACAAACAGAAAGTGTAAAGCAAAAGATCTGATTAATCACTGTCTCAATGCAGAGCTGAAAGTGGTATGAGTGTTATGAGGAATAGGAAATCTTATTCTCCCCATGGCTGTGGAAGAAAGAATACATTTAAGAGATTCATATAGTCCAGGAGAGGAGAGACAGCCATGAACACCTAGCCGCAGTGGCGACACGTAGGGGGTACATGGAGGTGCACGTGTACCCCCTGAGAGCACTGGTGCACCCCCTGACAGCAGCTTTCCCAGGCAGGGGGGCAGGCAAGAGTGCTGGTGCCCCCCTCGAGAGCGCCGGCCAGAGAGTGCACTAGGAGAAGTGGTCCCTCCGTGGCCAATCCCACCAACCTGGAAGTGCCAGTGGCATGCCTGGAAGTGCCAGCGGCGCGCCACTGCCAGTCGCAGGTCAGTGGGATTGGCCATGCCCCCCACCCCCCAAGGTGGTATCAGCCATGGGGGGACCCCCCAAGTCGCTGACTGCCTGCTGGGGAGGCAGGTGTCCCCCCCCGGACTCAGGAGGCACCAGTCGCCCATGCCTAGCCCCAACCTGGATTAAAGCTTACCTATCAGAAAGATATTTAAAGACTTCAAGCACCAGGGAAACAAGTAGACTGACTGTTAAGATATCCCAGTGTTTTAGCCTCACCCCTATGAACTAGCATCTCATTTCTCAGGTGAATTTTTCTAGTCAGCATCCAGCCATTGGACATTGTTATGCACTTGTCAGCAAAACTGAAAACCTTCATTTTAAACTATGGGTTTTATGTGTAAGTACCAATACACAAGGATCCAGCCACTTTATCCTTCTCCTTAATAGGCTGATCCTATCAGCCTCATATTATAAGGCTTGCTTTTCAGTTCCTGGATTAGTTTGGGGCCCTTCACTGAACTCAGTATTTCCACATCCACATGTTAATAATTGTCAGATAATATTCATTTAATGTTAGTCTTTTAAAACTCCTTTAGTGTAATTTTACTACATTTTCAAACTGAAAGATTATTGTGACTTAATAAAATGGTATTTCCTGATTTGACAATATCAAAACGGAACCCATTTAGGGAATCGTAAAACATTTTGCAACCAATTTTTTTTTTAAGTTAGTTGTTTCATTGGACTAATGTTGTTTTGTGAAAAATTTCTGGCTTCACAAAATTTGCATTTTTCAGTGTTGGGTTTAACAATAAACCTCTTCTATGTAATGTTTCACTGGAGAATCTTGAAGTATCACACCAATCATCTAAGGCTCTGAACAAGCAACACATTTGTAGCGGCATAAATTACATAGGCTTTGTACACTGATGAAAATTACACTAGGATCTGGAGCAAACAAATGAGCAGCTATGGGGCAATGGCTCAGAGTAAGTGGCTATTACAGTGCCTTGGTACTTGGTAGCAAAGGAAAAGGTAAAATCTGGTTGCCTTAGACCAAATGATTACCCCATGATGGAACTGGACAAATGATACGTACACACCAGTGTAACTTACACAGTGTAGATTAACTTTTGATTCTCATGGGTCATTTTATATCAGATTTAAGTAAATTATACCAGCATAGAGTTCTTGTCTTATTTCTATGTCTTCATCTTCTTCAAAAACAGTTAGTTTAGCATTTTTGTTCACCAGAGAGATTCCCACTTGTAAGTGGTAAGCGTTGTGCACATTTCAAGGTGTTTATGAGTTTGTGTCTATGCATATAAATGTATACAGTATACTGTATGCACAAGCTCAGAACCTGTTCTGTTCATAGGTAATTTTGCTGATAATTATAGTTTCATTTTCATAGGCTTCATTCCCCAAATTTTGTACCCTCTATAATGTGTTCAAATTTTCACTGCAACAAGTTAACTATTACAAAAAGCTGGATAGCAATTCAAAGGCTTTAATAAAATATTAGAAACAAGTCAAAAGTCCCTTTCCAACTGCTTAATGATTTTTTCCTCCCCAACACACATTAAATGTTTCTCTCTACATCACTGCATTAATATTCCACTGCTTTGGCATGAAAAGTCTATGACATTATATGATCTATCAATCTGATTTTAGAAATCAGAAAACAGACAGAAGTGAAACACCTTTAATTTTGCCAACGCCTTCATACAGAAGCTGTACAGTAGTAGCATATTAGCATGGGTTTTGCCCGGCACCCTACTGCACAGTGTTATTAGACTAGCACACAGTTAGCATCTCATGTAGACACACCCACTGACTTTGAAATAAACTTACCTATAATAATTCACATACAGGCAAATTAATATATTTAATTAATCCAAAAACACACTGTTAAAGAGCAACAGCACTTTTGTGCCTCCTTATATAGTATATATAATATATACATTTTTTATTTTTTTTTTAAGGAAAATTTTTCGTGTTCCAGGTCAAATTAGCTAAATAAGGTCCAAATCCATTTGAATCATTCAGGAACCATAGGTGGCCCTGCCACTGACAAGTATCTTCCACCCAGGCCTGGGGCTTCAGAAACTTCCAAATCCTTTAGCAGGGATCCCACGTGCAGGCCCAAGCCCAGAAGCTTGGGGTTCAGTTGCCCCCAAGTAAACTATATGTGATATTGTACAAAGCCAAAGGCAGTCTACAATATTTCAAGCTATAGTGACCCCCATAGTTCAGCACAGCTCAGTATGTGTGGGTACTTCAAATATCCCCCACAAAAGGAGCCATGTGTTAATTAGCCCACCACTAATGACTGAAATCAGCTGTTCTTGTCAAAGTCCTGGGGTCCTCCAAAAATGTATATGCAGATAAGATGCAGGACAACTTGGTCCAGCTCTACCTCAAGATGGGTGGGGCCACACTAACTGTATGAGACAAGCTGAGATGAGGGGTGAGAGAGGGATTCTGGGTGAACTGTTTAGGACCTGTTTGGTGATGACTGCCAGATGTTTAAGGCTGGTGAAGAAACAGAAATAATTGCAAATGAGAAAGAAAAGTGCAACTCTGCTGTTGGAGTGAAGAGGAAGTAAAAATGTATTCAATGTAGTGGCTCATCATGACTTGAAAGAGAGTCTGCGCTGAAGAGGAATGAGCACAATGCACACTACCATATATCTTATTCAGATGGATTGTACTAACTTATACTTATGGTAGATTTCCATCAGTATATCTGCCCAACGTCAGGGGAGATATCATAACCCCAAAGGTAATTTTCCCAGGGTAAGGCCTATACCTTGCACTTGGGGCAGGCTGATCCCTGTGAGCTTCTAAAATGCAGGAAACTTGACTGCACAATTTTGGGGTAATGGGAGACTACATTCATGCTTTTCCCCTGGCTTACTCCTTGGCCCTCTGACTAGGAGCAAGTGAGACTTAGGAGCCTCTGAACCCCAATGTCTCCAAGCTTGGGGCTTGCACGTAGGATGCCTGCCATGGATTTGGAGAGTATCCAGAGCCCAAGGCTGATGGGTCTGAGAGAGAGGATACTTGCCCAGTATAGAACCACACACACAGTTGAACAAGTGAGCTCTGCTCAGTCAAAATTTGGAACTTGACTAGTGGGCTTTGCCCAGTATAATTCAGAACTATGATTTGGCCCTGGAAACAAAGTTTTAAAAAGAAAAAAAAATGTTTGCCCAATATGGGCCATGTGTTTTATAGTCATGCTCGGTGCTGGGTGCATTTAAATCAGCTTCCTAGTTGGTTTCCATTAGTGTGCACACACTGCTTTTGGCAGCAGTTAAATGATAGACAATGCATTCCATAAGGTATTTTGTATGCAAATAAATGATAGGGTTGTTTTTCCTCCCATGCTGATTAGGGGGAAGACTTTGTCTAATATTTGAGTAAATATAGTTTTTACAAAATGAAGGATTAAGTACATTTTTAGAGGATTCAGAGCTTGGATTAGAAGTAATCAAATGACATTTTTCCCACAAAACAGATTCCTTTATGTAGATACATTTCACAGCCCTTGTAAGTTTCACACACTACTTTCTTGTCATTTGCGTATTGTAAATATTTGCCAAAAACATTTAAATTGATCAGAAGGATCCAAACATTTTTCAATTAAGGGTCAGACTGACAACTTTGCAGGATGCTTTTATGGAAAATTAGTCACATTAGATCTTTTTAAATACAACAAAAAATGTATTTAAGCATGGCTTACTGTTATGGATGATTTCCCTGCTGTGTTCCCATGTTTCAGTAAGGATTTGGAGAGTTTCCTCTGTGAAACAATCTGTGCAAGAACCAAAACAAAGAATAATTAAGCTCTGTAGTAAATAAGTAGAATGTGATTTGATTTATATTTGATAATAATAATTAGTTATACTGTGGTAACGGATAGGAATCATAATCAGGGATCAGGTTCCCATTGTGTTAGGCACTGTACAGATAAATAACAAAGTAGATAGTCTGTGCCCCAAAGTATACATTTTTATTGTTGTTGTTGTTACTACTACTACTATTGCCACTTGTATTACAGTAGCTAATGGAAGCCCAGTATTAGTACAGGAAATTATTGTGCTAAACATTGTCCAAGCACAGAACTAAAAGATGTTCCCTTTGTCAGAGCTTACAATGTAGCATTGTGTGCGTGTCTGTGGCAGGGCTGGAGGGGAAGGGACCCCAGAGGATAATTACCAAGATGCCAGGCTAGGCTGCAGTGTTGAAGAAAGGGACTTGGGGGTTATACTTTCTGCAAACTGAGTATGAGTAAGCAGTGTAATAGTGTTCCATAAAAAGCTAATAGCATACAGGGATCTGTTAATAGGAATGTCAAATGCACGTGTCTAGAAATTATTCTGCTTTTCTCTTTAGCACTGGTGACACACACCTGTACTGCTGTGCCCAGTTTGGGGCATCACACTTCAGGAAAAGAGTAAACAAAGTGAAAGGGGGAAAACAAAAATGATTAGGGGTCTAGAAAATATAACCTATATAGCAACCAAAGATTGGGAGAATTTTCCATTTTTCCATCTTCCAGTCAGGGGACAGGACAAGAAGCAATGGGCTTAAATAGCTACAAGGGATATTGAGTTAAATATTAAGTTAAATGTTAAGTTAAATTTCTAGTTTCTAACTCTGAGAGTAGTTATTCACTGGAATGGATTATCTGGACATGTTGTAGAATCTCTGTCATAGAAAGTTTATAAGTGCAGGCAAAGCAAATATTTGTCTCAGATGGCTTAGGCTAGGATGATTCTGCCTTGAGCAGGGAGTTAGACTAGATTACCTCCGGAGATCTATTCTAGCCCTAGCATAAAAATAGTGCTGTTCTTTTAGGCTAGGGACAGAAATTACACATAAACCAGTATGGTTAGGGACAGACATTTGACATAAACCAGTTCAAGTAATCAGAAATTGGTTTAAACCTGTAACAGAACAGATATTCAATGCACATAAACCAGTTTGAAAATGGCTGAAACTGGTTTGAATTAAACCTGGTTGAATGTAGTATCAGACTCAACTGATTTGGGTCAAACTGGTTTATGCAATGTCTGTCCCAGACCCCTTGCTGGTTTAAGATAAACCAGACTCCTCCAGCATCCGGGCATGCTCCCTGGGCTGGGTGGGGCTCTCTGCTCCACAGCAGGGCTGGCCTCTCCCCTCTGCTCCCTTGCTGAAGCTCCGGCAGAGACTGCAGGCATCTGTCTGGCTTCTCCCTGCTAAACAGGAATTATTCCCCCCACCCCTCTGCTTTACACAGACACATCTCAGCATTACCTAGCAGACCACATTATGGTCCGTGCTATGGGAGAGGACAAAGGCAGACAGGCTTTTTGGAGCTAATCAACAGGCAGATTAGGGCTGCTCTAGTACCCCCTGGCTTCTAGCCTGGGCCACTGCAAGCATGTGCCTGCATTTATGCACTCCAGAGGGGATACCTTTGTGATTACAAACTGGTTCAGCCTAGCCAGGTTAGAGTAATCTACAAAGATTGAATCAATTCAGGCTCAGGCTTTTTGAATGTCTGTCCCTAGCCCATAAGTGATTGGAAACCAATTCAAATCTGTAACATAACAGACATCCATTGCACATAAACTGATTTCAAAATGGCCACAATTGGTGTAAAATAAAACTGGATAGATGTAGTATCAGACTGAACTGATTTAGTTTAAATCAGTTTATTGAACTTGTCCCAGATCCCCTCCATATTCAAGTTAAGGCACAGTCCCCCAGCATGTCAGGATGCTTTGCACCTCCCTTGCAAACCTCCTCTTGCAGGGTGGGTGGGCTAGCCTTGGCCCAAGCTATCTGCTCCAGCCAAGCATGGTGACATGGTCTAGTGCCCCTTGGCTTCTGGTCTGAGCCACTGCAGGCATGTGGCTGCATTTCCAGAATCAAAAGCAAATGTCTGTTCACTTGCTTATCAGTTCAATCTATTCAGCTTAGACTAACCCGCAAAGATTGAATTGATTTAGCCTTAGGCTTTTTGACTGTCTGTACTTAGCCTTACAGTCACTTGGGTAGGCAGTTGCCCATTGAAGTCAGACATGAATAACAAGTACATCTACTGCAGCAGTCATAATAATTGTCATTGATAAGATGCAGCAAGAACATTCATAATTTTAAAAAGTGGCTGGCATAATAGAAAGTGTTGACATGAATTCTCTCTTTTGTGTATCACTGATATAATTCTCTACATGTATGAGGTTTGTTCAATGAGTACAAGTAATGCAGATGAGATTGCCATGTCACAGCAGGAGTTTCGCAGTGCACTTCAGAGTCAAACTCTTTCAATGATTACTCACTACATCTGCTTACATCAGCAGACATCTGTTTCTTGGTTTACTTGTCTGCCAAATGGGTTCAAGTGAAAATTCACTGATCTCTAGTGATTTCTGTGAGCCTTACCTTTTTTAAAAACTTGTCAGAAATGTTCAGATGAAAAGTGATGTAGAAGTACAAAATATTATTAAATTATTGGTTCAGTGAATGATGGAACAAAGAGTGTATCTTCTGCATGAAGACAGAAAATTCTCTTCCTGCCAATATGCCCTCACTCATTTCCTTAAATGTACCATCTAAATCACTGATGTGCAGTTGAACTTGGTTAAAAATCAACAATCTGTCATACCCATGGTCAGTTGTTTATCCTTATTCAGTCTCCTTTGGGAAGATCAGAGTTTTTCCCCCAGGACTATTCCTCAACTTCTGGACTTAAGCTGTGGTACAAATTATTTAAAGTTCCAAGATGCACTGCAAAGAGGAATAACTTGAAACACCAGAGTCTGTACTCATGTGGCAGCTCCATGACTCAAAGTATAGCAAGAGGAATTTATTTTGATAATCTTATCATTAGCTCATTTTAATGAGACAAGCTCTGTGAGCTATTAGTGTCATTTTGCCACAGTGAACACTCTGCATATGTAAATATGTGTATGTGTGTGTGAACACCCACACACTGTTAATCAAGTGGCCAGTAAAATGGATCCATCTGGCAGCTATATGCCTGCATCATTGCCTGAAATAGTAATTAATGTTAAGATTTGTAGACTATCACCAAAATAATTGACAAGAAATCCATTTTTTTTGTAGCAATAAATTGCCTTTTTTGTTTGTGTGGAGAAAAATGACTGCACAGCTGAAACTGTCACATTTTGGATTCCCAAGCAGAATTATAGGAAGTATTAGCTATCTGCAGTAGCGTAAGTACGGCAGGGTAAGAGGGACACTGGCCCCAGGTGCTGACTTCAAGGGGTCATTCATATGGTCTCCTCTTCCCCAGGAGTCTTTTCTAGGGTAGGCTGGTGCAGCTGGCCAGGGGTAGCAGCAGCAGCAGCAACAGCATGCTCAGTGATGCATCTGGAGGGTAGGAGGCAAAGTGATGGTCCCCTGAGAGGCGTTGCCATGGGAGGTACAGCCCTGCCCTGGGGTGGGGGGCAAAAGGGGCACCAGAAGCAGCTTCTGGAAGCCCATGCTGCTACCTGTGCCTCAGTGGCAGCAGCCCAAACTCATGTTGCTAGGAGACAAGTAACTGCAATAGCAGCTGCTGCTCAAATAAAGAGACCCCCAGCTGGTAATATTCCCCTTTTTCCTTTCCAAGCACAATTCCTGCCCCCTGTCTTCCCTGCCTCCCTCCCCCCCCCCCTCCACCTTAGGCACTGAAGGAGGAAGCAGCTGTTTAAGTTCAGAGTTACAAAGAGATGGCTGAACTTGCAATGTGACTAAAAGGAGGGCATTTATCATAGGACTTTTGCTTGTCAGATAGCTCCAGTTTGACTCTTACTTCCAATTCCCAACTGAAAGCTATACAGAAAAATGTGTTTTTGCAACAGGGAACTAAAGAAGTGTAGAGAATAAGTCAATCTTCTCTTTCTAAAACACAGATACCAGAGTCTGGTGCAGGGCTCTGAAGTCTGAAGAGCTGTGGAAAAGGCACTTAGGAGGGGACATGAGCACAATCTTCAAACACCTGAAGGATTGCCATAAAGAAGAGGGGAAATCTTTTTTCTCTTCTGCAGAGAGCAGAATGCAGAACGCTGGCTTGAAGTTGCAGTAAAGTAGTTTTGGATTGGATATCAGGGAAAACATCTTCACTTTTAGAACAGTGAGGCAGTGGAATAGACTGCCTAGGGAAGTTATATAATTTCTATCAACAGAGGTGCTCAAGAAGAGCTTGGGTAAGCACTGATCAGGGGTGATCTAGAATTAGTTATGCCTATCCTGTACTATGGGTATTTCCTATGCTTCTGGGATTTGTCGATTGCAATATGGGGCCAGGAAGGAATTTTTCCCCCCTCCTATTGCTATGTGTGTTGGGGAGGGGGCAGGGAAGGTTTGTCTTCCTCAAAAGCATTGGGTGTTGCCTGCAACCAACTTTGGGGATTTTAATTGGGTTGTGCCAGTGCTCCTGGGTCCCATAAACCTGGTGATTCCTGGCTAGAGGGTCTTGCCTTTCCACTCAGGGACAGACTGATTACAGTATTTACCATCAGAAAGGAATTTTACCCCATAGTCAGATTGGTACAGACTGTAGGGGTCTTTGCCTTCTTCTGTAGTGGGACATGACCCTCTTCCCTGGATAACTCAAGTGTGTTTATAAAAAACCCTTGTAGCATCAGAACATTGGCCACTTGTGTTTCCCTTCTTTACCAATGGCAGGCTAGGGTGTTATAACTCATGGCTGTGTCAAGGTTAAATGTTTACTTTTGCTAATAGGTTAGACAATAGATTTGTATAGAATGGTTTGGATAGGGATGATCCCGACTCGGTTGAGAGGTGGACTAGGTGACCTATGAAGGTCCCTTCAAGCCCTACTTCTCTGTGATTGTATGATTTAGAGTATTCATTCATGAGCTCCCAAGCTCCAAACAATAGAGACTTAACAGGACTTGAATCCACACTTATACTCTACTTCTGTGTCAGCAACGTTTTTTCAGTCTAGAGGAGGATCCAGTAGGGGTGCAGTGGCACGGATGCACACCCTTTTCAGTTGAGGCTGCAAATCCCCAAAGCAAGTAAGAATCCCCCCTCCCTTATCCTCCACACTCACAAATCTCTGCACTTCACAGGTGATAAACCTCCTTAATGGTCTTGCTCTTCTACTTATCAGGTTTCTACCACATGTACATTGTTTGTTGGCTGCCTAATCATTTCTCTTATATTCTGTTTTTATTTACACATGGAATTTTGTGCAAGCCTTGTTCCATCTACTGTTTAGCTCTGCTGTGTTTGCTTACCTACCCTGTTAAACCTGTTTCCTGAGTTTTGATCCTGTCTTGACAAGAAAACACCAAATCTGCCAAGCTATGCATTGATGGCAGTGGTTTTAAGATGTGCTCAAAAGTAGCTTTGATAAAATTCTAAGATCACTTTTATCACTTTTAACATATGCCAAGATAGAACCTCTGAAGCAAGGCACTAAAAGTCACAACTAATCAAACTGGCATCTAAAGCTCAAGAGATACCCATATTAAAAAGAAAAAAGATTTACTAGCTGTGAGATGCAAAGATTACTGATTTATGCCCTTGCTGTATGACTGTACCAATATATAGCATTTTTTATGATGTTAGCCACATTGGAGGGCTTGATGCACTTTTACTGCTTTAACCATATTAATGCAGTTTTAGTTGTACAACTTTCTAGACCAGGGAAGGGATTACCAAATTATAAAATATGCCTAATGCTTATCACTGAAAAAGTAGTACACTTTTGCTATCATCTTTCCACCAACTTAATTTTTGGTGTAGGCACACAATTCCCCAAATAAAAATCTTAATGGTTGTTGATGCTACCCCAATATTTAAATTAATCATTAATTATTCTGATTCAACTCTAACAACTGCCCATGCTTATTTTCCCTCTCAGGTGGTCTCAATTCTATGGTTATATCTACCTTCCCCACCAACAGATTACGTTTTTCATAACATTTCCATTTTCCATACTTAGAGCCAAATGAAGGGCCTTTCTGCTATTGATTTCCAGCAGGATAGCAATCAGCCAGTCAGGACAGGACACTGAAAAATATCAGTGCCCACTACAATAATATAAAGGGTATTAATGGTCTTGTTGGAAAGATCTTATTGATATTAGCAAATGGTTTAAAAGTGACTCCGTGTGTGGTGTCTGTAGCTCAGTAAAATGTAGTTAGAATAATTATTTAAATAAATAATAAATTACATTTTAAATTAAATTTTCCAAATACTGATGCAATGATTTATGTAAAAGATACAATACATAAAACAGAGCATCAAACACATACAAACAATTGCATGAACAGAAGCCTGTAAGATCTGTACAGAAATGGAAACCTAATAACTTCAAAGACCATGTTGCAATGTTTACATAACAAGGAAGACTATAGCAGGTTTCCTAAGGATGACCTAGGGGTTTCAAATGGTTAACATAAAAAGGGTAAGGACAGTGCTATATGCAACAATTTTCCTGAACTCTGGGTCAGTTGTGGTACAAGGTTTATGTCATTCATGTCCCATAAATTATAGTATTTAGCCTTGTAATGAATTCACTACCGTCATTTTGTAGAACACATAGCCCAGATTTTTAAAGATATTTAGATTTCTTAATAGGCATTTAGAACCTAAGCAGACTTTCATAAGCATGTGCATGTATATCTTTATGCATCCTATATATCTTTAAAAATCAGGCCCTATGTTGTTAGCCTGATAGTTATAATCTGCAGTCTATCAGTTCACTATTCTTATGCTGAATATTCCATTAAACAGAGTTTAAATTAATTCCAGCGTAATCATGGCTCTTTTAGCTTCTCTCTAATGTGAGAGCAGAGGGACTTGCACTGGCTGAAAGTGAATTAAGAGAAACCTTCATTCATTGGAGTTGAAGAGTACAGCAACAGTATGCTTTTTCCACTCTGATTTGAGGTGTAGCGTAGGATACATTCACATACTTCCACAATTGTGCCTGTTCATTTTCAACTTTTCAGCTGCTTATTCCTCCTTTGGAAGTAACATTTTCTATGCTTGGTCTCACCCCAACAGCGATTAGCTCTGTAAAGTTTTAGACCAATTTGTTCCACTGCATATTTAAACTCTGATTAGAAACACACTGCAATTAGAAATTCTGCACTCAGGTAACTAAAATTAGGACTGAAGCTAGAAATGCTAAATTTGGGTTTTTTCATGTTGTTGAACTGTTTTCATGGCTTTGTTCTTAAACAAGTTTGAAAATACATGTTCCCAAATGGCTCTGGGTCTAGAAAGTTTCACGATATATTGCTCTACAAAGACTGCACTCCTGGACAAAGCTGCAACTGCTTAAAATGAGTAGGATTCAAATTCAAGATAAGTATAATGTAAACCTCACAGGACTGACATAGTAGCACAGTATAATATCTTTATGTTTGTGTCTTCTGGCTTTTTCAGCTGAGTAAATATCACATTATTAAATGTGAGTTTTGATAAGTACATTTGACATGAGGTAATACTTGGTGGAAAACTTAACTGCTGTCATACAGGACAATAATTGCATGCGTGTAAAGTTATATAAGAAATTACAGTTTATATTCAGTCATAACATGTGCTAGGGAGACCATGCGCAGCACTGTTAAGAAATGAGCAGGATTTCAGGTTGAACTTTAACATCCACAACTAGAATACTGTATTCATGTCCAACTAACTTTTGCATGGGATACATTCATGCACTGTTACATTAGAAAAGCACTTAAAGGGAAGATGGGGGAGGGGGGAGAGAGAAACAGAAGGATCTTTCCATGGGTCTTGCTCAAAAAATATATTCAATTATGTTATTGTCTTTAAAGAAGAAAAATATTTTAAATATTCCTTCTTTTTTCTTAAAAAATGTAATCATCAAAAGATGTACTTGTTTTATTTAAAAAAGCAACCTTTGTGCATAGTGAGACAAAACCTTTGAAAGTAAAATATCAGTAGCTATCATGCTAGCTTTGTCTCCTTTCTTTCTAGCTACAGGTAGCAAACATTTCCTGGGCTATCTATTATTCTGTTACATAAATCACATTGCAATATGAACTGTACATTGATGTGTCTACATTCCGTATACAGCTACAAATACTGAATTCATGCCAGTGTACTACTTATATCGATATTTCTTGTTAGGCAGGCAGAATTTCAAGAGGCTAATCTTGTCAAGAGATTAGAACTAAGATTCTTTTGTTAAAAATATGGTGGGAGTTTTAGTGAATATAAGTGATCAGTGCCTAGCAGACATAACATTTAGTACTGAATCAGGAAGAAGAATGCTATCAACATGACTTAGAAAAGTACCAGGGTTCTCCAGGTTTTTCATTCAAGACCCACCTTCTTAGCATATAACATAGCATCACATCTCATTGCAATATGTGAGTTATAATGTTAGGAGAAACATACCTCGCCAACAGCTGAAAGAAGTAAGGTCTATTTGGTAATATCTTTTACTGCAGCAGTAGAATCATATAATCATAGAAAATTAGTGTTGGGAGGGACCTCAGGAGGTCAGCTAGTCCAACCCCCTGCTTAAAGCAGGACCATCCCCAACTAGATCAGCTCAGCCAAGGTTTTGTCCAGCCGGGTCTTAAAAACCTCCAAGGATGGAGAGTCCACAAACTTTCTGGGTAACATTTTCCAGAGTTTTACTACCCTCCTGGTGAGAAAATTCTTCCTCATACCTAACCTAAACTTCCCTTGCTGCAATTTGAGACCATTGCTCCTTGTTCTGATATCTGCCACCACTGAGAACAGTCTAGCTCCATCCTCTTTTGAACCCCACTTCAGGTAGTTGAAGGCTGCTATTAAATCCTCTCAGTCTTCTCTCCTCTAGATTTAATAATCCCAGTTCCCTCAGCCTCTCCTCAGAAGTCATGTGCCCCAGCCCCCAAACCATTTGCATTGCCCTCCACTGGACTCCCTCCAATTTGTCCACATCCTTTCTGTAGCGAGGGGCCCAAAACTGAACACAGTACTCCAGATGTGACCAGTGCCGAATAGAGAGGAATAATCACTTCCATTGACCTGCTGGCAACACTCCTATCGATGCAGTCCAGTATGCCGTTAGCCTTCTTTGCAACCATGGCACACTGTTGGCTCATATTCAACTTATTGTCCCATGTAACCCCCAGGTCTTTTTCTGCAGAGCTGCTGCCCAGCCATTCAGTCTCCAGACTGTACCAGTGGGATTATTCCGTCCTAAATTCAGGGTTTTGCACTTGTCCTTGTTGAACCTCATGAGATAGATTTCTTTTGGCCCAATCCTTCAATTTGCCTAGATCACTCTGAATCCTTGCCCTACTCTCCAGTGTATACTACTCCCCCTAGCTTGGTGCCATCAGAAAACTTGCTGAGGGTGCACTCTATGCCATCTTCCAGGTCGTTGATGAAGATATTGAATGAAACTAGCACCAGGAATGACCCCTAGAGCACTCCACTTGATACCGGCTGCCAACTAGGCATTGAACCATTGATTACTACTCTCTGAGCCCAATGCTCCAGCCAGTTTTCTATCTACTTTACAGTTCATTCATCCAGTCCATACTTCCTTAGCTTGCCTGTGAGAATGTTCTCCTTTTTCCCTTTCTTAAATATGAGCACTATGCTTGCCCTTTTCCAGTCATCTGGGACCTCTCCTGATAGCCATGAGTTTTCAAAGATGATGTCCAGCAGCTCTGTAATCACATCACCCATCTTCCTCAGCACCCTCAAGTGCATCCCATCCAGCCCCATGGACTTTTACACATCCAGCTTTTCTAAACAGTCCTTAACCTGTTCTTTCACCACTGTCAGCTGCTCACCTCCTCCCCAAATAGTGCCACCAGATGCAATAGTCTGGGAGCTGACTTTGCCTGTGAAGACTGAGGTGAAAGAGGGATTGAGTGCTTCAGCCTTTTCTGCAGCCTTTCTCACAAGGTTGCCTCCCACATTTTCCCTGATTTTCCTCTTGGTACTGACATACTCATAGAAACCCCTCTTGTTAACCATTGCATCCCTTGCTAACTGCAACTTCAATTGCACTTTGGCCTTCCTGAGTTCATCGCTGCATGCCAGAGCAATGCTCTTATACTCCTCCCTAGTTGTTTGTCCAAGTTTCCACTTTTTATAAGCTTCCTTTTTGTGATTTAGTTTAATGAAGAGTTCCCTGCTATGCCAACCTGGTCTTCTGCCATATTTGCTAGTTTTCCTGCTTATCAGGATGGTTTGTTCCTGTTCTCTTAGTAAGGCTTTTTAAAGTACAGCCAGATCTCCTGGCCCCTTCTGTCAGACTGGCTTCCCAGGGGATCCTGCCCATGAGTTCCCCGAGTGAGTCAAAGTTTGGTTTTCTTAAGTCCAGGGTCCTTACTTTGCTATTCTCCATCCTTCCTTTCCTCAGGATCCTGAACTCAATCATCTCGCGGCTGCTGATGCCCAAGTTGCCATCCACTAACTACATTCCCCACCAATTCTTCCCTGTTTGCGAGTAGCAGGTGAAGACGAGCATGGCCCCTAGTTGGTTGCTCCAGCACTTGTACCAGGAAGTTGTCCCCAACACTCTCCAAAAATTTCCTGGATTGCCTGCACACTGCTGTATTGCCCTCCCAGCAGATGGCAGGGTGACTGAAGTCCCCCATGAGAACCAGGGCCTGTGATCAGGAAACTTCTGCTAGCTGTTTGAAGAAAGCCACATCCACCACTTCTGCCTGGTCTGGTTGTCTATAGCAGCTCCCACCATGACATCACCCTTGTTGCTCTGACCCTAATGCAGAGACTTTCAACAGGCCTATCTCCAATTTCATATTAGAGGGCTGAGCAATCATATGGCTCTTTTACATAAAGTACAACTCCTCCTCCTCTTCTCCCCTGCAAGTCCTTCCTGAACAGTTTATGCCCATCCATAACAGTTCTCCAGTCATGTGAGCTATCCCACCAAGTCTTTGTTGTTATAATCACATCATAGTTCCAAGACTGTACAAGGACTTCCAGTTCTTCCTGTTTGTTTCCCAGGCTCCATGCATTTGTGTACAGGCACCTGAGATAACCAGTCAATTGCCCTGATTTCTCAGGAAGAATGAGAACATCTCTGCTGTAACCCACCCTCCTCCCCCTGCCTGCTCTTCCTCCTGGCTACCAACATCCCCACTTACATCAGGAGTTGAGGCTTTGATCTCTCCCCCCGGGGTGGACCTAGTTTAAATGAAATAGTTGGGAGAGAAATCAGACAACCTGGGGGGCACAAAATGCCCTTCTTTGGCTCTAGGAAAAGAGGAGATACAGCCTAAGCTATTTAGGTAAAACAATTATTTTGTTTAAAACTGTGGAGCAAAAATAAGTCATCAGAAATAGCTATAAAAGTTACTGTTCTACATAGTATTTAGCTCAGGCTGTATCTTTTTCTTTCCTGGAATAGAGGAAGGACATTTTGTGCCCAAAAACTTGTCTAGAATCTCTTCCAATTGTACAGTAGGTCCAGGAAAAAAATATTGCCAAAAGTTTTGCTTCTGATTTACTCTGGGATTATCATGGTAACAACAACACTACAGAAACTTTGAAAGAAAGAACTAGTAGTCCTCTCGGTAAGTTTATTACTAAAGCATGCCTTTGCTTTCCCCCCTTGGCTCTTACCCTTCTCTTTGCCCAACATGATTCTTATAAATCTTGCTTTTGGTGGGAGAATTAGATGGATTAACAGTGTATTATATACCTGAAGGATGCTCTACACACAGATTCAGGTAATGGTTAATTTCTTGTTGATCAGCACTATCTGGAACACAAAAATGGAAGCTGGAGTGTATCTAAGAACCAAAAGCCTGTCTGATCTCTAACATAATATCTCCTATTTGTGATGGTAAAAGAACAGAACTGATAGACAGGCACAAAAAATCATGTTTTATGCTTCCATTAAATTGCAATATAGCAACAAATTCACATCTGATTGCCCATGAACAGCAGCAGCCCTGTTATCATCCTATAAAATGCTGCAGTTACACAAAACAGCTAAGCAGGGGAGTAAGTGCTGTATATACAGTCTGTTTTGTAAGATTTACGATCCTGGCCTTGTTATAATTGCCTCCATTTGGATGCCAATTCCGCTGTTGATATTATATTTTTAAATGAGTTCATGCATTATGCAAAGTTGAAAAAACAGCCCTACTATGTTATCAGAGACCTCAAGGCTACATTTCTGTGGTCAGATTCCGTGTTATTATTATTTTTCTTGGTTACCATTAAAAGTAAAATTACACTGCAACCAACCCAGCTGTGTGTTATTTATAGAGGCAGCATTATTATAAAGACATGTTTTTGCTAAAGGCAGTAGCAATGATTTTTTTTCCTCATTGTAAAACCAATTAAGAAAGAAAATCATTTTATTAACTTATTTTGTATATTTTCCTTTGAAAGAACAACTTCTTCTCATTGACTGAAGGCACAAATTTATCCATAGGAGCTCTGGCAGAACAAACATAAGTTATCGTGCATTCTAAAAGATCCTATTTGTTAGCTCATTCATGTTAAGAACCAAGAGACAAGAAAAAAATTCTTCCAATGGGAACTCTTGCCATTGGGCAACATGCAAGGGCCCAGGTACTTAGCTGTGCTGTGCAGCAGAGAAACGGTGAAGGGTTTCCATCAACTTTCCACCCCTTGAATGTGGGCCAAAATAGCCATTGAGGCTAAGTACAGATAGTCAAAAGGCTTGATGCTGAATCAATTCAATCTCTAGGTTAATCTAAGTTATATAGAGTGAACCGATAAACAAGTGAACAGCCATTTATGTTTGATTCCAGAAACGTAGCAGCATGCCTGCAGTGGCCAATGTCAAAAGCCAGGGGGTGCTAAAGTATGCCTTCCTACTCAGCTGGAGCAGTCAGCTTGGGCTAAGGTTAGCCCATGAACCTTGAAAGCTGTGGGGGAGAGGAGGGGGATTTGCAGGGGTGGTGCAAAGCATAGGTAGATGCTAAAGGACTAGGAGTTATCTTGAATCTGGAGAGGATCTGGGGCAGAAGTTCAATAAACTGATCTAACCTAAATCAGTTCATTCTGATACCACATCCATCCAGGTTTATCTTAAACCAGTTTTAGCCATTTTGAAAGTGGTATATATACAGTGAACTTCTGTTGTGTTATGAACTTGAACCAGTTTCCAATCACTTATATTAGTATACGTGTAATTTCTGTCCCTAGCCTGAGGGTGAAGTTACACATTACACTTAGACCACACTAATGTAAGCATCTGCAAATGAAAGTCTAGCTTGTGTTAAGATAACTTTAGTCTGCTTCACAGAGATAAAATAAGCAATTTGTAGTCATCTATCATTCCAGGAGGCATCACTACCAGCTCTCCCCCTCCCCACCCAACTCTGAACTAGGATAGAGCCCTGAGGTCTAGGCTCCTAGCTATGCCCCAGCTTGTTAGCTGTCTAGTGGCAAGTCAGGGCTGCATAGGCAAGAAATGGTATTAACCCTTAATATGTGACTGCTCACAAGATTTTTTAACTTTAGCACCATATAACATTCTACAGATTTAGTGTGCTCCAATGTAACATGTAACTTCACCTTCAGAGGCTCCAAGTTGTATAATATTACCAGCTGTTATTGTCCTATTTGTTTCACTTTGAAAATCACTGACCATTGCAAAAGAAACCAATCTACACTTCAAAGGACACATCTATACATACATTTAAGCGCAACTAAATGTAATGCACATTAAGCTAATTTAATGCACATTAAGCGATATTTGGCAGATGTTTACACATGCAAGGACTTGGCTCTAAAGTTAGTGCTAGTTTGCATCTACGTGTGTTAATGCGCTTTAACTAATCATGCCTAAATTTGATACCTGCATTTGCAGGTATCAAATTTAGGCGCGATTAGCCTTAAAATTTTTGCCATTTTAATGCACATTAAGGGTACGAATTGCACATTAAGGGTACGAAGGCCATTTTAATGCACATTAAGGGTAAGAATGCATGAACACATGCCCATAATGCACATTAAATTAGGCTAATGTGAATTAATGAATATCATGCAGATGCCCCTAAAAAGTTGTTTTAAGAGTACAAGAATTATTCTTGGCAAGCATAGATGTTATGGTACTATCCATAGAAGGGGTAATTGTTACAAGCAAAGAAATCACCCCATCTGTTTCCCAAAACTTGCTGGTGGAGTTTTAAGAAGCCTGAAATTCCCCTTCAGGTTATCACTGATAGTACTATAAGGAAAACTGAATGTGCTCATTTGGATGTTCTTGATGATCTATCCCTTTTTAAATGCCTTGAGAGTCAATAATTCAAGCTTCCTGACAGTAATCTCCAGTTTCTTCTACCTTTCTTGAAAAACAGTAATGGACAGCAGGAATAAACATACATGGGAAAAGAAAAGGAACAAAGGAACAGCAGCTTCTTTCAATGAAAAGCAATAATGTTCTTGTTACAAGCTTAAATGGAAGCAATGCAAAGTGTAATCCAAAGCTCATTGCCAACTCTTACTGTAGCATTAGTTACTCCTAACCACAGAATGTTCATTTATATTTAGCTCAACTAGCATGTGATCCTAGCAAGACTAAGATGGTCCTTATCAGGGTTCGAATTACACTTAGACTCTTGTGGGGGGCCTGCAGAAAAAAAAATGGGCTGCTCATCACAGTGCTCTAATAAAATCAGAGCCCCCCCCCCCCCCCCAAGTTATGATTTTCAAATCTTACAGAGGGGGTTTTGTTTCTTATGGCGGGTCCCAGCTCCCACAAGCTCCCCCATAATTCAAACCCTTGTCCTTATTACCAGGAGCAAAGCTGGAATCTACTCCTTAATGAAATAAATCCCATCAGAAGTTGTGATGCTTGTGACACCATAGCAGGCTGCTTTATTAAATCAACAGGCACACAAGCAAGGCTAGGGGGATACAGTTTGCCACCTTGAAATACATTGGGCCCACTCTTGATATATCCATTTTCGTTACTTTGAGCAGTGCCAGCCTCTTCTCAGTGCCACAACTGAGGAGTGGGGGATGGAAGATTGCTACCTGCCTTGTGCTCTGCAATTGTGGAGCAGGGACAGGGCTCCCTGCTGCCAGGGTAGGGAGACATTTTCCCCACCTGGGGTCCAATGATGGAGCCTGCCCTGGCAGCAGGCAGCCCCTGGGGGCAGAGAGCAATCTCCCACCCCCTGCTGCCTAGCTGACTGGGAGCAAATTTGCTCCCAGTCAGCCATCTACAAATGCATTAATGAGTGCAGGAAGCATCTGCATATGTAGACAGTGATGCACAGTAAAGCATCTTGTGTAGACATGCCCAGGGGGACTGAAAGCATCACATCATTGGTTCAAAACAGCAGAAGTGCTGACATTGAGCCCTCCTTACGTAACTATAATGATGAAGTCTAATGTTATCATATATAATATATTTCACTCAATGGGTCTTTCAGTAAAGCTATATATCTAGCATTTATACTAAAGGAACAGGTTAGGGGTGGGGGAGGTGACTGGGATACCTACTTGTCCAAGAGTGCATTCCATGCCACCAAGAAAATCTGCTTCTTTCAGCCCATTGTGATTGCTGCTAATGTCATGGACTTCAAACCGTAATCGCTGAACCTCTTCAAAATAGAAGTCCACTGTGAAAAGCTTGGAGAAGATTGGGTTTATACAGGTTCGAATCACTTCTGTCCTGTCAACCTGCCATAAAAGAGAATGCACATCAGTGATTTCTTACTCTATCTGTGATGAGCTACAACTTGGACCAAATTGAAAATGAAATAAAAAATATAAAGTAATTACATTCCAGTTAGGTGACTGAAGAATCCTTAAAGAGCAAATACATGATTTTGAATCCAAATTATTGCTGTTTTTATTTAAATAGATTTAATACACTAACATTAATAGAATATTTTCTATATAGGGTATCTTTAAAAATGTCCCTATATTATTAGAAACCAATAGGCAGTGACACCATTATTTACTATTACAGTTTCATAAGAAAAAGGAACTCCAAAATGTTTTGAGCTACTCTTGTTCAAGGCACAGGTTTCAGAAACAAAACAAATTCAATTCCATAGACCTCACAATTTAAATGTTAGAATACTCAATAAATGAATAAACAGATCAATGGAAGAGTGGTGTAAGGACAACATGACAATACAGGCAGATCTGTTTCATCAGTGAGTATTTACAGGAATTTCAGTAATTCATAGGACATGCAAGTAACAAAAGGCAGTGAGTGAGAGAACAGAGCAAGTTGAATAAAACACAAAGAGCAAACAAACCTCATAAAGTGTGGGCATATCTACACGTGCCATTACGGCACTGTTGTTATTGCACCATCATTTTGTACTTCCTTTTGGAAGTACTACAAGATGGCATAGTAACAGCTGATACTGTGCATGCCGCGTATGGTTATTTTTAGGCACTATGTCGCTGTAGTGACATGCTATCATGGGGGAGCATGTCACTATGGTGACGTAGCTGTGGTGTCATGGGCTTTGCCCATGGACGCTATACTGCTATAGTGCATTGCTATGGCAGTGTAGCATCATGTGTAGATGTGCCCTGTAAAAAGGAAACTAGGGTCCAAATCTCTCTCTAATGCAGCCCCATTGTGGTGAATGAAGTTACACCAAGGATGAATTGGACTCTTCTGTCCTGATCGAGGTTTCTAAAAAACTATCACTTTTATTTTTACAGTGCCTCTTTAACTGGATAATTTTGCGATTTGACTTGGTTTTTTTATATTCATGTCTTGGTTAGGGATAGAAATTACACATGAACCAGTATAAGTTATCAGAAACCAGCTCAAATCTGTAACACAACAGAAGTTCAGCGCATATAACCTGTTTTCAAAATGTTCAAAACCAGTTTAAGATAAACCTGGATGGACGTGGTATCAGACTTAACTGATTTAGGTTAAACTGGTCTATTGAACTCCTGTCCCAAATCCCCATCACATTCAAATTAACTCACAGTCCCCTAGCTTCCCAGGATGCTTTGCACCTCCCCCCACAAACCACCCTTCACAGGGCAGGCAGCTAGCCTGGGCCCAAGTTGCCTGCTCCAGCTGAGTAGGGAGATATGCTCTAGCACCCCCTGACTTCTGACCAGGACCACTGCAGGCACGTGGTTGTATTTCCGGAATAAAAGTGAGTATCTGTTCGCTTGCTTATTGGATCACTCTACACAGCTTAGACTAACCTGAGAAGACTGAACTAATTCAGCCTTGGGCTTTTTGATCATCTGTACTTAGCCTTTAAAATATTAAAAAGAGGGACGTCACTAAGCCAAAGAAACATAATATCACCTCTTCCATTTTTCTTTAACTCTGTACTTTTCATTCACACCACCAACAAGAGTAATGCTGATTGACACTTTCTACAGCTCTTTATCCAAATCTTTACACATCAAAAGATCATCAAAATTAAAATGATTCCTGGGCTCGGAAGAGCTCATAGGCTCTAAAACACTTAGGAAAATTCATAACTAGGCAGAGACCATACCTATAGACTGACTGGTCTTTCTAAGCAAACCTGAGAATATTGGTAGAGCAGTATAAAGTAATTAATTATGCTACTACCCAGGCTAACAACTTAGGTAAATAATTAAAGGATTTCAGTCTTTGGCATTACTTCTCCATCACTTTGCAACAACTGAGGTGACACAGAAAAATTAAAAATTAAAAGGAAAAAATAAAAAGAAAGCCTTTGGAATTGCTCACTTGGAACAATTTACATAAGGAAAGGTTGGAAAAATCAGACTGTGGGAGAGTTACTTATAAAATGATCTCTTTTCCCCTCTTAATTAAGCTACATACTAAGAATATCCAGTAAGTTATCCCAGACTCATCCTCACATTTACAGTGAGCCTAAAACTGTGGAAGAAATATTTTTAGAGCCAAATGTATTGCTTGGCCTCCAGAAGAGTGCAGAGGTGTGCAGACACAGTAGATGGTTTCTGATCTGAAGAGGTAGGATTTTGCTACTTTTCATTATGATGAATTAGGGCTGACACTGTAAGCAATGGAACAATTTCCTTTTTCCACACTCTTTGCCCTAGTCCAGGAAATAACTAATAATTCTGTAAGATTAAAGGAATTGATCCTAAAATTAAATGGGACTTGAGGATGTCAATCGTCATGTAAGAGGAGACTGGTATGTCTCAGAAGAGACAAATTCAATCTTTTAGGGAAAGAGTGATGGGATCTTTTGTCTGATCCCTGGTAAGAAACATCTGTAGTACCAAAGTGACAACTGCTTGCTTACATTTACAGATAGAATATACTATGGTATTCTAGGTACAGCATATCAGCGAAGACACAAAAAAGTAGTAAATCAAAAGCAGAAAGAAGAAAAAAGTAATGCGTTTACGTCAGCACAGATATTTGTGCTCATGAAAGGTGTAAGATTAACAGCTCTGAACACTGAAGTCTCTTATGTAATCAATAAACGGATATACCTTACCATCAGTTATACTGTATCTTGTATCACTGCCGTATTATCATAATCCTAGTCCAGCAAGTCTCAGCTATACTAAGGAGAGGCCATCAGAGGAAAGAGGTCCAGCTTCCTTGCCCTCTTAATCTCTGATGTGTTTATTTAGACAGACAACACATGAGAATACAAAGGAAATACTTATGCTCTTCCCTGATTTCTGAGCTGAAAGAGAGCCCAAATAACTGTGCATCAACACATTCAATTAATGTGCTTTAGGTAATGCACATTAAATCTAGTACCTCTAGACACTTTTACACATGCTCCAGGGGTGGAGGGCAGCACTTTAATTAGAGCGGCTCCAAGAGTGGCTCTAATTAAAATGCCACTGTGTCTCATGTATCAGCAAACTTTAGTTCAAGCACCCCTGTTACCATTTTTAAGTGCAGGGATGCTGATACATGAGATACAGGAGGCTACTCGAGCATGGTAATTGTCATGCTCCAGCAGACCCAATTAATCTGAGTCTGCTCCAATGCACAGGAATTTCAGCATGTTGGAGCATATAAGCATATAGGCGCCATGCTCGCGTATAGGTGCCTTCCATTGTGAAGTACTATAAAAAAATCGCTTTAGCCTATTTTAGTGTGCATTAGTTAAAGAGTATGGTTTTTTTGTGGAACTTTAATGCTCATTAAAATAGGCTACCACATTAAAAAAACACAAATGTAGATGTGCTCGCAGACTACCTACCAGATTTCAGGTAGTAATAACTGTTGGTTCTGACTCACTACCAAAACAGTTTAAATTCAAATCTCTGACATACCAGTGAAACACTACATCTCTAATACATCCGGTGAGTCTGACAATTTAAATCTCGGTTTCCTCTGGACTGAAAGTATCCTGGCCCACTTGCACAAGAATGGGCACTTTACAAAACAATGCAAATGTGTCTCAATAGCCCAAACAAATAAAAAACCTTATTCTTCATAGCCATAGTTTTCTTGAATTTCATTTACTAGACTCCTTCTTTGTAAAAGAATAAGCTCTACATGTAATGTCAAGCAGACTGTTGAAAAAACTGTCCATTTTAAGGGGCCACTCCCATGGGCTATGAGTATGTTACACCACTTCAGCCAGAATCTCAAGAGTTTTCTAGGGTTCTCTTTCATCAGAATTACCCTGTTAGAATATGGAAAAACTGCTCCCTCCACTTTTTCCTTGAATCAGTGCAGAAAAGGCAAAGAATTAAGTACCTAACAAAGAATAAACAGAGACTTTTTAAAGGAGTGCCCTGATGGTCACAATGACAATAAGAATTTAAATTGCACTTGAAAGAGGACAATACCTGCTTTTTGCAGGTCCTCTTGACATACATACAGCTTCCCTTGACATACCATGGCTGTGCAACTGGTGGCGCATGGGCATCTAGCCAGCTGCTGCTCCCCACATCATTCTGGCTGCAAGAGTGGCTAGAGTCTCCAGGCTCCCCCTCCAACCTCTGACTTTTTCTGCTTGCCCTGGCCTGTACAGTGCAGCACAGCTAGAGGAACTGAAGGTAAGCCTGGGGCCATGAAGGTGCACACTGAAGCAGTTTGAGGGTGGGTGTGGGTCTGCAGTGCAGGAGTGATGGGAGAGGGCCCCTGCATGCATGCAGGGAAGCAGTCAGGGAGGGCCTACACAATGCAGTGGGGTTGTCAGTGTGGCATATCGCATTGGGGGTCCCTGGCTCACCTTGGTTCTACCCCCAACCATTTAGAGGTTGGACAGCCCTGTACCATACTGTAATAAGACCCATTTTCCTTAATTTTCCAGTCTTTCCATATTACTGAGATAATACATCATGCCAGTGTGTCAAAATACTGCAATATACAAAAAAATTACATGGAGGGAGGCAATATCAACAGCACTATAAGCTATAACATTCTTTATCACTTTCTTAGCAGTCAGCCCTGTACAAAAGCAATAAAACCCCATTAGTTTAACTTGCCTCTGGTCTGCTTTATCAACATATTTCACAGTTACCCTAGCCTGCAAGGCATAACCCTGTCCTCAACACAGAAAACCTTGCTTCACTTCCTGGCTGTGACTGTAAGTATCATTTGGCCACATGCTAGCAAATAGCTGATGTGTTCCGCCCTAGAGAAGTAGGAATGGGTGAAAAGATTTAAGCATATTTACAGATTGCTTTGGGTTCCTTTACGATGGAAGGTGACATATAAATGCCAAACCTCATCCCAACAATTCTTTTATTATAGCTACAGGCTGTGCCAATTATTTTAACAGTTATGTTACAATTTCAAATTTTAAAGTTTTTTAATGATTGCTGAAATGGTAAGCCAGAGAGCCAAATTTTTGCTAGCATTGCCAAAAAGGCCATTTTCCTGCAATGCTGAAAGCTCCAAAAGGAGCCTCAGAATAACCCTTAAGATTAGTTGTTGCTGCCAAAAACAATTAATACCTGTAGGAGCCAATGAAATGAGTGAATCTGGCCACACATTTCATATGAACCTGGATACAAACTCAGGTGTTAATGTCACGCTAAGCTAGAATTCTGCCCCCATTTAAACGAATAATCAAAGATAAAAGTTCAAGGCCTTATGGATAATTTGAACCCATTTTGACCCATCCAAGAAGATGAAGGTTCAGAAAGTAGGAGGCATTGTATAGCATGAATATTCTAGGACGCACATTTGAGAATAACAGTTTCAATGGTGCACTGGGGCCATTTTTATTCCATTTGCTGAGGACAGCTTTCAGAGCAGGGTGTGGCAAACAAATATGCTTCTGCTCATGGACCATTCTTGCTACAAAAACACCAAACTTTTCATCAGTTACCCACAAAATACCAGGAGATGAGATTGGTTCTGTATGCCAGTTACTTACAGTTTCATAGTTGATAGGGCCGGAAGGGACCTGAGCAAATCATCAAGTTCTGGTCCGGCAGCGAATCCTCCTGCGGACTGGCATCCAACCCTTTGCGGCCTGGTACCAAGCCGTGGCCCAGGGGTTGAGAATGCCTGCTCTAGAGGCTCATCAATATTATGGTGATGCCTGCGGCTTTAGGCAGCTAATGCTTGAACCATCTGCTATACTGGACTATTATAGAGCACAGAATTTCTCCAATGTGTAAGCACAGGATAAATTTCCAAGAGCAATGACTGGCAACTAGCTCCTTGCATAGCCAATCTGTGTCAGCAGCACCTATTGCTAAAACTGATCATTCAGACAGTAATACTACAACTTCGAGCACGATCAGTAGATCCCCATCTGTCACGATTCAAAAACTCCTTCTTAGTCCTAGTCTCTCTGAGTACAGTTTGTCCCAGGTGACAGGACCTGAGTCTTCACCTTACTGGGATGAAATCTCAAGATTCTCTTGCTGGTCAGACTGGGCTCCTAGGGAGCAGTACCTGGTTTACCAACCAGGATTGCTCTGAAGGCCCAACAAGATTTGGCTGCTTTCAAGTTTCCCATTGGAAGATGTGCTGTTGCTGCTGCTGCTTCTTATGTCCTTGTCAAACTAGATGTTTTTCCAGAATTGTGCACAAGCAATGGTTCTTTCCATTGTTGCAGCAAGGTCCTTCTTTGTACAGATCTCACCAAGGAGTCAGCAAATGAGAAGGTGTTCTATAGTCTGTACTTCAGCACACTCACATATATTTGTATTACTACAGTAGGCCCATTTGATTGTACGTTTTTGATCTTCTAGTCTGTGCACAGGTGATTCAGGCATCACCATGTTGGCCAGTGTAGATCAGCCCCTCTGGGCAGGTCCTCCTGGCGTTTTAGGTCCATTTCAGAGCACCTGATTGCATGTAATCTTTCCTTCCATAACCTCAGTTGCACCCTGTCAGCCATCATGTCAAACAGAACAACATTGGTCACAAAATTCTTTCATGCTTTAAGCCATTTAGTTACTGCTGTGGGACCATAAAGTGGATACCTGGGGTCTTTCATCTGCCTTGCGGGGGGGAGGAGGGTTGGCTCACTACCTTTCTTCTGATATCAAGTGGTACAATGCCAATGAACCACCTGATATCAGACTATCCTTTAGTGTTGGCTTTAGACATCCTGTTATTTCATGACTGCCTTAATTTAGAACTAGATCCAGTTTCTTGGCATGAACTGATTCTTCCCATACTGGACATGCATACTCTGCAATGGAGTAGCGCAAGGTTTCGCAATGTAGCTGGGTTCACCCCCCACTTTGAGGTTATCAACTTTTAAAGAATGTTGTTGCAGGCTCTGACTTTCCTTTTCATCTTCTCTACATGTGCTTTGAAGGTAAGTTTTCAGTCCAATGTAACCCCCAAGTACATAGGGTATGGGTGATTAGCAAGGATCCTGGTTTTCTCCGTTTAAAAATCACAAATTCTTTGATTAAAAATAAAATCATAAATGCTCCAATTAAAAACCCCCAAATCCACATTTTTCTGAGATTAAAATGAAATGCCACTCATATATATATATATATATATAGAGAGAGAGAGAGAGAGAGAGCTATCAGTTAAACACAATGTTTTCTTGATATATTTACCATTTTAAATCAATTTGGAAGTCTATCAGTACCTCAATCACTATAATAAAATACATTTTAAACACCTATAAATTTTGTTGTTTGATTTTGGGTTTTTTATCATGGAAAAACTGAGCTTCCCCCCTGCCCCCTTTGTTGGCCAGGACATGGGTCAAGCTATGGCTGCCCCTCTGCTCCCCACACTCCACTGTTTTGTGGTGAGCAGCCCTGATATGCCAGTGCCCTGCCCATGCCATTGCCCCTCACTTCCAAGCCACTGCCCCTCCCCCCACCAGCCCTACTGGTGCCCCCTACTCCCCACCCACAGCTCTCTGGCCTTGCTGGTGCCCCTCACTCCCCACCCACAGCCCTGCACCCCCCAGATCTTCCAGAAAGGGTCCCCAGCTGCCAGGGTTATGGGGTAGGCACCTGGGTCAGCAGCCCCTTCCCCCTGCAGCAACGCCTGACTCCTGGCAACCACCTGTGGGAGGAGGCAGCTGCTGCAGAAGAGTGGAGCATGGAGCCTGGGTCCCCCTCTCCTACAGGTGGCACAGCCAGAGCAGAACCCAATGTGAGGGCTGGGGGCAGGCTGCCCACCGCAGGCTCCCTGCCCTGCTGCCCATACGCAGTGGTAGAAAATATTATTTGGGGAGGGGTTGGGCAGTGCGCCTACCTGACCCCTGCCCCTCCCTCCCACAGGACTGCTGTTGGGGGCTGACATGTGCTGGTGTTGTGCACGCAGCAGCAGACAAACGCATGGCAGGAGCACTGGGCATGGAGTTGTGATGGCAGGGCATGGCAGTGGAGCTGTTGCCAGCCACTGCAAAATTAGTATGTGGGGGCTAAGCCCCATTAGCCCTGACCTTCTGCTGCCTACACTACTGCCTTCCTCTTGGGGTCTCCCTGGCCCAGCAGGTGGGACCCAGTGCATCAGGGCAGTGTGAAACCGGGCAGGGAAGCTCGGTGCTGCCACTGGGGCCCCACACCACCATGGCAAGGTGCTCCCTGCCTGCCTAGCAGCAACAAGGGACATACCTCTGAGCCACTGCCCCCATTTTTGTTGTTGTCCCCAGCAGCTCCATTTCTTGCAGTTTTACATTAGAAAGTAGGTATGTTGAATGTAACCCAATGCAACCTTTCCCGCTCCCCACAACCCCTGAAAATCTGCCAGCCTACAAGGGGAAACCCACTGCTTTCCCACGCTTTTCTTCTTTACAAGAGAAAATCCGGGTTTTTCCTCCTTAAAATGAGAAAATTCAGGTTTTTACACATTTTTCAAAATGAAGTATTGTTTCATCTCAAAAGTAAGGATTCAAAGCATAACAAGGGAAGGACTTAAAGCATAACTGGCTCCTGGTTTATCCCATGCACCCCAACATCTGGGACTACAGGCAGAGTACATGCATGTATATGGACAGCTGTGCACAACTGTTGACTTCTCTGCTCTGGCCTTCAAGGCCAACCCTTTTTTACCCAAGTGCTCCTTTGTCTGTTTTGGGCCTCTTGAACCCGACTCAAATTGGTGTGTGTGTGTGGGCGTGCATGCATGCGTGTGTGTGTGTGTGTGTGTGCACGCACGCATGCATGTAAAAATAGACTTCAAAGTAACTGGCTTTCTGTAATGTGCTTTAATTATTAGTGAATGGATGTGCATTAGAATTGCCTGTCTGCTTTCCTCTCTAAATGTCAATCTCTCCTAAATTATTTAACCCCTTTGTAATCATATAGCAGTCAACAAACATAATATAATACACTATATTAATTAAATAATATTTTTTATCACCCACATCCTTCACACCGCATAGGAGATCTTAAGCAGCAGCTAGCTTGTGTGTGGTGAATTAGATTAGTTCAGTTGGGATTTAATTATTCATTACAGGTTCAATGCCAGCTGCATACAGCTCTGCCTTTAAATGTGTACATAGTATTAAAATTAAAGCAATATATATTTTAGTCACACATTTTTCATGAAGAATTGTGCACGTATAGCTTTCCATTCCCCTATCCTCCAACAGAGGTGGAGGAACCAGGTAGAGAGTAACTCTCTCTTATATCTATCACAATTAAAAGAGTGGGAAGCAGAAGTAATTTCAAACAAGAGAACATGACAAGGGCTGGATCAGGCTGTTGACTGGCTCAGTCTGTTGATGCTGACAGTTGGAAATCAGAGTCCGGCCCTTACATGCGCAGACAGAAGGGACAATTTGCACCCGATCTGGCCACAGAAAGCAGTCTATCGCCATGACCAAATACAAGTGCACTGCTGTAGACCGCTTCAAAAATGTCCCTCATTGCATGAGGGGTTAGATGAAGATGTTTCAAACCAGAGTGCCTTCTATAACTTGTGTATGCGCTGACCTGCAGCCTCAAGGTGTTTTCAGAATGAGACGGGGAAAAGGGAGGCAGAGAGTTAGGTCTAGGGTATTTTCAGCCTCCACTGGAGGGTGGGGTGGGTGGGATGTATTGATGGGGCTCTAATTCACCCACCCCACCCTCCAGCACCAGCTGGGAAACCCCTAGAATGAGATCCCTCTGCTCCCTTCCCCCCCCCCACCCCCCTGCTCCCATTCTGAAACAGGGACAGGCTGGGAGACAGGAGGGGCCATTGCTCCCAGCCAGCAGCTAGATTCCCCTCCCCACTGGAACCAACAGTGAAGTTCTGTTTGGTCCGGGAGATAGCTGTAACTCAGAACACTTCCTAAAAAGCATTTTCACATACAGCGGGGAGCTGCACTTCTGTCTGCACCCACAGACTTATAGAATCATAGAGAAGCAGGGCTGGAAGGGACCTCCACAAGTAATCTAGTCCAACCCCCTACCTGAAGCAGGATCAACCTTATCTAAGCTATCCCACACAAATCTCTTATCTAATCTTTTAGCAAAACCACAGTCAACCCTGGCACAACACAAGACATAATGCCCTAACAGGCCATAGGTAAAGCAGGGGGACAATGGTAGCCAACATCCTGCCTCTGTAAAGGTTGTTAAAATATACTCTACAGATCCCAGAAAGGCAATTGATGAAACATTTTTATAATGATCCTGGGCATGGAAAGCTGAAGGAATTATCTCCAGGATAAGCAGCTCTTTGCCCCTATGCCATGATCAGAAATTAACACAGGTTAATTGCAAGTTAAAATCACCACCTTTGATGGCTGCCAGATAATTGTATTCTTCATCCAGTTTCAGGTGAATGTGTATCCATATCACAAATACCACCATTATCTCAACAGGCACTAATTAGCACCTGTGTTGGCACCCTCAATAGTAGAGAGGCCACAGTCAAGAGACTGAACTATTTTCTTACTCAAAGTGAGAAGTTTTCCAAATTAGATTTAATATACATTAATAGGGTACTACGAAGAAGTTTGCACTTTGGCTAATGAATATAAACAAAGAGAAAGCATGGGGCTGTAGGAAAATAGTACTGGCAGTTTTAAGAAGACCTACATTGGTTTAAATGTTTTAAAAATAACATCAATCAAAGGGATGAGGTGTAAAATATGCATATCCTACTAAGCATAGGTAGAATATGGGCACTGACCCCTCCGCTGGATCTATGGAAATTTACCAGCCAGTACATCTTCAGCAAGTCTCAGCCCATCAAATAAACATATTTTTCTCAGTACATTTGACCAAAAGAGGGGGAGGGGGCGATAGTGGAATGTGGAAGCTGCTAAAATTGATCCGGAAGCCATTGTTATAATATCAATTAAATCTAGAAAATCACTTTTGTCAGCCTAGATGACAAAATGGATGGAGGTGAAGGGGTGACATTATTGTTAGATTATCTGAATTTTAGCAATTGAAACTTCATGATACAGAACCTCATCAGAGAATCTGATACAAGTATGAAGCAATTTACACTTCATTTGATGGCTCCTAAGTAAAGTTTTTTTTTTAATACTGTAGAAGTGCTTTCACACCATCTCGTCTTTATTCCACAAATGAGGAAAGTCATTGAAAAGGTCACCATAATTGATAGCCCTTGTTTTCATGATAATTGATGTTTGAATATAGTACAGACAATCCAATACCTCTTTAACTATTTCCCACTTTAAAGATTCAAAGCAGAGCAGAACACATTTACAACTATTGCCACAAGAACAGAGCTTCACAGAGGCTGGCAATGAAAAGTTCATTATGAATAATTTAAAAAATATCAGTGTGGAACATATTTGTTTAACTAACACGTAAAGAATCAAATCAGGATCAGGGGTCTCCATTGTGCACTCACACTGGAAGTCATAGACCAGGCTATAAAAGGATTTCAGATTTTTAATTGACTAACCTGAGGACTTGATTTCCTACAAACATTGAACATCTGCTAAATGAAAAATGTTATGGCTTCTCAAGCTGTCAACCCAAAAAGCCAAGTCACTTAAGACTGTAAGGCCAGATCCAGATGTGTAGGCATGTGCATTTCCCCAGGGACAAACAGCAGTGGCAGAACATGTGCCACTGCTAGTTGTCCCTGGGGAACACTTCTGCACATGTATTTTGGCATGCAGCACGTTGGCCCGGATGAGGTAGGAGAAGCTGAGGCTAGCAATTTGGGATGGCCCAAGTAAGCTTATGTGGGATCTCAGGGTCCTCCCAGGGCTCCAGTGGTGGCAATCTGGCAGCAGGGAGCCTGGTTGGAAGAAAGGAGCCTGGCTGCAGCTGAAGTGTAGCTCCAGCGAGCCAGATTCTGGTTTCAGGTGGTGCACTCTGCTGCCATGTGCACTGCCCCGCTTTTTTCTGCTCTGCGTTTTCTTGAAACTGGGATCTCCTGATGTCAAAACCCCACCCCCCACATTGCAAATGAGTAACACAAGGAACATCTGCAAGTTCAGGGTGTGCCCTAAGTGTCTAGAATACAAGCCTCAACTTTCATTCTGTTTATGGGGATCTCATGTTGGTGTCTTGTCTATCCTAAACCCTTGTAATCAAGTCAGGAAATAAACATGTTAACTGGGCTTCTAGACTCTCTTACAGTCTATTCAACTGCTTATCAAAGAGACGACCAAAAATTATGTTGCGACTACCATATTCTTCTGAGCACAGTCCTCTCTTCTGTCCTGTTTATAGGACCTTTGACCATTTTCCAGCAGCACTCAAAATATTAAAGCAACACTATAAAGAGTAAAGATATTCCTATATCATGCACAAGAATTTCTAGAAGACACTTTTATTACTGTTTCTCAACATGTAATGGTAAACAAAGATGCCTTGGAAATGGAAAGCAATGCTTTCACTCTGAAGTTAATTTAATCATTCTCTGCTGAGAAGACCTGAATTATGCTGAGTTGATATTCTAGCATACTCATCAGTTGCCTGATACTCTAAAGAGAAGCAGTGCCTTTCAAGAGTATTCAAGTGTTCTGCAACTACCTCTTCAAAGTTGGCTGGATTACCAATGGTGCAGCAGCTGATGTAAGAAGCATCATGCTTTTTTGTAATACAAGGTCAATAGATAGAAAAATTCTGGTACTTCACATCTGAAATTAAGACTAGAGAAAATGCAGGTTTTTTTTGTTTTGCTTCACTCAAAAATAAGAGTCCTTCCATCCTCTTATTTTTTCACTGATCATATCCCCATGCTTCGTGGTTACTACAGAAATTTCTATTGACTTGCCACTATGTGAATATGACTGAGCTTAGACCATTATACTGACTCAACAATAGTTTTGTGAGTTTGTTGACCAGTGAAAGTGCCCCCAATTTATTTTTTTAACTTACAGGTGAAAACTCAATTTTGTTCACTCCAGATTTACCTTCAAGGGCTTGTCTCATCCAGTCATTTTTTCCATTCATCTCTTATTGCTCAGGGGAAGAAAAACTGATTCTATAGGAGTCCCTGAGAGTTTGACACTGACTGGAGGAGGGACAAGACTTTACCCTAAGAATTTTAAGGTGAACTTTTGCTGTGTGTTAGCATCACAACTATTTTCATAACATCACCTCACCCATTCAGTCACTGGCAAGTTTTTCTTCACAAGTTAAACCACTGTACCTCTTCTGCTATTTTCCACTGTGCTTCAAAAGAGCTGCTGTGGGAATAAGTTTGATCAAATACAGAATACACTTAGTCCTTGGATTTATCAAATTCATCAGACAACTAAATACAGAAGGTTTGCAACTGCTAGACTGTTAAATATTTTATCATTATATTATTACTATATTATTAAGGGAGCACATTGAACCAGAAGTAGAATTCTGAGACCTACTGTGCACTGTGCAAACATCTATTAAAGAGGCTACCTACTGGGTGCATCTACACGAGACGCCATACACACAGTAGACTAATTCTAGCATTAGCGCATCGTGGCAAACTATGCTAATGCACTAATGTGCAGTAGAATTAGTTTACAGCACATTAAGCATCACAAAAAGACCATGCACCATTGCTACTGTGCATTAGTGCTGGCTACTGCACATTTATGTAGTACCTCATATCAGAGGTACTAAACTTAATGCGCAGTAGCAACAGTGCATTAATGCATGTGTAGATGTGCCCACTTTGCAGCAATGAGTTACGTAAATACATGAATACTCTCATGGTTCACTCATAGCTTGCATATATTTCTGGACTAACCATCAAAGCACAACAACTGCAACACTAGAAAGATCATTCCAGTATAGCTAATAGACTGATGCTAAGGGCAATATATTGTGAGGTAGGAGACCATGGTTCAAGATTCTGTTGGAATCTTGAAGAGGAGGAATTTGAATTTGGGCCTCCCATGCATGTGCACCCCCTGAGAGTGCTGGTGCACCCCCTGAGAGCACCGGCTGGGGAATGGGGGAGCCAGGAAAAGCGATCCCTGCAGTCCACCTGTGGCCGATTGCACCCACCTGGAAGTGTCAGCAGTCTGTGAGATCGACCACAGGGGGATCCCCCCCCAGTTGGCGTAATCAGCCCTGAAAGAACTAGGGTTATTTTGTCTGGAGAAGACTAGACCAAGTGGGGAAATACCTGAAGGGAGATTCCAGAGAAAATGGAAATGGCCTCTTCTCTATGGCTGAAGGAGCTAGGTCTAGGAGCAAAGGCCTCAAGTTGTAGCAGGGGAAATTTAGGTTAAAGATTAAGAGGAACTTTATGACTATGAGGGTGTTAAAGCTTTGGAACAGGCTGCCTACAGAAGTTGTGACATCTTCATCCCTGGAAGTTTCCAACAGGTTAAACAGATATTTGGCTTGGATGGTTTAGTCAGAGGTGATCCTGCCTTGAGCAGGGACTGAACTAGATGACCTTGTGAGATGCCTTCCAGCTCTATTTTCCTATGATTCCTATGCTAATACTTGCGATAAATCTGTAACCATGCAAAATGGGAGTTCAATGTTTCAAAAGCACTGAGCAGACTTCATGAAGCCTGCTCTAAACAACAAAGTTTAATTGCAGAAATTGTATTTTTGTTGGCTCAGAACTGCAATGCACATGCACAGATCTGACGCAAGTCAGCAAAATCCAGCCTGTCCCCTGAACAAACCATTTCCCTGAATAGTGGAAATCCTCTGAAAACACAGAGCGGCTGACACAACAATAGCATGGATGGATTCCTGCAATGCAGCAATGTTGGCAACTGTGCATCCAGGACTCCTACCCACAGTGAACTTTTGACACAACCTCTTGAAGTGAAGGTGTGCGGCAACACCAAAGCAGCCAAGTATGCATGTGCTCCCTTCACAGAGCAGTATCGGGAGCTTCAAGGCAATAAGAACACAGAAGGCAAAACTTTCTATTGTAACCATGGCTTCTGATTGAGTTGAGTATTGCTACATATAGAGTGCTGTGCTTTCTCTTTAACCAACCTAGCTCATGAGTTTTTAATGAATACTGCAAATAGTTATATAAATAAAAACTATTATGATAACTCTGCTATAGTATATATACTATACTTGCTAACTGGGTCAAAGTTTCTTAATGAACTATGGTAAGGCATTCAAATAAGTATCTAAAAATAATATAAAATAGGCATCAGTGAAAAGTTGGGATACTTAGTGTCTGACCAAACTGAGTTCATAGTGTTCTATTAAATGCCCTCTTTGAAGAATGCCTGATTCATGCTCTAAGCAACACATTTTTCTCAGCATATACTAGACAGAGCTTTCTAAAGTATTCATGAATTTTGACCCATTGTAAGTACTGTACAAGGACTTCATTGTAATCACCCTATTGCAGAAGTTTCAAAGTGATCCACTTCCTGGATATTTAATGAGCACTCATGAGACAGAATGATGGGGAGAAGGAGCATTACTTTTACTAACTTCATGAGTATTCAACTCAGGCTGAGTCTGATTAGGCCTCAGATCACTATGGCTACACTTAGAAACTTAACACCTGTGTTAGCATAATCACTCCCATACTAAAATGGCATCATCTTATATCCGCAGTTATTGGGGACAGAAATGAAAACTGATGATGCATAAAGTTCTATGACCCACTCAGGTGTCACTTCTTTTGGATGAAGAAAGTATAAAATTCAGGTTGTGGACATACTCCAGCATTAGTTTTAATGTACCTACCCTGAGGAGTAGTAGTAGTCCAACCAGAGCAACAGAGAGCTGAGCATGAGCTAATTTACCTTACTTCTCGGCTTCTCAGTAAGTTATCCAACAGTGAGCTCTGTATTTCAGTGGCTAGACTGCTACTAATAGCCAAGTTAACTAACTTAAAGCTAGCTTGGATGCTACAGCATAATTTGTAGTATAAGCATATCATGATACTCTTGGATATATGCACCTCAGGGTGCATGAATTATACAGTCAAGTGTTTACGGCTGATACTTGTATTTATTTGCATAACATTTTACATTTGGATCATATACGGATACATGATTCCTAGGTATCTGAAGAGAATTATGTATGTTTATTTTTGAGAAAAGGAGATTAAGGGAGGGAAGGACACATGATAGTATTGAAATATTTTAAAGCCTGCAATAAAGATGGAAAACCAATGGATCTCTCTTACTATGGGTAACAGGTAAATGAGGCAAGAACTCAAAACTGTAGCAAAGCAATACTGGGTGCATCTACATGTACATTAGCATGCTTTAGTTAATTGCACTTTAAATCTAGTACCTCCATTGTGAGGTACTAGAAAAATGCACATTACCCTATTTTAATGTGCGTTAACTAAATAGCATGGGGCATTTTTACACGTGTTGTGGGATGAGGTGCTGGGCACTTGAATTAGTGAGACACACTAATTACAAGTCCCAGTGCATCATCGCACTTCCCTGCGCTGAAAAAATAGCAGCGGGGCACTTTGAACTAAAGCTCATTGAATGGGTTTTATTTCAAAGTGCACCACCACCATTTCTGCAGCACAGAGACGCTGATACACATGATGCAGAAAGCTGCCAGAGCGCGTCAATTTCTGTGCTCTTTGTGTTGGATTTCCAGTGAGTCGGAGTAGGCTCCATGCATGTGTATAGGAGCTCACAGTTTTTAGTGACACTTTAATGTGCATTAAAGCGCACGTGTAGATGGACCCTTAGAGAATATCTCAGGAGAGGCTTTCTGACTATAAAAACAACGTGAAAAATCTACCTAGGAATGTTGTGGAACCTTCACAGGTTTTCAAGAGGAAGCTGGACATATTTCTGTCTGAGCTTGTTTAGGAATAATGCCTTGAATTAGATCAGGGTTCAGCAGTGTTTTGTGGCTGGGGGGCATCTGGCTGAGGTACAGCAAAAGGAGAGCTCACTCTGTGCCAAAGTCAGACTGCAGCACGGTGCAGGGAAAGCTTCCCCTCTGCTGAAGTCTCCAATGTCCAGCTGTGGTGTTGCACGAGCAGAGCCTCCCACTGATGAATGCTGACCAAACTACAGCTCTCTAGGCCAGATCTAAAGGTTCAGCAGCTTATAGGTTGTTGAACCCTGGATTAGATTACCCTTGAGATCTGTTTCAACCCTGAGATTTGGTTCTTCTATTACTACCTAGTTTGGCAAAACTTAACTTGACATGCCATTTCAACCTAATGTTCCCTCCACTTTAATCTACTGAACCCTCTCTTGCTAACCTGTGTGATCCCGTCCTTTAAGAGACAAGCCTACAATACCCTTTCAAATTAGCTATAAGTATCTCAAAGTTGAATTAGCCACAGTAACAACTAATTAGCAGTGGAATCACTAACTGGATTTGCAATTCACAGCGTTTCAGAAGTCAGATAGTTGGGTGTGTCAGACTGGGTAACCCTGCCTAAAGTCTTTCTCAAGATCTGAAAGTGATCCCTGAGATTACAGTTCTTGATTGCCATATTTGTCCAGGTCGTTTTTGTTTGTTTGTACATTGTATTTCTTTAATTAAAGACTGTATGAAAGCTGCATTCTGTGGATTACTTCTGTGCAGAGGAAGCAAAGTTTTATTGAATAATAGATAGATACTTTGATGTTTTTTCCCCTATATGTATTATAGTTTAATATTTCCTGACAAATTAAATATTGTAATATGGATTTAACACCACAACTGGCTAGTGGAACAAATAAAGCCACAGGAAAACTTGTGGTTCCCAGCATTAAGCTCCTTAGAAATTAATATTTCTGCTGAGGTGAAGACTTGCTAGATCCTCTAGTGTTCCATTTTTATTTTTATTTTTTATTCGACTTTCACTTTGTTTTTTATTGATTCAGTATTCCATATGCAAATCCACACTGTTACTCAGTGGAAACAAGAAAACAGGATTAACCAGATGGTTTTCAGCACAAGATTCAGTGTATGCTGGATGCCTAGTACCATCTGTTTTCCAACTCCCATCATCAAGGAATATAGTTACAATAATATATTTGCACCTAAATCCCATTGGAACAATAGGACAAAAAATGAGGGCAAGTCAACTCTTCTAAAGTAGACACCAGAGAGCTCCAATGTATATCTTCCATCTCTGCTATTTAAAAAGTGTGTTCCAAAATTAACTCTTACCATTACTATCCACACTATCTCACATTTAACTAATCCTTTCACATTGGAAGTTGAGTTTTCATGCTAATGAAGTGAATGGCTGTCTTTTCCTTATTTGCCTTACTTAACACTAAAAGTCTGAGAAGAGTGTGGCAGATATTTAGAGGATTCCAAATCTATACTGATGTTAAGGGGGCTTCTACATCTACATTAAATACTTTCTGTATTCTAAAACTGTCCTCTGCAATCGTCTGGTTCATTTGCTGATCATATTACACAAATGTTCTAGTTGCCAGAACTTCTTTTAATGGATTGTTTAATGTACCATTCTTAGCACCTATTACTAGGTAAAAATACGAACCTGACAAAGTCACAAGGTTTTGGAGAAAAGGGATTTTTTAAAATGTTTTAATCAGAAAGAATGAAGTTGTTAGATGATCTTTGCCTCATGCAGTTACATTACATTAAGTAGGAATACCACATGATGTCAGTAACCCACTCTATAATTAATTGGCTATGAATAGTAATTCAGTAATTTATTTATACTGATAAAAATCTATTTTATACACTTGGGTAACTAAAGCAGAACTAATATAGATTCTCATATGGGTGTATGAATTATGTCAACTGATGCAGTCCTGGGTCAGGTTGTCAGTTTAAGAAACTCATCTACTAATGATATGCTTATAATTAAAGATTTATTAATTCATCTCTAATGTCATAATTCAACTGTTAAATCAATTATATATCAGTGGAGCATTAAAACTGGGGAGATAGTACACATTTATGTAACTAGACTGTGGATCCCCAAGCTCCCATTCTGTGCCCAAGAGCTTGCATCAAAGCCTATTTTGGAGTCTTTCCATTACCTTCACAGGAATCAACTCAAATAAGCGCCCTGAACCCACTTTTCAAATCACCTTTGTCCACCCTCTGCCTCTGTGGGGAGCCATCTTTTCAGCTTATGTGCCACATATTAGCTCTGTACTCTCTCCAAGTAGCACTGCTTCTGCCTGCTCTGCATTATGCGTCCTGACCCATCTGCTGCTGTGCTGCCTGTCACCTCCCTGATCTGCTGCATGACACACAGAGGCTTCCCATGCCACTTGCCACCCATTGCCCATTCCTGTTTTACCCCTCACACTTTCTTATTAGAGAATGGCTATTTGTCTCTTTCATGTTTTGCCTTCCTCAGAAGCTCAGGTATCGGCTGAAGCCAAAATTAGAGATTTTGACTGAAATGTGCTGATGCTCCTGCTGGGGCAAAAATCTGGAAGTTCCTACTTAGAGGGTGTTGCCCTACTACTGCTCAAAGTTAGACCAGTCACAGTTGAGGTCAGTAAGGAATTTTACCTCTGTCAGTTTTAGCATAGATTGGGGGGGGGGGGGGGGGGGGGGAGGGTTTGCTGTCCTCTGTAGCAAAGAACACAGTCCTCTTACTTGAATCTCTTGAAAATGTTTTAACAACCCCTGAAGTGGCAGGACACTGACAGTGCCCTCATCCCTCTGTTTACCTACCTGTGGCAATTCAGGGTGTTCTTGGTGTTTTGGGGCAATATGCCTTGTAGTTGCATGACAGTCATTTGTATAGTTTTAGGAGTAGGTTAGAAAAACAGTTATATGGGATGGTTTGACTAGGGATGATCCTGCCTTGAACAGGGAGTTGGACTATTTGACATCCTAAGACCCCTTCCAGCCCTACTTTTATATAATTCTAAGATCTGAGGTGGAAGCTTTTCAAAAGTGACATGGTATAATTGCTTATGCCAGACCTTAGAGGAGATAGTGTATGACTGTATACATTTTTAAAAAGTAACTCTGTTTTTTAATAAAAATGATTTATCAGCTACTTCCTGCAACAGCTAGGATCTAATAATTATATCCATTAATGAAATACATTTTTCATTGCATTTTTTTTTGCACCAGATTTTTTTATTAGTTTTGATTCAAGAGAAAATATCCAGAGATTATTTGGTCATATTTTTAACGAGTTTCCTCACAATAAGTCTTTCTGCTCTTCATTGTACTTGCATACGATTGTAATAAATCAATTTGCCATCCCTATGGAGTCTCCATTTATTTCCAAAATAGTGTCATTGTAACATAGCTATTTTACTATTGTAATAGTGTCAATACTATGCTTATTTCCTGCTTTATAGCAATGATTGTGGAAGGTGCAATGCAGAGGGGAAATCAAGCCCTAGACCTATGATAGTTCAATTAAATCCTTGTTTTCAAACTGTGTGAAAAAAGTTCAATATTTATATATAGCTGCATCTTTTTCTCTGCTCAGAGAAAATTCACCTCAGGGCTTTATATCTTTTAGACAGCAATAGGCTTAAGAAAACATGAGACTAAAATCAAGAAGACAGGCACCTGAGGCAAGGTACATTCACCTACAGTGTGATGATACATTTGAGAGTGCTTCCATTTGCTTTTTTTTCCCTCTAGCTGTCTTGTTAGCAAATGCAGGTGACTACAGTTAATGGCCTTCCTATTCTTATGTTGTTTCATATACTATAAAGAGAAAGGAAGTCGTGGACTGATATGAGGCAATGTGTATAAGGTACACAAGGGAATTCATCTTGGAATGTATACTGTTTCATGACAAAGAGGTTGCTTATTTCTTTACATAGAGATTTCTAAGCATTGTGATTTTTTACGATAATGTTTCAAGCATCCCCAAGCCCAGAGGGTTATCCCTAGAGGACATACTATCCTTCCTATACTAATCTGCCTTCACATATTAAGATGCACAAAGCAGCTAGGCAAACAAGCCCACTCCTGAAAAGAAGCTTTTGAGCTGAAAAATCCTGAACAGTGTCTGAATGCTTATAGACCTAGAAAGCTAGGGGATACATGTTTGCAGCACAGCAAAATTATCCTCACTGCATTTCCCTAAGAATGTATCCTGTTCTAATAGGGCAGTCAACATGCTGATGCAAAGAATGAAGTTCTTTACTACAGAATACTGTATTCAGATCCAAAAATAAAGTGTAGCTAACTTTAATGACTTAGCTGGCTCCTCCAGCTAAAATCCATGAAACTTACAGAAAATATAAAATTGGTGTCCAGCATTTATTAACTTAAGATCAATATACAACTTCAACAGGAATTGTAGTACTTTAAAATGGATTTCAAATGGACTGAAGGTGCAAAGAAAAGCCTATCTAAGATCAAGATCAGATCAGCAAGGTGTGGCTCTGAATTCTCCTTTCAAACTGACCAATATTCAAATTTATAAAGAAAAGCAACAAGGGGAGTTTTCAAAGGATAGCCTCCCTCTCAGATTTATTTTCCAGTTAAAAAGAAATACTAGAGAGAAAACTAATGTAGTTAAAAATAATCAAACTATTATCCAGCCAAAGATGGCTGCTGTTTTAGAGTTACATTGCTCAGTAGCAACGATACACTATCTTTGGCTCTCAGTGGGCCCATCTACATGGTCTCCAAAAGGAAGTACTAAAGCACAGCACTGTAGCAACGTCACAACGCAGAGATGTGTAGACACACCCAGTGATCATCTGTCTGTTCTAAGGAATCAGACCCTGTTTTAAAAGACCACATGCAATGTCAGCCATATCATGGTATGGGCTTTCAAGGGCTTCACCCACTCAAAGCCCATGCATCAAGTAGGTTTGAAGTAAACGGGACTTAAATGTTTGATTAGTGTCTTGCTCAATCAGGGGCATGTGTAAAGGTCTAGACAAATAATGCAAAACCTAGAAAGATACTGATATAAACTTACAAGGAGTGGTCAACAGTACAGTTTTGAAGGGCTTTTTTCCTCTCAATTATGTTTATGATGTTTTATATATTGGTCTTTTAATTTGTGCTATGAAGAAATACATTTTAGATATGCTGATTTTCTAGGTACACATTAATTTATAGATATACAAACATGTGATGGCAAGGTATAAGAAGTATGACTTTACTTCATATCAGCTGCTGTGTGCTATTTCCCATGTGCACACAGTAAGATGCTGCGAAACTATAGCAACTAGCCCTCAATGAACCATGGGAAAGCTGTCTCAGTTTATCATCCACATACTATCACATAAGAGTGTACTCATGGGTAGTTTTTGCAAAGCAGCTGATGCACACATTCAAAAGGTCAAAACACCCAGAATTTTGCCCGAGTTATTTTAAGATCTTCTCTTCACAGATATCCTCTGAAATTTCCTCTTGTAGGGCTTCTGTTCCGAGTGTCATGGCAAATTACATTAACCAACCGGGACACAGGCAAAAATGAGAAATGTAAATAATGCCAAAAGAAAATTAATCTTTAGACCTAGATTAACATGACAAAATATTCCTGATGTGATCCTACACAAAGACTTGGGGACAACAGAAAACAAGTTTTTAAATACTGTCCCAGCTTGAAAGAGATTTGCAGCTACAGACTTGACATTCATTCTTTAATTGATTTTGTAGTTCAACCCGCAAACACAGAATTGCAAAGTTGATTCAAGAGAGGATGATTTGAAGGAACTGGACCTGGGGCAGAAGTATGCATAATCAATGTCATGCTCTCCCACAGTTCCTAAGAGACTGTTGTGATGTTACTTAAGTCCACCTGTTTTTGGGTGCCTCAGGAGTGATTTGGATAGAATTAAGGTGCCCAAGTCCAAAGTTTCCTGTCAGGCCAGGCCTCTCTTAGTCTGCTATCTGGTACCATGTAAACCAGTATAGCCTGTTCCATGGTCAGGTTGTCAATGACTAAATCAGCACCCCCACCTAGGCTAGCCTGGGTGAGGATGGTGTGTGGACCCCTGGCAGAACTAAAAACAAAACCTGCAAAAGGACAGATGAGCTTCCTGTGAGCCAATGGCCATCCATACCTGAAAAGGAGATAGATGCCACCAGGTCACTTTACCTAAAGAATCACCAATGATGTACAGAAGCTACGGTGCCCCTACTGTTGCAGCAGCCTCAGGACTGACTTGACTTGGAAGTCCAAAGTTAGGTTAGGGCAAGCAAACCATGGATCATCTCCTGAGATGCCCCATAGCACCACAATGCACCCCACAAGATTTGGCAACACCAACACCAGAAGCAATGGTCTGTGCAGAATTTTGGGAGCAGACCATACAGAAAGGGTGGACTGGAGACACAACAAAGATGACTCTCCAAAGAAGTGTAAGATGTACATTCAAACCTCTTGAACCTGGGTCTCCCACACCCTATGTGAGTGCACATCCTAACTGCTAGGATATTATAAAATGGGAGCACTGCCATCACTGCCCCCCCCCCCCCCCCCGGTCATGTTTTAAAAGAAAAAAAATAACCCATCTTCAGTTCTTTGAAACACCAGTACCTGCATTAAAGCAAGCATTTCAAACTGGGGACCCAGAGTGGACAGCCCTGCAGCTCTCAGTGCAATTGTTGTAGGCAGGATATAAGTTCCTGCCGTGTCCTTACCCCTTTCTTATTAACTAGCTCTAGTTATCTGCATGGTGAGTGGGCTAACATCAGTTGGCTCCCTGCTCAGTACTCTAGCTATTTTGAACTCCATTCTGAGATGTCTAACTATCCACGATCTACGTAAGGAACCTAGGCGCCTCCCTCAGGGTTCTGGATTTCATCCCAGGTCCTTAGACCAACACGGCTACAACTTACACCCCTATATCCCAGGCGCTAGACACTTACAAATTAAGCACTGCAATGCCTCAAGAATGGAACCTGAAACCCACAATTAGATGCTAAGATTTCTCACAATGCATAGGGAGAGTTAGGCAACTCAGAAAGGTGATCCAAAACCTACATACTTAGCGAGGAGCTGCCTAGAACTAGCCAATTAGGAAATCCTAAATCCAGGGCTGGAGACTGGATGTACACCTTGTCAGGGTTATTTGATGCTAGCAGTCTTTCCTGCCCAGAGCAGGGGGGCTGGACCCAATGATATCTTGAGGTCCCTTCCAGACCTAAACTTATGTGAATCTATGGGTGTATACAAACTCCTGCCGGTGGTTAGGCACAATGCTTTCCTTTTAAAATGAAAAGGAAGTGGTAATGCAGCCACTCACTGCAGCCTATATTATGGTGTAGTGGTGAGAGTGGTAAAACTAGGTTCAGTTCCCACCTCCGGCTAAGGAGTTCAAACACCATTGCCCACGTCCCAGGTAAGTACTCTAGCCATCAGGCTATAGGCTAGGCTGGATCCACCCTTCCACCCAATCTACATGCTCTGCTAGGTTAAAGCAATTACGTTAATTCGCCTGACGCTTCATGAAGCAAGAAGCGAGGAAAAGATGCCACAGTTTGAGAAGAACAAAGGCTGGGGTAAATTGATGAGAGTGGGAGGAGACTTGTGTGACAGAATCTGAGGTGGAACATTGTTCGTTTCTGTATCTTATTGCCAAGCCGGCAGGATAAGAAGACAGTAGTATGACAGAATAATTATCACAAACAAAAACTCTTTTTGGCTTCAAATGGATAAAATACAAGTGAAGCAGACACCAGCAGAGATAAAACACATGTCAATTCAGAGACATACACACAACAAAGAAACAACTGGACCTCAAACAATGTGTCACCAAAAAACCACCTCTAAAAGCCAATCATTTCTTGATAGGACAACCTTTTTACTCAATCAGTCCAGCAGGTTGTAGGCTAGGCTGGATGGAGGGCAGTTATTAACTCTTCTGCCCAATGTACATACTCTGACAGGTTTAAGTAATGGTATTCATCCCCCTGACACTTCCAAAATGAATAAAGAGGCAGTAAATGTGGTCAAGTAACTTGAGCAAAATACATTTATCCATGCATGTCAGAAAGCAGGAGGAAGGAAAAACTTAACATTTTCACTACTAGCTAAGTACAGTCTTTTGCCATTATTTTTCCCCTCAGACTTCTACATTAGACACTAAAAGATTATATTGTATACTTAGAAGTTGGCACACCAGGGTCAGGAGTGAGAAGAAGAGTTTTATTTGTGGTTCTACCACAAGCGTTATATTTTAACTCTGGACAAATCTCAGGCCTAAATGTTCAAAAGTGCCGTTTTATTTCAGGTGTCCCCATTCTGGGAGTCCATAAATTTAGACCCCTGCTGCATAATTTTCACAACTGCTACAACTTCTAGTGCTCAGCACTTCTGAAGGTCAAGCCTGACTTTTCTAAAGGAAAAAGCTAAAAAGCAGCAATATACACTTTTTGATATTCCCCAGAAGAGAACTGATCCCTGCTATGAATGTGGGACCATAGAGTGAAAAAGTTGGGGAGAACCACCACCTTTAATTCCACCTGGGGATTGGTACAAGTTTGCATTGTATGGCGATGGATTTGGGGGTGGAGGAGGGGTGTTTTGTATGGGGGGGGGTGTTGAATTTTTGGGAAGGGGTTGGGGTGGTTAAGAGAACCTAAAACATGATTCTTTATATTTTTCTTTTCAGTGCTGAAAACTCATGATTCTAATGCAAATCTCATGAGTTTTGTATATTTCTTTTTAGAGGTTGAGCTCCTTTAATTAGGAGACTGCACACAGAAATTTTGGTTTTCATTTTCAAAATGGTTTTGGAGAAAAGCTTGAAAAAATGAAGTAAGTTACAACTAATGGCTTGAAAAGCATGGGGCAACACAAGAACCCATTTTTTAAAATCTCATTATTACAAAACCAATCTCATGTTTCTATGGGTCTGACATGACATTTGATGTTAGCATTTGGCACTACTGCCTCTTCAATTTCTTAGGTAATGCCTCTACCGGTTGGGTCATATGTAGTGACTGAACCTTACATATGCTGAATGCATTGAGATCAGGACACCTTCATTCAGTCCGAAGAGAACATACATCAAGGGGTGGCACTATATTTGGTTCTATGAATGACAATATCCAGGATTAACATGAAACAATTAGCCACTATTAAGATATAAAAGGTGACACATTACAGTGGCAGACAACTACAGCAAAGGGATTTTTACATATTAAATCCTTCTAATTACAATTCAAATAGACATAATGCTTCCTAACAGCCAATTTGATACTGTACAAATACTGTAAAATCATCTGGCTATCTCTAGTCATTTAGTCTATAGGCGATCAATGTTTAATGCATCTTTGGCACAAAAGCCATTCATCTGAATTTAAGATTCAGTTTAACAAAGGCAAAAAAAAAAATCTTTTGTTAACCCAGTTTAGCATTAGAAAGAACACTTGACTCCATTAGTAACCCTAAGATAGTGTAAAAAGACACAAAAGTTAATTTAATGTGTGAAACTGCTTGGACTGGCTACCTACATAATACTTTTAAGAAGGACAGCCATACAGTGAAAAATGACGACAGGTGAAAAGTGAGCACTTCAGGCTTGATCCTGTTAGATACAGAGCACTTTTATCCTGATCCATCAAAGCCCACTGGCTTAAAAAACCCACAAAGGCAGGCATGTACTTAAGTGCATTGATGCACTGGATTCAGTGTCCAGGACCTTGCAGAATCAAGCTGAAAAGGAAGATATGGAACATTTTTCTGAAATGGGGCCCTAATATTTTAATCATGTATCCATGCAATTTTTAAAATTGGTGGTATGCTTAACACTTATGATATTGCTCTCTTAACTGTGCAATGTAAAGATTTAATTAGTTATATCATATTATGATAGGGTGTTTAATGCACACTTGCTACTTTAAGAGGAGATGAGGCAGCAGTGAGGGCTCAAGTTGCAATCAGGGAAGTCACTTGACCAGCAAGGGGCTGAGCTATTAGCATATAATCTCAGGGTCTGACCTGGTCCAGTAGTCTAGCCCCAAGAGCCACAGAAAAAGGAGCTCCTGGGCACTAGGGCTCCTGAGTAACATGAGCTGGGGTAAGCAGCACTGGAGGTTTGTGGATGGGACTCAGCAATGGAGGAGGTCCCAATAGGCTTGGGAGCTGGGCTGGCGCCTGGGAAAAGGGCAGAGAGGGTCAGAGGCCTGGGAAAAGGGCTGGAGATCAGGGCCAGTGGCCTACAGCATAGAGATAGGGTAGGCAGGACAAAGAAGCGCAGAGATAGGGGCCATCAGCCCAAATCCTGGAGAAGGGTGTAAACAGGGCAAAGACGCCCAGAGATTGAGGTGTGGGGCCTGAAGCCCAGGAGGGGGGTGAAGACAGGAACCTGATACAGCAGAACGCAGTACCTGGGAGTAGCCATGAGAGAAAAAGTGCCTGGGAGAAGGCAAGTTTGGAAATTTCACGGGGGAGTAGCCAAGGTAGGTGAAGTACCTAGACAGAAAGGCTCAGTCACAGGGACTGAGGCCATGAACCAAGGGAGCCGATGATGGAAATAACTGATAACGTGTGCAAGGCATGGGCATGGTGTAAGGGGCAGTCGGAGCCACGTTACAAGCCCTTAAGGTGAAGTAGAGACATATGAATGCCCTTTCCCTGGGGCAACCTCCCTTTCTAAAGAGCTAAGAATAACAAGTCATGGCAGGTGAGATGAAGGTGAGCAGGAATGAGGGTGGAGCAAGAGCCAAGTGGCCACCAGGAGGTGTCATGGCCACCCATGAGACAAGCTACTGTTACACATAGATCTAAGGGAATTTTTAAACCAGACGTTAGAATGTGGTTCATTAAAACAAATCTTATATGATAATATCATAATGTTATCTCCAGGCCTGAAATCAGACTCTTTAGATTAGGTTCATTTCAAACTATCGAAGCACAGAGCTAGTGCTAATACATTTAGTTGAACTGGGCATTGCTGTTTTCACCAAGACACCTGAAAGAGGGGTGATACCCTGCATACTGTCTGTGGCCAACTCTTTTAAAGAATAATACATATGGGGCAAACAGAAAAAATATCTAGAGTGAGCATCACCAATTTGTTCTGTAACAGGAAGTCAGCTTCAAGGCAGCTTGATGTCTTCTACAACATGACAGGGGGGCAGACATAGTATATTAATACTCTACCTTAGACCTTACCTCATGCTGTCTTTCACTTGTGTATTTTAAATACTATAACACTCTAGAAAGAAATGGTGGTACACAGAATATACTTTACATTAAGCTTCCTTTGTTGAGACAGATTATGAATGGTCAGGGAATTCATTCCCTTCACTTTCTCAGGAAATGCTCATATTTTTAAATGATTTCTGAATGGTAAAGTGACACATAATTAATACAAACCAGATGCAGAAAAGGTCTAATTAAAAACTGTATAGTGGATTTCCTTGCAACTTAACCTTTATCGTGCACTCACAAATCTTAATGCATCATAAATCTTTATAGAACATGCCATAGATGTGTATCTAGTCATTCTACAACAAGAATTTTGAAGGCTTGGATCAACTTACTCTTTATTAGGCAACTTACGTAAAAAGCTCTAAATGAAAGTACATCAGACATAGCTGTATTCACCTATAATATTATCAGAGTGAAAAAAATACACAAGCATTCCTATGAAAACCTATATTGGCAAGTGCATTCTCCCATCTTCTTTCTGTGGGGGTGTTTGTGAAACATGCTATTTAGCTGCAGAACTTCTTATGTTACAAAATGAACTTCAAAACTGTGGTAGTAAATCTGGGAAGAGATGCATAGGAAGCCTGCAGGCTTAAGTTGCTAACATTTATCCTAAAACAGTGTCTGGACCTGATTTTAGAAAGAAAAATCCAAGAGACAATTAATATGGGGAACCACAGAGATATTTAAGACTTGGAGTCACAAGATGAAGGGTCAAATTCTCATGCTGTTTACACAGGTGCATTCCCCAATATTACCTAATATGGTCCCCACAGGACACTGATGAGCACTCTCCAGGGTATTTTTGCTTCTTCATAATACCATCTTTGGTTATATATCAAAATGGTGGCACTGCAAATTTAGTCAAGTGTAAAAGGAAAAAAAAAAAAATCAGAATAGGTCACTTTCTTGTGATGGAAAAAATTAGTCACTCTCCATTGTAGAAAGTGTGAAAAGCCTGAATGTGAAAATTCAAATTTTCTGTAACAGCACTGTTCAACTTGTAAAATGGAATAAGTCCAGATAAAATATTGTGCTGTAAATTAGGACCTAGAAATAAATCTCTTTATGACCAGCAATAGTTATTTAAGGTTATAAAGCTTCCATATAATTTTATGAGCTTTCTTCTTGAAAATTTTATATGAAGAATTTCAGCAGTATATGCAGGACAGCAATAAGGGAGCCATCCCTAAAAAGAAGGTACTAGGTGTTGTCTAATTGTGGACATAAGATGATTTCTCTGAATTGCTTCAGCTCTGTTACAGCATGCTGTATTTTTTATTAAAATAAAGGATTTGAAAGTGGATGGCGCTATGTCTTGTGAGTAACAAGCAGAGAAACATGATCACAATCTGACATACAGTACTCACACATTCATTGCCAGACATAAATTTATGACAGAATTAGCAGTGTGAACACACACCCAATCCAATATGTATTTTCCATAAAATAAAATCTTGTTGGCTCACAGAAAAAGTTCCTTTCAAATGCATATTCATGTTGAGAACGTTTCCAAAAAGTCCTGAAGATCCAGGAGTCTGAACACTCTTCTCTTGAGTATTAAACAGTTACCCACACCTTCTGTCAAGTACATCTGTCACTGCCAACCTCAACATCAACACCTCTATTTACAACTTCACACATTTTTAATTCGTATCACATTCCAAACTGTATAAACACACTACTACTTCCACCCATTCTCTTCCCCATCCCCCAAATCCTGGCTGTATACAAGTCAACAAGGAGATTCATGACAGAGAATGAGATCCTTGGCCACACTGTGACAATTGTATATGGTTGCCCTAAAGCCAGATTGCTCAAACCCTTAAACTCTCCCTTCATAGAGGGATCTGGAGATGGCACAGAATGGTTGTGGCCATCCTCTGCTTGCGAACAGGAGGGAAGAGCATGTTCCAGAAAATCTGGCTACTTCTGTATCTCTGGGAAGAACTGGCAACCCTCAGGTTACAGCAGCTGGAATACTGGCTCTAATGTACTTCAGGGGAGCTGTCCAGCAGCAGACTGGCTGAAGAGGAAGCAGTAGAAATATCCCTACATCCTCCTCTTCTAAGCTATAGTGAATACTCCTTAATGACAGATTCTAAAAGAAAAAAAAGCAGGGAAAGAGGGGAATTGGAAGGAGATAGTCCCCAAAAATTCCCATTGCCCTTGGGAGTATGTTTATAGGTTGAGGGTTGGGCTAGATGACTTTTGAGGTACCTTCCAACCCTATTATTTTATGTCTCAGCTTCTTTACAAATACAAATATAGAATATGTATGTTTTCGCTGAAACAACTGCTAAGGGAAATAATATTAGCAACCCAATAAATCACTTACTAATTATAGATACAGTTTACCTCAACTGCATCCAAATCACTAAAGCATTCTCCCTACTGTTTTCCTTGGCAGGTGGAGCATGCTATCACACATGCTTTACACAGCATCTCTTTAAAAGGTTGGGAGTACATGATGGAGTGGATCACAAGGGTTCATCCGAATGGATCTAGCACATGCATGTAATTCACCCACAGTAAAGTCACAAGTAAGTTCAGAAGACCATCTTTCCTGGCCACTGATAAACACTGTGATCCATTAATGCCTGCTAACATGTGCTGAATATGCAGCCTACTTGCATGTAAAAAAAATATATCGTTTGTCTGCTTTTTTAAAATTTCTCTGTATCTCATTCTCAATCAAAAAGCTTCTATTTTAGATTCAAAACTAGAAGAGCTAGTGTTCTGAATCAGGTTTTAAGATGCCCTTTCAAGACCTTTGAGCTTTAGGAGTGATGTCTATCTCACAAAGTTAAGGGGAATGGTTATTGGTTTTCTTTTTCGTGGATCATTTTCTTGCTAAATTTCCCCTCTACAGTCTACATATTATCCTGAATTATTATACTCCATGACACTGGGATTTCACCTTGCCTGGTGGCATTTAAAAACATGGGTGATCACATTCTGATTTCAGTGATAGTTACAAACCCAGAATTCCTTTAACTTCACTGGAAACACCCAAGTGGTAAAGACTAGAATCTGGTCCTAAGCACTTCATTTGTATTATCCTTACATTTTCTGTCTAGTAAATAATCAAGTTATTACAAAGATTATCAGAAAGAGGTATTAAATAAATTAGAAATGGATTATGCAATCCTTAAGATGACTGCAAAGTATAAGCAAAAAACCCATGGTCTCCTTCCTCTTCTGTACCCCCCTCTCCCCAAAAAATCCAACACATTTTTCAGTGTATATTATGCAAATGTATGTTCACAACCTTGCTTTCCCCAAAAAGTTGCTTTAATATGATTGAGCAATAATTGAATTTGATCCAAAACAATGCCCTCAATTTATACAGCCTGAACACTAAAAATGCAATGCTAAGCCTGGTAAGTCAGATCTATTTATACTTAAATAGTTTCTTTGCCTTTGCATAAGGTGACTAAGTTTAGAAAAACAAAAAATGAGGCACTTTTGTTTTTAGGGTGATAAATTTTGGGGTTACAATAGACTTGCAAAAAAGAAAATTACACTTAAAATGTATTAGTCTTGCTTACTGTGAACCTTTTGACTCAACAGCAGCAAGGATGCTTTTCTCTCAGAGTTTCTTCCTCCTTCCCTGAGTAACTCACTAGTGAAGAAGTCTATCATGAAACACTGAACAAGTGTCATTAAAATGCACTTTGAGCTAAGAGCAACTCTCATAGAATATGCCCTCTTTTGACTTCTCGTCCCTCCAAACACTGTTTGTCACACTAAATGCTCACTCTACTGAATTGCTCAGTCCTGGTAAACACAGAATACTTTATGTTCAATATAGTACCACATATCTAACCAAAGTTTGTAATTATGAAAGGAAAAATGTTTTGACTGATGATATGAAAAACCAGGATCTCTCAGGGGTTCAAAGAGAATTTTGCAGGCCCCTTGGATATAATGTGAAAAAGCAGGAATTCCTCAATAAAAGCAAGGATATAGGACCAATTTAGCTATAGAACTACTGAAAATGGCATTATCATTTTCAGGTCTATTTGTACCTAAGGATAGTTTAAAGCCTTTATTTTATCCTTCTTAAAAGAGGGGAAATATAAGAAGTCTAGATTTGAAAAGGTGCTGAGTATCTGCAGGAAGCATTGAATTCTCCCCTACCCTGGGGGTCTTCAAGAGGTTAGACGAGTATCTAGCTGGGGTCATTTAGACCCAGCACTCTTTCCTGCTTATGCAGGGGGTCGGACTTGATGATCTATTGAGGTCCCTTCTGACCCTAATGAATCTATTCCGATCTATGAATTCAACTGGATAAGGTGGGTTTTAGAAGCTTGAAAAAAAATCAGGGTTTACTTAGACAACTTTTGTCTTTTACAGTAATCATTATCCAAATTCATATTCTTCTTTCTACCTGCAAAGAGAGCTAATCCCAGAGCACTTACACAGCATGGGCTGCAAGCTCTTTACATGTTTAATTCATCCAGTGAATACATGCATTTACATTTCAGTCAGAAAATAGAAAGTTAATATGCCAGTCAACATAGTTCTATGTACTGGTCTTTATTGTTCAGGTGGTATATACCTACCTAGCAAACCATCTCATTCTGAAATAAAATTTTAAACTGTAGATTTTCAGGCATTTTTACATTTTAAAGGAAAATTTATATTAGCTTGGATATCAAGAATACATCCAAGCCCCAACCAAAACCAGTCAAATCTCTTCTGGAAGCTCAGAACATTCTCTGTAAAAATGTTCATGTTATTTACATTTCCAGATACCTATCCATATCCTACTTTCTGCCCATGTTGGAAGCAGAAGTAGAAAAACATTGCAGAAATATCAAACTTACTGGGTAAACCTCCCCAACCAGCCCGCACACACAAAGTGAAATCATAGTCGCACTGGTTTTTTTTCAAGGCTAAATTCTAATGTACAAGGAACCTAAACCAGCAATGTGGCAGAGTACTCTCAGTTCCCATCATCTTCCAAGAACCAGAGGCAGGGTGAGAAAGAGAATAATACGGAGGCATCATCTCAATTATTTTAATTCAACAGCAATGCTACCTGACTGCAACAGTATTTCCACCCACTTGTCAGAAGTATCAGACATATTGGACAGTTATAATAAGTGCTAAATGTCAATGTTTTACTCATTCTCCAACTGATTTACTATTTCTTTATATTTTTAAACCAGTAACCAAGGTTTAGCAGGTTAGAAATATATCCAATATTCATTATCCAGTTAAATAAAGCTTACATTATAGCACTGGTTAATTAGACATAATTCTGTCCAATTTAATTTTTGCAATAAGATTACTATATAATTTCAACTGGGTTTTGCACCTTTAACACGTGTTCCCCCTCTGCTGTTCTTGAAGATAAGAAAATCTGGAGTAAATTCAATTGTGAAATATAAAGGAAACCTATGTGTAGAAAATTAATTTTCTCTGGAAGCCAAAGACTGGAATAACTCATTTTCCCCAGTACAGAAGAAAATTGATTTAACCTCATTTAGTGCTCTCTAGGAAGAAATCATTCAGCCATGAGCTTCCTAGGGAGCTTCCGTTTGCTGTACAAAAGCTCAAAATGTCATCACATTTACAAATGAACAGAACCTCTGACTCTAAGGGCTCCAGTGTAGGAACCAGTAACAGCAGTGGACTGCAGGTTTCTTCCTCTCACAGTTTACGCTTTATTGTTAGGATAATATGTAGTTCTCTGTTAACAATAGCAAGTGCAGCTGACTTTTAGAAATCAAGAAAATCCTTGCCTAAACTTAGACACACATTGTATTGTCTTTCATTCAAGGAATGACACTTCAGTTCTGTTTTTGTGCATTCTTTTCCCTCCACAATGGCAGTGTCATAGCTGAATGTGAATATCAAGATGCACTTGGTCTCAGTGTCACCACGAGTGTGCAGCCTAGTATCTGAGCTCTTTCCTGAAATCACATAAGGTTCTTTTTATCAGGGTGTGTTTAGATGTAATTTAGGAGGAGCAAACAGTCTCATACCCAACCCTTAACTTGGTAATAGCAACCACTCCTTCCCTCCCATTTCAAGTTACCATAAAGCACCAGGATACACAGTCTCCAGAGCATGCAAGCACATGAGTACACATGCATGTCCACTTCCCATATGTAAAAGATCAGGCATATGCTGTCATTATGACACTTACAGTGCTACACACTATGCAGGTGGCTAATTCCATCATCATATGGCAACCATAGTAGTGAAAGTAGCTGTGAAGAGGCACAATGCCAACCAAATAAATAGGCGTAAATATACAAAATGGAAAAACAAATGTGTTCATGTAGTTCAAGCCAAGAAAACCTACAATTCATGAGTTGAGTACTGTAATTTTTCTACTACTCTGTAGATGTAGAATAGTTGCATGAGGGTTGGGGGAGGCAGATAGGGATGCAGAATTAAAAGGGAGTTAGCTTACTTTGGTTGTGTGTGTTTTTCTCTTTCTATTTGCATACGTTTCTATCTGCATATAATTTACTGTTAGGTTGCCTGTATTTTACAGCTCTAAAAGGTCATAAAACAGATACATGTTCATAGATTCATAGATGCTAGGGTCGAAAGAAACCTCAACAGATCATAAAGTCTGACCCCCTGCCTAGGCAGGAAAGAGTACTGGGGTCAGATGACCCCAGCCAGATGCCTATCTAGCCTCCTCTTGAAGACCCCCCAAGGTAGGAGAGAGCACCACCTCCCTTGGAAGCCCATTCCAAATTTTGGCCACCCTTACCATGAAGGAGTTAAGAGCTGCATTGGCCAGGAACTTGTGACTTTCCTTGTTGAAATATGAGATACAGGTTTCCCTCACTTTATGCTGTATGTGTGAATTTGCCCTTATGCAATGACCGTTTTTATACCAAAAATTGTTATATGCAAGGTACGTTCACTCTTATGCAATCTATGTGGTGAAAGCCCACAGTCAGCTGCTTTGTGCAGTGCATTGTGGGGGTGACGTGAACCAAAATATAGTTTCCTCTATGGATCTGTGCTCCTCCCTCATTGTCTGCGACACGTGTTTCTGTAGTTGCCATCCCCATTATGATAGTGCCCTGTGCTTGTGTGTACTGTTTACTGTTAATGAGTACCAAAACTGTCTTGTAAAAGTGGTAGAAATGGATCTGGGGGTCAGTACAGTTGAGGTCTTGGAACGTATCCCACATTTTAAAGTGGGTTCCCTTTATGCAAATTTGAGTTATGCACCGTTTTCCAGGAATGCATATACAGCATAAAGCGAGGGAAACCTGTATGTCATTTCAGTCAATTGTTTTTAAACAAACATGGCCCATGTGGAAGGAGGCTTCAAAGGAAGCCAAGTCTTCTTGCAGAATATACATATGGGAATACATGGAAGAAGAGAGGCCCACTTGCTTCAATTTGGGTAAGAAAAAGTGTCCAGCAAATACTTTATATGGCCTCATCACTTTCTTTTCTTTTCTAAAAAAAAATCCAATGAATTTTAAAACCTATAAAAATAAATATGCATGCCCCACAAAAAAAGGAAAATGAGGCTTTCTAACAGTTTCCATGTGATTTATCAGTGGCAGATGGATATACATTTCCTAATACAGAGACTTTGTTGTATTCTATTATATATAGAAGGTCCCTACAGAACTGCCCAATAAAGATTTTAAAAGGTAGACTCTAGTTTTTGCTGAATAGGTCACTGTTGTGGAAATGTATACAAAAAGGCTCTTTTGCACTGAATTAAAACACTTAGTAAAAGCCTACAGTATAGTAGATGCCAAGAGCCCAAGGAGCCTTGATAAAACACAATGATATGAACACAATACAAAAATACATTTTATTCTCATATAGGGACATCAAAAGACCATTTCTAAAATGCCCAGATCTCTGTTTTTGATTTGGCTAGTAATTCTGTGTACATTTCAAGGACATATTTTCAAACTGACAAGCTAAATGATAGCACACTGAAGGAGTCTGCAAACTGCCTAGTGTTTCTGACTTTAAAAAACCCCAAACAAAACAAACCCTTTTGCAATGCTCTTCAAATTGTCACGCTGATAGTCAGAGAAGTGGTGGAATCCCTTCATGACTAGTATGCTAGCACAAGATCTTTGACCAGTGCAAATCTTTGAGCACTTTTGAGACCTAAGGATGGAGAAGATTTCATCAAGAAAAGGGGAGCCATCAATGCCTGCTGGAAGAAGCAATTTGAAGACCTTCTCACAACTGAGTCTCTGTTATTGATGAGAGTGTCCTCAGTGCCATCCCCACAACACCCAGTCAGGATAGCACACTGAAGGGGTCAGAGTGTGGCGAGCAGCAACTGCCCGCAGATGCTGCTGGCAGCATTGGTGGCATTTTTTGCAGGGGTTGCACCGCCAAGCTCACCCCCTACACATTACCAATGGCTTAGTGCCCTCATTTTAATGATCTAGAATGATGAGGCAATCCCAGATGACCTGTGCATGACTAACAATCTTCCAGAAAGGAGACAGATCCAACTGTGGAAATTACAGAGGGATCGCCTTGCAGTCCACCACAGGAAAGATTTCAAAAACCCTCCTGAACTGTCTCCTTCCACTTATTGAAGTACCCCTCCCAGAATCTCAGTGTTGGTTTAGAGCATCAAGAGGCACAACTGACATGATCTCATTGCTCTCCAGTTTCAGGAAAGCTGCCGGGAACACCATAAACCCCTCTACATGGCCATCTATGACTTCACAAAAACCTTCAACTCTGTCAATCGAGAAGCACTGTGGGGGATCCTTCTGAGGCATGGATACCCACTGAAATTCAGCACCACTATTTGCCTGCTCCATGACAGTATGTGAGCAGTAGTTCTCAGTAATGGATTTATCACAGATTCTTTTGAAGTTAAGAGGCGAGTTAAACAAAGTTGCGTCATCACTCCAACAGTCTTCTTGATATTCCTTACTGGAATGCTACACCTGACCAACATGCTTCCAGTCAGAGTGCAGCTAAACTACCAAATGGATGGTAAGTTGTTTATTCTCACCTGACACTGAGTCAAAACCAATACTACCCCAACCTCGATCATTGAGCTCTAGTATACTGATGATGCTGTAGTGTGTACTCACTCGGAAGCAGACCTTCAGGCAATCATCAAAGCTTTTACTGAGGCATACAAGAAAGAGGTACTGACACTTAACATTCAGAAGACTAAGGTCCTCCATCAACAAGACCTTAATGAGCAGTCCCCAGCTCTAGTAATTCAAATTTACAATGAGGCTCTGGAGAATCTTAAGTATTTTCTGTATTTTGGAAGCCATCTCACAGAAGACTGACATTGACAAAGAAATCCAACATCACCTCAAACGTGCAAGTGCAGTCTTCAGATGCCTGAGGAAACAGGTGTTTGAAGACTGCAACATCAGATTCAAAACCAAGGTTTATCAAGCAGTCATAATCTTTACCTTCCTGTATGGAGCTGAGACATGAACAACATACAGGAGGCAGCTCAAGTTGCTGGAGAAGTACCATCAGCGCTGTCTATGGAAGATCCTTTGAATCCAGTGGGAAGATAAATGCACCAACATTAACATAGTCTAGCAAGCAAACACCACGAGCATCAAGTCAATGATCATTCAACATCAACTTCGCTGCACTGGGCTGGAATAGAGTCTGACTCCAGAATTCTGAAGAAAGTTTTATTCTCTCACCTCAATCAAAGAATATGCTCAAGAGGGCTGCACCCAGAAAAGCAAAGACATGCAATATGTGGTCCTGCAGACCCATCTGCGGTGCCACACACCACACATGCAGGCATTCCCCACACTGCTACCTTGCAACGTGGGGGGGGGGGGGAGGTTTGACCCCAGGAGATCCACAAGGCATGCCATGGTTACTTGTCCCTGGGGAAACAAATTTATTAGATTTCATAGACATTCGGGCTGGAAGGGACCTCAGAAGATCACTGAGTCCAGCCCCCTGTCCCAGGGGCAAAAAGTCAGCAGGGATGGTAGGATCCCAGCAAGATAAACATCCCAATGTCTCTTGAAGGCCGTCAAAGTAGGTGCTTGAACCACTTCCAGCGGCAGTCTATTCCAGACCTTGGAGGCTCAGATAGTAAAGAAGTTCTTCCTTATGTCCAGCCTGAAACGGTCATGGAGGAGTTTGTGACTGTCCAACCTTGTCATCCTTTGGGGTGCTCTGGTGAACAAACGTTCCCCCAGATCCTGGTAAGTACCCCTTATAAACTTATAGGCAGCCATCAGATCACCCCTGAGCCGGCGCTTTTCCAGGCTGAAGTAAGTGCCATAGCTCTCAGCTTCTCATCATAAGGTCTGTTTTCCTGACCTCTGATCATGTGTGTGGCTCTCCTCTGCACTCTCTCAAGCTTCTCCACATCCTTTTTGAATTGTGGAGCCCAAAACTGGACGCAGTACTCCAGCTGCAGCCTCACCAAGGCCGAGTACAATAGGAGAATGACGTCCTGGGATTTGCTTGAGAAGCATCTATGGATGCAAGCCAGCATTTTGCTCACTTTACTAGCAGCAGCATCACATTGATGGCTCATGTTCAACTTGTGTTCAATCATGACCCCCAAGTCCCTTTCGGCCGTAGTGCTAGCCAGCATAGCACTACTGAGCCTATAAGCATGCTGCTGGTTTTTCTTTCCAAGGTGGAGAACTTTGCATTTTTCAGGGTTAAACACCATCAGGTTCTCGTCCACTCATTTCCCGAGCCTGTCAAGGTCAGCCTGGATAACCCTTCTGTCCTCAGATGTGGACACTTTACCCCAAAGTTTGGTGTCGTCGGCGAACATGGCCAGTCTACTTCTGACTCCAATGTCTCCATCATTAATGAAGATGTTGAATAATATAGGTCCAGGGACAGAGCTTTGAGGGACCCCACTGGTCACAGCACACCATGACGATTGACTTCCGTCAACCACCACGCTCTGGGTCTGACCACAGAGCCAGTTCCCCAGCCAGTGGATCCTGGTGAAGCCAAGGCCACAGTTGGCCAGTTTTGCTAAGCGGTGATCATGGGATATCAGGTCAAAGGCTTTTTTAAAGTCAAGATATATGACATCAATTTCTTCTCCCTTGTCCAGGTGATAGGTCACCTGGTCGTAAAAGGAAATAAGATTGTTCAAGAACGACCTACCTCCAACAAACCCGTGCTGGCTATCCCTCAGGATGTTGCCATTGGCCAGTCTGTTAAGAATGGTCTCTTTGATAATCTTTTCTAAGACCCTCCCCAAGATAGAGGTCAGGCTGATGGGCCTGTAGTTTGCTGGATCCGCTTTCCTCCCTTTCTTGAAGATAGGCACCACATTGGCCTTCTTCCATTCTTCAGGCACTTCACCAGAGCACCAGGAGCTCTTGAAGATCCATGCCAGGGGCTGAACTATGATGCTTGCCAGCTCCTTGAGTACCCTGGGGTATAAGCTGTCAGGGCCAGCTAACTTGAAGGTATTCAGCCTCACAAGGTGTTCCTTCACAAGGTCAGCATTGATGGAGGGTAAGCAATCTCCCTCACCCAGGCCTTCCCATCCCGTAATGAGCAGGGGCGACCCTTGGGACTGGTGAAAGACTAACACAAAGTACCCATTTAGAAAATTGGCTTTTTCCTGGGTGTCAGTTGTCAGTTGTCCCATCTGGTTTAGCAGGGGTCCAATGTTTCCCTTGCTTTTCCTTTTAGATATGTGGCTCCCCACATATCTAAAAAAGGACTTTTTATTGTCCTTGATACTTGTAGCTACTTGGAGTTCCGTCGCAGCCCTGGCTGTCCTAGTTCGCTCCCTGCAGGTCTGGACCAGTGCAAAATATTCCTCCTTGGAAGTGGATCCAGTCCTCCAACCTTTGTAGGCCTTTCTTTTTAGATTCAGGAGGTCCGCTAGTTCTCTGCAGAGCCAAGGAGGCTGCTGTGCCCTTTTGCTTCCTTTCCTCCAAGATGGGATAGACTTTGCTTGTGCATCCAGGATTGCTCCCTTGAGAAGCAGCCACTCATCCTGAAGTCCCCTCTCCACTGGGTCATGGGCCCTTAGTGCCTCACTGACAAGCCTCCTGAGCTTGTCAAAGTCAGCTTTCCTGAAGTCGAGGACTTCTGTATTGCTGACTGACTTGTCAGCTTTATGGCGAATGGTGAAGGTGATCAGCTTGTGGTCAGCTCGTGATGGTGAAGGCCCACACTTATCTGGACATGCCTGATTAGGGCAGAGAAAGCACTTCAAAAAATCCTCAAGGCCAATTTGAAAAAATGCAACATCAACATCAACTCATGATTCAGTAGGTATTACCCAGGACCACCCCAAATAGAGGAAGAGTTTGCTACAAGGATCTCAGTATTTTGAAACCTCATGACAACAGGAAATGGAAAAGCGGGAGCAGAGAAACAGTGCGTCATGAATGAAATCAGGAATCCAGAGCCATCCACCCCACATGGAAGCACATACCCAAGTTTCAATGGAACATGTGGATCCCGGAGTGGCTTTGTCAGCCATCTTCAAATCCACAGATAAGACAATTATGGGATATGATCATCCTCACCTGCAAGAGACTGCCAGTGATGATGATGCTAGTACAAGATCTTTGACCAATGCAAAGATACTTTCTTATCATCTTTATTAGAAACTACATTATACCCTTTCCCTAAAAAAAGTAATATTTCTTCCCCCACCACTATCCTAATTAACTGCCTTTGCCCAAAAAAATAATACCGAGCTCTGTGTATCCTTCCTCTCATGAATGTATGTTATATTCTCAACCATGATTCTTTGTATTTTTATGCCTTTTGTATCCCAGTACTGTCTCTTTATGAATCAGTTCCACTGAAATCATGAAGCTTGTTGTCCAGCCACTCCAATCCCAACTATGTGGTTGCCAGAAGGAACTGTCAGTTTATCTACATTTGTACAGCACTTTGCACATGGGGCCCAAACGCTACCAGAATATTTTAAAATAAAAATAATATAAAATGGAAGTGTCCAATAACCTGATTCAAATAAACAGCAAAGAACTGAAGCATAAGTTCAGCTTTAAGCAAGTGCTTATGTCCATCCATAGTCTGACAAAGCACTGTCTTATAGACATTCAATGAGAATTAAAATCTCTGCTTAACTGCTTTGCTAAATTGAGCCTAAGGAGCAGACATAATTTAAACCAAAGATGAATCATGTTTAGTGGATCATGAAATTCAGCGTTAGTGTCTCATAAATCAATATTTCAAAAATCCCATTTAGAAATAAAATGTGGGTGGAATTATGTCAGTCATGGAAATATTTTTTAAAGAATTGTCCATACTATCAAAAAGCAAAATGGTAAACTTCAGCTCTTCAGTTTCAAGCCAAGTTCACTTAAAAGTGGTCCTCTTCTTAATCACATAATGAAAATCTGGATTAGTGCTTTTTGGAGGGAATTAAAATTTGGCTTTTGCTCTCTTAAAAACTATTAAAGAATAGATTAAACAAAACTTTATTAAGCTCAGGCAAGGCACATTCTGAACATAAATCATTGATGTTCAGTTTTTAATAATAAAAATTGCCTTCGAGCTATCCTAATAAAATACATCTAAGATGTCATGCGTTTTATATGCATATATTCCTTTTAATGTTTTGATATTTGCATTTTTTAAGTAGACTGAATAAAAGTTTTAAACTGAGTTTAACCTGTCCACCTGTATATTTCTCTCAATAGCCTATGGGCCCCTTATCTACAGACTCTCTAAATAAAATAAATTATATCTTTTTCTTTTTTAATTCCCATTCCTATGCTGGCCTGGTGAGCAGAGATAATATTGGAGTTCTTTCTTTCTTTGCTACTTGTTGTTTTGGATAGTGTGTTTTATTACGGGAAGAATAGGCCAAAAGAAAAAAAATTCACATTTCACGAAAGCGGCAAGTATGAAAGCAGTGCTAGTATCTTCTATGAGTGAGTTTTTCACAGTTGTGAGCCATTTCCTAAGAAAATTCAAACAAAATGTCTCACATATGGAATTTTCATTGTTCTAGTGAAATACTGTAGCTGTCACAGGATGTTGTTACACAATGATGTGAAGGACTATCTTGAGGACAGCCTTGAAGAAAAGGACCAAAAACTACTGATTGTGAATCCTTTTTCTCATTTCTTCCTTACAAGAAAGAAAAAGTTGGTAGGAATTTCCTAGGATGAAATATATTGGTAACATAATAAATATGTTAGCTAATAAGCCACATGATCATACATCATAACTAATTCTTTGTCCAAGTTTTCTGTCATGTTGCAAGGTATCATAAACACATTTTCAGCTGTTTTCAGCTCAAAATAAATGTATTAGAGTACTTCTGTATATCTATTATGCACAGAGACCCCAGACTCCCAACCCGCTATATCTTCATTATACCATGCGGGCGCATCTACACATGCTATTAATACAACACTAACTCTTGTGCACTTTGCACCAGAATTTATTGTTCCTAGGTGCAACATTTACATGTGCACCCAGGACTGCAGCGCTTTGAGCTGGGGTGGCAAAGCCCTCACTGGCAGGGAACCTGGGGGGTCAGCCTGCCAGCCCAGAGCCGCCCTGTCCCACATACATGCACTTTGGAGTGGCTGTGGTAGGCAGTAGGCCTTTTCAAAGTGGCTAGTATTTGCTTCGGATTCGGCTGACTAGGGGGACAGTGATTCGAGTTGGTGATTCAAATCACTACCCCGATTCAATTCGACTGAATCCGATTTGGAGTCCCGGCTGCTGCCGAATCTCCGAATCAGCCAAGCCAGGCCCATCCCCCGTCCACTCTCCCAGCCTGGCAATGGCTGCCCTGCCCACACCAGCTCCTGGCTCATTGGGAAAAAAAAGCCCCAGTGCTCACCGGGTGCTTCCAGGCAGGGGGCAATCCCCACTGCCTCCCACTGCCCCATGCTCCGTGGGGGGGCTCTGCATGAGCACCCTGCCCCCCCCGTTCCCCCAGCCCCCCCAACAGGTGCCCCACCTGAGCCAGCTCTGGTCCTTTAAGAAAAATGGAGAAAGCTCCCAGACTCACTGTTCCTGCTGGTAGGGGGTGATTCCCACTGCCCCGCATTGCCCCATGCCGTGTGGGGAGCTCTGTATGAGCCCCCAAAGCCCCAAGGCTACTGCAGGAGCAGTGAGTCCTGGGGCTTTTCTCCATTTTTTCTTCTTAAAAGGGCTGGAGCTGGCCTGGGTAGGGCCAGGAGAGCAGGGGGGGTCAGGGAAAAAGCCCCCCATGCAGCGTGGGGTAGTGGGGGACAGCGGGAATCACCCCCCCACACACACACACCCAGCAGCATTTGGTGAGCAACCGGGCTTTTCTTTAAAGGGCTGGGAGCTGGGGCAGGCGGGGCTGGCAGGGGTCCCCCCATGGTCCCTCCACCAGCCCCCCTTCCCCTGCCCCTAATACTTACCAGCACAGAGTCCAGCTGCATTTCCCTGCTGCAGCCACCAAGGACTGCTCAAATCAAAGGTCTCCGAATCTTTTCCGAAGATTTAGAGAGCTTTGAATCAATTCAGAACTTTAAATTGGTCCCCTGATTCAATTTGGATTCAGAGATTAAGCCACCAAATCAGGCCAAATCTCCTCTGAATTGAATCACCACCCAAAGCTTCACACAGCCATAGTAGGTAGCCCCCACACTGTAGCACGCATGTGTCCCAGCCAGCTGCGATAGCCATCTACACATGCATTGTGGTGGAGTAAATAACTTCGCTGTAAGATAGTACTTGTGTCAGGCAGCACTATTCCATGGCAGAGTTAATTAGTTTACTCTGGCCTAATAGCACTGCACATGTAGATGGTGATGCTATACTATGGAGCTATTTAGGCAAGTGCAGTAAAGCACACATATAGATGCCTCCTGTGTCTAGTAATTAGCTTTAAATTTGAATTTGAGATTCAAAAATTCGTGTGCAGAAGTTTAAACAAACTGACTGTAGGCCAGAATGTGTGCACCTCTGTGTTATTCACGAACAGCCCACATCATACACCAAAGTTATGACAAACACTGTTTTTATTAGGATTCTCAACAGTTGACAAATTAGCTAATGCCCAGGCAATATCTGACTGGGCACATCTGTACTGTACATGCATTTGATCTGGCCTAAGTTTATTCTGGTGTAAAATGCTCTGGAGTAAGCACTTTCAGGCAGCCATCTACACGTGGGGATTAGGAAGTAGGTTTGCTGCTCTTTGCACCAAGTTCCCTGCAGCCCTGCAATGGGCCCCTGCCACCAGTCGGGGTAAACTCCAGGCTCCCCCCAGATGCTAGCCCAGAGGCTGGCAAGGAGCATCGGGCCAGGAGACAACAGTTGTCTCCTGGCCCCAGGAGGCTGCCTGCAACTCAGGTGGGAACAATGTCCCCCTGCCCTGGCAGCAGGGAGTTCCTGGCTCTGGCTGCCCAATCAGGGGCAGGGGACTTGGAAAGAGCTTCAGGGGAGAGGCAGATCCCAGCCTCCTGCCCCGATCTACCAGTGGTGCAGCTAGCACCTAGCTCACTGATAGCTGCCCCACCAGCAGGTTGGGGCAGGGGGCTGGGACCTATAGGTTCATAGATGCTAGGGTCAGAAGGAACCTCAATAGGTCATCAAGTCCGACCCCCCCACATAGGCAGGAAAGAGTGCTGGGTTCGGATGACCCCAGCTAAATGCTTATCTAACCTCCTCTTGAAGACCCCCAGGGTAGGGGAGAGCACCACCTCCCTTGGAAGCCCGTTCCAGACCTTGGCCACTCGAACTGTGAAGAAGTTCTTCCTAAAGAAGTCTAGTCTAAATCTGCTCTCTGCTAGCTTGTGGCCATTATTTCTTGTAACCCCCGGGGGCGCCTTGGTGAATAAAACCTCACCAATTCCCTTCTGTGCACCCGTGATGAACTTATAGGCAGCCACAAGGTCGCCTCTCAACCTTCTCTTGCGGAGGCTGAAGAGGTCCAGGTGCCCCAGTCTCTCCTCATAGGGCTTGGCCTGCAAGCCCTTAACCATACAAGTGGCCCTTCTCTGGACCCTCTCCAGGTTATCCACATCCCTCTTGAAGTGTGGTGCCCAAAACTGCACGCAGTATTCCAACTGCAGTCTGACCAGCACCCAATAGAGGGGAAGTATCACCTCCTTGGACCTATTCGTCATGAATCTGCTGATGCATGATAAAATGCCATTAGCTTTTCTGATGGCTTCGTCACGCTGCTGGCTCATGTTCATCTTGGAGTCCACTAGGACTCCAAGATCCCTTTCCACTTCCGTTCCACCCAGCAGGTCATTTCCTAGGCAGTAGGTATGCTGGACATTTTTCCTCCCTAGGTGCAGCACTTTGCATTTCTCCTTGTTGAATTGCATTCTGTTGTTTTCTGCCCATATGTCCAACCTGTCCAGGGCTGCTTGTAGTTGTTCCCTGCCCTCCGGCGTGCCCACTTCTCCCCACAGTTTTGTGTCATCCGCAAACTTGGACAGAGTACACTTCACTCCCTCATTCAAGTCACTGATGAAGACATTGAAGAGTATCGGTCCAAGGACCAAGCCCTGCGGGACCCCACTTCCCACACCCTTCCAGGTCGATACCGACCCATCCACTACGACTCTCTGGGTGTGACCCTCTAGCCAATTCGCCACCCACCGGACTGTGTAGTCATCCAAGTCACAGCCTCTTAACTTGTTCACCAGTATGGGGTGGGATACCGTATTGAAGGCCTTCCTGAAGTCTAAGTATACGACATGAACCCCTACTCCTGTGTCCAGGCATTTTGTAACCTGGTCATAAAAAGAGACTAGATTAGTCAGGCATGATCTACCTGCTACGAACCTGTGCTGGTTTTCCCTCAGCATAAATTGCCATGCCGGGCTCTTGCAAATGTGAGCCTTGATAATTTTTTCGAAGACTTTGCCTAGGATGGAGGTGAGACTGACTGGCCTATAGTTGCCTGGGTCCTCCTTCCTCCCCTTCTTGAAAATGGGGACCACACTGGCCCTTTTCCAGTCCTCCAGGACCTGGCCCGTGTGCCACGAGTGTTCAAATATTACCGCCAGTGGCTGTGCAATGACGTCAGCCAGTACCTTCAGTACCCTCGGATGGAGCTCATCCGGGCCTGCCGACTTAAAGGCATTCAGTTCCTCCAAGTGACTCTGAACCATCTCAGGGTCTACGCATGGCAGTCTGGTGCCTTGCTGCTGCCTCTCTACAATCCCAGTGAGAGCCTTGCCCTGCCCCTCACTTAGGAACACTGAGGCAAAGAACTCGTTGAGGAGTTCAGCCTTGTCCCCCCTGTCCATCACCAATTGCTTCTGCCCATTTAGTAGGGGTCGTATTCCACCCTGGGCCTTCCTTTTACTCCCTGTATATCTAAAGGACCTACCGCATCCCTGCAGCTCTCTCCAAGTGTCATGCCTCATTCACCCAATTAGGGCACGGGGCTGGGACCTGTCCCTGACCAGGACAGTTCCCAGTCTGCACCCTGAACACTGGGCAGAGGCTGGGCAGCTTGTTCCTCACTCAGCTGTGTCAGCCCGGAGCTGGGGAGAAACAGTCCGGGGGGTTTGTACCCCACCTAGCTCCATGAGCCCAGAGCTGGGGGGGGACAAGCTGGAGGGCTTGTTCCCTACCCAGCTCCATGAGTGCACAGCTGAGCAGGGAACAAACTCCCCAACTTGTTTCCCCCCAGCTCTGCACTCATGGAGCTGGGGAACCGGCTCCCCTACCTCCGCCAGCAGGGAGCTCCCAGCACTGGCTGCATGACCATGGAGCTGGTGCTGGGAGACCCTCCTCTCCCAGCCCGAGTTCCAAAAATTGTGGAGCTCGGGCTGGGAGGTAAGGGTCTCCCAGGCCAAGCCCTGAGACTGTGAAGCTCAAGCCAGAAGATAAGGATCTCCCAGCACTGGCTCCTTGGTTGTGGAGCTGGCATTGGGAGATAGAGGCTCCCAGCCCCCATTCCCCGATCATGATGGTGGAGCGGGGGCTGGGAGATCCTTCTCTCCCTGCTCCCCAGTTGTGATCTCAGAGCAGGGGGCTTGGAGCTCCCTGCTGCCAAGGCAAGGAGACATAAGCCCTACCCGAGCTCCTGTGGTAGAGCTCGCCTTAGCATTAGGCAACTCCCAGGGCACAGAGCTATTTCCTGCTCCACTGATGGATGGCTGACTGGGAGCAGATTTTGCTCCCTGTCAGGCATCTACATAAGCGCTACTGTGCCATTACTAATCTCGAGTAAATCTGATACTTTCAGTTTGAGGTAGCAAATGTACCCAGGATTAGAGATGTTTACTGCGTAGTAAGCATGTGCATGTATAGACACACATGCTTATTTTGCAGTAAACTATGCTAATACAAAATTAAGCATCTTGTATAGATGCACCCACTTATATGAAAAACAGATATTGTCATTCAGATCAAAGTGGGAGTATTTTGTACCTTTTGTAGTACTTTTCAGTGCCTTTCTTTCAAACAACCTTCACTCCTTGGGCTTTTCATTATATGTTTTCATTTAAATACCATAAATCAGTTGTTACCCGAGATTTAAGAAAGAAGCATAAGAAAATGCATATATTACAAGATTTCTATGATTTTAAATAAAGAATTCTGGAATATTCTCAGTATTTGAATTTCAGCCAGATGTACACAACAGATGGTACTGCATTTTTTTGTTTTTGTTTATTTTTCTGAGCCACTCTAACTCCTCATTCTTCAAAACTAATCCCCCCCCCAAAAAAAACCTGTATGTGATACCACAAATTTCATCAGGCATGGCTGAGTGCTTCCAAGAACAGTGTTACAAACTACATGACTTTTTAATAAATTATATATTAATTATTTATTCAGTCTTTTCACTGGGCTGTTGATTGCAACGCAGATCAGACATATGACATGACACTCACTGAATAGGTTATACCATACTTTTCCATATTTTTTCAGACCTGTGAAAATATGGCAGAGAGGCGGGGCTGCAGAAATGACAGACCTGTCAGATAACTGAAGCTATGTCACTGCAAGGACAGTGTTATATAAAGAAGCAAATATGCTGCATATTTTATCTATTGGCACCTGCTGCTATAATTCAGGGGCCAAACTGGGCCAGTTCACAGAAACTCAGTGAGCTGCTACCTTTCTGTTCTAAAGGAAAACAAAACAAGTTAAACCAGCCTAAATTTTCAAAGATTAGCTTGAAATACTGAATGAAGTGTTAACCACAGACATCACAGAATGACATCTAAGCCAACCTACCATACATAGGCAGCATGTGCTATTGCTAAATGGTCTCAGGCAGATGTCTAGCCCTCATCTCCTTGATAACATCCAATGAAGGAGATTCCGCAAGTCCCTTTAAACCTTGTTCCACTGTCCTAGGATTCCTACAATTAGCAAGTTTTTTTTCTAAGATTTAATCTAAACCTATTTTTGCTACATTTTAAGCCCGTTGCCTCCTCTCTTATTGTCTGCAGCAAAGAAAAACTGTTGTTCTCCTTTTTTTAAAGCAACTTCTTGAATATTTGAAAACCGCTATTATCCACGTGCAGCGCTGTGTGCCTGACTTCAAACACCTCCTAAAACGATCGCCTTGAGAGTTATAAATGGCACCATTTTCACTCAAATGATAAAACCAAGTCTTATCAATAATGCTTTAAATATGTTTGACTGAAGTGCTTCACTATTTATTGAAGAACATAAGGAAGAAGAGGGGCAGATATATTATGAAGAGTTTGGAAAACAACCAGTTTATTTCTTTTTTTCATGCTGATCCCAGACATCAGCAACATAGAAAGAATGAGAAAAACCTGGAAAGCATTCTTACCCCACCACAAGTAGTGGGAAGTGCGCTGATAGTGTAAGAGGCATAACTGCAGTAGTTTTAATCTAGCTGTCACGGGCAATAACAATAGTAAAGCTATGGCAACATGAACTTCAGAATGGGCTGTTTAAATTCACTGGGGATCAGCTTACTTACTTTTGTTGCCAACCCATGGGTCATCATTGGCACAGTTACATGTATTAGCAAGATTAAAGGTAGCATGCTACCTTCCTGTTTTGTCATCCACCTTAATTTGCTGCAAGATCACACCATAAGGGAAATTGAGACAGGAGAGCTCATGGAGCATATGAGGAAACTAGTAACAAACAAGTAGGGCCTAGGACACTAGGAACAAACAGACAGGGCCCACAGACTCGAAAAATAGGAATCAAAGGTAGGAACAAGGAGTTAGAAGTCCCAGGCCAGAGGGAAAGGCATCTAGTGAGCACCTTGCTGGACACAGAAAGAGCTGCTGGTTATAAGCAGGCAGCTACATCATAGAGACAACTGGGGCCAGCTGGAAGTTATCAGGCTGCTGGCAATCAGGCCCACTCAAGTAACCAGGGCCCATTGGGAGCAGTTTAGCTACCCTGTGGTCCTGGCTCCTGACATTACCATCTAAACAGATGGCATAAGAAATGGAATAGGAAAAAGAGACAGAGAGATAAAGGAAGCAACTTGCCCAAGATCACACAGCAGGCTGAGTAGCAGGATGCTGAACTCCTCTCTTCTCTACCTTGTGGGACACAAGTTGTGTCTGTTCCACTGGACCTCACCTCCTCCTAAATGTCATCCTATTCAATAATAGTTGACTATTGCAAGGCAAACAGTTTTTGTCTGGGGCTCCTATCAAATTTTGTCTGGGGCCAGTTAATCCAATTTGAAACATCCACAAAGTTGGCTCCATTTCAGTTAAAACTCATGTAACTTGGCTTTCTATCAGCTTGTCCACTGGCTTCTTTTTATCTTGCAGGTGGGCTGTAGAGAATCTGGACCCTCAGAGGCCCAAATCACAGCTCCTTAGTATCTTGCTCTGGACAGCCTGAGAGCAATGTTTGAAATATCTAAATCCTCCATGATACAGAATTACCTTTCTCCACCCAGCTCTAGTTATGAGTTAGAGGTATGAGCTGTTCTGAAAGTCTTTTGCCTTGGCTAGATTACACTGAATACAGGGCTATTGTTTCTTAATTTAGACTACACAGAAGCCATCCTCAAGATTTTCCCTTATTATCAAATTCACACTGATGATGAAAAGACATGAAAGCAACACAAAGCTAGGTGCCTCCCATGAGAAATAGATCCCTTGTTATCTGTAGTGTAATTTTAAATTAAAATTAATACTGTAAGAATAGGCTTCAAACTTAGAAGCATTGAGAGAAAAGGAAGAGGGAAAGAAATAGATTATTTTTATGGGTAAAGCATGGCCCATTAATAATATCCTTCAGTCCTGTAACAACTTTTGCTGATGGTTCTCAAAACATTAATCAGCTATGGCAGGATTTATTCTTGCTTTTAAATGAACAGAAATGACAAGAAATTAGCACATTCTGATGTAATTTTAATTGCATTAATATGCAATAAAAGTCTAGTTCTTGGCAGAAAGTACTATTATACAATCACTTACTTGTTTAAATATTAAATACAGCTATCCTTGCTGAAGCTTCTGATATAATTTAATTTCTTCCACATATTTGTCTTCCTGAAAGCATTTTGGAATCTAATGACAATCTTCAAGTTGGCTGGAATTCATTCTTTTAATACAGCCAAGTGAGATTTAATTTGAAATCTGACATCACTAAAATATTAATAGGAACACAAATTTTACAGTTTATCTGTATCTGAGTGGCTGACAGGAGCTGTATAAAACTGGGCCAGGTTTTAGGTACATCAGAGCATGAATGACGCATGCCCCTGGAGGCTGTGGGGGCAGGGCGACCGCCCGCAGGTGGCAGTGGCGGTGGCAGCAGTGGGGATGGGGAAGGGGGGCAGGGTGAAAACCAACCACCCACAGGTGCTGGCAGCAGTATCGGTGGTGCTTCTTTCAGTGGGTGCACCACCAAACTCAGGGGGTACACGTGCACCCAGGTGCACCCCCTACGCATCACCAATGCATCAGAGCCAGCTGAAAAGAATGTTGCATAAAAATAATAACAACTTGCCATTGTATTGTACATCACCCACTTCAGTCAGGAAACCAACATTAATGTGATCAAGTTGAAGACTGCAGTTTAAAAACTAGTGCCAATTAAAAAAAATGAAACAATGCTACAGACACTGATTCAAATGAGACTAATTTACAGTACAGAAAGGTTCCCTATGTGAAGACTTAGGGTATATTCTGGGACAGCTGAAGACACTGGTGCATCCCTGCATCAGAGACCCTGATATTGCACGCCATACTCGCAGAGTGCAAGGTTAACTTCAGTGGGAGTGTGTACATACAGTGATTTGCAAGATCAGATTCACTCTTCACAAGATCAGGTTTTTCCCATGTACAGAAAGAAAGATAATCAAGACAATAATTTAAAGTGTTCTGTAATCAATAAAATATTCAGAATTCACAGGGGAAAATCTAATATTTCAAAATTTCCTTTTGTCCCAAATTGGACTGATGGTTTCTCATGAAATTAAAAAAAAAAAAAGCTTTGAAAATAGCAAAAGCATTTCATTTGACAAGGTTGAAGTGCTGTGTTAAACTACTAAGTTCTAATGCTGGGTGTATGGTGAAACAATTTTGAAGACATTGTGGAGGCTGACAGTTTAACTCCATTCAAAAAGGGGATTGGACAAATTAGTGGAGGAAATGTCCATCAGTAGGTATTGAATGTGGTAGAGAGGGCTTCAGCCTTTGTAGCCGAGCTTCATAGAATTCCAAATGCTAGTAGCTGCAGTGGGAGAGAAGCAGGAGGTAGAAAATTTTGGATGTATGCCACTTACGCTCCCTCTCAGCATCCACTCTCCGCTATTGTATAGGACAGGAGATAGATGGACCTATGGTCTGACCCAGTAAACTGCAGTTCTCATGGTCTTATTTATGTTGGTGGGTGCAATAGGTGCCCTCCATTCAGGATAAATATAAGCAGCAGCTAAGCTCTTTCTTGGAGAAAGAAAGTAGAGAAAGTAGGAGTTGTCACTAAAACAAAGACCATGTACATGGCCAGTCAAAAAGTGCACTATATGAATGGAGATGTTTCTTGGAGGCGCACGTGCAAACACAAGGGCTTGGTACTGTTTTCATGAACGTGTACATGCGAACAGACCCATCCAGAAAACACTACAGATTCAAATAAGGAAAACAACAAAGGCTACAAATATTTAGGGGGTCAAGTCTGGTAGGGTTCAGAGAGAGAGCGAGCGAAAGAGAAATGAAAGTTTTTGGGGTAAAGACAGACATTGGACAGACTGGGGGTTGGGGGGGAAGGACAGACATTGGACACTGCATAAAAAATTGTCTCTTGTTCTATGATTCCTACTGTGTTCAAGGACTCAAGGATTTTAAGAACATTCTTTGTAGATACAAATAGGGTGGCTGCAAATAAATAACTGGCTCTAATTTCTCCTCTTTCCCCATAGAAACAATATACAATCCCAACAAACTCTAGCAAAGTACATGCAAAGAAAAAAGAGTTATTTTTTATTTGGATGAAACAAAGTTGCCAACCCCATTTTTTTTTTTTTTTTACTGATGATCTGTAAACTTTTTACCGACAACCAAACTTTTATTAACACATGGTTTTACTTGTATATGTTTTAAATAAGTAAAATGTAACTCTTCTGTCAGGCTCTACCCTGCTGCCAGGCCCTAGTTAGAAGGGCTGGGTTCAGACTTAGATTTAGGGGTTTAACAGTAATCATTAAAATAGTTTTAAAATTTGGTTGTCAGCAAACAACTTACAGTAAAAATTTTTTTTGGATTGGCAACTTTTTGATTACAGCAATGGTTTTACACCATGCTGCCCCTTACCTACTCAACCCCATGCCCTGGTGTCCCTGACTGTACTCTGCACCATGGAGTCCCCTTGCACATCCCCCAGCCTGAACCCTGACAACCCCATTCCCTGCATCCTGGCATAGACCCCCAAAGAAACCTGTGATCTGGCAGTGTTATAGGCAGCCAACAGGACTCAGCAGCACCATATAGCTGAGAGCAAGGAGCAGTCTACAAAGGCCTAATAGGAGCTCCCTGAAGGTGCTGCCCTCCTGCTCAGACACAAGATGGGGCTGCTGTGCCCTGTCTATACTTCAGCCCTATACCCTGCTTCTTTCTAACTAGGGAACTGCAATCAGCTCCGGCTACTTAGAGTTTACACAGAAGGCTCAAGCTGGGGAGGTTTTTTGTTTTTACAAACAGGCATTTTTAGCCTGATTTTTTTACTGACCATTCACAAGTTTACAGACAGTTGGCAACCCTGGAATGAAATGTTAAAGCATGTACACAGAGAACAGGATTCGTAGCATATGTAGCAATGTACTCTGAAATGTCAGAGTGAACTGGGAGGAAGTAGGACTGGCCAAATCAGCCACACAGGCACCTGACTGTACTGCATAAACAGATCTTCAATCTAATTACAGAAAAGCAAACATGAAGCCTGAGTCTCTAGCAGAGGCAACGTATAGGTAGCTTTTCAAAATGTATTCTGTAGATACTGTAGGCCTCACTAGAACATTAATCAATATATATTGCTCATGCAAAAGCTTTGCTAAAGCATCGGTCGGAGTAGGCCTGACCACCAAACCCGACCAATTCATGAACTTTTTATGCAAACAAAACTTGGCACGTGGGCCAGATGTGTACTCCTGCCAAAAATGGGGGGAGGAGATGGCTCTACAAGGTGTAGGATAGTCTAATGCCTGCGAGTACAGGAACACCCAGAACAGGATGCTCATGAAGCAGAGACACAGATGGAATATAATATGTAATTTGTTTTGACAACTCTATGAAAGGAGAGTTGGAAAGTATGGGAACTTCGTAGCAACTTAGGGAAGCCTGTGTGATGTTGTGCCGACTACCTTGTCACAGGTACAAATGCATTAATGCCTGGTCTTGTACTTATTAGGCCAAAACGAATTAGGGCCATGATTGCAGACAATAAACCTAGCTGAGTCTTTGCTATCAAATCAAGACTGTGGTCACTCTTTAAATAAGATTAACATTGGGATCTGCTAGCTGCAACTTTTGCCAACCCTGAAGTTCCTGAGATTTCAACAGTGACAACATATCAACAACACCTGGCAGGAGGACAACAGCAATGACAACACTGATGACTCCAATGACAGATACCAACCATGTTTGGAGGTTACTGTATCACAAATTGCTTATAAACTCTCATAAAAGCTAGTGTGTATGTAGGCCATTAGTGATTTCAGGCTGTTGACGGTTTCAACCTTCCTTCCTAGCACTATGAACCAAGCATGGTGTTTCCAGTATTTCCCAAGCACTATGACATCATTGATTCAGTACATCGAGAAAACTTTAACATTGCCTCATTGTACCAGCTTTAACAGTCAATGGTCTACTGAAATGTTCTCTCTCCAGCCCATTTCCGTGGCCTTTGAGACAAGAAGCAAGTAAACATTTTATAAGCATCACAAAACCAGGTTAAAGTCACAAGGAAGAAATATAATGTCTACAGTACTGTGCTTCTAACTCTTCCAGAATCTTTAACAAGAATCAAAGCACAAACCAGGGCATTCATTCATATAATGAAGCAGTCTTTGCTGCAATTATTTTTTCTACTCTTGCTATTATTTCCACTGCTGTTGCTACCATGTCAGTACTACTCTGAGACTATGCAGCAAAGCAATGCAAGCCAAAGGACAACAGCACATTAGTGCTGCTTATTCTACCGACAGAAAGCAGGACATAGCAACAGTATAAGAGCAACACCTCACTCTATCATGCTACCTCCTCCAGTATCCAAACTTTGAAAGGACTGTTAGTCATAATAAAGGATTTAGAATGAATAAACTTTCAACAGATGTGACATACATAAGGTAAGATTCAGATTTCATTTACATTGACTTAAATCTGGTGGCACTCCTTTAATTCCAGATTTACACCAACGTAACAAGACCACAATCTAGCCCTTGGCCCATCTAGATTTTAGCTACCACCATCTCCAGTTTTACATTGGGGAATTCAGTTTTTAAAAAGGTGTGCATAGCTTATGGAAGAAGATTCATGAATCTCTTTTTCTTTTCCTTCTTGTTAGGAGCCAAGAAAAACAGCTGGCTGCTGACAGCTGGCAAATGCTAATTCATACAGTTATGGGATAGAAGAGATATCCTTCTATAACAAAAAGTGTATCGAATGCCAATTGCTTTATGTGAGATGGGCCAGGTAAGATCCATGAAAGTACAAATCTGCAGAGCAATTACAGAGCTATTCACCCACTCCCTATTCCCCATTTTTCACTGTCATTTTCCCTAGATGTCTCACATCATTATTTCTCCTTTTTGCAGTGACTTTGGTGCTTGATGGTTCTAAAAAACAAAGGTTGCTTGTCCACGTGCTCAGGGATGGGCATAATAATTAGAGAGGTTTCCAGATAGCTGCTGTAATTAAAACAGCTTATTGTCATATATATTAACCCCCCCCCCCCCCAATATTTTAAAATGGCTGTGGGATTCTTTATCTAAAAGGCATTCAATGAGGTTTAGATAATGCACCCCTGCAGCCATTTTAAATGCACAGGGGCTTAATACACGTGACAGTGAGGTGACTCTGGAGTGTTCTAATTAGAAGGCAGAGCAGACGCAATTAACTGAGTCTGCTCCAATGCGTTCTAATTAGAATGCGAATGAGCACGTTTATAGGCAGCCAAAAAAAGGGGTTAATGCTGATCAGACATACTCAAGTTCTTAATCTGGGACTCCAACCAATAAAAAAAAGGGCAGGCTTTAGGAAGGGAGCAAATACCAGAAGGCCACTGTGGCTGTGTCCCTGGTCAATCAATTTTTCCATATTGAGTTCAAAGAAGTATTAATCGGGAACCAGCAATTTTGGGCATTGGAACCTTTGCAAATCTTCCTTAAAAAACTGAACTGCATTTTACCATTATGCCCTAAAATGTATGGACTAAAGCATGTAACTTTTATAAGGTCCCTTATGATATTTTCATGACTTTGTTTTAAGAAGTGAGTTTTCTTTAATATTAATTTTGTGTAGAGAAAATTATCACTTTTCAATTTCTTTTCCATTGGTTCCTTTGGTTGCTCAGTTTTCATAACCTCTCCATAGACAATTGTTTTTGAATCAATTCAAATTATTTTATTTAGCTGTGTCTAGATTACTTCTCAGTTTATGTCCAATAAAAGCCAATTATGCAATTAATGTTAATGTGGCTGTAATGTCACAGTGATAGACTATAGTATCTGACAATCAAAGAACAATCCCTTTCCACAACAACAGTTCTGATAGTCACTAAAAATAAGTTGTTTTAAAAAATCTAATCAGCTGACATAACAACAGTAAAAGGTTATACCCTCCCCTTGTCTTGTATGTGTACCCATTAACACCAGCAGCAGACAGAATTAGAACTTCACTATCAGCTTCAGTGAATACAGGACCAGGTCCAAGATGGCCAAAACAGTTATGAGCCATGTTGCAATCAACGGGACATTCACTAAAATCTTTACCTTGCACTACAAATGAAAATAAAATGAATGCAATGATCCTCTCAGGCTATTTTGGTTCCACCTTAAGAGATATATTCATATATCTCTGGAAAGAAGGGGCCCTATCTACTTAGGGATGCCCAGAAAAGTAAAGACAAATCAACTAAAATTGGTACACATTATTTAAAGCATATTAAGCTGCCTTCCCATACAGGGATGTTCTCATTCATAAATGGCCTAAATTCACATGCGAATCTGCAACAAAATTAGTCACACAATTAGGCCCCAATTAAGGAAAGATCATAGAGAAAATGCTTAATTTTAATAGACTCTGCTAATATTTTTCTAAATTGGAAGCTTAGCTATTAAATTAATAGCCTTCAGTGCCACATTTGATTATAAATAACACATGAAACTCAAGGGTTTCAGAACCCTAAACCATTTTAGAACTACCTGTAGACAATACTTTAATTACAGAGCTCTGGGTGCTCTATCCCCAGCTGGTATAAAGATGTCTGATTCCATTGATCTCAATAGAGCTAGAGCAACTGAAAATCTGAGCCTGAAATCCCAGACATTATTACAAGGATATATTTGATCCAGATATATTTAACACCACGTTTCATTTTATGCTAATTTTACTTTTGTTTTGCCTTCAGAGATCTATCTGTTGTGCTCATTATAAACATCAATGCAGAGAGATGGGGAGTGGGGGAGAAGATTTAAGAAGACTAGACAATTCCAGTTCTAGAAACATAAATATCCATAACAAGGACCAGCTTATTTAACTAAGCCTAATTTTGAAATTACAAATTTTGTTATTGGGAGCAATTTAACACCTAGGGGGAAAAGTGCTATAAAAGATCAGGCATGCATCAAACCCAATCCCGTTTCAAATGTATGTGTATACAGTATTTAAAAGGGAATATTTTCTCCCTTAGGAATGCCAAACACTGTTCTTCATGAATATGTATAATTAGATGTTCTCTGTGAGTGAGAACTAGTAATTAATTCAGTGTTAAACATCACAACCTATTACTTGAACTCCATGGCAACCAACATTGCCAAAAGAGAAAATGAAATTGCAAAGACTATTTTTAAATTATTACATTTAAACATTTCCCAAAATTTCAAAGGAGGCTTATACTATTTTTAGGCAAAGACAATAGAAGTTAACTTCTCTAAGTGCTGAAAGAGAAGCTCATTAAGGAAGGAAAGAATCATTTTTGACTCAAAAGAATAACTGGATGGCAGGTGATTTAAGATTTCTATCATATGGGGAGAAGGTATAGAACTGAAGAGACAACAGAAAAGGTGGCTGATGTTCACAGGAGTCTAAATGTGATATGCCAAGTATTCTAGGATGGTGGGAGGAGGGATATTTTCAGACTGTTTTTATTATTATTTCAGCCACATCACTCTTTCTGTTTTTTTCATCTGTTTGGATCTTAATTAACATTTTGAAATTCTGCCCTCTAATGGCCTTGTTAATGATTTTTTTCTATGATCTGGAATCTATCCAGAATCCAACCAATATGTGGAAGGAAATGCTTCTTGTATTGCAATCATTAGGAAAAGGGGAATGCTTCAGATATGTTCAGATTAGAGGTAATTTTATTTGAACATGACAGTTGATTACTTGCATCTCATCCTTACATCCACCAACACCAAAGGAGTTAATTACCTTGATAATTCATGAGAATTTATGTGAGTTATTTCCACTAATCCTAACTCATATAGTCAGATTCTATGGTCTTCCTATCTTCACAAAAGGCCTGTGGTCTACCCTTTGCCAATGTTCATGTAGCAAGATCATTCTAACAGTCCTAAAGTGTAGTAATGGGTGTAATATGTGGGGCTATGCTTCCCTCTCTTCATGTGGGCAGAATCTCTGCTGTATTCTCCTGGGAAAGGGGGAGAGCAGAGGACCCGGCACAGAACTACAGTGTAGTTAGGGTTCTAGGGATATTCTGGGGAAAGTCAAGCTTCTCTTCATTGCTACTTCCCCTAAAGACCCAGGAGACCCGCTTGAAAATTAATATTGCTCCATGTCCCACACCTACTTACCTTCTCAAAGGGGTATGAGTATAGCTAAGAAAGCTTTTGGCATCAGGGCAACACGATGGAGCAGCTCACTACCTCCACCCCTACCCCTACTTCAAGCAGATCTCTCTGAATCCATAGGATTCATTCATGGCAGTTCCACTGATTAACCTAAATAGGACACCAAGGCTTAATTTTTGATCCGATTTGCACTTTTCTTAAGAACTAAGGTTAGTTTTGCATTTGTTCTCTTAGTATTGCTATCTTACATTGGCTTACAAATGGGAACCAAGTAATTAACAATTGAACCTTTTCAAATGTGAGACCCTGGATACAGGGGAGGCCTTTTTCAATAGGCTATCATAATTGAGTGAATAGGCTGACCAATTTTAAATGCTGGACAAAAAGATAGGACTTTACTAAGCAACAGGACTGAGTGCCAGTCATGTTTGAGAGGCAGTAGGACAGTCAGAAGAATGGAAATGAAGCTAGAGTGGAAAGTGCAACTGTGGAGAAAGGGACTTGCAGGGAAAAGGGAGGGACCTGGTGATTGGCTAAAACAGGAAGAAAGACATTGGCATACAAGTAATGATCATAGGGTAAGAAGATAACCAAGCAACTAATGGGAGAGAGAGGCAAATATATATAGTCCTTTACAAAGAGAGACTGAAAAACAGACACACTTGTATAGCCAAAGGGCATTACAGAGGGAATCCATCTCTGGATGATTTGTCTAGTCAAGGAGCTATTTAATCTGAATATTCAGAATTTAAGTCCATGCCTGAGTACCTCCTTGAAGGCACAACAGGGAAGAGAAGTTTTTAATTCCTCTCTGACAATCACACAGTGAAAGAAAGTGCTTTGCTTTTAACTCAGAACTAAGGCCATAACCAGCAATTGCTATCTCTCTGTACCTCCTAGTAAAATGGAGTATGCCCAGGGATTTCTAGATTAGGCTATAATAAAAGTAAATTATGGTCAGGAAGAATAGCATGTGACATGCAAAACAGGTGACTATTTGAATGTTGACCCAGGAAGGAGCACCGAACCACCTACTGTACCATCAATTATGCTTCCTACAAGAGTGTTGTATAATGAAGATAACAGCATGAGTCTATAAAAATCTAAGCGATTATACAAGTGTACAAAGTGAGGGAGTCCATAAAAGAAGATATTAGTATTTCTGTGCAAGTTGTTTCAGGTCTTTTCTTTTCTTTCTTTCTTACTTTATTTATTTTATGGACTGAGAACTTCATCCCCGAATGTACTTATAGCCATTTTCTCTGAGGAAGAAAAAAGATCTGACAGTAATTGGGCTATTCTTAAGGGAAAAAAAGTAACTGAGATCCATCAGTAAGATACTAGATGTGATAAGGAAACATGAGGTAAGTAGCCTTACTTACTTCTGTCAGCTTCTCAGGTCTAAGAACCAAAATTGCTGCAATTAGGCAATGGCCTGCATTCAATTCAAGAGCAAGACTTCATGAACGAATGCTGCCCACAAATCTTTAATAGTTTTAATGGTTAAATATTTTATCAGAAGAACTTCTGAAAAGAAGTAGCTTGGGAAAATTTGGGCACAATTTAACTGTGTCAAGCATGCTGACATATAACTTAACAGAAAGTATAGGGCAGAGCAACACCTGTCCCCCTACAAACCCTAGGGAGACCCAGTCCTGGGACCTGCACACCTAAGGGAGGTTAGGGGCAGGCAGCCCTTGCTCACACACTAATCACAGGCAGGTCCCTTCCTGCACCCGCCTACTGCAATCCAGCAAGTGCAGCCCCACATGAATCATTACCTGACAGCCAGTTTACATCTGGAGCCTCAGTCTTAATCCCTATTATTGTAGCTGCTCCCCATGTGTGTGGCCTGCCCAGGTTCAGGACCTAGCAAAGTGACGAGCGTCATGAAGCACAACATGCTTCCAGAGTAAACAAAGAGACCACACAGTCCATTCTGCACCAAGCACTGGGCAACAGCAACAGGGACTGGGACAGAGGCATCAGCATGTCCCTGACCAGCCTGCGGTACAGAGCAGGACGTACAGTGCAGAAACTGTTGTTCCTTTACATCTGGAAGCATGCTGTGCTTCAGGGTGTGGGGGTGACGGGAAGCAGGGGTGGGGGAAATGGCTTGGGGGTAGGTGCTGAGGACTACAAGTGCCAGTGGGGTCAGAAACCAGTGGGGTAAAGGGCAAGAGTCAGGCTGCCCAGCCCCACCCCAGCCACTTGCCACTCCACCACTTGTCCCCTTGCTGCTACTTTCCCTACTGCAATGGCAGAGGGGAACAAAATTAAGACAAGCCTCCAACAATTAAATTCGATACATGGAAAATTATAACAGGTTTATAATTTTCTATGTATAGAATATAATTTGTGGGGGGGGCGTCTTAAATTCCAAGTCTTAGGTTTGGGTAAATTCAGTACTGTGCAAGCTTTTGAGGTCAGGATCGTATGCCCCCATGTGCTTGTACATTATCTTGTACAGCAAGACCCTAATCTTGAGTGTGGGGATGGGGTGGGAAACATCTGGGAGCATATCAAAGTTAATGCAAGTGCCAGCTTTTCTTCTTGTAAATGCCCACAGCTGATTTTTGTTAGTTCATTTAAAAGAAAAAGCAGTGATTCATATTTCCAACACTTAGATATTTTACCCAGTTAATCCCCTTAGTATAAAGATACTAAACAAGAGAGTCTTCTTGCAGGTAAAATTAAGAAAGTTCACTGGGGATTAACTGCATAACTGAAATCCTGTCCATTATACTGCTGATTTAAGGAAAGAGTGTTTTGTGACGCGTCCATTTTTAACATGGGCTGTCAGAGCAGAGAAGACTTAGGTAGCTTCAAGATACACTGCCTGGACTTGTGTTATGATATACAGTTGCAGATAGGCTGCCAGCACATATGCCAGTTTTATTATTACATGCGAGACAGACATATATATCTGCCTCTCAGACTCATCCCCTGCCCCCCTTCTCCCCCACCTTCCACTGCTGCTTTTCCTCCTAGGACAGCGAAAATTCTAAAGCCACTTCTGTCTGCCCCAGCCAGGCTGCATGAGGGCTAGGCTCAACTGGGGAGAGGGACATAGCCAATAGTCAAGTGTGGGGAGGGGAATTCCCTTGTCCATCCCCACTGCTGCTGTCCAGTCCCCTTTCCCAGCTGACCCCAGCCCCCATGCAGCCTGGCTGCAGCAGGCACAAGTCACTCTGGAGCTTGCTTCCCTCTTCCCTGGGACAGCAGAGGCAGCAGCAGCAGGTGGATGAGCAGGGAGAGGACATGCCTCTCAGCACCAAGGGGGTCAGGGGTTCACCTGCTTTAGGGCTTAAAAAGGTCCCCAGAGTTTTGTCAGTGTCCACAAATGGTTGGAGGGACGATGCTGGGAGCAAAGGGGTGCAGCCCCACTGTAATGCGGGGGATGCTGCTCCTGCACCACCACTGCCCCCCCGGGGAATCCTGGATCCACCCCTGTAATATATATATATTTATGTGCATGTGCACGCGCGCACACACACACACATTATTATGCAGTACACATACTTCTGGACCTTAGCACCTCCTTCCCACCCCAGCTCCCACAAGATGAAACTGAGGGGGAAAAAACTATATGAAAAGCTCATTACTGTGTTCCTCCATATGGCTCTTTCAGGGAATTAAGTCTGGATTCCTTTGCTCATCCAGAACCAGCACTATAGAAGCACTGGACCACAGCATGCCACCAGGCAGAGGTGTTTTATTTGGAATGTGCCCATAGAGGAATACCAGTGGAGTCCTGTTCTACAGGCATGGCTGCAGTGCAAAAAATAAATAAGCAACCAAACCAAAGTGAGGGGAGATCCACATATAGATATGGAAAGGATCTCATCCTTCATCTTAAAAGTATGACTCCTTGCTAGCACTGGTTGAAGCCCAAAATTGCCATTCTGTGGGAAATGCCCATAATTAAAAAAAAAAAAAGGTCCTACACTTCAAATTAGAATTCCAAAACTAAAAGTTTTGAAATCACCTACTGAAACAAAGTTAAAAAAAAATCTTGCAGAAAAAATGAAACATTTAAGAAAGGGAAGGTAACACATTGGAGATCTTCAGAAACAAATGAATTGCTTGCAGTTTCTATGCACGTGTCCTCTGTTAGCTGAAGCAACTGCAGTGACAATCACACATGCACTTTGGCACAAGTAGCATTCAGTCCAGTAGAGATCCCATTCATACAACTGGGGATGAGTGTGCGCAGCCAGACTCATTTTTAGTGCTAATAATAGCAACTTGAATCTTTAAGTAGAATCTGGAGCTTTGGCATTTTCCTCAAACCATATCAACTTTAAATTGGAAAGCTTGAGCTGAGCCAGTTATATACTAGGAACTTATATGGACCTAAAGCTTAAGTGCTGTTGTTACTCTTTATTTGTATTGTGGGACAGGACTGGGGATTCACTGTGCTGTTCTGTGCACAGATATATGAAGAGGTGGCACTTGTCCTAAAGAAATATATTGAGTATTTAATGGGATACAATATATGGATACAACAAGCAGATGGAGGTAGAGGGGAAAATAAAAGGGAATGGGAGATGAACTAACAAACAATAATTTCTGCAGGGTGCTGACAATCCATTCTCTACTACCCATTTAAAAATGAAGTAACATAATTGAGATTATTATGTTAACTTAACATCCACTGCTGGACAGTAGTTAGAGTGCTGTTCAGAGCTCTCTGGTCACATTTCCAGCTGTTATATTAGTTATGACCACCAAAAACATAATGATGCTTTCTTCACTTTACTTACTGATTCACTGCTGTAATTGCCATGAATAGATGTTGTCTATTGCCAGATATAAATGGAAGTAATCAATGAAATCACAGATAAGCAGCTCAGTGACAGACAATTGTCTATTAAGACACAGTACAAATGATGAGACTTTTGAAAACCTCACATAATGTATCTGAAATTAATTTAGTACAGATTTTAAATTCTCCTCTACTCAGAACAAAACCAGTTTTAAACTGGGGATGGAATTTTTTCTTTAAAAGTTGTCACGGTTGGAAGAGAAAGACTGCCAAACAAAATAATGACTTATTCTCTGGCTAAAAAAACAAGGCAGAGCCCAATAGGAATTGAGAGGCACATAATTAGGACAGTTTCTGCTATACCTCCACTTACTTTGGGTTTTGGAAACTGAAGATTTTATATAACAGTGGGCCTGGTAGATGATATCCTGTAACAGGGAACCCAAACCCTGTTATTCAGGCAGAGTGGAAGGGAAGGAAATGGAGGCTGTAACAGGGGTCTAGAGAGCTCCTGTCACTTTAAGAGAAGGCAGCAGGCTAAGCCAGATGGCAGCAGGAGTACAGGCTGGGATAAAGTGGGTAAAGTTCTTACATATGACTGGGGAAAGCCACATAACAGAAAGGGGGTGGGGCTTCAAGGCATATAAACCCAGGGCCTGAGCCAGAGCAAGCAGTCAGACCTTGTATGATTCACAGATTCATAGATGTTAGGGTCGGAAAAGACCTCAATAGATCATCGAGTCCAACCCCCTGCACAGGCAGGAAAGAGAGCTGGGTCTAGATGACCCCAGCTAGATGCATATCCAACCTCCTCTTGAAGACCCCCAGGGTAGGGGAGAGCACCACCTCCCTTGGGAGCCCATTCCAGACCTTGGCCACTCGAACTGTGAAGAAGTTCTTCCTAAAGAAGTCTAGTCTAAATCTGTTCTCTGGTAGCTTGTGGCCATTATTTCTTGTAACCCCCGGGGGCACCTTGGTGAATAAAACCTCACCAATTCCCTTCTGTGCCCCCGTGATTAACTTATAGGCAGCCACAAGGTCGCCTCTCAACCTTCTCTTGCGGAGGCTGAAGAGGTCCAAGTGACCCAGTCTCTCCTCATAGGGCTTGGCCTGCAGGCCCTTAACCATATGAGTGGCCCTTCTCTGGACCCTCTCCAGGTTATCCGCATCCCTCTTGAAGCATGGACCCAAAACTACACGCAGTATTCCAACTGCGGTCTGACCAGCGCCCGATAGAGGGGAAGTATCACCTCCTTGGATCTGTTCATCATGCATCTGCTGATGCACGATAGAGTGCCATTAGCTTTTCTGATGGCTTCGTCACACTGCCGGCTCATGTTCATCTTGGAGTCCGCTAGGACTCCAAGATCCCTTTCTGCTTCCGTTCCACCCAGCAGGTCATTTCCTAGGCAGTAGGTATGCTGGACATTTTTCCTCCCTAGGTGCAGCACTTTGCATTTCTCCTTGTTGAATTGCATTCTGTTGTTTTCTGCCCATATGTCCAACCTGTCCAGGGCTGCTTGTAGTTGTTCCCTGCCCTCCGGCGTGCCCACTTCTCCCCACAGTTTTGTGTCATCCGCAAACTTGGACAGAGTACACTTCACTCCCTCATCCAAGTCGCTGATGAAGATATTGAAGAGTATCGGTCCAAGGACTGAGCCCTGCGGGACCCCACTGCCCACACCCTTCCAGGTCGATACCAACCCATCCACTACGACTCTCTGGGTGCGACCCTCTAGCCAATTTGCCACCCACCGGACTGTATAGTCATCCAAGTCACAGCCTCTTAACTTGTTCACCAGTATGGGGTGGGATACCGTATTGAAGGCCTTCCTGAAGTCTAAGTATACAACACCAACCCCTATGCCTGCGTCCAGACGTTTTGTAACCTGGTCATAAAAAGAGACTAGATTAGTCAAGCATGATCTACCTGCTACGAACCCGTGCTGGTTTCCCCTCAGCATAATTTGCCCTGCCGGGCTCTCGCAAATGTGAGCCTTGATAATTTTTTCAAAGACTTTGCCTAGGATGGAGGTGAGACTGACTGGCCTATAGTTGCCTGGGTCCTCCTTCCTCCCCTTCTTGAAAATGGGGACCACATTGGCCCTTTTCCAGTCCTCCAGGACCTGGCCCGTGTGCCACAAGTGTTCAAGTATTACCACCAGTGGCTGTGCAATGACGTCAGCCAGTGCCTTCAGTACCCTCGGATGGAGCTCATCCGGGCCTGCCGACTTAAAGGCATTCAGTTCCTCCAAGTAACTCTGCACCATCTCAGGGTCTACGCATGGCAGTCTGGTGCCTTGCTGCTGCCTCTCTACAATCCCAGTGAGAGCCTTGTCCTGCTCCTCACTTAGGAACACTGAGGCAAAGAACTCGTTGAGGAGTTCAGCCTTGTCCCCCCTGTCCATCACCAATTACTTCTGCCCATTTAGTAAGGGTCCTATTTCTCCCTGGGCCTTCCTTTTACTCCCTATATATCTAAAAAAACAATTTTTTGTTATCCTTTACTTGGGATGCCATCCTCAGCTCCATGGTAGCTTTGGCCAGTCTAACTGCCTCCCTACAAGTGCGAGCAGAGGAGGTATACTCCTCTTTGGTAATCTCTCCCCGTTTGCACTTTTTATATGCTCCTTTTAGTCCACAGGCTGCCCTGGATTTCTCTGGTCAGCCAAGGAAGCCTCCTGGCCCCTTTCCCTCTTTTTCCTTGCATCGGAATCGTCTCCCTCTGTGCCCGAAGGATCATTTCCTTAAGGTACAGCCACCCTTCCTGGGCTCCCATCTCTTCAAAACTCCTACTCTGCAGTGCATACTTGACTAATCACTTAAGTTCATTGAAATCAGCTTTCCCAAAGTCTAGCACTTTCACCCTACTAGTTACCTTACCCACTCGACGTCTTATGATGAATTCTATTATTTGATGATCACTGTGCCCCAGGTGACCACCGATCTGTAGGTCCCCTACCATATCATCCCCTGTTGCCAATACCAGGTCCAGTAAGGCATTCCCCCTAGTGGGACCGTGTACCTCCCGTGTCAGGTGGAGGTCCTGTACAATGCAGGGAGAGGAGCTCCTCAAGGAAGCTGATTGCAGGAAGCAGTGCACAGGGGTACCTAAACTACCTACAAAGGTGAGAGCAACCTTAGCACTGAGACTTATAGCTTGTGGTCAGGTATTGAGTGACACCAGGGAAGAACTATGTGAAAGCAGTTTGCTTGTATTTCTGTTGTGCTGAGCTATGGACAGACATTACACACACGCTGGTTTAAGTGATCAGAAACAGATTTAAACCTGTAACAGAGCATGTTCAGTGCACATAAACCAGTTTGAAAATGGCTGAAACCAGTCTGAGATAAACCTGGTTGAATGCAGTATCAGACTTAACTGATTTGGGTCAAACCGGTTTATGCAATGTCTGTCCCAGACCCCCTCCTGGTTTAAGTTAAACCAGAGTCTCCCAGCATCCCAGATGTTTTACAACTCTGGGTGGGGCTCTGCTCTCTGCTCCAGCCCAGGAGGGATGGCCCTGCCCCTCAGCTCCCTGGCTGTAGCTCCAACAGAGACTGCAGGTACAATGGTGTCTGCCTGGCTTCCTCCTGCTCTCCACCTCCTGACCATCACTCCCTGCTCAAGCAGGGATTCCCCCCTCCCCTCTGCCTTACACAGACACCTCTCAGCATTAGCTAGCATACCACATGCTGGTTATGGTGCATACTATGGGAGACAAGACAAAGGCACTCAGACAGGCAGGACAGTGTCCACTTAAGGCTTTTTGGAGCTAATCAACAGGTAGCTGGTAATGTGAGACATCAGGAGAAGACCCCGAGAGGCAGGAGCAAAGACTGGACAGGACTAAAGAGGCCATGAACAGGGTGCTACGGCACCCACAGACGCATAGCCCTCATCCTAGGGAGTGTCCAGTCACATATCCACAGACTTTCAGGCCAAAAACCTTGTCTCTCATTACAAAGTCAGAGCTTTAAAAAAAAAAAAAACAAACCACAACCCTCTTCCCCCCCTGGCCAAGGAACAGTTTATGTAAGGCAACCTGTACATTGTTTGTTCTGATGTTCACCTGAAGTATTTCTTTCTCCCTTGGCTTCTCTCTCAAGGGTTAATATATCTATGGCCATACATTTTTGATTGTTTTAAGATCAAGATTTCTATTTTATATGATGCTGGCTTTAACATATTCCCATACAAAGGAAAATTATAAAATAAAAGCATACTAAAAACAATCCCCATCAAAACATTTTTCCCTCTTTTAGCACTGTCTACCTCTCCCTCTTTCCTGTCTTTTGTATTCAAACCACTCACTCTTTGATAGCCTCTTCTCTGTATGTCCTTTCATAGCATGTGATAAAGTGAGCTCTTGGTCAAAAAAGCTCCGATTCAGTTAGCCCAAGGGTGCTCAATCTCTAGCCCCCAGGTCAGATCTGGTCTGTGGTACCATGTCATCCAAACTGTGCATCTCCCTATGGGTCTGGAAAATTGGTGGCAGGAGAGTGGTTCCACTACGCCCCTGCTGCAAAATCTCTGGGCCCGCCCATGAACAGCTCAGAGTGCTGTCTGCTGGATCCAGCACCTGATCTCAGCGCACACAACCAGGTAGGGGTGGAAGCAGCACTGGGCCCCAGGACCCAATCCTGGTATGTGGGGCCAGAAGTGGGTGGCACCAGGACCATTAATCCCAATTCCAGCACGTGCAGTGTAGGAGGCAGCAGCTCTGGGGTTCTGGGAACTAATCCTGGCAGTCAGGGGGCATGGGCATCTTTGGGCCCTGGGAATCAATCCTGAAGCATGGGGGGCAGGATCCAATCAAGTAGGGGGTGGTAATGGGCCCCAGGACTAGATCAGGCCCACAGATAGGTCCCATGCTATTCATCTGGCCCATGGGACCAAAAGTTTGAACGCCACTGAGTTGGTCTGTGATGTACATCCCTACCATGCATTATGCCCAAACATTTTGATACTGCTTTGGAAAACTAACTATGTTTATGTAGTACTGCCACATATTTCTCTCACTGACACAGACGCACACTTCATCAAAATACCATTACTAAAAGTTCCACACTAAGGTACCCAAAAGTTAGTAAATGCCAGAATGAACATTGCCTGTGCAATGTTAATTTGGCCCCTTTGTTTGTATGCATAATAACAGTCTTTAATGACATGTTCCTTCAATATTTTTTCCACTGGATCTTTGCCTTATTCAGTATACAGAACAGATAGTGCTCACTTAATGAGAAGCTATTTATTCCTTCTGTTTTGTCTTCCTTGCTCAATGTATGACCCATGTCATATTTATTGCACACTACTGAACCCTCCTTAGAAGACAGAATTATTAATTTCCTAATAAGCCTGTCTATGGAGCTGATCAAAACAGCATCTTAGTGCTTAAAAATATTAGTAAGTTCACTTAAAGCACCCCTGTACAATGAGAAGGCCCTCTTTTAGAGATGGGGTACATTGAGACACATTGGCCAGGTACAGACATTACGTTTTTACTGGTATAAGTGATCAGAATCGGTCTATACCATAACAGAACAGATGGGAACACAAAACCGGTTTATACCTGTAACAGAACAGAAATTTGGTACATATAGACTGACTTAAAATGGTGGAACCCAATCTAAGATTTGCCTCCCCCCCTCCTCCCATGCCAAACAAAACAGCAAATGTATGTTCTTTTTGTTACTGATCTAAACTATGCCACTTAGAGAAAGCCGTGTAATTTAGATTGAGTCCGCTTTGGGCTTTTTGATTGTCTGTACCTAGCCAGGGAGATTAAGGGCAAAGAATCAACTAATTTTGAGTGTCCAATTTGAGACATTTAGAACTTGATCTTTACCCATAGCACTTCATATGTTCAAAGCACAGCTCCAACTGGCTACAATGGTAGCTGTAAATGATCATCACTTCTACAAATCAGGACCCAAAGGTTTCAAGGTATGCTCCTAAAAAATAAGAAACGCCCAATTAGGGACCCTACATGAAAAATCTGGTTTAAGTGATTTGCACCATTTGTGCAAATATTGCAAAGTGATTTGCATCATCATTACGCAAGTATTTTGTGCCAGAGACAGATAGAAGTCAGTTCTTCAGAGGCATTTAACTATCATAAACCTAACACTTTCCAGTGGATATAATTCCCTAGATTGAAAAATACAAAAAACTGAAAAACACAGATTCCATTATGGTATCCAGGTGGTATTCGCATTGGTCTAGAGCCAAAAGGAATCAGAACTTGTGGTAGAGGTGATATCTTTTATTAGACCAACTAGATTTTTCCAAAAAAATTCTTTATTTGCAAGCTTTTGGACACAAACACCCTTCTCCAGGCATAGGAAAAAAGATTGTAAAAGTTCTCCTAGGTAGAAATGAAAGTTCATATTTCATAGGAGAGTTGAAGGTATGCTAAAATCTATTGGAACAATTCATTTATGCAGATTAGGCTCAGAGAAAAGTTGGAATAGTCTGTTTACCTCAAAGTTGTTTGGTGGCAAGCAGGATGTAGCGTCATATTTCCTTCTGGTTATGATGTTTCATATTTCACAGAGGAGTAAAAGAATGGACTGGTCTTCTGGGCAGGAATTTCTTATCTGGTGAAGTATCTCTGGGCTCTAATAAAAGATTTCACCTCTCCCACAAGTTCTGATCCTAGATTCCATTGTAGGACATCATACTGATGTTCACATTGATCAGGTTGGACTTATCAGATCCACAGCCATTTGAGTTGATGGGTAGTTTAACAGGTTGTTAGTGTTTTAGTGGAGCAGCACTAGAAGGGATAAGGATTTTTACTGGTGTGTTTCATAGTTAACTGCAGATGAACAGTGAGACTAAGTAGCCTTGGATCCCATTCCAGTATCTGGAGGGGAAGGTGTTCTTGTGTCCATTGTACCCCTGCTTGACCCCTTCTGCCCTATCACTGGCCTGTCTTCAGCCCCCCTGGTTACTTATCCCAGTTACATTCTCATCTAAATTTTTCTCAGTTTCTGTCAGGCTTCTGATCCTAATCCCAGTCTTTACTACTAGCAAGTCCTAGCCTCACCCTTCCAACTCCCTAGTCCAATCTGTTTCCTTGTCTAGCTATTGCCCTTACCACCATTTCCTTGCCCCCAGTCTCATGGACCAGCCAGTCCTAGTCTTACCTTGGCCTCAGGCACTCCCTTCAATCCTCACCGAGTTCCACAACAGTCCCAGTCCTTCTCCTCAGACTTTCTGTCTGGTATTAATCCTTGTCCCAATCCCATTTTCCAGCCAGTTCCAGTTCTTCTCCAATACTTCTCAGAAGATCTTTCCTCCCTCACGCATCACTAACTTGTCCTAGCCCACTAGTTCCGTTTCAGTCTTCTTGCCTTTTCTTGCCCAGCCAGTCTATTATGGGAGGTGGCAATACTGCCTTTACTACATGGGGCCAGTAAGCAAAACTGCTTCACATTTCTTTTCACCACCAGCTCCTTCCTACAGTTACTACTCTTGTAGTCCCAGGTCCTCTTTGCCAGACAGAAGGGTGGTAGGGTCATGAGAGTTTCAGAAACAAGGACACATTTAGCCCTTCCCCTGGCCCTCTCTCATCATGGCCTATGTGTTGATCCACGCAGAGATCCTTTTTGTAACTTATAGAAGCAGCACCATCTAACCATTGCTCCTGGGCTCAAATAGGTGCACAGAGCCCATGGCATGGGTAATTTTTACTTAGTACACTGTAGCAACAAGGATAATGTAAGAAAACTTTATTTAGTATCCATTTAGATTTTAACAGCTCTGACATCTTACAACGAATTGGCTACTTTCCAAAGAATACATCCTGGGAGACCATCCAAAAAGGAATGATAAATAGAGCAGTGAACTGACATTTCCATGTCAGTAGGAGGAGGACAGACAAGATTTCAGGCTGGCAGTGTTGCTGGGGTGATAAAAGGAGATTTAATAGTAACCAACTATAAAACGCAAATTAGGGATTTGAAAGCCAAACAGGAATCAGCTTGACAAATACCAAGATAACAATGCAAGTGTAAATCATCCATTACTCTCATTCACTAGAGGAGGAAGAGCTTATCTGATTTAAATATCCTTTTTGTAAAAAGCAATGCAAAACAGCAAAGTTAAGAATTATTTAAGAATTCTAAATACACAGTACTGCATGCTACATTTATAATGGTAATAACACACTGCCACACTACTTTAAAGTGGCTTTAAAGTTAACAGCACACAGTGATATGGTTCACTTGTTTAAGTGGAACTGCAGACTGGAAGGAGAAAAAAAGCAGTGCTCTGGGAGCTGTACTAGTGAAATACACATTGTTAGCTTTAAAATATACAGTCGGTAAGGCTGGATGTTCATATACTTTGTATCCATCATTTCAGTTGGGTTTTGAATAGAGCTCAGCATCCAAAATGACAAGCTCTTCTGAAAATCTAAGTGGCCGAGTTTATAAAAATGTAAAGGTGGATTCACCTTTCCCAGCGCAGAACCATGGTAGCTACCAGAGCCAGTGCTTAATGAGCTAGTACTTGGGTGCTAGAACCAACATAGCTGCATTAGTGCAATACTCACCTGGGGCTAATATTCCCTGCCTCTCAGCATATATAATTAGCCAGGGCTAACTGACGTACTAGTTCTAGCATGTGAGTTACCCATATTCACTACTAGTTTGGGTATCTTTATACTGCATTGTGTCATGTAGACATACAAGGTGTTTCTATACCACATGCCCAGTTTTCCCAAGCATCAGGGGTATCCTCAGAGCAGCTTCACTAGCACATTTTTGGGTATGGTGGGCAGGAAGAAGAGTGGGTGGCTGGCATGTGCTCAAAGAAGTCCCTCCTGGTGTTACCAGGGATATGATATGGAATATACCTATAGTCAGTATCAGTGAGATGGGACTCTGTGTAGAATGTTTCATAGTTTCTTAGCAGCTAGGATCAGGAGGGACCTGAATAGATCATCTGGCCTGACCCCCTGCCACAGGCAGGAATGAATGCTGGGTTCACAAGACCCCAGAAAGGTGATCATCTAATCTCTCTTTGAATTTGCCCAAGGTAGGGGCGAGGACCACTTCCCTAGGAAGTTGGTTCCAGATTCTGGCCACCCTAACTGTAAAATATTGCCTCCTGATCTCTAACCTAAACCTATTCTCCATCAGCTTATTACCATTGTTCCTTGTCACCCCAGGTGGTGCTGGGGAGAAAAGGTCTCTATGTATTTGCTGTTGATCTCCCCTGATGAGCTTGTAGGCAGCCACCAGGTCCACCCTCAGCCTCCTCTTGCCGAGGCTGAACAGGTTCGGGTCCCTCAGTCTCTCCTCATAGGGCCTGTTCTGCTGCCCTCTCACCAAGCGGGTGGCCCTCCTCTGAACTCTCTCCAGGCTGGCCACATCCTTTTTAAAGTGCAGTGTCCAGTACTGGACACAGTACTCCAATTGCGGCCTAACCAATGTTGCAGAGAGGGGAAGTATCACTTCTCTGGGCCGGCCTGAGATGCATCTTTGGATGCATGACAAGATATGGCTGGCCTTGCTGGCTGCGGTCTGGCATTGGCGGCTCGTGTTCATCTTGGAGTCAATAATGACTCCAAGATCCCTTTCTGCCTCTGTTCTTTCAAGAGGGGAACTCTCCAGCCCTATGTATGCTGTGGGTTCCTTCTCCCAAGGTGCAGCACCCTGCATTTATCTACACTAAACCCCATCCTATTCTCACCTGCCCACTGTTGTAGTCTGTCTAAATCTAGTTGCAGCCTCTCTCTCCCTTCAAGTGAGCCCACCTCGCCCCACATCTTAGTGTCATCAGCAAACTTGGACAATGTGCTTTCAACCCCCTTGTCCAAGTCGCTGATGAAGATGTTAAACAGTGTGGGCCCAAGGACTGAGCCCTGGTGGACCCCACTGCTCACATCTCGCCAGGTTGAGTACGACCCGTCCACCCCTACTCTCTGGGTGTGCCCCATCAGCCAGATTTTTACCTATCCAACTGTGTAGGCATCAATGCCACAGTCGCTTAATTCATTAATGAGAATGGGGTGAGAGTCAGTGTCAAAGGCCTTCTTAAAGTCTAGAAAGACTACGTTCACAGTGACACCATCATCCAAGGATTTTGTTACTTGGTCATAAAAGGCAATCAGGTTGGTCAGGCAGGACCTGCCTTTGATGATCCCATGCTGGTTGCCCCTGAGCATGATCTCCCCTGCTGGCCCCCCACAGATGTACTCCTTGATGATTTTCTCCAAGATCTTCCTGAGGACCGAGGTGAGGCTTATGGGCCAGTAGTTACTTGGGTCCTCCTTTTCTTAAAAATGGGGACATTAGCTAGTTTCCAATCCCCTGGCACCTGGCCAGATGACCATGAATGCTCATACAGCCGGGCCAAGGGCTCCGCAATGACCCCTGCCAGCTCCCTCAACACCCTTGGGTGGAGGGCATCTGGACCTGCAGATTTAAAAATGTCCAGCCCTTCCACAAGATCCCTAACTACATCTGCACTGACCCAAGGCCTGATAGAGCGATCCCCAAGATTGTCCCTACCTCTGGTAGGTGGGATGTCCCAGTACCTGTTCAAGAAAACAGAGGCAAAGAAACTGTTAAAAATATCAGCTTTCTCGTCTGGCATAGCCACAAGATTACCATTTGAGTCTTGCAGGGGCCCTACATTGCCTAGTTCCCTCTTCTTGCTCCCAATGTACTTGAAAAAGGACTTTTTGTTGTTCTTAATCCTGGACGCTAGCCTCAGTTCCCTCTCTGCCAGGGCCTTCCTAATAGCCCTCTTGCACTCCTGAGCAGAGGGCACTCCTCCTTGGTGATAGCCCCTCCCTTCCACTGGTTGTACACCACCGTTTTAGTCCTCAGGCATTCCTGAATGCCCTTGCTGAGCCATGGGGGTTTCTGAGTACTCTTAGCCACCTTGCTACTCTCAGGGACTGTTACCCTTTGGGCCTGGAGGATCACCCCCTTAAGGTACGACCATCCCTCGTGGACTCCCATCTCCTCTACCTTCTGGGCCCTCAGTGCCTCCCATCACTAATCCCTGAAGCTCATTGAAGTTGGCCCTTCTGAAGTCAAGGGCTTCAGTCTTGGTATAAGCGCTTCACACCCTGTGCTGGATAGTGAATTCCAGCAGGTGATGATCACTATTGCCCAGGTGTTCAAGGACCTGCAGTCCCCTCACCAGGTCATCCCCAGTGGCCAGGACCAGGTCCAGCAAGGCATTACCCCTAATGGAGCTGTGCACCTCTTGGATAAGGTGAAGGTCCTGTAATACAGCCAGGAACCTACGTGAGCAGTCAGACCTGGCTGTCTGCTCCTCCCAGCAAATGTCTGGGTAGTTTAGGTCACCCATGACAATGACATCCCTTGACCTAACCGCCTCCATCAGCTGACCGGAGAAGTCCCAGTCCAGCTCTTCCCCCTGGTTGGGTGGTCTGCAATAGACACCCACCGTAAGGTCCCTGTCACCATGCCCCCCTTGTAGTTTGACCTACATGTTCTTTGTGAGAGAGTCTCAATTCTGGAACATGCTTCACTCTGCATCCGTCAATATGCTCAGTGACTACAGGAATTTTCTCTGTTTCTCTGCTTATACAAAAACATCCATAGGCAGAAATATATTTTAGTGCATAACTTACAAAATAAGCAAACGTAATTTATTTTATTCTGTACTAATTTGAATAAAAATAATTTTAAAAATACCTAAATTACCCACAACAAGCTTTTTCCACCTCAATCTATGTACTGCCTCTCACCTACAGTACTGAAGATAGCTTTTTTAGTCCAAGCACCCTGGATCTTCTTTTTAATATCTGTTTACTTACTAGCTTCTTTTCTGTAAAGAATTTTCATCCATCTGAAATAATACACTAACCAGGTTGTCATTAAGCACTGGAATAACTAATTATTTAGGGATATAATTGATTTTCTATCACTTGAGGCCTGTACCAGGACAATATATTTTTCTACAAGATATGAAATAGCAAAATGAGAGGGTATGGGCATAATACAGCAATCTTTTGGTGAACCTGTAACCACAGTAGATGATCATAAGGGTATTTTCTAGATTTAAATCCATGAATTGAGGACTCCTTTTGCCCATGTAGCACGAAGGAAAATTAATTTGGAATGAGGAGATGGGGCAAGGCCACAGGCACAAATGTGACATAAGATACATGGCTCTTGTTTGGTTCTGCCTTTCTTTCTTGTTCTTACTGGAGTAGGCAAAATAACTTTCATAATGGCAGAGGTAGAGGTGAAGTACAGTGCTCTAGCTAATTTAGACCAAAAGTCAGGCAAGGTCACAGGCAGCAGAGGTCACTGCACTGTATATCAACCTTCTGACCCTGTACCCTCTTCTCTCTCAGGAAAACCCAGCTTCCACTCAGAGCATCAAGTTCTAGTAATAGGAAATTAGCATTTGATTACTTTTCTTCTACTACCAGGGGAATTCACGGGCTAAAGAACTAATGGCTTTGTATCTATCCAAAATTCATTTTTATCTATTCAAATGGATGATTAGGATACTCCAGTAGTACAAAGCATTAAAATGGAGAAAACAAGAAAAGTCAGCCAACTGATAATGACACAATTACTTTATTTCTTTCTTTCATAAAAACTCACCAATTTTAATTCCACATTTTTAAAAGATAAAATTCCAATAAATATTCATATGTTTCATATTTTTAGACAAAGACTGATGGAAAGTCCTCAGAGACAAGAAACAGCTCTTTGCTGAGAAATCCATTCCACAGTTCAGAAAACTAAATTTTGCCTTTTTCAGCATTTATTTTCTTATTAATAGCCTTTGGGATGCACACTCACAGCTACATTTTTATAGAACAGCATTATTCATGTTTCATTTCTTTGCTTGCTTTATTTAATCTCTTTGGGAAGCACAATTTGGAGCAAAGGGAAAATCTGCCATTCTTAATAGTATTTACACCTTCAGATCTGGTCCACAGAGACATACCTTTGGTGCCATTCAGTGATGGAGGCCTCTGCCCATGCTGTGCCACAACCAGGCACCAGGGGCTCCAGTGGAGGGAATCTCTCTGTGCCACACAGCAGCTAGGCAACAAGGAGAACAGCAGAGACAGCTGGGTCCTAGTGTCTCCCTCAGGCCTGGAATGGGTCATTCTGGCTACCTTGCCGGAAAACACTGCCAACCCCTGGCTTAAAATGCTGATCTGTTACATTGCTGCTTCAGTCCTCAACACACCACGAGGGTTCTTTTGGGTCTTGATGCTGCCCAAATGAGGTTCATTTGGAGAATTTACTATCTAAAAATCTCAGAATGCTCAATCTTTTGCTATAAATATTATTTAAGAATAAAGAAAGTAGAATCTCATTGGAAGAGTTACTTGGAACTCTATAAACACAATTAAAATATTTCTGATTTTAATTCATCACAGGATTACTGATGTTTGTATTTAAAAATCATGATCCAGCATGAAAATTCATGGATCTAACATGATCCATGCTACTGAATTGATGGGAATTTCACATCTGTAGCCCAGAAGCCAATATTACAACTTAAACATTAAGATAATATTGTGATCATATGGGAACTCTGTTCACATGTAAGTTATGTGATCTGGTTCATGTTATGAAATCACTGCTATTAATACTGATGTATTTTAGCCCCTACGTGCATATGCATCATTGCTGACAAGAGCTGTACCACAACCTCATCAGCCCATGGACAAGTCAGTCATTGATGACAGTAGGATTTCTGAGGTAGAAACACTTTGGTACAAGATGTTTGGGGAAGCCTAACTGTAGGTGAGGGTTCATGACAAATGAAAACTTAAAAAGGAAGAACATAGATGTTATGAAGCGGTAAGTGGGGGGTTATATAAATTGGAGAAGAGTCACAGGATTGAGACAGAGGGTAAGAGACTGATAGGTTTTGTAGTGGGGGAAGATATGGGTTTAACTGTGGGGCTACCACAAAAATTAGCTGAACCTAAAGGACTTCATAGTTTGGAAGGCAAGCCAAGAGCTGCAGAAGAAGGATCCTGGACCAGTCCTCAGTAACCTGCTCTGGCCCTACTCCAAATTGGCAAGGAAACTAAGGCAGGAACATGTGTGTATGATTTATTATTCTTTTGTCTAGATCTCTCTGCTATTTCATGCTAAAAGTAAGGAGCAATGATGTTTTAGAACTCCATATGAAGGCCATCCCTGTGTGTTATGTGCTAAACATCACGCATATGGAGACAAAAGCCCTGAGGTAAGTGGGAAAGTGGGTGATCTGGAGAAAACACAAGTGGGAGGGGGCAACAAAGGAGGCCTTCATCTTTCTGAGAAAATACGGCAATTGGCTAGTTACCTCAGGTGACTTCACATTAATGGACAGAGCCTGGGAAACAAACAGGAAGAATTGGAAGTCCTCACACTGTCATGAATCTATTATGTGATTGAAATAACAGACTTGGTGGGATAGCTCTCAAGACTGGAGTAACCATGGATGGATATAAACTGTTCAGGAAGGGCAGGAAGGGGAGAAGAGGAGGAGGAGTTGCTTTTTATGTAAAAGCTGTGTGATTGCTCAGAACTCCAGTATGCAACTGGAGATAAGCCTGTTGCAAGTCTCTGGGTCTGGGTTAGAAGGGAAAGCAATAAGGGTGACATCATGGTGGGTATCTGTTACAGACCACCAGATCAGGTGGATGAGGCTTTCTTCAAACAGCCAGCAGAAGTTCTCTAATCATAGGTCTTGGTTTTCATGGGGGACTTCAATTATTCCAACATCTGCCACGAGGACAAAGCAGCAGTGTACAGAAAATCCAGGAAGTTTTTGGAAAGTGTTGGGGACAGCTGCCCAGTACAAGTGTTGGAAAGGCCAAGTAGGGCCCATGCTGTTCTTGACCTGCTGTTCACAAACGGGGAAGAATTGGTGGGGAATGTAGAAGTGAATGGCAACTTGGGCAGCAGCAACCACAAAATGGTTCAGGATCCTCAGGAAAGGAAGGAAGGAGAGCAGCAGAGTAAGGACCCTTGACTTCATAAAAGCAGACTTCAACTCACTCAGGGAACCGATGGGCAGGATCCCTTGGGAAGCCAGCCTGAAGGGGAAAGGAGTCAAGGAGAGCTGGTTGTATTTTAAAGAAGCTTTACTAATGGCACAGAATGAATCATCCCAATGCACAGGAAGACTAGCAAGTATGGCCAAAGACCAGCTTGGTTTAGCAGGGAACTCTCCAGTAAGCTAAAACAGAAAGAGGAAACTTACAAAAAGTGGAAATGTGGACAAATGACTAGGGAGGAGTACAAGAGTATTGCTCAGGAATATAGGGATGAACTATGGAAGGCCAAAGTGGAAATGGAGTTGCAGCTAGCAAAGGACACGAAGGGTAACAAGCAGAGTCTTTACAGGCATGTTAGCAACAAGAGGAAGATTAAGGAAAGTGGACCAAAAATGGATTTATACTGGGAAAGGAACCAAAAAAAATTCTGTAATCCATGGCTTTAGATATGTAAGTTGAGGGAGACAACCTAGGGACAGATGATGTGGAAAACGGTTGAGTACTCCTTACCTTGTCTTCACAGACAAGGTCAGCTCCCAGCACCTGGCAGCATTGTTTGGGGAGGTGGTGAGCAGCCAACGGTGGTGAGAGAACACATTAGGGGCTATTTAGAAAAGCTGGACCTGTACAAGTCCACAGGACTGGACACAATGCACCCAAGGTTGCTGAGAGAGTTGGCCAATGTGACTGCAGAGCCATTGGCCATTATCATTGAAAACTTGTGGAGTCAGGAGAAGTCTTGGATGATTGGACAAGGGCAAATATAGTGCTCATCTTTAACAAAGGGAAGATGGAGGATTTGGGGAACTACAGATTGGCCAGCCTCACCTCAGTCCCTGGAAAAATCAACGAGCAGATCCTCAAGGAATCCACGTCTAAGTATCTGGAGGAGAAGATGGTGATCTGGAACAGTCAGCATGGATTCACCAAGGGCAAGTCATGCCTGACCAACCTGACTGCCTTCAATGATGAGACTAGCAAATTGCCTGTCATGAATGGGGGGGGGGGGGGGGGGGGGAGCAGGGACAGAGCACCACCAACCAGAGCCCTGCAGTGCTGTTGCTCCACCTCTGGCCCCGTGGGCCCCCTCACCCCCCTGCATCCAGTCCTGTAGTCTCCCCCCACCCTCCACCACTCCCAGTGTGCCCCCACACCACCTGCAGCTCCACCCCGTGCCACTGCTGGCTCCCAGGAACAGGGAGGGGAGGGGAGCTTGCATGTGGTGGTGGTCATCAACACCCGGCAGCCCACAACATGCCTCCCCCCGCCTCCCCTCCCTGCTGCCTCCCCCTCACTGCCAGCTGTTGTTGGGACTAGGCAGCAGCAGCGGGGGAGGTCATACTGGTGGCAGGGGGGGCACTGCCACCAGAAACCCCCCCTTCCCCTTCTTGCTCCCCTCCCTCCCCCTCCTATTTCAAACTGCCTCCCCTTCCCTGCCAGCTGTTGTTGGGGGGAAGGGGGACAGCACAGCAGCTCCCTTGCCCCCTCTGTCTGTAACACTCCGGGCCCTCACAGCGAATCAGCATGTGTCCTCTCAGCGGCGCAGGCGCATTTGGCCCAGAGTGTTATGGATGGACAGACAGACTGATAGACTAAGGCTTTTATTATATTAGAATGACTCTGTCTCATATGAGATACCTTGACTTTAGCAAGGCTTATGACATGGTCTCTCACAACATTCTCACAAGATCCAAGTAGACAAGCCCTGGCTGGGATGATATAGTTGGGGATAGTACTGCTTCAAGGTGGGGGTGGGGGAAGGGGTGGGACTAGGGTCCTGAGGTCCCTTCCAAACCTAGTTTTCTATGGTCCTATGATTTTATACCTCTTATAGGACAATTTTTTCCCAAAACCCATCCCAAATGACTGCAAAATTAGGTTTACAGCTGGACACACTATAGTGAAATTTCAATACTAGGAAAGATGTGACAGGATTGTGGATAGAGTAAGGATGGGCAGAGGGTATTCAAGGTCAGGATTCTGGCAATAAATGGTTTAGAGTGGGGTTCCTGGAGGGATTATAAATCTGGGAGTACAACTGCTAGACCACCAGGTCTGAGCTGCTGATGCAAGGGAACTGTTTTAAATCTTCAGGGAATTCTTGTAGCATTTGGTAGAAAGTGGTTTAACTGGGACTTGCATTTATACAAAACTTTCAGGGGTATGCTACAGTTGGTACCACAAAATACTCTATAAAAGATAGGCTGGCAATGACAGATCAATATATCTAATAGTAAGTCTTTTCTCTGTTAATTTAAAGAGTGCTTTAGGGCTTGAAAAGCTACTATCAAGAAGAAAAATAGTTACCTCATATTTAGAACCTGATGTGTTCAGCTTCCTGCAGAGAAGCAGGTTGTTTTTTTAAAAGTAATCACCAGATGTAGATAGAATTTGTGTTTGCAGCTTCCTACTGCCAACATTTCCCCTTTTTAACATGTAACCCATATAACTTCTTTCTTTTTCCAAATCCCATTATCTGGAACATGTCTGATTACACAATCAAGAATCTGCAAGAAGGAATCAAAAGAAATTCTGTAGGCCATATTTAGACATATTTAGACTTTAGACATATAAGTTGAGGGAATTTCACCTATCCTGCAAAAGTTCATAACCCTGCCCTTCATATACACCATGCATCTTGCTATTTATTCTATGGCAATTTCAGTAAATCAATGTGATCTGCTTTGATACAAAAATCTTACTGTATACCATCATAAAAGGAATCCTTGAACAGTCTTTGCTGAACCAAGAATTTTTAATTTAAGCGCTGTTATAGCATGCCAAAGTTGGGAACTGGAGTTAATTGAAGTACTGTAAACAATAGAAAACACATATTCTTTCATTTGTTCCTTGTGGCCTAATGAAAACTATAGGCTTTTCTTACACAGTAGGTGTACAGTATCTGCTGTTACAGTCAATTATACTGTCAAATGAGACCAGGCAAAGTACTCAAGAGTACAGCACAGAAGGAAATGATGGCCTAGATAACTTAATAAGCCTTCTTGGTCTGTAATTTTATTGTCTGTGCCAAAGGTACATTAAACCTAAGAATTAAATTTCTGGAAGCCACAGGTAAGAATCCTAGTGTAAGGATAACATGCTTGAGGAAAATACCACATTTCCTTTTGGAGTTTAGAAATTGGTACGATACATAAGCTTACATGAACTTCTGAATCTTTTAAATATTTTAGGTCATATCATATAATTCTATACCAAGAGTTGAGACCTCAAAATCTTGCCAACAGAATTAAACTAAATAAATAAGAAGCCAACAGCTAGGACGCTAGGACTGTAGCAATTAGGACTTCTTACTACATAAAACCTTTCCTTTGGCAGATGGTGCTTAACCCTACAGTTATACAGTTGATTAACTTTACTACCATGAAGAGGAGTCCTGTTTTTGCAAAGAATCTGATATAAGAACTTGCTTACTTTAAAAAAAAAAAAAAAAAGAAAGAAAGCTAATATTTCAGTATGTTTATGTTTTCATTTTGCAATTGAGGACAATATTCACTCTGTTTAATTTCAGCCTGCCCGCTGTAGAAGTGTCTGGAATGGTATAGATAGATTTAAAAAGCGAAAGAAAGTAACATTTTCAATTTTAAACAAGTACTACTTTTCTTTTGAAAAGTGTTAACATGAAAATGGAAGCGTTACTTCCTCAGTGAAAGCAACACTTTCAATTTTTACACAGTTTTCCAACTGACAAAAATCAGAAGGCAGTCAAAGTGTGAGCAGGTCAGTTTTTTTCCACACTTACTTAATTTTTCAAGTTTTCTCATAGAACAAAGGGGGGAAATCATATTATTTATCACCAAAAAAATTATTTCTCAGATCATTTCTATATGTCAGCCAACCTAGAAAGAATTCAGCAAGCTCTGTACAAGAAGAGTCTGGTATGTTATTGGTGCTCATCCCTGCAAGATGCTGAAAAAAACAGGAAATTAGTAAAAACACAATATTGCTGTGCCATTTAAGGCTGTGATACTGCAATCTCTAACAGAGATGCTTGATTTAAAGCATGTGAGGAATTCCAATTAAGTTACCTTTGTAACAACTGATTGGTCACATCCCAGTATCACAAAAGCCACTGCTTACTCTTGTTATGAGAAGTAGTTTAAATAGAAGTGTTTTTCCCATTTGAAACAAAAGGACTTAAGTGTATGCATAAGTGTTTAGAGGTTGGCACCTACAAACCTGCACACCTACACAATTCTCAACTCATCTCCGAGACAGCTCAGGATACAGACAGACACAACTGTATCAATATCAAAGAATCCCAACATAAGCTGCTATAATGCAACTGTTAATGTTTGTACAAATCTGTAGTGACACAAGTAGAGCAAGACTGCAGTATCACTAACACTTCTTCATTCAGGGTCAAAGCTAAGGTGATTTAGCTAACCTATAGGCCAGCAGCATAACAAGCAGTAGGTGACCAGTAAGGGCATAATAAAAAAGCAGTTGCTGCAACTGGCCTGACCACTGCTGCTGCCTCTGCCACACAAAGCACAGACCCTGGCTGCAGGCCTCTGCTATAGGCTCATGCAGATGCAACAGTTAAAGAATAACAGCTAGGCTAGGGACAGATATTACACATAAACCAGTTTAAGTGATCAGAAACTGGTTTAAATGTGTAGCAGAACATAAGTTCAGTGCACATAAGCCAGTTTCAAAATGGCTGAAACTGGTTTAAGATAAACCTGGTTGAATGTAGTATCAGATTTAACTGATTTGAGTCAAACCAGTTTATGCAATGTCTGTCCCAGACCCCTTCCTGGGTTAAGTTAAACCAGAGTCCCCCAGCATCCCAGATACTTTGCCCTGAGTGAGCTAGGCTGGACTAGGTGGGGCCAGCCTTTTCTCTCTGTTCCAGAGAACAGGCTGCCTCCCCCTCCCCCCTCAGCCAGAGCTCCCGGGGAGACTGCAGGCACAGCAGGGGCTGTCTGGCTTTCCTCACTGCTCAAGCAGGGATTCCCCACTCCCACCCATCTCCCACAGCCCCATGGACCTTAGGCATGTGGTGAGGTAGCTAATGCTGAGAGGTATCTGCGTGTGTGTGTCTCCAATTTCACTAGGACAGGGAGACAGAATAGTGTCTGGTTAGAGCTTTTGGTGCTAATCATCAACAGGTAAGCTAGTAATGTCCCTCCTTGGAAAGAGCTGTTTAAGAAGAGCTTGAACTAATGAAAAAGGCTTTTGTTTTGCTGATGGGCTGGTAAACACTGTGGTTTGCAGCCCTCAGGTTTACAGGCAGGTTTGCAGATGGAGAGGGAGATTGAAAAGCTCAGTATCATCAACAGATGCATGTACTGCACACCCCGCCTTTGCCTTGGAGTACTAGCCAGGGGCTGAGAGCTGGCAACACTCCTGCCCCTTGAGAAGTGAGCTGGGAAAAGCCTGGGATGGTACAGGCAGGGTTGAGGTTTACATTCCTCTCTAATCAGAGTGTCCTGACAGGGCCTGGCCATGCCTCCCCTCAGTTCAGCACTGTCGAAGGGAAGGGAGGGCTGAGCTAGCAAACCCTCCTGTCCCCACCTCCCCGGCTTCTAGCCTGAGTCATTGCAGGTATGTGCTTGCATTTCTGGAATGAAAAGGGAATGTCTATCCACCTCCAAATCAGTTCAAGCTTTGCAGGTTAGACTAACCTGCAAAGATTGAATTAATTCAGGCTCAGGCTTTTTCAATGTCTGTCCCTATCCCTGATGAGCACTTCCAAGCCACAGCTTCTCCTTCCCTTTTAAAGCAACTAAAATATACATTTATCCACAGACTTAGATAAATAATATATTTTATGATCAATGATACCAATTAAACTATTGACTACTAATGTAAAAGTTATTCACATGAAAACAAAACAATTTTTAAATACAAACCTTCTATTAATTTCTTCTAGTTCCTTATACCATGGAAATTTTAAATCACCTTGAACTCAAAATACACTGGTACATATTGTCCCAAAATGAACTAGTTTAATTTTCTTGAAGGCCTGGCAACATACCTACTCAGAGTGGTGGGATATTTTAGGATGCATAAACACTAAATAATTCTAAGTCACATAATACTTCCATATTGGCATGTAATTCCCAGTGAAATATATGAGCACAATTGTAAGAATTTGTATCTGTTATCATCAGATACTTACAACTCCTGATTATGTACAAGGTATCAATTACTGTATTAGATACGCAATTGCTAGTGGCTCAGTATGTGATGAATGGGACTCAGTGCTCTAGTCCAGTGGTTTCCAACCTGTGGCCTGAGAAAGATCCAAAGTATGTAAATACCCACACTTACAATTCAAAGGGGTCACACCTCCATTCAAAATTTTCAAAGGGGTCCATAACTCCATTCCAAACTTTTTAGGGGTCTGCAAATGAAAAGAGGTTGAAAACCGCTGCTCTAGCCCAACTGCTAGAGCTGTTTGCATGCAGCTGTGAATGGTGAGCAAAAAAGCAAGCCTAGTATTTAGAAAAGCTACAACCTCTTGCTCAGGATGGATACCTCCATTTTTGTATCAATGAAAGTGATTATCCTATTATTCCAAAGCTGATAAGGAAAACAACGTCTTCATAGACCTCATATCCCCATGTAAATGTGACTAAACATATTTTCTTCCCTTTATGTATATATTACATCCAAAACTCAGACAAAAAATGTTAAGGTTCAAAATCAGATTAGACAATGTCAGAATTAAGGTTGTCTATGCAAACTTAATTTAAGTCCTTTGAGTATAAGTCTTATGATGATTACACAATAATATACTATTTCTTTCCACAAAACTTCTGTCTCATTCGGTACATGGAATGGTCTGTACTCAGGGAACGGATAGCTATTCAATATTTCCTTTTATCCTCAATATTCAATCCACACGTTATTGACTGCATATCCTGCAAACGTTCCATTGAATACAAAATTATTCATTTCCTCAGGGGGTTTTCTATGGTACTCTCACCACATTTCCTTAGTTCTTTATAAATGTCAATGAATTTATCGTTGCAGGACTACGGCATGGTGAGGTACTGTTATGCTCCTTTTACAAACCAAGAGCCAAGGCAATTATTATAGGCAAAAATTGCCTCTGGTACTATTCTTTTCTCTACATCATTCTGGCATCATGAAAGAAAAAGGAATTCTCTATATATAGGAATATAATATAGTATATGATATATCTTTCATGAGACAGATAGACAGATATAAAACAGATTAAAATCTAAATATATTTATCTACATGCTACTAGAATATCCTTTGCAACAAAGAAGCTAGGCCAGGGGTTTGGTGAAAACTAACATAACTGAGAATGGACCTTCCTTTTCAATGTTCACAAGGGTGGGTCAGATTGGAAAGCTTCTCTTCTCTTTGTATGCAGTAATCCCAAGGAGAAATATTACAGTAATTTAATTACACTGGCAGGAAAGAGGAGATTACTGTTATATGCTCCCTTAATTTTATCTTGTCAGAGGACAAATATTCAAGAGTTCTCATAAAGAATGTTGAAATGGGATTTAATGTTTCATGAAATGCCTTAGATTGTGGCCCTCCTAAATACTGGCAGATAACATTTTTAAATGCACTTGGGCTTAGAAACCTAACTCCCATTGAAAGTCAATGGCATTTAGGCCCCTAACTCACTTAAGATGCTTTTGAAAGTTTTAGTAATTGAGCCTCTTAGTAGTTCTATAACATTTACCTGTAATAGTGAATGGATATTACACAGGTTTAAAAATCCTGGATATCTTCACATGCTCTGAAAAGTTACACCTTAGACAGAATTACATCTATACTCAGGGGGCGCACCTACATGCAGCGCTGACTGCACAGTTGTTCCAGCAACAATCCCCAAGTCTTGATTCCTTACTTCTATACCTTCTGCCTGCTAGGACTTCTACCCTGTCTCTCCTGCCTGCCAAGAACAGAAAGGGACACATCGGCTCAAGACTCATTCTTAGAATGGCTCTGCTTAAGGAACAAGCAGCACAGTGTGGATGATTTTGGTGTGAACATAATAAGAATGATATAAATAAGGAAGAGTAGCTCTTGTGACTAAGGTAGGTTGTAGGTAACCCTTGAGGATGATCTTCTATATCAGCTACATGTAAGATCATTTACTAATTTTTCTTTATATATTACTATTATTTACTATTTAATTAGTTATGTTTTTCTTCATTATACATACATACATACATACATACATATTATTTTTTTTTGAGTCAAGGGAACAACTAAATAAAATATTTTTGAAAAAGGAAAAATAAATTTAAAAATAAATTCTTGAATAGGTCATCGTCTTAAAATCACTTGCCCTACAAGTCCAAGAGGAGAGCATCACAATCAGTACTTCTTGGTTGCTTTCTATAACTGAATGGGATTACTAATTTGAAGTGCTTCAAAATCTGAAGTGCTCAACACAGTGATGTTTGATTCAATCCCTCACTGAAGCACTCATAAAAATGCAAAGCACTTTAATCACTTGAAATTCCCCTATGCAGTGGCTGGCCCAGAGTTCCAATTGCTTCTAAAATAAGATTCAGGTGCTCTTAAAAGTCTAAAGCAGCTTTTAATTCTAAATAGCTCTTCACATATGTACCTGTGAATGCTCATCATTTCAACCATCACTAAAATCAAAGCACTCTGTATTGCAGAATAATTGGTGAAAGAGAGCCTACAACAAATCAAGACTGCCATCAAATTGCATTTGATGTTTTCCTAAGGTAAAAAAAAAAAAGAAAAAAAGAAAAAGAAAAGTACATGCATGTAAATGTAAAGGAAAAGAAGGTTTGTTGCCCTCCTCCTTTTAATACAAACAGTGCTCCAAGAAAATAGCGCAATAGTGGTCCTCTTCAAATGAATTACAAAGCTATCAGTGTGAACACTTCTTTTGACATAAGATAGCAGTATTATCATCATCCTAGTGGCAGTATTACTACTACTTACCGGCTTACAATTATTGTTATGTATGTTGTAAGGGCATCTGGAGGCTCAAAATGTGGATCTTTTTGTTCAAGGTACTGCATGCACACATATAAGTAGTTGTGGTAAACTGCGGCAACCAAAAGGAAAAAACTGGCAGTGACACAGACTGAGTGAAGGCACTCTGAGCCAACCAGCAAGGCTGCTGTGAAATGCCTGAGAAATTGGCTCTACCCTCCATGAGCAGGCTGCAAAAAAAATGGTCTCGCTGTGACTTTGGTAGCTCCCTACACATGAGTCCCAAAGAACTTACAACCCAAAGATGACATAAAACATGTATCAAGTTACTGAACAATCTGAACACAAAAGGTACTACCTTTAATAAGAATAAAGCATTACTAAAGAACAAAAGGAATATTTCAGTTCTGGGACACTCCCCATTATAAATACATACTACTTCAGTCTCTTAGTTTCATAACCCTATATGAAAAGCTGAAATCAAAAGAAAAGATAGTATAGAAATATGAAGGAAAACAGACAGTCAATAAACTGTGCTCCCTCCACATAAAATCCCCCATATGTAGTCCAATTATTCTGCAGTTCATAGGAAACTTCAAGACAAAAGTACACTGTCTTTTAAACAAACGTGCACCTCTGACTTGACCTGGAATCTGTAGAAAAATTACAATAATACAATAAAAGGGAAAATAATATTTAGTCGACGCTGGCTGTTGTCCAATTATATGAACAACAGTACATGACTGCTCAAAGGAGAATAGCCTATATACAAATATATCCATGAAATAACTGTCCGTGGATGCCAATTCTTAAAGTTATACTGCTGGGCTAAAATCTTACTTAAGAACCCTTTCAACACTTAGAATAATTTATTCAATAATTATTTCCTTGGCACATGACTCCAAATTTATTTTTAGTATAAAGCTACACACATCTTTGAGCCATGTTCTTAGCTTTGTCTTCCAGGGGCAGTATCCATGAGTAGTCATGTATGTCAACTGCTGAGTCCCAATCAGCAGAGGATTCTACAATTCTCTGAAACCATGGAGAACAAAAATGTTTTGTCCTTATAGGTGTTCCTTTGTATTATCAAATGTAAAGCCCCCTTATAACAGAACACTACTTCTTTCCCTACAGAGTAGGAAGAAAGGAAAAGGTTGCAGCATTAGTCTGGTTTTACTTTGTGATTCTGAAGTCTCACTCAGTAAACCACCCTCCTCTATCACCTCCATATTACTGAAATCATTGGCAGCTGAAAAAGCAGGCCAATCACTTGGTAACCACAGAATTTCCAAGAAGTGAAATCCACAGCATATTTATATTTATATTAAGTGTGGCTGCATGCATTTAATTTTTAGTACTCTAGTTATACTGCTTACTGTGCTTATACAGGCAGTCCTCAACTTACACCATTTCGCGTTACAACGTTTCACACTTACAACCTTTATAAATTGACATCCTGTTTCAATTTTATGACGTCAGTTTTGATTTTACAACGCTTGATCCGATGCAACACCACTCCGGAGAACCAGTTTGCTGCATCACTCATCTCCCTGGAGAACATCTGTCCAAACTTCCTTGGACACTTTCTTTAAGAAAGCAGACAAGACTCCAAAAAAACCTGCAGCCAGAACTCCTGAGAAGACTCCAGCCAAGAACCCTTCAAAAAGTCAAACCAAGAGCCCTTCAAAAAGTCCAGCAAAGTCATCTCAAAAGAAGTCCTTCCAAATCAATATGATTGCTATTTACAATATAAATACATTAGAACAATCTCCTTGGGTAAGTACAGACAGTCAAAAAGCCTGAGGCTGAATCAATTCAATCTTCACAGATTAGTTTAAGATGCATAGGTTGAACTGATAAGCAAGTGAACAAACATTCACTTTTGATTCTGGAAATGCAGCCACATGCCTGCAGTGGCCCAGCCTAAAAGTGAGGGGTAAAAGTAAGGGGTAAAAGTGAAGGGCCCAAGAGCACACACACCTCCCTGCTCAGCTGGAACAGACAGTTTAGCCTGCATACCCTGCAAGGGGTGGGGAGGAGGGTGGGATTTCCAGGGGTGGTGCAAAATATAGTAGGATGCTGAAGGACTGAGTTAACTTGAATTTGGAGGGGATCTGGGACAGAAGTACAACTAACTGATTTAGGTTAAATTATTTAAGTCTGACACTACATCCAGCCAGGTTTATCTTAAACCAGTTGCAGCCATTTCGAAAGCAGTTTATGTGCAGTGAACTTCTGTTGTGTTACAGATTTGAACTGGTTTCTGGTCACTATACCAGTTTAAGTGTAACTTCTGTCCCTAGCCCTCTAGAACACTATTCATCAACAAGTGCTATTTCCACACAAGGAAAACATATTCAGATACCAGATATTTCAGATGCAGAATTATCAAAGAAAATATAAAAATAATAGAATTGTTTTCATATAATTTGGTGAAGTTCACTTTTTCCCCAAAAACTGGCCAAGAGGTTTTTCCTCAGCCATGTTTTACAGTGACTAGGCACCCTGGGGTGCCTTGTTATATTTTTAAGGGTGCCACACAATCTTAGCACTATTTGGTATGCAAACAACTGCGCATTGTTCACAAAATAAACCCTTAAGATTTCAAATGGAAATCTATAGCATTAAAATGTTCTGACTTGTTGTGGTATTTCTGAATTCTTCTCAAGAGAAAAAAATTGCTCTACTATTTTTCCATACACAAAATGAGTAAAAACTAAGCTGGCATTTTCTGCAGGGTTCCTTGAGTCTAAAAAGGTTGAGAACCACTAGTTTAAATTAAGCTTATACAGGCTATGTGAACCATGTGTTATACACAAATTTTCATGTACAATAAACAGAAGGGAAAAGAAATATACAAAGAGAGATTATAGTAAAAATAAAGGTTTAAAAAATAGGAAGAAATAAAAGCATGTACTCATAGTGAAAATAAATGTAGTACCTATAAGGCCTAGAGTAAATATGAAAGGAAATAAATTAACAGAGAGAGTATTGTTTAATTTATTTTCAAGAAGTAAGGAAAGAACCAAAAATTATCAATAATGTACAGATATGTACACAAAGAAAAGGAGCTTAACATAACTGGGTAGTACATGGAAACCAATAGTGTAGGACAGATTATTTAGGATTAGACCTAGTTGGTCAATAATTTGGAAAAACAGACATCATATTACCTCCCACACAACCTGAGTTCACATATTTTAAGATAAAGAATACAGAGTCCAGAGCAAGAAACACCCGAGATCTGATTCCGGTTGCTTAGCGTTAAGGAAATCCCAAAGCAAACTAGATTTGAGCAAAAAAAACCAAACAAACAAAAAACCCTCTTTGCTGACCAGCAGCAGAACGTACTTAAATGAAAATAATTATTTTGTACTGAGCTATGGCAAAACTGGGCCTTTGACAAATAGGAAATCTCAATTTCTACAACAGAGACACTGTGGCCTAGTAGTTTCCTATTTTACCTGGGAAACGTACTCACACTGAAGAAACATATACAAACAAAAAACATAAGGGCATGAGAAAATGAAAGAAAGGTTGTAAGAAACTGGAAAATATACAGGTGTTATTAATAATAATATTATTATTATATGTGACTGTTTCCTTCTGTTCTTGTGTTAAGGATTGTTAAAGAACTGGACAGGAAGGATAAAATAATGGCCTTCATAAGCCAACTGGAGGTGCACAGCTTCAAGGGAGTTGAGAGAGCAAGAAAAACGAAAGGAAGCTGAGTTGTGTGAGCTTGGGGAGGCTGCCAAGGTGTCCCAGTGAAAAGGCTGACATGGTATGAAGACTCACTTAAATACAGAGGGAAAATGCTGGAAGCAATGCAGGGTCTTCCTCCAAACTCATTTATTTATATAAAGTGATTGAGTAGAAGCAAACAAGCAAGGTGAGGTTTTAAACCCAAAAGAGATATCTAAATGGTTTTAAGTCAGTCATTGGCCTATGAGCCTGTAGTGTTCAGCTTGAGAAAACACCTAGGGAGACAAACAGCACTGCCAACTATCTGTAAATTTACAGATAGTTCATAAAAATGCAGGATAAAAATGACTGTCCATAAAAAAATTGCATCATCTTTGAAAACACTAAGCAATCCAGAACTGATTGAAGATCCCCCATCATAAATGAAGCTGAAGTTAAGCACTGAAGGACTGACAGACAGAGCAGAGCCACGTGGTGTTTAAGTAGGAATGCAGTACCCTTCACAGAGCTGTTAGGGCTTTGTAGCCCATGGTTGCTTCCAGAGCCTCTTTACCCTTGCCATGTGCTACTGCTGCTGAGTTGCAGGTAGGCAAACATTTGTCTGGGGGTCTGTACCAGAACAGGCGAGGAGGGGCACAGGGTCAGCAGGGTTAAGGCTGGGGGACATTAGGGTGCGAGAGTGACAAGTGGGGCCCGGGGGGGAGGGAAGGCGGCAGCATGGTGTAAAAACAACAACAACAACAACAAAAAACTGACCAATTTTTTTTTTCCAGAAAATCTGAAAACTTTTTACTTATAACCAAACTTTTAAATTATGGTTGGTGTTAAAACCCTAAATTTGAATCAACCCCTGATCCAGGGCATGGAAAAAGGGTTACATTTAAATTATGTTAAAAATAGGTCAGTAAAAAAATTTAGCTACTGGTAAAAAGTTTGAGCATTGCTGGTAAACAAAATTTCTCGGGTTGGCATCCCTGGTGATTAATATGAGGGAAAAAAACAGTGCACATGTTCAGAAATCTATTCTGCGCCATGGATCACTGTGGGCTGTCTTCCATGCCTCATGGATAATTAATCTTGGCAGAGAAGCAAACCACCTCACACCTGAATCTGTTATGGTAGTTCCAGGGATAAGCCTGGGAGCCTGAACCGAGGTAGCCACCAATCCAGCCTGGTGATGATGAGAGATTTCCTGGTAGATGAAGAAGTTGGCTCCCATTCTTTCCAGCACTATGAACTCCTGGCATTCTCAGCTAGATAGAGAGTGTGCAACACTGCAGAGATCATATTTTTACTACACAGGCAGTAGCAGGGTAGATCCCTGATATCCCTGAATGATGGAAACTGTTGCATTTGCTGTACCTTGCTGATCAGTTTGCTGGTTCTATTATGATGTTGGACATGAAGTAAAAGTATGTTGGCTAGGCCAGGCATGTTTTGTTGGCTTTAACATGTGTGTCTGTGTGTGGTGATGATGATTCTGATTGCTTAATTAAACTGTCTCTACTAGAACTGCACAAAGCTCTGGTAGCCAATTCAATTTGGAGGAGATTTGGCCCGATTCCCACAAGTTTAGGCCCCTGAAGCCCTGGGAGTGACAAATGCCCAAACATGGGCAACATCCGCTTCTGCCCAACTATCTGATTAGCTATAGCTAGCACTGCTGATCTCACCACAAAAATAACATCTATTGGTAGTAAAAAAGAGTTGTACAGGCAGGAGACAATGTACACCACTATCAACCCAGGAATCTGCAGCAACTTCTTGTGAAAATATGACATGAATAAACTTTAGAGTAAAAGCCTCTTCTTTGACCTAACAGTCTCCCAGTAACACCAAACAAACAAACAAAAAAGTTCAATCCCTACTAACTACCAGGCAAAAAGAGCTGGTCATGTTTTGCTTGACAATTTGGAATAATGCTCAGATAACAAGTAGGCCATTACAGAAGCTTAGGTGCATTAGTCTAGATCAGTTAAGATCACTGGGGCTAGAGACAGACATTCAAAAAGCCGGAGCCTGAACTGATTCAACCATTGCAGGTCAGTCTAAACTGGCTGGGCTGAACCGGTTCATAACCAGACAAACATGCTCTCTGCACTGAGGCAACATGCCTACAGTTGCTCAGCCCAGGAGCTGGGGGGTGCCAGAGCAGCCCTCAGCTGCAGGGAAGTTGGGGGGCGGGGGCATGGCCAACCCAGGCTGAACTGGCCAGAGAGGGGTTTAATTCCCCCTCCCTGTGCCACCAGCACCGACGCAAGCTGGGTCGGCCCATACTCCCCCCTTACTACCTTCCCTGAATAGGACCCAGAGGAATAACCCTGTCCCTACCCGGCTGTGCATCCTCCCTGTCACTGCAGCAGGTGGCAGGGTCCTATGGGGGAGCGCGAACCCCTTCCCAGTGAGGGGCTGTACTGTGGGACCGACAGAGCTGCAGCCAGCTGCTCACTGCAGCACTGGGGTCCCGAGCGGGCCAGAGCCCTGAAAGCCTCCCACAGTGCTCCACACCACAGCCCTCACTGGGAAGGGGCTTACACTCTGACAAGCCATGAAATGCTGCTGCCTGCACAGTTATTCAATGGTCACTGCTCCAACTGCCGAGCGGGCCTGGGCCCAGCCCCCACCACTGTTCTATGCTTGAGGCATGCCCCCTCCCGGCCAGCAGCTGAATAAGCCCCTTCCTGCCAGGAGGGGGCTTGTTGCAAGCACAGAGAGGGGCTGCTCCACCACAGCTGGGTCAGCCCAGCCTAGCCACTGCCGCTCTGTGCTTTCTGTTGAGCCCAGCTCCCACTGGCCTGGAGCACAGAGTGGCAGTGGCCAAGCTGGGCATACCCCATTGCAGTGGAGTGGCCTCTCTCTGTGCTTGCAGCAAGCCCCCTCCTGGCAGGAAGAGGCTTATTCAGCTGCTGACTGTGGGATCTGCCTGGCCGCAGCTGAACCTCAGGGGGAAATAATGGGGATTGAATAAGCCCCCTCAGTGGCTTGCCCTGGCACAGAATGAGTGGTAGGAGTCGGCCCCACGCGGCAGCTGGAGCGGTGAGTGCCTGACAGGCAGGAGCCTGTCATGGCTTCCCAGCAGGGCCGTGCTGCAGGACCTTCAGAGTGGCTGTGGAGCATGGTGACACTGTGAGGGCTTGCAGGGCTCTGGCCCCAGACCCTGGTGCTGCCACACACAGCCTGAGCCCACAGTGCAGCCCCTCGCTGGGAAGGGGCTCGCTCTCCCACACAGTGCGACAGGAGCTGCCGCCCCCAGTTCGGGCCCTGCCCCCTTCCACTGCAGCAGCGGGGATGGGGCATGGCCAGGCAGGGCCCCTCGGGGGGCAGGACGGGGTTATTCCTCTGGCCTCTGGTGGAGAGGACAGCCAGGGGCCTACTTTGGGCAGGGAGCCACCTGCCTACCAGTGGGATAGAGGGGAAACAAGCTCTGCTCCCTGACCTCCTCTGCCTCAGGGGCCATGGTGACCCCGTGCTGCAGCAGCAAGGGGGGACTGCAGGCAGACCCAGTTCACATCCCTGCCGGTGGCACAGAGAGAGAGACTTAAACCCCTCTCTGGCCAGACCCCCGTCCCTGCTCAGGCTGCAGAGCAGAGGGGCAGGGCCAAAGCCCTGCCAAAGAGCATGCCGGGATGCTGGGGACTCTGGTTTAACTCAAACCGGCAAAGGTTCTGGGACAGACAATGCATAAACCCGTTTGAGCCAAATCAGTTAAGTATGATTGACTTTTATTAGTAAAGGTTTAGGATTGTGAATCCAAAAAAAGCTGACAAAGCTGGTAGGGAAATACATGGTGCCCAAGCGAGGGACTAACAATAGAAGGATGGGGGTTAGGGGAACGCAACTAGGTTACAGGCGATAACAATTACTACATTCAACCAGGTTCATCTCAAACCGGTTTCAGCCATTTTCAAACTGGTTTATGTGCACTGAATGTCTGTTCTGTTACAGGTTTAAACCAGTTCCTGATCACTTAAACCGGTTTATGTGTAATGTCTGTCCCTGGCCTGGGAGAAGATCAAGTAAATCCCCATGTCCTGAAGGGAGAATGAAGAGAAACAAGAAAGCTCTTGACAAACGTGTTCATAGTTCTATGAAATGAAAGTATAAAAACAAATCAAAGGACGGGGGAATAACTATTTTATAATTTATAGTTAAAGAACAAAGGAAGGATTCAGGTAAGTGCCGTTCAAACAATAGCGTTGGTAAATGATAACAGTCCAGGTGACCAAGAGTATCCAAACTGCAAACTCTAGTTAGTAGGCTGATAAAACTGTATGAGCATCTAAGACAGGCTGCAAATGAGCACGTCTGCCCTCTCAACTGCAGTCAGGTTAAATTGGGTAGAGATGCAATCACTGTAACATCTCACTAAAAAACCTTTGTGTATTTACTCAAAGATAAGTGGTACAACAGACTTTGCATTAATTGTAAATCTATGCTTCAGTGGCCTGTTCTACACCAGTCGAGCATAAAATCTTGTTAAACTGCATTATAAGATAATTCATTTATTCAAATATACAGAACATTTCTTTAAAAGGTATACACAATGGTAAAATGAGGAATATATATTATCCTCACAACTGAATGTTATCTACTTTAAAAATGCACTTGTACCTCCTTTATTCATGAAATTGGGATAAATAACCCTGCAGCTCACTATCCATCAAAATAAGCAGTGCGTATTTAAAGATGCATTTTTAAGTCATATTGAAGCTTTACAAACAATGCACTCTCTTCCTTTGAACTCAGAAATCATCAATAGATTATTGGAGCTGTCACTGTCTTCATATGCTATTTTAGGAGAGACTGTTCCTGCCAGCCATTCACTTGTTACATATTTTGCCCTCTTTAACCTTCAAACTTCACAACTAAAATGAGATCAACCTAAGTGACTGATTTAGACCAACCAGGGCAGATCATCTGAAAACACTATATGCAACATGCATGTACCATAGTTCCTGGGAATCTCCGAAGTAAGCAGCATCTTTGCAGGCAATACAGTATACTAAAAAAAATCCAGCCAAAATCATAATTACAGGAGTTTTACAGAGTCTCATTCTTAGGCTCATATAGTTTCAAAGAGGCACCATGTGAAAGCATGCCTGTGAGGAGGCTGCATTAAGAATACTTGATTTTGTGTAGAAGACTCCTCAAGCTGAGAGATAATAAGCAGAAAACCTCTTTTCATGACAAGCAACATTTCTAAAGAGAAGGAAGGCTGTTCAGTACAGTAATTGTTACTTTAGAAAACTTGATTTCCACTTTTAAGTCTATCCAAGAGGACAATCTGGTCCTGTACACTGATGTACGCATCTGCTCAATGTATATCAGTTTAGTATGTCCTGCTAAATGGATATTACCAACAGTTCTAGACAAAAACACTCCATTTGTGCTGTAAGACAAATGGATAGAAACTGCAGCTCATTGGAAAATTAATTTATTTCAGCAGAAGGTATCAAGGATTTTTTTTTGGGGGGGGGGGGGAGGAATCCAACACATTTGCTAAGTTAAAAACTGAAAAATTCTGGCTAAGAACAGAAGTTTTCTATTACAAAATATAGCCCCTATACCTCATGGGAACCATAACTCAGTATAGCTCATTCTCTTTCAGTGGCTAGGCTCCCTACCCTGACTCTTTTCTCACCTGGTTTCCCCTTTTGGCGAGTCACCACTGAGCATGGGAAATTAGCTGGCTGTGGGACATGGTGCCCATAAAGAAGAAAAGAGGCATGAAGTATCCACACTGCCACTCCAAGGAGGCATTACAGTAATCACTCCTAATAAAAACTTTTGAGATTTTGTATAAAACAAACATTTCCACAGAATACAGATATTTTATGTGAAAAAAGAAATAAAAAAACAAACCTACTGAGTAACAGTTGCAACTGAAACAATTTAAACAATCTCTCACCATCCTGAACAGTCCATCCGTATCAAATGACAATAGATGCCAAACAGCAGTGGGAACTCAATCAGCTCTGTTCAATCAATAGGAAGTCAGACATTCAAGAAACACCCACAACAATGCACTAAGTCAAATTGACTCTTTGCTTCAATCTAAGCATTTCAACTCTTATACAACATTACCCCCTGAAGAACGTATTTAGCTATTAGGGCTGTCCCTGATTCGATTTGGCGGAGATTCAGACTGATTCGGCAGCCGAATCTCCAAATCAAGAGACCCATTAGCCTTTCTGAACCAAATTGGAACCCTCCAAATCAATTCGGAAAGATTCAGACATTCAGACATAGATGCAGCTTTAAATGATTTTTCTAGGTACCTCAAGGTACCAGGCAGCTCGTGAATGCTGCAATGCTGGGGTGCATGGAGTATCCCACAAAAGCATGGGGGGTGGGGGGGGGTGTCCCCAGCACGCTTGGCAGCAGACCCAGAAGTGGGCCAGAAGCATTTCTGGGTCACTTCCAGGTCCGCCAAGGAGAGTGCAGAGGGTCCGCACTGCACCCCCTCAGCTAGGTGACTTGTGCCTCCTGGGTCTGGGAGGGCATCTGGGGTCCCCCTGGGGCTGAACACCAAGCCAGGGAAGTGACCCCCCCCCAGCATGCTCCCCAGTGGACCCAGAAGTGGACCAGAAGCACTTCCAATCCACTTCCAGGTCTGCTGGGGAGCACGCAAGGAGTCCTCCCCACACCCCCCAGCTTGGCAACTGGTGCCTCCTGGGTCTGAGGGGGTACCTGGAGTCCTCCTGGGGCCAAACACCAAGCCGGGGGGGGGGGGCAGCACACTCCTGTGGGATATGCTATCCACCCCAGCATCGCAGGAGTCACGAGCTGTGCCTGGTACCTTGAGGTATGTAAAAAAACTATTTAAAGCTGTGTCTATGGCCAAATTCAGACTTGGCTGAATTGAATCAGGGACAGTGATCCAAATCAATTAATCAAATCACTGTCCCCGATCTGAGCTGGGTCCAAATCCAAATCGAATACAGCCTGTTGTACACACTCCTATTAGATATAACTGTCTTTTCAGTAAAAATGTAAATGGTACAGGACAGTCACAACTCTTTTCCCTTACCACCTGTTTATGATCCAGAAGTTAGGAACCCTTGAACTGAATGAACCCTTTAAATTACCTCATCTCATTCTAACTTCCTGGTTACAAGTCTTTCATTATCTGATGGAATACTAAAAAGAAGTCCAACTTAAAATGTACACTGGAGGCATATGGGCTAAGTACAGACATTCAAAGAGCCTGAGACAGAATTGATTCAATCTTTGCAGGTTAGTCTAACCTGTGTAGATTGAACCAAGAAGCAAGTGAATAGGCATTCACTTCTGATTCTGGAAATGCAGACACAAGCTTGCAGTGACTCAGGCTAGAAACTGGCAGGTGCTAGACAGAGCCCTCCCTTCCCTTCGGCAGTAGCTGGAAGCCTGTAGGGAAGCTAAGCTGGCAGTGGGGAGCATGTGTGGCCAGGCCCCAGCAGGTACTGAGTATGATTGGGAAGGAGTTTAAACCCAAACCCTGGCTTGCATGGTCCCCAGCTGGGGTGTGCCTAGAGGGGGAAGGGGAAGCAGCCCTTGCCAGGGTTTTCCAGTGGGGGGGGGGGCAGGGGAACGTGGCCACACCCCAGCTCCTGGCAGACATCAAAAGTTCGAGACACAAGAGTGGGGGCATGTCAGACCCTGGCTGAGGCCTGGTGAAGGGGGGAGTGGGGGGGAAGGGGAGGGGGGGGAAGGGGAGGGGAGGGGAGGGGAGGGGAGGGGAGAGGAGAATCAGAGAAGCAGGACTGGCAGGGACCTCCAGAAGTCCTCTAGTGTCTAGTTCAGCCCCTGCCTGAGCCTTGGCCAGATGCTCTTTAGCTCATAATGAACCTAAAGAATCTAAACAGTGGAGGGTTTGCTCACAGCACTTACAACTGAGAACACCCACCAGAAGGGCTCTGTACTGCTGGGGAAAAAAGCCATCAAGCACTTTATGCTGCAGGTTTTCCCACCCTGCCCCACAGCAGGGCCCAGAGCTGTGTCCCTCCAGCCCTGAGCCCCGAGGCAGCACTGCACAAACTTCCACCCCCACAGGCCCCACAGCTGGAGAGGAGGAGGGGGAGAGCCCTGCCCGCCACAGCAGCTCAGCTTGGGCATGGGGAGCTGGGAGCAATCCGGGCACAAAGCTCCCGTGGCCCCAACCCAAGCCACAGCTGTCTGAAAAGGGCCCTGCCCTCATGGCCCAGCCCCTCTACACCCACCCTCAGCAGCTCCCACAGGCCGGCCTCACTTATCCCCATTATTCTCATTATAAAACTAGGAGACTGTGGTGTCGATACCTACACAGTCAGATGGGTCACTAATTGGCTGGAGGGCCGCACCCAGAGAGTGGTGGTGGACGGGTCATTTTCGACCTGAAGGGATGTGGGCAGTGGGGTCCCGTAGGGCTCGGTCCTCAGGCCCACACTGTTCAACATCTTCATCAGCGACTTGGACAAGGGGGTAAAAAGCACCCTGTTCAAATTCGCAGATGACACTAAGATGTGGGGAGAAGTGGGCACACTAGAAGGGAGGAATAGGCTGCAATCAGACCTGGACAGGTTACAGGGATGGACGGATGAGAACAGGATGGGTTTCAACACTAACAAGTGCAAGGTACTGCACCTGGGGAGGAAGAACCAGCAGCAGACCTACAGAATGGGGAACTCCCTTCTTGTCAGGGCAGAGGCAGAGGCAGAAAAGGATGTTGGAGTCATTATTGATGCCAAAACGAACATGGGACAATAATGTGGGGACACGGTCAAGAAGGCCAACTGTACCTTGTCATGCATCCACAGATGCATCTCAAGCAGGTCCAAGGAGGTGATCCTCCCCCTCTATGCAACACCAGTCAGGCCGCAGTTGGAGTACTGCGTTCAGTTCTGGGCGCCGCACTTCAGGAGGGATGTGGACAACATGGAGAGGGTCCAGAGGAGGGCCACCCGCATGATCAGGGGGCAGCAGGGCAGGTCTTACGAGGAGACGGTAAGGGACCTGAACCTGTTCAGCCTTTGCAAGATAAGGCTGAGGGGGGATCCGGTGGCCATTTACAAAACTAGTCAGGGGAGGAACAGCAGGCACTGGGAGAGTCCTTGTTCCCACAAGCACTCCCAGGAGTAACAAGAAATAACAGTCACAAGCTGGCAGAGGGTAGATTCAGACTAGACATCAGGAGGCGCTACTTCACTGTCAGGGCGGCTAGGATCTGGAACCAACTTCCAAGAGAAGTGGTGCTGGCTCCTACCCTGGGGGTATTCAAAAGGAGGCTGGATGAACACCTTGCTGGGGTCGTCTGACCCCAGTACTCTTTCCTGCCATGGCATGGGGTCGGACTTGATGATCTGCTCAGGTCCCTTCCGACCCTACCAACTACGAAACTATCCCCGCAGCCCCAGCCCCAGGCAAGGCAGGCAGATTGCAAGAGCAAGCCCCTCCCCCTCAATGAAGTCTGTTAAGTAAATAGTATCAGACTTAAAATCAGTTAAGTCCGATACTACATTCAACCAGGTTTATCTTAAACCAGTTTCAGCCATTTTGAAACTGGTTTATGTGCACTGAACTTATGTTCTGCTACACATTTAAACCAGTTTCTGATCACTTAAACTGGTTTATGTAACTTCTGTTCCTAGCCATGAAGTCAGTTTAGCTGTGTAAACAGTTATTGTGAAAGACATAGCTCTGTGCTAATCTACAGCACATTTAAAACATGCATCTGCCTGCCCATGATAAAAACATGAGAATCTTCTTCACCTAAATTTAAATTATTAAATTGATGGTTAGATAGCAGACATGCAGGGAAAAGTGCACTGAAGTAGAGGTAAATGTATTTTTGCGAGTGCCCGACCGTGATGCCTACACCATCGTAGCTTCTCTACTGCAGACAGTGATTTCTAATAGATACCACTCATAGGGAACATCCAAAGCAGCTGACCAATATACTTCTAAATGCAGTGATAGCGCATCCCCATCCTTCAAAGACTCAGATTGAATTTCAGATAGAATCTTCTTTAATGACAAACTGCCAATCTAAAACCACCGCACTTGCTCAATGGAACTTTTTTGTGAGGCATAAAACTGTCTCCATTTTTGAAAGACAGCAGCAGCAACATTATTCCTGTTATTCTTCATATATGAAATGTCAGCTCCTTTCTTCCCTTTTATTGCTGGATACCCTTGGGAAAAATCTTTGGAGGACCTGAATCGTGATATCACACACCTCTGCCACACACATGTGTGTGGAGAATGGATGCATTAGCAATATGACAACTCCTGAGGCAATGTACCTTACATGCTGTATTTTCATTTGTGAGATGCAGTTTATTACTGACTTGGCAGCAATATAGTTTCCTCCAATAGTGAAACAAAATCTGTTTCATATCCAAAATATGGTTAATGCCTCCTGAAGTGTCTAAGATGTCATAGTTATGCTTTGCACCTTTCATCAGAGGATCACAATGCATTTTGCAAATGATTAGAGAAATGATGATCTATCTGCTTTAGACACACATCTGAGACTTTGAACCCCAGATTTGCCACAGACATTCTGGTAAAGATCCTCAGGTGGTATAAATCCACATGTCTCTGATTTTGGTGGTTATGACAGTTTACACCAACTAAAGGGAGTAACTTACTTTAAATGTGCATCAATTCCACAATTTAAAGAATGTAGATATACCTCCTCTCTTTCTCTTTATCAGCCTTATCTACTGATGGTCCTGATCTTGCAATCCCTTAACTCTACTGACAGTGGGTAAATTTAAGCAAATGAGCAAGCCTTTGTGAAATCAGGACCTTACAGTATAAGTTCTTTCACAGCGTGGTATTATCTCTTACTCTGTTTTTGTACTGTGCCTAGAACAAGAAAGACTTTAGCCTTAGGACGTCTGATTTGCAAGTTGTTTCATATTGTGATTTCATATTACAAAAGACACAAATCGTTCTCTTACAACAAAAAAGCAGAGTATTTAAAACGACCCAAACACTATCCCAATCTCCTGATGTAGACCACATGGTAATACCATAATACAAATAATCAATATTAACTTTTAAGTCTTGTTCTGATATCATTAGGATAGAAACAGTAAATATCATTCCATCCAATTTTGTAGATCAGTAAATTGTGACATGAATTTTGCTGTTCAATAACAGACAGTCATGGATTGTAATATCTGACTTTTATAGATATTTATAGCCAATAATCTAACCTTGGAAATTTTGACCTGTAAAGTTGAGAAGAAAAAAAAGTTTTGAATAGTATATATTTTCTTCTCGGGAAGCAGGTAAACATGGCATTTACTATGCCCACTACTTGCTTTGCCTGGTTTATGAAATAAATATTAGAAAATTTCTTGGAGGGATTTTATTAGTACTGTTTAAAAGATGTTTAAAAATCATGACTTTCATCAAACATTTATCTGAATGGCCATTAAGAAACAGTTCCAGAGCTTAATGAAACATGAACCGGAATACTGCTGTGAGTAATATATGAAAGCAAGTCTTAGGCTACTTAGAAATACAGATGAAAAAGCAGCAGCAACAATATTATTATTATCAATAAAAAAGTAAGTCATGTGTCACCTTCCTGGGGCAAAAAAGCCCTTTAATGAATAATCTGCTTTGTCTACCGTATGATTTCGACTCAATAAGATCAATGCAAGAATAGCTGACAGGGTTTTTTTAAAAAACAACCTCTCTACATTTCATGCATGACACCACACCTGCTAATCTATTTTCAAGATTAGGATGAAAGATTCAAGCAGCCTGAAACCAATCTGAAATATAGTACTAGCTAGGAGTACTCCGACACTTACACACATCATCCGAGTTCTCAATTCAGCTACCGGAGTTACAGGTGAAAATTGGGGGGTGGGATACAATGTTCATTGCACCAGAACGTGAAAATTAAATCAAAGGTGGCAGCTGCAAATATGGCCAGTCCGGCATAAAAGCTGTCCATGCAAAATTTAAGGCATTCTAAAATAATTTATTGAATCACAGATCATTTGAGCCTCCTGAGATGCATACACAACCATTCGCTGCACCTGGTCAACACTCACATGGCTTACTTTACACTGTGTGAACGCAGACCAGGAGCAGCACATGCAGCCATTCACTGATGCTGGGAACCACATGGAAAACCCAGTGAAGGTAACTCGGGGTGAGGGTGGGAAAAAGGTGGGCGGGACTGGGGGGGGGGCTAGCAGGTACATTGGAGAGGGATTTTCAGGGGCCAAAAAATAGCCTAGTCAGAGTCAGGGCACTAGGAAAAGCACAGCCCTGGGGTTGCATTCTGAACACGTACAGAAATTTGATAGATCAGGTTAACCAATTCCCAATTTAAGTTAGTTTACCTCTCAACTGAATTTAGATTGGGCCTACCATCTTTTCTCTGATATAATCCCTCTGGATGCCTGCACAGGTGGGCATTTAGATCAACCTAAGCCTGGGTAGATCAACCTAAATGTAACAGCTGTAGGTATCCCTGGACATTAAAATTAACTAAGGAGACAAATAGAAATCCTAAAGATTTCAGCTTAAACACTGTAGTATCCATTTGGTATCTTTCTAGGGGTTGATGTCTTGCCCATGCAAAATGACAAGTTAAATAATCTAATATTTCTTTTCCTCCCTTAACTTTGTTGGCACTGCCATTCTATTTATTTATTTTAATAGAAAATGTACAGTGCCTTATACTGTGCCCTGGCAATTCAGGTTCTCCTGGTAGACACAAATTTTGCCACACTTACAAAACTGGAATTCAACCTACTTCTTCCCGCACTTCCAGTATAAAATCCCAAAGCTCTTCCAGAAAAACAATGCAGTGAACACTTAGAACTGTGAATGTCTCCATAATATCAAGCTTTTGAAAGTAGAGGTACTAATGCTTTTCTGAATATGGCCAGAAATAAAACATTCAATTAGCCTGAATCCTGACCCTGTAGATTTCCAGTGGTTCCAGAAAGGAAGAGCTGTCATCATCCCTCTCACTAGACAGACATGACAGACTTCAGGGAAGTTTTCAGCAGGAGAAAGTTCAAGCTAAAAGCAAATTTTTGGCAACAAGACAGATTATCAGGTGGCCTTGAAAAGCAAAATCATTAAGATTCATTAACAGCAACCACTGATTAAAAGCAAAGAAGAAAAGCTAAATATAGATGATTCCTCACCTCCCCCCACCCTCCATGAGGAAGAAGTAGATTATGAAGCTATATGAGCAACTGAACAGTTAAGGTTTTAAGAAAAGCTTTCCATTCAGCACCATATTGACTCCAAATGACAGTGTGTTAAGGATGAAAGATCAATTGCCTAGTACCACCATCTAGGAATACTCTACAAGAAAAGCATAACTATTCAGAAACAGCTCCAGTCCCATTTCTGCTGTTGTCCAAAGGTGAATCAGCAAAACTTCAGTGAGACTACTGCAGGCATTCTGCTATACCTAGATCTAAATACAAATCGGCAATAGTCTAGAAGACCCAGAACCTCTAAGCACTGGTAAACTAGACTCCCAAGGGCAAAGGGAAGTGTAAATGTTCAAAGAACAATGCTTCCCTACTCCTGCATGTGGGGTCTGAGGACTTTTACCAATGAGAAATTTGCTCTTTGAAGGGCGTGTGTCTTTTGGGAGGTTCCCCAGGCCAGAGCTGCAGTCTGTGACCCAGCTTCTACTGCATCAAGAATCCTCACCAGCAAGCAAGTCGTTTAGTCCCTTTTCCTTAGTGAGAACTAGTATCTTACTTGCAGTTATTTTTTAACAGTTCACCACAGACTTTGAAACCATGAGAAATCCAAACCTGCATCCCTACACACATATATGCTATGCTCACTGGCCCTTCAACTCCTAACTGACTTGAGCCATAAGCCCTGAAGAGAAGGAGGGATAGACTAGTGAGTACTTATGAAAGTTGGCACAGCAGAAGTTCTCTCTGGGATCTGGGTACATTTGTTTGCTAAATCTCTCAGAGGCCACAGGAGAATTAATAGAGACTATCTTCCTCCACAAAGCAGAAGTTTCTAGGGAGCCATTTTTCTCTATCCACTCTCCTGGCAGAGGGATAAAGAAAACTGAAGTTCAGCCTTCCAGGGTAAGGCAGTTACAGCTGGGAAGGGGAAATAGCTGCTGCCAGGTATAGGGCATGCAGTAAGAGACAGCTCAGGAAAGACCATGGCATTTAATTTGGGACTGAAGGAAAGGGAGGAGCAGACACCTGAGCAAGCAGGAGTGCAAGTAAGGGGAAAGAGTGCTTCCACGTATTGCCAACCTTCCTAGGGTGATGACACAGGTTGATTCATGGTGTGCCTGTACTACAGTACCAATTCAGAGCTTCTGCCTGCTCTACAGTCTGATTAATTTCCTTGTAAGCTTGTAATCCTTCATGCTTTCTTTACATGAAGGGTTGGGTAAATACTGTATTTACCCAAATCCAAGATGACTTTGAATTTAAGATGTCCCCTCCCCCCCAATGGAGTCTTTACATGGAAAAGTTATAATTTTTCATAAATATATCAAATTAATTATTGGAGGGTCATCTTAAATTTGTCCCCTCCCCGAACCGCAGCAGCTGATAAGCAGGGGGACAGGCAGCCTGACCTCCCCCTACCTCCTCACCCCTTGCCTGCTGCCACATGTCCATACCACCACTTGCTCCCCATGGTGCCTGCAACCCCTGCCCCCCCCAAGTGTCTATGCTCCCTGCTGCCTGACCTCCTACTTGCTTTCCCCCTGCTTCCTGTGCCCCCAGTTCCTCCCCTATGGTGCCTGTGCTCTCTGCTGCCTACCCCACCTAACTCCTCTGCTGCCTTTTCTCCCCCTCATACCTGCCCCCAGTACCTGTGCCCCTTCACCACCTGCCCCTCCTTGCTTGGCCCCACCCTACAGCCTGCCCTTCCACTCCCACTGTTGCTTACCTTCAATCTGGGCTCTAGCCCCACTTCACCCCCTTCTGGCCTGGGAGTACCAGTTGTGGTGGTGGCAGCTCTGGCCCCAGCCCTGACCCTAGAGCCACATTGAAGTCTGAACCAAAGCTAAGACTGGAACTGGTGCTGGAGCTGCAACTGCAGTGGTGGTGCCAGGGAGACCAGGGGTGCTGCAGGGCAAAGGCAGGGTTGCAGGGGCTGCAGCTCCAACTCTGACCCCAAAGCCAAGCCAAGGTTGGGACCACTGCTGGAGCTGCAGCAGCCACCTGACCCCCTACCATACTTAAGCCCAAGAAGGGCTTTTTCCTCATTAAATGAGGGGGAGGTGCGTTTTGGATACAAGTAAATAGGATAATTGATTGGGGGGGATTTTGTGGCCAAATCAACAAAAGAAGTCTGTGGGTCTTATTTGGGGGGGGGTGCCTTTTTTTTTTTTTTTTTAATAAAACCAAGCCAAAGTTTAAACTAAACAATCACTTCAAAACAATTTACTTTTTAAATGTGGAAAATAAATATTTTAATTCTTCCAAAGGTTTTTTGTTTTTAACCAAAAACTCTACCAAATCCTACCACAATTCAGTGTTTTGGTCAACCAAAGCCTACATTTTAAGATAGTTAAATCATTAGTCCAAAAATACTTATTACAGTTTTATTACAATTCTATTTGAATGGGTTTTGCTGGTCATCCTCATAGGATTTTAATGACCTGTTTCACATTTACTTCAAAATAATACGCATTTTGAAACATGTCCAAAAATTACACTTCTGCCTTAACAAAGATGTATTGGCATATACTCTCCCTTATCTGTTAGCTTTAAGAATACTGCTTCAAGGCTTTTGATTTGAAGTTTCTTTCCCCCGAGTTTTTACCCTATTTTCCAAGATGACGGTCTTTTCAAATGTACAGAAGTTTATGCATCCTATTCCATCTGGCTGTATCAGACTCCATTACATTTTCTGATCTCACTTAAACAATACTACAACCACACACAGCATTGATACCTATTAGGCTTTTACAATAATATGCCTGCTTTCCATCTGGCCGTAATGACCAAAAAAGAAAAAGAAGAGTAAAGTCTTTTTTTTGTCTTCTGTTTCCTACTGGTACAACAAGCCAATGAGCATTTCAGCATCAGCACATTGCAGATCAAGGTAATAATATTACATCTGAATGCATTTATATTATACATAAGCAAACATATATACTTACATACCCCATATGTGAAAACAATCATTATGTGATAAATTAACTTTTTAGAGACCTTGGACTGATAGCGTCATTTTATTCACCAATCCTTATCTCAGATACTTTATCCAGTAATTTAACTCCTTGAACATGTTCAAACCATTGACATTAAATTAAAATACAAACCCCACAACTTGCCATTGAAAATGAGGAATACTCCTCCTAAAATTATATCTATGTAGAACCAAGAAGAGGCAAGTCAGTCCTTGGCCAAAAAAGTAAAACAAGTTAAAATTCTGTTTTAAGGCTAGAAATCAGAGCTTCAAACAAGAAATGAGAGATTCCAAGCTTTTCTACGTGACTCCACACTCAATTCTACCTATAAATCAACCAGAAAGCCCAATTTAAAACTGTGATATCAAAAAAGTTATTTAGAGGGTCTTGCAAACTTTATGCTTAAGCCTTGTACAGCTGGACCTGTGGTAATTTTGGCCCTTGGTCTTACAGATATAAGGAGACAAAATAGTCAATGACAAACAGGAAACACTTTTTTCCTCCAACTTTTAAAAATATTATTTTAAAAATCCTAAAATAACAGAGGAAAAAATATGTAGTCCTCCTGAGCATGAAACACTTGTCAGCAACAAAAACACCATATCACCAGAAATTAAAATCCCTTCCACCCAATACCCCACATAGGGTTACACATTTAGGAAAGAAAAGGAAAAGAAAGGGAAAAAAAAGATGAATGAAGGAAAGAAAAAAAATATCATTCGTAAAATTGCTTCTAAATAACACACTGCTCTATAAAATATATATACAATTAGAGAAGGTTGTGGCCTCTGCCACACATCATCATTACTTTTGTTGAAATAGTTACCACTTAACAGTGGAATCCTGCTGTGCTAGGTCCCATACAAGTATACATTAAGAGATATCAGCTATCCTGGACAGCTTACAATTTAAATAGCCAAGAAAGAAAAGGCTGGAGGGGAACAGAGGCATAGAGAGCTGAACTGACATTTCCAGCATGATATAGCAGGCCTGTGCCAAAGTTGGGAGTAAAACCCAGAGGTTTTCATTCCCAGTCCTCAACCTACATATTATTAATAGCTTCCCCCCTATCAAGTAATGTGGCCATACAGAGTAGACCTGGCTGTAATTTTCTGTCAAAATCAAGTCTAGGGGTGAGGTGGATAGGCATTTCTCGTAACTGGAAATCCCAACTTCCTGCCACTTCCACTTCTGAACTAATCTTGAAAAAGCCGTAATATAAGATGCTGTACCGTTCTATAGCATCGTGTATTTTCTCCATCTATACATAGACAATACCATACAATTTTAAAACAATCTGGTTCTAGAGATAGGACAATTGCACTATAAGCCAAATGTCAACTTGAAGTAAGCTGTGTTAGGGGTGCTATAAGGATTTACAACCAAGGTATTGACTTGGAAATCTGAAAATGATTGTAAAATGGCATTTGGGGGAGTAGATATTTCTTGTCACTATCGTTTCCATTTCTGAGGAAGGGCAGTTTGTGCCCAAAAGTTAATCTAACTTATTTCCCAACTATACAGTTGGCCCAATAAAAGATATCATGAAAGAACCCTTGTTTCTTATACATTTCCTGGACCACTGCTTTAACCCCACTGTATCAAATACACTCAATTTACCAATAAAAATAATTTAAAGAACAGAACAAAACACAGCCAATGTGCATGGAATCTGAAAGTCAACCCTATTCTTTTTGGTTTTTTCATGGTCATCATCTTCCATCCAAATTATAGATTTAGAAATATCTTTGGGTACATCTCCACAAGCAATTGATTCAAAGCAATAAGCTCCGAAGCAGTTTGAGCCGCAGTAAACTACTCCCAGGAGCAGCATCTACAAGCGCACCTGGATCAGCAACAAATTGAGCTGGGGTAGAGCAGTTTATTCCATGGCTGCTCCTGCCCTGCTCTGTCCCGGGTGCCAGGTGGCAGTGGCGCGTGGTGGAGGGGTTGCCTGGGGCACAAGGATGCTGAAAGTGCAGAGCTATGAGGCTAGGAAACAGGTAGAAGTCTGGCCCCCTGCTACCTGGGCGCAATTTATGCCCATGATCAGCGTCTACACATCTGTTTAATTCCAGTTAATCACTCTGGCGTAATAAGATAGTACTGTCCCCAACAGTACCATCTTAGAGTGGTGTTAATTACTTTACTGTGGCCCTTCAGTGCACGTGTAGACGGTGATGCTTTACTCCACAGCTAACTAGCCTGCTCCACAGTAAAGCACATGTAGATGCGACCTCTGAGACTCCATTTAACTCAACAATTGCAGCTTAATTAAAAATTCTGGTGACTGCACATGAATATGAATAGAAGACAGCTCATCTAATCCTAGTTGTGTTGATTCTGAAGTACTGACAGAAACATGAAGTAAGAAAAGCCTTTAGCTCAAATTAAACTTTCCATGAGCTTTTCATATGCACAGGGAACACAATGTCTGTGAAATGAGAATCAAGTTAGGAAGCAGAACTGCTTTTAAGAAACTGCCATGTTACAGTAACCTTTCACATGGGAATCACACAATGAATAAAGGCTGTTTCAACAATACAATCAAAATATATTGTTAACTTTTTTTCCCCTGCAAACTGACTGTATAGATGCTGGGTGACACTCAAAGACAAAGCACAATTTAAAACCTTCACTGAGGGTTAATTAACTATAAAAAAAAACAAAAAAGGCAGACTTGGCTAAAACGCTTATAGTTAAATAACAGAACAATTTAAGATTTTAATTTTCTACACAGACCCCACGTGTGGTAATTTTCTGGTAAACAACTACTCTGAAACAGCCTGTCTCTAAAAACTGAAGCTATCACCTATAATTTTTCATTCAAATAACAAGAGAGAGCTTGGATGTGAACATATTCCAAGTTCTCTCATGTTTGCTTTCCAAGAGAATTCACATTTAACCTTTATCAGCACAAATGCTCATGAAAGATAATTTTAGATAATTACCAAATTCATTTTATGTTCAGTTGTAAAATTATTACTTCACAATTTGTGTTGTTTTCATATGCAAGTGACAAAAAGGTTTCTCTTCTTTGACTTAATTGGCAAACAGAGTGAGTTTGGATTAAAATTAAATACATGATTCCCGATTCACAATGTTCTGATTGTATTGATGTATTGTATTGATTGTATTATACTGATTGTATTGATGAAATGTATTGATTCAGGTTACTATGTAATTACAGATCCAACTGTGAAGTTCAAATTTTGCAAAGCGAACAATACTCATGGTAAGAACTCTTCCTTGAATAATACTACTGCTTACTAGTACATAACATTTCCCTTCAGTATCTCCAATCTCTTCCCAGAGGTGGTCAATAATATCACTACTTTCAGCCCCCCATTTTAGAGATGGGAAACTGAGGCATTAAGCAATTAAATAAAACACTCAAAGTCACCCACTAGGCCAGTGGCTTACTTCACTGAAGAGATTCATATATATTTGTTTAAAAAGTATGTAAAATAAGTCTACAACCTGTTCACAGACCATCAGAAAGGCAAGGAAAAGTTAGTCAAACTCTTTGTTACAGGGGTACAGGTTGTAGCCGTGTTGGTCTAAGGACATACACAGACAAGGTTCTTTGTGTAAATCTGATATCTCTTATTAGACCAACTCAAATAGCTGGAAAAAAATTTCCAGCTATTTGAGTTGGTCTAATAAAGATATCAATTTGTCCAAAAAACCATGTCAAACTCTTTGTTGTATTCTCATGTTTTACCCCTAGATCAGGAGATTTTTCTAAAAAATTTCTCATGTAACATTTTTTTTTCTTATTTTTCAAAGAATGCGCCTCGTTCTGTGTTCTCAATCCTATTATATCCAATTGTGCAATTAATACTCTTTTTATATATTTACTGGAAAAAACAAATTTGATTTTTTGGGTTGCCTACTAATTGGCCATGGTCCATTCAGTCTCAAATGGCCCAGTTATCATCCCGTGCCTCACAGAAGAAAAGCTTCATACATTTTTGTCCTTCATTCCTCATTTTTTATAAAATTACAGTGATTGATTTTAAATATAGAAAAGTATAAGGAATTTTTAAGTGTATAGGCACATATTCACATGGATGTATAACAGAAGTTGCATTGTGCTTTCCTAAATGATACAAAATGACTCTAGAAACTGCTAATAACAAAAGACAGCCCTAAGGATTTTTTAACCATCCATTAGGCCTCACAGCAGTTGTTGCCATAATGCAAATCAGTAGGGTGTAAAGAATAGATCTTGTGAAAAAATAACTTATTTGTAATATCCAGCTCCATTGGTTGACTAATTATTTTGTGCAAGCTCTGTCATTTATTAAAAATGACAAATAGATGAAAACTTCAGTCTTGTGCATAACATTATTTTAAGAATTCCTTAGTTCTTAAATCATTCTAACTGCTGATACACAAGGGTCACAAGACACAAAAGAAGAACACCTAATTGTACAGAACTGGGGGAACTTAAAAAAAAGAAAAAAAATCAAATGGGTGGTATTTCATCAGAAATATCACGTGCAGGGGAGAATTTCAAAGCCAGAAATAGCAGTTAAATTCTTAACTCCCACTGAAAGTCCAAAGGCATTAAGCCCGAACAGATTTGTGCCTTTGAAAGCCTCACTCTACTTCCATATTTCAAAAATTCAAAGCATATAGTGTTTGAGTCTCATCTTCAATCTGACAATGTACAGGGATCATAATGCCAGCGCAAGTGTAACGTTCATCATTCTGTGTAAAATGAATTGAGCTAATGGTACATACAAAAAGTCAAATGCATTTTGTTGGGAGTTTTTGTTACTTTGTGTTTAAATACAGGGGTGTCAAAGATACAGCCCATGAGCTGGATTCAGCCCCTGGAAGCCTATGATCTGGCTTGGGGGTCTTAGACCAGCCCCATATGCTGCATGCAGCCCATGCTGTGCCTGGATCCATGCACTCCATGTGGAAATGGGGCCGGTATGGAATCCACTGCCTGCACTCAACCAGCCCTGCGTGCTGGCTCCAGGGCCAGATCAGGCTTACTGATCCTCCTTTCACACCACAGCCAGAGTGCAGGGCTGGTCAGGTGCGAGCACAGCATACAGTGCACACTACATGCCAACCCCATGGGCCATTCAAGCCCCAGACCTGCGTCAGCACATGCTGTATGTGATGCATTTGGCTGGACCAGGTATGTGTACTGCATGCAACAGAGGGGGCAATTCAGGGCATGCGGCACCCTACTAGACCAGCCCTGTGCATTTTAATACATTGCTGCACATGTGCATATTCCACCACACTTCTTTACGTGGGCACTGCTACATAATTTAAGCATGAAGTAAACAAAGGAAATAAACGGGGCTTTACTGTAGCATAGTTCCACTTAACATAATTTATTACTGATTCAAGAGACAATATTTTCTGTTACAGGTGTTGGTGGTTTAATTTCTGTTCATAATGGACAGGTCGATTTTACATCATAAAGGCACCATTGCTATTAGCAAGCACTCTTGCAGGCACTGTCAGTAGTGATGACAAGGACAGAATGGGCACGGGGACCTCACTGTCACCCCTCACCCACCAGAGGTGGTTTCGTCACTACAAGCCTGAAGCACTTCAGCAAAGCATTGTTCTGTAACTGAGCATTATTAATAAAGGGCTTCAAGTCTTCAAAGCTTTCAGGCTGTCAGTTTTCTCAATTCACTCTAACCATTAAAAAAAGAAAAAGTGAAAAGATGAAAGCTGCACAGTTCGGTTCCTGTGAATTGAAATGAATAATCAGGGTAGATTAGCAAACCTGGGCTGGATACAGAAATTCATGGGACAGGTCCTACAGCTTGCATTGTGCAGGAAGTCAGAGATGGGGAATCAAAGTGTGGTCTTTTTGATTTACAAGTCTATTCAAATATCTGCACTAGGAGTGTGGAAATACAATGAACAACCAGGTTTTAGAGGGATTATCAAAGGAAGAAAAGACTAAAGGTCATATTCTCTTTGTCCCTAGCATGTGTGAAAAATGTATTAATATTAATGGTGGACTGTGTGCAACACATTATAAGAACAAACATTAATGACTGCATGCAATAAGTACCTTATATATAATTATACCAAAAACTTTCCACCATGTCTTACAGTATTCACCTCAAAAAAGCTCTTTCAAACATGATCGGAGGTCTTGTTTCTAAAACAACTAATTATGAAAAAATTCTGTTGAATAGGTATCACAAATACATCCCACCCTTTCCAGGGTCATCATGAACCTTGTGTTAGTCATTTATTCATCTTTCTTTAATGGATCTTTAAACCAGTTATGAATTCACCAAACATGATCTTTCATAAGTATGATGTCTTCAGAGTTGAACTATGGAAAAGAATTATAAACTGGTGTTTACAGTCATAGCATCAACTAAATCTTTCAGCCTGAGGCACCTGAATCAACACAGACTAGATCATTTATAGCAAGTCAGGATCTTTCCCACCAAGTTAATATTATGAAGCAGCAAATGACAGTGAGCAGCAAAGGACTATGTGGGAACCAGTGAATCCTTTAAGTTGATCCTTTTCAAACTAGTTAATGTTTTTGAGGGATTTTCTGATTTAAAAACAAAAAAAGATGTGGAATTTGGTAAGAAAACATTGTTGTGGGGTGTTATCTGTTCTCCACTGAAACAGTTTCCACCTTAGCTCTTTTAAAAAGCATGTATGCATGTGCACACAAACACATTTTGGGTGGGGAGAACAGCTATGTGACTCCTAACTTCTTATCCACAATACCGACGGGGAAAATCCGATGAACTAAGTCTTTGATTAAAAGTCCATTAGGATTAATGGAAAACATTTATCTTGACTCCAGCAGTCTTCACCTAAGGCTTTAAATAATTTCTATTTAGCGCACTTACCAGCATGGTCTTTTATGTGAGCTCTACAGTACCCAAAAGCCTCAAGGAAAAAAGTTAATTTGCATTTTATTAGACACCTACCTCAAACCACTGCCCATGTGACTGCATTTTAAGGATAACGCAGGGATCTGGCTTGGAAAGGGCATCTCTGTCTGATATACTTTTGCATGCAACACGCAGCTCCACTTTGGTCAGGCATGGGCTGTTAAAGATTCCCAGGGTATTGGCCGCTGATTCATAGATGTTGCTCATTTTCTTCATTCTATTTTCTGTGAAGAGAGAAAAGAGACAATCAAAAAACAAATTTACACACAGCGCAATCCTATTTATGAAGAAAGCAGTCCAACTCTGTGCTATGTAAGAAAGGGCTTCCAATACTGTAGATGAGATTCATAGCATCAGAAAATTTTGTTAAACCTGGAAGAGGTCAAATAAAGAATCCATAAACCCAATAAGACTTTCACGTGTATGAATGAATGGGTCTAATGTAGAAGCAGTCATACTCATCCCAGAACTTTGTAACGTTTCAGATCTGAATCTTCATTTCATAGACTAGGACGACATCTATTTCCAAATGCATTTCTACCTTTTACAGCTACAAGTGATATTTCTTAAGACTGAAGGGCTCAGTAGATGTAATTCTGCATGGGCATGTCTACATGAGGTGCTACTGTGCAGTAGTTATTGCGTATTTATTTAGTACTTATACAACATCACAGTTGCACAGGCAAACACCTTTTTAGTGACACTACTGCGCAGTAGCCTAATAATATTGTTCAGTATCATATTAGCACTGTTTGTGCGGTGACATGCTACTGCAAAGCATTATTTGGCTACTACACAGTTAGTGTCTTGTGTAGACGCACCCAGCATCTCTATATTTCAAGCCAATATCAAAATCTTAATAAAATGAGTTTGGCCGTCCTCTGATCTGTCCTTGTTTAATGGTATTCCATCTCACAAAAGCACATAATCCATTCCAGTTCTTCCATGTAAGCATGAGAGAAGAAAGCCCTTCTCAGTGGCCGTGTCTACACAAGACGCTGACTGCACAGCCGTTACTATCCAGTAGTGCCAATGAAGAGCTTTTCTGTGATGCTGACTGCACAGTAGCTGAGACTACTGCACAGTAGCATCACATCATGGTTTCTGTCACGTGACACTACTGTGCAGTCACTGTCTCATGTAAACGCAGCAGCATGGAGCAATAGTAAACATAAAACCTGAATTACACTGCACTCTCTTTTCTACGCTCCTTGGTACATAAATATAATGCTGGCCTGTAAAAATTATGTAATGATATAGGTAGTAGAGCAATAATCCTTATGTTGATAAATCCTGTTATGTATTATATACTCTTTGAAGTCAGGAACCATGATTGTTTATGCACTGGTACAATGCTTGAAATACTGGGGCCCTGAACTTGATAGCAACTCTTGGCTGTTATCTCATTTTAGGGAATAAATAACCACCGGCATCATCCATATTGCAGCTGAAGCCTTTGTTGTTAGCAGTATAACAATGGAGCAAGCTTTTTAATACAGTGCTTATCAAAATTGCTGTGTGATTACTGCTACGCCAAAAAGGCATATTGGACCATTTTAATTGTTCAGTCATGGCTGAGCTTCGCAGGTTAATTTCCACACTAAATCAAACTCCTCAAATACATGGTTTGCTACCTTTTCCCCAGATAAAAGTTGTAAACAAGTAATTTCACACTCTGTTAGAGAGCAGGATTAACATTGCCAGATTATCAATGTGTTTCTGTGCCCTGTATAAATCCTTCTCATGGTCTTTCATGCAACACCCCATTTTTCCGAGGTTAATGTCTTCAGAGAATTGTTTTTGATAAAAGCCAACATTTGGCAATTTTAGCAGGAAATTAAAATTATCCCCCTTTTGCTTTGAGTAGTTTTAAAAAAAAACACCTGAGAACATCCACGGCATCCATTAATTTAAAAGACAAAATTAGTTCAGTCGCTTCCTAAATTCAAAATAAGGAATAAAAATAAGATATTACTTTGCTAGAATTAAAACTAACTTTAGGAATGTGAATCCAAATGATGCAAGAGAATGATTTTTCTCATTACTGTAATGGGAAATGTGTGCATTGGTTGTCTACAATCGTTCCTTAAAGGAGTATTTTCTGTATTTGTCCTTGTTTTACCCTGGCCCACTGACCCACTGATGATCTCCACCTATTGTGAGTGGCTTCTACCCCTGGGTTCAATGTGGTTCTAAGCTAATGAAGGCACTAGCTTCTTGCCACTCTAACCCCCAAATTAGAGCCCCTCCTACTCCAAGTAACTTTCAACCAGGGGTGGGGAAAAGGCAGCCCATGGGCTGCATGCGGCCCACCAGGCCACTCTATCCTGCCCGCAGGGCCCTTAAAAAGTTTAGAAAATGAATATTTAGCAGCCCCTGGCTTCCTGTCATGCGGCCCTCGATGGCTTGCCAAAACTCAGTCAGCGTCCCTCCGCCCAAAATAATTGCCTGCCCCTGCTTTAAATGCTCTCACATAGCCTGGGATTTACCACTCTGGGAGAAATGTGAAAGGACAGCAAGCCACATAGGCATAGAAAAGGACCCTCTTGACCTCAGATACATTACTCTCAAAAAGTAACACCTCTTTGAAAAATGGCTAAGGTTCTGAGATGCACTCTCCCCTAATTAGATCTCTCTACTTCCATGAGTCCAAGATCCACCAGTGTTTCAGACTAGAAAGAGTCTATCCTGCCCACTCACTCCTGAAGGTCCTGCTTACATGATCACTCTTTCTAGAAGGGTTGCTACCCTGAACAAAGAGATCTGTTGCCTTTCCCCATATGCTCAAACAGAAAGCTCTAGTTCTCTCCTTCTAGCTTTGCCACATTAGTACAAAACACATCCTATGGAGAAGGGCCAGTGGTTGAAAGTCATTCAACACTGATAGCTCCAGATTTTTGCCTTGATGGCTTCTACATTATATTAAAACTATACCAGTTCCAAAGAAATATTTTGACTTGTAAATATCCATTGAACTAATTGAGAGTGTAGGCCTGAAGAGGAGTTAAGCATTTTAATACCTTTTTGGAGTCCTGCCTAAAGCACTGTCTGGACAAAATAGCAGTTTAGAACAGAGTTCAATAAACTGCCTTGGCAAGTTCAGGTATGTGTTTGGTACATAACCCAAACTGGGACTCCTACTCCAAACTGATGTTCACATTGATAGAGATGCATCTCAGTGTCAGGGTCACACTTAAGAGGAAAAAATAAAGAAATTAATCTGTGACATTACACAGGGCTATTAATTAAAATCTTTATTCAGAAAAGCATTTAAACATGTGCTTTAATCTACCTCCAAATACAGAACAAAATGTCTGGATCCAGATGTGCAAGCATGTGCAGTTTGTGGTACCACAAACCTCTTTGCTATTGCACTTGTTACGCGTTAAACCATGCCTGGCACTGCTAATTTGCAGCTCTGTGGACAAAAAAGAAAAGCCATAAACATGTAGCAGCCTCTAAAAAATGGACCCACCTGAACAGAAGGGGAAGAGCTGCCTGGCAGAGAGACAGAGTTTGTCCCAGAGGGGACACTGTAGGCTCTGAGGACAAGTGAAGCTGTTTGGGAGCAGCCCTGTTGGAAGTGGGAGGGGTGATGTAACCCCAGCACAGTTTGAAAGAGAGCTGTTAGCAAAAGCCCGGGAAGAGCCCTGAGCTGGGATTGGCTGAGAGGCTTGGATAAAAGGGGGAGCAGTTTTTCCTGCGGGGGGGGAACAAGAGAGAGAGAGGGGGCTGAGGGACAGGCTGGAGACCGGATTGAGTGTATTAGCACAGTGGTCCCTCGGAGAGCCCCTGGGAGAGGCCTGCAGGAGCAGAGTGGAGAAGCTACAGCGGCAGGAGCAGGCAGGGACTGCTGGTGTGGAGAGCCCAAGTCTGAAGAGACCTGACTGCAGCTGGTGTGGCTGGGTGAGCAGAGCAGAGCCGGGGGAACTGCCGGACTCTGCCCTAGTTTCCCTGAGGGGTGAGGGGCCCCAGGGGCAGGCAAAGCCCAGGGAGGGGCTGCATTTGCTGGGGCTGTGAGGCTGTGTGGGGCAGCAGGAGGGTTGCTATAGCCTGCAGCCCAGACGCTGCTTACAGCAGAACCAGGGAAGGGGGCAAAGGCAGGAGAAAGCTGTCTTGCAGGAACTGCAGAGGAGCTGCTGCTTGCTGCCCAGAGACCCCAGGAGCACGGAGACGGACACCAGCACCAGGGAGCGTCCACAGACCACGTGCAGGGACACAGACAGTCCCGCTCCCTGAGATACCCCGCCAGGGGCAGTGCACACGGGATCCCCAGCACACCGTGTGCAAGTGAGAGACTGAGTAAATAAGTTCTTGAGGGTTTATTAGACAGTATATCCATGTGTTTATTTAATGATTATTTATTATGATGTAAATAATTAAATCTTGTAAATAGTTTGAGAACTGTCTGCAAGGGTGCTTGATTGTACGGGGAGGCTCTCCACTCGGAGCACTGCAGCAGCTTCCCAGGGGGGCTGGGCAGGGCTACTGGCTACCGGGTACCCCAGGATCCCATTATTCAGGTGAAGGCGCATGTAGTGTCGCGCCCAGGGTTACAAACAAAAAGGCACAAAGCACACTAGAATTCAGTGTGCTGGAACAGATGTGGAGACAGGGGAGCAGGGCCTTGCACTGAGGCACCCTATGCTCCAGCCAGCTAGGGAGAGGCATGTGGACAGGGGGAAGCAGGCAGCCCAGGGCTGGCTGCTCCCCTGTGTCTGCATGCTGCTCCTCGACTGGCTGGGGCACAGGGTTCCTCAATGTGGGGACTGCCCGCTAGTTAACAAAGCACTGAGGCACGCTGTGCCCCAGCCAGCTCCCCCTGCAGCACATGAAGCAGTGGGATAATGTGTCCCGATGCAAACCGCGTGAGCAGGGGGCATGCACTGCAGCACAAAGCAGCACAACTTTGTACCACTACTCTGTGCTGCTGCAAATGCATGACCCTACTTATGTGGATGCGGCCAATCTGTTTAAAGTGAGCAGTGTCTCACAAAAGGCAACAACCCAAACTGCAAAGAGATGGCAAAACATTGGTCAAGCTTGCAGGGTACCCTGGTCTTCATGTAAACTGTGATTACAAGTCACAGCTAGGATAGGAAAAAAGTCTTCATTTTTATGCCCTTTTAAAGTTAAGTGGAGATAGTCAACTACCATGCATGCTCCTGAAAATCTCCCTGTATAATCTAACTGCCTCCAGGAGGGAGATGATGTCATCCACTAAATTTCAAGATTTTTTTTATTCTTCCACTCTGTCAGCTTTTAAAGCCATTTAAAAAAACATGGTTAGTTTTACAACATGCATGTTTAATGTGTCCACTAAAATGTTATCCTTTGTGCAGAAATGGGTTATTGACGATTTCATTAAGACAGATGATTTCATTACTAAGGAAAAAGAAAACATACAAAACAAACATGAGGGGGAGAGATGCATTTTTCACCCTCCCACAGTAATTATATACTGTTTTTTTCTGAATGGTGGATAACTATAAAATTATACTTTTTTAGCACTGTAGCCTTTTCTTTAGATTTTACAAGTACTAAATTTATCAACGAAAAAGATCAAATTACAGCCTTATTCTTTTGTTCCATTATATTCTTCCCTTAATATAATCACCAGTTTGGGTTGCTCTTCTGATGTCATGTTACCAGGAAGCTGGGGGCTCATAACATAGATTTTGATCCTAAAATATGTGGCTAAAATAAGTTTTATTTCCATGTTACCTTAGACAAATTTAGATTGCGTAAGATGCAGTCAGTCAATTATCTATATATATTTCTGAATAAATTAGAGTATTCATTTTTGCTTCCTAAAAACAATCTCTTTTTCACTTCATTAGTACCTCATTATTCCTTTAAAGTTCAGCCTTGAACAAAAACACATTGAATAGCTACCCTTTCTGAGGGGGAGAAATAGAGTGGATACAAAAGGTAAGTGGACTAAGTGGGATGCGAGAGTAATCTCTAGATTACATCATACTAAATGTTTCATTCATTTCATTTCCTCTTGAGAACAGGCAAATGGTGCCTTTGTCATTGCTGTGCTACAGGTAACTCAACTAAAGACTCCCACACAAACCCATCAGGCAAGGATAAAAACATATGGAGCAGTAGAGGAAGAAAAGCAGGTAAAAGACTAGAGATCCTCTATAAATGTTACCATGTCAACATAATTCCTGCATCCAAAGGAGTCAACATTAATTGGCTAAAACACTCATTGATATATGAAACTAACTATGCTTGAAAAGTTTATATTTTCTATATTCCTGAGCTAAGTGTACACACACACACACAAAGTATATTGATAGCATAGCCTAGTGTTTATCCCATGTGATTAGAAATCTGGAAAGCAGAGAAAAAAGTGTGGGTCTTAGAAGATGATCTAGTTTCCCCCTCAAAAATTATTTTAAAAAACACCCAGCATACTATATAAGCCACATTCCAAAGGAAAATAACTATTTCTTCAGAAATATTACAAGAAGTCTGTATGATAAATCCTGAAAGGCAGGGATGATTAAGCAGTAGCGACTTAGACTCCATGCACACTGGAGAAGGGGCAACCGTGTGTGCATGTGGCAGTCCACACATGTTCAAAGTATCTGGGAGAATTCTCCTAGGTTTGTTTTCCTAGTAGAAAAACCTACCTGGAGACACCTGAATAGACATTTGAATGCTGAGCCCCTGAAGAGCAGAGAGCTTGCAGTAATGAGGCTGCATAGCCAGGGGTATCCTATGCATACATCTCAGCCTGCCTTTTTTCCAGGCTCCCTCAGTCTGCCTGGCAACAGATGGCAACAGTGCACAAGGAAACCCTGACTAGATGACCTAGACTGCTCAGGGTCAGCCTTGTCTCCCTGCACCACACTGTGCAGAAAGTAAAGGAGGGATATTCTGCTCTCTGCTTGACTGGACATATAGAATCCAGCAAGTGACACACTGCCTCCCTGGGGGTGGGAGGGATGGCAAGAGAAAGAAAGGGGGCAGGAACAAAGCATGTTGGGATGCTAGAGGACTGTACTGTGGCTTCTGTCAGAAGACATGTACAGTCATGCACTGTCCCAGGAGACACTGTCCTGGGAGAGATCTACCTCTGGTTGTTCCCAGGTTATTTTTCTCCTGGAGCAGCCATTTTTGCTCTGGGAAAAACCCTGAATACCTGTACACTCATGGTTTCTCCAGGGATGGCAGCAACTCTCCCAGGAGAAATGGAATGTTTGTACATGATCTATGTTTGCACAGTGCTTAGTCACAATTAGGTCCAGATCCTTGGACTCCTAGCTACTATGGTACTACAAAGAAATACTCACATAGAAAGGCAATTAACTCTTATCAGGGCAGTGCAGCCTTCCCTTCAATTGTATGTTGGAATTCAAATAATCCAGTTCCTGGAGCTTCAAAAACTGTCATGATTGCATATAACCCATTTCTAAAATAAACTAATAATTTTTCTAGGTATTGCAAATGAGTTTGTCACCAGAAAGTGCCTACTGAAAATGGTGTGACATTGGATCTAGAATCTGGGATTGATCTAGCTTCTAAAGTATACAGCCCTCTCACCATAGGTCTGATCCAGCAAAGTCAACAGGAGTTTTTTCACATCTGTCATTTTATTAATCTCCAGATTATATTTTATCACTAATTTTATACAATCAGGCTCAGAGAAGCAATATTGGCAGACTGAACTTTGGGAGGCTTGCCACCCTGTAAGAAATCAGCAGGTGATGCTTTTATAGCAAGTAAGGTGGGGCTCATATTCTAAAGTTGTAAACATATTAATTTGTTCTTAGGTACATAACTCTTAACATATGGTGATGGCAAACTTCAGAACCCCAAATCCATCTGCTTGTCCTTTGGTCCAACATTTAGGTTTCTAAATACCAAACCCAATTCCCAAATGCAAGACATATCAGTCACATGACAACCCAAATGACTGACTTCAGGTTGGATTTTGCTTCTAGTCATTCAAGATGGATTTGATGGGAGTCATACGCAGTATAATAGAGAAAATAGGCATTTTTATGCTTTTACACATTGGACGATTCCTATAACATAGCTATTTATTTTGAATAATGGCTCATTTTACTTTGATATTAAAGATTAATGAAGCAGTTAAATTAAAACTAAAAAATAATTCTTCATCTGTAATTAAAAACAAGGTTAAATTGAATCCTATAACCGAGCATATCCATACTAGTAAATTAAGGAACCGTAAAGCAACAGCTCTATCAATGATGAGAACAGTGGTGGGGACAGTGTTCTGAAGACTTCAGCATGTTTACCCCCTTTAATCACCATGGATTTCAATGATAAGGGCAGAAAGATCACTGGCTACAATGTTTTCCTTGGGAAGCCAAAGGCACCTAAATCCATTTTAAAAGTAAAAGGAACCTGCAGGAGTTCAGAACCTGTGGAGAAAATCAGGTCATTTATTTAGATGCCAAAGCAAGAATTTAACCACCAACATCTTACAGATTTTATCTAGCTATGCAATCAGAGCACATAGCAAACTGGTAATTTTCTTTATGTAGTTCAGTTTCTGCAGAGGCAAAAACACAGCCAGCCAGTGAATAGCACTAGTTTTCAATCTGAAACCTCAAGTCTATGATCTTGAAAACTTAAATAAGTACAGAATTATGCCATTAGACTCAAAGGTCCTAAATTCAATGCCCACAGATAATCCAAGCAGTTATTTTTATATAAATGGCAACCTGTATGGAGATTTCAGCACCTGGAACCTCAATCTATATACATGTACCTTTACTGCCTGGAGAGAAAAATCAGATTTGCTAGCTGGAAGGAATTATAGACTCAAACGCCTTCTGTAGATTAGGTCATTAGAAAAGGAGATAGACAGAGCCGCCCAGTGTGTACTAGCCAACAAGATGGCGTTACTTAACCTCTCAGCATATGATTTGCAAGAAAGAGTAAAATATTAATTAAAATATCATGCATTTCAATTCAAAACTACAAACGTACTGCACTATAAATCTATGAAACCTTGTCATAATTCTAACATGAAGTAGAGTTAAAAGTATTTATTTTAAATTAATCTGTGCATAGTCTGTCCTTTCTTCCCTTCTACACATGCATAACAACTGGGAGATCATATGTGCAGCTGTCTGGGTATTCATACTTGACTCCAATTCAAAGTGGATGTGCTGAACATAAGCAACTAGGTAAGGAATGGGAAAAGTGCTGAGAAGACACTAACTGGTATGTCCTGCATTTGGAAACTGCGTTTGATATTTAGAAACCTGTATGTTGGACCAAAGGACAATCAGATGGATTTGGAGGTTTGAAGTTTTTCATCACCATATGTTAAGGGTTGTGACTAAATTATTTATTATACTGGCATCCTACCAGTGAAAAAGAAAAGTGAAGGACATGGTTGGTAGCATCTGTCTGCTTCTCCATTAGTAAACATCAAGATTTTGCGTGGCAGAAAAAACTAAAGTGGTATTTTCAGACTGTATAAAGTAGGGAATATTAAACATGGGTCCATAAGAAGGGAGGCCTGTTGATGAGATACTGCAAATGGGTAATAGACCCAAAATCTCTACAACATGCAATTACAGATTTTCCCCAAATATATCTAGTTACAATCAGATGCAGTGGAGAAGCTTGGAAGTCATAATATTTGAGCAGTTTGATACTGAAGTTCTGGACCATGAAGTATTTTCGTTCATCTGTCATTTGTTCTAAGATTTGCATTAGAGAGTCACTATAAACAAACTCACCTGAACAAATTACATACAGATAATAAGACTTTTAGGGGGATAAATTTGGAAACTTTAATTTACAAGGGGGAAAAAAAAACACAAGATATTAATAGATTCCAAAGAACAACTTATTTACTCTGAATGAATATATCCAGTCTCCCTACAGCGTCTGACCCAGAGTCCACTAAGAGGCAACAGATGTTCACTTGAGTGATTTTTTGAACAGGCCTCTTGGTATTTCTATTAATACTCAATGTGCAATAGTGTAAACTGTAGCCAAAATTTGTTTTTACAGCATTTAGCAGGATGACATCCTTTGTTATTTATACTGCAATTGCCACACCTTGTATAACTTGACTTTGTGGTAAAAAGGCACAAAGGCATAAATGGCTGCAAAGTACAGCTAAAAACACATACACTTTGATGTTAAGTTGGGGGCCCAACCATTTCAGTGGACTTTGGAGCAGACACTTAGAGCTTCTCATGGTAATAGGAGGTACTATAGGAATAAGTGTTACAAAGTGTAGTAACTACAGGGTATAAAAAGAAAAGATAGAAATAAATTCAATACTAAAGAAAGCTATTAAATAGGTCAGTTAGTTTAGGTAATGATGAAACAGTCTTCCGGAGTTTACTTTCGTAAGTGCATAAAAGCTTAAGTTAGTGATCAGACAAGATTCCTTGGGTGAATTTGATATCTTTCATTAGACCAACCCAAATGGTTGGAGAATAGTTATTGAGCAAGCTTTCAGGTTCAAAAACCCTTCGTCAGGCTAAGGAAGCTGCAGCAGTTGGTGTGTGCTCTTCCTGGATGGAATGAAAAGTAAACAAGCCAGGGGCTGGGCTGGGCTGGGGAGTCAGTTGTCAGGCAGACTGTAATGTATCAAAAATCCAATGTCTACCTTTAGTCCGTGATCTCTAGTATCCAGCAGACTGATGAAATGTAGTTCATAGGCTCGTCTCTGGGATGTGTTGTGTAAATTTCCCTTGAGGATCAGGACTGAGAGATAGGAGAGAGAGTGGCCCTCCTGTGAGAAATGTGCCTTTCCTGGTATAATTTTAGACACTAAAATTGAAGAATTAGCTATAACAGTTGCCCAGATTAAGGCCTCAGTTATGAAAGTCAATACTCTTAACCTTTAATTCTTCTGTATGTGGCTTCCATTCCACAAGAAAGTATTAGCTATTTCAAAGCCAAAATTTCAGGAGCTCCCTTGAAATTCAGAAGGTTTAGCCGAGTAAAAAATGGGAAAGAAATTGTGTGCTTTCAGACACTCTCATCAAGCTCCTAATTTAGCAAGTTAATTAAGCAAGTGTCTAAACTTAAGCATCTGTTTGAGTACCTGGCTGAATCAGAGCATAAGGTCGACAACAATGAGCAAAATACAAGTTATGGAAAAAAGAGAAGCTGTTACTGTTGATGCATACCTGAGATTGGGGGCCACTAGCCAACCCCAGAAACAAGATGTTGAAGTGGGTACAACTGCTCTCTTTAATATTGCTGTGCTTCTCACTATAGCTTTGTTCTGAGGATTTCAAAGTGATTTAGTAAGATTAATTTTAAAACACATCTTGGTGATATGCATATTATTAAACACTATATAGTGGGGGGGGAATCAAGGAACTGATTTGTTTAGAAATTCTTTGCATTTTTTGTTGAGTATAATAGGAATACAAGTTTGCTCTCATACTACACACAGTCACATTCACATGAGTGTGTTTTGGGAATCAGGCTATGAGAAATGTACACGTGAACTAAGGTTTCCAATATAACATGCAAATAATGTAAATTACTTTAAAAATACCATTTAAAAGGATATTAAAAGGCAAGACACCTTGAAGTTGTCTAATACTATCCTACCCATTCTGGCATGTAGTAACAGCACATATTTTGCAATGGTTTGCCTCACTGGCACTCTCTATCCTATTTAATTATTTCCTTTATGATACAAAAAAGAGAATCAGGATCTTGAACAGCCAAGTATAGTGCCAGGAATCCTGACGTCCAGTTCTTTCCCTAATCACTACCCAAGGATTCTACCAAAAAGTTGCTGAAAATTTACTCTTTGCATCCTAGTTCTGGTCAGCTTCTATGGTCATATAAATAGTTACAGAAGTTTAAATGATCAAAGTTAATAAAGACAAAATGCCAACTGCCAAGACAAAATTGAATTTAAATGACTGTTTAATAGGGGAAGTCAATAGGTTAGCTGTATACTTCCAAAAGAAAGCTCATGCCATAAAAATATACACTTCTTTTATTCCTCTTTTGATTGTGACTCAAACAAGAATCAGAGATTATTATTTAAAGTGACAACTACTGAAAAAGTGAAAGACTGCTTCACAAAATGAGCAACAGCAATAAATTCAGTCAGCATGGAAGATCATGAGAATCTCTGATATTGTTATTGTGAACAATCAGACAGATCGTGCAGTGTACATAATTTAGTTGGACAGAAGGGGAGAAGGTTCAGAACGAAGTGCCAACAGTGTAAATGGAAATACACACACAGTGACAATTCAAAAGGACTCATTACCATATAACCAGCTGGTTCAATTACAAGGGTACAGGAGAAAGTAACTGGAAAGAAATTAAGACATCTGATATATGACAGAACACAGAAGAAAAAATTTCTCTCAACTACCTAATACTTGATATTACCTAAATGAGAGAGAAACTCATGAAAAACTAAAGCACTGATCCTAGAGCAATTCATGCATGTGTTTAAGTTTGTAAGGTGTGAGTAGTTCAACCAAAGCCAGGGAATCTATATGCAGTGTGTAATGCTAAGAGTCTTTTCATTCTTTTCAGGATCAGAGCCTAAAGATGCACTTTGCATTATAGATGCAAGCCTAAGATTTTACTTTGGTTAAGAAATGTATAAATCAACACCACCTTGGTCTCTCTTTACTAAAGCAGTGCAACAGATGGCTTCATACTTAGGCTGTGGTAATATCTTTCAATCTTCCATACCATTATGTCTCAATTCTGGAAGCAGAAGAAATGTTATATTTCAAAGTGGTCAAAAGTGGCGTGACCAACCTGATTGCCTTTTATGACCAGGTAACTAAATCCTTGGATGATGGTGTCGCCGTGGACATAGTCTTTCTAGACTTTAAGAAGGTCTTTGACAATCTCTCACCCCATTCTCATTAATAAATTAAGCAACTGTGGCATTGATACCTACACAGTCGGATGGGTAAAAAACTGTCTGATGGGGCGCACCCAGAGAGTAGGGGTGGATGGGTCGTAATCAACCTGGCAAGATGTGAGCAGCGGGGTACCCCAGGGCTCGGTCCTCGGGCCCGCACTGTTTAACATCTTCATCAGCGACTTGGACAAGGGGGTTGAAAGCACATTGTCCAAGTTTGCTGATGACACTAAGATGTGGGGCGAGGTGGACACACCTGAAGGGAGAGAGAGGCTGCAACTAGATTTAGACAGACTACAGAAGTGGGCAGATGAGAATAGGATGGGGTTCAACGTAGACAAATGCAGGGTGCTGCACCTTGGGAGAAGGAATCCACAGCATATATAGGGCTGGGGAGTTCCCCTCTTGAAAGCACACAGGTGGAAAGGGATCTTGGAGTCATTATTGACTCCAAGATGAATATGAGCTGCCAATGCCAGACCGCAGCCAGCAAGGCCAGCCATATCTTGTCAAGCATCCAAAGATGCATCTCAAGCTGGTCCAGAGAGGTGATACTTCCCCTCTATGCAACACTGGTCAGGCCGCAATTGGAGTACTGCGTCCAGTACTGGGCGCTGCACTTTAAAAAGGATGTGGCCAGCCTGGAGAGAGTTTGGAGGAGGGCTACCCGCTTGGTGAAAGGGCAGCAGGACAGGCCCTACGAGGAGAGACTGAGGGACCCGAACCTGTTCAGCCTCGGCAAGAGGAGGCTGAGGGGGGACCTGGTGGCTGCCTACAAATTCATCAGTGGAGATCATCAGCAAATAGGTAGAGCCTTTTTCTCTCCAGCACCACCTGGGGTGACAAGGAACAGTGGTAATAAGCTGGTGGAGAATAGGTTTAGGTTAGAGATCAGAAGGCAATATTTTACAGTTAGGGTGGCCAGAATCTGGAACCAACTTCCTAGGGAAGTGATCCTCACCTCTACCTTGGGTAAATTCAAAATGAGGTTAGATGATCACCTGTCTGGGGACTTGTGAACCCAGCATTCATTCCTGCCTGTGGCAGGGGGTCAGGCTAGATGATCTGTTCAGGTCCCTCCTGACCCTAGCTACTATGAAACTATGAAAAATGTAAACAAGTTTTGCAGGGGTCAGTTCAGATAGACTGGTCATCTTCTGTGGGAAGACAACAGTAGGAAAGGGGAAGAGGTGATTGCAGGGTTTTGTGTAATCAGTCCCTGGCAGACATGCCCACAAAGGTTAGTTTAGGTCTGATGCGAGTCCCCACAATTGCGCTTTCTCCCATGCCACACATGCATGGCAGGAGGCATGATTGTGGGACTGAGCATCAGATAACATCACACCTTACTGATGGTCATGATCAGCCTGGGGTCATGATCCTAGGCTCCCCCTGCACTGGCAAGTAGCAAGCTCCTGCAGCTGTGTTCTCAAGGCTGGAAGCCATCAGCTGACAGGGCTCCCAGTCATGGGACAGCACACCATTCGTCCCTGTAGCTGGGAGCCCCATCAACTGATCTGGGCTCCCAGCCACAGGGGTGCACCCCAGAGTTGGGAGCCCTAGCCTGGCCACGCGTTCAGTTAATAACATGATATGAACCAGTTGCAAAGTTATTATGCACAAAATGTGTAATAACTTCGTAGCTTATTCCTTCTTTTACCATGCCATTAACTGCATTAACACGTGGCTGGGTAACAATTTAAAATGTGATTAACTGGTTAATTATGTCAAAAGTGTAATGTGCCAGAGGCCACATGGTGAGAGGAGCAGAAGGGCATGTGGTTCAGTTTAATCTTCCACATGCCTAGACCTTTCAGATAAGCATCCAGAGTTTGGTTTGCATTAACTAGATGTATATCAGTTACAAAATTGTTGGTTACACATGAATTTATATACAAGGTACATATTTTAATGCTACTTTTATTACTACTACTGCTCTACTAGCAGTCATTCTAATACAACGTCAAGATCACCACTGTTTTTATCACTACAATGCCTGTACATAATAGTTGAATGCATCTTTCTGGAAACACTGGAGGGACCTGGGAAAAAAAACAGACTGATTTGTCTACTGGCACACTAAGCAACCACCAACAACAGTTTGGCCTCCCTGATTTTAAGGGTCTTGATCGACATAGCAGTTTTATTTCAGTATCATTTGCTATTGATAGGTTATTACCACATAATTATTACATTTACATATTTTTGTAGTGATACTAGTATAATAAAACCACTGCAACTTTAATCCTGTTTAATTTCTTTCATTAAATTTAGCTGAGCTGACCAAAAACTTTGTTTCAAGGATGGCCAAACCCTGCCATTTCAAAGGCAAAAGTCATACCCACAGAAACCTAAAATTTGCAGGGAGATTGTAAAATAAAGAAAACTTCTGCATTTTTATTTTTTCAGCATAATGTAACTTTTATCAGGGGGGGGGTTGTGTGTGTGTGTGTGTGTGTGTGTGTCAGAGACAGCGACAGCCCTCCTAGGAACAAAGGGTTCAAGAAGTGCGACATCCCAGGACATAGTCTGGGTGAGGCAGCAGGAACTTCCAGGTATAGTAGGACAGCAACAAGTCTGGGCCTCAGGCCTTTGCAAAGACAGTAGCAAGACTGTCTTTATTATAAATGGTTCTTCATATAAAGTCCCTGTAAATAATTAAATGTTGTTTCTATACCACAAACCTCATGAAGATACTACAAACTGCATTCAGCACCTTACTTCCTCTGAGGCAGCTCAAAGTGCACAGGCTGTGAAAGGGTTAACACTGGACTGTCTTGAGTCCCAGTGTCCATTTTCTCTATCCCACGCTGTTTCAGTTCAAGAGATTAAAAATCAGCATCCCTGCATCTTGGCCGGCTGATTTTGGGTGGGTGCGATATGCAAGCAAATATGGCACTAGCCAGAGGTGAACAATAAGATACCAGGCAGAGCACAATCTGTGGGTCAGAAGCCAGAGGCAAGAGCCAGGAACTGAAGAATAGGCAGGGGCTTGGAAGCAGGGCTAGAGATATGCAAGGTCATGGAAATGCTTCAAGACTTAAATGCACTGGGCAATTGTTTGAGCTGTCTTTAAATGTGAGCCCAATGCTAAGTCGACAAGTTAGGTATAACAGAGAGCCCCCCCTACCCCCCAATTAGAACTAACTAGCTCATCAAGTTCCCTACCCAGTGCTGACTGGTCTTCATACCAGTTGGAGAGAGTTAACCTTTTCACTAAGAAGGCAAGAAAATCATTGCTACCAACCTCACAATGAAGACCCTTCTGGGAAAATCATATACCTTTGTGCCTTTTAAAAATTGTTCCATAACTGGATGATCTATGAAACTTTATTTAAAAAAACAAAACAGGATGGATGAGCATATTCAGTAGCTTTGCTTTTCTCGTGAAATCTGAAAGTTACCATCAATCTTTGTTAATGCATATAAACAGCAAAGGAAAAAAGAATTCAGCTTTGCTGATGTTTGCAGTTGCTAAATAATGCACACTGAAATGAAGTTAAATCAAATAAGAGGCACAGCATGCTACTGGCAGAGGTTACACTGCTGACAGACACAGAAACTGTAGCACAAATAGGACTCTAGAAATTGTTCATCTTGACAGCCCAGCCCATAGCAGCATTGGCAGCTCTGGCTCCGTTTCCAGGGCCCAGCCAGAGCTGCTGCCACTGCTACCAGACAAGACTGGGGCTATGTTTCGTGTTCCAGGCTGCAGCGGGGGCACAGCCTGAAAGCGTGAAAACAAGGGTAAGCAGCAGGGGAAGGGACAGGTGGAGGGAGGCAGATGGGGGGGAAGGGGCAGAAGCTACTGCCTCTCCCCTGACTGCTTGCCCACTGCTTGCTCTCCACCACCTGCTCTCCTACTGCCTTCCCATCACTGGCCAGCCTGCCACTGCTTTCTGAAGTGCATCAGTGGAGGGACAAATTCAAGATGACCCTCCAATAATTAGATTCTATACATGAAAAATTATAACACATTTATAATTTTTCCATTAACAACATCTAATTATGGGGGGGGGGTAGATTCATGCAAATACAGTATTACATTAATAACCCACTAAACTGGAACATTACATTAAATTAATACATCAAAGTAAGCTGTTCCTCTAATGATGCATTACACAAAAATTATCTCTCACCAGAGAATTGTACCAATGATGTGTGGTGCAACACATTAATGATGGATGCCTCAAAAGTTAGCTCAGTTCAGGGAAGAAAGAGTCCACATGCAGATTCAATATTTATAAGATGAAGCTAGTGCATACTTCATACTATGAGATGCCTTTCAGATAAAAAGTGTCAGTAAAGTAGTTTTCCTAGATACATTTCCCTTGCTCACGGAAGTAAACTTGGCACTGTGGGCATTTCTAAACATCCTGGATCATTGCTAATAGCTCACTAGAACTTGAGGGATTGTTTATTTGATTAAGTGACTACTGCAGTATTTTTTACATAGTTCCTGCCTCAAGGATGGACTTTCAGCTTGCATTTTCCTTTCCTCCTTTCCCCCTGTTATTTCCATCTGAAACCAACCCTTAAAATGTTAGTCTCACCAGAATTAATCTTATTTTCTTTGCTAGGCATCCATAGACATAATAGTGCAACTAACTGGGATAGGCTTATAAATATATGACTCAGAATGTCTTGACTTAAAGTTGTATAATAGTAGACAGCAACAGAAGAAACACAGAAAAAGCTCTCCTGAAATTTTAGCAGAAACTAACATTGGTTAATTCAATTGCTGAGGTTACAATATTCTGGTTATAATATTCTATCCTACCTCCCTGCTAGTGAGAGAAGTAAAACCCAAGCTATGGTGTTAGGTTTTCTTATCTGAGTGAAGTACACAGCTGCAGTTCATGCTAAATGTTTGTCCATGACTCCAAATTAGCTACTGCTGGACTGGTAGATACCTAACAGAAAATGCTATAAGGGACTAGCTCATTTAATTTATTAATCAGCATCTGGACCAAGAAGGAATGAAATAACTGCAATTTCCTGAACTGTGGGAATGGCTAGAAGAGAGGCTAATTGTTTTCTCTGAAATGCACCAGACTCCTTTCCAAGATTTTAGATGAACTGTGGGTATTTGTTGAGAGCTAGGGACCATTTTCTGCACACAACTTATACTGATCCTACTATATCTCCGAGTACTGGTGCATGTTCTGGATCACCATCTACTGGCCTATTGCCTATACAGGAATTGTTAACATAGATACAAGCATCTCCTTTACAAACCACTCTTTTACCACTGACTACAAATTTCCTTATAGCATATCTATAGAAGGGGAACTCAGTAATGCTAAATTATGTTAAGTGACGGCCTTATTTTAGCTTAATTAGGTCTTTGAAGAGGAAGGCAAGTTGTTACAAAGAAAAGGGTTTTTTTTAAAACAAAATATCATAATTTCTTTCACTTTGAATTGCTTTGACTCCCAAATAGTGCTCTTCAGTCTGAGTACACATTTGAATCAGACATATGGTTCCTGGCATCCTGTTCCCTTCAGAATTTTGCTGAGTCCAAAACTGAACTGTCTGAAATGAAATTTTTAAACTTGCTTTTACCTTCCTAGTGCTCAAGATGGATAACAATTTATCTCTGCAATATTTTAAAATTAAAATCTTAATGAAAAATGCTGTGCAATTGTAATGGTCTTATCTTTCTCATGTTGCTCCTGCTCATCTGCCTGCACCTGCTGCTCTTTACAATTACTATTTTCTGCTGCACTGACCAGACTCTTTTGGGAATTTAGCAAGTTTCTGCTAAAGTTAATGTTTCAGCTTAGACTTTAAAAAGGTCTGGTTCAGGCTGTTACAAAAAGTTTCTTAGGACAGGCAGCAAAAATTGAAGGCAAGTAAACTGGATTGTTTGTGCAGGCTGGGTTGTTTAGTATTTAACAAATTATGATAAAAGGATCTTAAATCTTCTGCAAAGTCACAGTGTGCATGTATGATAATATAGTAAATAGGCAGTATCCCTCAAGGATCTGTACTAGGACCTATGCTGTTCAGCACATTCATAAATAATATGGAAAAGGAAGTATAGAGCAAGGTGGCCAAGTTTGCAGATGGTACAAAATTATTCCACTGGTCAAATCTGAAACTGCTGGTGATTAATTACAGAAAGAGCTCACAAACTGAGATTGTCCATCAAAATTGTGATTAAAAATTTTCCATTTTGGTGAACTGCTTTCAAATAAAATTTAGTGCTGATAAGTGCAAAATAATGAACATATGGGCTAGGGACAGACATTCAAAAATCCTGAGCCTGAAATGATTCAATCTTTGCAGGTTAGTCTAACCTGGCTAGGCTAAACCAGTTTGTAACTGTACAGACATCCCAGACATGCAGGCACATGCCTGCAGTGGCTCAGGCTAGAAGCCAGGGGGCACTAGAGCAGCCCTCCCTTCCATTGTATAGTACTGAGCTGAGTGAGGTGTGGCCAGGCCCCAGCAGGATGCTCTGATTAAGTTAAGTGTTTATCACCCATGATAACACAGTGTTCACCACCTCATTAAGAAAACAGAGGGACATTACCAGCTACCTGTTGATTCTGTCTTTGTCCCATCTGCCACAGCACCGACCGTAGGCAGCATGTGGTATGCTAGCTAATGCTGAGAGGTGTCTGTGTAAGGCAGAGGGGACGGTGGAATCCCTGCTTAGAAGAAAACCTGCAGTCTCTCCCAGAGCTGCAGCCAGGGAGCAGAGGGGAGGAGCCAGCCTTGCTGTGGAGCAGAGAGTCCTGCCCAGCCCAGAGAGAATGCTGGGATACTGGGGGAGTCTGATTTAACTTAAGCTAGCAAGGGGTCTGGGACAGACGTTGCATAAACTGGTTTGAGCCAAATCAGTTAAGTCTGATACTACATTCAACCAGGTTCATCTCAAACCAGTTTCAGCCATTTTCAGACTAGTTTATGTGCACTGAACATCTGTTCTGTTACCATTTTAAGCCAGTTTCTGATCACTTAAACCAGTTTATGTGCAATGTCTGTCCGTACCCAAGAAAAACAACCAACTTTACATACCCATGGATAGGCTCTGTATTACCAGTAGCTGTTATCAAGATCTTCGAGCCTTTGCAAAAAGTCCTCTAAAAATATCAGTTCAATGGACAGCAACAGTTAAAAAGGCAAACTGTAATGTTAGGAATTAAGACGACGCTTGAAAAGAAAGCAGAAAGATCAGACTCCTATTAACAGCAGCGAAAAAGCTCCAGAACATCTAAACTGATCTTTTATTCTTCCCTTTTCTTTTCTCCCCTTATCTTTAATGTAACATGAAAGACTGATAAATGAGGTTCTCTCTTAAAAATTCTCTACAGCTGTCGGGAAGTGGAATGTTGGCTATAATTAAAATGAAGATCATATATAACAGTTCATATGTTGTAACTGTTTATCCCTTGTTTGTGTATATCATTAATAAAATGGCTAAATAGAAGTTAGCTAGTAGTGACTGTACAATTAGTAAGACGGGGATAACTTGATTTGAGGTCCTAGAGCTCACTTAACAGTTTGATGCTACAAGAAAGGACAAAGTTTTCATTAGCATCCTACCTCTTGTAGGGCTGGAGATATGTACACACTCTCAATACAAGATTTCTTCACCCCAAGATTTAAGCATATGTCTATAGATAATATAGTGTTCTATACATTTCACATAAGCATATTTTTATGCACATGGTGTCACACACATACACAGAGGAAACACCATTTATCTGGGTCATATATATAATGTACATGTTCTAAAAAAATCAAAACTTGCCATGACCAAAAAATATCCTCCCCTTCCCCCTTTTTCTTCTACCATCTCTATTGGCATTGTTAAAATCTCAAAATAAGTTAGTCTATTTACACTTAAAAGCAAGGAACCTACATCTCAGATCACAGCACATGCTAACAGGCTCCAAAACACAAAGCTGACAGATGTGACACAGGACTCGGGGGCACCCTCAACTCCCAGCCTACATCTCTGAAGTCATTCTTGCCTGACAAGTATTTCAGCTAGAGAACTAAATCAAATCTTCAGGGAATCTTGTAATTACTTAATGAAGACAGTAGGAAAAAAAACAGTTTCAAAATTAAAAGCTTCACAAAAGTGTTGCATGTGAGAGTTATTTTGCAATGCCCGGTGCGGAAGACCTCCTTTGGTCTTTACTGACCTGTGATAGGTTATTTCTATAGGGTACTTTGTGACTGTGGTGTGCAAGAGGTCAGAGTAGATGGTTTTATGGACCCTTCTGGAGAAAAAGACTTCCTGCAAACACAGGAGATTGGGCCCATTCCTGTCCTCAGTACCATAAGAAGGAGAGACAATGGGCCAGATCTCCAGGTCTGCCTGAGCTGCTTTTGGCACAGGAGTCAGGGAGCCAGGAAAGAAGGGCCTCAAAAGTCCCTTCTAGTGCTGGCATGAACAACATCCTCAAGAAAATCCTCAGCTATCATATTTGAACAGCTCTCTATCCCCTGGATGAAGCTGGGGACAGGATATGGATGGTATCTCTCTCTATCAATTATCCCCAAACAGTTCTTAGAGATCACTACATGGATCCCACAGTTAATTTCCTTAAGAATGCATGTCTTGCAGCTATAACAATGTTCATGGTTATTCAATAAAGACCAATTGCATTGGCCCAAAGCCCAGCCCAAGAAAAAAATACCAGCATAATATTTTTGACAGCGTTGGTCATGAGCTTACATTTCCTGCATATAAACTGGACTGAAACAGAATCTGTGAAATTGCTATTACTTAACTCACTAGCAACCTTCCAGCAAAACAGTTCAGATGGGAATTAATCCAAAAGTACTTAAAGGAAAGGGGAAGCCTTTCTATTTAGTAATGGTTGTGTTGCCTTAAGTTTCCTGGAAACTCAAGCAGCAAGTCACCACCAATTTCCTCAGCTTCCCTAGTACAGTATATGCTGTAAAGGCCAAATAGCTGTCTCTATGTTAATTAAGAGTAAATTTGATCAAAGACAACAAAACAGAAAAAAACATAATAGCCCAAAGGTGCAGATGGATTAGTCACACTGAGTTTTGTCTAAACATTGCTACTATACATCACAATGGTATCCAAGTACCTTACAAGACTGAATACCAAATGTTCCCAAGAATCTGACCTTTTTATCCTTCCATTCCTCCCCTATTAATTAGAACCAGTCGGTCTGGTTTGCTTTTTGGTTTGATGTTGTGAAAAGGCAAGAAGAGGGAAGTGATTTATGCATTCTTCATTGATGAGCTTCTTGACCATGATAATCTCTGCCAGGAGTTCCAGTGTCAGGGCCACTGATCTAGCCCATCCGGCTGGGCCAAGCACTTGAGTTATCACACCCATCCCTGATCCCTGGCTAAGGTAACTGCCCCTATTCTCTGCAACCAGATTAGCTGCTTAAAGCAACAATCACCTCTTTTAAGCACACCTGCGATCTCAGGCTACAGGCATGCCTTAACACAGCCTCATTCTGTTCCAGCAAGCCTCCCATCCACTGCTCTCTCTAGTTCTCCTGACTCAGCTTTGGCTTTTCTTGACCCTGACCTCATACCTCCCCTAGAACTCGGCACTGGCTCTCTGATCCCTGGTTTCTGATTGCAGTTTACTTCTCGGACTACATCTCTCAGGTTTCCCCTCTCGGCTCTCCTGCAATTTGGTCCCTGCATTCTCAGCTCCTCCAGCCCACCCGACCTGATGCTCTGCTAATCTGTACTCCTGCCTTGCTGACCTGTTAGCTGTTCCTAGTGGCCTACCACAGGCCTGGCTGCATATGTTCCAGCCAAACCGTCACACACAGGTACATGCCTACTGCCAAAAAGCTCACTTCTGCCAAAAAGCTCACTTCTGCCATGCTCACCTTTAAAGCAGGTAGTTCCATTGTCCCAGGGAAACACAGCTATTACACAAGACCACTGTTGTGCATGCAAAGAAGCGATTCTCTCAGATAGCTTTGTTCAGTCCCATGAAGTATTCTGAATATCAGAACTGAATCCTTGGATTTTAGCAAGATATTCAGTAGGAAGACTAAGCAATGAATGGAAAAAACTAGATTAATGCATTTCCCAACAGCTCGTGTTGTTGAGTTAGTGGTTTACTGCCTTCTAAATCGATCAGAGCTTACTCATGGTTGGTGGCTTCGTTCTAAGAAAAACTTAAATAAACAAGCCTAGAAGTCACAAACACGCAAATCACCATGGCTACATTTGCTTGAAAAAGGGCACCGTCTCTTCATCAGCCATTGACAGAAGGCAGCACTTCAAGTTAGCCAGTTTCCAGTTGTCGGTAAGGAGCTCAGAAACATACCTGGTCTGCAGACTAGCCTGACAGTAATTGGAGGTAGGTGCCCTTAGATGGGTGGGCAGAATCTTCAAGGTATTTCCCTCTCCTCTCCAGCACTGTAGCTGCTTTGCTAGGGCTCTGGCAAGCTTTAGCCATATTATAAATCTCTGGAGGAACTGGAGTCTCCCACATTCCATGATGCTTCTTTTCTACTGCAGATTTTTTACAAAACCACAACTAGGGGAATTACTAACTGCTTCACTGGTTCACTGCCTGCCTATCTCAAGTCAAAACCTGAGCTGCCACTTCCATGACAGATCTACTCACCCAGACTCCTCCAGGACAACCACCACAGAAAGCAAAAAAGGGAAGACCAGCGACTTGTCCCAGAACACAAAGAAGCGGATATTTCTCCTGTGCATAGAAAGGAAAGCAGCTCCTTTCACACACCTCTTATTTCAAAAATTTTTCAGGACAGGAGGGCAAATTGTGGACCTAATGCTTAGTTGGTCTAAATCAGCACATTTTCATTGAAACAATAGGGTCACCCTTAACCACATCGGCCAAGCATCTCATTTGAGGTCTTAATTTTGTCCTTCCCTGCCAACCTCAGGGCTGTATCACCCACCCTATCCTAATTTGGCTGGGAACAAGCTATATTGCAGGCCGCACATACCACCTTGCTAAAAACTGAAAAAAATGCAAGATGTCTCTTTAGAGGGGCAGCAAAATGCACCAACATGGATGTATCTCCTGGCCCATCAGAACCTCTCCTGCCTACACCTTCTGGTCAGACATCTGGCTCTTGCAAGAGCACTCCTTTTCCCAATGTTTTTTGAATTAGGGAAGCTCAAAAGTCAATCATATGCCTTTTGATTCACTTGTCTCAGCTGTTCAAATGCACCTTCTGAGCTGGCTATTGTCACCATGACAACAGTGTGGTCAGTGGCAATCAAAGAAACGGCCCCAGAGGAAAAACAGGTTGGGATTTAAAAGCTTTCATTGTGCACCAAGCAAAATGTTCAGTGCCCTCAACTCACTTCAGTTAAAATCACAGGTACTCAGCATCTTGGAGGACTGGAACCTTCATTAAAGTAGGGAGGGGGAAAGGATGACTCTTGAAAAAAAATGCTTTTCCTGGCTGCAGTTCCACATCTGCATGCATATGTGCGTTAAGTGCTTCTTAACTAGATTTCAACTGCCTTGGAGATCCCTTTCATCACTTCTGTACCTGGCCAGCTTCCCGACCAGCTTCCTGTGATAATACTTACAGCTCACATGGACAGCTTCTAACAGATGAGAACTCTGCTTTGGAATTAGATTAAGTGGGCAAGCAGTAACTATTCAAAGGACAGAATGTAGCACTAACCTTCTCAGTGTCTAACAAGAATAGGTGCTATTTCAGGCATGATGCCATTCATTATGCCAACTAGAGAGACACTGGTTCTGGGCTCCTGAGTCAATTAGATCCAGTGGTTTACTTGTGGAATTATTAACTTATTTAAAATCTACAACCTGCTCCAAATAGAAATGACTACTCCAAACTCACAACAGAAATGGGTTTGACTGCCTTACTCAAAAGAGAAGGGGAGGAGGAATGAGTTTTCTGTAAAGTTTGCTTCTCAAGACTTATCATGACTTTATCTGTTGGAGAGGAATTTTCTATCTAACGTTGTTAATAGAAAACCCATGTCTCTGCGATTCTGCTCCAAATTGCAGTGGGGATTTTATTATCTGTTAACAGAAATACCACCATATAACCAGTCACAGATTTTTTTTTTTTAAAGGATGAAATGCAGCTTGAAGTGTTCCAAACGTGCTGTGTGGGGGTGCAGATTTTGAAGAACTGCTTCAAAAATGGCTGAAACACTTCACAAATGACCCTTGGGAAAGGAGAAACAACTTGGAATAACTTCATTTTGAAACATTTCCTGAAATGTTTGCATGCTTCAGCAGTCCTCAAGTATTCCACAGTGCTCTGCTCTCTAGAGTGTGTGATAGGGAGTGGGAAGAAAAACCAGTGTGTGCTCTTTTGCATGTTTGGCTGTTCTCAGGCATTTCCAGAAACCAGAGGCTAAGAGAAATGCAAGGATTCCTGCTCTCCAAATCCCTGGCTAGAGAGCAGTGTCACTGCATGCCTTCACAGCCATCCCAAAGTATTCACTGGGGAGCACACATCTTCATGGTGGTAAATTTGAAGCACTCCCCAAATTTGAAGCACTCTGGGATTTAAAGCACTTCATAATACAAGTCTGTCCAAGGCCTGAATCTCTAGATTGAATATCAAATAAAAGTCCCAATAACATTTCATTGAGCAGTGAAGACTCAAGGATTTTTTTTTGTTTGTTTTTGGTTTGTTGTTGTTTTGGGGGGGCAGGGGGGGTTAGGTATTATCTTTTACTGGACCAACCACATGACTGGAATAAAGTTAGACAAACTGATGAAAAATGCCTTGCCTTCAAAAGATTGTTTAAATGCAAGGTATTCTTCATTAACTTGTCTAACAGTATTCCAGGCATGCAGTTGGTCAAATAAAAAAATAATCACCCAAAAACTCTCTCTCAATTCATGAACCATCATGGCTATAACATCACTCCAGCTCTACCAAACCACTGAGCAGCAAATATATTCAAGAATACAGCAACACAGACTAACATTCTGCAACAGAAAAGCAAAGCGATATTAAATTACACAGTATAACATCTTTGGCTCACTTATAATAATTGGACAGATAAGGAAGGAAGTTACCCACAGTTCTCCAGAATATTCAAGATGCTTAGGGCACAAGTCTACTGTCTTCTACCAAATTCTTCTGCTGATGAACTTGGTAGAAAACAGTAGGCACATCCCTCAACAAATTAAAACATAGGTAAATCAATGTAAGCATGGGGGGGTTGGGGTGGAAATCAAGACCCTTACAATCATGTTAGCTAGATTCAGTGAATAATTAGAAGCTGCACCTATGTGCGAATGCAGAATTTGGCTTTCAGTAATTTTTTCTAACCAAATAAAGTGACTTTCCCATGAGATCTTCCTATTATTAAAATTAGTTAATCATATACATTAATATGTATGTATGTATATTTTCTATACTATTTATTGCCGTTTACACTATCATTCCTTGATAGGAGGTCACGTGGTCAAGTCAGGCATTCTTTACAATTACTAAAACCCCTTCATAGGATATCCCACAACTGAAGTGCTAGGAATCTTTCACACCAATTATACCAAACAACTTCTACCTGAACTTCTATCTGCTCTTTATTATTCCCCTGAGATTTGGTAAGATTGATTTTTCATCTAATTTTAGATATTTTTAGATTATATATATCAGTCTAGTAAAACTGTATAAATCTTTGCTGTAAAAAGATGTTTAGATTTTCCACTACGGAAAAGCCTAAGAAATTGCTTTCAGATTTACATTTAACAAAACATTTTGAAGAAAACATTTTAAAAATCATACTTTCAACTTCTTTATCATTCAGGATTTCAAAATGAAGTGACTGTTTATAAAACTCTTGTAGGGTACTGAGCTCTGCTAAGGTGATTCTTCTTGTTGATGGATAAAGTGGTGATGGGAGACAGCAACACATGTGAGTTCCAAACCTGGCTTAAATAGGGCCTGCTCCAAAGTCCATCTGAAGTCAATGCAAAGACCACCATGTACTTCAGCAGGCTTTCTGTCAGGCTCTTAACACCAGTGATATCAGCTGGGATTATTTAGACTAGGAACAATTTGCCCCTCTCAGATTAGCATCTAGTCCCATTTCCTTCCCAGCGAACTTTATCCAATTTCAGTGTACAATACCCTGGCTCCTTGTCCCAGTCCCTTTGCCATACCATAGTTCTTCTGTATTCCAATTTCTCATCCCAGATCTATTTTCTGTGTGTCCTTCTCCCTCCCTGTTCCTTACCTGCCCCCAGATCATCTGATCTCAGTCTTCTTGTCCATCCCAGCCAAATGGTTCCCAAGCACCCTCATCTCTCAGTTGCAGTGTCCTTACTTAGCTAATTTCAGCTTCTCTCTTTCCCCTTGCACCCCAGTCTACCGTTTTCCCTCCTTTCAGTAACCTCTGACACCATGGCATTTGAATTAGATGGCTTCCTCCTTCACACAACTATGGACTAGGGTGACTGTGGCAGAGGTAGTCATTTAAAGCACAGGAGAGAATTGTTCACTGTTCTCAATTTCTGTGTCTATGTCCAATTTAGGCTGAAGCAGTCAGTCTACCTCCCCACTTGTGATCATGCTCAGTTGCTCTGCAAAAACGGTTAACACAAAGTCTGGTCAGGCCTAGGAGCATTGAGAGGCTCAAGTATGCTTAAAACAGGTAGAACATTTAGAGGTTTATAGTTCTTTGAGTAAATTTAGCAACTAAAATTGAAGAAGTCTCTGCTGCAATTTTTCAACGGCCCATTTTTGACAAATTTGGGCCAATTTTCATGGGGATAACGAAAAACACATATGTAAAACAAGAGCCCCACCCATATCTCAAATTCCTGCTCCAAAGTATGGAGAAGCTAGAGTAAGTCAACAGAAAACTGGCCAGAATTTATTAACAAGAGTAAGGCAAAACATTTTTTGATCACTTTTCTCAGATGGCTAGGACATTTGGGGCGATTTAAAAAAAAAAAAAATCTCTCTGAAGCAGTGCAAATGGATAAACTTTGGCAATGTGAAACAACTGAAAACAAGGTCTTATAATGGAAAGTATTGGGCAAGTATAGTAATAGTTAGTAGTATTCAGATTCACCTTTACCATCCTATTGGAAAGTTAAGAGATGGGCTAAAGGAGTCTGAGCATTACAGTGTTATTATGATGCATCCAGCATAAAAAACATCTTATATACATTGCTTAAGACTGCAATTATGTAACACTTGTTTCGGAAAATATGCTGTCAGTCCACATGTTATGCACTATAAATGATGTCTGCTTTAGCACAGCATTTCCTCCTTCTACACTCAGTAGATCTAGAGAAAATAACCAAACAGATACCTAAAATTCATTAGCATTTCAGATTTTTAAACAACACTCAAACTAATTTCCACTATCTATCAAGTAAAATCTCTGCCTGTCTTACTGCCTGAAATCATTTTCTGTGACTCATCAACCTGCACAGGACACTGAAATGTTCTCCATATTTTGAAGAAATTAAGTACCTAATTTAATCCATGCATCTTCCTTCGGGTTTTTTAATTATTCATTTCTCCATGAGAACAGAAGGTTGCAGGTCTGGAGTTATTTATAGATGTAGAATCAGAGAATGGGACAGAAATCACTTGCACTTTTATTTTTTTTTGGCAAACTCAATATCTGCTCAAAGTGCAAAGGCTGTTAAAACACGAAACTAAAAAACAGTCAGGCAATCACATTATACAAGAATGTAAGAGTGATCCTGTAATGTCAGAATTGTCACATGCTTCTCTCTAATGAAACCTGGCAGCTCAGTCAGCACCTTTCTGCCCAGTTTGCACACTTATCTACGGGGAAACGCTGATGCTATCAAATTGTTCCGACGTGGTGCAGACGTGAATATTATCAACTAGGACGGTGGTGGTGGGGATTAACTGAACCTTTATAATCATGGCAGAACTCTAACAGATCACAGCTCTGTAACATTATTTAGTTTGACAGTTAGTTTTCTTCAATTTCTTGCTTTGCGTGCTGTTTAAGTAGCACTCAACAGTAGACTGTCACAGGTTTCCTTGTGCCCAATACACAAAGACTATAAATCCAATACAGTCTTAGTTGGCTCTGACTTCTAGCTCTAATCCCTAATTCAGTCCTCAGCATAGTGGTCAACATGGTGTCCATTAGTATACTTCAGCAATAGCCCTCAAAACCCTACTGCAGCATTGTAACAAGTTATGGAGTGAAAGGGCCATGGCTAAAGTACCACTTTTAAATAAGCCTCTAATATGTGTGTTTGCCATCAAGTTCCTTTTCTCTGCTTAGTATTAGGTTTCATCCAGATGTAAATCAAAGAGGTTAGCATTTGGCATTAGTTTAAACTATCAGCAATTAGCTGAAAAATAACATCAACTAACAAAACATCCCCTTAGATGTTTACTGTTAGTGAATTTAGGGAATCACTCTAAGCAATATGCCAAACATGCACTTGGACAGTGTTATTATTTGTACCACTGTAGTTTCACTGTGCAGTAATTCTATATGAAGGTGAATTACAAATCAACAACATTTCCCTTGTCCTATTAGTTTACCCTATATTTTGTGAGAAATAAATCCAAAATTCAGGCCTTCACTCATGCATGATTCTGTTGGCTATAAAGGACCAACTAACAGGATCATAATAAATTCTAACTTATTGTACGGCATGTGATGTTACCAATAAAATCATAAATGCAAACTTTGAGTTTTGATGGGTACTGGTCACCTTAGCATGTGCGCGCGCACATGCACGCACACCCATGTCATTTAGACCCTTGTAGTCTAGTGTATAGTAGCTGCTGTAGTGATTGTGAAAGCACTGTTGTTAGTATATCTACCTCTCTGAGGCCCTGGAGTCTCCTATTGATGGTCAGCTTCCTTCAAGACAATGTCTTCTCCAGAAGGAGGTTGCCTGATTGTCCTTCTGTCTTGGTAGCTCAAGTGCTGGATGAGAGGGCGCCACTGAGCATCACACTTCACTGCATTTTATCCCTTTCTGGCAGCCTTGTATGATCCTCCAGCTTCATCTTGGCTGCCCAAACCAGAGGTCACTGTCCCACATAGGTCTTGAGTAGTGCATGACAGCTGTTAGTCATAGTCACTGGGGGTTTTGCCCAATGGTATAGTTTTGGAAGTCCACCCTTGACTTGATTGACTCAATGGCTGTATTGTCATGGGTGACAGGGGGTACTGAGTTTCAGGAATCAGTTCCTTGGCTTGATTAACCTAAAATGGCTTGTAGAGTTTTGTAATGGTAAGTTCCTCTGGCTAGGCTATTGTCGATTAACAGCCAGAGGTTCTTGGTTTGTGATTCATACTCGCATTCACTCAGGGACCAGCCCAATATAGGAGATTTTATCACTGTACAATTACAATTTCAATGCAATTTTTAACAATGGTCCAGGGTGTAACTTCATTTTATAGGGAGTACATTCCTTAAGGGTTTAAAAGTATAAAATATAAAATATATAACGCCATCATAAAGATGAGACAGATGAAATATAAAAATGCACTGTGAAAAATATATAGAAATGCAATGTGAGGTAGTGAGGCTCAAAGGCTACTGGGGACAGTACGTGAGTTAGGTTAGCACCAGGATATATTTAGTCTTTGAAGTAGATATTTTATACGGCTGTGCAAAGCTTCAATCCCTGATTTGGCGAGACGGAGATTCGGCCCGATTCGGTGGCCAAATATCAGGAGACCCTTTAATATCTCTGAATCGAATTGGAACCCTCCAAATTGATTCAGAGAGATTCGGAGATTCAGACATAGAGACAGTTTCAAATGTTTTTTCTACATACCTCAAGGTAGCAGAGGCTTGCGAGTGCTGAGATGCTGGGGCACATGGAGTATCCCGCAGAAATGCGGGGGCGGGGGCCCTCCACGTGTTCAACAGCAAACCCGGAAGTGGACCAGAAGCACTTCCAGTCCACTTCCAGGTCCACCAGGGAGCATACTGGGCCCACCACACCCCACTAGCTTGGTGACTGGTGCCTCCTGGGTCTGGGGGGGGACACCTGGGGTCCCCCCACAGCCAATCATGGAATTGGGAGGGTTTAGCGGGACCCCCCCCAGCAGGCTCCCCAGTGGACCCAGAAGTGGACTTCTGGTCCACTTCTGGGTTTGCCGCTGAGCACGTGGAGGGCCCCTCCCCACACTCCTGTGGGACTCTCCATCCGCCCCAGCATCGCGGTATTCATGAGCCATGCCTGGTACCTTGAGGTATATAGAAAAAACATTTAAAGTTGTGTCTGTGACCGAATCGCTGATTCTCTGAATCAGCATCAAATCTTCAGATTCAGACGAATCGAATCAGGGATAGTGATCCGAATCAACGAATCAAATTGCTGTCCCCAATTCGGGCCAAATCCGAATCAAATATGGCCTGCTTCACACACCCCTAACTTTTGTTTTCTTTAATGACACTTAGCTCAATTGATATGTAGTTTGTAGGTTTCTCCTACAGAAAGCCACTTCAGCTTTCCGGCTTGCTCTGAGCCTTGCCACACCCATGCAATGAGTGTGCTAGGTCTCTGCCAATACTCAGAAGGAAAAAGAAAAGCACAAAATAGGGGGTTCAGGCAAAAAAAGGGCTCCTTGTTATAGTTCCTCCAAAAATATTCTGAATTGCTGACATTTAAAAGCATTTTGGAGACTAAGTGGGATTCTAGTCTGTGCTTTCATACTTATCCTTAACATGGTTACTTATCCACTCAGCTGATCTACAGTAACCTTTTCTCCACAATAAATACTCTACAGCAGGGGTAGGCAACGTTTTTTGGCCAGAGTGCTGAAAACCCCACAATGCCTACCTTGGAAGGTGCTAAAGTGCCAGCATGCCAGAAAAACAAATTGAGGGCAGGGGGTACATGGCATGATGCCCTGCTCGTGCCCCTTGCCCCCCCCACCCAAAGCCTCTGCCCCCCAGCCCTGCTCATGACCTTTGCCCCCCACCCCTGCTGTCCCTTGCCCCCTCCACCCAAAGCTCCTGGCCCCCAGGCTGGGCTCTGTGGCTGTCAGCAGCTACCCAGAATATGGGCCAGCTGCAAACATCTACTACCTCTCTGCCCCGGCCCCAGCTGCCTCCCAGCCCCAGACCCGGCCCCAGATCCAGGTCAGAACAATTTTACCCTCCTGCCCTTTCAGTATTACTTTACTGCCAGGTGGCATTTTAAGACAAGATTTGATATTTTGGTTGGTTTATTTTCTTGGGTTGTGCTGGGTTGCTTTTTTGGGGGGAACTGTTGGTGGCTTTGCTTGAGAGCCATGGGTTATGTGGGGGGGACAGGCTGAGTTTCTGGCTGGGGCCCTGGATGAAGGCACCAGTAGGGGTGAGGGGCAGGGGCTGCTCTCTCATCAGTCTGTGCCTTGAGGCAGACCGCCGAACCTGACTTTCCAGGAGTTTGAACAGACATCAGCCCAGTTCAATAAACCATTCTGTGATGCAACTGTTCTGGGGCCAGCAATATTATTGTTTTCTTGTCGCTTACCCCATTAGGAATAGAGGAAGCCATGCTCTAGCAAGCAGTCCACAGAGACAGATCCCCCTTCCTGCATTACCTTCCGGTATACTAAAGGCCTATTCCATGATTAATTACCCAGAGCTATCCGAACCGTACCACTTGCACCCAATGCTACATGTTAGGGTTTTCTCCCAGAATTGGCAAAAGCCTACTTAGCTGTGAGCTGCACTTAGCAAGCCATGTACTTTATTTGCTCTGTTCATCAGTAAGCCACCCTACACAATTCTGTGGTCCCAGGAGCATTTCTCTTGCAAAATTCCCTGGCAGTCCCCGCTCTGCCCAGGCCCGGGGCTAATAGTGAGTGGCCTGCTCTCACCATCCACCGTTTTGGGGTGCCCCAGGCCACATTCTGGGGTTTGCTCCCCAAATTTCAAACTGCCTGCCTCTACTGAAGGTCAAAGAACATCTGCATCACGTGCCATGCCTCCCACCCCACCCCCCGCACCTGGTGGTGTGGGGCAGGGACCCCTGGCTGGCAGTGACTGGCCTTCTCACCATCCACTGTTTTGGGGGCAGCCAACACCAAGGCTACATGCTATGGTTCATGAGACTGCAGTTTGTTCCTTTGATTCCCAGGTCCTTATTCCTGGTTCCAGTTCCTTTTTCAAAGCTAACTAAACCCAATAAAAGCTCTTATTAATGAACTACACATTCTAAAGAGAGAGAATTTTATTAGCTATGCATATTTACCAAATAATATGTAAATTAACATCCAGCTTCCACCATGCCTGTGTATCACTAGGGGACTCTCCTGGACACCAATGACCAGAGTCTTGCAAGGCCCAAAGCATGGCCTGATTGACAGCCCCCCATGCACACTGTAATAAGTATATGGGCTCAAATAAGGAATTGCTTTTGGGCTGGGATTAGAGATGGAAATGCTTCTTAGGCCCTCCCACACCATGACTCTGTGCCACTGGGGACTCTCCCAGACATCTCTGACTAGAGTCTTGCTTGGCTCAAAGCGCTGTTTGTTCATGCCAGGCTGCCAACTCACAGCCCCCCATGCATACTACACTAAATATATGAGCTTGAATAAGGAACTGTTTTTTGGGCTGGGATGACGGGTAGAAATCCTTCCTGGGCCAACCCACATAGTCAGGGGTGTCCAGGAGAGTCCCCAGTGCCCTTACACCCTAGCTCTGGGGTGTAATGGCCATATATAACAGTGCATGGGGACGGTGCCCAGCTCTGGGGCATACATAACAGTGTATTGGAAGGGCTGAGACACACCCCAGAGCTGGGTGCAATGGCCACATATAACATTTCATTGCAGCACTCACCATACACTGTTATACGTGGCCATTACACTCCAGAGCTGGGCGCACCTGGGTCAGTCCTAGGTTGACACAGATGTGACCAGAGAGATGAGGAAACAGTACCATGGTCTGCTACTGTGGGGCTGAGATGCACCCCAGAGCTGGGTGCAATGGCCAGATAACAGTTTAGCACAGCCCTCACCATACACTACCAGGGCCCTTCACTCCTGATCCACAGCCCCCTACCCTCCCAGAAGCAGTGTGCAGTGGGTCCCAGAAGGAGTGTGCAGTGGGTCCCAGCAGCTCAGGTTCTTTCTGCCCCCCCTCCAGCATGAAGCCAGGCAGCTCAGTTGCAGACAGCACATGGAGGATCCCAGAAATACTAGAGCCTGGAGCTGCAGCCACCAGCCCAGGTATTGATAGCTCAATGGAACCCCTTTTGCCATGCCATATGGCAGACCTGGGTTTGATTCCCAGCCACGGCACCAGAGGATCAAGTTGCCTGCAAAAGGCAATCCCCACTGCCCCACCAGGGTGCCTGTGCCTCAAATTTTATGGTGTAGCAGAAAGCCCCCTTTTCCTCTTGCCTGCATTTGCTCTCCCATCTTTAAATGTGTTTTTCCTCTTCTACCTTTTCTTCCTTCCTCTTTCTTTCACTTTAGGATAAGGAATTGTGTTTTAAAATGTGTATGTGTGCATTTTGTATCTCCCTGTGTATGTTAGTATTTTTATCTATTTGTGTGCCATGGCATTTGTAGTTTATATTTTATACTTCCTCACCTTTCAACTATAAATGTGTTTAGTAACAATGTTAACAAGGGCAGAAGTCAAACTGCCGCTTCCCTGTATCAGGCTGGCCCCTGAAAGAGCAAGTGAATCAGTGATTGAATGTGTAACACAGTAGCAGACAGTAATTAACACCTAAGGAAACTGCAGATCAACCAACGGAAGAACTCAATAGAAAACAATGTAACAACCAGGAAATCTCTAAACGTCACTGATCAAGGGCTAAAAGCCCTGGCCTGAGTTAATCAACGCCGGGGACCAACTTTTGGGCTGAATATCTCCAGATCAACCGCTCCCAGAGCCCTATTCAAAATTCATCAACAAACTCCCAAACCTGCACGTACATGCGGACGACCCCTGGGGCTGACAGATGCCATCCAGTAGCCACCGAGGGGGAAGTCCCATGATGGTCAACAACCCCTGGACTGGGCAAACCTGAAAACTGGGGAGTCACCAAAGTCTGCCAAGGACAGATAAAAAGCGGTGAAAAGTGACCCTCATTGGCACCCTCTTGATCTCTAACTCAACCAGACCTGTCCAGCCAGAAGGACCAGCTGGCAACCCCCTTCTGGAAGATAACACCACACTGAAAGAAGCCTCGACAACAGACTCCAGCGCCTGTGGGATAGGCATACCTGACTCTTGTAGCTTGCTAGTGTGTGTGTGTGTGTGTGTGTGTGTGTGTGTGTGTGTGTGTGTGTGTGTGGACCAGCCCCAAGGTTTATGATTTAACTTCATTACAGTGTTTCAATCCACCTAATAAACCAGAATTTTAAGGATCCCGAGTTGGACATTTGTAGCCAACAATGGGATCTGCCCCTCATATTTTGGGAATCCTGAGCCTCAAGTCTGTTTTTGATTTGTCTCTGTTATATGTGTATGCTCACATAAAATCCCCTTGACTCCCCTCTGCTCCCCCCACAGGTACCCAAAGGGGGGGGTACCATTATCTCCCAGGGTCCCCTTCCCCCCCACATGTGTATATTTCATCCTGTTCTTTCCCTATTAAACCTATATATGGTTATGTTCCAATTGGTCTCGGCTCTACTCTATAGGGGATAGGAGGAGAGCTGCTCCCCTGTAAATTGCTACCCTCCCATAGCGCACTAACACCTGCTAAATCCCTTCAATTGGAGAGGGGGTACCTGAGTACCACCCAGGTCACACTTACCCTCTGAGTTACCCCTACCCTCCCTGCCAGTCCCCCTCACTCCAGCCCTGCCCCCCCCCAAGCCCTGCCAAACCAAAAACCCAGTCCAACAAAACGTAATTTTAATTAGCCTGAGTCTTGAATTGCCTGACCCATAACAATTTGATCTTTGCCATAAAGTGCATGCGAACACAGGAAACAATTTTTTTTGGAATCCTAAAAAGTTGTATTTTTCATTAATCTGACCTTGAACTAAATCACCAGTAAAAACTTGCCAGATTAGCCCCTGGAGTCTTGTTGAAGTATTGCAATAGAAATTCAATGTATTTCCATGGATTACCAAGTGGAGCCAAGAGGCACCTGATGGTGTAATAGTTGCAAAGCAGGAAAAATCATGTTTTGGGGCATGTCAGATCCAGGTTGAAAATTTAAAATGATAAAAAACCCTCATGGAAGCAATTCAGGAGCTAAAAATCAAACATGTCAGAGGTGTTTTAAATTACCACAAAAAAAAAAATCTAAAACGATAAAATCAGCTGACAACGTGGATGCACAGATGCTATTTAGCTAGCTTAATGGCGATTTTTGTCACGTGGACACAGGAAAAGTATAACATGGTAACAGGAGAGGTGTAATGTGGATAAGCACCCTTCATGTACACATTTACACAGGGCATTACGGTATACCTGACTTAATCCTTAAACATACAGGAAAGCCTCGCTATTCACTGGTTTGGCATTCGCGGTTTCAAATATTCGCAGTGCCACACCAACCCACTCTCTCTCCCCGCTGGCAACATGATGACACTGTTACAGTGTCGGTGGCATCTGCAGGAGTTCTGCGCTTGCCACCGGCACCACACTCCCATCGCCACACTCCCACCACCACCATGCCGCCCCAGGCGCCGGGGGCATGTGCTTTTCATGGTGTATCTCTGGAATGTATCCCTCACAAATGGCAAGGGTCTCCTGTACATTAGTGATAACATCTAGAATCTCTAGAATCTAATATCTAGTATCTCATTATCATAAGCTGGCAACAAGAAAATATCGCTACGAAGAGAGTCAAGTCATGCTTACAGTATACCTTAAAAACAAGGTGCTGAAAATAATGTTGTGCCAAATAGCTTTAAGGGAAACCCATATATTCAACTCTTACTAGGAACTTGTATTCTTATACTGGGCATAACGTGAGTAGAGACAGACAGACATGCATGACGCTTACAAGGATAGTACAGTCTTTGCACAGCACAGTGATCCAGTATCCAAGACAATGAGAACCCACAGGAGAGTTTTAGACTTTTGGGTGGATGAGAAAGGCTAGTTCTTAGATGTGTTGACACAACAAGAATTGGTAAGATTTACACACAGCCTGCATATGACAAACTAGGTAGAGGAGTCAAGTAAGATCTATGTGCCACATGAAGGCTGAGGATGCTGTTTGCAGCATCTGAGAAAGAAAGAGAACAATTAAGTGTTCTATCTTGTTGAGCTTAAGCTGACAAATGGACATTAATGAGGAGATGGCAGAGAGTTGGGACAAGATTTTAGTTTGCATGGGGGGGAACAGATCTTGAACAGAGGCAGATCTGTAAATCACTGGCAAAAAAGGATAGCTATGGATGAGATCCCCCAGAGACAAGATGCTGATGAAGAAGAGAAAGAGTCTAAGGATCAACCTTAGAAAAAGGTTGGAGGGGAAGATGAAGAGTATCCTCTTATGGACATGTTGAAGGAATACTTATACAGACAGTTCTTGGGTTTACAAACTAACAAGAACACTCTCTCTTTCAGTAGCCACACACAAACTTACTGCTTGAGCTTTCATAACACAGTATTTCCAAGCCAATATTGTAATTCAGTAATAAAATTTATTCATGGTGAGCAATTTTCCAGTTGGGTTTCAATACTAATCTGTAAAAGATCTCTACATCACAAGCAGTGATTCAGGAGCCTCATAGTATTTTTGAGCACCCTTTCATTCTGCCTAGTTTATACTCTTGATTTTTTTTTAATCCAAAATCATCTGTTCCACACTTCACCTCTTCTAGGAGTCTCAGCAAGAGACTTCTTCCATAATTCACAAGCAATAGGTTGCACAGTGACAAGCAGATAACTATTTCCTTCCTAAAAGGCAGACATATTGCCTTCCTGATGTACAGTATACCAGGCTTACAATACAGAGTCTTAACCTCTAAACAGTATTTTTACTGTATAGGTTCTTCACAATACTTTTGCTCCATGCTTTTGGGGTTATGCCAAGCTGTAATTAACAATATAAATAAAAAATGTGAAGACACTATTATGCTAAACACTTGAATTTAGCGTGAAAATTATTATAGAATGTTTGTATTCCAAATTAAACATGCTTTAAAATTCAATTTCTCATCGTTTGATTTCTTTGGTAATGTTTCTCTTCTTATGAAGGCAAAGTAATAAATTAAAATAAAAATTAGCATTTGTTTGGCCGAATCGAATCAAGGACAGCGATCCAAATCAATGAATCAAATTACTGTCCCATATTTGGGCCAAATCTGAATAAAATACAGCCCGTTTCACACACCCCTAATACACACACACATACACATTATATTGAGAACTGCTCTTAAGTAAGCATGGATTGAATCCACTTTCCTTTGGAGCTCTGGAATGACTCATAACTTGTATTATTTCTTATTCACAGCATTTTCTCAGAGGCGCATAACTCTCTGGCTGGAAGAAAAGTCAACCAAATGACCCTCAACTCCTTCAGTTCTTGGGATACTGGACAGATCTGTCATCCTTCTGCCAATAGGAGCCAGAGCTCACCCATGCCTGATCACTCAGTATTATCAACACAACAGTACATTTCAGTCAACCAGACCCTGCCTCTGTTCATAAAGAGTTCTTATAGACCATTCCTCTTTGGACCCCAACTGCCACACACACTCCAACCTGATTGCTAGGATTGCTCCCTTCAACCTCAGTAGTGCATCCAATGTGACCACCAGCCAGCATCATTTCCCCACGAAGCATGAGGAACTCTCTCACTGACCTTTCCCAGATGGATGCATTTTGAAAAGTTTCCTCCTGCAGTACAAGGGGGTTATATAAAGGCTTTCCTTACAGAAGTCTGGTCTTAAGCTAATTTAAAAAAAAAAAAAAAAAAAAAAAAGCAAGTATGACAACTATATTCTCCCTATTCCCAACCTATTTCAGTAGTTTGCATGACAAGCTATACAAAGGAGTTCTCAAGAGGCACTCGAAATATTCTATACCATGAAATAGAGTGATTACTGAAAGAAAAAAAAAAAATCAGTAAAGTCAGCACAGATGCAATGGCACTGGCAATCTGATTGGCGCAATCATTTTAGACAATTCCTTTGTTACCGTACAACCAATGCTTTTCTGCCAGGGCTTTTTTAATCCTATTAATCCATTCCACACTTCACTCTGGAGTCTCAGCAAGACATTCCCTTTATAATTCAGAAGTAGCAACTTTCACAGAAACATGCAGATAATAGCAGTCTCACAATCTGGTCATGGTCATTTTTACCACTTACTTAAGCCTGTTTTGAACAGTATTACATAATACTGCAATAAAACATACTCAGCTTACTTCAGGTGACCTATCTATAACAGATAGGACTGACTTATACTAGACTAATAAAGAAGAATTCTCTAAAATGTCAATAAATCCTGGAACAAATGCAGGTCAGGTGTAATTCAAGCATTTTCAGTAAAATTGCTCTAGGGATAAATATACTTATACTGTATTGTGGAGCCTGTGTCTAGCTCCGCCTGGCCTATCGGGGTGTTGCCCCTCCCCTCAACTCGCCTGCCACGACTTGGATGTAATCAATTACCTTTAGAGGGGTCTACAGTGGAGATCTTTATCCTGGGTGGGGCCTCCCGATAGACGGTGTTACTCACGGTTGAGTGACGCTGTGGTCCACGGGGCTCCGCCTCCCCTACACCCTGTCCACACGCCAACCGCTGGGTGATGCGTTCCAGATGTTTCCAGGCCCTGTATGACGGCCTCAGACCAGGTCCCCGGTTCCCGGTTGTTCTCCCTCCTGCTGGGAGTGATTCCTCCTTCCTCCCTTCTTACAGAAAATACTCCTCCAAATCAGGAGGAGCTGGTGGGTGCTCCCCCTGGTTCCAGCTCCCTCCTGGAGCCTCCGCTGTCTCCCCTCTCCTACTGGCAGCAGAGCGCTCCCCTGCCTCCTGAGCGTCAGCCGCTTCAGGATACTAAGAGAGTGCCTCGGCTTGTGCTCTCTGACCTCCTTTCACTCTGCTGTTAGTGAAAGGCGTACAACCCTTAGATAAGCTGCCTGCTTGAGACCCGCAGGCTGGGTCCTCTCCGTTCTGTGCGAGAGCCCGCAGCACAGGCTGCCCGCCCGTACTCTCTCTCCCTGGCTCGCTCTCTCTCCCTGTCCTGCCAGCGTTTTTAAACCTTCCCGCCGCGGGGATTGGCTCAGCTGTTCGCCGTGCCAGGAACAGCTGTTGCCAGAACCGGCGTAATGGTGGTTCACGCGGCTGCAGCCACGGATGCGGCTCCTCTTCCCGCTGCTCTTCAGCCGGTATGTATGCCCCTCTGGGGGCTTGCTCTCGGGGTCTGGGGTCTGTGGGTCCTCCCTTCTCTCCCTCACTAGCCTGTGGGGGCGCTTCACTGCCACATGTACATACTTTAAATCTGCCATTCCTTTACAAAAGAAGTGGATAGAACACCAAGAAACATTACATATAATAGAATACTATTAGTGGCTAAGACAATAATCTATAGCTGTAAAATAAAAGAAAATTCAGGCTGTGATATCAATACACATCTGGAGCCAGACCTGACCTAAATTGCACGAGGGGTGAATCTACACATGCAATTAGCATGTACCAATTAACTCTGACACAAACTCTCCTGGGCACAGAGTTTACACATGCGCCTGGGACCTCAGCACATTGAGCCAGGGCAGAGCAGCCTGACTAGCAGGGACACCAGGGGGTCAGCCAGCCCAGGGCTGCTCCGCCCCAGCTCAACATGCTGTGGAGGGGCTAGGTGGGGCACAAGGGTGCTTCAGTGCAGGGTTAGCCAGCAGGCAGCCCCCACACTAAAGTACCCTCATGCCCCAGCAAGCCCTGGTCGTAGTCTACATGTGCGTTTCAGCACACATAATTACCCCACTGTAGGATAGTACTTGCCCTAGAAAGTACTATCCTACAGAGGAGTGAAGTAATTTACTGAAGTCTAATACAGACATACATGTAGACACTGATGCTTTACCGTGGAGCTAATTAGTCAGCTCCACAGTAAAGCACGTGTGTACATGCAACCAGGGAGTTGGAAGAATGAGAATCTATGGAACCACCTTCCAATAGACTGAGCAGTCACCCTGACAGAAAGCCTATGTGAGGGGAGGCGGGGGGGCTTGCTTATTTCCAACTGGTTCCAACAAGCCTTAGGAGCAGAGAAAAAGTTATGTCAGGATAGTGGTTGCTTGGGTTACCAGTTTTACAGATGAAGCAAACAGCGATCAAAGAAAGAATTCTATGCAGCCTACTGAGAATTTCCACAATATGGGGTACTTAACATTCAAGAAGATAATTAGAGTGTGATATGACTACCCCAGCCAGATGCTTCACACACTAAGGAAGTGTGACTTCCTGAGTAAAGCACGGGGCTAGGCCTGTATCTGGTTGGTGCGTATTTTCCATGAACTAATAAAAAACCTCACTGTTTTTTCTGTAAAAAAGATAGATTATCACCACAACTTTTTGCCCCCTCCTTTATCCTGTGCTACACAGAGATGGGTATAGAATAGATTTTTTTCAGTGGCCATTTTTTAAAATATTGGTTCAATTTGATTTGAAAACCAGTTTCTCTTTTAATTTTTCAATAAAATGTAAAAAGAAACAAAATAGTGTGCGCTAATTGAAAATATTTTTTTACTTCAAATGATTTCCAACTCTACCCCACCCCCTTTTTTTGGTTTATTTAACCTTTTTTAAAAATGATCTTTGTTTTTATTGAATTTGGGTCTATTTTTAATCAGGAAAGTGCCACTGCCAACTAAGACATTGAATAGTTTCATTTTGAAAGTAGCCCAATGAAACATTTTAGCATTCCTGACAAAGGCTGGTTGCAGATGTTAAGGGGAAAAAAATGGCAGTTTACTTGAAATCATCCACCCCTGCAATGAGCCTTGTGCATGCCCAGAAGAGACACTGCATTAGTTGGACCCAGCTTGCCCAATGTCTGCATAGATCAGGCACTTCAGCGGGGCTTTTTTTGGTACTTTTATCTAATAGATGATTGAATCAGCTTTAAATAAAAGTGCCAAAAAGCCCCGCTGAAGTGCCCAATCTACTCAGATACTGGAGAGCCAAGTCAAAATAGATTTCATAGACATTAGGGCTGGAAGGGACCTCGCGAGATCCAGGGATTCAGACCTCTACCTAAGGGGCAGGAAGTCAGCTGGAGTTAGATCACCCCAGCAAGATAAGCATCCAAGCATTTCTTAAAGGTATTCAGAGTAGGTGCTTACACTACTTCTGTGGGGAGTCTATAACCAACTCGGACGTTAAAGAAGTTTTTCCTTATGTCCAGTCTAAAACAGTCTTCCATCAGTATGTGACTGTTGGACCTCGTCTTCCCTTGGGGTGCCCTGGTGAACAGATGTTCTCCTGGTTCCTGATACACATCCCTTGTATACTTGAGGAGTTGCATGTCTTTCGACAGGGAAGAGTAGGATGCAGGCTAGGATTCCTCTCCTTTTCCTTCCTCCGTTCCTTCTTCTCTGCTTTTAGGTCAAGACACTTTACCTCAAAACAGGCAGCTACTTGGTTGAGGTGGCAGCACCATTGAAGTCAATTGGCAGCCAGCTCCTCCCAGCTCTTGATGTCAGCATCTGTTTTCTTGAGGTATGCCTTTAAAGTGTCCTTGTAGTGTTTTCTCTGGCCGTTGCAAAATCTCATGTTTACTCTCTGAAAGAGGTGGCTACTGAAATAGGGGAAGTGCTCGACTACCTCCAGGTTACTGGGGGGGGGGGGGGGGGGGGCCGGAAAGGTCACATTCATGGCCCAGGGTTGTTTTCTCAATGTCAAAAGGGAGGGCCAAAATTTGGTAGGCTTCTCCAAAGAGATCCAGGGTTGTCTGGAGGCTTCCCTCAGTATGCACAAGGATGGCACAGTCAGTATCCTGAAGATAAGGATGGTTGTTTTGAATACTTTTGTCTTCAAGGGTGTGGGCACCTCTGGTACCTACCACTTTAAGAGAAGCAAACTGGGAGCAGCCATTTTGGCCCAATGATGGGCTGGGTTGCAGTTTGCTACAGGAAGGAAGGAGGAAACATCAGGCTAAGAGGCTGCACTGGCCAGAGTCAGGAGGTAAGGGCAGGGGCTATGGGGAAGAGGTGACCATTTTGTTCTGGGTAAGATGTAAGACTGCACCCTGCCAGGGAAGGGTGGTCTGGTGGGGCTCCTAGTGGCATGGGAGGCCCCAGGAAATGCCAGGCCAGTTACCTTCCCAGTAAAAGGTGGTTTGGGGTACCTTAATAACCCTAGCCGCACATCCCTCATGGTATTCTAGTGAGCAGGGGGAGCCCTGAGGCAGAGCTCATGCTGGAAGAGGGTCCTGGGGCCACACCCAGACCGCAGAGTGTGGGAGGTGTCCCTACTCTAAGGGCTCCCTCCTCCCATGATGTATGGTTTGTGCTACAAGGAGCTTCCATATCTCTAGAATTTAGAGCCAATGTTTGTTATAGGCTCCTTTCTACTAGCTTATCTGCCCGATCTCGCCTGCCATGACTTTCATAGATTTCATAGACATTAGGGCTGGAAGGGACCTTGGAACATCTTTGAGTCTAGCCCCCTGGCCAAGGGACAGGAAGTCAGCTGGGGTCATAGGATCCCAGCAAGATAAACATACCAATGTCTCTTGAAGGTGTTCGAAGTAGGTGCTTGAACCACGTCCGGCGTCAGTCTATTGCAAACCTTGGGGGCTTGGACAGTAAAGAAGTTCTTCCTTATGTCCAGCCTGAAACGGTCATGGAGGAGTTTGTGACCATTCAACCTTGTCATCCCTTGGGGTGCTCTGGTGAACAGACATTCCCCCCAGATCCTGGTGAGCACCCCTTATATACTTAGAAGTGGCCATCAGATCACCCCTGAGACTGCGCTTTTGCAGGCTGAAGAGTCCCATAGCTCTCAGCCTCTCATCATAAGGCATGTTTTCCTGACCTCTGATCATGTGTGTGGCTCTCCTCTGGACTCTCTCAAGCTTCTCCACATCCTTTTTTGAATTGTGGAGGCCAAAATTGGATGCAGTACTCCAGCTGCGGCCTCACCAAGGCCAACTACAAAGGATTTGCTTGAGAAGCATCTGTGGATGCAAGCCAGTGTTTTGCTTGCTTTACTAGCTGCAGCATCACGTTGAAGACTCATGTTCATCTTGTGGTCAATCGTGACCCCCAAGTCCCTTTTATCCATAATGCTAGCCAGCATAGGAATGCCGAGCCTATAAGCATGCAGCAGGGTTTTTTTCCCCCCCAAGGTGGAGTGCCTTGCATTTTTCGGTGTTAAACACCATCAGGTTCTCATCCACCCATTTCCTGAGCATGTCAAGGTCAGCCTGGATCACCCTCCTATCCTCAGGTGTAGATGTTTTACCCCAAAGTCTGGTGCCATCAGCAAACTTGGCCAGTCCACTTCTGACACCAATGTCCACATCATTAATGAAGATGTTGAATAATATAGGCCCAAGGACAGAGCCTTGAGGGACCCCACTGGTCACAGCGCACCATGACAATTGACTTCCGTCAACCACCACTCTCTGGGTCTGACCAATTCCCCAGCCAGCGGATCGTGGTGAAGCCGAGGCTGCAGTTTTGCTAAGAGGTGATCATGGGATACCAGATCGAAGGCTTTTTTAAAGTCAAGATATATGACATCAATCTCTTCCCTCTTGTCTAGGTGATAGGTCACCTGGTCGTAAAAGGAAATAAGATTGGTCAAGTAAGAACTACCCATGACAAACCCATACTAGCTATCCCTCAGGATTTTGCTATTGGCCAGTCTGTTGAAAATGGGCTCTTTGATAATCTTTTCCAAGACCTTCCCCAGGATAGAGGTCAGGCTGATGGGCCTGTACTTTGCTGGATCCACTTTCCTCCCTTTCTTGAAGATAGGCACCACATTGGCCGTCTTCTAATCTTTGGGCACTTCACCAGAACACCAGGAGCTCTCAAAGATCCGTGCCAGGGGCTGGGATACGATGCTTGCCAGCTCCTTGAGTACCCTAGGGTGTAAGCTGTTAGGGCCAGCTGACTTGAAGATATCCAGCCTCTCAAGGTGTTCCTTCATAAGGTCAGCATTGATGGAGGGTAAGGAATCTCATTCACCCAGGCCTTCCCATCTCAAAATGGGCAGGGGCGACCCTTGGGATTGGTGAAAGACCAACGTAAAGTACCCATTTAGCAAGTTGGCTTTTTCCTGGGCATCAGTTGTCAGTTGTCCCATCTGGTTTAGCAGGGGTCCAATGTTGCCCTTGCTTTTCCTCCGGCTCCCCACATTTCTAAAAAAGGACTTTTTATTGACCTTGATACTTGTAGCTAGTTGGCATTCAGTCGCAGCCTTGGCTTTCTTGGTTCGCTCTCTGCAGGTTCGGACCAGTGCAGAATATTCCTCCTTGGAGGTGGATCTCATCCTCCATCCTTTGTAGGTCTTCTGTCTAAGATGCAGGAGGTCCGCTAGTTCTCTGCAAAGCCAAGGGGGCCGCTATGCCTTTTCGCTGCCCTTCCTCTGAGATGGGATAGACTTTGCTTACGCATCCAGGATTGCTTCCTTGAGGAGCAACCACTCTTCCTGAACTCCCCTCCCCTTTGGGTCATGGTCCCTTAGGGCCTCACTGACAAGCTTCCTGAGCTTGTCAAAGTCAGCATTCCTGAAGTCGAGGACTTCTGTATTGCTGACTGATTTGCCAGCTTTACAGCATATGGTGAAGGTGATCAGCTTGTGGTCACTGTCACCCAGTTTCCCTTCGATCATTAGGTCGCTGATAAGGTCATCCCCCATTGCCAGTACCAGGTTGAGCAATTCTTTGCGTCTTGTCAGCCCGTAGACTTCTGGCATCAGAGAGAGCTCATCTACGCACGTGAGAAAGCTTTGTGACCCTGCTGGTTCCAGTTGGCTGGGCGCAGAAGGGGAATACTCAAGAACCACGCCCTGCAGCCCCTAGGAGGGAGGGAAGAAGAGCCAGCGAGTGAAAGGGAGTGACAAGTAGATGGACAGACACGGAATGAACTCTGCAAGAAAAACTTTTAAACTGAAGAAGAGTGTGTAACAACACCCCTAGAGGGGTAAAGGGAGGCAGGTTGTCTGGTCCAGCCAACTACTTGATGTAACAAAGAAAAAGAAGGAGGGAGGGTAGTGATCTTACTGGCTGTTATCTTTTCCTTTAGCTAGAATTTTTCCTGATCTGTTTCTACGCAGCTTTAGGCCCTATTTTAAATTTGCCCAATAAGCTGAATCCTGGTGGCTGGATACAGTCAAATTGCCCCTTTCTTAGTATCAATATAGTTCTCAGAGTTTTGCAGGACTGAGCGTCTGTTTTCACAAGCGCTCTTACCAGTAGGACCCTCACTCATGGTTTGATGTCTTCTTCTGATTACAGGCTCAGTGTTGGGATTATCAGCTATTTCTGGATCCCACTGGTCATCTCTCTTGGCTTCTTTCCCTTGGCCAGGTATGGAGACTCCTCTGAGTCTCAAAGAGGAAAAGCATCATGCTCTTGTCCCTTGTCCCCTCCGGGGGTGTTGTAACACACTCTTCTTCTGTTTAAAGGTTTTTCCTTGCAGAGCTCCCTCCACATCTCTCCATCTACTTGTCACTCCCTTTCACTCACTGGCTCTTCTTCCCTCCCTTCCAGTGGCTGCAGGGTACAATTCTTGAGTATTCCCCTCCTGTGCCCAGTCAACCGGAACTGGCAGAAACTAAAGGTATTCCCGTCTTCCACGTGTCTGGTTCTCTTGTGTCTGTCCAGTTCTCTGGTGAGTACTCATGCTTGGGACACCTGCCCCAGCACTTATTATTCTCCTCAGGGTTTCTTTTTATTCTTCCCCCCAAGCTGGCAGTGCAATCTTCACTGCCACACAGAGAAAAGCCTGGGGGTGACTGTCCCAGGGGAGGGGGGGCACTGGGAGACCCCCGCGACGGCCGAGGGGGTCTGCTTACCTCCCGCAGGACCGGAAGAGTGGAAGAAACTCCACGCGCCGGCACTGCCGGTGTGGGTCATCAGCCGGGCATTTATCCGGCTGCAGCTGAGCGGCGGGGGCGGGGCACGCCGGCCGGGAGGAACAAAAGGCGGCCCCGCCGAGGCAGCGGGGCGGCTGAAGGGAGAGAGCTGGAGCGCAGAGCCCCAGCGAACAGAGGATCAGCCGCTGCCCGAGGGTGCGGGACGACGCCGTATAGAGGAGGAGCAGGCTGCGAGCAGCGCAGCGGAGTTCCCAGGAGCAAGACAGCAAGGGGAGAAGTCAGCCCCATGAGTGGGGCAGCAGTCAGCAGGGAACCCGACACCCGGGGCAGCAGGAGGCGCGACAGCTGCGCCGAGAGTGGGGCCAGCGGTACCCTGCACTACGGAGCCGACGGCGTGGGTAACTGCGGCAGGGACTATTGGGGAAGCAGAGAGGACATCTGCACCCCAAGGAAGGAGGGACCAGGTCAGCATCCCCACTGGGAGGGACATACCCAGTCCGAAGACCACTGGTAGTGGCTAGGGGGACCGAGCCAAGAGAGGACGAGACGAGGACGGGTTAGAGGCCAGGATAGGAAGACCTGAGGTGGCGTATGGCTGGGGTGTAGGGGAGGACGGAGCCCCAAGAGTACCCGTGGAGAAGCGTGCCGGCACCAGGGGATACCCCAAGGGAAGACCCCCCCACTGGAAGAGTCATCAAAGTCGTGGCAGGCGAGTTCTGGGGTCCCCCTTTATACCAGACGGGGTAAACCCTGGGGCGTACCAACGAAGCCCGGGTGTGCAAGATCTCAGGTCCAGGCGAAGGCGGCACGCGCACTCTTGATCGAACAGAGGCAGGTACAGTGACGAATAGAGAGAAGGGTGTAAGAGGGGTGATGAGTAGAGAGACCCTGTGTGACAGAGGCAATGAACAGAACAGCCCTGTCAGTGTGGGCAAGTGAGAAGGCCCAGTGGGGACACAGTGACCCGGTGAGGGGCTAGGAGTGAAATAGGCCTATAGTTGTAGACTCACTCAGTCAACACTCAGGTGAGGGTATCAGGAGATGCCCAACAGCCTGTACTGAGGCTGACTGAGGAGAGCTAAGCCCGAAGCCGAGTGAGGCCGGGCGGTATGAGTGTGGCCTCTGAGAGAGGGCAGTATGAAAGGGGTTGGGTCAGAACCAGCAGAGTGAGTGGGACCCCGGTGAGAGAGAGGTGGCATGCAAGTGGCCCTCCGGGCCTGTAGAAAAGAACTACAACTGTGTGCCCAGTTTGCTCCAGGCATAGGCTGGAGAAGTAACACCAAAGCAACATCTGCAAGGCATGGGACCCATGGAGGGGAGGTCAGACTGGGTATTAGGCCCTTGTCACCAGGGCGAGTAATGGGTAGCCTCCTGCCTTAGTAACAACTCTCATATTTTTCCATCAAAGCATGGCAAACGAGTGAAGCAGGCAGTTACCCCAGGAGCAGGGCAGCTGCCAAAATAGTGACGAAGAGGCCACCTTGTTACAAAGTGAAAATGTCCCAAGTTTTAGAGCCCTTTATCCATTCAGCATTTAATGTCAATTCTGGAAGGAAGGAAGTCCTTAATGATAACCAGGATGACTGTCAAATAAATTGAAAACAGAGTTGGAGTGATGACTCATTCATGCTTGTCCTCAGTTCAGATGACAAACGGAACTGTCTCCACTTCACTACATAGAACAACCAGTCAGTCATCGGGTCATGGAGAAGCCTAAGGACCTTGATGTACTTTTCATGTTGTCCAGATCTGGCCAGTATTTTCCATAGGACTTTGCAACTGACGCAATCAAAGGCCTTAGTAAGGTCAATGAAGTTCATATACAGGTCTTGATGTTTTTCTCAACACTTTTCTTTGGTCTGGAAGGCAACAAAGATCATGTCAGTTGTTCCACAGGATAGTCTGAAACTGCACTGGCAAGATTTCCTCAACAAGAGATAAAAGATGGTTCGGGAGGATGCAGGAGACTATTTTCCCTGCTGTGGCAAGGAGGGCAATACCTCGATAGTTCCCATACACACACATCTCTTTTCTTAAAGATAGTCATGATGTTGGCATTCTTCAGGCCCCTGAGAATCTCTTCACTGTTCCAAATTGGAAGAATAAAGTTGAGGCATCTCAGTACCAGTTCCTCACAGCCAGCCTTGTAGATTGCAGCAGGCATGCCATCTGGTCCAGTAGCCTTGTTGTTCTTGGTTTCCTTGAAGGCACGCCACACACTTCTTCTGTGATAGGAGGGTGGTAAGGGAATGATAATATGATAGGGCCCTTCTACTTACTGTTCCCTCCAGGTTTTCATAATTTATATACAGCAGCACTGTCTGGCCCAAGAATTTTTTTCAGCAAATCAGGCAGTAGTATATACAGTCCATATAAATAACTGCATTTTATTTATGTTACTTTACCTAAAGAGTATTAGCAACATATAGCATTTGTTGCCAAAGCCATTCTCTGGTGCCCACAGACCTTAAATATTTCTTCTTTAGCAGAAGATGGCTTTTAAATCACAGAAAGTCTAAAACAACACACTGTGACAGGACTATTCCTGTGTATAACCATAACCACAAACAGGAATATAATACAAACACTACCTGCTCCACCCAAAAGAGTCATCATTTAAGAGCCTTTTCTTTGTAATGCCTCAAAAGAATGCAAGTCGTATCTACAAAGATTGTGTGTTCGCCTTTATAATACTTTGGTTAATAGTCGTGTAAAGAAAATGCTGATCTGGAAGTAAATTGACTTTACAATAATCAGAAAAGCTCAACAACTATAGAATAGATTACTAGAAGTACATTTGTGGAATGAATCGTCTTGGCAGGACAATTCATTCCACAAATGAATTAGGCAGACCTATCTGCAAGTTTTATTACCCAGTTTACTAAAGATGTAGCAATCATTTGAGTAGAAACTAAAAATAAGGGCTCTAGGATTTGTTCCTACAGCTGCCAAATAGAGGAAGATGAATTATATATGCTCTGTGGTCCATTCCTAGTTTCTTATAAATTTGTTCTTAAGTCATCAGAGATGGCCTAACTAAGGAAGAGGAGGAAATAATTTAATTCTGAAGGCACAGACAGAAGTGACATTTGTCATGTGATCGGCCCCTTGAAAGTGCTCTACAGCAGCATTCCCTCTAAACTGTGTGGTGTGCGTGGCCGTGAAGGCACACCTGGCAGTGCAGCATGAGCATGCCTGCACGGCCATACATGCCGCACAGCTTAGAGGGAACGCTGCTCTACAGCCACGCCCAAACAGAAGAACATGGCTGCAGAGCCCTTTGATCACGCAACAAATTAACCCTCATTATATGCAGGTTCAAATGAAGATGTCCCTAAGTGAAGTGACTTCATTAATTTCTGTGCTGTCTCTGGATGGGAAAGGGAGAAGGCAGGAGGGGGGGCCATGGATTGGAACCCCTCACCTTAAGGGGGCTCCAATCTACTTACTCCCCCCACTCCAGTGGGGCTGAGAAACCCCCAGAATGACCTCCCTCCCATGCTGTATCCCTTTTCCATCCAGAAACAGCAATGGAGCTGGGAATAGGGGTGGGGGAAGAGGGGGTACGGAGCCAGGGGAAAATGCAGCCTGTCTCCCTGGACGAGCTCCAAATTGGAGCCAATCCTCCACCCTCCCAATCAAACAGCTAACATCTGTTGGTCTAATGCATGGCAATTTCTATGGCATTCACTTTTGATTCCAGAAATGCAGCCACATGCCTGCAGTGGCTCAGGCCAGAAGCTAGAGAGCACTAGAGCATGCCTCCGTGTTCAGCTGGAGCAGACAGCCTAGGCCAAGTCTAGCTCATCCACACGGCGAGGGAGAGTTTTTGGGGGAGGTTCAAAGCATCCTGGAATGCTGGGGGACTGTGAGTTAACTTGAATCTGGGGATCTAGGGAAAAATTACAATAAACTGATTTAATCAGTTAAGTCTGATACTACATCCATCCAGTTTTATCTTAAACTGGTTTTGGCCACTTTGAACGTGGTTTTTGTGCACTGAACTTCTGTTGCGTTACACATTTGAACAGGTTTCTGATTACTTGTACCATTTTGTGTGTCATTTCTGTCCCTAACCTAGCAAATAAGATGAGTGATTTGGGGGGGGGGGGGGGTGTTGGGTTTTTTGCCCTCTACATTTCAGTTTGGTTGCTTAAGGGGGGGGGGGGGGGGGAACAGAAATAGTGCAGAATACAAAACACAGTTAGCCATACTGATACCTTGGCTTGGGAAACCGTTTGTTAGGGTGCTGGGGTTTTAGCTAGTTTGGGGAGGCAAATCTTTTCCCAGAAGTCAAATCTCTGTGAAATAGCCTTCCACTTCCCAGACTGGTCACAACAGATTGGAGTAAGATTAAATCTTGCTTTACCTGGCCAAGTTGAATTTTTATTAAAACAGAAAGTTAAAAAAAGAAAAAAGAAAAAGAAAATTAGGTGTGGGCTAGACATCAACATTGTCCCTTGTCCACACCAGAGGCAAAACCTCTCCTAGTACAGACAGAGCTCAAACTGATTTTAAAAAAAGTTCTTTTATCTGTACAGTTAATACCAGTTCCCAGAGCAAAACAAAGTTATGCAATACCAGCATGTATGCTAGGGCTTATATTAGAATAGCTATATGTGTACAGTTGGCGGTGAGGGCAGAGACCACCCCCTTCTCCCAACTCAAAAGTTGCTGAGAACATGGGCAGGGATTTGGACACTCATCTGTGATCAGTGATAATGCTGCTTCAGTACCCCTGCCAGACAATGCAATTTAAAAATTGTCCAGGACAAAAGAATGTCCACAAGAGATGTCCCCAAGACCCACTAGAATCTATGGAAAGTTTGGGGTTTTTTAAACTGATTTCAGTAGAGTTTGAATTCAGATTAAGCCCTCAAAACCCTGAGGGCCTGAACACAGTATATTTACACAAGTGTAATTTATATTGGTATCTAAAGCCAATGTATTACATCAGGATCCAGAGCAGGAAAGCAACCTGCTATCCCAGTGTAGCTTCTTGCAGCAGATGTCAGAATCTTATCACCAGGTGGCAAGGAAGGAAGTAATAGCTTGTTTGCTACTCCACATAAGCCCAGACACACAATCTTACACCAGCATAGCATACACTAGATTTGATCCTTGATTTTTCCCAGGGTAATTTTGCACCAGTTCCAGGTAAATTACAAAGGTGTAGGGCTGTATGTCATACATCTACTCATTGATTTACACTGGTATAAACATCTGATGTGTCTAGCTCTGAAAAAAACCCAAACCCTAGTTTGATTTAGTTTCTTTGTCTCTATTATGTACTTTCTTTTAACCCCCAGCTTAAAAGAAAGCATTGACAAGTTAAGATAACCTTCCTTCCACTTTAAAATAGCTCAATATCAGAACACAGAACAGAGCTGAATACAATTCTTCTTTCTAGCCACCCACTCTCCTAGTTCAGGAGCAGCAAAGCTCAGCAGTGGCTTGTTTCTCACATACACTCTATCCTTATGCAGCTGTCTGTCTCTTCAAACAATAAGCGATGATGCTTCTGAGCCTCAAACACCACTCACCACTGTGGGCACAAGGTTTTGTAGTCCATTATATACATAAAAAAGAGAGAAGAAAAAAAAAAAATCACACTATTTTGAGAAAAAGGACACACTAAATGCACATGATTTAAGCCCCACATCCTCTACATGCTCCTCAGCATTTATTTGGCTGGTCGGTTTGGAAAATGCCAAGGTTCTAAAGGTTATAAGACCATTGTTGACTACAATGGATATGGGAAAGTTTGCAACCATGATAACGTATTCAGTTCTAAAGAGAAGGAAATTGAAGACATGATTAAAAAAAAAAAAAATTACATCCAAAAGAACTGACCGATCCTTTGTGTGGTTAACAAAGGAACCTCCTGCCTAGCCCACTAAGACAAGTGAAAAAACGGCTAAGTAAAAGAAAGACTGAGGGCAAAAAGAAATTAGATTACTGGGGTTTTTTCAAAGCTGTAATACAGAAGCATTTTGAGTCTAGACACAGGTATTGCTCTTTACCTACATCGATTGCCATATTATTATTCTTTAGAGTATTAAACTAGGATTTATTTATTCTGAGTATAACTCCAATAATGGGAAAAGGAAAGACAGACATTGTGGTGACAGGCATTTAAGAAATGCAGAGAGACTGAGATGATTTTCCCCTTCATTTGGCAGTCAGAAAGTCACTATTTTGGGGGCTGTGCTCAAGGGGTTGGGGGCACAGGTAGTCTTTTCCTCTGTACTTCCAGTTCCAAGCCACAGACCTAGGAGGTTAGGATGCATCAAAGAAGTGAACTGCCAACTGCAGCAATGGTGCTACTAAGAGGGCTTTGGTTTCTTTGACCATGGTGCACACTTCAGGGAGAGAGGACTCTTGGGAAGGGATGGCATCCACCTCACATGGAGGGGCGTGTCCCTGTTCTCAGCCAGGGTGGCCTATCTTCTAGAAAGGGCTTTAAACTAAGATGGCCAGGGGATGGGGAAAGCACTGACAGGGACTGGCACTCAAGTAAGCTCCAAAGTTGGGAACACTAGGAGAGCCACTCTTGCAAGAGCTGTGAGAATGGGTGTCCCTCAGCGTGACAGAAAATCGAGGGTCTCAACTGGAGGACTCAGGTGCCTGTACACTAATGCCAGAAGCATAGGGAACAAGCAAGAGGAGCTAGCCCTCCTACTCTCCAGTGGGCATTACAATTTAGTAGGGATTACAGAGACCCAGTGGGACTCTTCACATGACTGGAAGATAGCCATAAAGGGTTACACCCTGCACAGAAGGGACCGAGTAGGAAAGAAAGATGGAGGTTTAGTTCTCTGTGTGAGGGAGCAGTACACCTTCTTGGAGGCCAACTTCAAAGAAGAGCAGCTCGAAACCCTCTTGGGTCAAATACAGGGGGGGGGGTTGGTGAGAGAGACCTAACTAGAGGTGCATACTACAGACCACCAAACCAGAGGGAGGAGCTCAATCTGGAGTTCTCTCGAGAATCGTCAGAGGTCACGCGTGCATGGGACATGGTCATCATGGGTGACTTCAATTATCCAGACATCTCTTGAGAGGAACACCTGACTAAGTCAGATCAGTCATGTTGCTTCCTAACCTGTATTGAAGAGCTCTACCTGACCCAAGATGTGCACAGGCCAACCACAGGTAACACTCTCCTGGACTTGGTCTTGGCCAAAGGAGACTATCTGGTGAGCAACTTGACTACAGAGGATAGCCTGGGCAGCAGTGGCCATGAAACCATCATGTTCATTGTCCATTGCAAGGCAGGAAAATCAGCTAGCAGGGTTGAAGTTTGGGACTTCAAAAAAGCAAATTTCAACAAACTCAGGGCAGTAGTAGGGGAAGCACTGTGGGGCCAGGGACCAAAGGTGAAAGGGGTGCATAAAGAGTAGTCGTTCCTCAAGGACATGATCTTCAAAGCACAAAAGAAGTCCATTCTCATGTGGAGGAAAGGTAGCAGTCCTTGGCTTAATAGGGATATCATGGTCCTCTTGAAAAAGAAGAAAGAGCATACAAACAACAGAAGCTTGGGACTGTCCCCAAGGAGGACTATACAACAACATCCCATACTTGTAGGGAGCAGATTAGAAAGGCTAAGGTGGTGACTGAATTTAAACCAGCAACAGAAATCAAAGATAATAAGAAGTCCTTCTTTAAGTATGTAGAAAATGAGAGGAAAACAAATGGAAGTGTGGGACCACTGTGTAACAACTTAGGACAGCTGGTTACCAACACTCAGGAGAAAACTGAACTCCTGAATGATTACCTTGCTTCAGTATTTCACCAGACTAAGGGGAAAATCATACTAGATAAGATTCAGAATGGGCATGATGGGAATGACCGCCTTCCTACTGTTGACGTTGAGCTGGTGTGTGATCAGTTAGAAAAGTTAGACATTTATAAGTCATCAGGACCTGATGAACTTCATCTGAGAGTACTGAAGGAGCTGGCCAAAGTCATCATGGGACCTCTGGCAAAGCTCTTCCAAAACTCATGGCATTTGGGGGAGGTCCCTGAAAACTGGAAAAGGGCCAATGTTGTGCCCATCTTCAAAAAGGGGAGGAGAGAGGACCCAGGCAACTATAGGCCAATTAGCCTAACTTCAATCCCAGGGAAAATCCAAGTTATGCAGGAGCGTGGTCACATTTGAAAATAGGCTGCAGATACAGGCAGACCTAAACAGGCTGGCAAGTTGGGTGAATCAGAACCAAACGAAGTTCATCACTGAAAAGTGTAAAGTGCTCCATCTGGGGACGAACAATCCCCAACGTACTTACAGGCTCGGTGGTGCCAAACTGACTAGCACCATGACTGAAAGGGACCTAGGGGTAATAACAGACCATCGTATGAACATGAGCCATTAGTGCGATGCTGTAGCCAGCAGGGCAAACAATACTCTGGCATGCATCAACCGATGCATCTCAAGCAAAACCAAGGAAACGATTCTTCTGCTTTACTCAGCATTGGTGAGACTGCAGCTGGAGTACTGCATCCAGTTCTGGGTGCAGCACTTCAACAAGGATGTGGAAAAGCTTGAGAGAGTCCAGAGAAGGGCCACCTGTATGACCAGAGACTTGCAAGGCAAGCCATTCGAGGAAAGGCTGAGGGACTTGGGTCTCTTCAGCCTAAAACAGGGAAGGCTGAGTGGGGACTTGGGAGCAGCTTACCACTATACTGGGGAATACATCAAGAGCTTGGTGAGCAACTGTTCACCAGGGCACCCTTGGAGAAAACCAGGAGTAATGGCTACAAACTTCTTGAAGACTGCTTCAGGCTTAACACTAGGAAAAACTTCATGGTTAGGGTGTCCAGACTATGGAATAAACTTCCTCCCTACCTTGGAAATCTTCAAGAGGAGACTGGGTGGCCACTTTGCTGGAGTCACCTGACCCCAGTTGTCTTTCCTGCCTAGTGCAGGGGAGCTGGACCCGATGATCTTGTGAGGTCCCTTCCAGTCCTTATATGTACACTGACTTTGATTCCACAGAGGCATCGATCTGAACTTCTACCTTACTTTGTCTCACTGAGATCTGATCTGTTTATCATTTTTAGTATAGATACACATACCCACTTACAAGTTAAAAAGAAAAACAACTTAAAGTTTTCAGCTACTAGGAAAAAGATCAGTTACATCAGAATCAGTATACACCAATTTTTTTGTGGTATAACTTGCACCATCATTGAGCCAAGAAAACTATGATCAATAAAAGATTATTTCAAACCAAAGTTTGCTGGTGACAGCTTCAGGAACAATTTTAGGGCAACTCTCACTCTCGATAGTCCATCTCTCTCTAAAGCTATCGGAGACTGACCCTTATGGCAAACCTTAGAGATTTTTGTACTGTGGCACTTTCCCTGTTAAAAGAGTAGCTCATGTTTTTGCAGAGGAGTTCAGAAGATAGGTCATACTTCATTTGATCATCTACATCTTCTTTCCTTACCCCTTTAACCAGAGAACGACTGAAATCCTGAAAAAAAAACAAAACCCACACTTTCCCTCAAAACTCCAATCTAGTCACTGGGTAGAAAAAATAAAATTAGTGCCTTTCCGAGAATGAATACCTGACAGCATCACAGGTGGTGGTGGCAAATGGATACAACAGCATTAAATAATTATTCATCTGCTAAATGAGCTGTTAAATAAAAACTACCTCCACAATAAAGCATTACAATAGACATTAAAAAGTTGCACTCCAACAGACACTTATTAAGCAAACAAACTTTATAGTAACTACTTATGCACAGTGAAATATGTTCTACCTAAGAGGGCAAGAAAAACGCAAGTCATATAGAAATCCACTTTTTTCTAATTATAAATAAATATGTTTATTAGGACACATGGCATCACTGTCACTTGCATAAAGCATGCTTCATCTTTGTATAGATATTCACCATGAGCCAGATTAACAGCTCTTTACTCTGCAAATATTCCCATTAGGAACCAGTAGTAAGATACTACCGAACACAAGTAAGGCTGGCAGGACCAGACCCTGTTATGTTACTAGAAAGTTAATGAAGAACATAGACATACAGAATAGGACAAGGATTCGATAAATTAACGTTGCAAGTTATAACATGTATAAACAAAGATTTCTTCTATCTGCCCAGCAAAATAAATCAGAATGCAAAAAACAATCCAATCAAAGCACATTATTAGTGGAACATTCGGACGAAAAAGGTTTCCAGTATTAACTCAAATTACTTTTACATTTTTTGTCCATCAACCTCCCTTGCATTTATGGATAACCTAGAGTATAAAATAAATCTCTTAATTTATTTTGCTTTTAAATACTTGAAAGTATTTTAAAAGGCATTTGTACAGTACTACTAATCAGTCTGACACTCTTGATGAATAAATATTTTTTAAAAAAGAGAAAAGAAACAGCCTGCCTGAAAAACAAGACAACAAATCCAACTGAGGTCATGCAAAAATAATAAAGGAAACCTGCCATTAAAAAAATGTAATTTGACATGAGAAGAAACAGTATATTATTTTGCTACAATATGACAAAAATCATGGGCAGGGGTGGGGACTTCTTGCATCTATTTATGATAAAAGTTTTCATAAAGAATTTCAGAAATTATTTAGGCAGGCGCTGCAGTAAATTGATAAGTTCCAAGAACAAATCTGGCAACAGTGGTCTTACTAAAGGGCAGTACTGGCTTTACCACACTTAAAGTGATTTTTTTCTTTAAAGTACCTTCAAGATAGCAGTCTGTGAGAAAGGTATATTCATTTTATTCTAAAAATAAATAAGATGACAGATGTTTCAACAGCCTGAGCAATAGTAGTTATCCAGTTGTTATTTCAGCCAGTGTCCACAGCTTTTTTCAGTGGCATCTCTTAGATAGTCTCTTTCCTTATTCATGAGCAGTCAAAATGTCATTCATGTCCCATTTTACCTGTCTTCAGCCAGAAAACTGGGCATAATTTTCTCTTCAAAAATGTCAAATGAATTTCTTATCACAGATCTGCAACAGCCCCTTTTCAATGGCAAAAATAAAACACTTTCCGTTAGCTAAAAATATAACAACAAAAGCTCACAGAAAAGTATAAAACAGTAATCAGTTAAGCCACTGTTTGTTTCAACAGCAAAGACCAAACTGATTTTACCTAAATTGTCTGTTACCTCTTCTGATTTTTTTCCAGAAGAATACTGAACCCTCTACTGTCCAGTACAGTGCAAAAACTCGTGTTGAAGATAAATGTGCCCATGTATAAAGGGTTAAACACAATTCTAAGTTAGGCCCACTGGAGCATTTATAAATAAAAGGTTAGACTGATTTTTTCTAGTACTCAGAATGGGAGAACTCCCAGCCCAAGTACAGTCAGCTAAAGCTTTGCTTTGACTTCAGCAGTGCCATGATTTCACGCACCAACATTTCAATCTCATTTGGATGAAGTTCTAACTCTCAGAGACTTCTTAGTGCGTGGCATTTCCTGAAAAGTTCCAGGAACTCTAAACCATTCTTTGTTTATTGCTATTGCAGAACTCTCTTGTATTTACCGTATGTCTCCCTCCCCATTTCTCAGCCCAGTCTCCATTTACCTATTACATAACAAAGCAATATAGAGTACTAAACCAAACAAAATCACATCCTTCTCCCCACCCTACAATTACAACCATGATGTCACCTACATCCCTGGCTAACATCTTAAGTTTTAATCCTTTCCCTCTCTTTTTCTTTGGCCTTTGTTTGTGTTTCAGTTGCGTCTCTAAAGGGCTTCTATCCAGAAATGTAATGAAACTAGTGTTTAAATGTGGAACTGGACGCGGGCCTATCTACCTGGGTCACAAACAAGAAAAAAAAATTACCTGATTATCCCTTTAGCAGACACACACACACACACACACACACACACACACACACACACACACAATGTGCCTCACTTTTTTTCTTTTTTTTTTTTTTTTTGCAAAAGTTTATATATTGGCTGAAATTATTTCCATCATACCGACTCCTTTCCAGCAAAAAATTTACAACAAAATTTATGAAAATAAAATTTACAAAAGAAGTTATTTTCATTTGATCCTTTAAGAATATGGCAATTAGCACAGCAATTCAAGTCAGAATGACTGAAAGCAGAACTGATGGCTCAGACAAGCTAGGCAAGTACAGTAAACTTACACAAAAAGCAATAAGTCCCTTCCAATGTCTCCCTTCTATTCCTAAAGAGAGAGTAGAAAAGAGAGATGCTACAGCAACTTCTACACATAATTACCTGCTCATTCAACACCTGTCTAAGGCCAGCTCACATTCGTATGGTTGTTTCCAATACATTGTACCTTATTTGTATTTTATGCATGCACAAAGTTACATAAAAGCAAGTTTAACACAGCAAAATAAACTGACTACAGCTGCTTCTATTGAGTGTGAGCCTGAAACATTAATCACAAGCTTAAACACTGTACAGACTTCACTAAAAAACACAAAAGGAACATACTCTTGCAAGCTACTAGACTGACTAACTTATTCTTCATAACAAAAGTCCCCTATTGTGAATTGTATCCTCGTTACACAATTATCACAGATACACACGTCCTATTTCCCTCGCTTTCTCTTCCCACCTGTTTTTTTTCATTTATAAGAAATTAGATTCTCTACAATGTAGATGAAGCCTTTGGTTGTCATGTAATGCTAAGCTTGGCTGGTTGACATGCTTGGCAAGATCCCTATATCACTTTTATCTGTTTCAGTGAACCATAATGATCCTATAAAATTTGCACTGTAAATTAACAACCAGCTCAAAGCATCTGCTAAATGTTTTTTATACTAATTATGCACAGAGGCAAAATTTGTCTTACAAATCAGCAAATTACATGTGCCCCCATCAACTGGCACATACAATGGTAATAAACAGCAGTTTTTCATAGTAATTAACAGAAGACGAAACACAAAACAGCTGTCTAAGTTATTTAAATGTATGTTACATATGGGTTTGCCCACTTATGTATTATATCACAATGAAGCTGAAAAATATTTTGAATCCAAGTTTTTTGTTTCTCAGAGTTTCCAAGGAAATTACTAGAGTTGAAATTCTAGCTACTGTAACCCCAACTACTTACAGACATGTCAAAGCTATACATATGCAAAACATTATTTTACTACAACAATACAGTTGTGTCTTTCAAAATCTCAGTGCCTATCAAAATCTCACAGTTGTTCATCAACAGTGCTACTTTGGATTTCAACTGATATATTAATTCTCAGACGTCCTCACACATGATGAGCAAAAATGTTACTAAAAATGATCCTCCACTGACAACTCCGGATGTGGTAATATGGGATAAGAAACTCATAGAAACTATTTCAAATAGGACTAATAAATAAGTTTCAAGCATCACATATGTCTATGAGGTAGCCCAGCATACAATGGTCAGCCCTATAGCTTGGGAAAGAGACTCTGCACACTAGAAGTAACGCGTAATTTGTCCTGCTGCTTGACTGCTGTGAATCCAAATAATTATTAATAATTCACAGAAAGAAAATTGCAAGAAACAGCAGACTGAGGAAGTAAGCAAGGACGCTGCAGGTGACAGGGCAAGCAGGATCCATAACATATATGAAAATCTCGCTTAAGCCTCAAAATTGAGGAAATGTTCTTATCTGGGCCACATTATCTGTTCAGCTAACCCCTAAAGGACTCTAATTAGTCTACCCTCAACTTGCATTGATGGTTGAGCTAGCCTTCAGTTTAGTTCCCTCGCCACTGGTGCATATCTTAGTCTTGCATAAGCTTTAACAGCCACACACCAGCCAGACCACCATCCTGATTTCCCCATCCACCTCTGGTATCATAGAAGTAGGGAAGACGTCACCTTCCCTATTTCAGAAGGCCAGAGCTGGGAAGATGAAAGAGCAAGAAGCAAAAGTGAGAAGACAGAAGTAGAACAGAAAAAAGAGAAGAGGAGTGTCGCAGGGCACCTCGGTGCCCCTGCTCCTAGAGTGGAGAAACTGCCAGGGAGCAAGTGAGCACGCCCTGGCCTGACGTAACGAGCCCAGCTGAGGCTTGCTCAGGTAATGAGCGCAGCTGAGGGTTGCCGGAGCAACCAAGGGGAACCAGCTGCCTGTAGGGGGCAGGGCCTGGCCCTTATAAAGCTCAGGGCTGAGGCCAGGCTGGCAGTTCTCTGCCAGCAGCCGGAGAGGCAGGAGCTCCCTCAGCCGACATATGGGGAGGAGCCCGACGAGCGAGTACAGCTCATGATAGCCCTGAGAGGATTGGGCACTTAAGGTTTAGCCAGGGGGGCTTTATGTTTGTGTTATAGCCAGGAGGCTCTAGTTTATGTTTGGCTCTGTATATTACACCCGGAGGCTTGGGCGAGGCTGTAGGGGTTGGAGGAGGCCTCAATCACAGGGACCCCAGAGAGTGTGGGGTGCCCTAGCGCCAAGAAGGCGCATTATTTTCATAGCGCCAGGGAAGGCGCAGCTCGCACGCCAGTGCGTGAGCAACTGGCGGCGAGGAGAGCGGCCAGTGGGTCGCGGGCGCAACCCGTAGGTTGCGGACGGGGACCTAGACCCCGGGTTGCGTGTGGGGGAACATAGACCCCGGCCCCAGGAAAGGGGCGGTATTATTGAGTAGCCCAGTGTGGGCACGGCGAGCCCCAGAGAAGGGGGAGCGCCATACCGAGCAGCCCTAGAGAGCGGGGCCATACTGAGAAGCCCGAGACGGGCATAGCGAGTCCGGCTGCAGGCTAGTGCGGCAACACCCCTCAGACTGAGGCAGGGCACTGTGGTTGCCCCGAGAAGACAGGGAGTAGCAGCGCAGTGAGCCAGGGTCAGAGAGGGTGCTCGTGCAGTTGGCCCATAGGACCGGAGGCCTGCTAGAGAGTCCCTGAGCGGAACCATACCGGCAGGGGAGGCCCAGAGTGGGCCAGACGAGAGTCCCAGCAAGACGCTGGGCACGAGAGAGGGAGCCCAGAGTGGTCCACAGTAAAGAGGAGGCCCGAGAAGCGGGCGTACAGACAGGACAACGTCCATTACATCTGCGAGGCTTGGGGCGTGGTATTAGGGGTTGGTAGGAGCCACGCATAGCCCACAAGGCTAGGGTGTCTGGGGGACACCCACCAGATTGGGAGACCCCCAGGGGGTCCGGAAGAACCGCGGGGACAGAGGTCCCGAGTAGCCGTGCCCAGGGAAAACGCAAGGCAGCCTCCCATCATTATATTTACCATCAAAGACGTGGCAGGAGAGAATAGAGGGTGCCTTGGGCCGGCCTGTACACGGAGTGAGGGACCTCAAGGAGATCACGGCCCTCCGCGAGGACCCCGCCGTGACATCTGGTGCATTGGCCGGGAAAACGGCCATGCACGGGGAAAGAACCCATGTCCCTGACGAGGGAAACGAACCTTAGGGCTATTTTACAGATCGACAGGGCAGTGAGATCGAAGGGCTTGAGAAGGAAAACCCAGATCGAAGGAGAGACTGCTTGTCGAGAGTTATAATAGGGAAGACGTTGAGTCAGGTTTGGAGAAATTAAAAAAAAAAAAAAAAAGGTTTAACCATGGCAGGAATAGATGATGTAGAAAGCCTGAAACAAGAGAATTTCACCTGGCTATTAAAAGTGAGCGAGCCGGAAGAAGACATTGCGTGGCTAGAGTGGGAGCTGGAGGTAGCCCAATCCCAGAAGGAGCAGGCGAAGGCAAAGGCCGCGGGATTGGAACAGTGGGTACAAGCAGGGAGAAAGGAAGGAGGTCCTAAAGGAATTAGGCGCCTGATTGCAGTAGAGGCAGAGAGGACTCGAGCACTAGAGCGGCTGATGGCAGAAGAAGCCAAGAGGAGCAGACGGAGAGAAGAGAATCTGTAAGACATGCAGAGGGAAATGTCAGCATGGAGGGCAAGATACGATGCACTCCATGAGCGAAACCTATTCCTGGAAAAGGAGTTAGAGACTGGGGAGAGAGAGAACGAGGACTTAGTCCCAATTGCGAAGCATGGAGGTGGAAAAAGGACACTTGGAGGAACAGGTACGGTCCCTTGAAACCCACCTAGAAGCCAGCTCAGCTAGAGAGGCAACAAGTAACGCAGAGAGAAAGCAGTCGCAGCTGCAAAGGCTGACCCTAAGGCAGCAGATTCGGGCCTTAGAGGCAGCAAATAAAACGTTACGAGCAGCAGGTAGTCAGACGGCTACAAAAGGCCAAGACTCTAGGGAGTTGGAAGGTCCAGAGGTGACAAGTACAGCAACCCAAACGGGAGCAGTGCAGGAGGACCTGGAAGGCTGGCAAGAGCATTGCTTACAAGCAGAATACCAGGTCGAAGAACTCTGAGAAAAGCTAATAGAGAGCTTTGCCCAGGCAGAAAAAGCGGGGAAAGCGATAACGAAGGAAATAGAGAAAGTAAGAGAATATATGGTCAACCATGAGGCATTAGAAGAACAGAAGCAGTCCCTGGAGACAGAGGTAAAAGCCAGAACACAGGAGTGTGCACAGTTGCAGGCCCAATGGCAAAGGGTAGAAAAGGAAGAGGGCCAACTGAGGGAAGAGATACAGTCCCTGAAGGCCCTATTAAAAGAGAGCACAGCCAGGGAGCTAGCAGGCCGAGAGAGGATTGAACAACAAGCAGTACTGGCTGCTCAGATACAAAGCAAGAGACTGACCATGATAAGCAGCCTGTTGGAGGAACATGCCTCCGTGATTAAGGCAGGATGCGAGGAGCACCTGAAGGAGTCTCAAGGCTTGAAAGAGACCCTAACAGACACAGAAAGACTGATTGAGACTGCACAGCCCCTGCTTCTAAAGGTCCTGAGAATCAGGAACAGTCCAGTGAGGTGGGCTTAGAAATCCCTAAAGAGGGGGAACCAGAGCAGCAGGAAAAGAATATGAAGCTGGAGGCACTCTCCGGGATAGACTCAAGGATGAGAGAAGAGATCACCTCCATAGTCACGGAGTGCCTGAATCGGAGACGGGGTCAGCGGGCGAGCCAGTACGTTCAAGAAATGAACTGCCTGAAGGAAAAACTAGATAAAGGTGCAGGCTTGTGTGATGTTAGGAGATCAACGGTATCAAGGCAAGATGCAGCTTCCGCAGGAGAGGGAGCAACAAAACCACAAAATAAGAGAGCGGTCCAGAGGCCTGAGGGAGAAAAAAGGGGCCAAAGCCCCGAGGAACTTAAGGGGGGAGGAGATGGACGTCTCAAGCTCCACCTTAAAGGAGAAATACCTAGCCCAGCACAACACCAGAGACCGGACCGTGTGCAGACGGCAGACCAAGTTAAGGAGGCAGAAGGGCCATCTTCACCAAAGGTAATGCGGTCGAGAGGAGATCAAGAAAGAAAGAAGAGGCCATGCGTGTACGTTAATAACCTCCCAGGGCTAACCCGGTGGTGGATGTTGAGAAGGCTTGTAGAAGCTAGAGTCGGCGGCGTAGCCTATGTGAAAATCTATAAAGGGCCTAGAGGAAGACCCACCAGACGGGGGAAAATAGAGTTTTGGGAAGAGAAGGATGCCCAGAAAGCACTGAAGAGACAATGGGAGCTCTGGGGAATACTAGTAGACAGGCAAGAAACCTCAGGAAGGAGGGAGTGTTACAAGGGACGTGCAGAAGGAGACCTGGGATCTAGATGGAAGAAGAGGGGCAGGGTACCCCAAACAGGGGGAAGCAGCTCTCCCAGGAGGGAGGAGGCGGTGAAGAAAGGAAAGAGGGAAGCCTAATTTGCACCCCACCAGGGATGGCTAACGTGGGGGGACTACTTTTGGCAGGGTAACTCCCACAAAATCCCACGTGATGCGCCCCTGGGTAAAAGGCAAGGAGGAGGCGCCTTAAAACCTCCGCCACTTATAAGAGAGACGCTGGGTGCTGGAAGAAAGGCTGAGAAGACCCGCCGAATCCGACCAAATTCGGTGAAAAGGAAGATCTACCTCGGTGAGTTTGATCTTGGGGGGGGAGGTGTGTCGCAGGGCACCTCGGTGCCCCTGCTCCTAGAGTGGAGAAACTGCCAGGGAGCAAGTGAGCACGCCCTGGCCTGACATAACGAGCCCAGCTGAGGCTTGCTCAGGTAATGAGCGCAGCTGAGGGTTGCCGGAGCAACCAAGGGGAACCAGCTGCCTGTAGGAGGCAGGGCCTGGCCCTTATAAAGCTCAGGGCTGAGGCCAGGCTGGCAGTTCTCTGCCAGCAGCCGGAGAGGCAGGAGCTCCCTCAGCCGACATATGGGGAGGAGCCCGACGAGCGAGTACAGCTCATGATAGCCCTGAGAGGATTGGGCACTAAAGGTTTAGCCAGGGGGGCTTTATGTTTGTGTTATAGCCAGGAGGCTCTAGTTTACGTTTGGCTCTGTATATTACACCTGGAGGCTTGGGCGAGGCTGTAGGGGTTGGAGGAGGCCTCAATCACAGGGACCCCAGAGAGTGTGGGGTGCCCTAGCGCTAAGAGGGCGCATTATTTTCATAGCGCCAGGGAAGGCGCAGCTCGCACGCCAGTGCGTGAGCAACTGGCGGCAAGGAGCACGGCCAGTGGGTCGCGGGCGCAACCCGTAGGTTGCGGACGGGGACCTAGACCCCGGGTTACGTGTGGGGGAACATAGACCCCGGCCCCAGGAAAGGGGCAGTATTATTGAGTAGCCCAGAGTGGGCACGGCAAGCCCCAGAGGGGGGGGGGGGAGCGCCATTGTACATTATTGAGTAGCCCAGTGTGGACACGGTGAGCCCCAGAGAAGGGGGAGCGCCATACTGAGCAGCCCTAGAGAGCGTGGCCATACTGAGAAGCCCGAGACGGGCATAGCGAGTCCGGCTGCAGGCTAGTGCGGCAACACCCCTCAGACTGAGGCAGGGCGCTGCAGTTGCCCCGAGAAGACAGGGAGTAGCAGCGCAGTGAGCCAGGGTCAGAGAGGGTGCTCGTGCGGTTGGCCCATAGGACCGGAGGCCTGCTAAAGAGTCCCTGAGCGGAACCATACCGGCAGGGGAGGCCCAGAGTGGGCCAGACAAGAGTCCCAGCAAGAGGCTGGGCACGAGAGAGGGAGCCCAGAGTGGGCCACAGTAAAAAGGAGGCCCGAGAAGCGGGCGTACAGACCGGACAACGTCCATTACATCTGCGAGGCTTGGGGCGTGGTATTAGGGGTTGGTAGGAGCCACGCATAGCCCACAAGGCTAGGGTGTCTGGGGGACACCCACCAGATCGGGAGACCCCCAGGGGGTCCGGAAGAACCGCGGGGACAGCGGTCCCGAGTAGCCGTGCCCAGGGAAAACGCAAAGCAGCCTCCCATCATTATATTTACCATCAAAGACGTGGCGGGCGAGAATAGAGGGTGCCTTGGGCCGGCCTGTACACGGAGCGAGGGACCTCAAGGAGATCACGGCCCTCCGCGAGGACCCCGCCATGACAAGGATAAACAAGAGAAAGGAGAATTAAGGAGAAAGCAACAGATAGTTTCTTTTCCTGGCTAATCTGTATACTATTTGGCCAGGTAGGTCCAAGCAACACAGAACCACATCCATAGCTCTGCTGCCTGGCTGGACTGAAAAGTGGACCCAGCTGTGGCGACCTATACCAATTAACTGCTGAGAGCTGGGCATCAGGGCTAGGGGGACACATTCAAAAAGCTGGAGTCTGAATTGATTCAATCTTTGCAGGTCAATCTAACCTGACTAGGCTAAACTGGTTTGAAACTGGACAGACATTCTCTCTGGACTGAGGAAATTCAGGCACATGCCTGCAGTGACTCAGGCTAGAAGCTGAGAGGTGCTAGAGCAGTCCTTCGTTCTGCAAGGAGCTGAGCTGAGCGAGGCGTGGCCAGGCCCCAGCAGGACTCTCTCATTAGGGATGTCTGCCTGCAGGTCACAGGCGTTTCCCCACTGGCTGCTCAAGGGGTGAGAGTGTTGCCAGCCCCCAGCCCTGGGATAGCACTCTGAAAATCTCCGTATCATCAACAGATGCATGCTCTGCACCCCGACCTTTGCCTCAATCTCCCTCCCTGCTTCCTCATACTGTCTGCAGCAAACTAACAGATGAGTAAGCCAGCTGTTGGGGATGGGGGCTGATAATAGTTTTTATCACCCAACTAAAAAAACAATAGCCTTTCTCCACATTACTTCAAACTTCTTAAACAGCTTACCGGCTGACCTGTTGATTAGCTCCAAAAGCTGTAAATGGTCACTGTTTTCTCTGCCTAGCCCAGTGAAATTGGAGAGGGACACACACACAGACCCCTCTCGGCATTAGCTAGCAGACCACATACTGGCTACGGTCCATGCTGTGGCATTGAGGAGGAAAGGATCTCTGCTTAAGCAATGAGTGAGGAGGAGGAGGAGGAGGAAGAAGAGGGGGGCATGGGGAAGCCAGCAGATCCTAATGTGCGTGCAAATCTGTGCCAAGCTCCAGCCAGGGGGCAGAAGGGAGAGGCCAGCCCTGCTGTGGAACTTAGCCCCACCTAACCCAGAGAGCATGCTGGGATGCTGGGGGAGTCTGATTTAACTTAAGCCAGCAAGGGGTCTGGGACAGACATTGCATAAACCAGTTTGAGCTAAATCAGTTAAGTCTGATACTATATTCAACCAGGTTTCTCTCAAACTGGTTTCAGCCATTTTCAAATGGGTTTATGTGCACTGAACATCTGTTCTGTTACAGGTTTAAACCAGTTTCTGATCACTTAAACTGGTTTGTGTGTAATGTCTGTCTCTAGCCCTCCTCTTCAAGTGACCATGCCAGCTATCTTGGTAGCAGATGCAGTTCCGAAGAGGCCAACTAGCTTGTCTGAAGTGCATATTTGCTTCTTTCTTCAAGAGGCTACCACCCTACCCAAGATGCAGAAGACAAAGCAGGTAGGACAGGACCCAGCATGCATGGCCCCGTGTGCATGAAGCCTGTGACACAAAGCCTGGCAAGCTCACCTGTTATCTGTTTGGCAAACCCATTACCCCGCACCCAACCCAGGTGGCCTCTCCCCTTCTGATGTAAAGGAACTGCGTAACTGAGCTTGTCTTTCTCTACTCCCATTCCTAGCACCTGATGAAAGAGGTTGTTGCCTATGAAAGCTAGTGTCTCTCTGAACCAGCTGGTCTGCTAGGTGTCACCCTGCTCTCTAGAATGAATGGCCCGATTGGTTTCATGCAGTGCAACTGATCCCACTGGCACCCATGACCTTAGTGAATATAGATTCACTCTCCCACATTTCTCTGTAGAGGAAATGGCCTAGGAAATGGCTCTGACTCCTGCCCTAGAAATTGGGCCTGTGCTGCCCAATCCAGACCAGCTGCAGGGTGCTGTGGCTGCTCAGCTCTGTGCACACCCAGTACTAAGACAGCACAGCCTAAGGCCAGGCAAAGGGATTCCCTATCTCCTGACAGGGAGCACACCTACCTGGCTGGCTGGACAGCACTGCAGCAGAGGGAATCCCTATACTCCCCATTACAGCATGCTCAGGCCAGCAGCACTACTTTGGCTGATATTCCAGCACCCTCTAGTGGCCAGCTGCTCCATCAGCATTCACTAAAGCCCCCTGCCTGAGTTCTCACTCCCTAATCTGTCAGGCTCTCTCTTCTTAAGAGAGAGCCCCTGCTTTGCCGCCTTCCCTCCACAGCTGATGTGCATTCAGCATATAGAGCATAACCGCTTGTTACATAGAAAAGGGGTTAGCTGCAGCTTAATAGAACAAGTTTCAACCTGACCTATTTACTTCTAAGTCCTGAAGATGTGAAACTGTAAAAAAGAAGAGTTTATTATTTGGGGAGTATTTCCCTCTCCTGCTTTGTCTCTCTCACATGCACACATATATGCACCCCTTATATAACCTTTCTTTGGTCAATTGGGTTTTCTCTATTCAAACTTTTCCAGGGTATATATGGCTAATGTTTGAAACCAATGGACTGCATGCAGAAAAACCTGTTTCCTTCACATATTTTAAAATGGTATATGAAATGAACAGAATGACAGGCCACACAACAATTCAATACCCATCCTCTACCCCCACTTTTATTTATTTATTTTTATTTTTTTTTTTACATGAAACCTTACATTTAGCTTTACAACTATCACTAGGTATCAAACCAGTAGTATGTATTATAACAAAAAGTATGAAGACTGAACTGAAACAATTCCTTCAGGTGACCAACAGCTCCCTGTAGTCCACTAAATCAGGTTTACTTACTTGTGTGGGATATTTCAGAGATGATGCATAAAATTATTTTGTCTACTGAAATCTATAGAAGTTTTACCATTTACTTCAGCGGGGCCAGGAATACACAATATCAGTCACACTGAGAAACTGCAAAAACTGCAGTTAGATTTTATACTGTAACGTTTGAATTCACTTACAAAGCTGTGTTTTCATCTGTACTTCATTGTTGTGGCTCAGATTGTCACCAGACACAACAAGGCATATGTGTTTACAGCCTTATGGTATAGTTGGCTACAGTGCAATATGGTTTATGGTTAAGGAGATTTACGGTTCTGGTTCAGCAAAGAACTTTGGTATGTAATTACATTCATGCTTATTCAGGATAGCACTGGAGTATGCATCTCATGTTAAGCATGTAGTTAAAATTGCCACTATTTTCTAAGACACAGATACTACTAAGAAGGCCACTTGACCACATACCTAAATGCTGTCTTAAATAGGTACAACTTGATAAATGAGGGCTAAAAGAGAAATCCAACTGCTTGTAGGATTAGCCCCTAAAATATAGCAAAGAACAAAACATTATTTATTTTCAGCAGTTTGGGATAAGCATATAATCTACCAGTAACTGAGTAGAAGTCCATTTAAATCAATTTTACTTTGCAAAAATAACCCATTAACAACAAATGATGTCAGCAAAGGGCACACGTGAACTGGTGCCGAACATTTTATCTACAAGTGTTGACCAAGATGCAGTGTTTTTTTCACTACTTCAGCGTGAGATCCCTTTCTTATTAACAGCGGGTTTTGCAATGAACAAAGTCTGTAAAAGAACAACAGTAATTTGATCCAACTTTAAAAGTTGGTACTTACCTTTTTCTAGTGCAAAAGTGCAATGCTTGGATTGAGAATTTCAGACAGAAGTTAAGGAAAGTTCCAACAGCAACCAGAACTTAACCTTTTGCATCTCTGCACCGATTCACCGTTATTGAATTCTGTATTTGCATGGAGAGTCGCCGCTAAACAGCCACGCAGTCTGAGACAGCTGGAAACCAAACCCAAGTTTCTCAAGTCCAAAACCAGTGTGTGTACTACAGTATATGCTGCTGCCTTCTAAACTGGGATATTTATTCCTAAGCAATGGTTGTTTTGGGAATCACAACTCTGCACGCTGATTTATGCATTCAAGTTCTCAGCTCTAACAAAATCATTAATACAAAACTATTGAATCCAACTAATGATGAAATCAAATCATTTGTCTTTAAATTTTCATTATTCAGCATTGTTACTCTTAGGTGTGAAAGGAACTAGTACAGGGCAATAATTTCACTCATTTGCATATATAGACTAAAGCATGTTTGCTTGCTCTCCAAAATGCATATACCGGATATAATATATAGAATAGAAGCATCTAGGAAATTTTAATTGCAAACCTTGTGGCTCGTATATTACGTATCATACTGGAAACGTATATGGGTTTGGTTCATTTATCACAGGCTGCCCCAAGCAGTCTATACCAGACTGGACAGCCTAGTGGCTAGGAAACTAGTTTAGGATTTGAGAGACCGAAATTCAGTTTCCTACTCCGTCCCAGATAGGACAGAGTCCCGAGTAATCTTGGGTAAATCAAATAGGGAAGTGCTAGCATTTTACAGAAGGGACATAGAAAGTCTATCTCAAATGGGATTTTATGAAGCTAAAACAACATTAAAAATTATTAGGCACTCGTATGCTATAGTGATGAGAGCCTGGTAAACTCCTTCAGTAAATACAGTCACAGATGTTTAATACAACTGGCAATGTCAAAGTAGATTACTTTTGCCTGTACATATCTTGAGCTCTGCATCTTGGAATGTTGTAAAAAAGTTATCTGACCTCAGCTGCACTGATTTTCTGCCTAGGGCATTTGGATGCTTGATTTTCATTGATATCATTAATCCTCCATAATAAACTAACCACAGTATGGTACAATGGGAAACATTTGACCTCTACCCCAGAACAATTTCTGCCTAAAGGTGCAGACCAATAACCTTTGCAATTTTCTGCTAGTTAACTGAATTGCAAATATTCTTCATGTTCATATTAAAAGATCCATTCTTAATTTTACTAAGGTCTTTTCCTGAATAACTTGATGTATAAGTTTGAAAGTAAGACAACCATTGTTCTCTTATGGTCCCATTTCAGGAAAGTTTTTAAATATGTGGTTAAGGGAATTCTTGTTCAGAATTGGAATAAAGAGAATCAAATATTCAAGTCCCAAGGATGGCTTTGAAGAACTTAGCCACAAAGCATATTTACATGATGAGATCCAAGTATCTTTACTGGTCAACATGCTCAACTATGCTAAATTGGCATTGCACCACTGCAATCAATAGTACATGAATGTAAACTAGCTCAAATTTACTATCAGCTTCATTAGTTCTAAGTCAAATTCTTTCCAATATAATAGACAGCTGCTTTATCAAGAAAGTATTTCAAGTTCACTGTAAGTTTGAAGTATTATAATAAAGTTGGTTTGAGATTCACAGAGTGGGATACGATGATTTCTTCATATTTGAAGAATGTTAAATTGACCAGACCTTCCCACCTCAAAATTCCAAGAGGCAGGAATGAAGGGTTTTATCCTCAAAAGTTGGCAGCACCATAATAAGGGGTCTTATAATGAAAGCACCTCTTCAAACAAAGGCAAGATTTATGGGCAATATTTTTTATCTTACATTTATTCTCAATTTTAAAATATTATTTTTACAGCAACAGAGTTCTAAAGCACCAGCAAATGACCATGATGTGCTGTGAAACTTACTGGACTCCATTCCTATGTGTTTACTATCGGGTATTTGAGTAATGCCACCAGAAAAGTTGAAATAGTAAACTGACTAATCCTTTCCAGAACACAAACACAAATTTGGTGGTCGGAAGGTTTTTCTGCACTGGAACTCTAATATTTGGTGACAGTACAACTAGGAAAGTAACATCTTTTCTTTGTGTATTTGTTTATACAGAAATCTCACAATCACAAAGTTCTCTGAGGCAGGAAGCATCTTTGTTTTTGTACACTACCTAGTACTAGCGGTTCCAGTCTCAGTTAGGTCTCCTAAACACAACTGCCATTCAAATTACAAATACATACACATATGCATTTGACAATAACAGATATATGCAGATTATACACACACACACACACACACACACACACACACACACACACACACACACACACACACACTCCCTCTCTGTCTCCTTCTAGGATGTTATGCTGCTGCCCTCACTACAGCACCTAATAATTTATCTCTCAGTCAATACGGCCCCACTTCTTCCTCTCTCTCTGATAAATAATAAACTTCCTAATTTGTTTAGGTAAGAGTCTCACCCTTTCTCCAGTGTATAGGTTTAATTGTTTTAAATTGAGAGCTTAAAAGTACCGGTAGTTCTATTTCAATGCAGAAACTCAGCTGGGAATATGAGAAGTGGACCAGAAGGAAATTTATCTAGTTGAACTCCTACTGCATACCCAAAGCCATTTCTACAACAAACTGGACACTGTCCTGCATTCCATAATAAAAGCAAAATTTCCTGTTGACCCCAGTAGGCACTTCAGATTGAATAAGGGCAGCAGAAACTACTGCTTTTTCTTTCCCTTTTATTGAAAAGGTTTATATTTGAGCTAGAAGAGCAGCAGATTATACAAAGCATGCAAAATCATAACAAGCTTTAATGAGATTTGGAGCTTATCGTATGTTCAAATCTACCACAAACAAAAATGACGTTTTCTCGCACACAAACTATAAAAAAAGGAGAAGTGTACACAGAACAATTTAATAAATAACTGGCGTGTTTGCTTGGTGTGAGTTTTATAAAAGATCTAAAAGAAAAATGTGGACATGACAGTGGAAGATGCATGGCTCTTCAGATGAACTGAATTGATCTCATGCTAGCTAATAGATATTTTTAGACAATTTCAAACTCTTTTTCCTTCTTGAACTTTACTTTGAAAATAATCACTTACACCACTGTAGGGAGCAGCCTCCAATTACAGAAGCTAATCAGAAAGGAAGTTATCTGAGCTAAAACTACAGCACTCTGAACTAACCAAAAGAGTGGATTCTCCCCTTTGGTTAGATGGATGGCTTTAAACTAAACTAGACTGCCCTATTTGAAGGGGAAGGAAATTTTGGACCAAGGAGACAAAGTGTTCCTGTTAGCTTATGCCAAGCCGACTATTTAGTCAATCAAACTAAAATTTCACAAAATTATTTAAAGCTAGCAGCCCCAATGCCTCCTTCTAGTCTGTACTAACAGCACAAGAAAAACCCAGCTGACAGTTCTCATGGTTCCTAATGCAATTCTTGTTTCTAAACTCAAAGACTGGGGGGGAATAATATGTTGGTTGACTTACTGTTTCATTGTACTAGGGATGGTCCTGAGTGCTGCTGCTATTACGCATATGCAGCATGTACTAAACGCAACACATTATTCATGTATGAGCCTCAATAGCACCATAATATTTTATTCTAATATGAGCCACTATTCTGCACATTGACACACTTTATCTGCACCTCACTGAGAAGTGCAGGGATGGTCTGGGCAGGTAAGCAAAGCAAATCAAAGACCTGCAAATAGGGGTATGCACCTCCCCTACAACCTGCCTGAAATAAGGAAAAGAAGAGGCTCATTAACCAAATCTTGTTATTCTGCAGGAAGCACTTTTGCCTTTGAGATGCAAAAATCCTTTCATTTGGATTATGCTTCCTGCCCCACCGGAGAGCCTGTAATATAATCTGGCTGAGTTGGGTTTTCTTTTTGCAACCGGAGAGATGCTCTTATTGCACTCCAAGTACTTCCAGCATTTCTGGGGTCAACCTTGACTAGAACTGAACAAGCTGCTGTGGAGCCGGAGCCTGTGGAGCACCCCTCCACTTCATTTAAAGACTGGCCATGCAGATGGAGACATGGGAAGGGCTGGAACACACACACACACACACTTATTGATCACTCACACACATGCACACTCACACGCACATATATTAATCACTCACACATGCACACACACGTATTGATCACACCCATGCACACTCACACATTAATCACACCTATGCACACACTTATTGATCACTCACACACATGCACACACACTTACTAATCACGTGCATGCACACACACACCGCTTGTGCATGCACACACACACTTATTGATCACTCACATATGCACACTAACACACATACTTATTGACCACCACATACACTTATCACTCACATGTGCACACACGTATTGATCACTCCCATGCGCATACTTATCACTCACGTGCGCACACTTATTGATCACTCCCATGCGCGCGCACACCCATACTTATTGATCCAGCAAAGGATAAAACCAGCGCGTGGGCTGAAATAGGAATCTGCTCTCAACTATCTAAAGAGCAGGGAGAGAAAGGGCCGCGGCGGACCCCGCTTGCTCCTCTCCCCAGCACCCCAGCCAGGCTCTAACGAAGAGTCCACGGCTCCGGCGCCCACCCCGGGGTGCCATGAGCAGGAGCCCGGCCCCGAGAAGCCCGTTCCCAAACTCCAGAGCGGGACCGCACAGAGAGACGAGGCGCCGACTCGCTGCCCAGCTGCTGAGCCGGGGAGACGCCTCCCTGCAGCCAACTCCAGCGGGTGACCCTCCCCCAACGAAACACCTGGGGAAAGTTCTTGGTCCCGCAGCAGCTGCCAGCGCCGGCGGCCAGGCCGTGCCGGGATCCTCCCTACCTGATGCCGGGGAAGCGGAATCAGCGCTGAGCCGGGCTCGGGCTCGGTGCCGCTGTGGCGGCGGAGCGGGGCGGGCTGCCCCGGCTGGGCTCTTTAAATCCCTTCTTCCAGGCTGGGCTCCTCTAGAAGAGGCTGGCGGGGCAGGAGCGGGAGCCCTCCAGGAAAGCCGACTCCATCCTCAGCGCCTCTGAAGAGGCTGGAGGGCAGGGCAGAGCTGGCCTGGCAGCCAGCGGGGAGGAGAGGGGAGGGGGAGCTCGGCGCTCGGGGACTGGCAGCTGCCCACGAGGGGAGCCGTCCGCCCGGCGCGCCCGTAGCCCGCCTCGCGCGGGAGGCGGCGGAGGGGAGGGGAGCCCGCGCCAGCGCCCCCTGGGGGCTGCGGCCCGCACAGCAGCGCCGCCCCGCCCCACCCCGCAGCGCGCAGCGCCTCACTCCACGTGCAGGGAGGGAAGGGGCAAAAAAGAAAAAAGCGGGGAGAGGATCCCCGCTCGTAACCAAGCTCCAGCCCCCCCCCCGACGGCTTCAGTCACATCCTGCCTCCCTCAGCAATGCGCAGGCTCCTGGTCCTAGTCTGGGCAAGACTGATGCTAACCAAGTTCAGGTGGAGGCGCCTCCTCTCCCCTTCTTCCTTAGCAGAGAGAAGCAGTACTTTGTCCCCTCACCCTTTCTAACCCTTTATTCTGACAAGGATGTCAGCAGCTTATCCCTGACCTGGAGGCCAGGAGGAGATGAGCCCCACCGCCGCTCCCACACCTGCCCGAGGCCCTGCTCTGGACAGCACCGCGGGACCAGCCCTCGCGCAAAAGACAGCGGCTGCAATCTCCCACGCTCTTGGCAAAAGCAGACGGGTTAAAGGCAGAGTTCAGCGCGTGCCAACATTTCCCGCCTTGGAAACTTGACGTGAGATGAGATTGTCTCAATGCTAGAGGGAAAGCAGGGCAAAAAAAGGACTCTAGTACTCACCATTTAGGGTGCTGCCCTGGGTAAGATTGGGCCTTACAACCACCAATAATATGGGGGGAAATGATGCAGGCCAAGTAACTGATACCAATAGCTTTCATCACACATCGGTATCGCCTTCAGCCCAGGATGTTCAGGCTTGGAGTCTTGGTTTGGGCCCATCTCTGACATTAGTGACCTGCCTCTCTCAAAAGTTAAGGAAGGCCAAGGCTGACAAGGACCCTGATTCAGCAAGGAAACTGAGCATAGGATATTTACTACTAGCTCAAAGGCAAACAATTGGAGTCTTTGCTGCACTCATCAGCTAATCATCTCTTAGACCAGAGTTCTAAATTATGCTAGTCTCTGGATGAGGGAGGCCTCTGTTGAAAGGAAGATCTTGCAGCAAAGGCACTAGATTAGGGATATTTGGGCTGAGTGATTGACTCTGCCACATGTGCTTTGTTAGAAATTGTGCGCAGAGAAAGGGGTTTCCTTTGGCAATACGGGAAGCACAGCCTGTACCTTCAGGGGCCCACAAGTTCCCCCATAGTAACTAAACATGATAGACAAGCTTAACGGCAGATCTGTGCCTTATTTGGTATTACCCCGCAGGTTGAAGAAGAGTCATGCAATACTAGTAATTTTCCACTAAAGCTTTGCGCATGCGAAATATCATGTAACCTGAGAATATAAATACATGTGTGAGAGTGCAACCGGGGCCCCTCTGCCTTTCTAAGGTCGGGGGGCCTTCGGCCGAATAAACTGAAAAGACCACACCCTCATCTCCTGCTTATTTGAGTCTCAGCTGGGAAACGAGCCCCACTGGGGTCAGGAGTATTCGTAGGTGTTCCCTTTCCAGGTTGGGAGCTTAAGCAAATAATTTCTCTGACAGCTTGTGACTGGTAGCTAGGTCCTGAGCCTATAACAACCTAAGCACATGCATAACTTTATTCACATGAGTAGCTCTCCTGAAACACAGTAGGGTTAAAACTGCGATCTTGCAAATATTGAAGCATTTATGTAACTGGATGTATGCATGTGTTTGTGGGGTCTTAATTTCTCCTTGTCTTATCTCCCCACCTAGCCTAGGCTTTACTCTCTGCTTGACAGGAGTACAATGAAGATAAATTCCTAAGCCTCCGGTGTGGTGTTCAGGGAGGTCATGTGAATGCAGAGAGAGACAGTGCCATTGTTTCCTTCCCCAAAGAGTAGGTAGCATGATATACACAAGAAAGAAATAGAAAACAAAAAAAATCTCCAGTGATGCAGGGAAAGGGAACACTAAAAGACAAATCATTCCTTTGCCCTGAACCTAGCTATGTCAGGTGTTTGCTGAGCTGGCAGATCCTGTAATGCTGCTACTGAGCACTATGGGGTGTGAAGCAGAGAAAGCAAGCGGGGAAATAATATTCTGTAGCCAAACCCCAGAACACTCATCAGGCTTTCAATTTAAAAACAACAACAAAAAAACAACAACTTGTAATGAAGCTAAATTCCTCTGCCAGAAAGCCTCAGCTCCCTAATTAAAGGATCTAACATAATACTGCCAGTGTTTGTTGGAGATGCATTTGAAAAATATACACTGTAAACCTGGGGTTTCTCAGTATAGATAAAGTGCAAATTAAAAGCAACATTCTACTGAGCATATTATGCAAAATTCACTGATCTGTAATTCATTCCCAGCATTAAAATCAGAGATCAATCATCGTATTTACGCACTCACACAAATAAAATTACTGATAATTTACCTCTGTAGCACAGAGTGAGATTTTCATAAAACTCATCTAGCCATAACCTATTGTCATAATCAATTATTTCCCTTGCCTCTCCTACTCACTTCTTCCCTGTAACTATGTCAGTGGAAAGCTGTGATTTTTCTTTCCCATTCTTCACCTATGTCACAAACACATCATGCTGTATGTATCCACTCTTGTCTGATCCTGGAAGCTATGTAATCCCAGATTTGAATAGTATGTGGATGGAAGACTGTCTGGGAATCCCAGGTTTTGTCAGCAGCTTTTAAGGAGAAGTATGCTCATGGTGAATCCTGCCAGATTACCTCATAATCTGCAGTTTTTCAAACACTGTTGTATAATGGACCTAAGGTGAATGAATTTAGATCACCTAATGCAGAACAGCATAGCCAGGTAACTACTACAGCTCTCCAGAAAGCAAAGACTTTTCTTCCTTGGTTTCATTTTGATCACATGGTTTTTGAAGTTAAAAACATAAAAGGCAGCAACATCATATTGTCCTGTACCAAGTACTGATGGAGTCTGTCTCATCAGAGACAGGGGAATGAAAAGGGAAGAAATATGGATTTACTAAAGGCAGATGAGGTTCTTTGGGTAAATGTGATATCTTTTATTAGACTAACTAAATAGTTGGAAAAATTGTTCTTTGCAGGCTTTCAGGCACAAACGTGCTTTGTGCCCGAAAGCTTGTAAAGAACAATTTTTCAAACTATTTAGCTGGTCTAATAAAAGATATCACATTTACCTAAAAACCCTTGTCTGCCTATGTCCTTATACCAACACTGCTACAACCAACACCCTGAATTTACTAAAGGAATTTCTCTTATTCCAGAGAAACTTCAGGTGATTATGACAAAAAGGACCATGCATAACTGTGTAATTGACCTAGGAGCTTTAATTTGGCTGATTCAGGATGAACATTTTTAAATTAGATTTCTGCTTTCCTTTGTTTTTATCTTATATTCCATTATTAGAAGCTTTTTCCTCAACAGGATATGAATACTATCCTGTTGTAATTTATACCTTATTTCTATGCATTTGCCATTCCATCTGTTTGCTATCCTTAATTGTTGTCTTGAGCTAGTATTGGTCTAGAAGCTTGGAAGTGGGACAGTCAATTGTTGAACAGGGCAGAGACAGTGATACCAAAAGTACCTGCTTCTTCCTGTGGGTGGCATCAAAATATCTTCAGTATACCAAGGTCTCTTTAAAAAAATGTAGCAAGTTTGTGTTTTATTTAGAAGCAGCTAATTATAGTGAAAACTGCAGATTTTGCTAATAATTTCATATACTCAAGTATTTACATTAAGTGAATAAATCAAAATAATCAGAATTAGTATCACTCAAAAGGGAGTGATTTTCAAAGGTGTTAGAATCTGCCCACAAACAGTCAGGTCTTTTAAAAATGTCTCCACTTAGGCACTCAAAAATCACTAGTAATTCTGGAGAATCTTGACTCAATTTTTATTCACAAAATTTACAATTTCCAAAGGTGATGTGCCAACATAAGTTTCTCTATACACCACCCCAAGGTAAAACCCTATCTACATTGATCTAGGGATGAAGCAGCAGCCCACTTCCCATTTCAAACTGAAAAAGAAAAAAAAAAGTTTAGGAATTTGTGTTGTACAATTCCAAAAAAGCAAAGTATTTTCTGTCCAGTAGTATTGATAGGAGCCCCTAACTATAAGTCATCCCTAGCAGAAAAATGGAGACTTATACTGCTACTCAAAATTTGGACTGGGATAATAATACAGTATGCTTCTTGGATAGACACAAGAGATGTGCACAGGTAGACTTAATACTATTCTGAAAGGCACTGAATTGTATCCAAAGCAGGAAAGAATTCCGACAATAGACTTTTAATGAGCAGTTCCCAAGAACTGTTGCCAGCACATCATTGTCCTTGCAAAAACTGTCTCTCCTCATTGTATTATAAAAAATAAAAAAAACACGTGAGATTTTTGAATTGTGGAGCTATGATTACATCTCAGGATTATATAGACTACAAATCATTCAGGCTTTGCTCTTGCAGTTTATAACAGCAATTGAACCCCTCGTCCATCTGAGTTATAGCCCTAGAAAGGAATTCTTATCCATTATTTAGTCTTTACACTAGTGCTTCACAAACTTTTGAAAGTGGAGTTGCCCACAGGAAAATGAAAGCGCTTATGCCCGTTCCTCATAATTTATCCCTGTGTTGTTAAAGGCCTACATAACTTAGGTTTGGTCTTTACTGCTCAAAAGATGCATTTTTACCATAACAAATGCATATTCATCAAACTGTAAACTCTTAGAGAAAAAAAAATACTGTAGCTTTGCCATGAGTTAAGCTAGAAGTCAACTAAAAGTTGAACTCACTCGTCTTCCTCACAAAAAAAATGCAGGTACCTTCTCTATCTTCAGCATTACATTTTTCCATGGAAAATGCCATTTGTCAAAATCAAAACTTTCTACAGGAACATATTGTCAGTGAAATTTGTTTAGGAAAAAAATGGAAACAAAGCTTCTTGATGGCATTAAACATTCCTTTCCTACCTTACTAGAACAGATGGTCTTGAATTTTCATTTTAAAATAACTTTCCAATTTAAAATGTGCATTATACTGCATTATTAATAATATTATGAAGAAACAAAGAAGAAAGAGCTACATTTACTAGTAATCCTTATGACCCTGGCTAGTTCTTTGAGGGTTCCCATAGTGAGGGTGGGCCACACACCTAGGATTGCATTTTGCCCTTTGTTGCTTATTAATCCGTAGAAGATGGAAAATTCTCAAGCTCCGCATTTAGTATGGCACGGTTCTTTGAGTAGATGTGATATATTCTATCTTCTTAGAAAGAACTTTTTTCCAACTACTCAGTTGGTCTAATAAAAGATATCACATGTCCTCAAAGAACCTTGCCTGCCTATGTCCTTAGACCAACACAGCTATAAACAAAAACCTAGCAACATTTAAAGTCTGGCATATTGACATGGAAGTTCTTCCATATGATTATCCTGACTAGAATCCTTAGCTGTCTTAGAGTCCCTTTGCGCTATTGTGATGGCATAAAGCTGGCAGAATTGGCTTTGATAGGAACACGGAGGCATGAAGTAATGAAGAGGGTTTAAGCATCAACTTTAGGGGACATGGCTGCCACCTTTCCTGCTAACTGAACAGGAGAACTTTGCTGTCTATCTGGCCCACAATCAACGAATACAGAAGGACCTTTGCATATGCTCAACGCCTGGGTTGTGCTGTAAGGCTTTAATCTTTCTGGCTCAGGGCTACTGATCAATGAGCTACATAAGAAAGTGTAACTGTATCACCCATAGTGTAGTACAGAAATACATTCAAGAATCTGAACAGGGTTTTCCAGTAGGTGTCAACCTTGCACATACAGAGCACAAATGCAGCTAATGCCAAGCACCTCCATGCCTACTGATGCATGGGAAAGGAAGGAAGGAATCCTTACTGACCTAAGAAAAGTGCCAGCTGTGTTGAGAAACTAACCAAAGACAGATAATCATAAATGATATATGGAGGTTGGTGATTGTAAGCTACTTGCAACAGCTTCAGAACTGTTAATCATGATTTGTGAAGAAGTTTTCTGCAACAAGTCACCATTACATTCCACTCCCATTGTATCTTATTAACTACTGTGTTCTCTTATAAAGACAGCTAACTTCGAGAAGGGTATTCAGTGAATAGGGGCAAGAATAAGAATACTTCTCCTTCTGAACAAAGGTACCTATTGGTGCTTCAAACTCAGGGGAAGTGATTCCAGCATTCCCATATTCCAGACAAGGTTTGATATGGTGACATTGGCATTCATTGATGTGAAAACATATTGGTGTTGCTTGTACAATTCAGCTGCAAAAGAAAATGTGGTCACAGGATAGAGGAGAGTAAGAATTGTCACAAATGAACAACCAGACCACCTTTACTCATTCAAGTTTAATAAAAAGAATTGGGCAGTAGAAAGCAATGTGGCCAGCATGCCATTGCTGCTCTTGGAGTTCTAGAGTGAGGCTGACACTCTCTCAGCTTTAGCATCGCTAGTAACAAGATGGAACATCCTGGGATGAAACCTGTAGTCCTTCTGGGCATTCCTACACCATGGCAGCAGAGTGTTTAGGGCCTTGTGATACAGGCCACTTAGTACATCTTAAATCTGTGCGGTATTCAAGTAAGAACGTGTTCTGAGCAGTTGCACGGTAATGCTTGCTACAGCCTCATAACATGCACAGCTCACACTCTGCCACTAGTAGAGGGCCAGCAAGTAGATGTCCTGGCAAGCTGGAGCGGGGGTATAGCATGATGGCTTCCACAAAGCCCTCAGTTCCCCACAGCATAGTTCCTACTAGGGGTGTGCGAAGTGTGTCCTATTTGATTCGGATTCAGATTTGGCCTGAATCAAGGACAGTGATTCGATTAGTTGATTCAGAACATTGTCCCTGATTTGATTCAACCAAATCCAAATCTGAAGATTCGATGCTGATTCAGAGAATCAGTGATTTGGACATAGACACAGCTTTAAATGTTTTTTCTACATACCTCAAGGTAGCTGCGTGAACGCTGTGATGTGGGGGCATTTTGTGACCCGGTTGTAAAATGAAACCAGGTTAGTCAGGCAAGATCTGCCTGCTATGAACCCATGCTAGTTGCCCCTTAGCATTATTTTACTGGCTGGTCCCCAACAAATGTGATCCTTAACAATTTTCTCAAAGGTCTTGCCAAGGATAGAAGTGAGGCTAACTGACCGATACAGTTACTCAGTTCCTCCTTGCTTCCCTTCTTGAAAATAGGGACCACACTGGCCCTTTTTCAATCCTCCGGGACTTGTCCTGAGTGCCACAAGTGCTCAAACAGTTGTGCCAGTGGCTCTGCTATGACTCCAGCTAATTCCCTAAATACCCTAGGATGAAGATCATCAGGGCCTGTTTACTTAAATACATTCAACCCCTCCAGGTGCCCCTTTACTAGGTCAGCATGAACACTTGGTGGGTTGGTATCTATCCTGAGTTTACCTAAAGTCCCAATGGGATGCATACTTCTATTTGTGTCCAGGAACGCAATACAAAGAAATCATTTAGAAGCTCCGCTTTGGCCATCCTATCTGTTACCAGTTGCCCTAGTTCATCCTGAAGGGCCCCTAAGTTACCCTGCACCTTCTTTTTGCTTCCTATATACTTAAAAAATGACTTTTTGTTATCCTTAACTTTTGCTACCAACCTAAGCTGGTACTGGCAACTGGGGATGACCTAATCAGCAACCTAGTGATCGATGGGAAGCTGGGTGACAGTAACCACAAACTGGTCACCTTCACCATCCGCTGTAAAGCTGGCAAGTCAGTCAGCAACACTGAAGTCCTTGACTTCAGGAAAGCCAACTTTGACAAGCTCAGGAGGCTTGTCAGTGAGGCCCTAAGGGACCACGACCCCAGGGGGAGGGGAGTTCAAGAAGAGTGGTTGCTCCTCAAGGGAGCGATCCTCAATGCACAAGCTAATTCTGTTCCATCTCGGAGGAAAGGCAGCAAGCGAGCACAGCAGCCCCCCTGGCTTTCCAGGGATCTAGCAGACCTCCTGAGGCTAAAAAAAAAAGCCTACAAAGGATGGAGGATGGGATTCACCTCCAAGGAGGAATATTCTGCACTGGTCCGGTCCTGCAGGGAGCAAACTAGGAAAGCCAAGGCTGCAACTGAACTCCAACTAGCTTCGAGTATCAAGGACAATAAAAAGTCCTTTCTCAGATATGTGGGGAGCCGGAGGAAAAGCAAGGGCAACATTGGACCCCTGCTAAACCAGATGGGACAACTGACAACTGATGCCCAGGAAAAAGCCAACCTATTAAATGGGTACTTTGCGTCGGTCTTTCATCAGTCCCATGGGACGCCCATGCCCACTACGGGACAGGGAGGTCCGGGTGAGGGAGATCCCCTGCCCTCCACCAATGCTGACCTCGTGAAGGAACACCTTGAGAGGCTGGATACCTTCAAGTCAGCTGGCCCTAACAATCTACACCCCAGGGTACTCAAGGAGCTGACAAGCATCATAGCCCAGCCCCTGGCACGGATCTTTGAGAGCTCCTGGCCTTCTGGTGTAGTGCCCAAAGACTGGAAGAAGGCCAATGTGGTGGCTATCTTCAAGAAAGGGAGGAAGGTGGATCCTGCAAACTACAGGCCCATCAGCCTTACCTCTATCCTGGGGAAGGTCTTAGAAAAGTTTATTAAAGAGGCCATCCTTAATGGACTGGCCGACACCAACATCCTGAGGGATAGCCAGCATGGGTTTGTTGCGGGTAGGTCTTGCTTGACCAATCTCATTTCCTTTTACAACCAGGTGACCTATCACCTGGGGAAGGGAGAAGAGATTGATGTCATATATCTTGACTTCAAAAAAAGCCTTCAATCTGGTATCCCATGATCACCTCTTGGTGAAACTGGCCAGTTGTGGCCTTGGGTCCACCACGCTCCGCTGGCTGGGGAATTGGCTCCATGGTCGGACCCAGAGGGTGGTAACTGATGGAAGTCAATTGTCATGGTGCCCTGTGACCAGTGAGGTGGGTAGATAGCTATAACCATCTCCCTATTATGTGAATTAAACATACCGTCAATCTCAAGCAAATCTGTCTATCCAGCCTGCAGCTGGTCAATGTTTACGTGTGGTTCTAGAATGACTCCTGTAACACATGGTTTCCCAATATGGACCCTAGTATGGCTGCAAGTAGGCAGCAGAATGCCACAGTCAACCTGCCCTTTCTATATTGATAACAGGGAACAAAGATCTGGGCTAGATCCCAACTAGAAGGTAATAAGGCCAGAGCAGCCTTGCAATTAGAAAGGGGTAACAGCAGATAAAGGCTGAGAATGGCTAATCTAATATGTTTTTTTCTTAACAGAAGACAATGTCTTGAATATAACTTAAGTGGAATCATTAAAATGTGTTCATCATGGATTAAAATTCATACAGAGGAAACTGAATGTAACATATGTTATTCTGGTCACATTACCACTGAAATGTGTGCTCTCTTTTCCATCCTTGGCTTCCTTGTCACTGATTATTAGCCACTCCACTACGCTTGCATTTCTAACAGTTCTCTCAAATAGCAACTGATTATTCCAGTCTCATGCTATTTTCCTTGGAAGGGAAAACTATAAAGCTTGGTTAACTGTAGCAATCTATTGCTTTTCCTCTACAAAATTGGCTGAGAGAGAGAAAAAGCATCTTTTGTTAGAAATAATGGTTTGCTTAAAAACCACCCAATCCCTTTGTGCTGAAGTTTCACACACAGCAGGGAGCATCTCCGTGTTTCAGTAATAAAAAGTCACTGCTGACAGGGTCAGAGCTATTTCCTTCCCAAGTGGCAGAGTTCTTCAGTATACTTACAGATTTGGGATCTCGCAGAATATTTGATCCCATATTTCCCGAATCACATAGGTAACCCTGTAATGTTTATTGTTCTTTCATAAGCATATGAATATAAATGAAGGCACCGGAACTAATAATTACTGTAATAAAGGTGTGTAAAATATCCTTAAATAGCTTGGAACCTCCATAATTCAGCTGCTTAGTTGAATGGGGGGATTTATTTAATAACACCCCACATTCATGGAGATATGGTCACTGCTTCAGTGTAGCAATAAAAAGCTCTTCTGGATATCTCACCTCCCAAGTAAGAATGGAGAAAGTCTGTCAGTTTACGGCTATAGGGTACAAGGATAAGGCTCCTAATTGTTAGTTTAAAATAAGGAAAGGAAATTTTTGCTGAGTGTTGTCAATGAATCTAGCTTCTATAGGTGGGATTCTTCTGAGTTATGTGCCAGTGAACTGGAGAAGTCTGCCATTTGTTCCAGCATTAGATACTGTCTTTTTTACTTCTGCTGTGGGTGCAGTGGGCCAAGGTCATCCTCACTGTAAATCTCTTGAAAGCCTCCTGTTAAGTTCTGACTCCCTTATAGCTGAAATTCCTGTGGAAACCACAGCTTCCTTCCCCATCTTTGCTTTGAAATATTGGCAATGACATCTGTGGCAGACAGAAGAAGATGGTGAAGGTGAGATGTTAAACAAGCAGTCTGTTTGCTGCACTGCAATAAGTTCCTTTCTGAGTTTGTGTGGGAGAGCAAAGTACATCCTGACCTATTTTCTCTTTTTCATGAGTAAAGCTTGAAAACCTTTGAGGTTTCTCTACAAAGCAGCTGGGAGCCAGTTGGGGGAAGCACATAATTCTGTCAATTACATTTGCAAAGCAATTAAAGAGTTGGAACTAAAACTGGTTAATGTTGGCCTAGGTTGTGCACAGACCAATCAGTAACCTAGCATCTGTTTTATTTCACTTTCTCCGTAACTGACACAGAAGTACTCATGGTTTGGCCTGACGAAGGGTTTTTGAACCCGAAAGCTTGCTTAATAACTATTCTCCAACCATTTGGGTTGGTCTAATAAAAGATATCAAATTCACCCAAGGAACCTTGTCTGCCATGGTTTTGAGTACACTTGGTTTTGATTTCTGTACTGTGCAGGAGTATCAATAAATTCACCTCCAATAAATACTACTACTGCTGTGTCTCTTCTTTACGCATCACTAGAGATCCTAGTTTTCTTTGATAAAAAAAATCCCCAAATTTTCTGATTAACCACCCCCGCACAGCCACATTCTTGTGATTAAAATGAAATGCCACTATGTATATATTCGCAGAAGTTTAGGGCTGGAACGGACCTCATGAGGTCACAAGGTCCAGCCCCCCTGCTCTGGCCAGGAAAGACTGCTGGGGTCAAATAACCCCAGCAAGGTGTGTATCCAGTCTCCTTGTCAAGATCTCCAGGGTAGGTGCTTGCACCACCCCCACTGAGTATCTATTCCAGAGTCACACAAACCATGAAGAAATATAATATAATGGCATTTAATTTTAATCAAGGAACATGGATTGTGGGGGGGAAGGGGTGGTTTAAATCAGAAAATTTTGCATTTTTTTTTGATCAGAGAAAACCAGGATCCCTGCCCATCACTCTTTCAAGAGACTGCAACTGACTTGGAGTAAGTAACAGGAGGCAGATTCCTGAAGAATAAGATAGAGTATAAGTAGCTATTAGGAAGGTTAAGAAGCTCACAGATAATAGGGTTAGCATTTAATACAAGAGAAATCTATTACCCATGGGAGACAGACTTACTCTGATTTCTTAAAATATAGGATTAGTTTTATTACATTTGAAGTTAAATGCTTGTTGTTGCAAGAGCTGTATAGGATTCTAGCAGCACTTTTGCCAAGCACATCTATGAGAGCCACTATGAAGAATGGTAGAAGAAATGCCTCAAATGAGAGTTTGGCCCCACTGGGCTGGGCACTGAACCAAGTAAAGGCTTGAATGCATGGCATTTTAACAGTGAGATATACCAGTTCTGTACACCAAAGTAATTTATACCAGTGTCTAGAGAATACAAACAACCAACTCTCCTGGGTGAAGAGAAGGTGCTATTTCAACACCTCAACAATAGGTCGTCAAAGAACAAGCAATAGCCTGCTTGCAACAGTGACCCTCAAGCACAAAACAGTCATACTGGTGTAACTCACACTGGTGTAATTTTATACTGGTGTTTCCCAGGGTACATTTACAACATATTCAAGTAATCCACAGGAATGCCTGGAAGTACTTTACAGGGACCCTTCTACAAACTGCTGGGCAAAAGTTTCACTTTACTGACCCCCCTAAAATCATCCATGGGTGAGCATCAGCAACATTAACTACCAGAACATACTGATGCAGTGAGATCAGCATACGCAGCAAGTCAGTATGTACTTGAGCATACACTCAATACCTCAGGTTAACACACAATACAAAGCCACTTAACTCCCTCAACTGTAGTCAGTGGAAGTGAAGATACAACCCAGACCTTGGGTATATCAGCAATTAATTAACAGAATCCTGTAGTGACATTGTTGTAGCCTTAATTTCACGCTGTCACCATTGACCTTTTGACATCCACATCAATGCATTAAAAACTTCAAGAATGGTGTCATTTCACTGCCATTTCACCTTTAAAAGAGTTTTGCAAGAATATGAATACGATAATCAAGCAGATAGAACCTCTGGCTGAAACTTAGGGCCAGTTCATGAAGGCTGTACAAATATCTATGAGGAAAACCATCCCCTGAGGCTGTATAACAAATTATATACCTGGCCAGATGCCTTGTTCATAAGACTGCAGCAAGCAGAAGTTTGTGTTAGATCCTTTGAATAGGATGCCACTATACTACAGGAAGAATTCTTGTTGATCCTCACATAGGAATGCTATACAGCTTGGCAAATGTGAATTGAAAACACTAATAGAGGTGATAGAGGCAATGGAGGTGTATGTATGAAAGCAAGAAGGTGGGGGCTACAATATGCAAACTTCACGAAAATCTAAGAAAAGCAAAGCAACATGTGACATTAGAGCAGGGGTGGGCAAACACAGCCACAGACTAGAACCAGCCCTCCAGGTGATTAGATCTGACCTGCAGCTGCTCCTGCGGTGCTCCACATGGGACCAAGCCCCATCCACTCGTACTGGAACAGCTTGCACAAGGCTCCCACCGGCACCTGCAGCTCAACCTTGGCCATATGTACAACTTCCGGTGGTTTGCCCTTGCCATGCTGTGCTGCACTACTCCAGACAGACAGCTTCAGCTGGGTGGCTCCTGCCCCAGTGTGCAGGGCTCTGGCTCCAGCTCCCAACTGTCTTCCACTGGAAGGTGGCTGGGAGCTGGAGCCAGAGCCTTGTGCGGCCACCAGGGGCCATGCAATGCAACAGGGGCAAGATCGGGAGCAGGAGCCACAGGTGATGATTTTAGTACTGTTACTAGAGGTACTTTGTCCCAGAGGTAGGGACAATCCTGGGGATAGCTCTGTCAGGCCTTCAGTCAGTGCAGATGTAGTTAGGGATCTTCTGGAAGGGCTAGACATTTTTAAATCTGCAGATCCAGGTGCCCTCCACCCAAGGGTGTTGAGGGAGCTGGCAGGGATCATCATGGAGCCCTTGGCCCGGCTTTATGAGCATTCGTGGTCATCTGGCCAGGTGCCGGGGGATTGGAAACTGGCTAATGTGGTCCCAATTTTCAAGAAAGGGAGGAAGGAGGACCCAAGTAACTATAGGCCTGTAAGTCTCACCTCGGTGCTCAGGAAGATCTTGGAGAGAATCATCAAGGAGTACATCTGTAGGGGGCATGCTCAGGAGCAATCAGCATGGGTTCATCACAGGCAGGTCCTGCCTGAGCAACCTGATTGCCTTTTATGACCAAGTAACTAAATCCTTGGATGATGGTGTCGCCATGGACATAGTCTTTCTAGACTTTAAGAAGGCCTTTGACACTGTCTCTCATCCCATCCTCATCAATAAATTAAGTGACTGTGGCATTGATGCCTGCACAGTTGGATGGGTAAAAATTTGGCTGATGGGGCGCACCCAGTGAGTAGTGATGGACGGGTCGTCACAGGCAGCAACCTGGTGAGATGTGAGCAGTGGGGTACCCCAGGGCTTGGTCCTCGGGCCTGCACTGTTTAACATCTTCATCAGTGACTTTGATGAGGGGGTGGAAAGCACGCTGGCCAAGTTTGCTGATGACACTAAGATGTGAGGCAAGGTGGACACACTTGAAGGGAGAGAGAGGCTGCAACTAGATTTAGGCAGATTACAAAAATGGGCAGACGAGAATAGGATGGGGTTCAACGTAGACAAATGCAGGGTGCTGCACCTTGGGAGAAGGAATCCACAGCATACATAACAGGCTGGGGAGTTCCCTTCTTGAAAGCACACAGGCGGAAAGGGATCTCGGAGTCATTATTGACTCCAAGATGAATATGAGCCGCCAATGCCAGACTGCAGCCAGCAAGGCCAGCCATACCTTGTCATGCATCCAAAGATGCATCTCAAGCCAGTCCAGAGAGGTAATACTCCCCCTCTATGTGACTTTGGTCAGGCCGCAGTTGGATTACTGCGTCCAGTACTGGGCACTGCACTTCAAAAGGGATGTGGCCAGCCTGGAGAGGGTTCAGAGGAGGGCCCCTGGTGAGAGGGCAGCAAGACAGGCTCTACGAGAAGAGACTGAGGGACCTGAACCTGTTCAGCCTCAGCAAGAGGAGGCTGAGGGGGGACCTGGTGGCTGCCTACAAACTCATCAGGAGAGATCAACGGCAAATAGGTAGAGCCCTTTTCTCCCCAGCACCACCTGGGGTGACAAGGAACAATGGTAATAAGCTGATGGAATAGGTTTAGGTTAGAGATCAGAAGGCAATATTTTACAGTTAGGGTGGCCAAAATCTGGAACCAACTTCCCAGGGAAGTGGTCCTCACCCCTACCTTGGGCAAATTTGAGAGGAGGTTAGACGATCACCTGTCTGGGGTCTTGTGAACCCAGCATTCATTCCTGCCTGTGGCAGGGGGTCAGGCTAGATGATCTGTTCAGGTCCCTCCTGACCCTAGCTACAATGATACTATGATACTAGCTGTGCAAGAGCCCACTTCTGCAAATGGTCATCATGTGTATGACTGTATTGGTATGATGAACATGAAATACATTAATCATTTGTTCACAGCAGTATAAAGACAGAATATAATGCAAAAAAGTGGCCTGTCCTCAGCATAAGAGACAGTTACTGCTCCAAAAAATGTCTAGACAAAGAAGAGAAGCAGAGGCACAAAGAAGTGAAAGGACTTTCTCACACAATTTGTCATCCAAAAGATTAGCATCAGGGGTAAGAAGAGATTCAGAACTCTTGACTCCCAGTGTAATGTCATCTGCAATGAAAACTTAGCTGCTATTTTAAGTGATTTGCAGGGTAGAATCCATACCAGCTGGTTCTTCTATTGATATTGCAGCCTTATCAGTTGCATAAACATGCTTTTATCAGAAAATAGGCATGACTCAAAGACACACAGGAAGCATATACAAAATGATGAGCGAGGCCCAAGTAATGTGATGTTTGTGGGCAGACTTTTGCCCTGACACATGAGCCAGCTCATACAGATCACATGGCAGAAAATGGGCTGAAGCAAGCAGACTCTTTATGGCAATAATTTTTCAACTATGTGATTTTTAGAAACAAAGATTTTTAGAAGAGATACACATTATCACACTTGAGGGCATAATCCCTAATTGATGGGGATTGAGATTGGGTAGGCTATCCCATAGTCACCTACTCTTGAAAGCCACTCTCATTGAAAAGATACTGAAACAAGATGAACTGTTGATATGATCTGGTATGACATTTGCTACATTTTCCCATCTAAGATTTTCCCTGCAGTACTGCTTTTTGCACCATATGACTGTACTTCTAAGACATACAAATGTAAAGCATTTCTCTTTCAAAAAAGAGAAAAAGAAAGACAAAGTCTATCTTAGAATTGTCATTGTATGTGGTTTGTCCCAAACTCCAACAATGCCAGCTTTCCAGAAGTGGGAGCTGTGATGTTTCCATTTTTCAACCATTTTGTGCCATAAATAAAAGGCATATGGAACCCTTTAGATATCCCACAGGAAGGTTTTCCTTTGTACTACTAACCACTTATGTTTAACACTGCTGAGCTGATATTCGGCTGCTAAAGATGGCAGCTGAAGGTAACGAAGCAAGAATTTCAAGGGCACTGTGACTTATACCCAATTTTAATGAGAGGGTTATCTCCCAACGTGCCATTTTCAACTCATTTGGAAGTTAACAAAACATTTCCAAGAGGTTACCCAATGTACCTTAGATGTTACCTGCAAGGCAGGCATTCCGTCATTTGATTAAAGCCATTTACAATATAATATGCTGTCTAAATCAAAAATATCAGTGGTTTTAACTCACTACCAGGATGGAAGAGTGAGATATTTGCTTCTTATGCCTTAAGTCCATTGTATTTTTCCACACAAAAACCTGCAACTCAGAAATCATAAGCTAGTTGATTTAGATTTGTTTTTGTCTTCTCTGAATGCATCCTGACCCTACTTGTACACTTTGGCTGATGCACTTCTCCCTTTCTTGCCTTCTCTTACCTTTTATTTCTTTTTCTTCTCACATGCTAATTCCTCGTTTCCTTTCCTTTCTCACTGACCTTGTTCTATTGGTTTTGTTTTACCCAGTAAACATCCAGGACTAGAAAACACTTCTCTCCCATGGCATATTTTTATCAGTCTATCAACAATCTTTCATTATACATCTGCTGTACCGCTGAAGTCAATTATCAAAATAATTACCTTTTCATGACTGAAGAGCAAGTTGGCTTTATTCCAGAAGGCAGGTGTTCCCCAGGAAGAGTTCCCACTAAATATCAGTGTTCAATATGCATGGGTCTGAATACTATTTTATTTGCCGAGCCCTTAATATGCAACAGCTTTCCTTTTGCATTGCAAATACTATGCTATCAGTGATGAATCACTAGAGCCAGCAGTTCCCATCGAAACATTTGCACATGGTTATTGCAGGAAGGCCCACATCATCTGTTATTCACAAGATCCCCCAACTGGTCGTCATTAGCTATAAATTTAAAAAAAAAAAAAAAGGAGCCATTATTTTATATATTGCAATATTCAAACTATAGATTATACAGTTACTAAAGGAATATTTTAACAGGCCTGAGCTAATAAACAACACTAACATCTTTATGTACTAGAAGGGCTTGAAGATGTAATAACACTAACTAGCAATGATATTCTAACTAGCATAGTCTATTGCTGTTATCAGAACCATCATCCTCTAAAAGTAAAAATCAAAAGCTTCTCTTACCTATGTGGCATGGCAAAGTGAATGACCCATCACAGCTCTGGTGAAAGAGAGAGACAGATTGCTGGGGGGAAAGCAATAGTGAGTCATAAGGTAGGGCCTCAGCACTCATAAAGGAGCTACTGCCATCATCGCTTAGCCAGGGAGCCCATTCCCCTGCCAAATTTAGTCCAAAGCTTTCACCCTTGAAGGAATACAGTGGGCCTTCTTCCATAAATGTTCAAGTCAAACCTTGTTAACTTCAAAGAGAGCATGACTGTGTTCTTTTGAAGAGATTTCACTTTAAGAACCTTTCCAGGATGAAGGTAATAAAATGTGGGCATAATGCAATGTTTGTACAATTTGGGCTCTTTAAATATCTTATATGTTACAAAATTTGGATGACTGTCTGCCGTGATTCACCCCAGGTTACTTTGACAGAAAGCGGTGATGTCTCCCCATAAAAGGATAATAGCAGGTCTATACCCTCTGCTCCACCAGCTGATTCCCAGCTGTCCGGCACAGACTTAATCACAGCATTTCAGAACACCTCCTGCAAAATGTCAAGCACCATCCATGCCTTTGAATTCAGCAGAAACTTAGGGTGCTCACCAACCTGAAGAAACTGGGACCAACTGACCAGTCACAACTTACTATATGTCCTGAAATTCTTAGTGTCTGTCCATGACCTCATGAAAAGAAAGATTGGAGTTTCCCTCTTTCTCAGCAAGAGTACTTTTCTCCATTCTCTTGCTGCTGACAATTTCCAAAAGAGTAGAGTTAAAGGACTTCACATATCTTACCATCTTGATCTTCACAGCAATCAAACAAGCACATTTTCACACAGTATTTGAGTTCCTTTCCAACACCATTTCTGTAGCTGTCCTAATAGAATTTATTTCTAGACCATATTACACTGAATATTGTGGTAGATGATCCTTTCATGTTCAGATGAATGACATCCCCCACCGTTTTCTGTACAAGTGGGCTCTCCTCCCAATACATTCCCCCTATTCTTGGAGCTCTGACATCAATTAGAATGGCGGTAGTCATGTATACACCTCCTCTGAATCAAACACTTGTAGCTGTTGCTTTCAAGTTTTATTAACATTTATTAATGCCCATTGATACCTTGCCAAAAGCATTCTTTGGAGAACAGCAAAATAATTAGAGGATATCCAATCTAATTTTTTTCGTGGATACTGTGCAAATTGAATATTAAGGGAAAGTGTAATTCATTATCTATGAATAGTTCACAACCCAAATACATTGCCACCTGCACATGTCTATTTTCAGTAACCTATTCTAATACTCTGCATGGTGAAGTACTTCCTATCTGAGGCATGACAATCAAAATTGCTGTGGAAAATTGAGGTCAAAGATGATGAATAACCCTAACTTCAATAATTTAAGAGGTGGCAAGTCTGCATCTTATTATCTGTGGTGCCCACGGCACTGCAAGGGAATGGCTTACTCCTTTTAGTCAAGAGTTACCACTGTAGTAATAACTTTTAATCTCCAAAGCTCTGTACATGTATTAACAAATTAATTTCCCACAAAACCCTAGAGTTATTAACAAAAATACAGCAAGTTGCCCAAACTCACAAAGTTAATACTAAAACTGTGATTAGATTTTAAGAGTTCATGATTTATACTTCTGTCTTCAAACCACTAGTCCACATTTCCACCTCTCACTGTACTGCACTTTACAGACTGATACTTCTTCTGATGACACTTGTACTTCTCAAGTTTCCTTTGCATATATGTAGCCACATCTTTTGCCATAAAATAGATAATTAATCCATATTTACTTCTACTCCACTCCAAGCCTGGGGGCTTCTAGAGGTCTAACTGACATAAATATGCTAGAATAACTCTCTCCATAGACTCTCTACTCTGAAATCAAAACAGCTTTATTCCGAAATAGCTAAATCTTCTTCCAAAGCAAAATAACTGATCAGAAATAAAGTCATTTTTATTACAGTTTGGACTCCCCCATCTAGGGAGTTCTTCCAAAATATATACATCAGAATATTTTATTCCACTAGAGCTATGCCAGTGATGTTGAGACAAATCCTAAAAAATATAAGCCTTTTCCTTCCAAATTGAATTTGGAAGAGATGGTTGATTTGAGTCTTCTCTTATTTCATCATCCACTTCTCAAAAAATCTCCCCTGTGTCCTTAAAAAAAAAAAAGAGGAGGGAGAGACAGGAGATGGTACCTCCAACTAAAAAATGATGTTTTGAAGCTGTCTTTATAAATCATATAGGAACACTCTTAGAGCATAAATATGCCTTTTCTGCTCTGCAGTCTGCTGATAAGGCTTTATGTGCTGACAGGAAAACTCTGGTGCACATTTTCTGGATAATACCAAGCAGCAAGTGAATAATTCTGCTAATCCTGAACAAACATTTGCCCTAGATGGACACAAATCAGAAAAATGGATCTTCCCTCAATTCACAGATTCACAGAAATTTAAGGCTGGAAGGGACCTTGTGAGATCATCGGGTCCAGCCCCCTGCTCTGGGCAAGAAAGACCGTTGGGGTTAAATAACCCAACAAAGTGTATATCCAGTCTCCTTCTGAAGATCTCCAGGGTAGGTGCCTGCACCACCCCTGCTGGGAGTCTATTCCAGAGTCTGATCACATGAACCTAAAGAAGTTTTTCCTTATACTGAGTCTGAAATCCCTTTCTAGGAGTTTATGACTGTTGCTCTGGTTTTCCCCTGGGGCACTTTGGTGAATAGTTGTTTGCCTAACCCCTGATACTCTCTCCCCTGATATATTCGTAAACTGCCCCAAAGTCTACTCTTTTCTAGGCTGAACATTCCCATAACTGTCAGCCTTTCATCGTATGGCTTGCTCTTCAGGCCTCTAATCATACGAGTGGCTCTTCTCTGGACTCTCTCAAGCTTCCTCACATCCTTCTTGAAGTGCAGAGCCCAGAACTGGATGCACTACTCCAGCTGCAGCCTCACCAGTGCCGATTAGAGTGGGAGAATAACTTCCATAGTTTTGATTCAGATGCATCAGTTGATGCATGCCAGCATATTGTTTGCTCTGCTAACTGTAGCATCACACTGGAGTTCATATTCATTTTAGGGTCAATTATGACCCCCCAGGTCCCTTTCAGATGTGGTGCTAGCTAGTGTAGCAGCTCCAAGCCTGTAAGTTTGCTGTGGATTTTTCCTCCCAGACGGAGCACTTTACACTTCTCTGTGTCAAACAGTATCATAATAATGCTCTGTTTAGTTTCACAACAAACATAAGTTTTAATTACTCCAGATTTTCATATTTTAAAAGACCATCTTCTTTTCCTGTCCATTCCCTAGGAAATGTATGGTATTGATTTGCTTCAGAAAGCCTGTTAAGGATGTTTTGGCAAATTATTAAATATTTTATTATTTTAATTAATCCAGCTTCCATTCAGAGAAGAAAAATTTGATAATAGTCAATTATCAAGATAAAGATGCAGTATCCTGTCTGCTTATTACTTATTATGGCATGGATATCTGGAACTTTTATGGCTTCCTTATGCTTTGCCTTGCATCTGAAATTCAATTAGGGCTAAATTAATTTCTGCTTCTATTGTATAGGGCCAGCAGTTTCAACAGTACACAAAAACCTCTTACCCTTACTTGACATCAAACAATTTTATGCATCAAGACCGGAAACTGTTGGGTTGTTTGGGCATTAAGTTTGAAGACTTAAAATGCCATCTCTTAGAGAGGAGAGGGGGGAAATAGGATGATTAGTCTGTGGTTCAGGATTGTCAATACCATTATTCGGCAGCTTGCTTATATTTTTTGGCATTGGTTTATATTAGCAATAATGATACAACTGAAGTACTATCTAGATGCATCTATTCAGATTGGAACCCCCTGGCTCCCTGCCACTGCACGCACTCCTATGGAGGGAGGCATGGGGAGGCACATTCCCCTCCCCAGCTTTTTGTGTGGGGCAGGGATGGATGTGGGCTGCCACTGTGGGCTCAGGGCTCCTGGCCCTGCTGCCCCACCACTCACTGGAGCAAGCAGCAAGCAGCCTGCATCCTCCCCCCAACTGGGCTCTGCTCCAGCCATGCTGCCTGTGAGGGCAAAGGGTATTGATCTTGTCTGCATTGTTTTGGGGTTGCAAAAAATTTCCAATGTTTAAATAGGGTTAAGCCAAGGAAAAGGTTGGGAAGCACTGTAGTAGGGCCTGAATGAGAAGTTGGAGGTTATGTTTTTGAGCATAATCCTGTGGGAGATAGGGTGAATATCTTATCTCATACTTCATTTAATTTCACCAGAGACACATTGAAAACCTGCATTCTCATAGGCTCGGAACATCCCAACTCTGCCTATCAGTCCAATTACTTAAAATGGCTTCAAATGTACACCTTTCTCCTGATGAAGAAAGAGGTTGTTTTTTCTGGAAGATGTGAACCTGTCAATAAAATATAACTGGAATATGTTGGAGGGAGGTTTAAATATACTTTTTTTTTTCAGCCAACTATTTAAAATAAGCAGCAATGTGTGATGTATATTTTTAGAGGTTGTCAGGCAATGCTATTTTTTGATGGTACAACATGTCTTTTTCCCCATTCTATAGGAAGAAAATTATACTGGGGTTAATGTGTTTTTCACCAGCATGTTGTGGCTCTGGGAGATCACAGGAGGACTGACAATACACAGGAGAATTACATTTTCTAAACAGCCCCTAACATATGTTTCCCTTTTAATCAGAAAGATGGGACACGCACACAAACAATATTTCATGATTTATCATATGAGGAAAATTAATTTCTTATTGACCTTTGGTCTAATCCTGGTCCTGCCAAAATCAATGGCAAATCTCTAACTACCCTCAGCCAGACCTGGATGCCCCCTGTTACTGCTGATGCTGTCATAGGATTAGAAGGAAGAGGAGTCTAATGAGTTGTCTCTATAATATCAGTATCCGTGTGGTGAAGCAAAACTAAGAAGCTGTAATTTGCAAGCCAGTTTGTCATTAGATGGCTGTAGGTGTAAGGAGTAGGAGTATAATACAAGCACAAGGACTGTGTTGTGATTCACATTATAGATCTTTATATAAACCAAAAAGGAAAACACATTTATTAAGAGAGAGAGTGGGCCCATCCGCTACATGTGTGCATGGATGTAGAGGAAGGAGAAGAATCTCACCCTTGCATGGTCCTTACGCTCCTTTCTCTTCCCAGTCACCAAAAAGTGTGCAGGGAAGAGTCTGACTATAACACTGGCACCCACTGTGTTCCCAGTACCCCAACTAACAGTCAGTAGCATGCTACAAAGAGGGTGCATTTACACAAGATGCTATGGCACAGTAACAATGAGCTCTTGCACCATAGCTTGTCGCTACTATGCAGTAGCATTGCCAGGCACTAACCATGATGTGACACTACTGAGCAGTAACTTCTGGAAAAACCATGTAGCGACAGTACTGCACAGGAATGTCAGCTACTGCTCAGTCATTTAGTACTTGCTTATACAAGTACTAAATGACTGTGCAGCAACAACTGAGTCGTCTGTTGCATGTGTAGACACAGCCAGGATATACTAATGAGTTTTCTCCTTTTGGTACTGAAGACAGCATGTGTCTCAGTGCTTCCTCCATCTCTCTCCCACCTCAGGGCATTAGGGTCACTGGGAAGGACAAGGCACTGGCAATGGAAATTAAACCTTTAATGGCATCAGTTCAAATCCAATCCGACAGGGTATAGTGATTACAAGCTGTTGGGTATTCTTTGTAAAGTAAGGATGCGTTATCTGCCTATCTCCTGATGGACAAGGGTTTGTATCGTAAATAGAATACTTGCTGGGGAATCTAAGCAAAGATGCCAAAAACAGACAAAGCCATGGAGACTGAACTACCATCTAATCCCACCATGTCTGGCATGGTGAAAGAATTCTGGCAGATCAAGAAAGAGTTCCATAGATGATGTGTGATGGCACATAGACTGCAAGAAAGCAAGCTGTTCCAGTTCTGATGGCTGAAGTTCAATACCCTACCCTAAATTTATGCATGATACCACTCTACTCATTTAAATGGAGCTGTAGTAGGGGAGATTTTGGCCCAATCTATCAGGAGAAGAGATGTTCAGAAGCTGGGGAATATTTTTAGCTCCATTTGTCTATCTAGGTGGCAAGTGCTAAGTCTGTATCCAGGAAAAAATTGTGTGGTTTGCATCCCCAGTCACACCACAAAAATCCAAGCATATTGGCTCCCTGACATATCTCCCTCTGGGCCCAGGAGCCCCAGCAATGAAAGACCAGAACATAAATTCTCCATGACATGTTGCACAACAACAGTGCACACAGAAAGAACACTTGTTTGTTTTATCAAATCAAGAGAAAAGTCTTGGCCTTGATTTCTAATGGAAACAAAAATGAATGCTGGTGCTCAGTGAAATTCTGCATCCATACCAATAGATTTTCTGGCATAGCACGGCATGATAAATTAGCAAGATATCCAGAGCCTGACCACGCATAACCTCAGAGGTCAAACTTTATAGAGTTATTGATCCAAGCTACTCCCAGTTGGCCATAAAAGTCTACTGAGAATGGGATCCTGCAACAATGAATATTATATCATCCAGAATACATTCATGCAGAACTAGAAAGAAGCTGAGCCTAATGCAAAACAATTTCAGGCAGCCACATAGCTTCAAGGTACCACAGCTACTGACTTCATTGAACAGCAGCAGCTAAGAGTCTTTTGACTAAGGAAGTTTTCTATCCAAGTTTTAATTTTTGAGGCTCAGCCTAGACAAGTTTTCACATAAACATAACCCCAGTTCATGCTACAGCAGAGCCCCCATAGTAACTGAGGAGTTCATGCCTACAGTACAAGTACCAGAGAGCTGACTTTACAGGATTATTTGACTATCCCCTCTGGCCTTCAGATGCCTATTTCATTTTTCAATGCTGAACATCTGTTGGATTTATCTGCATTGTCCACTTAAGATCAAATTAAAATCCATCTGTTGGATTTATCTGCATTGTCCACTTAAGATCAGATCAGTGCTCTGCACTGTAAAAAAATAAAATAGACAAGATAGTTCCTGCCCTGAAGACCTTACAGTCTAAAGGTAGATATTTCTAGGCACGTCTATGTGAGATGCTTAATGCATAGAAGACTAATGCTATTGTCCACTAGCACTGTGAGCAAAGCCCATGCTAATGTGCCAATTCACAGTAGTTTTAGTCTTATCCAGAGTAGTATCACAAAGAAAAATGTTCATCTGTGCTAATGCACAGTAGCTCCAATTATAGTGTATTAAGTGTAGTACCTGTCATTACAAGTACTAAACTTAATGCACCGTAACTAATGAACGTGTAGACATGCCCACTGACATTTAGGTGATGATTCTATGCTTGCTATTGTCTCTTCTCTGTTCATAGATTTTATAGCCATTAGGGGCTGGAAGGGACCTTGCAAGATCATTGAGTCCAGTCCCCTGCCTTAGGCAGGAAGTCTGCAGGGATCAAATGATCCCAGCAAGATAAACATACAAACGCCTTTTGAATGAGTCCAGAGCAGTGCTTGCACCATCTCCAGGGGGAGTCTGTTCCAGACTCTGGACACTCAGACTGTGAAGAGGTTTTTCCTTATGTTCAATCTAAATCGGACTTCTAGGAATTTGTGGCCATTGGACCTTGTTATTCCTTGGGGAGACCTGGTCCTGATGCACTCCCCTTATGTACTGTTCTCCAAGATCCTGATGCATTCCTTTTATGTACTTATAGGCTGCCACCAATTCCCCCCTGAGCCTTCTCTTCTCCAGGCTGAAGAGTCTCATGTCCCTCAGTCTCTCCTCATAAGGCTTGGTGTCTTGACCTTTGGCCATGTGGTTTCTCTCCTCTGGACTCTCTCAAGCTTGTCCACATCCCTCCTGAAATGGGGGGCCCCAAAACTGGATGCAGTATTCCAGCTGCGGCCTCCCTAAGGCCGAGCACAGCAGGAGGAGGATGTCCCTGGTTTTCCTTGAGATGCATCGGTGGATGCTCACCAGATTTTGCTTTGTTTTGCCAGCAACGGCATTGCATTGGTGGCTCATGTCCATCTTGTGGTCCATCAAGACCCCCAAGTTTCTTTTGGTTATGGTGCTAGTGAGTGTAGCACTGCCAAGCCTATAAGTATGATACTGGTTGTTCCTCCCAAGATGGAGCACCCTACACTTCTCTACATTAAACGCCATCAAGTTTTGGTTCACCCACCTTGTGAGTATGTCCAGGTCAGCCTGTATCCCCAGCCTTTCTTCTAGTGTGGCCACCTTCTCCATAGTTTAGTGTCATCTGCAAACTTTACCAGTCTGCATCTGATGCCCAAATCCAGATCATTAATGAAGATGTTGAGAGTACCAGCCCAAGAACTGAGCCCGGAGGGACTCCACTGGTTGCCTTGCACCACGTTGATTTGCTCCCTTCAACTAGTACTCATTGGGTCCGACCCTGGAGCTGGTTCCCCAGCTGTCAGACCATGAGAGGGTCAAGGCTGCAGTTCCCCAGCTTAACCATGAGGACATCATGGGAGACCAAGTCAAAGGCTTTCTTGAAATTCAGGTATATAACATCAACTTCGTCTCCCTTATTGAGGCAATGCATCACCTGGTCATAGAAGGTGACGATATTGGTCAGGAAAGACCTTCCAGTGACACAGCCATGTTGGCTGGCATTCAGAAGGTTGCCTTCTGTTAGCTTGTTGCTGTTGGATCCCTTGATGATTTTCTCCAGGATCTTTCCAGGGACAACAGGCTGATTGGCCTGTAGTTCCCTAGATCTTCTTTCCTTCCTTTTTTGAAGATTGGGCCCATGTTGGCTCTTTTCCAGTCTTCCAGCACTTCTAGATTTTTTATATATAGTATCTCACCACCCTAAGCTGTAGTGATTCTAGTGTATGTAGTAGCTAGTGATAGACAAACAAATTACTTATGCACTTACAGATTTCTAAAGGTCATGTGTCTATATATATTTTTCCCCATATTTTTGCTTTTGAGTTCATATTGTTGCATTTTGCTTGGCTTATTTGCTCAGCCAAATAATAATAATAAAGTGTCTTATGTGCTTGTATGGCTCTACACACATTAAAAAATTTACCAAGTATCACATCACTTCATGTCTGGATGTCATTTCCAGTGTATTTCAACATGTACAAAGTGCATCATTAAAAAACTCAGCATAAACTTTCCTAGCCTTATGCAGTAAACGTTATCTGTATTTAGGACAGGAGATAGCATGCATCGCTTTATGTTGCAAATGCTGAGAAGCTAATGGCTTTCAGTGTACACTCTGTGGGTATATATAGACATTCAGTGAGGTTAAATAGAGTTAAAAATGGTCACCTGATCTAAGGTAAGTTGGGATGGGGGGGAGCTAGGAAGAAGGGGTTTGGGGAGCCAAGCAGGATCTGCCAAGGAGTCAGGGGGGATCAGGGAGCAGGTGAGATCTTCAGAGGGGACGAGGGGGGCAAGTGGGGTCTTCAGAGGGGGGTGGGGACTGGCGGGGTTTGGTGGTATTGGGGGGGCAAGCAGGGTTTGCTGAGGAGTTGGTGTGGTCCAGGAGGGTGTGTGAAATTGGGAGGGTTAGCAGAGACCAGCATGGGGGAGCTTTGGGGGATGGGGCAGCTCTCTCCCCACCTTGACCAGGGGCTATTATTAGCCCCCTGACTCTCCCATTCCTAGATGAACACCACCCCCTCACCCCACCCCTCACACAGAACAAATTAATTGAGCGGCTCCCAGCACCACCCAATGCCAATAAAACCTGCACTGGGAGCAGCTTATGAGATGGGAGGTTTGGAGGGCTCCTGAGGCAGGGTAGAAAGGGCTGGCTAGTCCACACTGGGGGGAGTTGTTTATTTGGGGGTGAGGGAAGATGCCAGGGAGCTAAAAATAGCCTGGTGCTGGGAACTGTACAGAAGTTCAGTTAGATCAGTCTCACCTGACCTGATCTAAGTTAGACCACTGTGGAGGTACAGTTAACTTAGATTGGGCTGGCCATTTTTAGACAAATCTAAATGTCTTGAACTTCTGTACAATTCACATGTAGATCCCTAGTTGGGTCAAACTAAGTGTAAGTTCCACACCTGGGCAAACTAAGTTAGATAGGGTAGCCATTTTATGTGATCTAACCTCTCCCAATCTGTATATGGAAATGGTGAAAGAAAATTTGTGGGATTGCCAAATAGAACATGTCAGATTCTTCAATAGGCAACATAGAGCTTAAGCTGTTTTTAAGCTGTTTTACTGTATTCATATAATACAGTTGAGTTTCTTTCCATTTACTTTAATAGGCATTTATTATTGGTTTCGATTAGAGGAGACAGAATGTGTGATTGAAAAGAGAGCATCTAAATGGGTTATAAATTAAAAGTATATAAACAGTCAGAAAATACAAACATATCCTATACTGGATTTGGACTTTAGATCCCTGGTGCATAGCTCAAATTACTAAAATAAGCACTGTAACTTAATTACTCACTGGAGTCAAAAGCAAAGTTCTGAGCAGGTACAAACCATTTCTTCCCAGTGTCCCAACCAGCAGTCAGCATCTAACTCAGAAGTGCTTTACTACCTCTTTTTCTGCCAGTGAATAATCAGCACATCATTATAAGGACCACGGTACTGATGCCTGTCATTTCCAAGTCCCGTAGCATTTGATGGAAGGAAATGCTTATCTTGACTAAGCAACCTACACCACTCATTTCCATAGCCACGGCTGACCTTCATGATTTCCCCCTGCCACATGGCCTTTCTTTTTAATTGTACATCTGCTTCAGTATTTATTGGATTCAAGCTTGTATGATATGCTCTGCAGAACATTAATATTATATAATGCATTTCAAGGAGTTGTGGCTCACTGAACATATTTCTATTCTCCATGCAATTCTTATATTTCAGGACAGTTATATAATGTAAACAGATAATTTATTTGATATGAACTCTGGGTGAAATTCCATATTCATAAATTCAGATTCAGGATAAAATGACTAGGTCCAAAGAACAGATTTAGTAGTATAATGTCACGAGTAGAACAGATTTAATTATTTGTTTCTACACAGCAACAAGTGCACAATCCCCAGGAAGCTGATGTGAAGAGTAGTGATATGGTGGGCTAAACATATGCCTGATGGAATTCCACTGTCAGAAGTGGAGAACAGTCAGTATATGGGTGGTGTTGGTTCAGATGAGATGCCTAATGCAAACCCCCCATTGCTGACACCCAAAAAAGGTAACACCATTAGAAGTGGGTTAAGATTGGCAAAGTTATATGCAATTAAAAGCAGGGTCTTAAAATGGAAAACATATGTCAAATGTATCTATAAGCACTGCAACATGCATTACTTATACAAACAAAAATGTGTTAGATACAGCCACGCATACTGTGGTTTCTCTCCAAAGCAATGGGGGTCTCTACTCTGAAGAAAGTGGATAGAGCACTGGACTGACAGGAAATCTAGCTTCTCTATACAGTTCTGACACTGGTCCACTGTCTAGCTTCCATTAGACTACTTTGCATTTCTGTACCTTCATTTCCCCAACCTGTAAAGTGGGGATAATGACACTTATCTGCCTCTGCAAAGAGCTCTGAGAACACTACATAAGAGATAAATATGAATATTTATTATTAGACATTAAACACAAGCAATTTTTTTTACATTCCACTTTAATCAGTATGCTAGAAGTTCTTCTTTGAGCCATAAATTCTCTTTGGGACAGACTGTAGTCAATGACTATACAGTTATATACATCTTCCACCTTTATGTGCTCCACTGAGGTGCGAAAGTCTCGTACTTGATCTCATTCACTTCACCATAAAAAGGTAGAAAGTTCCAGTTCCTCAGACCAAGAAAACTGGCTATGAAGGAAAGTGCATTCTCACAAAGCTACCAGCACCTATCTGAGGCAGGGGACCCACAAGTAATTCTTGTTTGAATCAGTGGAAATGATTCATGCATACTTAATTTCACTCTATCCAGAATTTGATTTTATTCTGTAAGTTATTGTAAAATGTAAACAGGCAATTTACAATATTCAATCATTTGCATGCACACACAAAAAAAACAAATAAAAAAAATATTGGCATGTCAAATTTCCCAGGGTTCTACCTAAGTTGCTGGTAAACTTGCTAATTTCTGTGGGTTGGTCACAACATAAAGAGCAAATTCCATGGACACTTTGCATATGTGTTCTGCCAGCCCGCCCCATGGCACTGATTGGTGGAGAGGCCCCATGGGGGGAAAGGAGGGATGAGGAGCTGGCCACTAGTGGCCATCTTGACTACTGGCTGCCTTTTGTGCATCCCCATGCCTCAGCACAGATTGGTGGAAAGGGCCCAGGAAGAGGAGGGACAAAGGAGCAGCAGCCCTCTTTTCCGCTGCTCTTTATGCCACCCTGCCTGCTGGTGCCTTGCCCTCCTGGGTGGCCACAGTGGTAGTAAGGACAGCTGGATCCCACTGGGAAGTGAACATTTTATTTCTTAAGTTTATTCTGCAAGCCATTCCATGTTTCACGGTTTCCAAACTGCAATTTTATAGATTCATAGTTTCATAGTCGGTAGGGTCAGAAGAGACCTGAGCAGATCATCAAGTCCGACCCCCTGCCATGGCAAGAAAGAGTACTGGGGTCAAACGACCCCAGCAAAGTGTTCATCTAGCCTCCTTTTAAAACCCCCCAGGGTAGGAGCCAGCACCACTTCTCTTGGAAGTTGGTTCCAGATCCTAGCCGCCCTGACTGTGAAGTAGTGCTTCCTGATGTCTAGTCTGAATCTACCCTCTGCCAGCTTGTGACTGTTATTTCTAGTCACTCCTGGTAGTACGTGGGGGAACAGGGACTCCCCCAATGCCTGCTGGTCCCCTCTGACTAGTTTGTAAACAGCCACTAGATCCCCCCTCAGCCTTCTCTTGTGGAGGCTGAACAGGTTCAGGTCCCTTAGGCTCTCCTCGTAGGGCCTGCCCTGTTGCCCCCTGACCATGCGGGTGGCCCTCCTCTGGACCCTCTCCATGTTGTCCACATCCCTCCTGAAGTGCGGCACCCAGAGCTGGAAGCAGCACTCCAACTGCGGCCTGACCAGTGTTGCATAGAGGGGGAGGATCACCTCCTTGGACCTGCTTGAGATGCATCTGTAGATGCATGACAAGGTGCGGTTGGCCTTCCTGACCGCATCCCCACACTGTTGGCCCACGTTCATTTTGGCATCAATAATGACTCCAAGATCCTTTTCTGCCTCTGCACTGACAAGAAGGAGGTTCCCCAGCCTGTAGGTCTGCTGCTGGTTCTTCCCCGCCAGGAGCAGTACCTTGCACTTGTCAGTGTTGAAACCCATCCTGTTCTCATCTGCCCACCCCTGTAACTTGTCTAGGTCTGATTGCAGCCTATTCCTCCCTTCTAGTGTGCCCACTTCTCCCCACATCTTAGTGTCGTCTGCAAATTTGAACAGGGTGCTTTTCCCCCCCTCATCCAAGTCGCTGATGAAGATGTTGAACAGTGTGGGCCCGAGGACTGAGCCTTGGGGGACCCCACTGCCCACATTCCTCCAGGTCGAATAAGACCCATCCACCACCACTCTCTGGGTGCAGCCCTCCAGCCAATTTGTGACCCATCTGACTGTTTAGGTATCGACACCACAGTCCCCTAGTTTTTTAATGAGAATGGGGTGAAAGACAGTGTCGAAGGCCTTCCTAAGGTCCAGAAAGACTACGTCCACTGCTACACCTGCGTCTAAGGATTTAGTGACCTGGTCATAGAAGGCCATCAGGTTGGTCTAACAGGACCTGCCTCTAATGAACCCATGTTGGTTGCCCCTAAGCATAATCTCCCCTGCTGGCCCCACGCGGACATGCACCAGGATAATTCTCTCAAAAAGCTTACCCAGGATTGAGGTTAGACTAACTGGCCTATAGTTTCCTGGGTCCTCCTTCCTCCCTTTTTTGAAAATGGGAACCACTCTGGCCCTTTTCCAGTCCTCTAGCACCATGAGTGCTTGTAAAGCTGTGCTAGGGGTCTCGCAATGACCTCTATTAATTCCCTCAGCACTCTGGGGTGAAGATCGTCAGGACCAGCTGATTTAAATATGTCCAGTCCCTCCAGAAGTTCCCTGACTAGGTCCTCACTGACCGTAGGCCTGGGTGCGCCCCCCCCGTCCGGGGCCTACGGGGGTCCTGGTGTGGGGGGTGACCCAGTCCCTGCTCAGAAAAATGGAGGCAAATAAATTGTTAAATAGGTTAGCTTTGTCGTCTGGTGCGACAACCAGATTTCCTAGTGTGTCTTGCAGAGGCCCAACGTTACCCGGTACCTTCTTTTTACCCCCTATGTATTTAAAAAAGGACTTCTTGTTGTCCTTGATCCGGGTAGCTAGTCCCAGTTCCATCTCCACCTTGGCCTTCCTGACCGCCCCACTACAGCCCCTAGCAACCGAGGTATAGTCCTCCCTGGTGATGGCTCTCCCTTCCATTGGGTGTACGCCTGCTTTTTAGCTAGGAGATGTTCCCGAATGCTTTTGGTGAGCCATGGGGGCTTTTGCGCCCTCTTGCCCCCTTTGATCTGTGTTGGGATACTGTGAATTCCGTGAACTGACTTAAGAATTCCCGGTCTAGCTCTTCCCCTTGGTTGGGTGGTCTGTAGTAGACCTCCACTGTTAAGTCTCTTTCCCCTTGACTTCCTTGTATTCTAACCTAGAGCACTTCAATGTGCCCTTCCTCTGACCCCATGCTACTCGTTGAGGATGTGTATTTCTCCTTGACGTAGAGCGCCACACCCCAACATTTCCTCCCTGTCCTATCCCTCCTGTACAGCCTATAGCCCTTGATATTCACCGCCCAGTCATGCGCTGGGTCCCACCACGTTTCAGTAAGCCCCACTATGTCTGGGTTGGTGTCAGCTAGCAGGAGGGTAAGTTCCCCCGGTTGTTCCCCATACTACGAGCATTAGTGTAGAGGCATTTGAGGCCTCCTGAAGATGCGTGCACTGGCCTCCAAATCTCAGTACTACCCGGGACCCTGTTGCTTACTTGGGTACTTGTTCTGCTCATCGTCAGTCTAGGCTGGGCTGTTCTTGTGTGTGATGCTCGGTTTAGTGGTCCAAGGCTTCCTCCGCCCTCATCTTCCCCTTCCCCCGATATGCCTAGTTCAAAGCCCACTGGAGGAGATCCGCCAACCTAGAAGAGAAAACATGCATACCTTTGGGGGAAAGGTGAAGCCCATACCACCCGAGTATGTCTCTCGTCCTGATGTGTGGGTCATTGTCTAGGAAGCTGAAGCCCGCCTCGAGACACCATTCCTGAAGCCGCAAGTTGATCTCTCTGATGCAGGTCTCGTGTCGTCTTCCACGTCCGCTCACTGGTAGGACAGAAAAGAATACCACCTGTGCCCCTATCTATTTCAGCATGCCCCCCAGAGTGTGGTAGTCCATCATCAGGTGATCAGGGCTTCTCCTGGCCGCATCATTAGTGCCCACATGGATTAGGACCATGGGGTAGTAATCGGTGGGCTGGATCATGGCATGGATCATCCTCGTCACTTCCTGAACCTTTGCTCTGGGCAGGCAGTAGACCTCACATGTTGAGGGGTCCTGGTGACAGATGGGACCCTCTGTATCTCTCAGGATGGAGTCACCTATGACGATCACTTGACATTTCCTTCTCCAGGTCTGCTTAGCTCCTTCAGCCTGTTCAGAGTGTGGAATGTGTGGAGTTGCCTCCTCTCTGGAGGTTTCCTCCTCTCCTTCCTCCTCCTGCAGTGTCGCCAGGGCCTCATACCTGTTCTCCAGCCAGACTGGAGGAACTGGTACTGCTTTGCTGCGACCATCTGCCACTCTGCTGTGGAGGGCACCTCCCGGGGTGCTTCTTCCTTGGGTGCACGGCCCTGTAGGGAAAGGAAATACTCATCAATTTCATCCTCCACCTCCCTGATTCCCTTCAGCCTGCTAACCTTCTCCTGGAGCTCCCTCACCCACACCTCCAGGGCCCTAAGACAGGCACCTGCAGGACAGGTGTGGGGGCCCCCCAATCCCTGCCCCCCCAGCCCTGCTGGGCATCCCCCACAGGCCAGGGGGCAGGGGGATGCCAGCTCCCCCCCGGGCTCTGTCTGGGTGGAGACCTCAGACAAGCCCCGGGTAGGTGGCACCCCCTGGGCAGGGGCCCTAGCAGCACTCCACGTCGACATCATTATATAAGTTGCTATTTATTTATATTTTTGTGTGGTGCCTTCACCCTACCCTTGCTGGAGTCTCCCTCCTGGTCCTTCCTGCCCACCCACCAGTGTGAACGCTGGCGCAAACGCCAGCACACACTGTTCATGTGGCGCGGCTCGGGACCTACTTAATAATTTAAGTAGACCCCTAATTATGAATGTGATACTTTGTTGCAATAGCAATATTCTTTATTGATTAACTGATTATCAAAGCATATATGAAACCTATAAATAATCCCCTTCCCCCCGCCAAACACCCTTTAAGGACAAGGCTACACTGTCAAAAAATGAAACTTGAAAGCATATCGGTGAAACACAACCAACCACTCCATGGCTGTCATACCCCAAAATGTTGCTGTCTCAGTGTGGTTCCAGTCAATAAGTGTGCTGTCTTTGGAGTGCTCAGACTGCTGAAGTAGCTCCATTACATCCTTTTCAAGATGTGGTATGCATGGGCATGCCAAACATTCCCAAGTTGCTCCCTAGCTCATTCACTGGATAATGCCAAAGTTCCTTGATTGTTTACCAGATTATTGCTCATCTCAGAGCCTGTCTTGTGGTAGATAACATTCTTTATTCCAGAGTCAAGCTATGGGCAACCATAAACCTCCAGCACAAGAGCCAGGTTTACTTGTACCAACTTATAAGTTGGAAGGAAGTCTTCATGAAAATAAGCACCTATGAAAGCATCTGCAAATGGAACAATCCTCAATACTATAATAATTCAGAATGTGGAAAATAAATCCTGTCCCAGTCATACATGAACAAGAATGGAAGATGAACTTTGACAGTAGCATCTGTCTCCTCAAGGTAAGCTATTAGGAGAGACAACTAGGATTTGGTCAAGGGCATGGAAAATTATATGATCACAGGTCAAGGCAACAAGCTGTTCTTGCCAAACTAGTTTTGTGTGTCTCGGGCTAACTGGCTGATTAAAAAATGAGAGAGAAAAATCCAGCCACTGTAGTCAATGCTATCTGCATTTGGGAAAAACAATTATAGAAAAAAAAGTTGATTTATTTTATGATGAGTCTTACACAGGTGTTCTAGATACTGATGAGATCCTGTATAAAGCTCTCTGCAAGTGTGGCAAATGATCATCTCAAAGCAAGCACTCTTGATTCAGTTTAGAAGCCCTGGCAGTTTATTTGTGTAAGGATGCTTTTAGTGCATTCAGTAGTGAAAAAGTTCCATCAGAAACCTGATATAGTGTGCGTCTAGATTCATAGCTTCATAGATTCATAGATGTTAGGGTTGGAAGGGACCTCAATAGATCATCAAGTCCGACCCCCTGCATAAGCAGGAAAGAGTGCTGGGTCTAGATGACCCCAGCTAGATGCTCATCTAACCTCCTCTTGAAGACCCCCAGGGTAGGGGAGAGCACCACCTCCCTTGGGAGCCCGTTCCAGACCTTGGCCACTCGAACTGTGAAGAAGTTCTTCCTAATGTCCAATCTAAATCTGCTCTCTGCTAGCTTGTGGCCATTGTTTCTTGTAACTCCCGGGGGCGCCTTGGTGATTAAATACTCACCAACTCCCTTCTGTGCCCCCGTGATGAACTTATAGGAAGCCACAAGGTCGCCTCTCAACCTTCTCTTGCGGAGGCTGAAAAGGTCCAGTTTCTCTAGTCTCTCCTCGTAGGGCTTGGTCTGCAAGCCCTTGACCATACGAGTTGCCCTTCTCTGGACCCTCTCCAGGTTATCCGCATCCTTCTTGAAGTGTGGCACCCAGAATTGCACGCAGTACTCCAACTGCGGTCTGACCAGCACCCGATAGAGGGGAAGTATCACCTCCTTGGACCTATTCGTCATGAATCTGCTGATGCACGATAAAGTGCCATTGGCTTTTTTGATGGCTTCGTCACACTGCCGGCTCATGTTCATCTTGGAGTCCACTAGGACTCCAAGATCCCTTTCCACCTCTGTGCCACCCAGCAGGTCATTCCCTAGGCTGTAGGTGTGCTGGACATTTTTCCTCCCTAGGTGCAGCACTTTGCATTTCTCCTTGTTGAACTGCATCCTGTTGTTTTCTGCCCACTTGTCCAACCTATCCAGGTCTGCCTGCAGCTGTTCCCTGCCCTCCGGTGTGTCCACATCTCCCCATAGCTTTGTGTCATCTGCAAACTTGGACAGAGTACCTTTCACTCCCTTGTCCAAGTCACTGATGAAGACATTAAAGAGTATCGGTCCAAGGACTGAGCCCTGCGGGACCCCACTGCCCACACCCTTCCAGGTCGAGACCGACCCATCCACCACGACTCTCTGGGTGTGGCCCTCTAGCCAATTCGCCACCCACCGGACTGTGTAGTCATCCACATCACAGCCTCTTAACTTGTTCACCAGTATGGGGTGGGATACCGTATCGAAGGCCTTCCTGAAGTCTAAGTATACGACATCCACCCCTCCTCCTGTGTCCAGGCATTTTGTAACCTGGTCATAGAAAGAGACTGGATTGGTCAGGCACGATCTGCCCGCCACAAACCCGTGCTGGTTTCCCCTCAGCATAATTTGCCCTGCTGGGCTCTCACAAATGTGAGCCTTGATAATTTTTTCAATGACTTTACCAAGGATGGAGGTGAGACTGACTAAATTGAAGCAGTGGGTTTTTAAAAACACCACTTCAGTTTAGGGCCGATTAAACCCCCGTGTCGTGCACACACCTTGCTGGCTTACCTGCCTCTCTGGCAAGGAGGGGAGGCAAGCTGCCAGTGGGTGCAGTGGTCCCTGGGCTGCGAGTCGGGGGGCTGGTGTTTTCCCCTGTGACAGTGGCACTCTGCCCCCCGCAGGCAGCACCTACCCGCAGGCACCTGACTTGAACGGTCCCGGCGGGGAACCTCAGCTGTGGAGGGAAGCACTGGGCCCCCATGCAGCTCAGGCAGGCAGGCAGGCTCCGGGGGGGAGGAGATCAGGCTCCCCGCTTTTCTTGGGCAGAGCCTGCCTTCCCAGGCTGCTGCCAGGTGGCCTGCAGGGCTTTCTGCAGAGCCCCTGAGCTGCACATACCCTGGAGCATCACTTCATGGCTGTAGGGGCAGCCATATTTCCTCCAGCAGCTGGAATTAATGCACAATATGCTGCCAACACATGCAAACACTGACACCATTAAAGTGGTGCAAAAGCATTTAGCCTGCTTTAAGGTGCTGTGCACACATGCCTCTTGTTTTGTTACACACGGCCATAGATAGTAACTACTGAAACAGCCAGAGTTTCAAGCTAGCAATGAGATTCTGGAAACTAATTTACTGTTTATAAACAACAGTAAGAACTTTATCAGCATTTTCAAGGACTTTAGAAGCCATAAATGACATTTACCCTAGAGGTGTTCCACTACTACTGCCAAGCCATATTAGTGGTATGGAAAATCTCCATTGCCTTTTCTTGTGCCGTATCTGTGTTGTATAGAAAAGGCTTTGTTCTTCTGTTAGATTCAGACAGTCATCACATTTCCCAAGCACCAGAGTTGCCAACTCAAGGAAAAAAAATTACTGACCATCTGAAAACTTTATTTTACTGACAACCAAACCTTTTACTGACACATTTTTACTGAAATGTTTTACATAAAGTAAAAGTAATTTTTTTGCCAGGCTCTGCCCTGCTGCCAGACCTCAGTGAGAAGGGCTAGATTCAAGTTTAGGGACTAAATAGCAAGCATTGTGAAAATGTTTTTTTAAAAGTTTGTATCAGTAAAAAGTTTGCATTAAAAAATAAAGAAAAATGGTCTTGAGTTGGCAACCCTGTTTGACTACAGCAATAGTTTTATACCATGTTGCCCCCCTAATCACTCCCATACCATGATACTCCTGACCACATGCTGTGTAAGGGACTGGGACACAGGCAGTCTGGCCTGGAAGGGAAGGAGCCAAACCACGGCCCTGTCCGGGGGCAGGAATCAGGGACCAAAGGACTGATCCAACAAGAAATGCAGAGGCAGAATCCAAACATAGACCAGGTCAGAGTTCAGGAGGCTGGGACTCAGTTACCAGAATCAAGGGGAAAATCTACAACCCAGAGTCTATGAACTGAACAACCAGGGTCCAGGAACCAGGAAACAGACCCAAGGGGAAATCCATAGCTAGAGTCCAAGAACAGAGCCAAATCTGGGCCAGAAAACAGGAAACAGCAAGCACAGGAATTAAGAAGCTTACCAAAACAGACCCGAATCAATACTGTTGACTGGCCTAGAGTCTGCTTCCACAGGTGGGACTAAAAGGGTAGCTGCACACCCAGCAACCAATTAATTAGGTAAGATAGAGCTGTCAGTCAGGCCCCCAGTGAGGTATGGCTTCATTATGCACCCTGCACCATGCTGACCTCCCTCAGCCCATCCCACAGCCTGGCCCTCACCAGTCCTACTCCCCCTATCCCAGCATAGAGCCCCAAAGAAACCTACCAGTGATCTACCAGTGTTTTAGGCAACCAAAAGAACTCAGCAGAAGCAAAAGCACATGGCTAGGGGTGGAGTCTACAAAGGCCTGAAAGAACTTTCAGGGTGCTAGACTCTCACTCTGACACTAGGTAGAGCTACTGTGCTCTGTCTGTGCTTCAACATTGTGTCCAGCTGCTTTCCTACCATGGATCTTCAACCAGCTCCCGCTGCTCAGAGTTTTTATAGACAACTCAAGTCTTTTTTTTACTGATTTTACAGACAGATGTTTTTAGCCTGACTTTTTACTGACTGTCTATAAATGTACTGACAGTTGGCAACCATGATGAGCACCAATTTCACTTTCAAAACAAATATATGGCAATAGAAAGGGAATAAAAGTAAATACAGAGTAGAAGGCAAATGCCATTTCTCACAACTATCCTTCTTAAATGGTAGCATATGTACTATAGAAGTTCTTGGACTCCTGGTTTATAAGCTGTGGGGAATGGATAACTGCTGGTTCCCATGACATTAGCTGATGATTTGTGGAGAGCTGACTAGTTTCATGGTGCTTGCTCTTCTCTAGTTACTATATTAAATACAGAATAATATATATTGTTTCCTATTTAGCAATTAATATAGTAAACAGTCATATGAATACTAAAACTAGCAACTGGAAGGAGAGAACTTGGTCACAAGTCATCCTGCCTGTTAAAAAAGTTTAAAAAACTCTAGAGAACTCATGTACATATGACTCAAACTTGACCTATGGACAAAGAAAGTAGTTTTATGTAACCCAGCCCCCCACACTGTAGTATTACCAAGTCAATTCAATAATTAAATGCAGTATGCTTTATATATCTTGTTATAGCTTTAGACACACGAGTTCAATATTTTTTTCCCAGAGTAAGTAGTAATTCACATCTATCTTGCCTTTGAATAGCTAGGTAGGTTCTGTGGCAGGAGCAAAGGGGTGAAAGTCAAAAATAATATAAGGGGATATATCTTTAAAAGGTTTTGTGGGAGGTTGAGGGAGTTGGATTTTGTTTTTGTTTTTGTTTTTATTTGGCACCTCATTAATTTTGTTTTTGTTGTTGGCTGATGAAAATTATTACCTATTTAGCTGTGCTCCCCAAATTTGCCTTAAATGGAAACTCTTCTGAGTTGTCAGAAACACATAAATCTAAGTAAGTAAATTCTCATCCAATCCTGAGTTTATGCTAGTCAAAGTGAAAATATATATTGCACCATTACTTCCTACTCGGGGAATTTTATGTAAGTAAACAATATAGCTCATAGCCATTTGATGTAAAGCCCTATGTGAATATTTGAATTGAATAAAATGAAATCAACACTCATAGAAAAGTTTCTGACTGTCAAAGAAATGCTTCCTTTGAGTCTATCTTGACAAAATATCTATGTGCATTTCCAGTTTCCCTAAAGAAAACCTATTTAAAAAAAATACATGATTCAGTCCATTTTACTACAGATATTTTTCCTTAACAAATAAATGTATGACCAGAATTCAACATCATAGCATAGATCTTATGTTGATTCAGTAGTTTTAGTGGAATTTTAGATTTCAATAAGGTAGCAATTCTGTTTTTCTTGATAATATTCTGAGACAACAGTGATGTCTTCCTGATTCTGCATAAAGGCAGAGTGCTGATCATTTTTGTTCATTCACCTAGCTAATTTATTAATACAATGTGGATAGATTAATTTCCAGGGACATTCCACAGGAGTATGGTTGCAAAACTTATAGATGCAAATAACTGAATGTTCTATAGGTTTGGTTTTTTTGTTGGGGGGGGGGTTCTTGGTCCTTGTAACAGGTCACCCTCCCCAGTGCCATCTTTTGCGTTATCCGCAACCTATGTGAGGCGCTGTCGCAGAGCACTTAGGTGCCCTGCTCCTTTGAAGAGTGGAAACTGCTAGGGAAAGAGCCCTAGCAATAAGTGGGGAGCCCCAGCTGCTGGTTATCAGGGGCAACCAGAGTGAGCTAGTGGCCCACACCTGCCAGTGATCAGCTGACTGGAAGGGGCAGGGTGGCTCACATATAAACCCCAGGGCTGAGGCCAGGAGGGCAGTTCCCTGCCAGCAGCCAAGGGGGAAAGAGCTCTCCCAGAGCAACCAAAGGGGAGAGTCTGGACTGCCGGTACAGCCTCTGATACTGGTGAGGGATGGAGCATCCCTGGTGTGGCTTGAATGATGTTATAGCTGGGTAGCTTGAATTTATGTTATAGCCCAGGGGTTTGTGTTTTGTTTGCTGTTTAAGACCGGTGGTTCGGGTGAGGCTATTAGGGGAAGGAGGAGGCCTCATAGGGGACCCATGGCAGCGTGGGGACCCCAGCACCAGAGAGGGTGCAGCATTTGGGGTTGCAATGACCCCAGGTGCCAGAGAGGGCGCAGCACTTTGCAGGGCTGCAGACAGCCCAAGTGCCAGTGAAAGCGCAGTGCGAGACAGAGCAGCGGAGAGTCCAAGCGCCAGGGAGGGGCAGTGCGAGACAGGGCTGCGGACAGCCCGAGCACCAGGAAGGTGCAGTGCGAAACAGGGCTGCAGAGAGCCCAGGGAGGACCAGGGGGCCAAATTATAACAAGGCCCAGACCAAACAATGTCAGTTCCATCTGCGAGGCTCGGGGTGTGGTAAAGGGGTGGTTGGAGCTAGGGTGCCCTGAAACACGCATTGCCAAATGGGACCCACAAGGGGTTCAGAAGCCCACAGGGTCAGAGAGTACAGCAAAGCCGTGTCCGAGATGACGTCAAGGCAGCCTCCCTATTATTATATATTTACCATCAAACACATGGCGGGAGAGAATCGAGGGTGCCCATTGGGCCAACTTGGCATGGCAAGGGGGCCTTGGGGAGATCACAGCCATCCTGCAGAACCCTGTGCCATGACTGGTGCCCTTGGAGTCCCCTTAAGGTTTCTCATGTCCCACTTTCTACTCTCCTGCCACGTCTTGATGGAAATTTTATACCAATGTTCTTGTAAGTGGGAGACTGCTTATTGTTTTTTTGTATGTCGGGGTCCTCCACACCCATGGGCTGTGACCCCTGTCTTTCTCTAGCTAGGCCTCCCTGTCTAAACCCACCTGATAAGGTTTGATTCTGTGGCTCTAGCTCTTTAGTCTCAGGGCTCGTGGCCCTCCTTTTTGCTCCAATCTGGAGCCCAGCCTCCCTGGCCCGTCCACTGGCCCCACAGCCAAGGGGTCACAAGTTCAAAGTCGGGCAATGACCTCGCCGGGCAATGACCACCGTCCCAGTCCAACCCCCCCCCAAAAATAACACCACACAGTTGCACCCCAGGTGCACCAGGCCACCCTGACCTTGTAGGATTGCCCTCTGGCACCAGGCCTGTGCCCCCGAATACTGCACTCTCTCTGTTGCTAGGCCTGTGCACCCCGAATACTGCACCCACACTGGCGCCGGAGTCCCCACGCTATAGTGGGGCTCCAATGAGGCCTCCTCCTTCCCCAGTAGCCTCACCCAAGATATTTTTTTGTGTTAATCAATCAAAAAATATAAGCAGTCTGTCTATGGGCTATAATCACCACCAAAAAATATAATTAAAGGAGGCAGCACGCCAGCTTACATTTTCTCAGGAGTTCATGCTTCTGCTCCCCACTGTCAGCTACAGTCCTTCTTCTGGGGTTGCTGCTGCTTCTCCGGGGTCCTCAGTAGTTCCCCTCCTCCAGCCTTTTGGACCGCTCACCAAACCTCTCCATAGAGCTCTTATACGCACTTCTTTCACTTTGGCTGCTGGGCTCTACTGCTGCCCAGCCCAGGGTTTTTATAGTTCTGGCCTGCCCCCTTCCGGTCACCTCACTGGCTGGCCTGGCTCAGCTTTTAACCCCCACCTTACCAGCATGCTGTGCCCAGAAAGTTCTGGTTTTAAAGGGGCCAACCTGCCTTCTGGTAACAGGGCTAGGGTTCCCTGTTACAGTCCTCAACATCAGAAGAAATACTAGCAGTACATGGAATACTGGCAACCCCCCTGCCCCCCCACCAGATGAAAGCCCACAACAACAATTAAAGAGCACGAGATTCTGGGAATCAAAAGAAAAGCTTTCTCTATGGGGACCTTAAATGTGTTGGAAGAAAATTTCTCTACAGAACACAAGCATGGGCCTAGGCACAGTGCATATTCACTGATATAATTGGCCTTTGCACTGGTGAAATCAACGAGCAGACAGATGACATAAACCCCTAAGTCCAGAGTAATTTTACCCAATGTAGAGTAAAACTGTCCCTAAAATAACAGTGTAATTTTACCCTGGTTCTAAGTCATACTGCTGAAGATGTGGAGGGGATAGCTATTTGTTCAATGTAAATAGTTTATTACCAGATTCCTCACCACCTAGTGACCTAGAGTCTGCTACATTGGAATAACTTGCTTGTCTGTCAATTCCCGGTCCCAGGGTGTCCAAGTACCAAATAACTTTCCATAAGTAGGTAGGTAAAACCTACAATTACATCAGTATAAATATGAGATGTGGCCAAATCCTCAGATCACCTGATTTTGCGATTTCCATCTCTGGGGATGCATCTACATGAGATGCTTAATGTGAAGCAGCTTGATTAACTGAGTATTACAGCATCACAGCAAAAACCGTGCTATTAGGCTAATGTGCAGTAGTATTAGTCTACTGCACATTAACCATCACAAAAAAGTGTGCGATCACACTAATGTGCAGTAGGGCAGCCTACTGAGCATTTATTTAGTACTTCCTTTTGCAAGTACTAAATGTAATGAGCAGTAGCCACTGAGCATTAATTAACATGTAGATGTGCCTTTGGAGTCGAAGGCATATAAAAAGTTAATGCTGTTTAAATCTCAGGCACAATTTTGACTTGAATCCAAGCATAATTGAGATCTATATTTGCGCTCTTATCATAAACAATTTCAAAGTGGCTCCCAGCTTCAATTAGCTTAATATTTTCATATTAGCAGTTGGCTCTCATGTAGGACTTTTTATTTTCAGAGCACTGGATGTGACCCTCCATGAGCTGCAAGGATAAAAAACTTGTAGTTGCACTTTTATATAAGAAGCATAAGATTTCTATATCTTCTCCCTACCTTGGCCAGGGACAGAGCAGCTCAGAGGGCTAGCCCTGGGCTCCATGTGGCAGCACCAGGTAGCAGAGGAGCTGGCTGGGGCATGAGGGTGCTAAAAGTGAGGGGCTAGGTAGCAGGCAGCCCCTGCACTTTAGCACCCTTGTGCCCCAGCCAACATCATGCATTTCAGTGGAGTAAGTATTGGCGCCATAAGATAGTGCTGTCCCTGACAGTACTATCTTATGGCAGAGTGAATTAATTTACTGGTCCCTAACATTGGCACACCTGTAGACAGTGACACTTCATAGTTTCATAGTATGTAGGATCGGAAGGGACCTGAGCAGATCATCAAGTCCGCCCCCTGCCATGGCAAGAAAGAGTACTGGGGTCAGACGACCCCAGCAAGTTGTTCATCTAGCCTCCTTTTAAAGACCCCCAGGGTAGGAGCCAGCACCACTTCTCTTGGAAGTTGGTTCCAGATCCTAGCTGCCCTGGCAGTGAAGTAGCACCTCCTGATGTCTAGTCTGAATCTACCCTCTGCCAGCTTGTGACGGTTATTTCTAGTCACTCCTGGTAGTGCTCGGGGGAACAGGGACTCCCCGCAGTGCCTGGTGGTCCCCCCTGACTAGTTTGTAAACGGCCACTAGATCCCCCCTCAGCCTTCTCTTGTGGAGGCTGAACAGGTTCAGGTCCCTTAGGCTCTCCTCGTAGGGCCTGCCCTGCTGCCCCCTGATCATGCTAGTGGCCCTCCTCTGGACCCTCTCCATGTTGTCCACATCCCTCCTGAAGTGCAGGACCCAGAACTGGATGCAGTACTCCAACTGTGGCCTGACCAGTATCGCATAGAGGGGGAGGATCACCTCCTTGGACCTGCTCATGATGCATCTGCGGATGCATGACAAGGTGCAGTTAGCCTTCCTGACTGTGTCCCCACGTTGGCAGCCCATGTTCATCTTGGAATCAATAATGACACCAAGGTCCTTTTCTGCCTCTGTGCTGACAAGAAGGACGTTCCCCAGACTGTAGGTATGCTGCTGGTTCCTCCTCCCCATGTGCAGTACCCTACACTTGTCAGTGTTGAAACCCTTCCTGTTCTCATCCGCCCACCCCTGTAATCTGTCTAGGTCTGATTGCAGCCTACTCCTCCCTTCTAGCATGCCCACTTCCCCCCACATCTTAGTGTTGTCTGCAAATTTGAACAGGGTGCTTTTTCCTCCTTCGTCCAAGTCGCTGATGAAGATGTTGAACAGTGCAGGCCTGAGGACCGAGCCCTGGGGGACCCCACTGCCCACATCCCTCCAGATCAAAAATGACCTGTCCACCACCACTCTCTGGGTGCGGCCCTCCAGCCAGTTAGTGACACATTTGACTGGGTAGGTGTCGACACCACAGTCCCCTAGTTTTTTTAATGACAATGGGGTGAGAGACAGTGTCGAAGGCATTCCTAAAGTCCAGAAAGACTACGTCCATTGCTACCCCTGCATCCAAAGATTTTGTGACCTGGTCATAGAAGGCCACCAAGTTGGTCTGACAGGACCTGCCTCTAATGAACCCGTGTTGTTTGCTCCTAAGCATAATCACCCCTGCTGGCCCCTCATGGACATGCGCCAGGATAATTCTCTCAAAAATCTTACCCAGGATCGAGGTAAGACTAACTGGCCAATAATTTCCTGGGTCCTCCTTCCTCCCTTTTTTGAAAATGGGAGCCACACTGGCCCTTTTCCAGTCCTTTGGCACCATACCAGAGCACCACAAGTGCTCATAAACCCAATTAGTAAACGTCACCAATTAGTAAACTCCACAGTAAAGTGCACATGGAGATGCACCCGCTGTGTATCATAGATCAAACCCCATACACAAGAAAGTTCTACCCTTTTACAATTAAGTTGTCTTTATGCAGATATCTTGTGCTTAGGCTGCGATGTGGCCACCAGATGTATTATTTATTAGAGCTGTTAAAGGGATAAAAAATAAAAAATTAAGAGGAAGAAAAAAATACCCGATATAATGAGATGCATGATCTACTGAAACTAGGGCTGTCATTTAATTGCCATGAATATGTGCGATTGTGTTAATTGTTCTTGCATTACTTTTTTAACTTGTTAATCATGCACATAATTTTGGAGCCTGTGCCTCAGCTCCACTCTACCACTGTCACTGCTGCCTCCAGGCCACCCAGCAGGGCAGTGGTGACAGTGCAGAGGAGCCGCTGGACAGCCTGGGTGTGGGCACCAGGCTGCTACAGCAGGAGGTGGGGTAGAGTACACGCACACACCCACACACCGCCTCCCCCCCAACACACACACACACGAGGAGCTGTAGCATGTATGCACCCAGGAATGCAGACCGGAGGCTTGTAGAGCAGCTCCCAGCAGATAAGTCTGTGGAGGAGTGTCTCTGGTAGGTGCTGTACAGCTTTGGGGACCTTGTTGGCACCCTGCCCCCCAGCGACATCAGGGTGAAACTCTATTCAGGTGCCCCCTAGATTGTCTGGGCACTGCCCCTTTTCTCATCTGCCATGTCTTTGGTGTTATTGTTGGAGAGGTAGTTTCCTGTCGGGGGACCCAGAGGGGTCTCATCTCTGTGGGTGTCTTTGTGGGGCTTCAAACCTCCCCTTTACCCCATCCTTACCATGTCCTCAGCCTGCGTAGATGCTGCTCCCCACAGGTCTTCCCACACTGCCCACCTTGATAGGATCAGGTCTTCCTGGCCATCAATCTTAAGGGGTCCATTCCTCATCTCCAGGTTGGCTTCCCCTCTCCTGAGAAACTAAACCTGCCCCATCCAGGGTCAAACCGTAACTGAAATAACTCAACTGAAAATGACCGGCTTCTGCCAGCGGGTCCTGAGATTCCCTCTCCCTGGGCCCTCAGTTCCTTGGGGAAGACGTGTCTTTATCTTAATAGACGTGTGTACAAGCAACCACCCTGTGTCCAGTCTTTGCTGGCTCTTCTGGTGTCACCTCCCTGGGGCCCAGCTGACCTGTGGTCCTGTTGCCCTGGTTCCTCCAGTTGGCACCATCTACTTCCCCCTCCTGGGATGCCCCACAGAATCATTCTCCTCATGCCCGCTGAGAATGCCTGAGGGCATGAGGAGCCAGCCCCAGCCTCGACATCTGAGCTCCTGGTCAGAGCCTGCTGCTTCCCGGCGACATCCCTTGAGGCTGCTGCCTCTCAGTGGGGCTCCCTTTCCCCCCGTCAGCCCCTGAGGCTGTACTCTGACTCACACATCTGTGTCCTCCAGCAGGTGCCTGGCTTCTTCTTGTGGTGGCTGGCGCTGGAGACCACCAGCTCCTCAGCCAGCATCTCTCAGCTGGCATTCTGCTCCTTGCTCCGCAGCGCCAGCTCAGCTGGATCCCTGGCTGCCTTTTGCACAGCCCACACTGCTCGGGAGCCAAGCCTCCAGATCTCGCTGATATGCAGGCTCAAGCAGCTGTGAAACTGCTGATCCTGAGTTTGTGTCAGCATCGGCATTCAGGTCTCTTTCCAGCTGCTGCCCATCTCTGTTCCTGCGGTAAGTATTGGGGTGCGCTGATCAGGGTCCAGGCCACGTGGGCGGGGGGGGCAGCTCCTGCCTCCTCTCTCACAAAGAGAAGGGACAGAGGGGAGAGGGAAGGGGTGAGGGGGCAGATCAAGGCCTCCACAGTGAGGAAGGGAGTTGGGGAGGGGGAGGGGTGAATGGGGCCCTGGGTCCAAGGCAGGTCGTGGGACAGAGCCATGGGTGGCTCATCCAGGGGGTTGCAGCTCCCTGATGCTGCACACACCCCTGGGGGAGGCATGGGGAGGTATGTGTCCCCTGAATTTGTGTGTGGGGCAGAGATGGGCTGTCCACTTTGAGCTGGGGCTCTGGACCCTGCTGCCTTTGTCCTGGGAGCCATGCAACACCATGTTGTGCCTACTACCACCAGGCAGGCAGGGGATGCACAGCCAGTGCACAGCTCCCGGGACAAAGGCAGCAGGGTGCAGAGCCCCAGCCTGCAGTGAGCAGCCCACCTTCTCCCTGCATACAAATCTGGGGGGCACATGCCCCCCATGCCTTCCTTGGGGATGCACAGGGTGACACAGAGCTGTTCCCCCCACCATGCCTCTGGGCGAGCCTCCCACGGCTCCATCCCACAACCTGCCCTGGCCCCAGGGCCCCATTCACCCCAGCTGCTGCCTCTGCCCCACTCCCTCCCTCACCATGAAGGTCTTGATCAGCCCCCACCCCAGCCTCTTCCCTCTGCCCCGCCTCCCCTCCACAGACTTACCTGCTGGGTGCTGCTCTACATGCTGCCGAACTGCGTTCCTGTGGGGTTACCATATTATTTTTTTGAAAAAGAGGACACCTGTGGGACCTGTGGAAAGGGGTAATATGATTGGGGGGAAATAATATACCCATGCCCTGTCCCTGTACCTCACTCCCAAGCCACAGCCCCCACCCCCAGCCCTGCTGCTGTCCCTTACTCCTGACCCACAGTACCTCGCATCCTTCCAGGGCATGTGGGGACCACCCGCCTTCCCAATCTCCAAACCCCAGACATACACCCAGAGACTCCCACACCTTCACAAATTCCCCCCCACACACATCCACCCCATACGCACCCTCCCACCATACAAAGTACCTGCATAATTTTGCATCATTTTGAGTTTTTAGCTGTGCGATTAAAATTGTGATTGTGACTAATTTTTTTAATTGTGTAACTAATCATTATCTAACTTTTTAATAATTTGACAGCCCTAATTGAAACATAAAATGATTATTATAAGTTTGTAAGACAGTGCTAATAACTAAGGTTACTATTCCTCTGGGAACTACATTTAATTTATCTAAGAGACTTCCAAGAGCCAGTAATTGGCAAGTTGTCATTTGTTATGTTAATATTCAGACAGGATCATCCACCAATTGGTGCTTGCTTAAAGTACTATTCCAAACCACTCTCTCATTGTCAAATACCAGTTGGCTTCTAAATGCAGAGTCAATTAAACCATTTAACTTAATAGACCAAGCATGCTTGAGTTTCTTTCATCTCCATCCAATTTTCAAGACTGGTTCAGCAGTGCTTCTATATTAAACAACAGACCTTCCGCCATCTTTAATGTCAAAAACCCACTGAGAGGAAATGTGGTGTGGAAGTATTAGAGTAGGCATACAAATTGACAAAAAGATCTACCTGGCTTTGTCCTCTGCATTCTGAATAATGAAAGCATGTTATACAGATAAGGAAGTATAGTGATAAATATATCTAAGGGCAAGAAGGAGAAAGCAATTGTGCATGCCTAAAGTCTCTGTATGGCTCCCTATCTATGACACCTTTCTATATCTGTCTATTTGCCATTCATACATGCCCACTGTAGGAAATAAGTGAGCAGGATTTCAGGAACTCACCCAGAAAATGCAGGCTAGATGAGGAGATGAGAGTCACGCCACCTGTGTGCTATTTCAGCTTTGGCCACTGAGGACCATTGATGGATGTAGTATACACAGAGCAGTCATGCTGTGCTTCACTGTGACACTCTATGGCAAGGTCTAGACACAGTATAGTCATCCCTACATCTTAGGTGTGCTTACTGGCACACAACCAGTGCCATGCTAAGGGCAGCTGCATTATATTCTTTTGAGGTACAGAATGCAAATTGGTGAAGTACAGAATACATGATCCTGTGAAGTGCAGATATGTCCTGACTCACCATGAGACCTTAAGATATAACTTCATCTCTATGTGTTAGTTACTCCATCAATAACAGAGGAAAGATACTACTATTGATACCTGAGATCCTAGAATGAAAGATACTTTATAAATGCCACTGCTGATTATTAACTTTCATTTAGAAACTGTGAATTCATTAGACTTCTTCCATCTTTGAAAATGTGGACTACATCTTCAGCCTCCAAATTCAGGCATTTCCTAGCATAAACTTGCCCCATCTAGGCAGCTGGGGATTCCTCTCCAGCACAAGGAAATGTTTGAGTGGCACAAAACTTACCAAGCCGGTTGTGTGCCACCTGATCCTATCGCAACACCCCACTTCCCAAAGGGCATGTGAAGGGTGTGGCTGGGAATGGGAAGGAACGTAGCCAGAAAATTTTGCCAAGGAAGCTGTTCCATATCTGTAGTTGGCAGAACAAAATGGAAGATTCAGCAAGGGGGATGGTAATTACTGTGAACTACCTTATCTGCACAGTATGTTTTCATTATCTGATCCTCCCTCAATAACCATTCCTACATGAGGGTCCTATCAGGCCAGCAGGTTTCCTAAATTTAAAAGGTGCTGTGCCCAGGAAACAGAATCATGACTTTATTCCGTAGGCAGTCAAAAGGTGTAATTGGAGTTGGAGCAAATTACAAAAGCTCCATTGAAGTCAGTGGAACTATACCAGTTAATGTTAACTAAAGATTTAAATTTTTTTTTTTTTCCTGAAGTTTCTTTTCTGGGCTCTGAATCTACCCTTTTTCTAACTCTTGTTAAGAATAGATTTTCTAGAAGGAAAGATGGAAAAAATGAACATGTCAACTAAAGGCCAAAGTAAGAATGACAAAGTAGTCAGTGAAAACAGAGAAGGAGAAGCACTCAGTGAAATGAGTGGCATGAAGAGAACAATTTTCTTCCTTATCACATTGTCCATATGAGGTTCTCCTTTAATTGGGATGAAAGGTCAGCTCTATAATTTTAATTGTACTCTAATTGTCTACTGTATGCTTTTAACCTCTGTTTGTGCTGCAACAATCAATCGTGGTTAAGGAGTTTTTGCTCCTCCATCTGCAAGGTGTACTTTTTCACCTCCCAGCCCAGATATGATTATCTTTTGTTAAAATTCTGCTTTAATCTCTTCTCACTGGGCAGGGTTCTGATTCCTGCCGATCTTCCCAGTAACTGTTCTTGTGAATGCAGTCCTAATCCTCCAGTGCCATTGTATCCATTTTCACAAGCTTGAGATTCTAAATTACAGTTAAAGAGTACAGACAAAAAAAAGGTTTGACGGTTAAGTTAACAAAGGCAAGTTCCTTTCTATTAGGGCTGTGCGAAGCTTCAGTCCCTGATTCAATTTGGTGGAGATTCAGCCTGATTCAGTGGCTGAATCTCGGAATCCGAATCGAATTGAATCAGAGGACACTTTAATCTCTCCGAATCAAATTGTAACCCTCTCAATTGATTCAGAGAGATTCAGAAAGATTCAGAGATTTGGACATAGAGACAGCTTTAAATGTTTTTTCTATATACCTCTAGGTAGCAGGCGGCTTGTGAGAGCTGCGATGCTGGGGCACATGAAGTGTCCCACAGATGTACTTCCAGTCCACTTCCAGGTCCACTGGGGAGCACGCAGGGGGGCCCCCCTGCATCCCCCCGCATCAGTGGGTGCCTCCTGGGTCTGGGGGGAACACCCGGGGTCCCCCTATGGCCAATCGCCAAGCTTGGTAGGTGCGGGGTGGGAGGGAGGGGGGGAACCCAGCGCACTCCCCAGCATACCCAGAAGTGGACTGGACACACTTCCAGGTTTGCTGCTGAGCATGTGGAGGGCCCCCCTGTGCTTCTGTGGGACGCTCCATGCGCTCCAGCATCACAGCATTCATGAGCCGCGCCTAGTACCTCAAAGTATGTAGAAAAAACTTTTAAAGCTGTGTCTATGTCTGAATCGCTGATTCTTTGAATCAGCCTCGAATCTTCAGATTTGGCTGAATTAAATCAAGGACAGTGATCCAAATCAACTAATCAAATCACTGTCCCTGATTTGGGCCAAACCCAAATCTGAATCGAATAGGGCCCGCTTCACACACCCCTACTTTCTATTGCTAGCGGTAGCAATTTAATGGAGATATGCCAATATACACTATGTGAGGTTCTGGTCCTCTGTCTTACACACATCCTTAAAGTTCAACACCTAGTATTTACAAGACAACAGATGAAGTATTTTTATTTATCAAGTATAAGATATGGTCATATAAAAAAAATCATGCTTATGTACTCTCCCTCTCTCTCTAATGCGCGCGCACACGTGCACACACACACATACAGCACTAGAGTTCTGTTCAAACACTGAACCTGAAATCAAGGAAAACCATTACATATCCATGCCAGTATACTGGATTATTCCCTTTATAAAAAAAAACCCTTGAAATCACAGTTGACCAAATATGTTCCTATTGACTGGATTCCCACCTAATGAAACTGAGTGTTCTAAACCTGAACCTGCATCTTTAATAGAGACAACTGCACTTTATGTTTGCTACTGATAAGCCAATTGCAGGACATGTCACATGTTACTTGATTTATGGTGAGGTGGGAGGGAAAGTCCCTTAGAAACATAGGAGAAATTCAACTCACGGTGTAAGTAGCTGTCTCAATTACGCTGTATGATAACAAGAAAAACAAATGTGGCACCTCCCATCATTTTGGGTAGCACTTGTTGATGGACAGACTACACAGGTCAGATTTTGGCTTGGAAGAAAAAAAGAAAGGTTCAGATGTCTATCCAAGTCTTTGGAGAAGTTCCCACAGGCCTTCCTCTGGCCAAGCCTTTTCCCCAACTAGTCCCCATCCAGTCTAGAAGCATGCAGAAAACCTATAAAAACAGAATTTTGAGAAGATTATTTATGTATTATTCATTTCAGCATTTTCAGTTCAGAGGCAAACTGGTAGCTCTCATGTTATGGGAAAATTTCTGACACTGGATTAAATAAATGAATAGTATTAGATATTTTAGTACTTCCAAAAATGTGATTTTTAATTATTTTTTTTAACAAGGAGTAAAAGTTAGGGAATATTTTATTTTGACTGAATTTAATAAGCTGTTAGTGTTAAACTGACCTATTTATTAAGGCAGAATAGACCCAAAATCTGCAATACTGTAGTCAGGCTCCATGGCAGTGACTACGATGGTATTACATCACATTACATCAGAGCTAAACCTGTCTCAGGAATATAAACTTTGTTTTGTTCTGCCTATGATTCCCATGGTCTTATACAACAGTCCTATTGGATTTAAGAGATGTAACCAATTGGACTCTAACAATTTACTGTACTATTGTACTTAATATAAATCTATTGTACTTAATAGAAAACCTAAACAGTTCTGTGGAAGGGAAGTGCTGTTTCCATTTTGCAGATGGAGAGCTGAAACCAGGCAGAGTGAAGGGTATTTTCAGTCAAGCAAAGAACTGAATCCAGGTTTCTCTGTTTCTAATTCCATGCTCTATCCCCTAGACCAGGGATGGCTAGTCTGTGGCATGAGCAGCCTCTGTGTGGCAGATCAGGAAGAAGGCAGGCAGGCACCCTAGAAGATGGTACAGGAGGCAGAAAGTTGAACAACAAATTGGGAAGGAAGCACAGAATAAGGAGCAAAAAGATCAGTAGATTGGGCAGAGCAGGGGGATTGTAGTGGCACTTGGGGAGGGTGCAGACCTAATTTGTGGCACCCCTGCCAAAAAGGTTATCCCCCACCAGCCTAATGAGTGTTTCTCACCCACTAGATTGAAGCCCATAGCAGAGTCATGAAAGTCAGTCAGGGGCCTACCCTCCAATTGCTGCTTGCACTTCCCCTTCAAAGTCATTTTCTTTGAAAACACATGTGCAAATAGATTCTACAGACATAGCATCATTAACATTAACATTTTGTTTATCTTTCTGTTAAATTATATTAAGTGTAAGTAGCTCATGAAAATTTTTACTTCAAAGTAACTTGCCTTTGAATAAGGAGCCAGCAACCAGTGTGAGGATTGAGAAACTTCACACTATGCCATCCATCTTTGCCTTTAGAAAGTATAAAGCATGTTAGGATTCTGTCTACTGTGATAAAATTAAGTATTATTATGCAGTCATTTCAGTTCTGCATCAACAGGCAGAAACTCTGACCCTTGCCTTTTCACTAGAGAACAACAGACAATAAGAACATAAGAGCTGCCATTAATTGGGTCAGACCATAAATCCATCTTGTATGACATCCTTTGTCATACAGTGGCAGAGGATGAACTGGGCATGATCAGGGTTGTTTTTTTTTCTTACAGTTCCTCTCTTAATTCAGAGGCTATATCTCTAAGTCCCATGCTCAATAGCTACTGATGCCCCTTTCCTCCAAGAATTTTTCCAGTCCCTTTTTGAATCCAGCTAAACTATCAGCTTCCACAACATCGGATAGCCATGAGTTCCACATTTTAATTACACAGTGGATGCATCTACACTTTCACTTGGCTGCAGAGTTGACTAATTAGCTCTGCAGTAAAGGGTCACTGTCTACACATGTGCTGGTATTAGGGCACAGTAAATTAACTAACTGTTGGGGACAGTACTATCATATGGAGAAGTAATTTATTCTACCAAAAAGTAAGTGTAGATGATGACCTGGCTGGCTGGGGCACAAGGACTCTAAAGTGTGAGGGGTTGCCTGCTGCCTAGCCCCACACTGTAGCACCCTTTTACCCCAGCCAGCCCCTCTGCCACGACTCCACCACCTGGAGCCTGGGGCTGACCTCTCAGACCCTTTGCTATCCTGGGAATCCTCTGCCCTGGCTCAGACTGCTGCAGTCCTGGGTGCATGTGTAAATGCTGACCCCAGGACTGCACCAAAATTTATTGCATCACACTAAAATCATGTGTAGATGCACCCACTGTGTGAAAAAGAACTTCCTTTTGTTAGTTTAAAGCTTACTACCTACTAGTTTCATGTTGCAACACCTATTTCTTATATTGTGAGAGTAAATAATAAATCCCAATTTACTTTCTCTTCATCATTTAGTATTTTCTCTTCTTCATTTAGTAAAGCCTTCTCATGCCCACCCCCTTAAGTGTCTCTTTTCTAAACTGAATAGGCCTAGCCTCTTTAGTTTCTCCTCATATGGAAATCCCTCCAGACCACTTAATCATCCTTTGTTGTCCTTCTCTGGTTCTTCTCTAGTTCTTCTATATCCTTGTTGGGGTGTGGGGACCAGAACTAGGTACAGTATTCAAGGTGTGGATACACCATGGATTTATAAAGGGGCATGATGATACTTTCCATTTTGTTTACAATTAATTCTTAATAATCCCTAACATTTTTTTTGCCTGTTTCATGGCTGCTGAGCACTGAGCTGATGTTTTTAGTGAGCTGTCCACAATGACTGTGAGATCTCTTTCCTGTATGGTAACAGCTCATATAGAGTTCATTATAATATAGATAGAGGTTGGGTTACTTTTGCCCGGGTGCATCACTTTGTATTTACCGACATTGAATTGCATCTGTCATTTAGCAGCCAGTTTGCTCAATCCTGCCAGATTCTTCTGTAGTTCTTTACAGTCTGCCTTAATCTTTAGCATTTTGAACAACTTTGTCATCTGCAAATTTGACCACCTCACTACTCACCCCATTTTCCAAATCATTTATAAATATGTTTGTCCCAGGGGAGCTGGGGTGGCAGGAGGGCCCCAGGCCAGAAGAGAGCCCCACTTACCTCTTGTAGAGCCCGAAGAGAGGCATGCAGTGAAACCACCAGTGAGGGTGATTAGCCGTGCGTATATCCAGCTGCGGCCAAGCAGCATGGGCGGGAGACACTGCCCAGGAGAGATAAAAAGCGGCCCCGATGATACGGTGAGGCGGCTGATGAGTGGAGGCTTGAGGGGAGAGCCCTTGCACAGAGGGGATCAGCCGCCGTGCCCGGCAGCGTGGAAAGACGGGGGCGGAGCCAGGAGAGGCTCTGACGGAGTCGGCAGCGACACCGACAGAAGAGCCGGCAGGGAAGCTGGCTGTAACATTGGCGGTAGAGCCGGTTGGAAAGCCAACAGTGACGTCAGCCGCAGAGGCAACAGGGACTTACCAGCCGCAGCTGCAGCAGAACCAGCAGCAGCACGGGCGGAGGAACCGGAGGCAGGAGTCAAGAGAGCAGAGTCAGGACAAGCCAGCGCTGAGACCTAGGTGTGAGCCTGCACGGGAGCCTCAGAGAAGAGGTAATGAAAGGGCGTGTCCAATGGGGTCCCGTCAAGCCGCACCGGAGGGCAGCCAAAGACCCGAAGTGGGGTTGGACAGTGGACCTTCGTGACCCATAGCGGCCTTAGGAGGGGGCAGGGACTTAACACCTCAGTGGGGTGAGCCACCAGGGCTGTGGAACCCAAGCCCAGGGGAATCCACACAGCCCAGAGGCCCGAGGCACCCTTTTGGGCCTCCTGGCCCAGTAGTTTAGGGGCCTTAGTTATCACGGTGGTGGGATAGGCACGTCACGTCACAGGGTGCTTAGTATAGGGCAATAGGGAGTCCTATTGGAGGGACTAGGCCGGAGGACCTTGTGGACCTTACACCAGGCCCGAAGACACAGGTACGCAGCTGGCAAGCTGTGGACAGAGGTTGGGGAAGAGCCGAGGACATCAAAGGGGCCCGAAGATCGACAGCCCAAGGTGGCGAGTGGCCGGGGTGTAGGGGAGGTCAGAGCCCCGTGAGTGCCCACCGGGAGGCACGGCCACCCTGGAGGCTGCCCCAAGGGGGAACCCCTCTGTCACGGCGGGGTCCTCGTAGAGGGCCGTGATCTCCTTGAGGCCCTCTCACCGCGCTACTCCGGCCCGAGGGCACCCTCCATTCTCGCCCGCCACGTCTTGATGGAATATATGTAATAGGGAGGCTGCCTTGTGTTTCCTCGGGCCTGTCAGCTCCTGGACCCCTCGTGGGTCTCCCCGTACAATGGGTGCTACCCAAGCGCCCTAGCCTTATGGGCTATGCGTGGCTCCTACCAGCCCCTAATACCACGCCCCAAGCCTCGCAGAAGTAAAGGACGTTGTTCGGTCTATACGCCCGCTTCCCGGGCCTCCTCTCTAATGTGGCCCACTCTGGGCTCCCTGTCTCGTGCCCAGCCTCTTGCTGGGACTCCTGTCTAGCCCACTCTGGGCCTCCCCTGCCGGTGTGGTTCCGCTTCGGGACTTTCTAGCGGGCCTCCGGTTATATGGGCCAACCGCACGGACACCTTCCCTGACTCTGGCTCCCTGCGCTGCTACTTCCTGTCCTCTCAGGGGCAACCGCAGCGCACTGCCTTGGTCTGAGGGGTATTGCCGCACTAGCCTGCGGCCGGGCTCGCTATGCCCGTGCGCCCACACTGGGCTACTCAATAAAACCCAATGGCGTTCCCCCTCTCTGGGGCTCACTGCACCCACACTGGGCTCCTCAGTAATACCGCCCCTGTCCTGGGGCCGGGGGGCTATGTTCCCCCACACGCAATCCAGGGTCTCGGTCCCCGTCCGCAACCTACGGGTTGCGCCCGCGACCCACTGGCCGCGCTCCTCGCCGCCAGCTGCTCGCGCAGTGGCGTGCGAGCTGCGCCTTCCCTGGCGCTATGAAAATAATGCGCCCTCTTAGCGCTAGGGCACCCCACACTCTCTGGGGTCCCTGTGATTGAGGGCTCCTCCAACCCCTACAGCCTCACCCAAGCCTCCGGGTGTAATAACACAACGCAAAACCACAAGCCCCTAGGCTGTAACACAAATGCAAGCCGCCTGGCCATAACTCCTCATCATAGCTCAAGCCTCCAGGGCTATCCTGAGCTGTACTTGCAACTTAGGCTCCTTCCCATATCTCGGCCGAGGGCGCTCCTGCCTCTCCGGCTGCTGGCAGAGAACTGCCAGCCTGGCCTCAGCCCTGAGCTTTATAAGGGCCAGGCCCTGCCCCCTACAGGCAGCTGGCTCCGCTTAGTTGCTCCGGCAACCCGCAGCTGTGCTCACTTGGTTCTGCCAGGGCTCTCTCCCTGGCAGTTTCTCCTTTCTTAGGAGCAGGCACCGGGGTGCCCTGCGACACCCTCCACTGAAGCAACATCCAAAGTCGTGGCAGGCGAGTTAAAGGGACCCCCTGACGTCAGCAGGGGTAGCCTGTGGGGTCCACCCGCGAGCCCAGGACAGACACGATCCCTAGTCCGGGCGAAGGCCGCATGGGAGCACTTAGTCAAACAGAGGTGGGCACAATGTTAAAGTGAATAAAGTGTATGAAACAGGTCTTTCTTAAATGAAGTATACAGGATACAGATACATTAAGAGTGTCACTCTGGATATTAAACTTGGAGCTACACAACTTGCGAACTTGCTGGGCTACACCAGGATGCTAGACATATAGCCTATGGGTCAGATCTAATGCATGGGGCCATGTTGTACCCATGTACCCCATGTTGCATGGGGATGGTAGAAGAGCCAGGAATTCATGGGGTGTGGCAAGTGGGGGCAGGGCCTACCATCAAAATACAAGGCATGGAGCCTCATTGGGCATGTATGTCACAGGTGGGGGTGAGCAACAGTTGCTGTAGCCCCTACCACCACTGTTCACCCCTCCACTGCCCGCCCCACCACCACTGGCTTGACCACTCACTGCCACATCTGGATCCAGCTTGCAAGGAGGCCCACAGTCTGGATCTGGCTCAGGGGAAGGACAAGTTCATATCCTGGTGTACCAGTACATCACCCTTGAGGCTTGGACCTCTCTGTGCACTTGCTGGAAAAGTCTCCTAACCTCTTGGGGCACTTGCCTGCCATGACTTGATGGAAAGTTCAGATAGAATACTGCCCTGTAGAAAGCAAAAGGCTCTACTGGCAGGGAAGCTCTCACAGTTGCCAATAGTCCAACAAGGTCTCTAGTACAGCCCTACTGAGCCTATAATGAGGGATCCTCCACCCCTATACCTGCAACCACATGCCTCCAGATATGGACACAGCTGCTAGCCCCTGCTGTTAAGGCTTCATAGCCAGGAGCTAGGTGCCGTCCCTCCCCAGATAGCTGCTGGGAGTTCCTATAAGTCCATCCAACACAAAAATAATGAACTATGGGCAGGTGACCTGCCCCTTACCCTCTGCCGGTGTTGCACTCCGTTAGGTGCTCTCCTCCTTCATCATTTCCAACATCCCTTGAGGGATTCCTCCTAAGACTCTCAGACTATCAGGTCCAGCTTCTGCTCTCCCACTGTGATTCATTCCTCCTGGGTCAAGAGGAATCACCTGAGTTAGGTTGGGATCATGTGGATCTCATCCCGGTACCACTCAAACTTCCATTCTCCAGTTCCCGCAGTCCTGGATACAGCCTATTTCTCCAGAGGGCTATGTTTCCCAGAGGAGCCACTTTGAATGTTGGACCAGGCTAGAACAGTCCATCATGGAGCCAGGAACGGCTCTGCAGCCCTTCCCTGAGCTACTGGGTTTGTTTGCCCCTTATCCCAAAAGGAGCCAGTGAGTAGATTGTCCTTACCTCTCAGGCCTTCTTCCCTAACCTGGACTATCTCCAGAGGGCAATATCAGGGATGAGTTGTTTGCCATCCACTTCTGGTCGCTGCCATCATTTGTCCCAGTGCTGGTGTGGCGACTTGGCTTTCTGGGGCCGCAGGAAAGGAGGCAAGCAGGGAATCCCTCTCCTGGGTTCCCCTTATTCTTCTACACTTGACCTACATTAATAATCACACTGGAAAAATATAAGTGTTATGTCCAATACCTGGGCAACAAATTCACAGGTATTACTGCTTCTCAGATAGTGCTGGGATGATCTTATAACCATGATATAATGACTATAAGCTACCTCATAACAAATCTGTTTTCCCTTTTTTTTTTACTGACAGTTCTGCCAAAGCCGCTGTAATAAATTCCTTATAATCTCTATACCAGTAGGGATAAAACAGAAAAAAGGTATAGATATTTAGAACCTTTATTATTTAAGGTTCAGAAATTCTAGTGATTTTTTTCCTTTCATTTTTTACTTTTCCTGGTTTTTATTAGGAAATGGAAATATTGAAATATCATTAAAAGACTGATCTTAAGCTGTTTTACACTGAATCAAAGACAAGAAATCTAACCAGCTAGACATGCAGCCTTAGTTAAGGCCCCTGCCACACATTACACTTAAGACGTGATTAACCAGTTAATCCTGTCTTAACTTGTAACTGGCCACACATTAAAGCAATTAGACCGCTTACAGATGTTAAAAAAGCCCCAGACAGCACTTTATTTTAATTTCAGCATGCTCCCACACCAAACCTAGCACATGCTCAGAAGAGTCATCACATTAGTTGGATCTGACTCGCCCAACGTTTGTATAGATCGGGCACTTTAGTGGGGGGGTTTGAGCACTTTTATCTAATAGCCGATTGAATCAGCTGTTAGATAAAAGTGGCAAAAAGCCCTGCTGAAGTGCCTGATCTATACAGACGCTGTGGAGCCAGGTCAAACTAACATGCTCTTCTTCCAGTAAAGCACTTTAACATCTGTAATCAGCCTTAATGACATCATAAGAATAAGTCACAAAGATCTTCCACAAAAAAGTGTAATAACTTTGTAATTGGCTCCTATCATGCCATTAATTGAGTGTATGACCAGGTGCACCCCTGCGACTGGGAGCCCCGTCAGCTAATCTGGGCTCCCAGCCATGGGGAGACATGGTGTTTCCCCATGGCTGGAAACCTGGATCAGCTAACGGGGATCACAGCAATGGGAGCTTGCTACTTGCTAGCATAGGAGAAGCCTGTATGGCAGGAAGCATGATTGTGCAGATCGTGCAACAGATCTCATCATGCCTTTATCTGCACATCTGGCAGGAGCCTTAGGCAAAGACATTTAAATGACTTGCAGATATTTTATACAAGCACTTGATTGAGATGGTTTAGTCAAGGGTGATCCTGCCTTGAGCAGGGGGGCTAGACTAAATTATTTCATAACCCCCCACCTTATGTCCTACAGTCCTATGACCCTATGATCATGCATCCTAAATTCTAAATGCTTACTGGAATCAAATCTTCAAATCATGACAAGTTGTAATAAATTACTAGGAAAACTGACACAAGTCCAGTACATAAAAAGGAAGGATTTTATAACATTTCTCAGTCATTTATAGTTTAACAATGTTAACTTATCTGGCAAAATGGCAGATATACAGCGGTTCCTATATAGTTTAATGCACTTGCCATACCAGCTGAAGAGTAGAGAGAGCTACTGCTAATGCTTCATAGCAAATGTATAATCTTCACCATCATCACTAACAGTGCTACTCTTCTTCTTCACAGGTATATCTTCTTTTTTTGGTATTTATGTAACCCTGCACACTTCCTGGTTCACAGTACATGTGCACTGACAACCCAGAAGAAAAACTTTTTTTTCCAGACTTTAATATAATATACATATACTTTGTATAAGATATCTAAAATAGGAAAAGATCCTGAGGTGAAGAAGCCCTGAATAAAATACATCAATCATGTCACCAGAAACTTTGATTTCAAAATTGCTAAAGAGAATTTAGCAACAGAAATAAAATCAAGTAATATTCAACTTTTAATTTTAATTTAGAAAAGAGCAAGACATCAATAATTCAAAAAGGCATTTACAGATAAAGTTATAAGCCCTCAAAGTGAAATATAATTGCATGGATTAGATCATTGAGAAAAAGCCACATATGAGAGATTATAAAACACAATACAATTATACTTAAAGTGCACAGGTGAAGTCAGTACGGCATATACAACAAGACTTAATTAAAAAGGAAACTCTGGAGATTAGCTGTATGTTAAATGAATAATTCTGAGGGGAAGATGCATGTGCCAAATTGTAGCATGGCAAGAAATTCTGCCTTGTGATGCTTATTTCACCATCTAACAGGAAAGTGATATTCTTTATTAAAATTGTTCATGGTAATAATAGACATTTATTTTGTAATAACTTCTGAAGGTCTCAGCAGATTGGGGCCCCAATGGGCTAGGCAATGTATGAGCAGAGTAAATGACAGGTCCTGTCTTACAAAGCACACAGTCTAAATTGATGGCCAGGCTCAAAAATACTAATGGTTTTAAAGGGCAATCCTTCTGCAATGTGTTCAGGACAGATGAAGTGATGGAAGGATTGTTCATCCTCCCATAAATTAGGCTGCTGAAGTAATGGGAAATTTCCTGCAAAAGCAGAAGAGTTTTCAACATAAATGTACTTCATACTGTCAGGGTGTGTCTACACAAGACCCTAACTGTGCAGTACCCCAATAACACTGTGCAGTAGCATGTAGGGCAAAACCCATCCTAATATGCTACTGCGTATTAGACTACTGATGAGTTTCTCCCCCATCATTGAACTGTCTCTGTTAGGAATGATCTGTTCTGGTTCTGTCTTACATGACTTTTGGCTTCTAGCAGGTCACTGGGATGACTTATATTTGGTGGCTGTTTGGGCTTTCTTTTGGACCCCTCGTATTCAAGGAAAAACTTTTAGCCTTTAAACCTGAACTATTAACTATATGACATTTTTTATGAGTGTAAATTTTCACTGACTGTGAATTAATCAGAGGAGAGAGTCATTCTGGGAACAGCACACAGAGTTCACAAGGAGATCTTGGACTGTGTAGTTAATATATCACACAAAGAGCAAGGGGGGAATTAAGATGTCTCAAATAAAGAGCAGCTGAGAATGAGAAGATTTGGTCCTGGCTACAATTCCATAGCTCATTGCTGATGTACCAGTGCTATTATCTGTCCTCACATTACTTAACTTTTACCAAATGCTAAAATCTGCCAGGCTTTTCAAAGGTGGCAAGTTATCATTACTGGCAATTGGCCTTAAGGTTAAAAATATTAACAGGGTGGAAATACCAGGTGCTGCCCATAGCTTTGACAACCTTTATTTTTTAAAAAGCTGCTTTGAAACCCTTTATAAAAAGTTCTTTGTATTGGCAATAAGCACAAATATCTGCTGGCAATAAGCAAAAATGTCATTCAATACAGCCCACTTAAACCATAGCATCAATCAGAAGTATGATGTGGGACATACTTCTAATCCTCCAGAAAACAGGCAGCACAGAACCTAGTGTGTAACAGCCACTGGCATTAAACAAGGCTGATATTATATTACTGCATTCATGGCATGTTTGGCTGGGTGCTGTTTATATCTGGTGGGTTAGAGATGATGGGCGTGTCTACATGAGACGTTTACTGCAGAGCTGACTAATTAGCTCCACAGTAAACGTCTCAGAGCATGTGTACATGAAATGGGGTCCCTGAATTGAAGCAGTGGGTTTTTAAAAACACCGTTTCAATTTAGGGCCCTTTAAACCCCCGTTTTGTACCCCCACCCACTTACCTGCCTCTCTGGCGGTGGGGAGGGGAGGGCAAGCTGCCAGCAGGTGGAGGAGTCCCTGGGCTACAGGGGTCGGGGGGGCAGGGGTTGGCTCTTCCCTCTGCGGCAGCGGTGGCCCTCACCCCACACAGCCCCTGTCCATAGGCACATGGCTCAGGCAGTCCCGGGGGGCACCGCAGCCACGGAGGGAGGCACTGGGCCCCCACACACATCTCAGGCTGGCAGGCAGGCTCCAGGGGGGAGAAGGGGGTGGTAATCACTCACCACTTTTTTTTTTCCTTTCTTGAGTGGATCCTGCCTTCCTGGGATGCTGCCAGGCTGCCCGCAGGGCTTCCTGCAGAGCCATGGAGCTGCATGGAGCCTGGTGCTTTGCTCCATGGCTGGTAGGGCAGCAAACTAAAACTCCTCAGAGGAGTTTTAGTTTGCTGTGCCCCAAGTCATTTAAGGCACATTATGCCACCGAATTTGCTACAGCGGCTGGAATTAATGAGCAATATGCCACTGAGGCATGGAAACACCAACACCATCAAAGCAGTGTAAAAGCATTTAGCCTGCTTTAAAGTGTCATGCACACATGACCCTTGTTTCATCTACACACAGCCTCAGTGTCTATACATGCACCCCAATTAGGGTGCAAGAAACTAATAAACTTGTATTTAGGAGCACTGCCCTGCTGCAGAGTTATTTTTTGTGTGGCAGCACACATGCTTGCTGGCTATCCCCATGCCAAAGCATCCTCATGTCCCAGCCAGCCCCTTCAAAGCACATTGAGCCCAGTCAGAGCAGTCCTGAGCTGGCAGGCTGAACCCCAGAGTGTCCTGCCCGCCAGGGCTGCTCTGACCAGGTTTCACATGCTGCGAATGAATATATTCCAGAGCTGATTGATCTGGAGTTAATTGCTCCATGGTGCACATTCAAACTGCACACCCGGGAGCAAACAAATCCAGAGCAACTAGCTTCAGAGCTTATTCACATGCACTAAGTGCATGTGTAGACATCCAGTGTATAAGAATCTGCTTAGTATCTCAGGTGTATGTGGATTTAGCTATTCCTTTCCTGAATTTAGAAGGCTTATATCAATAATAATAAATGCCCAAGATAAATCTTAATTATTTAAAAAGAATAATTATTTTGTGAGATAATCATAGTGGGGTGGGAGCCTGCTGTAGTTAATGCTGAGTCACATTAAACACATTCTGTTTAACAGATGACTTTCCTAAGTGTTATAAAATATAAACAGCATTCCTTACACATACCAGTATTAAAAGAATAATTTAATTCTCCAGAATGAACCATTTTAGGACAAGCCTACTGAACATTCCAATGAATCATAGTATTCCACATTCATCTTAGCAAAGATATGAACAATATTATATTTGTTGGTCAATAGCACCTATATAGAATATTATATTTCTGGATCTACTAGTACAGGGCTAAATTTCTGCACAATCAGTTCCATTTACAGACTATCTACTTCCTCAATTAAGAACATAGAAATTACCATTCCAGAGCAGATTTCCATCTAGTCCAGTATTCTGCCTCTGATAATGATCCAGGACCAGCTGCCTCAGGGAAAATTGCAAAGGCCTATTATAGACAATTATATAATGGATAATAATGTAATATCTTCATCACAGGGGAGCTTCCTTCCTAGAATCAGTCATAAGCTTTTTGTTTGTGTATGGCCTTTCATCCTTGAATCTTGTCTTATTTAAGAGCCATGCTTACTTAGTCTCCACACCCTGAAAATCATGACTAGCAAGACACTAGTGGGGTAGTGGGGAAGGGGAGGGCCATAAAAAGAGGGGAACAAGAGGTAAGTTGGTTGCCTGAAAGGTTGCACCATTGTACTTTGTGACCAGAAGAAGGAAACCCTGCTACCTTCCTTTAGTGCTGGCTTCATGAAGAGTTGGAGGCCATAGCAAGGTGTCACACAAGATGGATAGCATTTGTGAAGTTGATGATTTTAATGCAATGGAAGGTAAGAGAGGACAGAGACAATCATCATCTTCAGGCAGAAAAGGAACCTCTCCAAAGTGACTAAATAAAGTAAATTAAGTTTAAAAAGTAAATAAAGTAAAAAGCTTTGTGGTTTTTTTTAACTTTTAAGCTAACAAACATGCAACAAATTGGTGATTTTATTTTTCATTCTTAAAGATTTGAACACAGCTCTAGTAAGGGTTTGGAAGATCAGATTCTGCACAAACTCTCAACAAATATTTGGTTCAGTACAAAGCTGAACTAGCTTTGCTTTTGTAGTTGCTTTTCATTTGTATTTCAGCACATGAATTTGCTGGAAAGAATGGGCACCATAAGAGCAAGTTGCATAAAGAAGCAAATGAATATATTTATCCCAGAAACATAAGAGTTGTATGCATCCCACCAAGAGAAAAAAATACCGCCACATCACCCAAGCATTCAATGAAAACTAATATGCTCAAGTATAGTTATGGAATGTATTACTGTGAATAATGTACATGGCAAAAATTATGTTTAGAGAAAATATACTTGGTAAGTAATTGAAAAAAAAGTGACTCTGAAAGCTGTCTGTGGGTGATGTAACAGAAAAAAAATTGTCAAATTATCATGTACTTGGTGTTCACTCTTGCTCATGTTGGGTAATGCCTTACTCTCTCAATCACCCTACTGAAGTCAATGGGATTAACTGAAGACCCCGGGTGAAATCCAGGCCTCAATGAGGTTAATTAAATTTTTATTATTGAGTGATAGAGTCAAGATTTCATCATGAAATTTCAGTTGCAAGAGACAGTCCTCATGGATTGGGAGTGACAAAGAGCTGTAGACAAACATGAGCAGACTTTAGTTGAGTTTTGGGGCAGATACAATTCAGCCCTTAGGAAACAATTTAAAGAATCTGGTCACAATTTTTCTAACAAAGATTTTACTGCACCAATTGCCTTTTTTTTCAAAAATGAAATCATTCACAAAAACTGCTAACATTTTTACACACTTTGGAAAGGTTTCTGGCTTTATTTTGATATTTTGTCATAGGCCTTGCCAAAAATATTATCAAAGCAGTTACTGAATGTTTTGTTTACTTAAAACTGTATATTTCACTAAATAAAAATAGTCAATAAATATCTCAATTGCATTTCCATCACACTTTGATAGGCAGATTGAAATACGGTTCTATTTTGAATACTTCGAAATGAAAAAACACATTTTTGGAATGGATTTGAGATTTTTCTATCAACGCTTCAATTTATTCATAATACTACGAGTTACCTGAGCACATAGGCAATGTTTCTACTCCCAGTGTATCTTATCTCCCATGACAGAACTTGAGTAATAATATAAACTTGTAGTGCTACATCCAGTAAGATCAGATGCCAAAAGCACAGCTATATAGGGTTATCTAATGTGTCTAATCAGTTCTGGGTGATGCAAGCAAAGCCAAGTGTGCAATACTGATTCACCATCACCATTGCATTAAACAATATGTACCACATATCGGGGTTACTACCAGCCATGGTTCTTTGTTCCTGAAATGTGACACCTCAAACAAGATGAGTGGGACAGGTAACAGATGTGAACCAAGTAGCTTGCCAGTCAATCATTTCATATTTTGTTCCTCCCATAGCTGCAACAGGGATATGAGGGGCCTGCAAAAATACCCCATTCAAAGAACTATTGCAAATCCTAATTATTCGTAACATTATATACCTACAGATATTGAAAAGAATGTAGGTGCCATTATGGGGAACAACAGTAATGTCCCTCCAAAAAGGGCATAGGAAGGGAGGGAGCCTTTCTGCAAGGACTGAAGGACATTTACAACTAAGTTTCATTCCTTGTTTAGAAAATTAGGATTTTGAAAATCATTTCTATTTAGATTTAGATATACACTATTTCCTAATTTGTATGGGGTCACTCATCTCTGATCAGTCTTTTGTATGGAAATAATGTGATATGAAATATTATGTTTTAATATAAATATTTTTTAGCTCATAAGAAAAGCTAGATTTATACACAAAACACCCTGCAAAAAGTCTAGCCTCCTGTCATGTCCACAATTATTTGGCAATATAGCTTCCTCAAAGTTGTTCAGAAAAAGTTATTGATGCACTGCCACCTACAGGTTATCACTTAAGTCATCCACATTGAAAATCTGAATACAGTAATTAATGCATTATACATTTTATTTAGATTGAAATGTACTCAAAATGGCTGCTATACAACAAAACTGCATAATTGGCATTTTGTTCCTTAATTGATTTAACTAAAGAAAATTGAGGTTCTCAAAATATCTGGTCTTCTGCATGTTGAAAAGCCATAAACCTTACATGAATAACCCAGTCAGCGGGCCAACTGGCTAGAAAGTGGAACCAGGCTAGGACTACATACCAACGTACATTTTGTGGTTCTGGAATGAATAATCAATATCAAATTATACCTTGATTTTCAAAAGTGCTGAATTCAATTCTGAGTGAAGTCAATGGAAGCTGAGCTCCTGAAAAACCTGACTTCAGTGTCTACAATTTGATCCAGTTCAAACTGGTGAAAAATTGTCTCCCTCCAGTCTAGGAGGTTACTTCAAAATTCAATAATAATCAGCTCTTGGCAGGATTCACTATAGCTAATGCCTGAGCTGGCTGGGAACAGGCTGATAAATGCCTGGATGAAAACAATCTTTTTTGTCTCATTATTGCATTAGCATGTAGTATATAATGCAACTGCCATTTGAGGTATTTATGACCCTGCTCATTTGTTTCCTGTGAAAATTCATACAAGTGATTCTATGAATACAAGAATGCTGTCAAAAAGCCAGAGTCTCAAGAACAGTCATGTGAATGCATTCAGGTGAAAGTTTAGTCCACAAGTGCTCTAGTTGCTGGCTTGAGAGGTCCTCGATTCTACTCCAGTCTATTTCAAACATTTCAGATATCCAATCTGGGAGAAGAAGCAGTACCACTTGATTTGGGAGGACCTCTCAAATACCACCAGTGGCAAGGAAATAGAGGATAGTCTACAAGAATACTGAGGGCCAAAAACATTCACATGATGTGCTCACTAGGCCTGTGCAAATAGGAAGTATTCGATTCAGATTCAGCCAATTCAGAGGACAGTGATTCAATTCAGAGATTCAGATCACTGTCCTGAATCTGTTCAGTTGAATCTGCTTCAGAAGATTCAGCACCGATTCTGAGCGATTCGGTGATTCAGATTGGCTGGGGAGAGGCAGGCACAGCCAGGCAGCTGCAGGTTCTCCCACAGCTCCTCTGGCTGTGCCTGCCTCTCCCCAGGTGGGGGGAACTGTGGAAGAAGCCCCCATGGCTTCCCTGCCTGACCTCATCCCTCACCCAGCCCCAGCCTAGTCCTGGCACTTCAAAAAAAAAAGCCCCACACTCACCGGCTGCAGGAGCAACAATTAGGGCCTCTGAGTGCTCATGGCAGAGCCCCCCCATGCAGCAAGGGGCTGTGGGGGGCAGCGGGGATCACCCCTCTGCTTGGCACTCATGCAGCATCTGCCCCATGGCACAGGTGCAGTGTGGCTTGGCAGGGTGCCACGTGCTGCCTGGGAGTTGGGGCCACTGGGACTGAGTGCTGCTGGGCTCCAGCTGACTGCTAGAGGTGCCCCAGCTTCCAAGCAGTGCGCAGCACCCTGCTAAGCTGCACTGCACCCATGCTGTGGGGCAGCTGCTGCACGGGTGCAAAATGGGGGGGGGGGGAAGGGATCCCCGCCGTCCCGCAATGCATGGGGAGGTTCTTCCACAGGCCCTCAGGGATCCCTGATCACCACTGCTGAGCCAGTGAGTGTGGGGCTTTTTTTTTTCTAAGTACCAGAAGGCTGGGCCAGGTGGGGGATGGGGCGAGACAGGGCTGCCATGGGGGCTTCTCCAATGGCTCCTCTAACTGTGCCTGCCTCTGCCCTGGCAAGGGGAGATGCGGGGGCTATGCCCTGCTGCCACTTGCCCAGCTGGCAATGGGGGGTTGTGATGGAGGTGCAGCTCGCTCCAGGCAGCAGCAGGGCATAGCCCCTGCTCCCAGTGCTGCCTCACCCACATCAGCACTGGGAGTGGGGACTCTGCCCTGCTGCCGCTTGTCAGTCAGATTGTGCCCTGCTGCCACTTGCCCCCTTCCACCTGGAGCAAGCCATGCCTGCATCCTGCCCCCTACCCCCCCTGCCCCAGCTGGGCAAGTAGCAGCAGGGCAGATCCCCTGCTCCCAGTGCTGTCATGCACTCATCCCACACCCCCCGCCCCCCCTTCCAGAATAACATGCCACCCCGACCCTGGCTGGGCAGCTTGTCCCAGCCCCAGCTCCAACCCCAACAGATTTACCAGCTGGAGGCAGTTGCCAGCTGCCTGTTTAGTCTACGGCCAAATCTCTGAATCAGCTGAATCTTTTCCAAATCGATCCAGATGCTTTGAATTGATTTGGAGCTTTTACTTGGTCTCCTGATTTGATGTAGATTGGAGATTCAGTCCCCAAATCGGGCCAAATCTCCTCCAAATATCCTCCAAATCGAATCAGCTACCAAAGCTTCACACAGCCCTAGTGCTCACCAATTATTAACAGCCAGTTCAGACTAAAAAATGAAATAGCATTCCCAAAGGTAAAAAGATGGCTAAGTTTGATAAGTTATTTACTACTAGTAGTTAGCCCAGTTTTAGATAAGATATTGATCTATAAGGTTCTCCACAGCTGGACAGCAAACAGCATCATCTTCCTCCTTGCCCTACTGTATCTATGATCAGAATGACAGCAGCCAGCATGCATCTCATTTTTCTATCATTAGTATAGCAAACCCCCCAGTTTTTCTTTAATTTATTTTAAAATGCATTCCCTCCCCTTCCCCAACCATTTCTGACTTTTTCTCTCCCTCTCTATTCCCTATAGATAAGTATAAGTGAGCTCAGACTTAGGATAAGCTTTAAACATTTTTATTTTGGTAGCAAGTTTTTGGTTTTGGATATCCACTGTTGTATATTGTATTATTATTAGGTTTCTATTAATTCTTACTGTTGTATACTGTATTATTATCATTTTTGTATTGATTTTTTATTGTTTCATATGGATATTGTATGGTTTAGGCCTGTGTTTGTAAGTGAACCAAAGTCATGTCAAGTTTCCATTTTATATATCAAGCCTCCATTTTGTGTCCTCTGCCTGGGCATCCCATGTTGCAGCTGTATGAGTCCCATACCACTCCCATGTAAATTGGTTCCCAGATAAATAGAGAGTGATTGGGAATGACTGAAATACAATGGTAGCAGGCCTCCACTGAATGGCCTGTAATAACCAGGCCATCACCTCGCATTGATTTATCCAGGAACCACAGACCTCACCCAGAAACAGAGAGAAGAACCCAGCATTTGAAAGACAAAAGACCCTACAGAACCAGCAACTCTCACCATTACAGACACCCAAAACTGCACATCCCTGCATGGAGCACACGTGCCTAGTACACCAGGGGCTGACCCTTGCCTGGGCATGCCTCCTGTCACTAGGGTCACACAAGGTCTGCCTCTATAAAAAGGGACAGTGAAGACAGACCCAGTGGGACACCCTCTCCATCTGGATCAGCACCATGCCACACCACCTATCCACCCAGACGCCCTGCCGGCGACCTCCCTCTGGACAACACCTACTGGACAAGGACCGCTTTCCAGCCTGGATAGGTAGATATTACCTGCACACCTCCTCCTACAATTTGGACTCTCTCTCTCTGTATCTCTCCTCCTGGACTTCAGTGGACTTCATCCCCTGCACCAAGTCTCTCTAACACCTGCTGCCATTGTGTGTGTGGGTGGGGGGGGGCGGGTGCAAGGGAACCAATAAGACATTGTGTCACCATCTCCCCTGTTCGATAAAACCACTGTCATTTGCAACCCTGAGTTGGGTCATGTTTTACTGAATCCCAGTCCCTTTCCTTATCTTAAATTTCGGCCTCATTCTCTCTCTCTCTCAGCTCCAGCCCCCACCCCTCTCCACTAGTTTCCTGATCTCCTCTCAATTCCTACTGCCTTCTCCCTATGACTTTCTGCTGCCTTTCTCTGCTTTCCTGCTGTCCCTGCTGCCTTTCAGTCTCTCCTGCTGCTTTTCCTGTGATTTTCTGCTGTCCGTCTGTTTGTTTTCAGGCTTTCCCCACACCTTCCATAGTCATCCCCTCCCCCCACAGCTTCCCAGCTCCTCGTCTCCTCGTGGCTGTCCTGCAGTTTTCTCTAGCAGCTGGAGCCTTTCTCCAGCTCCCAGCACCTACTGCCACTCCCTGCAACTTCTCTAGCTGCCCCGGAGCCATCCTCTGGCTCCCCACATCCAGAGACCCTCCTTAACACCCACACTTTCCCTTAGTCCCATTTTCCCTCTCCCCACTAACCTTTTCAGCTCCCCCATAGCTCTGGCTCCAGTCCCAACCTCTGTGCCAGCATCGCTCCCCTGTTCTGTAGGCTTTGGGCGTTGTCTTTTAATCAATTAAGATCAATTAACCTAAAGTTACCCCCAAGCCTCAGTTCTTCAGCCCAGGCCCCTGTAGTCTACTGGTTCTAATCCTGGTCCTGGTGACTTTCACTCCCAGCAACTTTAACTCCCTACACTTCTACTTTCTTACCTTAACCTTTCCCCGGGTAGCCCAAGTACACCAAGCACATACATACATACATATCACAACACCCAACTTAGGAACTCACTTGTGTGTATGTGTAGGTGGGTGGTATGTGAGTGAATACACATATATATATACATATTTAGATATCATTGTGTGTGTATGGTATATGAATTAGTAATCCACATATGTGTATTGGATGTGCAGGTATTGGTAACTGGTAAATGGTTCTGTATAAATTTGGTGTGTGTAGCATGTATGGGCTTAAACTGGTGATAGGTGTGTATGAACCTAAACTAGTTATTTTGAACATGTGTGTATCTGAGTTGCTAGTGTGTGTGTGTGTGTGTGTGGCATTGTGTGCATGATATACAAATTAGTGATCTGTGTCTAACTTTTGGGGTGTATAGTGTATGTGCTTGAATTAGTGATAGGTATGCATGTGCCTAGGCTGGTATGGATGTTTATGTGCCTGAGCTGGTAGTGTGCGTGTGTATGCACCTAATTGATTTGTGTGTTTGTATATGTGCAATTGTGTCACACCCTCCTGTCTAACAGTGCAATATTGAGATCCTGAGAGTTGGCCTGACCCCTCAGGTCAACATTAGCAATATCCTAAACACCTATCATTATAATATCTTACTGCTTATTCTACATTCAAGGTGAGGAATAACAATAACATATTGACCTTGATCCATTTAACAGGAGTTTTACCATTTACTTCATTAGACAAGATTTCATCTCTGCTGTATTCATCCAAATATTAGAGACATGAATCATGGATAAGCTTTCTGAGAGAGGACCTGCAGAGCCAGATGTTTTTTATTTGTAGACCTGCCTGTGAAATAACACTGTTTTTACTTTAAATGAAATTTATGATTAAAAGTGGCATTTGTGAGCCATCATCAGAACAAGAACATTGTAAGTTAAACTTCAATTGTTGATATTAAATACATGAAAATTAGTTCTTCTTATACAACCCAGTATTAAAACAAAATGGAATTTGTTTAATAAATTCTGCCATTGGGTTCCTTTGCTACCAGGTATGGTATCTACTATCTATCTCAGTTTTCATGGGACAACCTGATTTTGACAGGACTGTTGGATGTACATCAAAGTACATTAGAAACATCCCAGCATATTCCAATGCAAGGTCAAGAAGCAAACTAAGACAATATAACTCAACAATTCCATCAGGAAAATGAATTCTTAAAGATGGCTGCTATATTGCTAAAGACAACCCACTTTGGTAACACAGGGGCCACAAGCAAGCTGCCAAAAAAGGATAATCTTAATATAATACAAATTCAGTTCAAGTACCTTAATTGTTTGTACTCCATGGAAAGAGCATTCTTCTTATTATAAGATATAAAAACAATGCACTAAGTAAAAATAAGTACATGCACTAAGAGCCGTGAGCTAGAGCACCCCTACCTCCCTGACTCAACAGATATTTGCCCGTTGGGTCAGTGGGGCTCAAGCCTGCCTGCACTGGCTCAGACCAACAGGTGGGGGTGCTCCAGCAACCTCCTCTCCAACTCCACACCCCCTCTAGCTCTGGGGTTTTTGTGTCAGTGGGGAAAGGAGGGGGAGTGGGAGGGAGCAGCAGGCAGCTGCCAACTGGGCTTTCCCCGGCAAAGGCTGGAGGAGGGGGGAGGGTGAAATGTAGCCCCCTCACCTTGGAGCCCCCCCACCAGCTACCCAAGCTGGGGTTTTGAGGGAAGCCAGGCTGGGCCATGGGGTGAGGGGGCTCTGTTCCATCCCACCCCCTCCCCCAGCTCCAAAAAAAAAGTAACTTGTGTATGCACCCTGAATTTCACAACATATTCTATAATAAAAATGAAAGCTCTCTCATATTTGAGCATTCAGAAGTTGAAGGACAATAAAGATAATAAATGTATTAATCAGTTAAACTGTTAGTGTTGGAGTTGAAATGTTGGTGCTTGACCCTCTGGAATTTAAATTAATTCTAAGCCCCTGAAATGAAGGGCACATAATGAAAAACCTCCATTAGGAAAAAGCTAAGCGTATGAATTTTTCATACAATTCTGAATTACTCCAGGATCATTTCAGGATTCTCTACTTTCCCTTGTTGTACATTTCAAAGACTTATAACATTTTCCCTTTGTTTTCCATGGGCACATTATTCCCACTACTGAATACTATTTAAGATTCTGTGAAGACCATGACACTCTTAAATATCCTTGATCTGATAATTACATATAGAACAACTGACATACTCAGCTTTGTGACATACGAGCGTTCAATTCTGTTCCCATAAAAAATGATAGCAAAAGTCCTACTGCCTTGTATAGCTCCGATTCAAAGCATGCTGAAGTCAACTAAAAGATTCCCACTGATTCCAGTGAGTGCAGGAGAGAATGATGAAGCCCTAGGTAGAGATAACTGAACAGAGAGGAGGATGCATAGAGCCATGTTTAGGGGGATAAGAAGGCAGAGCTAGCCAAAAAACTAGAAAGACTTGTGATGAAAACAACTCAGTTGTCCTCCCATATTGACATTACCTTCATATGACTACATTCACTTCAGTGAAGATAACCCTGATTTACAGGAATGTGTCCAATCAGGCCCCTTGAAAGAAGAGATCAGGCCTGAGATTTGATGAAGAGGGGAGTAGAATGGTTCAAAAGCCAGGAGAGGAAGAAGATTTTGGCTGTGTGAAGTGGCTAGTATTCATTTTGAATTTGGATTCGGCTGATTCGGGGGACAGCAATTCGATTCGGTGATTCAAATCACTGTCCCAAATCAATTCTGCTGAATCTCTGAATCAACCAGGCCCATCCCCCGCAGCCTGGCAACGGCTGCCCTAACTGCCACAGCTCCAGCACTTGTTAAAAAAAAAAGCCCCGATTCAGTGGGTGCTACCAGGCAGGGGGTGATCCCCGCTGCCCCCTACTGCCCCAGTCCCCCCCCATGGCTGCCCCACCCATCTGCATAAGCCCCACAAAGCCCCTGCAAAGGCCACTGCAGGAGCAGTGAGTCCTGGGGCTTTTCTCCCTTTTTTTTCCCTTAAAGGACCAGAGCTGAGGCAGGTGGGGCAGCTGTGCGGGGTCTGGGGGAGTGAGGGGGGGCCAGGGGGCTTGTGCAAAGCCCCCCATGCAGTGTAGGGCAGTGGGAGGCAGCAGGGATTGCCCCCCACACACACACCTGGCAGCACCCAGTGAACACCAGAGGTTTGTTTTTTTTTCTTTTTTTAAACACCAGGAGCTGGGGCAGGCAGAACAGCCATGGCGGGGCTGGGGGAGTGAGCAGGAGTTGGGGGAGCAGGCAAGGGCTGGGGCCTAGCAGGGGCCCCCCATGGTCCCCTTCCCCATCCCAAGTACTTACCAGCTTGGTGTCAGCTGCAGCTCCCTGCTCCAGCCACCGGGGACGGCCCGAATCACCAAAGCTCTCTGAATCTTTTCTGAAGATTTGAAGAGCTTTGATCTATTCGGACCTTTTAATTGATCCCCTGAATTGATTCAGATTCAGAGGTTTGGCCACCCAATTGGGCTGAATCTTCTCCAAATTGAATCACTACCCGAAGCTTCACACAGCCCTAATACACACCAAATTCTTTATACAAAGAGGACCAGACTTTGATGTTGCCTACCTCGTTGTCCATCTAAAGTAATCCAAGGAGCTACTACTGCCATTCCTTTCATAACTATTCCAGTTTTATACCAATGCTGCTGAGCTAACAACCTGGCTCAGAATGTTTTTCAAAGCCATTGTTTAGTTTGATGATGGAGGTCTTATGTCTGGTGTCACCCATCGGTAAGGTAACCCCTCCCCTTGTCCTGCCTGCCACAATTTTGCTGGTAAATTCTTATGAGAGGGTTCCAGTGGAGTTCTTCTCAGAGGGGTTCCCTGACGCACGTGTACTCACAGTTGTTGCATGCGTTGTTCCGCGGGGCTCCGCCACCCCTACACCCCGTCCACCCGCCAACTGATCCCATGCTAGTGGGATGGTGATCTTCAGTCCTCTGTGGGCTGGCCTGCCATTGGTTTCACAAATGCAGGGGCACGGACTCAGCTGCACCGCTCCACCAGCCCATCCTCTTTTCTCTCTCTATCTTTCGACCCTTCTTGTATTTCTCCATGTCCTTCCTCCTTAGCTTCTCTAGAAATAATATTCCCCTTGGGCAGAGAGGGTCACGGAGCTGCCTTCCCTTACCCGGTGGCTTCCAGGGGATTCCACACCCATCCCTGGCTCTATTTCCCCTAGGGGAAGTGCTGGTAGCTGCAGGAGACCTCGGCATTCCCCTTGCTTCCTGCCTCCCAAGGGGAGTACTGGCCTCTCCTCGTTTGCTCTCTGTTGTGAGGTAGGAGATTTCCTCTTGCTTGCCTCCGTTAGAGGCTTAGAGGCTTCCCCTACTTCTTGTGCTGGTACGGCACAGCCTAGCTTGTGCCTCTCCCCAGCAGGAGTCTCAGCACGCCAAACGTGCTGCCTGCTCTCTCTCTCTCCTTCTGGCTCCCCCTCCCCGTGGGTGCTGTTGGGGTTTTTAGACTTTCCCGCAGCAGCCATGTTGGCCGCTGCAATTGGCCCAGCTGTCTCCCTCACTGGGAACAGCTGCTTAAATAATGCCGGCTTCCGCGGCTGCTGCCACGGTCCCGACTCCAGCACCACCGGGTCTCCTGGAGGTAAGTCACCCCCTCCAGGGTTCTGTTCCAGGGTTTTGTATGTCCTGCAGCCTTCCTTCACCTCTCCTCATGCCCGTGGTGGCGCGCCGCCGTCACAGACCTCCCCCCTTAAGTCGCCTTATGGAGTCTGGTCACTGTGTACAGCATCTTGTATGGTTTGGTGTTCTTTGCCATGGCTGTGATCCGGTTCTTCCTCCGGCTGGTCGGGATCCTCCCATCTGGATAAAAAAAATCGGCCACACAATTATCCTTGCCTGGACAATGTATTACTGTAAATTTGAAAGGTTGTAATGCCAGCTCCCAGCGAGTAATTCTGGCATTTGTGCTTTGTTTCTTTGTTAACCACTGTAAGGGAGCATGATCCATCACCACTAGGAACTCTCTCCCCATAAGGTAGTATTTGAAGTGCTCTATGGCCCATCGTATTGCCAGGCATTCCCTTTCAACTGTAGCATACCTTGTCTTAGTATGGCTGAGCTTCCAGCTGGCAAAGGCAATCGGGCGTTTGTCATTTTTCCCCTTCTGTAATAATACTGCCCCCAGCACGCATCCCGACACAGCCGTCTGCAAAATAAAAGGAGCATTGAAATTAGGTGTATGCATCATAACGTCGTGATGCATTGCCTCCTTCAAGCTGTGGAAGCTTCTTCTCATCCCTGGGGTCCACTTCAGGTTTCTTGTGGTGGCTCCAGCCAGCGCGTCCGTGAGTGGTGCAGCAATGCTTGCAAAATATGATATAAACCGGCGGTAATAATTAATGAGCCCCAAAAAGGAACATAGTTGCCTGCGCGTCTGTGGTTCCGGGAATTGTTTCATGGCTTTGATCTTATCGGTAAGGGGTTGCATCATCCCTTGCCCTACCCGAAACCCCAAGTAGGCCGTCTCCTTTTCCGCCAGTTGGCAATTCCTGGGATTGGCAGTTAGTCCCGCTGCTTGGAGCTCTTCCAGGACAGCCTTCAGAGCTCTGAGGTGTTGTTTCCAACCAGGGGTGAATATGATGATATCATCTATATAGGCCGCTGCATATGCTGCGTGCGGCGCCAGCAAGGTATCTATTAGCCTCTGGAAGGTGGCGGCTGCTCCATTGAGGCCGAAGGGCATTCTTACGAATTCAAATAGGCCCCAAGGGGTCCCAAATGCAGTCTTGGCACAATCTGTCGGGCATAAGGGAATCTGCCAATATCCTTTTGCCAGGTCGAGGGTTGATATATATTGCGCTTCGCTGATCCTTTCAATGAGGTGGGTCACATACGGCATCGAAGGTTGTCAGGGCATTCAGTTTTCTAAAATCTATGCATAAGTGAAGTGAACCATCAGGCTTTGCCACCGGTACAATAGGGCTACACCATGGGCTACGTGAGGGTCGAATAATCCCCTGCTCCTGCATCCGTGCTATCTCTTGTTGTATTTCCCGTTGCCACCGCTGGGGTATCGGTCACCACCTCTCTCTGACCAGCGCGCCTAGGGGTGTTCTTATCTCATGCTGAATACTTGTCATCCACCCTGGGGCTTCTTGGAACACCTCTCAGAACTTTTCTATTAAGGCTAACAACTCTTGTTGTTGTTGGCCGTTCAGTTCTTTACTTACTTGCACGGCTTCTTCCTGTGTGGACTGGCTCAATCCGAGGCAGAGGGGTCCTAGATCCTCCTCCGCCGTATTTTCTTGTGCCATCCATCCCTGTGGGGTTTTCCACTCCTTCAGCAAGTTTACGTGGTAGACTTGGTGCTCCCAGCAATGGCCTGGTTTGAGTACTTCATAATCAATCGGCCCCACTTGCCATACTACCGTAAATGGTCCTTGCCACATTACGAGTTGCTTGCTCGAGGTGGTAGGTATTGATACCAGAACCTTATCCCCGGGCTGGAAGGTGCATGCTTTCATCCTTTTATTATACTGGGTTTCCTGTCGCTCTTGTGCATTCCTCACATTTTGTCCTGCAATCCGCTGGGCCTTCTGGATATGAGCCTGCAGCTCCTGGCGGTACCTTTCTGCGGATACTCCTAGTCCCATCAGCCGTTCCCATTCCTCCCTGACAACCTGTAACAAACCCCTGGGACTGTGGCCATACACTAACTGGAATGGTGAGTATCGCGTTGACTCTTGAGGGGCATCCCGCAAAGTGAATAACAAGGGTGTCAGAAGGGTGTCCCACCATCGGGGATCCTCTTGCAAACAGCGCCTGAGCAATCGCTTAATGGTGCCGTTCAGCCTCTCCACCAGGCCGTTCGTCTGGGGATGATAAACCGAGGTTTTCAGCTGTGTGATGCCAAGGGTTTTACAAAGGGCCTTCATCACGCCAGACCTAAAATTTGTCCCCCGATCTGTAAGTATTTCTCGTGGTATGCCCACCCACGCTATCCATCTGAGCAGCTCTTCTGCCACTCTTGTCGCTGTAAGTGGAACTGCTTCTGGGAACCGGGTGGCATAGTCCACCAAAACCAAGATGTATTGATACCCGTTATACAACTTCAGGAGAGGGTGCTCTAGGTGGCCTCCATTCTTGGACTCTCTGGCACTCAGGGCACGCTGCCCTCCACCTGTCCACATCCTCGTGCAAGCAGGGCCAGAAGAATTCTTGGGCCAGTCTAACCCGAGTCTTAGTGCAGCCCAAATGACCACCCATCAGGGAATCATAGGCCAATCTCCATATGGGGTGTCGAAGCAGAGTCGGGACTACCAACTGCCTCCCCTCCAAGGTGTCCCCCTCACCCCGTTGCACCTGATACAGCAAACCGCCCATTACCTCAAAGCCATCATGCCTTCAGGACATTCCCTCTTCGGGATCCTCAATCCTCAGCTGCTGGAGTTCACAGTCCTCCTGTTGAGCCCGATGAAACTGGGCTGCACTCACTAATGACTCCAGGTTAACGTTGCCCCAGGGTTCCCGGCTAGAAGGTTTGGGGCTCTTGCCCGCCCAGCCTTCTCCCTTTCTAATTCTCTTCCTTTCCTCTTCGGTGGCTAGCACTCTTTCCAGCACGGTGTAGAATGGCTCCCATTCTCTTCCTAAAATCATCTCGCATGCCAAAGATGGGGCCAGTCCCACCCACAGCTCACCGCAGAATTCCATTACCCTGATTGGCACATAACAGCTGCGAAACCTCATCTCCCCACCTAATATACAGGTCATATTGATGGTACCAGCATCCTCCCCCCTCGTCGGCGGGGCAAGATTGGCCCTGAGTAAGGATTGAGAACATCCTCTTTCTAACGTTGCTCAGACAGCCTTGCCTCCTATCCAGGCTGTGACTACAGGGCGATTCCACCCTCCTTCCTGGTTCATGAACCCAAAACTGCAGTCCATGGGTTCGCCCTTTTCCATTTCCTTGCCCTTCTCTCGAGTTGGAGGGTACCCCACCAGACCGCAGCTGAGCTCGCTTAGCCCCACCCCACAGTCTCGGGAGATGTGGCCCGTTCTTCCACACCGATAACATACCACCCCCTTCGGGGACCCTTTTCTTGGACCCAACCGTCATTCCCCTTCGCTCATTAAGTTTTCCTTCGAGACCCATAGGCCTCGTCCACTTCCTCTTTCCTTTTCCGAGTTAGAGAAAGCCTCTGCCAAGCGTAAGGCTTCCTCGCTGGTCTGCAGTTGGTGCCTCCACACCCAACTCTGAGTGTCCTTCTCTAAGTCCCAGAGAAACTGCTCCAGCAATATCTAGTCTATCACCCCCTCCCAGTCAAATTTGCCTATAGGCAACCATTTCCGGAGGGAATCTCGTAAGGACTGCAGCAAGCCCTGGGGTCGCCTAGCTTCTCTTAGCTTTCAGGCCCGGAAAGCCTGCCAGTAGCTTTCGGGTGAGATAGAGGATCGCAGCTTTGACGGCCTCATAATCTCGGGCCTCCTCCCGCGACAAGGCCAGGTAAGAGGCTTGGGCCTGGTCAATCACCAGTGCCCCTAACTAGTGACCCCACTGGCTCCAATCCAGTCCCATCTGGATGGCCATCCTTTCAAAGGCCTCTATGTAGGCTTCTGGGTCATCATCCTTTGTCATGTGGGGCATCTTGAATAGAGCAGCGTTACGCTGCATCCATTCTTGTTGATGGGCCCCCTGCAATTGTTGTACCTCCAGCACCTGCCCGATAGCTTGGATGGCTTGAGTAAGCAACTTGGCACTGGCTATCGCCGATGGTTGCATCTTGAGGCACGCCTGGGTTGGGACCTCTGCCCCGTTAGTGTCAAAGCGAGTGTTCCCGGCCAATGCACCACTGTGATGATGGAGGTCTTATGTCTGGTGTCATCTGTTGGTAAGGTAGCCCCTCCCCTCATCCCACCTGCCACGATTTTGCTGGTAAATTCTTATGAGAGGGTTCCAGTGGAGTTCTTCTCAGAGGGGTTCCCTGACACATGTGTACTCACAGTTGTTGCGTGAGTTGTTCCGCGGGGCTCCACCACCTCTACACCCCATCCACTCGCCAACTGATCCCGTGCTGGTGTGATGGTGATCTTTGGTCCTCTGCGGGCTGGCCCGCCGTCGGTTTCACAAATGCAGGGGCACGGACTCAGCTGCACCGCTCCACCAGCCCATCCTCTTTTCTCTCTCTATCTTTCGACTCTTCTTGTATTTCTCCGTGTGCTTCCTCCCTAGCTTCTCTAGAAATAATATTCCCCTTGGGCAGAGAGGGTCACGGAGCTGCCTTCCCTTACCCGGTGGCTTCCAGGGGATTCTGCACCTGTCCCTGGCTCTATTTCCCCTAGGGAAAGTGCTGGTAGCTGCAGGAGACCTCGGCATTCCCCTTGCTTCCTGCCTCCCAAGGGGAGTACTGGCCTCTCCTCGTTTGCTCTCTGTTGTGAGGTAGGAGATTTCCCCTTGCTTGCCTCCATTAGAGGCTTAGAGGCTTCCCCTACTTCTTGTGCTAGTACGGCACAGCCTAGCTTGTGCCTCTCCCCAGCAGGAGTCTCAGCATGCCAGACCTGCTGCCTGCTCTTTCTCTCTCCTTCTGGCTCCCCCTCCCCGCGGGTGCTGTTGGGGTTTTTAAACTTTCCCACAACGGCCATGCCAGCCGCTGCAATTGGCCCAGCTGTCTCCCTCACTGGGAACAGCTGCTTAAATAGCCAGTGTAATGCCGGCTCACGTGGCTGTAGCCGTGGCTGCGGCTGCTGCCACAGTCCCAGCTCCGGCACTGCCGGGTCTCCCGGAGGTAAGTCACTCCCTCCTGGGTTCTGTTCCGGGGTTTTGTATGTCCTGCAGCCTTCTCTCACCTATTCTCATGCCCATGGTGGCGCGCCACCGTCACATTTAGGCATCCACTGTTCTTTTACTTGTGGCACTTTGTCTCAGAGATATTTAAGTGCCACTGTTAACATTCTTGCACAAATAAGCTTTGATGGCTATGTCTGCAATTTCACCCTAGGTTGCACTGAAAAGGCACTACCATACTCATGGAATCTTTAAAAAATAGCATTAAATACCTTTCTTTATTACTGAGGATATCTGAATTTTTTAAAAGCTACTTATTCTTTGAAGAGTACATCAGATCCTGCCACTTACTCCCTACCTAAAATCATAATAATCCCAAAGCATATGATCATTTCCACAGCAACCAGCTATGATGTCATAGATAGATTATACTCTAAATTGGAGAATAAGCAGCAGGGGCTGATGAATTCTTCAGGAAAGAAAAGTGGCTGATCATGCAGATTTTCCAGGAAAATAAAGAAAAGAGAACTGCAGAAATAAAATATAGACATATGTTAATGAGGCAGTTTTCAAACTTTTTCCAAGAGGTTAGTTATTCTTTAGAGGCTCAGAAGGATCTTGCTGGGCCTTATGCGCCACTCATTCTATGTGCTTTATTTTCCCCCTAGCTGGTGTAGCCCTCTGTTCTGCGTCCTTCTCTATGCTCAGTCCATAAAGAGCAAGAGTCTATTACCTCTATACAACTTCATCCTTCAGATCAAGCCACAGAGGTTCATGCTTTTTTCCACTCAATACCAAGGTGATAACTATCACCTACCTCTCTGATGATGACCCTCTCATTCTTTATTTCCATTAATCCTGAATTTCAAACACCTACACGGTTTTAGAAAATTGAACAAAAATTGATCTCCACATTATGGAGTGAGGCCTGAGGTCTGGTCTCATTCCTGACTCAGCAAAACTCCCATATAAACTCTGAGCCCGTTTGCCCAAGGAACCAATATCTTCATGGCCTTTACATAGGCAGGGTCCATGGTGGGAGACCACAAGGACCTTCCCCCTTTTGCACAGCCAACATAAGGACCTAAATGTTTTGCAATCTTTATGCTCAAATGGACAGTGTCCAAGAGGTGAGCTGGGGCAATTACCCTACTCCCTACATCACAGGTTAGAGTTCATGCGTGAGAGGGAAGAGTGCAAACTCTACCTTCCCAGGGCTGAGGAAGGCATTTCTTTCCCATGCATATGTTGACCGATATGCACTATACCAAACACAAGGCAGTACCTTAAAAGCCTTAAGTAAAAATCTCATGATTTGGATTAAGATATATAGTATTTGTACTATACTTTTGTTATCTCAGGATATACATGGCAATCTTATGCTCAATTCTTTAAAGAAAAGATTAAATTGAATTTGTAGAAGGGGCTTTAAACAAGCTCTGTTACATCTCTACTAAGCAGAAGAAACACCTGAGGTACTGTCCTTCTCCGAATCCCCCTGCAGTGGGATGTACACGCCCAACCACCCCTAACGCAGACACAATCTGGCTCATTGTATTCACTGATCAGGAGTACAAAGAGCTGGCACTCCATAATGACAGCCTAACACAATGGCTCTTAATCTTATATGTGCCACAGCCACTTTCACACACGGTCAATTGTAACTATAATTAATTTACGTAAATTGAACCCTCAACCACTACCTCACACAGCCTGCAAATGCACATACTTTAGAAAATTGTATTGGTAATTAATTTGTCAAGCAAATGCTAGGGAAGAACAACACTGGTAATTTATACCATAGATATTCAAATGAACCATCTTGCCTTAGTGTTTTAGTGTCAAAAAGTAGAACAGTCTCAGAAGAAGAGCAAAGAATCACAGTCTTCCACCTGCTATTTCTTAAGGGGAGGTGACTACAACAACAATGGGCCACATTCAGACTTTGTGTAAGCAGGTGCTGTTCTAATGAAGACATCAGGTCAAAGCTGGCCCCCAAAATGGACATACTCAGTACCTGTGCACTACGGACTTGGGAAAGATCTGTGTCTGCTGTCACCTGCTAGCATAGGTTTTTGTAGAAAATACAATATTCCAATGCCGAGGAAAGATACAAACTCATTCTGAGCATTGGTTATTACTTTCTAGTTCTCAGCAAAATTAGGCAGAACCAAGTTATCTTTCACTCTCTCTTCTCCATGAAGCAAGGCCTTTCGCAGGGCAGGGGAAATCTCTAAATAGCTAATGTGGTTCCCTCCATTTTAGAAGTGTTTAAGACATTTCAAAATATTTTACACAAAACTATGTACTATATCTGGTTCTCCTGCTAAAACGGAGAGGTAGCAAATGAAAGTCAGAGAGAGAGGACTTCTTTCCTCACCTTTGCGCAGACAAGCCAGCTGTGGTTGTACTCTTTTGCTCCCTTTCCAGCTGCTCTATTCCCTTTACTGACAGAAATTTTGCAAGTCCGATAATTCCTCACACACTGTAGAGGTGGTTAGAAACTTTTGGTGAAACAGAATTTCATCAAAAAATACCTATTTGTTGAACCTGAAATCTTTTTCTCCACAGCATATCAGATCCAGTAGTCTCTCCTGACAGATTGCCCCTATTTCAGGGACCCTGATGCTTCCAGGATTCACAGATCCAGAGCTTCTATGGCTTTGGCTTGAAGCCTTAAAACAGGCTACAAATATCCAGAACTCTGGAACAGGCATAGAGTAGGCCAGGGAACCCCAAATCTTTCAGGATCCACAGATCCAAGGCAACCAGACATCCCAGAGGTCCAGAGCCGGTCCAACAGTAATTGGTGCCTTAGGCGAACTATGTACCTTGGCGCCCCCACCACTTCCAATATAGCGGAAAAAAAGAAGTCTAGAACTCACTTTTGTCATGACCCAAAGGGTATGATTTTGTGCGTGCTTCGGCACTGCAGAATTATTTCCCGCCACATGGAGCTTTCTTTGCATGGTGCAATTCTCAGCTGCATAGAGAAAACCCCGGTGCAAAGGAGTTCCCGCCACCCGTATGTAAATTTGTTTCCCACTATTGGCTGTTTCTAAATTATTTCCATGTGGCGGCTAGCGATTGGCTTGCTAGCCATATAAGAGGCTTGAGCAGTTTCTGCCCAAGTTGGAGGAGGAGGACTTCACATCCATCGCGTGAAGAACTCTAAGCACGCTGTGGAGCCTAACAAACTCCGCGTGTGCCTTAGAGGAGGATACAGGGGCCTGATCAACCTCTAGCCTCTCCCCGTCGCCGCACGATCCCTCGACGTACCCTACCCTGCGCACTCGTGGAGAGTCACCTTTCGGACTCTCATTTCAGTCGGTCCACGGAGCCTAGCAAACTCCGTGAGTGGTATCCAGAGCTCTGTTTGTGTTCGTTTAGCGGAGCCTAGCAAACTCCGCTCGTGTGTCTTCGGTGGAGCCTAGCAAAATCCACGTGTGTGGATTTTTTTTTGTAACTGCAACTCAAGAAAGTTTTTCCTGCCTGCACCGTGACCATCTACGGTGTAAGTAAAATAATCTTTAATCAACCTCTACGCATCTGTGCCTAATTCTAGTTCGCCGTGCCGACCCTTTCCCCAGCCCACGTGCCCGGGCTGCTGGCCACAGCCCCTCGGCCCCGACATGGCGACGAGGATGGGATACAGGGAAAGCACGATAGAACTAGAATTAGTTGAGAACTGCCCTTGGCGAAGTGGGAAACGCGACGTAGCAAGCGTCGTGGAACTGGAGGCGCATATCGCTTACCACCAGGTGGGCAAAACGGGTGAAAGGTTTATCAGCGGACGCCTTTCTCTGAAGGGAGAAGAGGGAGCTTCCAAAGACGGAGCCCCAAGAGAGAGGGAAGTGTATCTTCACCCCGCGGCATTCGGGTGTATAACGAATGATGAGCGGGTCCTGTTTAGGCCCCTCGACACTGTGTCCCTCACCAGAGTCAGCTTGGCAGGCGCAGTAAACCCGACCCTCACCCGGGAGTGTGCCCGTTGCCTAAGATGTGCTTGGGAGAGTGAAGAACCGGTGCCGATCGACCAGTTCGCCCCCTTTATGCTGGCGTCTAGATTGAGGGGTTGCGAGCTTCCATCCGAACTCCGCGAAGATCTGGAGACGGAGGAACGCGCTGCAGATGAGAGGGTAACCCCGAGATACGACAAGGGGGGAATGTTAACCGCAACTTTCTGTACAGTAACTGATCTAATGCAGAAAAATTTAAGTTTGAAAGCCCAGCTGCGTATGGCCGTTCAAGCGGTCAAAGAGGCGGCTGCGAAAGAAAATCTTGAGACGCCACTCCAAGATGGCGCTGAGCAAGAGGGAGGCCGCGTGGAAGAACCGGAAGAGAAGGGTGGAGCTTCGGAGGAACTAGCGAGAGTTTGGCCGGCAACCCCGCCCATCGGTGCAGCATCACTTCCGGCGACCACGCCTTCTTGCCGACAGAAGGGAGAATCGAGCGGAGGAGTGCATCCGCCCCTCCTGCCTGAAACAATAACAGCAGCAATGACTCCCGAAGTAACAGCTCGTCCTGTAGCAACAATCAGCCCAGTGACTGATGCACAAGATGGAGTTTGTGCCGCCACCAGTCACATTTGTGCTTGGACGGAGTTACAGGAGCTGTACAGAGAATCTGAAATGGAATCTGACGAGGCTATAGTCTCATGGCTGGGACTCATGTCCATGGAGTTTGAGTTTAACTAACCGCCCTATTGTGTGCGGGTTTTTGTAAATATTTTGATATACGTTAACTTATTTTTTGAGAGTTTTGTTTACAGGTTCAGGACTCGGAGTGCGTGGCGCAGAGAAGCCCTGAGAAACAGAAGGATAACGTCATCGGCAGAAGTGAGGGCTTGACGTGCGACTTCACCATGATGCCCACTGAAGCCCTGATCGTGCAATTTTTTGTTATGAATCTGGTTATGTGTGTATGTATTTGTGCCGGCTATTATTTAATTCGATCCCTGGAGGACAAACTTCTTATGTTAGCTGATTTTGTGTTTACCCATTTAGTTCAACGACCCATTATAAGAGCTACTGGCAACCCGAGTGACAAGCATGTGGTATAATTCAGCTGTGCCTTCAGCAAGGCGGGGGGGATGTCATGACCCAAAGGGTATAATTTTGTGTGTGCTTTGGCACTACAGAATTATTTCCTGCCACATGGAGCTTTCTTTGCACGGTGCAATTCTCAGCTGCAGAGAGAAAACCCCAGTGCAAAGGAGTTCCCACCACCCGTATGTAAATTTGTTTCCCACTACTGGCTGTTTCTAAATTATTCCCACGTGGCGGCTAGCGATTGGCTTGCTAGCCATATAAGAGGCTTGAGCAGTTTCTGCCCAAGTTGGAGGAGGAGGACTTCACATCCATCGCGTGAAGAACTCTAAGCGTGCTGTGGAGCCTAACAAACTCCGCGTGTGCCTTAGAGGAGGATACAGGGGCCTGATCAACCTCTAGCCTCTCCCCGTCGCCGCACGATCCCTCGACGTACCCTACCCTGCGCACTCGTGGAGAGTCACCTTTCGGACTCTCATTTCAGTCGGTCCACGGAGCCTAGCAAACTCCGTAAGTGGTATCCAGAGCTCTGTTCGTGTTTGTTTAGCGGAGCCTAGCAAACTCCGCTCATGTGTCTTTGGTGGAGCCTAGCAAACTCCACGTGTGTGGGGTTTTTTTTGTAACTGCAACTCAAGAAAGTTTTTCCTGCCTGCGCTGTGACCATCTACGGTGTAAGTAAAATAATCTTTAATCAACCTCTACGCATCCGTGCCTAATTCTAGTTCGCCGTGCCAACCTTTTCCCCGGGCCACGTGCCCAGGCTGCTGGCCACAGCCCCTCAGCCCTGACAACTTTTACATGTACCTATTTGATATTCAAAATGAACAGTAAAACAATAAACCACATTTTTTTTATTGTTTCATACTTTTAATTAACCCTAACAGTTATACTACAAAAACTCTAATAGAATTTATTATAATACATATACAATTAAAAGAAAATCCTCATGAACATTTGTAAGGATAAGATCACATCTAGTGATCTTTCCTCTGAGATCACTTCAGAGGTCATTCTCTCCTTACCAAACCAAAGATCTTATACCAAACTGGAGCTGTAGCCAGCCAGGGCTGTTATTTAGAATGATGTTCCTGTTATTTTGTTCTGCATATAATTTTGGCGCTCCCCAAATTTGGCACCCTAGGTGGCTGCCTAGTTCACCTAATGGTTGGACCAGCCCTGCAGAGGTCCCAGACCCCTGACAGCTTTAAAGTCCTGGAAACTGACTGGGGGTAATGTTTCCAGTTCTTCCTGGATGGACTGAGACCCCTGGCTAGAGCCAGGGTGGGCTCCGTGTATTTCGAGGCTATATATCTGGGACATGAATCCTGGTGCATACACCCTCAGGAGGCCTTAAATGCCTTTACACTAATGCTTGTAGTATGGGGAACAAGCAGGAGGAACTTGCCTCCCTGCTAGCTAACACAAACCTAGACATAGTGGGGCTCACTGAAACTTGGTAGGATCCAACGCACAACTGGTGGTAAATATCAAGGGCTATAGGCTGTGTAGGTGGGATAGAAGGGGAAGGAAAGGTGGGGGTGTGGTGCTCTAAGTCAAAGAGCAATACACATCCTCAGCAAACAGCACTGGGTCTGAGGTAGGGCAGACTGAGGTGCTCTGGGTCAGAATACAAGGGGGGAAAGAGACCTAACGGTGGGGGTCTACTACAGGCCACCCAACCAGGGGGAAGAGCTGAACCAGGAATTCTCAGGTCAGCTCGCGGAGGCAGTTAAGTCAAGGGATATGGTCATCGTGGGTGACCTAAACTATCCGGACATCTGCTGGGAAGAGGAGTCAGCCATGTCTGACCGCTCACATAGGCTCCTAGCCGAGTTACAGGACCTCCATCTAACCAAGGGAGGTGCACAGTCCCACCAGGGGAAATGCCTTGCTGGACCTGGTCCTGGTCACCTGGTGAGGAGACTGTGGGTGCTCAACCACCTGGGCAACAGTGATCATCGCCTGCTGGAATTTACCATCCAGCTCAGGGTGACAAAGGCCTGCAGCAAGGCAGCAGCTCTGGACTTCAGGAGGGCAGATTTCAATGATGTAAGGAGACTAATGGGGGAGACACAGAGGTCCCAGAGGGGAGGGAAGTTGGGAGTCCAAGAATAGTGGTTGTTCCTTAAGGAGATGATCCTCCAAAACCAAAGAGTGACAATCCCCACATGGATTAAAGGGGGCAAGAGCGCTTAAAAGCCTCCATGGCTTATCAAAAGCATCCAGGAACAGCTCAAAGCCAAAAAGGAGATGTACACCCAATGGAAGGGAGGGGCCATCACCAAGGAGGACTTTGCTCAAGATTGTAGGAGGGCTGTTAGGCAGGCTAAGGCAGAGATGGAACTAGGACTAGTGACCCAGATCAAAGATAACAAGAAGTCCTTTTTTAAATACATAGTGGGTAAAAAGAAAGTACCAAGTAACGTGGGGCCTCTGCAGGACATGCTTGGTAATCTGGTGGTAGCATCAGATGACAAAGCTAATCTATTTAACAGATTCTTTGCTTCCATTTTTCTGAGCAGGGACAGGGACATCCCCCCTACTGGGATTCTGGACAGACCCAGGGGAGGTGCAGCCAGGCCTAGGGTCAGTGAGGACCTAGTCAGGGAACTTCTAGAGGGACTAGACATGTTCAAACCAGCAGGTCCTGATGACCTCCACCCCAGAGTGCTGAGGAAATTGGCAGAGGTCATTGTGGGACCCCTGGCACAGCTTTATGAGCATTCATACTGCTCTGGCAAGGTGCCAGAGAACTGGAAAAGGGCCAATGTAGTCCCCATTTTCAAAAAAGGCAGGAAAGAGGACCCAGGAAACTATAGGCCCATTAGTCTTACCTCAGTCCTGGGGAAGCTCTTTGAGAAAATTATCCAGGAGCACATCTGCAAGGGACCAGCAGATGTGCTTAGGGGCAATCAACATGGGTTCATTAGAGGCAAGTCCTGTCAGACCAACCTGGTTGCCTTCTACGACCAGGTCACAAAAGCCTTGGATGCAGGTGTCACAGTGGATGTAGTCTTTCCGGACTTTAGGAAGGCCTTTGACACTGTCCCTCACCCCATCCTCATTAAAAAATTAGGCAACTGTGGTGTTGATGCCTACACCGTCAGATGGGTCACAAATTGGCTGGAGAGCCATACCCAGAGAGTGGTGGTGGACGGGTCATTTTCAACCTGGAGAGATGTGGGCAGTGGGGTTCCCCAGGGCTTGGTGGGCAGATGAGAATAGGATGGGTTTCAATATGGACAAGTGCAAGGTATTGCACCTGGGGTGGAAGAACCAGAAGCATACCTACAGGCTGGGGAACGTCCTTCTTGTCAGCACAGAGGCAGAAAAGGATCTTGGTGTCATTATTGATTCCAAGATGAACATGGGCTGCCAACGTGGGGACACAGTCAGGAAGGCTAACTGCACCTTGTCATGCATCCACAGATGCATCATGAGCAGGTCCAAGGTGAACCTCCCCCTCTATGCGACATTGGTCAGGCTGCAGTTGGAGTACTGCATCCAGTTCTGGGTGCCACATTTCAGGAGGGATGTAGATAGCATCGAAAGGGTCCAGAGGAGGGCCACTCACATGATCAAGGGGCAGCAGGGTAGGCCCTATGAGGAGGGGCTATGGGACCTGAACTTGTTCAGCCTCCACAAAAGAAGGCTGAGAGGGGATCTGGTGGCCACCTATAAACTTGCCAAGGGGGACCAGCAGGCAATGGGAGAGTCCCTGTTCCCCCGAGCACTACCAGGAGTAACAAGGAATAATGGCCATAAGTTGACTGAGAGTAGATTCAGGCTAGACTTCAGGAGTCATTAGTTTGCAGTCAGGGTGGCTAGGAGCTGGAACCAGCTTCCAAGGGAAGTGGTGCTCGCTCCTACCCTGGGGGTCTTCAAAAGGAGGCTAGACAGTCACCAAGCCAGGGTCATTTGACCCCAGCATCCTTTCTTTCCCAGGGCAGGGGGTCAGACTTGATGATCTGCTTAGGTCCCTTCTGACCCTACTGTGACAGGGGGCCACCTTGGGGCTGATCTCCACGGCCCGCCCACCTGTCTCTGGGAAACCACCCACCTATCTTGCCTGCCATGCCTTTGATGTTAATTGATTCAATTAAGATGTCTATTAAGCGGGAGGCTACCCATTTAGTGCCCTGATGCCAGGGGGCACTCTCTGCGGCTCCTACCTCCCCAATACCTCAGCCCAAGCCTCGCAGATGGCATCTTGCTGTTCACCTAATCACCGGCCCCACACTGGGCCCCAGAATCATCCATACAGGACCCCACTATGATCCTCTCCTATCAGGCGGCTTCTCCGCCTTCATCCGGGCTACCTATCCCCCCCGAAGCCATTTTCCCCTCTCGGGTGTGGTCCCCCCGGGACCTTCGGCCACTTGCCCTGGCCCACCTCCAGGCCAGTCGGGACCCCAGACCCCCGGCTCTTGGGCATCCCTCACAGTGGGCCCCTGGCCCTTTTGACCCTCTTGGTCCTGGCCCCAGCTTGGGCCAGTCGAGGGTACTCTCACCTTCGGGCTGGGTCTCTAGCCCCTCACTCTCTATCCGGGCCTCACCATGCCACTACTCCCTTCTCCCAGGGGCAACCGCAGCACCACGCCCTGTACTCATTCACTGTCTCGGGGTCCACCCTCTGGGCCCCTCCACAAACAGGGTTATTCACCCGGTGGTGGGAGTTAGGGGTTAAGGCACCCCGACCCGCCTTTCACCGGGGTGGTAACTGGCCTGGCATTTCCTGGGGGCTCCCGCGCCACTGAGAGCCCCACCAGACCACCCACTCCCGGCAGGGTGCAGTTTCAGGTCATGCCCAGGACCAGGAGCCTCCTTACCAACCCCTTACAGCTCCCCCTTACCTCCGGGTGATCTCGGCAGCCCTCCGGCCAAGCGATGTTGCTGCCTGGCCTCCTGCAGCTAAACTGCACTGTTTATATAGGCAGCCCTTACCTCAAAATGGCTGCCCTCGTCAGGCACCTGGAGGCTGCCAGCTCCAGGCCCTTAAAGTGGCAGGCACACAACAGTGCACTGCCACACCTACCAACTATGAAACTATGAATCCTGCAACTCCTGGAAGAGTCTTCGTGGGCCTCTGGCTCTGGAACAGCCATGCCCTACATACTGCCTCAGCTCAAGGACCACAGAGCTCTGAGATACCTGGACCAGCTGGATTCAGATCATGGAAGATTCTCTAGTACCAAAAGCCCTACCTGTCTGTCAACCCCGCTCCACAGACTCGCATAGTAGAATAATCACAACAGCAGCACATATTAGAATCATGAACTCCAAGTCACAAGAGAAGGAGAGGAAAGCTGACTCTCCTAGTTTTAATAAGGAAGTGCTTCTGTGTTACCCTTTGCAGGTAATATAGAAATTCCAGAAATTATCTAATCACTGGCAACCTACTTGAACAATCATAATAATGAATAACCTGGGATAGATTTACAACGGAATGTTAAACTAATTTCATCTCAGAGACTAAAGGTGCAAAAGGGCAAAAGCTCAATTAGCAATGACCGCACATATCAAGAGGAAGTGTAGAACTGACTTAGTCTTTATGCGTGCTTTCCATGCTTTTCCATTCAGATCAGTGACAACTGAAGCAACTCTAACCAATCCTGAGATGATCCATTTGCACTGTCTTGTGTGTCCTGAGACGATCCAGTGTGGTGAGGTGCAATGTATTTCTGAATGAGTGCTGATAATGGCAGGCAAAGCTCTCCTTTAATTAAGAGAGCACAAATGTCATCCATAAATACTTAATACAACTCCAGTCTTTAATAGCAGTAGTCTTTTTATTTTTTCCTTGTGTCAGGCATCCTCTTCTTGATGTTTTCAAAAAACTGGTGAGCTGTGCCTGCCACTGCAGAAATCTCATTGAAGCTAAACAGACAGCTGACCTCTATGGCTCTTGCTATCTCTAACTGGCATTTCAGTGGAGGGAGCAAAAATCCAAAAGATAAAAGAAGAAAGAGGGAAATCTCTAGGTGCAAAATATATTGATGATGCTTGCAGAAATTAAATGGCCATTTAAAAAAAACAAAAAAACAAAAAAAACATACAACAAGGTGAGTTTTTCTATACTTAAACTACAAGATTGCAATATATGATGCCATTAGAAAGGGGAGAAAGTTTTGAGAGCAACTACAGATTAGATTCACAAAACTTCCATAGAAAGCAATAGCATTCTCCTCTTACAGAATTACTCCAAACACTCATTTACAATGTAAGAGACCAAGATTCAATTCCCCTCTCTGCCTGAACATGCATCTCCTGCTTCCTAGGGGAGTGTCCTTAGTGCTGGGGAGGAGGTAATCCAGGGTGAAGTTATCTCAGCCCCTCCTGTTGAAGCTGTTTCAATTTGTTTGAAGAATTAAACATTCACTGGACCTGCGACTGGAACTCATCATGTGTCCCAACTTCCAAATGAGTGTCCCAATGAGCTGAACAAAGAGTAATTGTTTCACTTTCTCGTTCACTCTTTTCAGGACTATTTAACAGGTCCAGCAGGAAGAAATAAGGGAGATTCATTTCACAGCACCTTGCAGCCTGGTCAGGACATTCTCCTTGGAGATGGAACACTCAAGTTCAAGTTTGTTTGCCGGTGGATTCAAGCCAAGGATTGGAACAAAGTTGCTCTACCTAACAAAGTGAATGCCCTAACTGTCAACCTATCCGGTAGTTTAAGTTGAGTCTCTCAGTCTCACCTATTGATTCTGTTCCATTTATTGGAAAAAAAACGCTAAATACTCAGGGAGAGATAAAGAGACAGAGAAAGAGGGAGACTGTAGTGGGATAGTTACAACAGATAGCTGGGACATCTCCCAAAGTTGCAGAGAATGTTAAATTATTTATAGAGAATGGAACAGTGTCAACAAGAGATATGAACCAGTTTCTTACTTCGAATTTTCAGTCCAGTAGCTAAATACAAAACAATCAACTATTCACTAAGCCTATTTGTCACTGCTTCCCAACCTCCCACTTTCCTACTAGACACAGAGGAACTGTCTTGGTAAAATGAGTTGGTGATCCATCCAAGCTAGTATCCTTTTCCTAAGGATGACCAGACACAGATGTGCCAGGGGGAAGGTGAAAGAACTCTTACACTGGATAATTAGGAACCAGTCTGCCCAAAGGGGAGCTTCTTTTTATCCTATGTCAGTTGGAAGTAGTGCCCTGAAGCATAAGAGTTTTTTTTTCCTTGCATATTTTTTAATCTATTTCACATCACTGTGGCTGTCATAATCACCGAATTCTATTTTTTTCTCCTGATTTCTTATACCTCACAAGAGCTTCTGGTAGTTAGTACCACAGGTTACTTCTGTTAGTTCAAGTAAATTAACTTCTGTCAGTTTTAATACAATGCCTTTTAGAGTAATGTTGCCATTCCTAAATCCTGTTTTATTCTAGTAGGGTGACAGGGTACCCTATTTACCTATCATGTGGGCAGTGGGGTCCCGCAGGGCTCGGTCCTTGGACCGATACTCTTTAATGTCTTCATCAGTGACTTGGACGAGGGAGTCAAATGTACTCTGTCCAAGTTTGCAGATGACACAAAGCTATGGGGAGAAGTGGACACGCCAGAGGGCAGGGAACAGCTGCAGGCAGACCTGGATAGGTTGGACAAGTGGGCAGAAAACAACAGGATGCAGTTCAACAAGGAGAAATGCAAAGTGCTGCACCTAGGGAGGAAAAATGTCCAGCACACCTACAGCCTAGGGAATGACCTGCTGGGTGGCACAGAGGTGGAAAGGGATCTTGGAGTCCTAGTGGACTCCAAGATGAACATGAGCCGGCAGTGTGACGAAGCCATCAAAAAAGCCAATGGCACTTTATCGTGCATCAGCAGATGCATGACGAATAGGGCCAAGGAGGTGATACTTCCCCTCTATCGGGCACTGGTCAGACCGCAGTTGGAGTACTGCGTGCAATTCTGGGCGCCACACTTCAAGAAGGATGCAGATGACCTGGAGAGGGTCCAGAGAAGGGCAACTCGTATGGTCAAGGGCCTGCAGACCAAGCCCTACGAGGAGAGACTAGAGAAACTGGACCTTTTCAGCCTCCGCAAGAGAAGGTTGAGAGGCGACCTTGTGGCTGCCTATAAGTTCATCATGGGGGCACAGAAGGGAATTGGAGAGGTTTTATTCACCAAGGCGCCCCCGGGGGTTACAAGAAACAATGGCCACAAGCTAGCAGAGAGCACATTTAGATTGGACATTAGGAAGAACTTCTTCACAGTTCGAGTGGCCAAGGTCTGGAACGGGCTCCCAAGGGAGGTGGTGCTCTCCCCTACCCTGGGGGTCTTCAAGAGGAGGTTAGATGAGTATCTAGCTGGGGTCATCTAGACCCAGCACTCTTTCCTGCTTATGCAGGGGGTCAGACTCGATGATCTATTGAGGTCCCTTCTGACCCTAACATCTATGAATCTATTCTCTCTCTAATGTTTTTCTAATCTCAATAATCCCAAATCTTTCCTCTTTCTCTTTCTCCTGATTCCATTTTCTAGAGATCCTGCACACACAGGCAGAAATTTTTCCATAATTAGAATCCCACAGTATGCTGAATGCATTGCTAACAAGAAGAAAGCATTTAGTCAGTGTCATGGGATGCAGTCCCTAAGGATGGCTGTGTTACCCCTAAGGCCCCTTGACCATGCCAATTTGGCCCAATGGGCACCCTCTATTCTCACCCGCCACGTCTTGATGTAACTGTAAAAAAAAATAGGGAGGCTGCCTTCAAGTCTACTTGAACACAGTTCCGATAGACCCACTGAACCCCAGACCCCTTGTGGGTCCCATTTCACAATGGATGTCTCGGGACACCTCAGCCTTATGGGCTATATATGTGGCTCCAAACCGCCCCTTTACCATGCCCCAAGCCTCACAGATGGTATTGACACAGCATCCCTGTGGCAGAGCACCTTTGGGGTGCTTGCCATGTGGCAGGGGCTGCAGTAGGCTGGGGCAGAGCCAGCAGGGAAGGCAGCCAGGTGAAGCCCCCCAGATCTCATTCTAAGGGGGGAGGTGTGTGGCAGAGCAGGGGTACTCGCTGCTTTAGGGCTCTCACAGGCTCTAAGGGAGCCTGCTTGGAGGAGCAGTAGGGGAAACCATCCCCCATGTACCCTTTTAAAGGGGGAAGGTGTGTGGCAGGGTACTGTTGGTGCCTGCCACTTTAAGACTGGGGCCACACAGCCAGAAGGTGCTTAATTTCAGTAGTCATTTTACATCTCTGGCCACCCATATAAACAGGGCAGCTCACTGCTGGCAGCCCAAGCAACAACATTGCCTGGCTGCAAGGCTGCTTGTAACATCCGGGAGGTAAGGAAGGAGCTGTAGGGGATGGTTAGGAGGCTCCTGGTCCTGGGCATGACCTAAAACTGCACCCTGCTAGGAGTGGGTAGCCTGGTGGGGCTCTCAGTGGTGCAGGAGCCCCCAGAAAATACCAGGCCAGTTATCACCCTGGTGAAAAGTGGGTAGGGGTGCCTTAACCCTAGCCCTCGCCTTCAGGTGTGTTTGTGGAACACTGGAGGTAGTTGGAGACCAGGCATGGCTGTGGCCACCTGAGCCCTGTAGGGTGCAAGACCCCGAGGAGGGAGAGTGGGGACTAGGCACGGCTGCAGCGACCTGAGCCCTGTGGGGTGAGAGACCCTGAGGGGGGAGAGTTGGGGCCAGGCACAGCTACGGCCACCTGGGGCCACGGGGCTTCGCTCCCCGGTTGGCTCAAGTAAGGGGGCAGTGTGGAGCCCTGAGGGAAGGGGGCAGAGATGAGTAGCCCTGAATGAAGGGGGAAGTGTGGAGCCCCAGTGAAGGGGTGGGGGGAAAACCAGAGGGCCAGGAGCCCAGTATGCTTAAGTATGTATAAATAGAGTTGCCCCAGAAGGGGCCAGAGCAAGCTTAGACCTGGGCGGGTAACTGGCTGGCCACTACTCTGGTGAGGGTTGCGGGGGAGGCCCAAAAGACTGCCACCCATGGAATAGACTAGCTAAACCTATGGCCTAAGGGGCCCACTCTAAGAGGGAGCAAGGCAGCATAAGTTGGTGATTGAATAAAAGAGATCCTGTGAGAGGAGGTGGAGTGTGAGAGGCCCTAGTGAAAGGAGGGCAGTATGAATGTATGTGTGACTGAGGCCTGACGGCATGGCATAAGCTTGGTCCGGCTGTAGGCCAGAGCACTGTAATAGCAGGATGCCATCTGCAAGGCATGGGCTGCAGTATAGGGGAGGTACAGAGCTGCAGATAGCACACCCTGGCATCAGGGCAAGAATAGGCAGCCTCCTGCCTTAATGAACATCTTAATTAAATTAAGAACAAGGCATAGCAGGTGAGTCAGGTGGGAGGCATGCCCAAAGGCAAGTGGGGAACCTAGCACTATGACTAGGTGGGGAGACCCACTTTGCCACAGTCCCTCTAAGGCCTTGGTTTCACTCGGCCCTCAGGTTGTCACAGGGCTCTCTGTGGCCCTGTCTTGGTCTCTGTGCCCACGCTGGCGCCAGGGCCCGTTCACTCCCAAATACCACACCCTCTCTGGCACCAGGGTCCCCACACTGTAGTGGGCTCCAATAAGGCCTCCTCCTTCCCCAATAGCCTCACCCAAACCACTGGTATTATAAACAAAAGTAAAAAATGCAAGCCCCTAGGCTATACCATAACTCAAGCTGCACAAGGTGTGCTCTGCCCCTTAACATTACCAGGAGCAGAACTTAGTCAGGCCTCTTCCCTTCACTTCCCCTAAGAGGGTTCCTTCCCCCTTGGCCACTGGCAGAGAACTGCCCTCCCTAGTTCCAGCCTGGGGTTTATATGGGCCCAGGGCCCTGCCTCTTCTGGTCAATTGACCAGGTGCAGGTGCAGGCTAATTTGCTCACTCACCTGTTGCCTTGGTAACCTGCACCTGGGCTTCTGCCCATCTCTTTGGGCTCTCCCCAGGCAGTTTCTGCTCTTCTAAGAGCAGGCACCTTAGTGCCCTGCAACAGTCAGCTGCACTAGAACCGCGATTACCATAGTCTTTGAGCATTTACATATAAGGCTTTCATTTTCTAGACCTGTACCTTTCTTTGAATTAAGTGGGGAGGAGAATACAAACATGAAATCATGCCAGTGCTGGATTTTGTTTTGTTTTTTTATGTTTTTCAAAGCAAAAATATAGTTAGACGCTCCAAGTCTGAGACAGATCATCTGAAGTCAACTGTAACTTCAGCTCCTGAATTCCAAGCTCTTTTCAGCCACTGAATAACAACAACAACAACTACTAATCCCTTAGGTGTGTAATCATATATTGCCTAGCACAACGGACTAAGACATCTAAGCAATAACAATAACTGTTTCATGCCTATATTAGTTAAAAGGTGCCTGACTTTGTGACCAATCTTGGCCCACACTTTTATTAATGAAGAATGTTCCATACCTCTGACAGGGGAAACTGTTATTGACTCTTCATTAAAAAAAGGGGTTAAGATGATCAGAATGGCCACGCTCAATTGGTTTATCGATTATCATGATCACAAACCTATCAAACAGCAGTGACACAGATAATACATCAGTAAGCGGAGTGTCTGTTCTCCTGGCTGTAACAATTCATGGAGTAAGATCAACATACTTCCCCTATACCCCAACACTGACAGCCCGTTCTTTAAGTAAGAATAAGGTACAGCATGATGAAAGTTGGTTTATGGCTTAGTATAGATTCATAGATAGGGATATGAAAAGTTTTATTAATACAGCAATACATATGTTTGAATAGAACATCATGATACCTATAAAGCAAACTTAATATGACAGATCAAGTTAACTGAATGCTAATTCAGGATGACACCTTCACACAATGAAAAGTCTTTAAAAGAGGCAGAGAGGAAAACATATTGTAAAGGGGCTATAGCTCTGTGAAGTGCTTTAAGAGTCAGAAGGAATGAGGGGAGCATATGTCCTGAAGCAACAAGTTAAACCCCCTAGGAAAACCATAATTACTAGCCAACACAAAGCATAAGAGTGGAGTTCCTATGCGACAGGTTCTGTCAGTTTGTGCGTATATCTGTGTATCAGTCTGCCTATCTGGCCCTGTTCACCACAGCTTCTGAGTTCCTCAGAACCAGATGAGAAGGAAATATTAAAAAAAAAGCTACTGTTTTGTTCTGTGCCAAGCTTTAAAAACTAGCAAGGGTAAGCAAAATAAAAAACACTGTTATAGCACTTTATGGCAGCTAACATAAAAAGTACAGGATGGGTAAAGAACAAACACGGCTACTCAGTCCTGTCAACTGCAGGATTCTATTTTATTCTGCAGTAGCCACAAAAAATAAAGAAACTTTGTTGTAATATTAGCACAGTAGTAATCTTCCTGGTCTCCTCCTGCTGCAGTGTCAAGAGTGAAAGGGTGGCATTATAAAAATTCCCTTCCCTTTCCTTCATGTAAAATATCAATATGGGCACTCCAAAAAAGATAAAGTAGGCCTTGTTATAAAGGTGCTGGGAAAAGAGTCTTTAAAGCCTGTTCCTATTACCGCTTTGTCCTGTGTAATCTTGGGCTGGTCACTTAGGGCATCTTTACACATGCTCCAAGGTGCAGGGAGTGGGCTTTAATTAGAGCAGCTCTTGAGAGCCACACTAATTAAAGCGCCCACAACATCTTGTGTGTTTGGCATCCCACACTTCAAAATGGTGGCAGGGGCACTTTAGCTAACACTTGTTTAGCATTTAGTTAAAGCACCCCCAATGCCATTTTTAAGTGCAGGGATGCTAAACACACAAGAAGCCAAGGCTGCTGGAGTGTGCTAATTAGCATGCTCCAAAAGACTTGATTAATTGACAAGTGCTAATGAATCAAGTCTACTCCAAGTCTGTCTAATCAAGTCTGCCAATTAGCATGCATCAGAGGCGGCATCCGGCATGTGTATAGGTGCCTTTAACTTCTCTCTGGCTTAGCTTCCCCATCAGATAATGAGGATTAATACCCAAGTGACATGGATGTGGTGAAGCTAAACGTTAACTTTTTCCTAGTTGCATGCAGGAGTGTTATGAAGTCGCAGACCCTCCCTTTGCCCAAGAAAGAGAGCTTGTGTCCGAAAGCTTGTAAAGAACAATTTTTCCAACTATTTAGTTGGTCTAATAAAAGATATCACATTTACCCAAAGAACCGTGTCTGCCTATGAAGGTGCAAGGCATACACAAAACTAGAACTCTTGGTCCCAAAATGATACCTTTTATTAGATCAACTAGGAAATCACAAGAAAACTGTCCTTTTCTGCAAGCTTTTGAGATCAAAGTCAGGTTCTGGGAAAAGTATACTGGGAAAGGGACAATTTTCCTGCAATTTCCAAGTTGGTCTAATTGTAACAGAAGGGACGTCAGGGTTGCCATGCTCTCCCCTGCCGTCTCCTTTACTGTGCCAAGCTTCTGACTTGCACCCTCCTATTCTCGCCCGCCACGACTTTGATTGTATATATTTTTTTTATAGGGAGACTGCCTTTCCTCTACTTGGCCACAGTTCTCCTGTCTCGGAGCCACGCATAGCCCATAAGTCTTGGGTACACGGAACACCCCACCACCCCAATACCACGCCCCAAGCCTCGAAGATGTAATAGACGTTGTTAGGTCTCTCAGTTCGCACCCTCTCTAGCGCTCGGGCTCTCCACAGTTCTGTCTCTCTCTCTCTCCAAGGCCTCCTCAATAGTGCCGCCCTTCTCTCCAGGGCCTCTTTAAGCATTGCCCCCTTTTTCGGGGCTCACCACAATGCTGTCCCCTTCTCCAGGGCCCACCATGCAAACACTGGGGCTTCTCAGCAATGCCCCCTTCTCTGGGGCTTCTCAACTGCCCCTCTCTGGGGCTGGGGTCTCTGTACCCTGTATGCAGCGCCCTCACTGGCACTGGGGTCCCCACACTATTGCGAGTCCCCTATGAGGCCTCCTCCATCCCCTAATAGCCTCACCCAAACCACCAGTCTCAGATAACAACACAGACATAAGCTGCCTGACTATAACTACACTCATGCCTACCGGGGATTCTCTAGCCCACCGCAGTGACAAACATCGCTCTGGCTTTCAGGCTTCTCTTCTCTTTCCTTGTAGGGAGCTCTTTTCTCTCTGGCAGCTGATAGGAAACTCCCTCTGACTTCCTGCCTGTGCTTTATATAGGAGCCAGGCCCTGCCCCTTCTCATCAACTGGTTAGGCAGGTGTGGGTCATTATTTCCCACTAGTTGCCTCAGCAACTGGCACCTGAGGGATTATCCCAGCTCGCTCAGTAGCAGGCACCTTAGTGCCCTGCTACACTAATAAAAGCATTTTGGAACCAAGAGTTCTAGTTTTTGTATGTCTTCTTCTCTCAGACCAACACAGCTACCAAGTACACCTATGAAGGTGCAATGCGTTTCTTTTATAAACCCTCTCAGGAATTTGTTCATGGATTGTTGAGGAAAAGAAGCCCTACAACTGCTTATTAATATAATCAGAATGAAGCAATCTTTTTATTGGAAACTTAGCTCAGTGTTTTCAATATTCAAGTCATTCTCTTTAGCTACGTATGACAAGTTTGATTTTTAGCAGCCTTTAGGAAGTATGATGTACCGGCATCAGCAGCCAGCACTGCCCCACGCAACTAGATGAACACCTGTGCTCTGCTGCCCAAGGTACAGAGTTGCCCTGTTGTGCCTCTTATGAACACAAGTCTGATTACATGTTCATTAGACTATCAGGATTGCCAAAATACCAATTGGCTAGTACTTCAAAACAAAGATGAATAATTTATTCAAATGAAGTAAAGGAGAAGTATTACTTCACAAGGTAATTGTTTGATGGTCTCCAGCTGTAATATGCTAATGGAATCAGGAAACAAAGAGACAATGACTTTGAAACCATAATAAATACAGCTAAAATAGTCCAGTGAAGCAAAGACATTTCCAACAGCCAATGAAATTAGTGTTTCAACATAGCAGTGCTGTTACTGCATACTAACAAAAAAAATTCTAAAAGGTACAATTCAAGCTATATGTGGCAACAACAGCTCAGAGGTACTTAAAAACTGTGGGCAAATTCTGAGCACCTACTTCAATTTCTTGTAAATGACAAGTGCTGTTTATTATAACAGAAGCAGATTGTCAAGAAGTGCCAGGTTCCAAAAGGGCTAGGCAGTGCTAACATCTTTTAAACAGCTTTCAAGATGCTCCCTCCCCAGCAAACATGTGTGTGTTTTTATATGGATCCTATCTAAGCTCATGTACATATATTTTGAGATTGATAGCTACTGAAACAGTGTAACAGTACTACACATAGAACACATTTAAGATATACTGGGCACATCTACACATGCATTTGATCTGAGATCTGAGTAGTTTACAAGTAAACTACTTGCACGTAAATGCTCCCAGACAGGCATCTACACGTGCAGGGACATGGCAGATTTACTGCTCTTAGCAGCAAACTGGTGCCACTTCCTGTGGCCCTGCAATGGGTCTCTGCCACCACCAGGGGGAGCTTGAGGTTCCGGATGCAGTTGCCAGCTGCCAGCAGCCAACTTGAAAAGTCAGCTCCACTCTCTGCTCCCTGGCCAACTACTTCCCTGGCCAGGAGCAGTGTGCACAGCACAGGGTTAGCACACGGCAGCTCTCTCCTCACTGCCTCTGCCTCCCCACAGTATGGCTGCCCCTGGCAACCCAGGCTCTTGCTAGCCACCGTGCTGGCCCTGCTGGCCCACTGTGCCAATTGCCAGCTGGCGCACAGCTATCTAGGCCCTCTCGGCTCCCTCACATGCAATGATCACCTGCCTGGCTGCACCACACTATCCCAGAGCCACTGCCACTGTGCAGCTGCTGCATGGACCCCATCCAGCTGACCAGACCCTAGCAGGGATGCTGATGATGGTCTGCTGGATGCCACCACCAGGGCCCCCTTTGCCCTCCTGGGCCTCCAGCCCCACTGCATCTGGGCCTGCCAGGCCGGCCTGGGCTGGTGGCTGCATGTCATCCAGCAGACCTGAGATGACAAGCAGTGCCTGGAGGCATTCCAGATGACCTGGGCCACCTTCTGGGACTTCCTGGAGCAGCTCCAGCCACACCTGGAGTGGCAGGACACCACCATGTGGGTGCCCCTCCCCACAGACACTCGGCTGGCCCTCGCCCTGCTCCAGCTGGCCATGCCCACCAGCCTCCGCTATGTGGGCCATCTCTTTGGAGTGGGCAAGGCCATCCTGGAAGTATGCAGCACCCTCCAAGACATGCCAGGGCACATGGTGCTCTGCATGCATGACCCCCTAGTGGTGGGGTTCTGTACCCTGGGATTCTCCCAGTACATTGCGGCCCTGGACAGGACCCACTTCCCCATCATCTGCCCACTCCATGGTGACCACCCCTACTACAGCCAAAGGGGCTTTCACTCCATGGTGCTCTAGGCCACCAATGACCACTGCGGTGCCTTCAATGTGAATACCAGCTGGGCAGGCAGTGCCCATGATCACCCCACCAGGCCCACTTTAACCAGTGTCTGAGCTGAACCTATGCCCTGGTGAAGTGCGCCTTCAGCCACCTCAAGGGATGCTTGTACACCCTCACCACTTGCCTTGAGTTCACCGAAAACAACATCCCTGGGTCATCATTGCAACCCCCAGAACAACACAGCCCCTCCACCACACACCCCAGCTACCAACAATAAAACACCCTCTTCCCTGTGCAAACTGCTTAAAATGTGGTTTGTGTACAATCCTGCAGTGGGGGGTCATTGGGTGGGGGCATCTATGGAGCAGAAATTGGGGACAGGCAGCCAGCACCCTGGCCTCTGGCTGTTCCTCTGTGGGTGTGCAGACCATGGTGAGCCCAGCAGGTGGGTAACTCACCCAGAGCTGATGGCAGCGGGTAGTCCCCTGGTGCAGGCAGCTCCCCCTCTGGCAGCTGGTGTCCAGGGCCAGCAGGGCCAGTGTGCAGTCCTGGCCCCACTGCAGGCAGTTCCAACTCCATGCCCACACGAATCTGGAGCAAATGGTGGGCCTGAGCCCAGGTCAGGGGGCTGGTTGGCAGGGGACTTGAGGTGGGATCTGGGCCAGGGGTTCCTCGCTGCTGGAGGTAGTACAGGACCTTCCTCCCAGGTCCATAGGGGAGCCTGCTGCTGGGTGGCAGGTGACTCCCAGGGTACAGGCAGGGCTACGGTCAGTGGCTGGGAAGCGGGAAGCATGAAAGCAATCACCAGGGCTAGGACAGTGTCCAACGCCAAGCAGTCATCATCTGTGGCCTGCACTGCCCGAGCCAGGATCACATTCTGCTCCCACAGCACCTCCACCCACTCCAGGGCCAGGAGCTTCCCCCAGAACTCCAAGTCCACCCAGTTCTGCACCTCCTTGCACCAGTCCCACACCTTCTTACAGGCCATGTCCTCCAACTGCCAAGCCCACACATCCACCAGATGGTCCTCTGATGCCGTCACCAGCCAGTCCAGGGGGATGGTGCAGTCCTGGGTCCTTCTCTGGTGGAGTCGGTGCATCTGCAGGGCCCCAGCTGGGGGTAGAGGTAACCCTGAGCCTTCATCCTGGCTGCCAACTGCAGGCTTTTCACCACATGCAGCTGCAAGGCCTGCAGAGCCATAAGAAAGAAGCTGTTTATAAGAGTTTGCAACATTTCTGAGATAAGATGCTGTGTACCAGGGGCTGTGCACTGCCTGGCCTCAGATTGGGAATCGGGCATGCACAAGGGCCCAGGGACCATGGCAAATTGGCCAGGCAGGACCAGGCCCAGGTAACCACCAGCTGAGCCCCCCATCCTTGCTCACCCCCCTGGGGCAGGTGGGCTACTGGGTGCTGACCACAGACAGACTGCCTCTCCCACCCCATTCCCAGGGTGGGACAGGCAAGGATTCTGCTGCCATGGCTCCAGACCCTGCTGGCCCACTTTTTCTTCCTAGAGGCCAACCTGTCTCCTGTGCTGCTGCCAAGCCCATAACACCCTCACTCAGGGGACATGGGGCTTCTGGGTGACTGGGATGAGGAGTTGCCCATGCCCTCACCCTCCCTGCTGGAGTCTTTGCCAGGGAGATGCCCTGGGGCCAGACCCTGCCCCCCCATGTTGGCACTGTGCCCTGAGCATACCCCTGCTGTGCTTGTCCTGGGTTTTGCGTGAGGAGCTGTTTGCACAGACTGAGGGGTGCTCAACCCACTACACCCTGCTGCTGCTGATCACCCTGGTGCCCTGGGTGCACGTGCACAACTGGCATGGGGCCCTAAGCTATGACGGCATGGGGGGCAAGCCCTGGCTGCCCCACGACCTCCACTGCCACCTGGAAGGCTACCTGTAGCTATGCTACATGTCCCTGCCCCTTGCAGCCAAGGAGGACATCATCACTAGCATCGATGCATTCTTTGGCATGTAAGAGGCCAGTGCCCACCTAGCTGCGGGAGCACGGGCTGCTCAATAAAGTTTTGCACTGTTTCCGACCCCCCTGTGTGTTGTGGAGGGGGAAACCTAGGGGCCAGGGGAGTGCGGCCGGGCAGGAAGGGGAGGAAGGGGCATGGACCGGGGCAGGGAGGACCCTCTCCCCCATGCAGGGTTTATCACATGGCCGGGGCTGGTGTGGCTGGTGGTTTCACTCGGTCTCAGCTGGTGGCAACAGCATGCAGCTCTGGGTGGACTTTTTGGACACTGGGGCACAGCATGCCTGGAAGGTGCTGGCAGGGAGGTGGTGGCACTGCTTGTGGTCAGTGGTGGCATGGCCAGTCACACCTTGTGGCTGGGGCTGAGGTTGTGGAGCTGTCGAGGCAGGCTCTGGCCTAGGCTCCCTGAGCTGCAAGGGAGGCTGAAGGTGGGGAGCTCAGAGGCACTGTGGGTGCCAGGTCAGGATGCGGGCTCAGGCAGGCCCCCTTTGCTGCTGTACACAGCATGCCTGTGGCCCAGGGTGCAAGGATCTCTGTCACTTGCCACATAAAGGCTAGGACTTGTGGGCACTCCCCAACCAACCATTATGGTCAGTGATGGTGACTCACTGTGCTTGCAAGGTCTTGACATTTATGCAGTACTGCTGCACCAACCAGTTCAAAACCCATGCTCCCACATCTGGCCTGATAGCCCGGGGAAAGGCGGAGATGCATTGCCAGTTTATATGGGGTGGGCACTCCAATGTCCATGTGGTCCCTGCTGCCCACTTCTACATCCCCCACCAATTCTTCCCTATTTGTGAGAAGTAGGTCAAGGAGAACATGGCCCCTAGTTGGTCTCTCCAAGACTCACACCATGAAGTTGTCTCCAACACTCTCCAAAAACTGCACAGGATTGCCTGTGCACTGCCGTATTGCCCTCCCAGCATATGTCAGGGTGATTAAAGTCCCCCATGAGAACCAGGGTCTGTGATCTGGAAATTTCAGCTAGTTGTCTGAAGAAAGCTTCATCTACCTCATCCTCCTGGTCTGGTGGCCTATAGCAGACACCCACCATGACATTGCTCACCCCTCTAACCATAACCCAGAGACTTTCAACAGGTCTATCTCCAGTTTCATACTGGAGCTCTGAGCAACCATACAGCTCTTTTACATACAGCACAACTCCTCCTCTTCTCCCCTGCCTGTCCTTCCTGAACAGTTTGTACCCATCCATGACAGTGCTTCAGTCATGCAAGCTATCCCACTATGTCTCCCAAACAAGTTTCAGTCCTTCAGCATCCAAGAAGGCAGAATCCCTTCCCCCACCCTCCTGTTCTGTATGGACAACCTTTCCATCCCCTGAACTCTATTGCTTATGGGGTGGTTCTTGCACCAAGCCAACTTCCCCTACCACCCCTGAAGATGTGACCTTCCCACCCCAGGAGTGCAAACCTGTGCAAACAGTCTGCAGAGCACAAACCAGCTAACCAGGTTTCAGAGCATGGATGGGTCCAGGAGTGGGGTCTAGTGGGGGTGGTGGGGGAACAAGGCACAGGGCTGGATCAGGTCCCTGTGAACTAGGGTTTCCCTCACCACTGCCACCTCCCAGCCACCCTGGAAAGCATGACCAGTACTCCCCACATCCCAATCCCAAATTCCATTTTTTTAAAACACAAGACCTTCTTTAATTTAATTCCTCTTCATTTCTTTGTAACTATTTTTTCTTTTTTTACTTTTTATTTTAGCCCTCAGGGGCTGACTTCTTTCATTTCATCACCCTTCCCCCACCCCAATTTACTTTATGCTTCCCATTTCATTACCCATCGCCATCCCATTAACTCTCTGCTCCCACCTTCATATTCCCACACCCCCCTCAACCCATCTCTCACACCCCTCTCCCCTACCTAGAGCAGGGATAGAAGTCTGTCCTGGTTCACCAGCCCTAGAGTGCCAATGCACAACTGCAGCTCCTAGTCAGGCCCCTACTCGCCAGCTCTCTAGTGACAAATTATAGCTGTGCAGGTAGGGGACAGTCAAAAAAGTTTTTTAGCCTTAAAGTGTGACTGTCCCAAATTCGACCTAGTACTAACACTGATCAAAATTTGAGCAGCTCAAAGTGCAACATATAACAAGGCTCTTATTCTTTGTATATCTTCCCCTCAGCCCCTTGCTGAGGAGAAGATTTACTCAAATCTCTAGTTTTACTCAAATTCTCTAGTTCTAATTTATTATATAATGATTAATAAAACCAAAATGTTCCCCATGCACTCACGGTCTACCGTTTACAGTTATGGAATGTTTAAAGTTTTGGTACTACAAGCTGAAGCTGTGTTAGGTTTTCTGTTTTGTCTTTAAGCAGACTGCACTGCAGGGGAGCCCTATCTTTGGCAAGGATGATTCATTATTTGCAAGGATACCTTCATTTCCCTTTTGATAGGATTTTGATGAAAACCAGTTTCTATTATTTTGGCCAGGTTTTCCTAAGCCATTCTTCATCTACTGACTGAATAGCAATGAAAACAACACCTTCAACATCCTTCTATTCTGACAAATGTTCATTGAAAATGGCAAGGTGTTCAAGTTCCTTTTCATCCCCAGTGTCAGGGTGGGGATATTTTGCTGATCAGCTACACATTAGATACAATTTGCTATGGCACCTTTCACCCTAAATGAGAGACAGAGAGGCAGGGGAAATAAAGGTTGATCCCTTGTTTCCTTGCAAGAAATTACATTGAAACATTTTATATTGGTCAGCATCACCTTATTCAAAAAGTTGGCTTAAAACCTGAAGAAACCTGCTGAGATCATCAGCTGGGATTCTCAAGCCAAGGATCAGACCTGTCAATGCAGCAAGTTTTCTATCACTGAACCAGACAGGAGGGTGGGGAATGGCCTATTGGTCCCAACAAATCAGAGACTTCTCTCTCCTTCCACAAGTAAAACTTTCTGATCTTGACATCCTCCTAGAGTCAAGTTCTCCTTGGGAAGTAACATGGTGGTATAGGGCTTTAAGCCCTTTAAGGGGGAACTAGAAGTTTAATATCTGGAAAGTTGACAGGGGGCTTTGTATACACAAATAAAGACTATAGTAAATATGTATTTTGCATTGTATTGTGTTAGTTTAATACTAAAGAGTTTATTATTTAAAATTATACATAGTGGATGCAGATGGAGTCCCTGTGAAATGTACATATGGTTTTAGTCTGAGGAAGTGAGACCATCTTTGTGGAATCATTGAAAAATAAGGTTGAAAGGGACCTCAAGAGGTTACCTAGTCCAATCCCATGCCCAAACAATCCCAGTGTTTGTCTGATCTGTACTTATAAAAACTTCCAAGTACTGATATTCCACAACCTCTCTAGCTAAAAGATTGGTAATTAAAAACAAATCTCCACTGTATGTCCTGATTATATACAGCCCATGTCTTAATTCTCATTATCAAGATTTGCATTTCAGAGCCGATAACCGAAATCAGAGAGGAAAAACTGGGCTTATTACCAAGTTAGTATTGCTTATATTTACAAGGAAAAAGAGGAATCTCATCAGAAATGTCTAGAAGGCAGCTATAGAGATTGTCTGTTTAGATACGCTAACACTTTTTGAAAACCCCTCTCATAGTAACATAAATCTTGCTTTAAAAAAAAGTTTGGAGTGGCTTCTCTGGGATTATGCAGTGTGCAGACAAAATACAAATGACAGGAAACTAAGTGGCTATAAGATGTAGTGACTGAAGGCAAGCTGTGAGTCCAGTGGAAAAAGAATTTGATACCTGGGAAAGGTATTGCGAGAGATTCACAAGAGCTGAGAAATAACAAGGGGGTTGTAGCAGATCTGGGGGAGGAGGGTAGGGGGGGCATCTCTTCAAGAATATAATCCCACTACTGCCTGTGAGGATGACCCCCCTTCTCTACCCCCTGTCACCTGCTGAGGACTCTCTCCCAGAAGAAGATATAATGTGCAAAAAATCAATCTGCCTGCAGTCTTTTTCAGCCACAGTGATAGTGATCCTCTGTATTCCCAGGATTCACCTCTTCCAGCTGGCACTATATCCTGACGACATAGATGGGATTTGCCCAGGTGTGGACAGGGTGAATCAGGGACAGTCATCAACTTTTTGTCTAAAAATTTGCACTGTACTGGCTGTGTATAGAGCTGCTGCCATTGTATCAGTCTATCCCAGCAGTTTCTCCAATAACAGGGCCATCTCATAAATGGGCTGCTAAAATTACATAATGGCACTGGAAATTTGCGTTTGAAAAATTAAATGAATTAGCATAAAACTTCTTTAGTAAAACAATATAATAAAAAAGCTGTAGATGTATGGAGTCAGCATGGATTTTTTTTCATCAAACATATGGCAAGGAAAATAAATAGGTCAACTTGACAGTATTCTTCTAACTGAATACTGAAGGACATATTGGAACCATGTTTCTTCTCTTCCTCCTCTGGCCACCTTCTTCTCCTGTCTAACTCAGTATTTAGATACATAGGATGAAAATCGCTCTCATTTCTCTTTCCCTATTCTTCACTGTCACATAATCAACCTTCTGCGATTCCATTTAAGAACTGGAGCTGACAATCAGGTCATCACTGTTCATAGTGCAAAATACTTTTGGTGGCTTATGCATGCTTATGCTAGAAATGTAGCTCTTTTGGAAACCCCACAGGAAGAAGAGTGCTCATGGTACCTGCGACAAAATGAATTCAGCACAAATTTGAGGGTAAAGGTGAATGATATCCTATAAATGTCTTCTTAAATCTTAAATGGAAAAGAAAAAAGAATGTGGGCCAATTGCTAGGAAACTTATAATAATTTTAAAGGGGTTCCATCAAGCAGTTACAGTCTAAGATTAACCCAATGTTATAATTTGGAGGTACAGTTTAAATATTGTAAATAGATTTTTGTTTGTTTGGTTTGCTTTTTATTTTTCAAGTGCCCACCCTGTTAAGAAGGCCTCGGTTGGAGAGAGAGAGAGAGAGAGAGAGAGAGAGAGAGTGCATGCATGCTTTGGTTATTCTATTCGCAAATCTACCCTGCCTTCTATTTGGAGCTTTACTCCATAGTCTAGCCAAAGGCCACACCTGGTCAGTTCAGCTCCGAAAGGGAACCTAGTCACACAGACTACAGAGTCACAAAGGATGCTGGACACCATGTTAGACACATTACTCCTTTGTATACTGTTGGCTACAGAAATTAGTGTGCCTTAATCACATTAACCTAATGAACTATGCAGCTTAGGTTAACCTTTTCTTTCTTTTCATAGGTTAAGAAACCATCTTAAAAATAGGCAGAGCTTGTATGATTGTACAAATGTATCTTATTTCAGAGAAAGAACAAATTCAAAGCCTAAATATAGCCTCAACACTGTACTAATGTAAATCATAGAAGTTAGAAATAGCAAAGCTCTGCGAACCCAACTAGATAGTCCCTCACTAGAACAGCTGACAGTTTACTGCAGGGAGACGATTCCTATTGCTCAGTTTGTATGTTACTTAACACAACAAGGTTCTAATCCTGACTGGGGCTTCTGGCCTCTATGCTAGAGGGTCCTTCCTTTTCAATATTTGAAAAATAAACGAGTGAATTATGCATCTGGTAATTAATTTGTAATTTTCACAAAAGGCATAAGGAGAATGTTAATTTTTTGGACTACAGAAGGTACTCTTCTGAAACAGTGAGAATTCATGTTTGATATTCAAAAGTCTCTCTTTCAATGGGGTTCAGTGATGGCACAGATCTGAGCCACTGGCTCTGTTTATCCAGCAATGGAACATCAAAGGAAGTCCCTTGTTCCCAGAGTGACAAACCCAAAGGAAAGTGACATGTTTTACATTTCAGAGATGTCAGAATCTTAGGCAATGGAACCAAGTGACGATTTCATAGATTTCATAGATATTAGGGCTGGAAGGGACCTTGGAAGACCATTGAGTTCAGCCCCCTGCCCCAGGGGCAGGAAGTCAGCTAGGGTCAAAGGATCCTAGCAAAATCCCAGCCCAAATGCTTCAATACATAGCAGCAAAACAATTTATATCTGTGTAACAGGGCCCTTACCCTGTAACTAGAGAGGGGAGGGGTTATGCCTGTCACTGCTGCTGCGTGCACAGGGGGCACCTCGCCAGGGGAGCATCAGCATGGAACTCACAGAAGCAAGCAGCTTTTCTGCATAGCCCTGCAGCTCTGGGTCCACCTGCTGGGCTGCAGAGGCCTTGGGGGAGAGCAGCAGGGTGGGGAGCCCAAGCCTGCTGTGGGCCTCCTGCCCTGTCCCTGCCCCACACACAGATCTGGGGGACACGGGTCTCCCCTAGCTCCCCCGGCAATGCACATGGCAGTGGGAAGCTGGCCCCACCCCAACCAAGCCTGCAACAGCAGACAGCAGGGGGGAGCTGGGCTTTACTCTACTGCAACCAGGGGCATGGGGCTGTGGACCTGGGCCCTGTAGCCTTGGCAGCTATGGGCCCACTCCAGCAGAGCTGTGGGAGGCAGGGGCTGGGGGGGGGGTGAGGAGTGCCCAGAAGGCCTGGGGACGTGTGGTGGGGAGTGAGGGGCACCAGCAGGTCCAGGGGTGTTGTGGAGGACCTTTCATTTTAATCATGGATTTGGGGGTTTTTAATCAGAGAATTTGAAATTTTTTTTATTAGGGAAAACCAGGTTACCTGTGATGGCCCAGGGGTGCAAGTAGGGAGTCAGGTGACTTGGAACACCCTTCATAAGCCCAAGCCTCAGACCTGGGGGGAGGTGGGGGGAGGTCTGGCTGTAGGAGATAGAGCTTCTGGTGGAGGGGGGCAGGGACTGAAGTTTGGGCCCTGAAGGAAGGTCTCAGAGCAGCAGCTAAGGTGAAGGAAACCTGAGATCCCGCACTAGAAGCAAAATAAGTACCTTGAACCTTTTATGTTCTTATTTTTCACCTGGAGAAGACTGCTGCAGGGTGAGGCAAACCCCAGGCAGAACGTTGAGTTTGGAGCTGAGGCAGGTGTTCATGCCTGTGGTTGTCTTTTGCTCCCCAGTAGACTGGATTGCGACTATACAGGAGGTGGAGGCCACTGAAATATGTGCTTGGGGGACAACCTGTATTTCAGACTCAACTGAGAAGATTGAAGATAGAGACTGGGGGTAAGTCCAGAGCCTAAGAGGGGTAAAGTCAGTCAGAGACTAAAAGGCCCATGAAAGCAGGGCCCAAGGCCACAGGGGCTTGCATAAAGGGCTCACAGGGCCATTATCCAAAGGCCAAGAGAGCACACTTGCTGAGTTGGCAGCTCATGGCCATAAATAGTAGGCTCCAAGCTAGAAGGCACAGCCAGAGAAAAAGTGGAATGAGGCCGAGAGTCACAGTCCAGACAAGGGTCCGCTTCCTGAGACCCTCTTCACCCAACAGGCAGCCTTCCCTTGTCTATTTGTTCTATCAAGGCATAGCAGGCAAGTATGCAGAGTGGGAGGCCCCCAAAAAGTGAGGAATGCTAGTGGGAAGAGACTCCTAAAGTTGGGTACACCATGATGACACCCATATGTGGTATACAAGCTCCTTGAGATGCAGGGCACTGGGACTTTCATAAACCTTCCATGTATCTGTGGGAATCTTAGTGTGCATATATGTGTCTAGAGATTATAGCTGATTCACAAATACCATGAGGAACAAAAACTCAAGCACACAGAAATACCCTGGTTACTCTCTTCATTTACATCTAACGTTTTTCTAATGCCTTTCCATATCACCCCAATGTCAGTTTCTCTTTGGGAGCATCCAAGGTAAGTTCTGTTCGTAACCTTTGCAACACTCATATAATTCACTTCTATAGTCAACAGTGATGGCTCTTGAAAAGAAAAACCTCATGCCATTTAATTCAAATGGGAACCTTTTCTGAACTGTTTCAAAGATGTTCACAAAATGAAGCTAAAATTCAAGAAAAACAAAAATTTGCACAGAAAATGTATATCATGTCACAAATCCAGAGTATACACTCTATAAGGATTTCACTCAACACTGGAAGTAGGATCAGTACCCTGGAATAGTTATTATTTATGGTTTCTTGAGTAATATATAGAGAAGCAAGTGGCAGGCCACCCAAGCTGTTCTTATATAGTGTTTTCACAAAGGACAAGCTTTCCATGATCATTTTGAGTCAACTTCTCTGCACTGTATCTTTCTGGAGGACTGGAGATAGAGATATACATCCTCAGGCTTCTCCTCTTCTGCCATTTTAGCTAAGGATACTCCCAATATAATGGAGTTACATGACTTAGGTTCATTACCAAAGAGCAATTATGACTTACATTTTACCAAGTTGATCTATATAGTATGCACTCCTAGCCATTTTTTTGGCTGCTAGTCTAGAAAGTACTAATGTTCCAAGAAAACTTTCCTTCATTTTAATCCTTGGCTACTATAATACTCTTTTCTTGAAGGCCTCTCCTTCTCAAGTGGAAGCCTGCTGGGCTCCGGGTCACTATTGCATGAGTTCTAGTTCATTTTCACTTTGTACTTTCCCTGTCTTTTTTTTTTACGCAGTAGAAGCATGTTTGCACAAAGGAAAATTGCTTGGTCAAAGGATCAAAACACTTCTCCATCTTCTTAGATTGCGTTCTATTCACTACCCAAAAGCAAAGCAGACCAGTAAAAGCTGCAATTTAAAAAAAATAGCATTTTACCACAAGTGTTCTTGCATGGTGTATTCAGAAGAAGCCTTCCTCCATTTTGACTTGAATCCTGTGCTGAAGGGTTTGGGCCTGAAATTCAAAGAGGCCTCATCCAAATGCCTATTTCTGAGTATGCAAACACTCATGAGTGCACTTTTCAAGCATTACACCTGTGTACAGAAATGAGCGATTCCATATGTAAAGGGCAAGGAACCCTTCAGATATACATTTCTTCACTTGCACACAAGTATTAGTGCATGAAAAAAGTGTGCACAGGCATTTGTGTACAAAACGGGATGCAGTGGTGGAAAGGGAGAAGAGAGAGAGCATTTTCTGTCAATCAGATTGCATTCATTCATATAAGAGATTTAAAATGTGGAGAAATTTAAGTTAGCCCCCTGAGTTTTTAACTGTACCATTAAAATGTCTAACTTTTCTTAATGTGTTTGGCTTTATGGATATCATATCTTTAGATGTCTGACCTATCCTTTTCTAACTTGACTTTTGATTACATAATAAAAATGTGCTAGGGACTTTTGACACAGCATTTCATTCAAATCAGTTCAGTTGCCATTACAACAGTGATGTCTCACATAGCCTTGATCTGAGTGTTACTCACGTGACCAGCAAAGATCATTCTCACAATAGAAGGATCTTGGCTGTAAATAATAGAACCATACAGTACAATATAACTGGATATCCAGTACTGCCTGCTAGCAGTCTGCCTAGAAAAATCAAAATGGTCACAACTGAAACAAATCAGAAGGCATAAAATCCACATAACAGCTTTTAATCAGGCAATACTATACCATGGAGAGCGATTTCTTTCTGATCTCAGTCAGTGACCAACTTATGCTCTGAAGTAGAGATAACTAATTCACTGCTAAAGTTTTGAGAGTTTGAAAATCAGTTCTGAAAAGATCCTATTCAGGAAAGTTTCCCTTTTAAGCCTTAAAAAAGAGCGTGGGTGCAGAAAAGGTTAACACTGGATCGTGTGTATGGAAGACCAGGTGCAATAGATGTGTTTTCCTAGGCAGAAAAGCTGAGTCACCACCACCCTTCTTGGCTAGTGAAGAGAGTTGAAACCTGTATTAATAGAGATTGTCAGCATATCTCCTTTGGGGAAGGAAATCCTGCACCACTGCAAAAGCCCCCTGCCTATGCCACTTATCCATGCTCAGTGTGCAGGGGGCAGATACAAATTCTTGAGTGACTTGAGCCAAATGGTCTAAAGTAGCCTCTTTGACCATGTCCAGATGAGCACGGCTGCGGTGCCACATGCCATACATTCAGCTGTTCTCTGTGCTTCAAGGTAGCAGCATGGAGGGGAGTTTTGACCTCAGGAGGTCCCTGGGTCAAAATACCCACACAAAAAAGAAACAAAGCAGCTCACGCAGAAGCAACACGCGCCTCCCAAAACCAGAGCCTGGCCAGCCGGAGCCACACTTGGCTACCAGCCAGGCTCTGAGCAGCAGAATCACCACTGCTGCAGTCCCAGGAGGCCCCCAGGACCCAGGGTAACCTGTCACACACCAGAGGGCATGTGGCACAGGTGTTCCCCAAGGACAAGTAGCAATGGCTCAAGGTGGGCCGTTGTTTCTTGTCCCAGGGGAAACAAATGTCCATGCTCATGTCGATACAGTCATCATGGCTAGAAGAGAAGCAAGCCACAGACATAAGACATAAAGAGGGCTATATGTCTATAAAATAAATACCACACAAACACACTTTTACATATGATTATGACCAAGGTAAACAAGGAAAAAGAAAGTTCCTTGTCATTTTTCTTTAAGCAGAGGCAATACTCCAAAGAGCCCACAGCAAGTTTCTAATTGGAGCCTAAGGTTACTTTCCTTACCATTATGTAAAGAGTGCCTATAATTTGTGCAGCATAGTCATTCAGCATAAGTCATTTTCCTGAGCCACATGGTTCAGTAGCTCCACAGTAAAGCATCACCATCTACATGTGCGCCCCTATTAAGGTGTAGTAAATTAATTAACTCTGCTGTAGGATAGTACTGTCCAGGACAAGTACAGTAAAAGCCGCAATATCTGGCACCTTACAAACTGGCATGCTCTATTAACTGGCATGCCGGTTTGTAAGGTAAAGCAAAATGGGAAGTGCCCACATGACAGTTCCTGTTTTGCCAAGCCCACACAGCTTGAGGCAAAGCAGCCTCGCTGCCAAGCCCCCATGGCCCGGGGTATAGCAGCTTGCGTGGGGCCCCCTTCCCTGTCCCCTGGCACACCGACGTAGAGGGAGAGGCAGCAGCACAACAGACACGGCGGGAGGGGCAGGACAGGGTAACCAGCCTCTCCGGTAACCGGCATATTTGGTTATCTGGCACCTCCCATTCCCCATGGGTGCCGGATAACAAAGTTTTTGCTGTACTATCCTACTGCAGAGATATTTAATGCTCCAAAATGCACATGTAGACAGTGACTGCTGGCTAGCCCCACACTATAGCACCCTCGTGCCCCAGCCAGCCCCCCTGCAGCACATTGAGCCAGGGCAGAGCAGCTCCAGGCTAGCAGGCTGACCCCTCCAGGCTCTCTGTCCACTAGGGCTCCTACACCTGGCTCAACATGCTGCAGTCCCATGTACACGTGTAAATGCTGAACCTGGGAGCAATGAACTCCAGCACAGAGTTTATGCTATATGCTTATTGCATGTGTAGATGCACCCTGTGTAAGCTAGTTTGCCCTGCTTCTCAGGCAGGTTTTGCAGCCTGCTTTGAGCTCCACAAGTAGACTGCTACCAGTACCTGAGCTGGGTCAGCTACGTTTGCACTATACTGCAGTCACAGCTGTTACTTCAATATAAGTATACCCTAAATAACTCATGGAGGACATGCTTACATGTCACAGAACAGTGGGCTGAGCCCAGGCTAATTAGCACAATTGAGAAGCAGGTAATATTCACATTGGCAAAGCACAATACTAATGTAGCTATCAGTTCTCATACCCAAACTGGCTTGGGCTTGGATATTTCTAAACAGCATGGAGCTGTGCACCGTTCACACATCCTAAAGTTTATACAGGGGATCCATGGCAGAGCCTTGAATTGAAATCAGGTTTCATGAGACTTGATTCATTGACTCGCCCACAAAACAATTTCTCCTGGATATTATGGCTTGCTTCGTAGACAGCTTATTCAGCCTTCTGTTGTTTATCTGGCCCAGAACACTAAATATCTTTTCTTATAGCAGAAGTGCAAATGTAGCGAAGTCAACAACTAGGAGGACTCAAAGGCAATCACACTTCTGAGCATAACTGAAATTTAATGCCCATCAATTTTGTGTGACAGCTGCTCTTCAGCTATCTAGATGTTTCGCCATCATGCTGTTGTATTTTATAATTTAACTATACAAGCCCTAGCTACAGAAAGCATTGAGAGTATTTGTTAGCATTCCATTAAAAGGAAACTGATTAGGAGTTTAAAGAGGTGTGTGTCCACAGTAATTCTTATATGTTTCATTAATAAAAATCAAGGGAAGTTATTCAATATGGAAATAATCTCTTACCTTAGTGCTTTAGGCAAACTTGATTTTGTGAAGCTGGTCATGGTTTTTTTTTGGTTAACTCATTAGAACTCAGAATATTCAGTAATACTGCTAAAGAGTAGATAGAAATAGGAAACAGATGTAAATGAATTAGATTTAAAATAAATCAACTTAATTAATTAAAAATAGATTTAAAAATCATTACTGTATAATGCATAGAAGTCAAATCCAGCCAATATGATGAAAGTTGTTTCTTCAAGGTTGGGAGCTTACAACTACATTTTGCTTTCAAAATCTAGAACATAAAGACCCAAAATATGTTTCACTGAATAAGGTATCAAAATAAGCTTGTGATGTACTAGCTAATGATGAGTTCATTACTTAAATGACTAGCACTTGATCCAGCATTAAAAACATACAAAGGCTTTTAACCTTGTCTTTCTTTCAAATAGCATTTCGCTTACTTTTGCACCCTTCACCATATTTGATATAAAACTTTATAGCAGAAATGTGCAGATGATATCCTTCCCTGAGTAAATTAGGCAGAAAATCCATTGAAATAAAGACTCCATAATGCAGCCCTTAATTTTTAATACCAAGTTGGTAATATAAAAATAAATAATTGCTTGTTCACAGCTGGAAGCCAGAAATTGCATTATTTCAAGAGGATTCCCTGGTACAATCATTTTTATTTCAAAGAGCAAAAATTAGGTAATATTTTGTTGTTGTTCTAATTAGACCCGGGGAGGAAAATGAAACAGCAGGACCTTGTCATCCCCTTGTGCATGGAAATATAATATTTGGACCTCATTAGAGCTGACCTCATTAGGAATTGCAATGTCTTCCATACATGCAGAAAAACAGGACTTTAAATCTATTAAACATGCTTAGGTTCTTCTTTAAGGTTAAGTAATTTCATGTCCGTAAATGTTCTGGTCTGCTTTCTGCTTATTTATACATGGTATTTAAAGTACAGATTCCTATTTTCTTCATTTCTTCTTCTTTCCTTCTTTTTCTTTATGTTTAATTGCAAAACACTTTTATTCATTGTCATCGTCATCAGTGGTCCCTTGATGTGAGTATAACAGTCTTCCAGTAAATAGGGAAGCTGTTGGTGAATCCATAGATGACTGAGGAGGCTGATTCAGGATCTGCAAGTTCAGCAACAGATGTGGCAGATAGTTCCAGAAGGAAGAAGTGAATTCTGCTGATATCAGGTCACAGATATCCCTTTGTCTCTGGATTTATTTGCCTCCATAGTGAGGCAAGATTGCTCAAAATGATTGATCTGAGTTATCATATATCACGGTGCTGTTAGTGATGATTCAGTGCTCGAGTCTCCCAGCTATTGATGTTAATATTGTATTTCTTCAGATTCACCTTCAGAGTGTCATTGAATCTCTTCTTTTGCCCACCTCTAGAGCACTGACCACAAGTGACTTAGGATTGTAGGACCTGTTTTGGGAGCCAGTTGTTAGGCTTCCTTATGATATGTCCTGTCTGACACAGCTGATGCCATATAAACCTGTTTCAATGCTGTGGTGTTTGCTTGAGCCAGAAAGCAGGTACTAGTTCTTTTGTTCTTCCAATTGATATGGATCCTCTGCATTCACTGTGATGTATAAGTGAAAGCCTTCTTTTATTAGATGCCTTTATTCTTCTATGCATGAAAAATCTGGGTCCTACAATCAGTCTGGTCTTAACTTTGTGACAGCACCTGTTCACAGACAACAAAATCTGAGATCATCAGCTAGTGGTTTGGCAAGATACGACCAACTTTAATACGTCTGTATGCAATGACTGTACCCCACCTACAAGATAAGAATAGTCTTGATGAAAACAGGATGGCTTACACAGGGTTCTAGGTATTCAGACGTCAAGACTTTCAAGAAAGTGGAGAACATCTGAAGTAAGATCCTGCAACATATAGTTCCTGTTACAAAAGAAGATAAAAGGACTAAAGGAAATAACAAGAGAAAAGTATCCTTAGCATATGTTTATATGTCATAGCATGTGTTCTGTTAGATTGATTTAAAGAAATGTATTTAAGGACAATGAATAACACCAAAATGACTTAGCAGAGCATCAAAAATAACCACTAAATATTCGACTATAGTTCAGTAAAGATGGGACATGCAAAAAAGAGTTTTTTCAAAATGAACCCCAGGATGAATTCAGTTTTGAGTCTATTTTCACCTGTGTCACCACTGAGGAGGGATAGTTACACCAAGATGAAAGGCTTAATGCAATCACAGTTCAAAAAGAATCACCATTTTCTGCTCTCTGGCAGGATGAACAGAAAAGAACCGCACACTTGCATCTTACAGCTACAATAAAAAATCTTTCCTGGGTGTAGAAGTAGAATAGATATTCTTTAACAAGAAAGCAGTACTGCACATGATCAATATGCAGAGAATGCCCACCAGTATAATATCTATGTAAATAACCATGTTGGGATGCGGTCCCACTGTGTACAGTATGTAATGCTCTGTTAGTGCAGCATCATAGTATCGTAGTTTCCAAAATAAATCTTAGACTCCTGTAAAGCACAGGGCATTTTGATATTTGCATGTGTATTAGCCAATCAAATAGCCCAACCCACATACACTTGCAACATTCTCATAATCTCCCAGACTAAGCTTATCACTATCAAAATCTACTTCTTAGTACAATGACTGCAGTTCGATACAGAGTTTGAGCAGCATGTTTTTAAGTCTTAAGAAATAGTAAGCAAAATTGAGCCTGCCAATACATGATGAAAAATTACCTGCAGAAAATTCAAATGTCTATACCACAGAATATGTTGAGATGTCCTTTTCTTTACCAGCTGATAAAGAAAAAAAGCTCTGTGTCTTGAAACATGTTATTTTAGGACATTGCTGACAGAAAGTAAAGAAAGCATAATAAAATCTGTCTGACATGACCATTCAGGAAACCAACAAAAACTGACTAGAAAAAGATAAGCAGGAAGCTGAGTTACCTAGCACATTGATGAAGAAGACGGGGAAGAAATACTGAAGCATCAGAAAAACTTCCACTCATTATAGCTATCATTTTTCCAGAATGAAATCTTATGCAAGTTGTACCATGAAATATATTTAGCCAGCCATGGTAAAGATTAGAGACACTGCTAGCTTTACCCACATTATTTTCCTTGCCACAAACATAGGAGCTATATTTGGAAAAAAGCAAAATGTCATCAGCTTTTTCTTGTACCTGCTCAAGAAGTTTGTTGAATTGTTTGTGGTTCCTCACCATGCTCCTCACCAAGAAGACAGAGGTCAAACAATACCAAGAGCCCAGCAACTGTTATCACCCTAAAAGAATCACATAGTGGGAAATAAATGATAAAGCCATATGTTGACTTTCTAACAGCCCAAGAAGTAACTATAAGCAGAAAAGAAACAAACACTGCGAAATTATGAGAAATAATGGCCTAGGTCTGAGAGCATACTCACTATAAATTCTGTTAGGATAGAGAGATCAGAAGCTGCTGCCTCTCACCTTTGGCAAGAGGTATGAGGGAAAATGAGATTGATGGATGAACTGATGTTTTCCTTAATCTAATTCTCAGAAATGGCTGTACTATTTGTGCTAAAATTCTACCCCTCTTGCAAAAAGAAAATTATCATAATTCACATGGAGATAGAGAGATAGCATGAAGATTTTAAACCCAGTTGTTAAAGTTTGACAAGGTAATAAGCAACAGAAAACAGCTGTTCATCACTGGCAATGCCTCACAACCTATATAACAGGCAGTGCTACCATCACTTCATAGCTGATAACCATCTGATAAAAAAGGAGGATGTGTTTTGCCTATTTTAAATGCATGCATTTAGATTAATCTTATTCATAATTAAGAAGTAAGGCAGAAAGATGAGACAAAGGTAGAGATCTCTTCTGATCTCTTCTGATCTCTAACCTAAACCTATTCTCCATCAGCTTATTACCATTGTTCCTTGTCATCCCCAGGTTGTGCTGGGGAGAAAAGGGCTCTACCTATTTGCTGTTGATCTCCCCTGATGAGCTTGTAGGCAGCCACCAGGTCCGCCCTCAGCCTCCTCTTGCCGAGGCTGAACAGGTTCGGGTCCCTCAGTCTCTCCTCGTAGGGCCTGTCCTGCTGCCCTCTCACCAAGCGGGTGGCCCTCTTCTGAACCCTCTCCAGGCTGGCCACATCCCTTTTGAAGTACGGCACCCAGTACTGGACGCAGTACTCCAACTGTGGCCTGACCAAAGTTGCATAGAGGAGGAGTATCACATCTCTGAACCGGCTTGAGATGCACCTTTGAATGCATGACAAGTTATGGCTGGCCTTGCTGGCTGCGGTCTGGCATTGGCGGCTTATGTTCATCTTGGAGTCAATAATGACTCCAAGATCCCTTTCTGCCTCTGTGCTTTCAAGAGGGGAACTCCCCAGCCTATATGTATGCTGTGGATTCCTTCTCCCAAGGTGCAGCACCCTGCATTTGTCTACGTTGAACCCCATCCTATTCTCATCTGCCCACTTTTGTAGTCTGTCTAAATCTAGTTGCAGCCTCTCTCTCTCCCTTCCAGTGTGTCCACCTCACCCCACATCTTAGTGTCATCAGCAAATTTGAACTGCGTGCTTTCCACCCCCTCGTCCAAGTTGCTGATGAAGATGTTAAACAGTGCGGGCCTGAGGACCGAGCCCTGGGGTACCCCACTGCTCACATCTCGCCAGGTTGAGTACATCCCGTCCACCACTACTCTCTGGGTGTGCCCCATCAGCCAATTTTTTACCCATCCAACTGTGCAGGCATCAATGCCACAGTTGCTTAATTTATTGATGAGGATGGGGTGAGAGACAGTGTCAAAGGCCTTCTTAAATTCTAGAAAGACTATGTCCACAGCGACACAATCATCCAAGGATTTAGTTACTTGGTTATAAAAGGCAATCAGGTTGGTCAGGCAGGACCTGCCTGTGATGAACCCATGCTGGTTGCCCCTGAGCATGATCTCCCCTGCTGGCCCCCCACAGATGTACTCCTTGATGATTCTCGCCAAGATCTTCCCCAGCACCGAGGTGAGGCTTACAGGCCTATAGTTACTTGGGTCCTCCTTCCTCCCTTTCTTGAAAATTGGGACCACATTATCCAGTTTCCAATCCCCCGGCACCTGGCCAGATGACCACGAATGCTCATAAAGCCGGGCCAAGGGCTCCGCGATAACCCCTGCCAGCTCCCTCAACACCCTTGGGTGGAGGGCACCTGGACCTGCAGATTTAAAAGATCCCTTCCAGAGATCCCTAACTACATCTGCGCTGACTGAAGGCTTGATAGAGCTATCCCCAAGATTGTCCCTACCTCTGGTAGGTGGGATGTCCTGGTCCCTGTTCAAGAAAACAGAGGCAAAGAAACTGCTAAAAATATCAGCTTTCTTGTTTGTTGTGGCCACAAGATTACCGTTTGCGTCTTGCAGGGGCCCTACATTGCCTGGTGACCTCTTCTTGCTCCCAATGTACTTGAAAAAGGACTTTTTGTTGTCCTTAATCCTGGACACTAGCCTGAGTTCCATCTCTGCCTTGGCCTTCTTAATAGCCCTCCTACACTCCCGGGCCAAGGAGGAGTACTCCTCCTTGGTGATAGCTCCTCCCTTCCACTGGCTGTACGCCTCCCTTTTAGTCCTCAGGCATTCCTGTATGCCTTTGCTGAGCCAAGGGGGTTTCTGAGCACTCTTACCCCCCTTGCTTCTCTCAGGGACTGTTACCCTTTGGGCCTGGAGGATCGTCCATTAAGGTAAGACAGTCCCTCGTGGACTCCCATCTCCTCTACCTTCTGGGCCCTCAGTGCCTCCCCCACTAGTCTCCTAAGCTCATTGAAGTTGGCCCTTCTGAAGTCAAGGGCTTTAGCCCTGGTAGGAGCCCTAGACGCCCTGCATTGGATAATGAAATCCAGAAGCTGATGATTGCTATTGCCCAGGTGGTCAAGGACCTGCAGTCCCCTACCAGGTCATCCCCCATGGCCAGGACCAGGTCCACCAAGGTGTTACCCCTAGTGGGGCTGTGCACTTCCTGGATAAGGTGAAGGTCCTGTAATACAGCCAGGAACCTATGTGAGCGGTCAGACCTGGCTGTCTGCTCCTCCCAGCAAATGTCTGGGTAATTTAGGTCACCCATGACAATAACATCCCTTGACCTAACTGCCTCCATAAGCTGACTGGAGAAGTCCTGGTCTAGCTCTTCCCCCTGGTTGGATGGTCTGTAGTAGAAACCCACTGTAAGGTCCCTTTTGCAATACCCCCCTTGTAGTTTGACCCATAGTATCTCTGCCCAACCCTCCTCTAACCCGAAGCTAATCCTTGATGATGTGAGGTGCTCTTTGACATAAAGCGCAACCCCCCCATGTTTTCTCTCTGTCCTGTCTCTTCTATATAGGGTGTACCCCCAAACGCCCACCGCCCCGTCATAGGTAGGGTCCCACCAGGTTTTTGTGTTAATTGCCCAGAAAGCATTCTAAAGCCGTAACTGAACAGAAGTCCATAGCTCTTAGATTGCTTTAAAAAAGGTGGCTCATGCTCTATCTTAACCCTCAATGGATGAGGTATTACACTAGAATCATAGAAAATTAGGATTTGAAGGGCCGTCAGGATGTCATCTAGTCCAACCCCCTGCTCAAAGCAGGACCTTCCCCAACTAGATCATCCCAGCCAAAGCTTTGTCTGGCTGTGTCTTGAAAACTTCCAAGAATGGATATTCCACCACCTCTCTGGGTAACCTGTTCCTGTGTTTTACTACCCTCCTAGTGAGAAAATTCTTCCTAATATTTAACCTAAATTTCCCTTGCTGCAAATTGAGACCATTGTTCCTTGTTCTGACTAAAGTGCTTTCTCTTGGAGCTCTTTATCAAATGCCTGTGCCTGATCCCATCAAGGGTTAATTTAGAGTGTGATCAGCACCATCCCAGGCAGCATTGTGCAGGGTTGCGCCCTAGATTTGGGCAGAGCTCCTGTGCTCTGCCCAAGCACCAGGCCCACCCCAGCCCCACCCACCAGCTGTTATTGAACCAAGTCAATGACAGTCTCTGATCCCAGCCCCATTTCTGTCCTCCCACCAGCCTTAAGCCACAACCTGACTGAGTAGCAGCTCTGCAGAAAAGAACCTGGGGGTTACAGTGGACAATAAGCTGGATATGAGTCAATAACGTGGCCTTGTTATCAAGAAAACTAACAGCACACTGTGCGGCATTAGCAGGAGTGTTGCCAGCAGACCAAGAGAAGTGATGACTCCTCTCTGTCCAGCACTAGTGAGGCCACATCTGGAGTATTGTGTCCAGTTTTGAGCCCCCCCACAATAGAAAGGGTATAGATAAGTTGGACAGAGTCCAGCAGAGAGCAATGAAAATGGTGAGTGGGCTGGGGCACATAACTTATGAGAAGAGGCTGAGGGAACTGGCTTTATTTAATCTTCAGAAGACAAGACTGAGGCAGGATTTGATAGCAGACTTCAACTACCTGCAGGGTGTTTCCAAAGAGGATGGAGCTGGACTGTTCTCAGTGGTGGCAGATGACAGAACAAGGAGCAATGATCTCAAGTTGCAGCAAGGGAAGTTTAGGTTGGATATTAGGAAAAAACTCTCCCACTAGGGGGGTAGTGAAGCATTGGAATAGGTTACCTAGACAGGTGGTGGAATTTCCATCTTTGGAGGTTTTTAAGGCCTGGCTTGACAAAGCCTTGGCTGAAATGATCTAGTTGCAGATGTTCCTGCTTTGACCAGGGGATTGGACTAGATGACCTCCTAAGGTCCCTTCTAGCCTTAATTTTCTATGATTCTATGAGGTGTACCCAGCCCCCATCACAGCTCCAGGGAGATACCAGTGCCCAGCCTGCCCCTGCCAGCACTCAGCAGATGGACTGCCTAGATCCCCTGCCCGGATCCTGGCCCCTCCCCCAGGCATCCCCAGCCCAGCACAAAGGTCCCTTCCAGCCTTGCTTCTCTGATTCTGGTCACTGAGCAGCAGAGCATAGAGCAGCATGGGGGAGAACTGCTTCCCTGTGCCAGACAGCCAAACAAAGATGGCTTGCTCATTTTGCTGTGCTCAGAAGTCTCCACCAGCCTGGGAAGTCCACAGAGCATGCTGTGAGGTGGGGGAGACCTCCCTCTCCCTGCTCGCTTCGGGAAGTGTAAGCCCCCCCCCCCCCCCCCGCCACTGAACAGTGAAAGTCTGTTCAACTGAAACATGCTCTAACTTACAGCGCTTTAAGTAAAGCGTGATAGAGTGATTTTGCCACAGGCTTTTTTAATGTCTGTACTTAGCCTTTATCTAGTATAGACAAATTTACACAAGGGGTTAATGACCCACACATTTTTTTTTTCCTAAGAACAAATTAAAATAGGTGGCAATGCTGGTTTATTTCACTGTTAAGATCTTTGTTTCACAAAAATTATGTGAGATGACCAGGAAATTTGTCCCTTTAAGTACAAGTGAATTTAGATGTCAGAATTAAAGTGTCTAGAGATAAAACAGAAACAACAGGAAACACATAACATAAGAAATGTGGATCAGGCCACAGTTCAATCTAAGACAGAAATGCTGAATCTACACAGTGACAGAGACAGGGAAAACAATAAACTAAGTTATTTCCATCTGATCCTAATGAACATAATGCATTTTCCTACAATGCAAAATTAATCCAGAAACTTAATCTTCTCTGTGAATGTGTTGGATCCATGTGTCAACAACAATTAAAGGGGCCAAAAGAGAAATCCAGTTAAGGTTTAATGCTAAAATTATACTCAGAAAACAGGTACAAGTTTTCACCAGTATTTTTACCATAAAGCAAGCACTGAACAGTCCATGGCAAAGAACTTCTCTGGAGAGTAATTTAAATTGCTCATGCTACAATAAATAAACTTTCGGCTTCAAAAAGAGGGATTGCACTACACTGTATCATGATGTAAACGTTTAAAAGGCACTGGACTGTACATTCTTGCTTTGTACGTAACACAACAAGGTTAAGCAGGTTGCAGTTCTTGTGCTCAGAATTTCCTGGCAAGCAACTAATGTTCTGAACTCCAACACAGAAGAAAATAACTGTCCATCAAGAATCTGAGACAAACCACAAGTAGAATGAGCAGAGCAGAAGCTATCACTAGGTGGCAATATACCTTTGTAAAAGAGTTATTCTAAGGCACAGAAGAAATATGTGCTTTGTCAATTGATATGATGTATTAACTGTTTTATACATAATCTATAAATCTCTGTTGATCTAGGTCATGTAAATAAACTCACATTCTTGTTATTCTTTCTTTCTTAAAATTAAAGTGAGGCCACGCTGTGGTGCAGAACTCAAAACAGAAAAGGTGATTCACAACATGGACCTGAAATGTGTTTTTCATTATTTATCATTTGCTGGTTTTCTGTTTACCAAGTTTCACTCATCCAATCAGAAATGATGCCATGGGACTTAGGTGATCAATCTACACAAGTAATCAATGTGAACTATAGGTTTTATACAACTTGATGTTTAGCTGAAATTTGATGGCAAACTGCTAGATTGGATAAATATATTCAAACTTAACAGGACTGGCTTGTGAAGGACTTGTGAACAAAACATGAGGGCTAAATATATTAGATAACTTATATGGAATGAGGAACTCCCCTTGTTCCACAGTACATGCAGCCCCTCCCAGGATGCTCTGCTTTCATTTAATGAAGAAGAGCACAGGACTTACTGCCAATATGTCATGAAATGTAAGACTGAGAGAAGGAGGATATGAAATGAGTTACAGAGCTAAGGGCACACCACCAAAAATACAATGACACCTTGCCATTCCCTTTGTATCAAGAATGTGTTTCAGCTAGAATACCTTCAAAGATTGCTGCTGTACTGTCTGGCATCAGGACATTTAGGATTTAGCTTTGAAAGATCTTTGCATTATTTTTTTCAGTGTAAGGGCATTATTTTTCTTCCACTATAATCCCCCTGTACATTTCTGATTACCTCTTAAGGTCCTTCTAGAAAGGATGGATTGAGAATGCATAGAAAACCTTAAGGGCCAAATTATGACCCCATAAACAACGACAATGAAGTCAGCAAAATGTAAATCAGAACAGATTTGGTCCTCTGGACCCAATCGTGCGTCTACTGATGTCAGTTAAACCCTGGCCATTGTTTTTAATAGGAGCACAACTGGAACTTTGAAAGTAACATCTCCCATCTCTGACCTGTGCTGTGCGTCGCTTAGTTGCAGTTAACCTTGTTTCTATGTTTTGCACAACTACTGTGCACAGAGCATCAGCTGAAGCCTGTGGGAATTCTGAATATAGTTATTCAATATACAAGAATGATTATACAATATATAAAAATGATTCAGCACATTTTGTTCTGCTTATTTTTATTTTGTTTTGAGCTTTATTAAGTCCTTGAGATATTACATAAAAACAGAAAGTGGTGTGTGTAAAATATTATAAAACCATAGAGTAAATGGCCCTGTCCACGTGACAACTTTAAAGTAAGTTTCTAACTACCTAGTAGATTTGTTGGCTCTGAAAATTATTTTTATTCTAATGCAGTATTATTGAAACTCAGTAACAGAGGCCACTCACTATGTTTGCCCTTGCCAGTGACCTGGGCTGCTTCATGGCTATATTCCTGAAAATGGCACACCTTTTTGCAGTGATCATGTGGCCATGACTGATCAGCCTGCTGATCCCCTTCCCTCTTAATTGTGTGCAGTACAATATCCCAGGGTGAAAACAGCAGATCAAGTTGCTGGTGCCACTCTTTCTGCTCATCACTTTAGCTGCCTCATTAGGTGCAACCTACCCAGATTTACCCAGAGGATACAGGTACAAACATATGAAGCATAAAAGGAAGAGGTACAGAACCATGGATGACACAGGACTGGCTTGTGAATAAAGCTGCTATTGGAACGCCGTTCGCATGTACTAGTTTTAGCCGGATCAGATGACAGTGTTACAAACTATTTTCAAATGCACATAGCATATCTGAAGTACAAACAAGGTTTTAGAGTCAAACATCAAAGAGCTTAGTCCTTCAAGGCGCTGAAAATCCCAGTCCAACAAAGTACTTAATTACTCAAAGTAATTTCCAAATTCAGTGACTGGTACAATCTCCAACACAAACCCATTTCTACTACCTAAGTATGTAAAACTCACTGTAGTCTGAGTCTGGTGTTAGAGAAAGTCTGGATCCGTAACCCATAAAGAAAATGCACCACTTACCCCCAACAACATAAGCATTTTAATGAGAATTTCTCTGCTAAAAGAAATACTGGAAAACTCCCATGAGCACTTCTCCAATGAGTGATTTTGACATGTAAACCTATAAGCAGACAATACATAAAGACTGAGAAAAACAACATATTTTCCAGGGCAGCACACCCTGCAGTGACATTAGTGAACAGGTTGTCAAAGGGAAATATTAATAAAATACAGAAAATGCCCATACAAGTATTGGAATTGGTTCCCCTCCGGCCAACACTACAAATATGTTAGCACCGTATACACGCCCCCAGAATGAAACATTTACATGATTAAATTTCAAAAGTAACATTAGTTAGAAAAATCAAAAGAGAAATGGGAAATAGCAGAATGGAAGAAAATGGGAAGGGAAAAAAGAACAGCATTCCTGAAATATATTATGACATTAATAACCCTTCACTCCAGCCTCAGAACGTAAGGAGTGGCAATGCAGCACAGTCCAAATAGTCATGGTCCACATGACTACCCATGTCTGCTATGAAAGAAAAAATACTGGATCCATGTTTGGGGTGTTGTAAAGACAATATTAAAAAATTCCACTGGAAACAATTTTTAAAAGAAAATATCCTCCCCCCAACTTAATGTGTTTGTATTTCAAATATTGCAGTATTGTGCCAGTGCAGTACCAGAAAGCATTTTAGCTGAATGGAACAATTGCTTTAATCACAGTTATTTTAGCTCACATCAAAGTTAAATATAATTATTAAAAATGCAAAAGTATCCTAAGGTGTACAAGAACAATAGCTGGAAGCTGGAGCCTGATTAGACACATACACTGGATTTTTTTCTGATTCCTTTATGTCAGCACCTGGATGAAGCACTGCTTGCTCAAACCTAATAGACTGCTGGGATGATGATTGGCTAAGCAAATGCTGTCCTCCTTTAGCTAAAATGCCTGGTCTTTTGTCAAAACAGTGTGAATCCTCAGTGTCCTGCACAGCTCCTTATTAAGTCTCAATGACCAGTTCTTCTACCAGCAGTTGGCTAAAAGCCTTAACTCCTCCTTCTCAGATGTTTACCTGGTCAAGTAAATCACATATTTATCACCACCAGGTGAAGCTTACATCACTCTTTGTACCTCCGGATGAAGGTGGAACCTCTAAAAGGACTCTAATCTGTGCAGAATTACATAATCAGTCTCCTCAATGGGCTGAGTCCAAAGTGAACACCACCACTGTGTGCGATACCTTTACTGGCTACCATTCTGCTTGCATTGCCAGTTGAAGGTGTCAGACCTAATTCTATAATTTTATAGCCATCAATCAATAAGTGACCAGATAAAATAATATCGCATCTTGATTCATGCCCCAGCCCCAGTCAGCTGTGTTCCTCTTAAATCATGCATCTTACAAAGACCAAAGGAGAAGCACAAAGGAGCCTGAAAGCATTCTCATGTGAGGAGCTTCAACAATGCAATAAGGTTCCAGAGGAGATAAAGCTAATCCAATAGTCTCCTTTACAGCACCCTTTTGCTAGAACCCCTTTACAGACCATCCCATTTGTTAAAGCTTTTCCATCATAACTGCAATGATTATAAAGTTTTGCCATAAATCACTGAAGTTAATAGAGCTATCCCAATTCACCCCAAAATGAGATTCTGGCACAATAGATACACATATTTCATAGATTTCATAGACATTAGGGCTGGAAGGGACCTCGGAAGATCATTGAGTCCAGCTCCCTGCCCAAAGGGCAGGAAGTCAGCTGGGGTCATAGGATCCCAGCAAGATAAGCATCCAGTTTCATCTTGAAGGTGTTCAATGAAGGCACTTGAACCACCTCCGGTGGCAGGCTGTTCTAGACCTTGGGGGTTCGGACAGTAAAGAAATTCTTCCTTATGTCCAGCCTGAAACGATCTTGAAGTAGTTTGTGACCATTTGACCTCGTCATCCCTTGGGGTGCTCTGGTGAACAAACGTTCCCCCAGATACTGGTGGTCACCCCTGATAAACTTATAGGTGGCCATCAGATCACCCCTGAGCCTGAGCTTTTTCAGGCTAAAGAGCCCCAGGGCTCTCAGCCTGTCATCGTAGGGGCTGCTTCCCTGACCTCTGATCATGCGCGTGGCTCTTCTCTGCACTCTCTCAAGCTTCTCCACATCCTTTTTGAATTGTGGAGCCCAAAACTGGATGCAGTACTCCAGCTGCGGCCCCACTAAGGCCGAGTACAGGGGGAGAATGACGTCCCGGGATTTGCTTGAGAAGCATCTATGGATGCAAGCCAGCGTTTTGGTCGCTTTACTAGCCGCCGCATCGCATTGCAGGCTCATGTTCATCTTGTGGTCAATGATGACCCCCAAGTCTCTTTCTTCCATAGTGCTAGCCAACATAGCACTGCCAAGCCTATAAGGATGCTGCAGGTTTTTTTCCCAAGGTAGAGAACCTTGCATTTATCAGTGTTGAACACCATCAGATTCTCGTCCGCCCACTTGCTGAGCCTGTCCAGGTCAGCCTGGATCACCCGCCTGTCTTCTGGTGTGGATGCTTTGCCCCAAAGTTTGGTGTCATTGGTAAACTTGGCCAGTCCGCTTCTGACTCCAGTGTCCACATCATTAATGAAGATGTTGAACAATATGGGTCCAAGGACAGAACCTTGGGGGACCCCACTGGTCACAGGACACCACGATGAGTGACTTCCATCAATTACTACCCTCTGGGTCTGACCCCGGAGCCAATTTTCCAGCCAGTGGATCGTGGAGGACCCAAGGCGACAATTGGCCAGTTTCTCCAAGAGGTGATCATGGGAAACCAGATCGAAGGGTTTTTTGAAGTCAAGATATATGACATCAATCTCTTCTCCCTTGTCCAGGTGATAGGTCACCTGGTCATAGAAGGAAATGAGATTGGTCAAGCAAGACCTACCCGCAACAAACCCGTGCTGGCTATCCCTTAAGATGTTGACGTCGGCCAGTCCATTAAGGATGGCCTCTTTAATAAACTTTTCTAAGATCTTCCCCGGGATAGAGGTCAGGCTGATGGGCCTATAGTTAACCGGATCCACTTTCCTCCCTTTCTTGAAGATAGGCACCACATTGGCCTTCTTCCAGTCTTCGGGCACTACACCAGAGCGCCAAGAGTTTTATATATACCATGGAAAGAGTTTTACATATACCATGGATGCTTTCCCACGGCCAACAAAGGAAGAAGAGCAGAAAGTGAAAGCATAATGATAGATTTTTTAAAAACTTAGGATAAATAAATTTGAAGTATATTGACATCAGTGTAATTACTCAACGTTCCATTAAACTGATGTAAAATTGATCTGCCCCAGTAAATATTAAAGTAATTTTAGCAGTCACAAATTTGTGTTGAGAGAGAAAATGCAAGTGTATTTAACATAGCTCTATCTCCGCACTAAAGAAGATTGAAAAATATTATTGCCAGTGTTAAAATCTTTACGAAACCCCCCCCCCCCCCCACACATACATTTGAATGGGCAAAATCTCTTTTTGCTGCGGTAGAACACAGTGTCATGTTGACATGGGCACTGTGACATGGTATGCCATTGTTTCCCTTCCCACATAAAGAGCTATAGAAGCTTAAGTGAAGCATTAGCCTTTATCAGATGCAATATATGTCATCTTTTTAAAGATGGAGAAAGTGTTTTTTCTGCAATTAGTTGATTTCTTCAGCTGGAAAAGTCAGCTGATGAACAAACAATACCCTCCCTTTCCTTTATACTTTTCTTCCCTTCACTGCTTAAGATGCCAAAATGCATAAGCAAAAGGTGAAAAGAAGCATGAGGATAAACCCTCACTACAGAATCTATTCTTTCATAGTTAACTAGTAGGGCTGTGTGAAATCTCGGCAGCTGTTTCGTTTTGAAGCTTTTTTGAGCTCAAAATAGTGAAATCGAAATTAAATGAAAGGCTTCGAAACAGTTTTGAAATGAAATGAGGGCACTCGAAACGTTTCAAAAGTTTCCAGTTTTGAAGCCAGGCTTGCTTGCAGCTAACAGAAACTAAGGAGAGGGATGGAGAAGAGGGGGGAATGACTGCTCTAATACTGACATCTAGCTCCCAGTTCAATTCCCCAGCTCTCTGATCATCTCCCCAGCTTTTCCCGGGGGGGGCGGGCGCAGGCCTCCAATCTGCATGCGGGGTTTCAGCAGTTTCCGGTTCGATTCCCCTAGTTCCCAGTTTGATTCTCCAGCTCTCTGATAGCTTCTCCCAGTTCTTCTCAGGGGATGAGCCCCCGGATGATGCAGGTTGACAGCAGGCTGCCGCTGCCAGCTGGGGATGGCAGTGGCTCTGGGCTATTTCCCCAGCTGGCAGCAGCAGCCTACTGAAACCCCGCATGCAGATTGGGTGGGGTGCACCCCACCCCAGGAAGAGCTGGGGGAAATAATCAGAGACCTGGGGAATCAAACCAGGAACTCTGGTTGACACATGGAGCAGCCCCAACTCCCAGACAGTGTGCGGCACCCTGCCGAGCTGTGCTGCCCCCATGCCATGGGGCAGCTGCTGCGTGGGTGCAAGGCGGGGGAGGCGATCCCCGCTGCCCAGTGTTGTGGAGGGGGGGCTCTGCCACGAGCTCTCAGAGGCCTCAATCTCCATGGCCAGAGCCGGTGAGTGCGGGGTTTGTTGTGGTTTTTTTAAAGCTCCGCACTCGCTGGCTGCCGAGCATGTGGATGACAGCATGCTCCTGCTGCCAGCTGGGGCCAGCACTAGCACCTGAGTCTGCACGGCATAGCCCGCACCAAGCGCCGGGAAGAACCCAGTGCTGGTGCTGGCCCCAGCTGGCAGCGGCAGCCTGCTGTCATCCTGCACCCAGATCCAGGGGCCCACACCCCCCTGGAGGGCCACAGGGCTGTGCCAGACTCCTCCGGGGTGCACGGCTCCCGGATCTGTGCGAGGGATGACAGCATGCTGCTACTGCCAGCAAGCGATACAAGTTTTGCTTTGACCAGTTTGAGGTGCAGTTTCACAAAACCCCATGGACCTAAGTCCTTGAAAATTGGCACACTTTATGCCCTCAGAAGGAGCTACCATCTCTGCAATTCTCATCCAAATCAAGGGAAAAATGACAAAGTTATAGGCATTTTTGTGATTCTCCATTATAGCCTATGGGCAAAATGTCAAAACGCATTGAAACAGTGAAACAGTTTAGACTAAACGAAATGAAATGAACAGTGCCTCAAAACAGCGAAATGAAACACCATCCCTTTGAAATGGCGAAATGGAAGTCGAAATGAAATGGTGCTGTTTAGCACAGCCCTATAATAACTGGTCTCTTTTGAGTGAGCCAACCATCTCTCGCATGTGATTCCACTTAAGTCAGAGAAGTTAAATGCCAAGATATGAATCTGATCTTGTAATGTCTAAATATTACAAAGCTTGATCTCTAGGCTTTAAAGAAAAAATTGGGAGTGCCAGCATCACAGCTGTATGAAGGATACAGAGCCTCTGAGTACAGTAACTGAAGGAAATATGATCCTGTTTGGACTGTCAGGCTTCAGAAATATGTAGTAACACAACACTGTGTAGAAATACTCAAGTTGTGCACTACCTTATAGGCATGTGTATCTGAATATTAAATAACCCCTACATTTTTAGAAGCTGCTACAGACTTCCACTAATTTCTATACAGTATGTGACACAATTACCTAATCATTAATATCAGGCTAATCACCACAGTAAACAAATGTCAACAAGTTCATCACACTCCTGAACTGGATCTAGTTTCCTTCCCCCTTTCCCAAACAGCTCCCATCATTTATGTTTTTAATTTCCACCTCTTCTTCCTTCACCTTCTCTTGTCCTAAGTAGCTTTCAGTGTGGCTATACACAGTGACAAACTAAATTTAAAAAGTGAGTTTATACTTTGCTGTGAATATGGACACATTTTTGATGACTCAGCAACATCAGAAAAGGATGTTCACAGACTTGAACTGGCTACCAAGAAAGTACCATCTCCTGCTCTCAGCAGCTTCTTACTGAAGGTGAGCAGTTCCACAGTTTGTATGAAATATAAATGGTGAGGGAAACAGTGTTCCCTAACAAGGGAACAAAAACGCATGCATATATGTGATTTGTAATAGCACTTAGCACCATCTTATTCAGTTCCCTTCCTCAGGAGCAGAACGAGGTCAACAATGAACACTTTTAAAAAGCCCTCCTTGAGTATCTCTTGTTAAATTCTTTAATTAAGAAAGAAACTTCCATACTTTGCCTTTCAGTTACCACAGGAGAACATGAACACGGACAGTTGCTGCAGAACAGCTGATGCATGGCAAGTCTCCATCTCTTTTAACACACTGTTAAAACACTGCTTGTCCATAACCACTGATAAGGAGCATAAAGGTTTACACTCTTGGGATGTATACACCATCATGTGCAAGTCCCACAAAGAGCATGCAATGCATTTAAAATGCACTTCCAGAGGGTGCACAACCAATTTCAGGGGGTGCACATGCATCCGCATGCACCTACACATCGCCAATTGTCTCTTAGGATCTTAAGATAGCACATCTTTGTCAAACAAATGTATGTAATGTGGATGCCTTTAATCAGTTGACCCTGCTGCCCCTGAGTCTAACGTATACATAAAAGGAGGGCCCTTCCCAACAGGGGCAACTCCTATTTGGACTTTTCCTTTCTGATGCTATGGTCTCATCAAGCTCAAATCCTCATAAAAAAACAGAAATAATGAGGTAAAAAAGCTTCTTGCTTTGTTTTTTAATTGGATGCTTTCTCTTTATTTAATAAATAATAAGATAATGAAAGAAATATCTTTGACTCCTGTGTGTTGTACCATTTTGCATAGATATGCAAAATAACTACAATGAAAGTTAAGCAAAAAGAGGCTTACCTTAGAAGAAAGTTCTTGAAAGTAATTGAAGATACAAGGGAAAGTTTGCTGGGTACATCTTTATTCTTGTCAGTGAATTTAGGGTTATCTCTGCTTCTGAGCAACAAAACCACCTGCTATTTTAATTTTCCCAAACCATTACCACACAACAAAATCTATCAGTTAACTGACAACCAATACTTGAATGGTTTATGTTGTTAGTGTTTACATTCTAGTACAAAGTATTTGAAGAAAAATGAAATTCCTTTATTTATGTACTAGTGATGGAGCAGGGAATATTGCACCTAGACTTCTATATGTAGTATATGGAACTGTAACTGTATATATGTAATACTTTTCTTAATAAGAAAGCTGCGAGACAGATAGATATATATAGAAATAGTGCTGGGCTTTTAGTTTCAGTAACAGCATAAGGAGTAAAGGTCAGACTGTGTCTATGGCACTGTGGATATATATGGCATGGACTGCAGAAGGCTCCAACAAATCAATGGAGCACATGCAGCAGGAGTACACAAATGCAGAGTTCCCTGCTTCCTTCATGAGTCTCTGGGGATGCAGTAACCCAAATGGGGATGAAAGTTGAAGAGGAAGCAGAGCCACTGCCCATTTTTGGCATTTACCATGCATAACGGCTGACTCCTCCCATCTTTTTTATATAACTAGACATCTAGTCTACTGTGGGGCTGTCTCCAGTCTGAGAACTTGTTGCATAAAATACTTGTAAGCTTGTGCAAGGATGAGAGTGAGACAGTTGCTCTGTGGAATCTGGAGTCTATGCTTCCTGCTATGCCTTCTCTTCATTTTGCTTCACCAAACCACAGCGAAAAGGAAACTGAAGTTTGTGTCCTTAGTAAGTAGACAGCAGTTTAGAAATGGAAAGGATTTCCTCCAAAAACTGTCATTTGCTGCTGCTGTTATAATTCCAGGGGGGAAACATTCTGCAAAACATGTTTTGCAAATATTTAAATGTTTTCTGAATAATCAAGTTCTATTATTGCCCCCTATAGAAAAATAAAAAGTACCACACTTTAAAGACTGTTCTGTAAACTTGCTTCCATTTAGCAGCCTCAGATGATTCCGAAATCTCCTGTAAATACAATGTCCTTTATTTGTGGCAGCAAAAGGAGAGCTCTACAGGGATAATTTAAAATTATGAAATGGATGGGATGCCAAAACTAGCTTTCACTTCCTGCAGAAATTCCTCTTGGTAATGCAAATAATGTATTGGATTGCAAAAGAGCAATTTCTCCCTATATGTAATTAGAATATGTGATTCACTGAATGAATGGCATGAAGCTATGGTATATGTGAGTAAAACTTGCACTAATTTGTAAGCTACCCTTTCTCTCAAGAAAAATAGACCTCTTCTGAATTTGGTCTATTCTAAACTTTTGGCAAGCATTTCACATCATTTTCATATCTTTGTGATTTAATTTTTTTTCCCATTTGGCTCATATAAGGGAAGGCTTAATAGTTTTATAGTGTTATGACTAATAACTATGTATGCCAAGTCAATGATACAGGAGAACAAGAAATTCTTCATTAATAGAATGAAAAATCTTGATACTGTACAAGATCATTGGAAAGCAGTGGAAATTTAAGACAGGTTCAGGGTTTTCACAAGAACATGTGTTCAGATTTTAGATATTTACAGTGCCTGCCAACATGCTATTTTCTAACAGCAGCCTCTTTCAGCAAAAAGTGACTTATAGTAGCCAAACACAGGGCCTGTACATTGGGTAATATGCTGATTTTTTTGTTTGTTATTTGTTTCCCTTAACTTTCAGGTAGCTTTAACAAAATATTTACTTTTTTTTGTATTTGTTATATTAATACCAGTCATCTTGCTTGTTTAATTTAATTTGACCTGTACTGCCTATGTTCTCCTGTCTTCTCCACAATATATAATATTTTATAAAGCATATAAAATCATAGAAAAAAATCCATGAATTAGCTACTTTTCATATGAAGGAAATGAGACCCCCCCCTAAACAAAAAAGTTACAATCTTAAAAATAGGCATGGAAGCTACTATCTAGTGTATATCAATCTGTTAATAGGCTATACAGCACTCCTCATTGATGAAGATAGGACTAGAATCGCAATTCAACTGCTTCTAATAAAAGAAATGCAATAATGTGAATGGAATTAAAATTGTCTTATTATTTATTTCGCCATGGTGATCATACCCCATGTGAATCTTTTCCAAATGACAAACACAAAGAAAATGCTTGGCCACAAGGATTTGGACAGCTTACCAAGGTTTGTTGGTGTAACATATTGAAACAGTGGAAGCCACTGACGAATGTTCATACTTTGAGATACCATGAGTGTATGTCACATTGTTAGAATGGGGGACTGGGTTTTGGAAAATAATGACTCAGAAAAGGAGTTAGGTTATCTTGCTGAAAAGTCAGCTGAACATAAGATCTTTGGATGTATAGTCCTTAGCTGTGAGAGCAGTGGAGCACCAACTAGGGGTTATTTATTACTATATACAGCACTACTGAGTTCATTACTTGAATAATATGTATAATTCTGACATTCATGTTTTAAAATGGATAATGATAAGTTAAAAGATTTAAAAAAAAGAGCTAATAAAATAGTTTGAGCTCTGGAAAGCCTCCCTATACATGAGAGGCTAATGAAACTCTATTTATTTTAACCAAAAGATTAAGTCACCCAGTCATATACTGTAAGTACCTAAACAGAGATAAGATTTCTGATAATAAAGGGCTTATTCAGTCTAGTAGACAAAAGGATAACAAGATCCAGTGCTTAAAGCTGAAGCAATATAAATTCATACAAGATATATGGAGCAAATTTGTTATAGTGAAGATGACTAATCCATGGGACCTGATGATATAGTACATTGTCTATTGCTTGAAGTCTTGAATTCAAGAAGGGTTGTCTAAGAAATATTCCATAGCTCAACCAGAAGTTGTGGATTTATTATGGGAATCACTTAGTTTCCATGTCCTGTTATATAGCAGGTATATGACCATTGTGATCCCTTCTGACCTTAAAGTGTATTAATCTATGGGTAACTTTGCAGTGAAACGTATTATGTAAATAGATATTGATAGAAACATGGAACTTAGTTCTGGAAACAGCCACCCTGCTACTGAAAAAAATGTCATACAAACCTACTCATAATTTATCAAACTCCATCATAAAGTTAATTAGGGCTTTTGCCTGATGATTCCTACTCCTCCGATGGTTCTTTTAAATTTATTCAAAGCCTGTTTATACCCATTTGTTTCATTGTTAGTTAGCTTGAATATTCTCATTTTAAACAAAATAAGCACTGTGTAAAGAGCATCTTTAACTTCTGTGGAACTGATTCATTCAGTGGTTGTTCAGTTGCTCAGGTCTTTGTAGGATCTGGCCTCGATTTCTCTCTTTGTCTATTATAAATATGCAAGCTTCATAACAGATGTGCTGCTGCCTCATTAACCCAATTTGCAGAAAACTGCATCTAGCTAAATAATAACAGCAACAAGTGTGTGAGCTCATGCCTGCTCATTTCTACTCAGTTCAATAAGGTGTGAATTTCAAACACTAATTACAATGATGTCAATTATATCTGTATGGAGTATGGGTTATTATTAAGCCCCAAATAATTTCCCCTCCCCCTTTTATAAATAGCAATGAAATTAAATGCTGAAGAGACCATGTTCATACAGCATTAATGCTTCAAAATTAAAATCAGAGTTGGAAGAGCTAGGATTTCATCCATACACATCCAGCCGTTTTGCAGTGTTTTTCTATTCTCTGGGCATGTCTACACATTACTGTATGGTGACATTGCTATGGCACCATGCTTTAGTACTTTCTATTGCAAGTACTAAAGCACTGAGCAGTATGGGCACCATGCGTATAGCACATGGTTAGATTCCACCACTACATCACCATAACAGTGCACTAGACTGGGAGGAGTGTGCCACTACGGTGATGCTGCTGTGAATCACGTGTAGACCCACGTGGTCGCTACATTGCTGTAATGCACTATATGGCAACATAGTGCATTGCTAGACGTGTAGATACGCCCTCTGATCCTTTTTTAGAAAACATTAAGGTGTATTTTCCTAAAGAAGATGTGAGTAGTCTACTACTAATATTAACCTTACTATTAAATTTATTGTCCTCCTTTCATTTATAGCCCTAAATAATATATTACCACACTGCTATAAAGAAAAAGGTTCTGGCATTTCCAAATTTGTAATTATGGTTGTGTGACCTTCTTTATACCGGCCTTTATTTAGCTCTACTACATTTAAGTATATATTGTGATACATGGACCAAAAATGTTGCTCTCACATAGAATGGATTCTAGAAGCCTAGATTAAAAAACAAAAAAACAAAATACACAAAGATTTAAAATGACAGGAAGAGATGAGTGTGTATGGAAAGATGGAAGTGTCTAATTAAGGCTCATAACATTCAGCAATCAGAAGGGGAGGTTTGATTTAATTTACTTTAAAAAAAATGTCTCAAGGCACTCCATTCATCCACATTAGAGAGAAGAAAACTGAAATAAAACCTTGAAGATAATGGGCTGCTTCTTCCAGTCTTGAAAATGATAAGTCTCCTCTGTGCTTCCACAGAACATTACACTGACATTCATTTCTATTGTTGTTTTCACAGCTTGGGATACAGCAGCAATATATGCTTGGACAATACTTACGGAAAAGATATGCTCATTACTTGAGTACTATATATAAGCAGTGCGAGGCAAGTATCAGAAGGAGGATTTTTTTTTCTGTATGCTAATGGAACTTCCTAATTTATAGGGGCCTAATCCTGCATGAGGCTGAGTATGCTCAAATTGCACCAGCATCAAGAATGGTTGAGAGATCTCTCAGTTCCTAAGGTTGTGGCTCAGACTAATGCATTATAACACTGATTCATGAAGAGCTTGCACAGGAAGATCCTTGGAGTGTAGACAGGTTTGGCAAGAAGCCAAACTATATTGAAAACTGTGGTATTCTTGTAAGCCAGACTATAGGTGAAAATATTATGTTATATTTGAATTGCAATTAATAGATATCACTGCCTGGCATCTCATTAAAGGTAGCCTCATTACAGCTATCACTTTAATAATGCAAGAAGCCCTCATATATAGAATCCAGGTTCTCCTTGACGGTGACCTCAACCACTAAGTATAGTGCTTACCTCTTCCCTACTTCTGGAAATTCTGGGAGACCCTAGTAGAAATTCTGAGCTGCTATTTGTTTCTTATAGTCAATATCTACCACACAGACTGCTGTGTAATGTCCAGATACCCACCTGGCTTTAAACGAACTAGTTCTAGTACCAAAAGCAGTTTAGCTGCAGTAGCATGGCACTCAGTATGGGATGGTTTACCTTACAGATATGCTAGCTAGGTCATCTCAACACTACACTGAAGACTGCAGTGTAGACATACCCTCTGTTTTAGTTGGGGTTCAGAGGCTCCATTACTGTCTCTCAAAACTTCACCAGCTGGAACCAAGTGATTTTTTTTCCTGAGAATTTCTAACGGGGTTGCCACCACCTTCCAATTCAATTGCTCCCCAAAGTTCAATCCCAATGCTCTGCTGCAACTCCCTCCCACTTCTCTCCCTCTTCCCTCCTATGGCAGATTTTCTTTAACATCCCACCCGTTGGGATGCCAAGCCTTTCATCCCATTTCCAGTTCTCTCTTTTCTCATCAAATTGGCCAATTAATAAAAGAACAATTTTTTTCTGTTTTTGCTCCAGATTTATGTTCAAAGCACGGACTCAGACCAAACACTTATGAGTGCCCAGGCAACTCTTGCTGGGTTGTATCCACTGGACAGTGGTCAGGCTTGGAACCCAAAGATCCTTTGGCAGCCAATCCCAGTTCACACAGTGCCACTATCACATGACCACGTGAGTACTACAAGTTGGGAACGCCTTTTTCCTGTACGCTTTGTTACTAAAGACTAATAATGTCAGAAGTAAAGTGAATAAAGTAGATGAGGGCAATACAAAGCAACAGCACTGTGTATAGGAAGCACCACTGTGCAGTGATTGCACAGACTCCTATGACATAGACTTGGGCTTAATGAAAATAAAACAAGCTAAATCTCAAATCAAACTTCCACTCATGACACCATTTTCATAAATAGCTGTGTGACCACAGTCAAGAACCCTTTTAATATGTTATGCTTTCATACTGTATAAGATCATAACTCTGAGCCAGTAACAGATTACCCTACTCTCTGGCCTGTGCAGAGATTTAAAATTGTTTGCTCTGCTGAAGAGCAGGGGGGAAAAATGTGCATTATCACTATTCTCCTCAATTTTTTGTTGTTCATGAACCATAAAATTGTCCCATTCCTCACTACACTGTGATTTGGGTAGTGGGATCATTTTTTCAGTCATTTTGTGGTTGGTGGCCAAAAGAAAAAATGTGGAGGACCGGTTTGCTGGAACGCAAGTTGTGGGATAATCTGATTCTGGTACTTCTTTCTCTCTTCCCCTCACCTGCAGAGTACTCAAATATGGGAACTGGGAAGCATTTTTTCAAGGGGCTGTGAGGAAGCCAGCTTCACAGTCACTGGGAATGCTGTGAACGGTGACCTGGGCAGGTGAGGGGAGTGAAAGAAGACAAGAACTTCCAGATATGTATGTACTTCCAGTGATGGCTGGGAGGCTGCAGAGCAGAGACAATGAACACAGAGAGCTGTTCTTTCCTTCCCTACCCTAGTCTAGTAGTGAGATTTTTGCATACCACGGGATTTTGCAGATTGCAGACAAAAGATGGAGTTCTACTACCAAATTCAGCAAACAGGCACTAGGTCTTACATTCTCCCCAAATTTGAAAAGTTTATGCAAGTGATTGAAGGGCCTTACATGCCCTATTTACAACACACATAAGTCAAATTAAAATAGCTGCTTTTTTAATCTTCATCATTCCAAGTTGTGTGGTTTGTGACCATTATAAATAGTATAGTATGCTCCCAAAGTAGAAAAATAAGTTAGTAAACAAATTAATGTACAAAATAGGAAAACGTGAATATATATGTTCATTTTTCTCTCCTGCTTTCCATTATTTATTGCTTTAAATATATTTTTATTTTTTAATGAATACATAGCACCCTGAACCCCAGTAGCTTATTTCTATCAAAGCTAGTGGCTGTCAGTTACTAGAAATATCATGCCCGTTCATAAGTATATGGTTATATCATAGTATTATATGCCTCTAATAGTTAGATCAGTATTCTAAGAGTGGCAAAAAGCTGTTGTACATATTCTGAGGCTAATGTTCTCCTCAGTACACCAAGGTTTTATTTGAAGCTCTTGTTTTAATTGTGTGGCTACAACAAATGGAATTTTATTAATTATCTCAGGAGGGAGATGGAAAACATGTTAGCAGGAAATATTGAGACAATTATTACTACTTGATTTGAAATCAGCTGTAATTTTATTTTGTTTTGCTTTACTTATGATTAATTCAGACAATTTCTAACAAAAATTAGATTAGACTATCTCAGATAAAGCAAATCATATCAATACAGGCAGCCAGAAATAATATACATGTACTATTTAGGCATGATTTTGAGGATTTAGGAAGTGCATAGGTCTTGTGCTGGCCTTTTCCTGCATGGTGAATTGCACCTTGCATTTCTTTCTAATTTTCAACTACTTTTACAAGCAACATCCACAAATGTTTAATGGTTAATATTATAAAACTGAGTTGCTAGAGGTATTATTGTATGGAGGGAAAAATATCACTGGAAACCAATCCTAAAATCTTTTTTCAGTTTGTCCCAGCTGACACACAAATCAGAACTGGACTTCTATAAGAGGATATTAAATTATCAAACCGGAAACAGACTGCATAATTAATACATTGTACCTTTTATTTCAGTTGCTCTACTTACCTTTTCCAAATTGTCCAAGATACAATGAACTTCAGAAACGAACTTTTGTAACAAGAGAGTTTCAAAAACAACTTAAGCACTACAGGGTAAGGAAAGCAATCTACTTTCAATTGTGGAAAACATTTAATTAAAAAACTACCACTTATCACAGCAATATCTAATACCTAAATCATAAGATTGGGAGTCTGGAGACTAGCGTATTCTCCTTCTAATGAAGGTATCTAATTCTTCTTAGCCTTAGCAGACCATGCTTCTATATACTGGAAGAAGACTACTATTTACCCACTAAACACTTATTTTAGAAAATCTGCTGGGCTGGCAAGTTCACCACAAATGAAAAAAGTGCAGTTTAGAGAAGGTGGGACTCTTAGTCACCCTTTATCAAAACTCAATCTATCATCTGAATTACACAAAAACTACAAAAGTCAACCAAAACCAGCATCTCCAGTCCAACTTCATCCTTGCTGCTCAGTCTCATGGCTGCAATCCCTTTTCTGACATCTCTTTACATATGCCCTCTCTTACCTCAAACCCCTCTTCCCCACAAAAAATCTTTCCACTAATTTCCTGACTGTCACATAAGAAAATTCCCACAACTTCAATGCAGCAACCAGTCTCTCCCTTTGGTAACTCCTTTGCCTGTTTTCCCATGAGCCATGCTGTCACAGCTAAGCTACTGGTTCAACAAACTTTATTCTTTCTAAAATGTGCCATGCACACTACTAAGGTAGTATATAGGAATGCCATAAAATAGTAAACCTAAACCCCCTTTGTTTATGGTTTTTGTTTTCCAGCCGTTTCTCAGATTTTTAGCAGCTCACACTGGATACCCAGTTAGCAGTCTGAACACTGCAAGAATTGGGAATCTATATGACACTTTACAGTATGAGGTAAAAATATAACTATAAAGTCTGGATCTGATTCAAACAAGTTATAGAGTAGGAAGAATACAGATTACAAAATGTATTTTATACATCTCTGTGGTTGTAAGAAAGATTTATGCTTACAAGGGATGCAAAGGAATATAATCAGCTATCTTATCTTTTATTATACATGGCATGACTGATATGCTTTTCAGTCAGTCAATAATTAGTATAACACCCTGGTAATATACTAGTCTAGCAAAGTACTAGTTCTCATTTATACTAAGGAAACTTTATACCGGTCTAGAAGTAAAAAGCAGCCTTCGTGAAAATGTAATTTATTCCATTTCCAGGCCTGGCCACTTAATAGTACCAGAAACTTGTAGAGGCCTTAACATAATGAAAATGAGCCCGCTGGCTTTCAATGAGAATAAGAGTTAGATAGATTGTTTTATTATACCATGTAAAATACTTTAAGAACTTCTTAAAAGTTAAAAACTAACTTTCACTTTCTTCCATTTCTTGTAATGCACAGGAATTGTGTCCCTAAATCAGGCCAGTAGTCCATCAAATCCAGCATGTAATCAGTACCCTATCCTCTGAAGAATGTATAACATTTGCACAGTGGGCAGTTAGACAAAAGCCTATTGTGTGAAATTGCTTCATGATCCCAGAACCATAAAGATGTACCGTAGTAAATAAACACAGAATGGTAAAGAACATACAAGCTTCCATCCAGAAAGACTGGTGCAAGAAAATACAGTAGTAATTTTTGGTTTATAGGATTCCTGGAGCAAGTGGGACTTGAGCATTAATATGGAATAGGAAGCTACTGATGAATACTGATTGGGAGTCTGTTCTGATCATAGGGACCATGGGACCCTTTAGTTTAAATCTGCAAGATTAAAGATTTACATGCTGTAACAATGAACACGTCTAACACTAAGGGCACGCACATGCCAGGGAACAATTTAGCACTGCAAAATGGATTCTACAACTGCCAACATATTAAGCAGGGAGCCACCTAAGGTAGCAAACAGGAAAAACAAAGGCATGTGTCTAGTATATTAAGTACTTAATTCTGGACTGCAGAAAAGCATTTCCTTTCATTTGGGATTAAAGCCTAAACCTAGCAGGGAAAATATAGGTAGTGGATCCTGATCAGGCGTAGTTGGGAGACAGGCATTGAACTACTTAGCATAGAAAAGACTAAATTGCTTCTGGGCACGTCTGGAAGCAGAGTTTTGGATGGCCAGGGAACTTTATGGATGAAATGTTAGGCACCTTGGGTCACCCTAACACCCATTTTACATGCCCAACTCCTTGTATGAATCTAAACCTGTGTCTACCTCTGAACAGCAAACACACATTGCCATCTTGAAAGAAAAGCTATTATTTTTGTTGCATGTGGTACTTCAAAAGACTGCTTGGAATTATTTTTAAGCCTCTGTACTTAAGCTCCAGATAATATTCCCTAGAAAATTAAAGAAGCTTTAAAGTAGATTGCATCTGAGGACATGCATGAGTTACACCTGAGTCATTCCGTAAATTGCTAGGTGTAACTCATGCTGTGAATCTTGCATTTTCCATCATGGTCCTGTTCTTGTCAAAGCAGTTTAGATCAGTGACTCATGAAATGTCAGCATGCTGAACTACTGCATTGCAGCTCAGCATATTAAATCAAGTCATCATCACATACTGCAGTAATGTGACTGCACAGGGCCGCACGGTTGTACAGAAAGCATTGTAAGGGAGGTGTTTATGTCATCAGACACTTACAACATTGACAAACTTCGTTTGCCATAAGGAAACCAAATGCCAGAGAGGGCTGACTTAATGAGTAGGCAGTGAACTTGTTGTGGGGCCTTCATATTACTCAACAGACCTTGGAGACACCAGCTGAGAGTTCTGCCACAAAAGCCAACAACAATATTAATTGTGCAAAAAGAGTTCTCCAATTCATAGTTTTAAAGAGAATTCAAGTAGCTTTGGTAGAAATTGTCAAAAGAAAAAGTGAGACACTGTGACCTGAACTGGTTTAACCTGACATGTTCCATTGTTTCACCTGTTTAAACAAATCCTATCTTCAATTAGCCAACATTTTTCAGGCCATTGGTGTCTACTAATCTCACCTGCCAAGTCTTGCTGGTACAAATGAATTGGGAGCCTGCTCTCGGGTTGCTGCTCAGCCACAATCCTGACAGTCTCCTGTAAACCCTGTGGGTTGTTGGACCCCTTACTGGGTCCCACTCTCAGGAGGTGCCTGACAATACCCCTCAAGCCTTATGGGCTAGAGACGTGGCTCCAAAACTTCCCTTTTACCATGCCCCATGCCTCACAGATGGCATTTAGATGTTGTCTCTTGTGATGAGGCCTCAGTCTACTTTGGCCTCTTGTTGTCACTGGACCCTTAGCCTTAGTATCTGTCACTGCACCCTCTGGCACTGGGCTCTCCACGCTGTAGTATGCCCCAGTGAGTGCTATGCCGTATCTTAATGAATGCTATCCTCTCTTACCATTCAAAGCTGTTTTCTTTAAACAATTCACCAATATACGTAAGAGTTCCACTACAGCTGAAATTCCATATATAGTCCCTAGTTTATGTATAAAATGTAAAAATAAAGTACAAAATACTATATATTTTTAAATTAGTATAAAAATAATGGTAAAAAACACTGTTGCCTCAGGCAATAATACCAAAGTAGAAGATAACAAAAAAATCATTATGTTTTCCTCCTTTGCTAAAGGATGCTAACAATTACACTTTACCAAAATGGGCCACTCAAGGTGTCAGGGACAAACTGTTAAAGCTCTCAGAATTGCTGTTACGGGCAGAATTTGGGCTCCACAAACAAAGGCAGAAGTCACGTCTGCAGGGTGGTAAGCAAAATACATCTTTCTAAATGGGATATGAGCATGAGGCACAAAGTTGAAAAGATGTACAGTGAACAACAGTGTTAAAGGGATGTTGTTGCTGTGGCGGTGCAGGAACTGTGAGAGAGGCAAGTATTGTTGTGGGTGATATCTTGTGTTGGACCAACTACATGTTGAGATAGCCCTGGAAAAGTTTTTGAATGCAATTTATTATTTATCAGATCAAATGCATTGCATTCAAAAGTTTGTCAAAGGCTATTTCAACCATGTAGTAGTTCTAACATAAGAGATCTCACCTACAACAATCCTTGCCTCATAGACTGAGCAGTGAAATTTATGCCACATTACAAATTTGAAAGATGGCCTATATAGTATATTACATGGTTAATCATGATTACCTCTATATGGTGACCCCTGAAGTATTTGGATTTAATCAACATACACTGAAGGAGGAAGGGGCATGTGACAAAGGTATGTTCATTCACCATTATAAAGGAAACATCATTCAGTTAAATGAATAAATTCAAACGCTTACTGAAGTGAGTCCAAGCTGAATTTGATGTCACAAGCCACATTTTAGTTACTTATTTCCTAAAGTACAGTAATTGTAATAAAGCACAACAGTAATATACTGGATTTTCTCACATACAACATGGCCCCAAATAAAAGACGCATCTTGTTTTTAGAAGGCAGACTGGAGAAATAAAAAATTGTTCCAAGGTCATGGCCAACTTTATGACATAAAGCAAATCTTTCTGGAAACACAGGGTGTTTAAGCAGTGTGGTATCCCAGGGGGACACTTTTCTGGAATGCCACAATTCCTGGATATTTTATGTTTCTAGGATGACTTACTCTGTGTCACACAAGACCCTTGCAAAGACAGTAACAAGACTGTTAGTTCTTGACTGTAAGCAGTTCTTTATATAAGTTCTCATAAATTAAGTGCTGTATCTACATCACGAGCCTCACCAAGATACTACCAGCAGTTCACTCACTGTTCAGGCATAAACTACAGTGCTCAGCCAATACCTATGGCTATGACAGGGTTAACAAAGGACTTTGCCCTTTCAGCTTGCTGAACCAGACAAGTGGCAGCAAGTTTGAACTTGGCACACTGTCTCCAGGCATGCTTCTTTTCCAGTGAAGAAAACAGCTTCCTGGATTAAGACATGCATCCCAATTTTGGAGGGCTGATATTGAGGGAAAGATGAGTGTTGTGTGCAAGAAAATACAGTAGTTGTTTGCTGGTCTTTATACTGGACCAGCAGCGATACCCAAAGGAAAATAATAAATTTCCAAGAACCGTTCATCATTCTGTTTATTGTATATTATTTATGGTTCAGAAAACGAAGTTGTTTATACCAGCTTGCCTTTTCCTTCTTCATGAAATGCACCACAGCGCTGGGTGCTTTGAAAAGTGCCTGGCACTGCAACGTTTGCAGTTGTATAAGCAGCAAAATGCACATCAGCGCTGAGAAAATGGAGGTGGCACGCTTTTGAACTAAAACACCTTGGAGATGCTTTAGTTCAAAAGTACAGTATTGCCATTTTCTGCACGCTGATGCACATTTCACCACTTATACAACTGCACATGGTGCAGCATTGCACGTTAGTTTGTGCGCGGAGCACACTCAATTAATCAAGCTTGCTCTGAAGTGGCGGATCTCACAAAAAAGTATGTGTATAAATGCCCCATGGACTTCAAATGGCATTTAAATGGCTGATATACAATCAGGGTATAAACTATGAAGACATGCAAAGGCTAAGCTATGCCAAACTTGTTTGCTTTCAGTGTTTTGTTTGTTTTAAGTTTTTGTCTTTTTAAAACTTACAAAACTTAGATCCAAATTCAAACCTTTGTATTTACCTGACCATGAATCATGATTAAAATTCTGCTATAAGCTGAAAGGAATAGATCTGTTTAACTTTGCAAGCACATTTAGCTGTAGTCAGAGGAATTCCTCTTTGTGGGGAATAGCTGTTAAGATATTAGCACTGTTACTGATTTAATATTTACAGCTTGTCTTACATTTTCCCGGAGGTGATATTGGCAAAGCACTAACAGCTGTATGCTTTTCAAGGTTGTATTGCTCCCAATTCTCCTCTAGCTTATACACAAAGAAATCAGGAAAATAATTGAGTTACACGAGAAGAGGAACAGATTGACTAATAAACAACTATTCAGATCACATGAAGCAGCTTTGAACTGGATAAGCTAGCTCAGAGCTCTCAAACTTGTGGCCTGTGAGCTGTACGTGGCCCCTGACCAGTTGAATGGCAGCTTCGAAGCTCCTGGCCCAGGTGCCACGCTCCTCTTTGCTCTCTTGCTGCTGCTAGCAGAGTCCCTGGGCTCCTCTTCCCTCCTCTAGTTTTTGTTGCCTACACATGCACCCAAAGTGGTCCATAGGCCTGAGGGAGCCCATGGGCAAAGGTCTCAGAGTGACTCAGGGCCTCTGAGTAGTGTGTTTATGCATGCAGGGAGCCTGTATGGCAGGGTGGGGGAGGAGAGAGGTAGGGCTTGTGCAGCATGGCATGGCACATAATGGACCCCTGTGGTACATCAGAGGATGATTCATTCATTGCACTAAAAATTGGAAGCTCCTGCAACATGGAGGGGACACTCCTGCAGTGGACTGGGGACTCCTGCAGTGCAGTGCAGAAGGCTCACAACCTGGTGGCAGGAAGTGTGTGCAGCCTTGGGGAGCGGGGTATGGCTGGGGGTCCTGTGTCCTCAGGTCACTCAAAAGTTGAACAGCCCTGAGCTAGCTTATGGTTGTTATTATTATTGGAAGTCTGCTGGTGAACCTAGCCCTAAAAATAGTGTACAAGGGAGCAGAATCAAATTCCCTACTCATACAAAAGTGGGCCACATTCCCCAGTAAATTCCAAAAGTAGGTACAAATCCAGCCAAGTCAGACCTGCTTGTTGTGCATTAAGGATACAACATTACCGGTCCCTGGTATTGAGAACACACTAGTATGCGTTTGCTATGCAATTATTGTCTTGTTTCCCAATTTCCTCCCAGGTATTCTCTTAAAAGCGATTCTGAAACATCTCTCAGATGCTAGAAAACCTTCAAACCAGCGAAAGATGATTATCTATTCTGCAGTGAGTACTTTTTCATGGTAGATTTTTGCAGTTATTAACTACAATAAATGACCTATGGCTTCATATGCAACAGTTTACAAGAGTTGCAATGCTGTTATTTCTGGCCAGCTTTAAATATTTCAGGATTATCTTAACTTATTTACTTAGAAAAATGCAGCTCATATATACCCGGCATTCTATTTCCTAGTGCAAGTGGTTTATTTCATTTAAAGCTGTTCTGACTGGTGAATAAAACAACTCGAAAGATTTGTCCAGGCTCTTTCCAATAGCTCAACTCTGCTCTTCAAACTGGTGGTCTGTTGCTCTTCAAATAACATTTTTTTTTCCTTTCCTTTTATTTTAAATTAAATTCAATATTTCTAAAAGACACTGGATTCTGTCTTGCATATGGAGGTTTTCTACATACACACAGAACATGTTCCTGGTGGCAGTCTGCTCCCAACCCCTCTGGTTCAGCACCAGTCCCCTGCAGCAGCCAGGGGGAGCTGTAGGTTCCCAGGGACTGACAGGTATCACAGGGCCAGGAGAAAACAAGGCTGCGAGATTGTCCCCTGCCTGCTCCTGGGGCAGTCTCTGGTGGTGGACCCTGGGTGGGGACAATGTCCCTGTGCCCCAACAGCAGGGAACTCCCAGCCCTGGCCCCCTGATTGGTGGCAGGGGGCTTGGAAAGAGCTGCAGGGGAGGGGCAGGTCCCAACCCTCTGCCCCGGTCCACCAGCGGAGCATCTAGCAGCATGCCCCCAGTTGGGTGGGGGTGCTCACAGCTAGCTGCCCTACCAATGAATCAGGGCAGGGGGCTTCCCTTCCCCATAGCTCTTTCCAAGCCCCATGCCTCAATTGCTTGATCCAGGCATGAGGCTGGGAAAAAGCTGCAGGGCTGGGACCTGCCCCTGATCAGGACAGCTCCCAGCCAGCCCCAGGCTCCATGGGGAAGTCTACACGTGCAGCCCAGAGCTGGCTGGGGATTGCCCGAAACAGGACAGTCCCCAACCACTTCCAGGCTGCACACGCAGACTTCCCCACACAGCCCAGGGCTGGCCAGGAACTTTCCCAATCTGGGGCGGCTCCCAGCCAGCTCCAGGCTGGGCAGGGAATTCTCCCCGTGCAGGGACTCCCTGCCCAGTTGCACAGCTGAATAGCTCACTATAACTAATGTACTGAGTAAGTTATTGAACTTTTGCTCTGTAACACCCATATTTCATTCAGTAACTCTGTACTGGGAGTGTTTCTTCTGTTCACAGCATGCTGCTACCATCGTCGCCTTACAGATGGCACTCCATGTCTTCAATGGGAAACTGCCTCCCTACAGTGCCTGCCATTTTTTTGAACTTTACCAGGAAAAGAATGGGTAAGAATCTCATTATCACTCTATCTGCAAAATACACTTTAAAAAAATGTACTGATACCCCAGAGCATTTGATAAATAACACTCTTTGGTCATTATTGAACACAAGACTCTAATATACTGAAAGCACTCATAAACTGACTTTAATTAAGATAATGGGAGTCAATTTAGTGCTTATGATTAAAAATAGCAGGCATACAGCCTTGGAGACTGCAGTTTCTGTCTACAGTATAAACTTGCTGACCTGAGAGCTTCCACCCTATTCCAGAAGGGAAAACTTCCAGTAGTCAGAGGTTTTACTCAGTTTCCCATCTTACACATAGGACTGGAAAGGGTCATCCTGTCTCTTTGAATCCTGTCCTCTGGTATCACAAGCAACCATGTCATATAAAAAGGTTTTCATAAGTTTAATAAGTCTCATCTTAAAATTAGTATGGTTTTTTGGCTCCACAATTGCTATGGGAAAGTTGTTCAACAACCTCACTGCTCTCATGGTTAGAACTTCCTAATTTATAACCTACATGTCCAGTTTACATCCATTGTTCTTGTTCCAAACTAGACCTTCACCTTAAATAGCTTTTCACCTCCCTTGTATTTACTCTGATGTATTCATATTTATATCTGGTCTCAGTCCCAAAGTCAGAGTCACGATCCACGCAGAATTGTCAATTGTTGGCACTGGATTTATGGCCCAGAGATCTTGTTCCAGGTGGACACAAACCCTCACAGCAGCCGCGACTTCTCCATTCAATAAGAGGCAAATTTTACTGATACACAGTGATAGCTGATAAGACAAACAAAATAATCTCCCCAATTCGATATCTCACAGTTCTAGGGCTGTCACAGAAGGAAGGTATGTCTGTCCAGTATGCAAGCTTCACCCTGTGGTTGTGTCTTGACTGTCAGGTGTCAGCAGCCTGGAGGTTGAGGGCCAAGATCCCACCCCCACACACAGTGGGGTGGGTGAAATGGGCTGGTGGTATGCCTCATAGTGGCCTTAGGTACCCCACTTGGAAAGACTTTGCTGCTCTGAAATCCTTCCTTATGTATTCTTCTCTCTTCTGAGGACTCTTCATTCCTAGGTATTATTGATTGGTTTCCCTGTGGTCCTCTTACTGTCCACATTCTTTCCTGCCAGCATATTCCTTTGTTTTCCACAAATCCATCACATGCGCACATCTTGATTTGGTCTGTCCACCAAAACCAGAAATTCCAAGAGTTCTGCAGTTGGGCACTGACTTAGTGCTACCTTATCTCATGTTATGGAACAATGTGGTATGTGTCTTCAGTTTCCCAGCCTGTGTGTCTGCTGGGTTCAGAAATAGTGGGTCTTGAAGAAAACTTTGTCACAAACAGGTTTTTTAGAAACAAATTAACCCCTGCCATTTCCCTGGACCATTCTATGTTCTAATGCATATCTACTTTACCTACAAGCCAAGTCCCAAAAGCAAGCCATTTTCTAGGCATCAGAAAACATCAGGGGAACCAAACTTCCCCCAACTTTTTTTAATTAGCAAATTTGATTAGCACACTCCCATTTTTGGGGGCCAAGATCATTATTTAAAATATTAACTGTAACAGGGAACCCTTGACCTTGTTAGTAGGAAGGGTAGAAAGAGAGCAGGGGCAGAAGTGCAGCTGATGAAGCAGTTAGTGGCATTTGGTCCCTGGTGGACAGAAGATCCAATCACATGGCTGAAAGGAGGCTGGGCTGGGGAATGTAAGCCTGGTCTCTGGGCATGCAAGGACACAGCCTATGCTTGCATCAGGAAAAGGAGCTCCCAAGAGAGAGGAGCTGTTAAAAGATGAGCAAGCAGGCACCCAAGCTGCCCAAGGGACCTGGAGATGAGAAGGTTCTGGTGTTGCCTGCAGGCAACATTTACCCTGAGGAAAGAAGATTATTTGTTTTAAGCAGAGGCTGGCTTTTGTTTTTCTGGTTTATTGGTTTGTTTCACTTTGGACTTGAGAATGGACAACTGGGTTGTGGCTACAAGATTGGAGAAGGCCACCAACAGGGTTGTTAGGATGTGCGCCTCTGCTATAGGGGCCAGAAGTTAGCCCCAGGCCAAGAGAAAGAGACTGGCATAGTGAGATTGAAACCCCAGGAGGGACTGCCATCAAGGCAGAGCCAATACCCAGGAGCTAAGGTCTTAATTAGTGGACCAAGATGGAGGGCGCAGCCAGAGAGAAAAAGAAGGCCCAGGCTCTGATAGCTGAAGCCCCAACAAGCCCACAGAGACTTACAGGAGCACTCCCTTAAAGGGGGAAGCACTGAGGGAGGGGAAAGGACCTAGGTGGGAGGTAGATCTGGCTGAATGGACCAAGCTACCCATGAGGCTGCTACTGACCCCCAAGGATCCCTCCCTCCCAACAATAAACAAGATCAAAATTGTGGCAGGTAAGAGACAGGAGGTGAAGGGGGACCAGGAAGGAGCAGAACCATGTGGCAGACCACAATTTGTCCTACATAACCCCTATTTGTCCTACATACCTATCAACTTATTCTCTACTGCACCGTTCCAAATTCTTGTCCATGAAGGTCCTCTAGAATTATGGAGAAAGGTGCAAATTTTACGAGACACATGATTAGTGCTAATTCAGGCATACTATATGTAATATAATAAACGGTTTCTCTTATATACAGTCTTCCATTCAGCTCTGACACTTGGCAATATTGGAAGAGTTCAGCAGCATGACAACTGTGAAAGAAAGAGTAACTAGAAGCAATAGGAAGAAACAGAAGGCAGAAGACCAAAAACAAAAACACAATCCAAACCCTTTGGCTGGAGGGGGCAAAAGCTTGTCAGGGACAGAGAAGGACAAGCCTCATTGAAAGTCAGTAGGTCTTAAACATCTAAGATCCACAGGTCCTTTTGAAAGTACCTCCCCCCAGAACAATATCCCCACTGTAAACACAGAGAATACAAACACACTCCAAAGCTGAAGATGCTGTAGAAGTTGAAGCTTCAAAACAAGTTGTTAAAATTAAACCAAACAAAATACGTAATGTACAATAGAAACCACCTGTGCATATAGCAGGAAGATTAGATTAAGTGGCAAATACAAATAAGTCTTAATAATCTCCATATGTATATAAGTGCTAGTTTAAATGTTAGAATATAGGTTCACAGTCACTCCTGAGGTAAAATACACTTCTCTACCAGTGATGTTCCTATTACTAGCAGGACATGTGGACTTGTGTGCTAAATTTTAATATTTGATAAGAAAGTGCTATTCGTCTTATGAACTGAAACCACTGGACATGCTATGAAGTTAAAAAGTGGTCCAAACTCATCTTTCAGATAAATCTATGAAATTGCATCTAACAGCTGTAACTCCAAGGAAAAAATTGTGCAGCTATGTATAACTAACCTTATATTTATATCTATGTGTTTTGACTTAGGCAATACACCATTGAAATGTACTATCGGAATAATTCTTTGAAAGATCCTCTTCCGCTCACTCTGCCAGGCTGCAAATTTCGCTGTCCACTTGAGAGATTTTATCAACGGATTGCCTCAGTCATGGTGCACCACTGGGAAAAAGAATGCAGAAGATAGAGCCTAAAGAGAGGTAAGTGAGATGCTGATAAGTGTTATGTGTACTTGGGTCAAGTTTGGCATAAAGGCAGGAATACATAAAACCCTGAAGAGATATTGCACATATCAATATTTTTAAAGGAATGGCAAACCAGATCCAATAAGACAGTATTTTCCCAGCTTCTCCTTTTCCATGGATACATACCACTGGGCAACTCCAGATCTAATGACTTATCTAGTAGAAAGATTCAGAATGGAATTGGGGATTGCATGGCTGAAACCCTGTAGGTTCTCAAAAAAAATACACAGTAAAAATGGCATTCGTGTTACTGAAACCAAACAATGGGAGCTGGAAGAAAATCTTAAGAAGCTGAACTATATCAAATTACCCAATTTTGCTACTTGTAAATAAACCCACAAGCTGATTTGTAAGTCCAGGCAACTCCATTGATTTCAAGAGATATTCATATTTGTAGAGAGGAATCACATTTTCCTTCCTATATCAAGTAATACATTCCTTATTATAAGGAACAAAAACAAACAAGCCCCCAGAACTCACATTCACACAGAAAACTATCATATTTTTCCAAGTACCAACTCAGAAAACACATATGGCTTTCTGAATCACTGTTCTCAAGAGGAATTTGAAATTGCAGAGATTATATGAGAACAATCAGGCCAACTCACTTGGCTGCATACATTTTTCTAAAAAGTTCTTTTTAAACCCACAAACAGAAGGAAGATGTTTTAACTAGAGTGAGTGAATAATCAGCAATGACTAATTTGCTCAATAATTTCACCTTGTTTACTGCTCACAAACTGTCAGTGAGAAGATCAGAAATTAATCAGATTTATTCCCTATTGAATGTGATCCATGTATTTTTGTCAAATAATCTTTTGACTGTAGCTTAATCATGAAGAATTTGAAGTAAATATTCAACATTTGCACTGTGCTGTAGACAACCTAATTAACGCACACATGAAATTTTCTCCCTGATTGAATATTTTATGCAACTAACCAACAAAGTAGCAAGAAAAAGTTTGCTACCAAACAAAACTTTGCCACTGGTGAATATTTGAGCATTCAGGTTTAATGTTCAGCCCTGTTAAAAGGGCCAATGTAAGACTTCTCCACTAAATTTCTCAAAGGAGGGCTAAAGTAGGAGTGAGGTGGTATACGGACCTCATGATGGCCTTCTGAACTGACAGATTTCATTCTGCAAGAATGCTAGTAAAGCAGTTTTTCCCACACCTTTTCCTAGGTTTCCTTAACTGGTGTTTCAAAGATTAGCAAGCAACCTTAAGTCAAGGTAGAATGGATATTAGACTGTTAGTAAAGTTAAGTTGAGTCTAACCCAAGAGAATCATATAGAGTTTCTGGCTCCAATTCATTCCCGGTGTGATTTGTAGTGCTGTTTATTTCAAGAGTTTCAGTCATGTCCAATTTTGTCAAAAACCATCTTAGATATCAGGTCCTGTCACTGCAAACACACGTTGTCTAGATTCACTGAATCATGCTGTACATATGAGTGAACATCCATTGCACAGAAGCCCGTAAACATATCTATCTAGTATAAAATATAGGAATATTGTAAGGGCAAAATTATGGTTCTCCCCCACCTGAGAGCATTACAGGGAGAGATGATGCAGGGGGCCTTTCCTCTTATCATAATATGCTAACTGGGGGGGCTTTTGAAAAGGGTCGTGTCTCTAGTATAGAGGAATATATGAACTGACCAAGCTGCTATCATTGCTGGCTGTCCTAGAGAGCCTGAGGAGTGCATTTGAATAGGGCGCAGGCAAGAGCAATGTCCTTTGACCTGCACATAAGGGTGACTGTGCTGGTGGGGGTAGGGAGTTTCATGTGACATGCAAGGTGGAAAAGAACTCCCTAGCCACATTCTCCTTGGTACTCCCTTTTTCAAAATGGGCTGAGTCACCATTCCTAAAAATGTTTGGTACCTCAGATCCCACATTCCAAATGGTTTCAGTGTGATGGGAACAGAAGGTCCATTTTTCAGCCTCTTATGTATCTAGACACACATACTGAGCAGTGTTGAGTTGTTGGGTCACCATGGCTTGAAATGCTATTGTCTCTTTTGGGACCCAGCCCAATTAGCTATATGGTAAATCATAAGCCTTTTGGCTTTGGAAGAATATTATGCATTGTTTGAATTATATATAATTATATATAATTCAAACAATGCATATATTCTTCCTGATATATATTAGTACAAGGGTTGTGCTTAAAAGTGTAGTTATAGAGTACCTGAGCTAAAGCTTGGAGCAGTTTAAAAAAAAAGAGGCGAACGGTAAAAATAAACAATTCTGGACTAGTCTATGGGTACCTGTAGTAATTTGCCTACATGCAAATTAACACAGGCGTGTTTATTTCAAGGTCAGTGTTTTCAGCTTGCCTCTTACTCCCATGTGCTCAGAGAGAGCAGGGCCTGACAGCAAGGAGTGGGGGGAAGTGGTTGCAGGGGAAAGAACCTGAGGGAGGCAGAGGGCAAAGGGGGCTACCTGACCCCCCAGATTGATTTTTCCATGCTGTAACAGTGAGAGGGGGACAAATTCAAGGCAAATGTCCAATAATTAGATTCTATACCTGGAAAATTATACAAATTTATCATTTGTCCAGGTATAGAATCTTCTTATTGGGGGTCATCTTCTTATTGGGGGTCATCTTCTATTCATAGTCATCTTATATTTAAAGTAAATACAGTATTAATTCAGCCAGTGGCTGAAACTCTGCTGTATTTTCCTGTTCGTTGTAGTTGTTTGCAAAAACAAAGTTGCTTACTAAGAGCTGTCTTTTCCATTTGATTTACCTTTAGATGCACAGTCAGATCTTCAAGCAGTTGGCTTCATGAAGCAACTCCAACACAAAGTGACATCAGGCTGTCTGATATGTCAGTGTTAGCCTCCATCAGTGTGACCAATGACAGTACTGTTCCTTATCAAGAGAAAAATACATCTTAGTTCTGCAGTGGACTGTGAAGAACTGTAGACAGCTGTGACTTATCTTTCAAGAATGTTAGTTCCACTTCAATCAAATCATGCAACCTTAAATAAAATACAAAACTTGTGAAGCCATAATAATTTATCCATGCTACATTTATTCAAACTAGCTGAAGGGAATTAGTTGCAACTGTACAAACATAAGTTTGGTGATAATCTTTGGGTGGTTACGAGTTTAAGGTGTAAGAGATTGCCCCAAGAATATCTGCTCAACATACAACGTTTCGAGTTATAACGCTTCACACTTACAACATTTATAAATTGACACCCTGTTTCAATTTTCTGACATCAGTTTTGACTTTATAATGCTTGATCCGATGTGACTCCATGCCAGCAAACAAGTTCACTGCATCGCCCATCCCCCTGGAGAACACCTGTCCAAACTTCCTTGGACATTTTCTTTAAGAAAGCAGACAAACTTCAGCCAAGACTCCTGAGAAGACTCCAGCCAAGAACCCTTCAAAAAGTCCAGCAAAGTCACCTCAAAGAAGTCCTTCCAAATCAATATGATTGCTATTTACAATATAAACACATTAATGTAGCTATATTACCCATCTATAATCGATTGAGTACAAAATTCTGAGTTATTTTTGGTGAAAATAGGGGATCGGACCTTGGTTCAGGAACCAACCCCCCATTTATAACATTGTTTCCTATAGGAAAATCGGTTGCAAGTTACAATGTTTCAACTTAAGATGTAGTTTTCAAGAACCAATTGTGTCGTAAGTCCAAGGACTGCCTGTATTCAAGAAAAAAGACAGGGTCTTCAGGGGCAAGTGGGTTGGTCTGGATATAAGAATTGAAGAAAAATGGAAAGACAGTTAAATGAAAGAGAAGGTTACTTCAGTCTACTCTTCTTGTTGACTGTGCCACAAACAGGTAAGCATTAGGTACAAAAACATCCTAAAATGACAAGAAACAAAGAACACAATAGTTTACTAAGGGAATAGACAATCATGTTTGTAGCAGCTTCAAAAGCAAAAAGAGGAAGCTGCCAGGGCTACACTGGACCGCACAGACACCGTTACGCTGTTACTGTGACATGTATGAGCCTGTAGCAATACAGCTGAGCTAAATCACCCTAACTTTGGCCTTGCGATGAAATTAAATGAAGGTTGGAGCATTTTTGATACACTTGTGTCACTCATGCACAGGTAACAATCGCACCATAAGAGCTGATGTCATCCCTGAGCAGCAGCTTCCTCCTCCTCTTTTGAAATGGCTTATCCCTGCTCTCCGTGAGGGGTGACACTTGAACAGAAAACATACATGCACACAAGCAAAAAAGGTGAGATGGATGGGGTACACGGAGTGCTTACCTGGAAAGAAACCCACACTCAGCCAGCATGCTCCTTGTAAGAGCCCAGTAGAGAGCAGGCTGGAATGACAAGGGGAAAGGACACTGAGTCACCTGCCCTCATCCTGAGGAGGCACTTGTTGTTTTGCATGAAATTTTTGGCAGAGAAAATGGGATTTTTCTTGTGGACATAATTGTCTTGTTACTCTGATCAAACAAACTGAAGTACCTGCTTCAGAAAAGGTCAACAGTCAGTGCAATGTCTGAAGTGCACAACAAAAGAGGATCAGACTCTGTGGACTCTGCAGGGGGTTGGACTGGATGATCTAATAGGTTCCTTCCAAACCTAGAAATCTATGAAATCTGTGAAAAATAGGAAGTTCTACAAAGACCAAAAGCAGAAGGGCACCCAGTCACTCGTGGCCAGAATATGAGAAGCCACAAGTGCACAACTGTGAGTATAATTCATGCAATTCCCATGTCAGCATCTATGTGAACCTAAGTGAATATTTGGTCATTTTCAGAATGCTTACCAGCATTTTAGCAATCCACCCAACAAGTTGCAAGAAAATTGCAGTTTGCACATATGGGTGGTCAGAGTTCTTTTACAATGCAATTTAACCCTTGAATTTCAGTGATGCACAGTGAGTATTTTCAACCTTTGCACTGAGACTGGCTGGACAAGAACACTGGAGCAAGCAGGCTGAGATCAGATAAGGAACCTGGAATGGAAGGGCTGGAATGAATAGCCCCAACACAGAGTCTGGGACTGGGAACCAAAGTGGGGGAGACTGGTTGGCTGTGGGATGGAAGGAGATTGTATTGAGGAAGAAGATTGTGGCTGACAGAGCAGAGAGAGAGCTGAGGGTTAGATAAAGACCTCAAGGTAGGGACAGGGCCTGGCCGGGCAAGGAGACTCAGAATGGACTAGGAAACCCAGAGATGAAGATTAGGATTGACTGGGTATGGGAACCATAACTGGGTCAAAAGCAAGAAGCCAGGTCAAAGGAGTGATGGAGAGGACTAGGACTGAGATAGAAACAATGATTGAGCAGGAGGGACCAGTTCAAGGGCACAAATGCAGAAGAGGCTGTGAGAAGTACAGCATGCTCTCATTCCAAACTTGGAATGGAACCTAATTGAAAACATTCCTCATCATCAATAGTTGTGAAACCAGCTGGCCATGTGTGGGGGTCTTATCCCGTTCAGTGGCTGGTTCACATAGAGCGTGACAACCTACTGCTGCTATCAACTTCATTATCACTCAGCTCAAGTACCAGAGGTCTGTGCTGTGCATCAGAAGAATACAACCCTATCGCTGAACTATGCAGGTGTCAGCACAGTTCCACATGATGACATTTCCTGTTATATATGTAATGCATATAAAAAGTCTCTCTGTCATAGCTAATTTTCATCCCTACAGGCACTGACATTTCTGTTTTACCTTGACACCAAGAGAAGCACATTGGCTGAAGTTTTCCAAGGCATTCAGTAAGGGAGTTTGAATTTCAATGAGACTTATGCACCTAATTTGTTTTGTGTTCCTTTGCAAATTCTCTCACTTTCTCAGTCTATACTCAGCCAAAGTCTGTTGATCCCACATCTGCCTCATCAGCCATCTTTGAACCCACAGATAAGACAATCATGGAAGAAAATCACACTCAGCCACTTCCCCAATCAAGTAATTAGTGAATGAAGGAATTCAGTGATTTTCTGCTAAGGTTTATTAATATCCCCATATACAAACATAGTTTCTGTAATTTCCAGAAAAGATATAGACAAATTAAACAAATTCTAGCAAATTAAAAGGAGCAGGGCTTTACTGTGCAACAGCTGCAGGGTGGTAACTGAGCATATACACATACTTACCATGCAGTAAATGAAAGTTTAAGATTACCTTTCAGTGAAATAAATGTAACCCATTACATCTGAGCTCTCACTTACATAAAAGGTCTCTATCCCTTTTACAGTTTCTATTCCTTCTCTGTCCATACCCAAGGTTGAATCAGAGGCAGGTTACTGTTATTAGTCTCTGGAAATGGAAGGATGTTTCTTGCTCCAAGAACCAATCATTCCTTTTATGAAGGGGCCAATGCTGCTTCTATTGCCCTCATCAGGGGCTTTGCCATTACTTTCAAGGTCTGGAAAACTGTAATGATATCCACAAAAAGAGAGCTTTTTGACATCCTGGCTTTGTTTCCACAGGTTTTGCTTTTGAGAACACTGTTTGACTCAAGAGATCTATTTTTCTTAATGCAAAATGAGCCAGAGTATAAGTCGGCTGCTACTGCGTCCCTAGACTAAAGGGCTGCCTGGATGGGAAAAAAAATGCCAGGTATAAGAAAGCCTTTCACCTTCAGGTAAAAACAAGGAATCAGGATTCTTCTCTCAGCCAGGTATGAACAATCACTTCATTGTCCTCTATGCCAGTAAAAAGATAAGTAAAGAGTCTTTCTAATGTAAGTAAGTACAGCCTGGAAAGGTTGGAAGGGACCCCAAAGGATCATTGGGTCCAGCCCCCTGCATGAGCAGGAAAGACATCTGGGTGGTCAGGTGACCCCAGCCAGTTGACTGTCCAGTCTTCTCTTGAAGGCCTCTAGAGTATTTGATTGCACCATGTCTGGGGGGCACTTGTTCCATAGTCTGGACACCCTGGTTGTGAAGATTTTCCTAATGTTCAGCCTGAAACTATATTCCAGGAGTTTGTGGCCATTGTTTCTAGTTTTTCCCCAGGGTGCCCCGCTGAACAGTTGTTCACTGAGCCCCTGATGTTCGCCTCTGATATACCAGTAAGCCGCAATCAGGTCCCCTCTCAGCCTTCTTTTTTTCAGGCTGAAGAGTCTGAGGTCCGTCAGCTTCCCCTCACATGGCTTGCTGTGCAAGTCTCTGATTAAACAGGTGGCTCTTCTCTGGACCCTCTTGAGCTTTAGCATATCCTTGTTGAAGTGCGGTGCCCAGAACCGGACTCAATACTCCAGCTGCAGCCACACCAATGTTGAGTAAAGTGGGAGAATCACTTCTTCAGTTTTACTGGAGATGCATCGATTGATGCATGCCAGAGTTTTATTGGCCCTAGCAGTTACTGCATCACACTGCCGGCTCATATTCATGCTGGGGTCTATAGTTACCCCCAGATCCCTTTCATTTGTAGCGCTGGTCAGGTTAGCATTGCCCAGCCTCTGGTGTGCTGGGGGTTCTTTCTTCCCAGATGCATCACTCTTCTTTAGGGCTAAACAGTGAAAAAAATCCTGAAAAGCTTGTCACAGCAGAAATAGCTAAAAACATTCCTTTTTCAGCAAAGGACCTGTAGAAAAAATAAATATTCTTTTTCCTATAACAGGAAGGCAACAAATGCAACTCTTTCCGAATCCAGACAGTACATTCTCCCTCTCAGATATTTCTCTTCCTAATATAAACTTAATTCTTTTAAAGACCACCAGCTGACAGCCTTTCCTGGCCTGACAGTTGATGCCGCCTTTCAAAATGTAAGCAAGTGAAGCAAATTAGCCAAAAAAAGCACATGATCAGCCAGCCACATCTGCTTTTATTGAAGGGGGGGGGGGGGGTGAGCGGAGGGTGCCAGGGTCCACAGAACTGTTAGCCTACTGGATAAAGCTGGGAGGTCTTACCAGTGTGATGTTGTCCGAGGGAAAGCCAAAGTCAAACCAGAGCTCACAAACCAAGCCAGAGGAGGTGCCAGAAGTGGATGTCAGGAACTGAGCCAAGGTCAAACAGGGAGCCACATGCTGAGCCAGAGAGTTATCAGAAGCTATGTCCCGAAGCGAGTCAGTCAAACTGGGGTTCCAAAGTTCAGGGGCCGGGTATATGGGCAGGAATGCAGGAGCAGGCACCCAAGAAGTCACAAGAACAAGAGCTACCCAGAGACTGAAACCATGTTGTTGTGCACCAGGGACTAGGTATTGCAAAGAGCTCCTTAAAAGCAGCCCTAGAACTAAGCTGGCCCTGCTTAGGCAGTTGAGTGTTGCTGATCTAGTTGCCCTGGTACCATGCAGAGCCTTTACACCAGGGGTGGGCAAAGTCTGGCCTATGGGCTGGATGGGGCCCACGGCAAACCCCATTTCCGAGCAGCCCCTGCCTGTGTTGCTGCAGCCAGTTTCCATGGAGACCCCAGCAGTGGCAGGGATGTGACAGGGCCAGGATTTCCCTGGAGACCAGCCCCAGCAGTGCTGTCAGAGTACACAGCTGGCTGTAGAGCTAGTCTAGGACTGGGTGCTTGTGGCAGTGACAGCATGGTCTGGAGCCAGGACAGAACTGTGACCTACTGCCTGAATGCCCCGGGCAAAGGTGTGTAGGCAGCAGATCCCAGCTTTGCCCCAGCTCCAGACCATGCTTTCACCACCACAAGAACCAAGCTCCAGCCCCAGAGAGGCTCTCTGCCCAGTCATGCGCCCTGCCAGTGATGCTGGGGATGGCCTCCATGGAAACCCTGGCCCCATGCAATCATGGCACCACCACTGCTAGAGTCTCTATGGAAACCGGCCACAATGACATGGGCAGGGGCTGCTGGGAAATGGAGTCTGGGCATAGGCTGGATCCACCATTTTGTCTACCCCTGCTTTATACCTATCCCTGCCTCCTCAAGGGTAGCTTCCAGGTGCCCTAAGGCAAGGTTTGTTTGGATATGAGCCTGATGAGACTCCCTGATTAGGTCTGGCTCATAGATATTACTGGCCAGTTCCCAGGTGTGTGGCTCCAGACTGTACCCCTCCCAACCTACCTGATAATGCAGTTTCCCCCTAACCCTCTTACAATCCAAGGTTTGATAAACCAGGAATTAATCCTATCCCTGAACCTGCATGGGAGGTGGAAGTGTGGGTGTATGGCCTGGAAACAGGTTTTCCTTATGAGGTTTTAATAATAACCCATGAAAGACCAGATGTAGTCTCACTGTCCTAGGGAGTCTTAACCTGTAGGTAACTGGGTTAATCTGGGCAGTGATGGGGAAGGACCTGGGCATTAGTAACTGAGCTTGGCAGATGGCCACATGGACCTCAGATAGCAGGTAAACAACCAAACCTTATCTCCCATTGAGAAGAATGGCAATTCGCAGTGTTCTCTGTTTGTGAGTTTCTTGTAGGCCTCCCTGGCAGCTTCCAGGTGCTTTTTTAATTCCCCTTAGATCTGGTGGAGATGTGTAAATAGATCAGCTGTGACTGGTGTGTGGGAGGGATGGGAAAGCAGGAAATTAAAATGGGGTGGGACACCTAATTAGAAAAAAAAAGGACCTTGATTGGCAGAGGCATGTTCAGCATTATTTCATGCAAATTCTCTGAGAGGAAGTAGGGAGACACAAATATCTTATTGGTAATTTAGAATGCATCAAAGATACTGTTCGAGTATTTGATTGACCTGTTCTGTCTGTCCATCGGTTTGTGGATGGTGGGAACATGAGGTGGGTAGCAGGAGTTCCCTCCAGAAATAAATTAAGAATTGTGTTCCACAGACTGAAATGATGCTCACAGGGAGGACATGCAGCCAGAAAACATGCTCGATGAACAGCCGTGCAGTCTCGGGAGCCATGCTGTTCCGAGGGCAGGGAACAAAATGAGCCATCTTGGTCATACCATCAGTATGCTTGAGTGACCAAGAGTAAGTGGCAGGTCTGTAATAAAATCAACAGATACCATAAGCCAAGGTTGGTCCCATGTTAGTAGTGGCTGCAGGAGGCCCAGTGGCTTTGTGCATGGGGTCTTGGTGCGAGGACAAAATTCACAGGAGGCAACATAGCTCTGCACACTCTGCTGAAGTGAGGACCACCAGAAACTTTGAAGGACTAGGCTGGTGGTTTTGGCAAGCCCGAAGTGCCCTGCAAGTGGATTATTATAGCACCTTTGTAGGACTCTGACCTGTAGTTATCCCTCTGAGATGTACAGACAGCCCTTGTACCAGAGAAGCCCATCACAAAAATGGAAATCTGATGAGGAGGAGGATTCTGCCCCTTCCAAGTTCTGTTGGACTTGAGAGGCCAACAGATCTTGGGAAATCACAGAATGGAGCCAAACCAGCTGATTCTTGTTTACTGTGGTCCTGATAACATTTCTTGGATTTAGGACCATGCAGTTAGTTGTGGGAAGAATTTCTGAATGCTTATCTTTCCAGGATAGGACATCCCGCTCACTGTTTTTGGTGCTTGGGTGGTAGGTGATGGTGGAATTAAACTGGGCTAAGAACAGAGACCATTGGATCTGTGTCTGATTGAGATTCTTGGTTAGTTTGCAGGAATTTCAGATTTTTATGGTTGGTTAATACCTGCACTGGGAACCAAGACCCCTCTAAATGGTACTGCAATTCTTTGAATGCTGCCTTGATTGCTAGAAGCTCCCAGTCCAGGATATTATAATTGCACCTGGCAGGAGTCAGCTTCCTAGAAAAGTAGTGTAACAAAACCCCCAGTTTTTCTTTTTTTTTTAATTAAAAAATACATTCCCTCCCCTTACCCAACCATTTCTGACTCTTTCTCTGCCCTCTCTATTCCTTATAAGTAGTTATAAGTAGTCATGGATAAGCTAAGTTCTTCTAGTCCATTATTGTGACAAGCCCCTTTTTATATTGTAATTAGTGTTCTGTTATTTTTGTATTGATTTTACTGTTTTATACTGTATTCCTATTATGTCTGTATTGATTTTTATTGTTTTACATTGATATTGTATGATTTAGGCCTGTTCCTTTAAGTTAATCAAAGTAATGTCAAGTCTCCATCTTGTAATGGCAAGTTTCCATCTTGTAATGGCAAGTCTCCATTTTGTCTCCCCTACCCAGCCATACCCTATTGTAACTGTGTTGCAACTGTGACTCATACCTACCCCTCCCATGTAAATTGGCTCCTGGATGAATGAGAGTGAATAAGAGTGCTTGAGACATAATGATAGCAGGCCGTAAAATAGATCCTGCTTAGTGACCGGACCATCAGCTTAACGACCAGACCACCACCTTGCATTGACTTTCCCTGAGACCACAGACCTACTCCCAGGATCAGACAAGAGACAAAACCCAATATTTGAAAGATAAAGACCCTCCAAGAAACCAGAAACATGGAAACAAAGAACAGAATAGAAACCAGCAACTCCACCATTGTATCCCACCGGACAATGAGGACACCTGGAACTGCATGACCTCATCTGAGCAAGACTTGCCTGGGCATGTCCTTCCCATTGGACTCACAGGTAGCCCACTCCTATAAAAGGGGTGGTAGAGTGTGACCTCCTTGACGCCCTCTCCATCTGGACCAGCACTATGCCACATCACCTATCCACCCAGAGGCCCTGCTGACAACCCCCTCTGGACAACACTTCACTGGAGGAGACCTTGACTGGCCATCAAGGATCAACTCAGAGCCTGGATAGGTATCCATCACCCACTTTCTTCCCCCAAGCAAGGGACCTGAGTTCTGTCTCTGCACACCTTAACCTCAATCCCACCATTAAGCCTTTCCTCTCCTGCGAACATTTGTGTGTGTGTGTGTGTGTGTGTGTGTGTGTGTGTGTGTGTGTGCGTGCACCAATAACTTTGTGGGCTGTATAGTGTGTTGCCTGTTTAATAAAACGGTTATTTTGGAACCCCAAGTTGAGTTTTGTCTTACTGACCTCTGGACCCTGCTCCAATCTCTGCTCTCTTCCCCTTTGACCTTCATCCCATCTCTCTCTCTCTCTCTCTGTCATCTCGGCTCCCTCTCTGCCGCCTCCAACACCCTCATTTCTCTGCCACCTCTGACCTCTGTCCAGGCTCTCTCCCTGTGCCTCCCAGCTCTCCGCTTAACCCTCAGACTTGCCCCCCAACTTTCTTGCCAGCTCTCCTAGCCTGTCTTCTAACCCCTGGATCCTCTGCTTCTCCCAGCTTTTACCTCTGCTGCCTCCCAGCTTCCTTGTCCTCTCCTGGGTCCAGCTCGACTCTCGGCTTTCTCCCCCAGCTCCACACCTTTGCTTCTCTGCCTCCCTATCTCCTCTGCCCTGCTGCCTCCCAGCTCTACCCTCTCTATCCTCTGGCTCCTTCTGGCTTTCTCTACTCCACTCTACTGCCTCTGGCCCTGTCTCCACTGCCCCTACCTCTGCCACTCCAGTGCCTCCCGGCTTCTGCCCCGGCTTGCCCTCTGATCCTGACTTCTTCCCCAGCTCCTCTGCTACTCTGCCACCTCTTGCCATCCCAGCTCTCTGATCTTTTAATCCCCACAGTCTCCTGCCTCCTCTAGCCTTTTGCCTTCCAACTCTCTCTAACCCCCAACCTGTCTCCTGACTTTCTTCCCCGGCTCTACTCCTGACCTCCTGATCTCCCAGCTTTCTCTGTCACCCCAGATCTGTCTCTCCGGCTTGGTTTCCTTTCCTCTTGATCTCCTGGCTTTTTCCCCCAGCTCCACTCCTTTACCTCCCAACCTCCCAGCTTTCTTTCCCCAGCTTGGCTTCCTCTCCTCCCGACCTCCTGGCTTTCTCCTTCACCTCCTGACCTCCTGGCTTTCTCTCCCTGGCTCGGCTTCCTCTCGTCCTGACCTCTCAACCTTCTTCCTCCACCTTTTCTTCACTGCCTGCTCCCAGCTTACTGCTCTACCACCTCTCTTTCTCCCCATCTCCACTATTTCTGCTGCCTCCGGCTCTGTCCCTACCTTCTCTATTACCTCTGACCTCATCCCTACCTGCAATCCCTACCTACCTACTCTACTGCCTCTGTTCCCAGCTCTTCCTTCCCCGCTCCACCGCCTCCTGGCTTCTGCCCTGGCTCATCACTCCACCACCTTCTGCCCTAGCTTGTCACTCCCCAGCCCGGCTTCCTGGCCAGTTTTTTTTCTCTCTCCCTCCTCGGCTTGCTCCTCCAGCACCGCTCTTCCACTCTGCCTCCTCCTGGCTTTTCCCCCAGGTTTGCCTCCACCCAGGACACCAAGTACCCCCAAGCACCAAGTGACCCCAAGTAACCCCAAGCACCCTCTAGTGTTAACACACAGCTACTACTGAAGTGTGTGTATGTGTATATGTGTAAACCCTTAGTTTTGTATGTGTAGCTTGTGTGCATGTATAAATTTTGTGTCACGCCCTCCTGCCTAACAGCATGATATTGAGTTCCTAAGTGTTGATCTGATGCATGTCAAGTCAACAGTAGGTGTATAAATGAGATGGTGAAGGTGGTCCATGTGAAGTATGTCCCCTTTTAAGAAGGGCACTGATTGGGACCACTTGCTTGGAGAACCCTGATGAACTGCCTATATAAATTGGTGAAAACAAGAAAATGCTGCACCCCACAGAGATCCTTTGGTGGTTGCCAATCTAAGAAGGCAGAAACCTCTCTCAGGTGCATAGACAATCCTGCAAGCATGATCAGAAACCCAAATTACTCTATTGCTGTCTTATTAAATTCACACTTCTCCAACTTGGTGTACAATTGCCTTAACCATTACAGCACGACTTGAAAGTGATGTTTAGCTGGTTGGGGTCCTCAAAAAATATTAAAATATCATCTAGATAGATTAGCATGAACTGGTCCAGGATGTCCTTATAAACATCATTTATGAAATGCATTTCCCTCATGAATATGAACAACGTTGTAGGCCCCCAGGAGGTCCAATTTTGTGAACAGATTGGTGAACTGGAGCTAGTCCAGCAATTCTTGGATCAATGGGAGTGTGTAGCAGTTTCAAATGGTGACTATATTTCAGGCTTTATAGTCCTCAGCAGGGGAATGTGGAGGGCCTAATAAAACTTTTTGTAGGTTCTCCTTGATATAGTCCTTGGGGGCCTTGAGTTCCAGTTCAGAGAGAGAATAGTTGCTTCCAAAGGGGATTTGTGCCTGCAACGTAATATCAAAGGGGCAATCATGTGGGTGATGTGGGGAAAGTCAATCCACCCCCTTCTTATCAAACACTTTGGCCAGGTCCCATGATTTTGCTGGGAGAGATGGGTCAGTCACTATCAGACCAGTACTCTCTGGTGGTGTGGGCTGTGATCCCTCTGCCTGTAAGCAATGCATAGGAGAGGTACAGGAAGGCATGTGCCCCCCTGAGATTGGCCGTCACTGTCCAGGGAGCGGGAAGCGCCAACTGGTGCCCCCCCAAGAAACACCGGTGGCACTTCTGGTTTTGCTGCTGATGCTTCCGGTTTTGCCACTCCTATCCATATCTGCCATGTTTCCTGTCCTGAGGAGCAGGCAAGGAAAGGTAGCCATGCCTGCCTGGCCAATGCTGCTGCTGCTCTCTGGGCAAGAACAGCAGCAGCCCAGCAGCAGCTGCAGCTCAGCAGGCAGGTTAACCCTTCTCTGCCTACGCCCCTTGGACAGATAGCATGGGCAGCCACACGTTATGCCACAGGGATGGGGAAAGATGGGAAGCAAGAGGGAACCCCCAAGGGGCAGGCAGAGTCCTGGGGGCAGGGGACAAACTGGAGATGGGGGTATGGGGGAAACCCAGAATGGGAGGGGAGGGGGAGATTCTTACCATTCAGTCCTCCAGGCCCCTGCTGGCCTGAAGTGTGACTGCTTCAGACTTGAGCTAGCACTAACATCCATCCATATTTGTGCGGATCAAAGTACAAGGCCCTCACAGCGTATCATTGTACATGCTGTCCATAACATAGCTTTTGTTTCCCACTGCAGCAGCACAGCAAGAAATATTGTGATTTTTAGAACATTTATATCAGTTTTTGTGAATGTTGATATAGGTCTTTTTTTAGAATTGTAAATTCTTGTGGGGACTTAGAAGTTGAGACTACTGGTTAGTCTCTTTTAAAACAAAGCAATTAGAGCTCAGCTTTACGGCTATTTACATTTGAAGGGAAACAACAGCACAGCATATCATGTCAATTTAACAATGATACATGGTACCCTCATCTTTCATAAACATCACCATTATCAAGCAATGTATTTTAAGGACAGCTCAATGCCTGAACATTTATAAGAACTGTATTTCACATTACATTTAGTTGATGACACTGATTTATTTTCATTTCATGCATATAAACAAAATCACTTATGTGAAATGAGCAGGAAAGGGAAGCTGGAGTTGCAGAGATTGATTGACCAGACTGTGGCTTGCCCCTCAGCCCTTTTTCATACTTTCTCTTTGGCTTATTAGTAAAGCTGTGTGTTTTTTTGTTTTGTTTTTTTGTCAAATAATTTATTCACCAAAGATACAGTTTGGTCGTCCCAAAACTCTTCACAGTTGTGCGAGAGGACAGATTTGGGTCAAATCCATACAATAGTTTCAGCTAAAATCATTTTTGGAAGGTGGAAGCTTATATTCACAAAACTGCTGGTAATGACAGTTCCCCTACTACCTAATACCCTACTACCTAATAACCCCATGTTTAGGTCACTCATCCAGGATGTAAGAAACCCAAATTTAATTCCCTTCTCCGGCTGAAAGGAATTGAACCTCTGTCTCTCACTTACAACAGAGTATCCTAAATGCTAATCTATGGGTACAAGGGGTGTAGGTTGTAGCCATGTTGGTCTAAGGACATAGGCAGACAAGGTTCTTTGGGTGATTCAGATATCTGTTATTAGACCAGCTTAAATCTATGGGTATAAACTTTTGTAGGCCACAGACTATTTATGCTATGTATGGACTTGCAGAGAGCAGGGGTATTAAATTGAAAGAATAAGGTAATTTACATACAAAGGATAGGGAAAGAATGAAGACAGGAGAGAGCACTGATGAGAGAGGTGAAGGAATAAACAAAGTAAGGATATAGGAGGTCAAGGTAATGAGATAAGAATCCAGAGTCTCTGTTGAGATGATACTTAACACAATCCAGTCTGTGGATGATTTCTTGTTCCATAATTTTGCATTCAAGTCAGTTTTTAAAGTTTTGTTGTTTAAGAGCAGCTACTCTGGGGTCAGCAATGGAATGTCCAGGTGTAAATTGTTCTGTCACAGGCTTGTGTGTCTTTCTGGAACATAGGGACGGCCCCATCTATTCAATGTAGACAGGAGAAGGGTACTGTAAGCAGGTGATGGTATATACAACATTGGTGGAGGAGCAGGTACATGAAAGCTGTGTGTTTTAATTCGTATTGTTTGGCCCAGTAATGATGTGGTATTCATCATGTGATCTGTATTGATGAGGGAATACATTCTCAGCTGGTGCCTCAGAACAGGTAGTTTCTTGCCGCAGAGATACCATTTGAGGTTGGAGGGGTGCCTGTAAACCAGGATAGGCTTGTCCCCCAAGGCAGCTTTGAGATGGTTAGCATTTTCCAAGTGGGATTTGGAGGTCATTAATGGTGCTTCCAAGCTGTTCAAGCTGGGGGCTGTAGGTAACAAGAGGGATTCTGTAGTGCTTGCCTCAGGTTTGGTATTGTAGGAGGTCAGAGCAAAGTCTGAGTCCAGCTCTGTTGATTTAAGTGGTTATGGCTTGGAGATTGTATTCTAAGTGTAGGAAGACCTGCTGCAGATCCCTAAGGCAGGATGTGAATATATATGGCTGTAAATGATGGATCTAGTAGTGTGCTTAGGATGAAAGTTAACGACATGGAGGTAGCTGTAACAGTTGGTTAATTTCTGATACAATATGTTGGTGAGGTGACCATTGCAAACTGTCATCGTGGTGTCCAAGAAATGAATATGCTGGGTGAAGTATCCTAGGGTCAGTGTGGTGGAAGGGTTAAAGTTGTTAAAATATAGGTGGAATGTCTCTAGCAATTCTTTCCCAAGTGTCCATATGATGAAGTTATTATTGAGGCCCCTTCTACATGTGCAGGTAAAGATGTGATGGGATCTGATGCACGATGCACACAATTGCACCTCCTGCCATGCCACATGTGCATAGCAGGAGGCGTGATTGTGTGTTAGATCCTGATCCCAGGCTCCCCCTGCAATGGCAAGCAGCAGGCTCCCGTGGCTGGGAGTCCCCTCAGCTAACGCATGCCCCCCCACCACTGTGAGATTACATGGGTGGCTAAGGTGCACAGTTGACAGCCCAGAGTTCACAAGTTTGAGGCCACAGCAGAAGTGCTTGTGACACAGCCCTGTCTGATTCCAACAAACTGAGTTAAAAGTCTAGCTACAGAGGCATAAATTCAAGCTAATCCCTGCCTTTTGCCAAAAGCAGCCCCACAGGACCCAGTTATATATGAATGTTTGGTCATTTGGGCTGGGGAATCAAAGATGGTCAGAGGTGACAGTAGCCCCCTCTCTCTTTTCAGGGCCACTGGCTACAGAAACAGACTTGCCTGATCAGGCAAGACTGATTAGCCACTAAACATGGCTCCTTTGACTGCTGTAACTAGATTGGCTTTAAAGCTATTTTGCAACACAAGATCAACTCTCCTAACATAGATGAGTCACATGTTGCCAAATGTGATTATACAAACACAGAAACTTATTCACACCCACAGTCAGAAAAAAAAAAAGAGAGACAGAGAAGGCATAAGCCTCCTGCACACTGCCAGTAATTTCATATTGTCTGTTTAAATAACCATGACACATATCCTGAGCCATCAGTCATTTGTCTCCCCGCCTTGGTATGCTCAAGATGTTATGCTACCTTCTGTTCTGTGACAGTGCGATGAAAGATCCTGTTGGCAGTATATACATGCAAGGAGCCAACCAACAGCTAGAAAAACCTGAATTGACCTTTCTGTCTTAGATGGAGATTGAAATCCCAATGTTTATGATGCATTAACATCAGTGTTGTTTTGAATGAATTTATTTTATATTTAAATTTTCAGGGCTGTCTGTAGGCAGTTGCCTACTGTCATGGAAAATTTCTACAGATTGTAATATAAATAACACTAATATGGTGCTAGAGAAAACAGTCTATAAACCTACAGAATTGAATAAAGAATGGTCTCCTTTCTACAAACTTCCAAACATCCTATAGAATGCTAAAAGCAGGGATGTTATCCAATAGGACACTTAAAAGAACCTAACATACTTTAAAAAATATAGAAAGGATATTACTTTAAGAAAGGTTTTTTTTACAGAACAACAAATTGGCATAAATAAAGCAGCACTAAAGCTAGGACTGCCCTGCATACTTGCTAAAGTAGAGACCAAAAAAAGTTTAGGGGAATCAAAACAGAAGAAGAAAAAAGTTCAAGCAAGAGCTGAAAAGTTACATAGAGGCAGAATCTTACAGAGGTTGAAGCAAATGGAGATAACTCTGGAAGCTTTACTGCTTTGAGGGCCCCAGGAGATTTTTTATATATTTTAAGGATTCAGCCTTGAGATCACTGTTGCAACCAGTTCAATAGAGGGCTCTAAGCCATGTTTGGAAATGATGGGTGTGGAACACCTTAAGAAAGTCCCAGGAAGTCATTAGTGATAATAACAAGTGCCTTTATAGCTCTTTGCAAACACTATCTGCACAAAACACTAAGGAAGTGAGTATGAAGGTATTATTATGCCTATTTCATAAAGGGGAAAACATAGGCAAATTAAACAACCTGCTTTAAGTCAGTGAGTCAATGTCAGATTCAAAACTGTAATTATAAGTTATTATTGGTCAGTGTTTAAAATGGGCAGGCACAGATTGCAATATGATCATTGCAATGAGATCACAGTCTATAGCCCTGCTTCTGCAGTATGCTCAGTATGAGCTCAGGGGGCATACAGTATGCCCACACAGCATTCATTGCAGGCCTGGGACCTAAATAAAATGTGATGCAAACAGGAACAATATGTGTGCAGTGGGAAAGTAAATTAATGGTTACCCAGTACAATAGCATTTTGTTGCTGAGAGAACAGCATATGAATCTTGAAGGTAGTATTGTTTTTAAAGTTGTTTATTTTAGGGCTTGTTTATATTATTAAAACAAATTAATTTGACTTGGTGGTGGGAAACCCAGGTTTGAGTGTGGGAGGAGAATGATGGGGTTGGGAGGGAAAGAGGAGCTTAAAATACAAATGAAGGGATAGGTGAGCTGAGGTGGGGTAGAAAAAAAGAAATCTGAAGACTGACCAACTCCTTTTTCCTCCACCCCATACTGCAACCTGGAAAGAGTCAAAGCACTGAAAAACAGAAGCAACACAAAGTTACAAAAAACTGCAAAAGAGGTTTTTGGGGGGGGGGGGGGGGAAGGTATGGGGAAGTAGCTCCCTAATTTTTTTTAACTCTCTCTCCAAAAAAAATCAGTGGGGGAAAAACAAAGCTACTACTGGCCTATTAGATAGAACGTAAACAGTAACCTGAGGAAAACATATTAGAAACAGGTTTATTGCATAAGCACACCAAGATCCCCGTGTATTTGTAATGTACAAAAAACAGTTCCACCCCTTTTATAAGTGCACCTTCACTTAAGAGCTGTTAAACCCAAGGAGTTACTGTAGCTACAGAGCTTTCCTGACTGCTGCAGGATGGCAGTGACAAAGCCTGCATGCAGGTCCAGGAGTCTGTGTTTCACTTGCAGTCTTCTCTTCGTTCTGCTTCATCAAATTGTGGCAAAAAGAGAACTGAAGTTTGCAGTTTTAGTAAGTAACTGGCCTCTTCATTTAATCATGGCTAATGATTTTAGTTTAGTCTGCTCCTTGAATTGATTAAAGTGTAAACTTGCAATTCTTTTCTGTACAGATTCCACAAGAGAAGTGGCAGGCTCTTCTGTGTTTAGTGAATTAAGCCTCAAAGGCATTTCTTAATGAAGATAAAATACATCAAACTGTAGAGAATTTTTCTTCTAACTTGTGGGTATTTCTCTTAGATATGTGCTTAAAAACATGAATGATAGTCAAAAGGTCTGACCTGTCCTTTCTACCTTCTGTGTATCCAGGCTTACTCTCTTTCTGCTTCAATTTCTCTGCTTGTAGAATCAGCGATACTCATCCTTCCTCTAGAAGCTTCAAACTTAAATTAATTGATGTTTTGAAGATACTCTGATATCTTCAAACTGAATGCATCCTAGAAGTTTAAGCATTTTATTTCTTAAGATAACTGAGTTGGCACAGCAATATGCAGAAATGCATAAAGTGACACTTATTTAGAGGTGTCATGTATGTGCTGATTGAACTATGGTTGATTCAGAAACTGGCTGCAACAATTTTTCAAGATCTGTTTCTAGTTTTAAAGTGTATAGAGTACATTGTAAGAGCCTTATCCCCAATAGAATCTGGAGGACTTCCTCAGTATGAAAGTTAGATGGTATGTTTTAGAAGTAAAAGTCAAGTGGTGGCCTGTCGGCCCTTATATACACAAGAGTGGTACTGATGAAGAACTATGAGGGTGGTTAAGCCGATTGCCTAGAGAGGCTGTGGAATCTCCATCCTTGGAAGTTTTTATAAAAGGGTTAGACAAACACGGCTGAAATAGTTTAGACAGAGATTATTATGCTTTGAGCAGCAGGTTTGACTACATAACCTCCTGAGGTCCCTTCCACACCTATTTTTCTATGATTCTAAGATTCAGCTTTAAACATTGCTCCCAGTACAAAATCCTGTCATGGAATTATTGTTTATAATAAAGAATTCTGGCATTTTTAACACATGTAGAGCAAGAGAGTATGGCCTACTCTTCCCCTCCCCCATACTATAAGATTTGTGCCAATTTCTGATCTTTTGTCCCTTGGCCTCTATCAGCTGAAGTTAGCAGAAGTGGACTAGAATCCAAAACTTTTAGTGAGAGCCTCTTCCTATACCCAATGAAGTTACCAGGAGAGCTAATCCAGAATCTTGCAAAGTAGAAACTGGAGTTCTATTTTCAGCAAAATATTCAACATATACTTTAGTAGATGTGTGGAGCAGTATCTTAGAACTGTATCCAAAGAGTGAAAGAGAAATAAATACATCAGATGTCAGGCAGATGGCATCCTTTGGAGAATGAACCTTTAAAAGGGAACAAGATTTGATCAGATGGCTGTAACTATGTTCCACAAATTGGCACCTGACTTTCAGAAGCACTCTCCATCTTCAGAATTATAACCTTCATATCTAGGAACCAGCTTCTTTACTACTTTTACAGCCAACTTTTCCCAGCTACCGAAATAGAATGTAGCACTTCATGTATTTCTAGGATAATTTACAAAAAAATGTCGCAAAAAGAAATAACATAATAAAGAGAATACTCATGTAAACTGTTAACCTCAAGTAAAGACTACATTATTCAGGCATCTCGGTGACCAATTGGCTATACAATTCCTATAGGCTTGGTCTTCTCAACAGAGTACATTTCCATTCTTCTGGCATGGCTTTAGTGTGTTTAGCTTCGATCTTAAATTATATCTCCTGGACTTACTGATTGAGATTTCATGGGAGTTGAATTGATAGCACAAACAAACTGGACAGAAACTGGCCCTAAAAAAATCCATTTGATCAGTAAGGATGATCAGGCTATAGTCACTGTGTCTCAGGGGTAGGATTAAGACACACATCTGAGGTAACTCAAGTTGTTGTTTTTTTAGTTGAGCATATGTGATTTATTGCTTTTTCTATAAGAGAATATCTATTTCTACAAAATTATGGAGAGAGATAATGAAGACCATTCCCACCCCTTTTCTTTCCCTCAGGTTTCTAGCTGAAGTACACAATATAAAATATATATCTTTGGGGGTGGGGTGGCTTTCCTTTTGCTCACTTCCAGGACTTTCCTAGGGTCTGGAAAGATGTCAGGTTTTCTTCAACTAACTCCCACTTTTATGCTGACTTGATGTTTATGCTGACTTTTATGCTGAGGAGCTGTAGTTGCTTTGTGCTTTATAGGCCATTAGTCCTTCTGACTGAATAGGAGTAATTTAAGTCACATTGTCAAAATGCTACTTTAGCTTTTTTTCTTACATGTAAATGTTAACTGCCTTAACTAGAACTGTTGTTCACCACCCTCAAATGAAGGTCAAACTAGTCCCGATAGAAAACTGGATAGAATTAAGAAAACTATATTAGGGAGAAGTAAAAGCCTACGGCTCCTAAATTATTGGATCTATGCAAATCAGTTTCACAGGCTGCATCTACACAAGATGTTTACTGCAGAGCTGCCTAATTAGCCTGGTGGCAGTCTCAGTGAGCATGTCTACATGGAATGTTTCAAGCACAATAGACTAAGTCTACTGCACATTAGTGCAGCAGGCAAAACCCATGCTAATGTGCAGTAGAATTAATCTACTGCCCATTAACATCACAAAAAAGTGTGCACCTGCGCTAATGCGCAGTAGCACCAATAACTGCACATTTAGTACCTGTAATTACAGGTACTAAACTTAACACTCTTTAATTGCAGTGCATTAATGAATATATAGATGCACACATGCAGCCCTATTAGACCACAGTAAACTAATTAACTCCACTGTAGGTTAGTACTTGTAAACACAACAAGTACTATCCTACGGCAGTTCTTTAGCGCACAACAATGTACCTATAGATGCTGATGGGGGATAGCTGGGGCATGAGAGTGCTCCAATGCGGGGTTTGCCTGCCATATAGACCTGCACTAAAGCACCCCTGTGCCCTAACTAGCCCCTTCGCAGCACACTGAGCTGGGTCGGAGCAGCCCCAGGCTGGCAGGTTGCCCCCCTCAGGGTCCCTGCCAGCCAGGGCTGCCCTGATCTAGTTCGGTGTGCTCCAGTCCCAGCCACATGCAGCCCAGGAGCAATAAGCTCCAGCATGATATGCACTGGAGTTTATTGCATCGCATCAATGTCATGTGTAGATGCACCCACAGAGCCATATCCTCCCTTCCCCCATTATGAAAGGGATTATGTATTTAGAAAGTCATGTGGCTTCTGAGGAGCTGTAGTTGCATCACATCCACCTTGTTGCAGCATAGGATATGCAGTACTGGAGATGGAGCAGAGGAATGAAGCATAGCAACCAAGGACCCTTGTGCACAGAGGGCCCCAAACCAACCAGAACCTTAAACAAACATGTTCTTTCACTCCATGGACTTGCTAGTAATGGCTGTGTAGCTAGTTTCATTTCTATGCTGCTTTTACTTCCCCTATGGTTGAAGTTATAACATACTTGGTGTCCCAACATGACCCTTCTGTATGAGTTAGCATAGCACAGAGTGAGTGCATCTACATGTACATATTAAGGCGAAGCAATAAACTCTGGTATATATCACACTGAAACTTACTGCTCCTGGGCAATGCATTTACACATGCACCCGGGATGACAGCACATTGAGTTGGGTCAGAGCAACCCCAGGTGGCAGAGGACCTGGAGGTCAGCCTGTCAGCCTATGGCTGCTCCGACCCAGCTCAGTGTGCTACAGAGGGGTTGGATGGGGCACGAGGGTGCTTCAGTATGGGGCTAGCTGGCAGGCAGCCCCTGCACTGAACCACTGTCGTGCCCCAGTCATCTGTGAAGGAAAAACTCCACAGCAGGATAGTATTCGTAAATACACAGCATTTGTATTTACATGTACTACCCTGCTGCAGAGTTTATTAATTTCCTGCTACCCAATAGGACTGCACATGTAGACATTGAGATATTTACTGCAGAGCTAATTAGGCAACTACAGTAAATGTCTTGTGTAGATGCGCCCAGTCTGTGTCAAAGGCTCAGAATTATTCAGAGCAATATATTCAGTATAACAATGCACTTGCTAGTGGAGAATACTATACACCGTGGATATTCTTCACCTTTATATCTTTTTCCCTTTTTTCCTGAATTCTGATTTGGCACTTAACTGTTTTGGAAGAGCAGGTGATAGGTACATACTGTCACAGTATAATAAGCAAGCCTATATTGGTCATCATCATAGCTGTTGGAGCTATTCATACTTAGGGTTTTGGTTTTGACTATGGGTGGAGAGATAAAAATTATATACAGAAAAAGAAGGCTAAAGAGGAAAGAGACAAGAAAACGACAAATGTGAAGTAATTCTAAACCTTCATTAGGACAATAATTTGTCTACCTCTTCATTTACTTGTGAAATTTAGCTATCTTAACAGAAGGAAAACTGATGGTTGCTAATGTGCTCTACATGGTTTGACAGACATACTTCTACTTGACTTCAAACTAACACAACTAACTATATTTCTCTAGGCATACTTTATGGTCAGCACATTTGAGGGCTGATCTATGTTCCATGGTTTTGCAGAAAATTCAGTTTCTGCCAACAAAACTTGAAAGTGTCCACTCATTATTCCTTTGGGGCAGCAGAACCCCTGATTTCTGTCAGCAGAACAATACCAGCTCTGTGAGCAACTGAAGGCTTCTGTCAACCACACAGCAGATGAAAAAAGGCATATGTAGAGACTCCTATGCTTTCCAGGAACTGTTGTGGCCTTTTTAACAGTTGTTGCCTCCATTTTAACCCATACTAGAAATATGTTTTAGTCAACCTTGAAGAACAGAACCACATTTGAGGTTTATGAGTCTGCATAAGGAGTATTATGAACTAAGGCAAGGGTGGGCAAAATATGGCCCACAGACCAGATCCAGCCTGCCACAGTGGGCCCAGCCCAGGCATGGGGGGGGGGGGGGGGGGGGGGGGCAGTTTGGGCTGTGGCATATGCAGCTGGTCCCACCACCCCGAGGGGTAGAAGTGCCATCTGGCATGGAGCGCAGACCACCCCATCCCTGCATGCAGTTCTCGTGCACATGGAGAGCTGTAGTCTAGACTCTATGGGGCCAGATAGTATAGAGGTGGAGGGTCAGTGTGGTAGCTGGACTCAGCTGGTCAGCAGTTGCCACAGAAGTGGTTCCTTTTGGCTGCTACTGCCAGTGTCACCACCGTCAGACCAGTCCCATGGGCAGGGGCCAGCCACCGCCCCGCATGTCTTTGCAATGGGTGCCCATGGAACTGGCACCCGTTGCAAGGACATGCAGGGAGTGGATTGTGGCTCTGCCCTGGGCCCCAGCCCCACACTGTCGCCACCCTGCCATCCCATCCCTGACCCAGCCCCACCCACTCATCCTGCTCCCAGAGACCACTCCTGCCCACTCATGTCCTCATCCCATTCTCCCAGCCAAGCATGCCCTGCCCATGGGGGTCCTGACCAGGCTCAATGGAGACCTTGCCCACCTGCCCACTATGTCCAGCACCACTGACAGTGGATGCAGGGTAGATGGGCCCAGAACCAGATAGGATCAATCGGCATCTCCCTCTCCCATTCCTCCCTGCCCCACCTCGCCCCGCATCCCCTCCCTCCCACCATGCTGGACAATGTAAACAGTAGGCCTGTACAAATAGGGAAGTATTTGATTCAGATTTGGCCGATTCAAAAAGAGTGACTTGATTCAGTGATTTGAATCACTGTCCCCATTCAATTTGGCCGAATCAGAATCAGAGATTTGGCACTGATTCAGAGATTTGGATTGGCCGGGAAGAGGCGGCTCCTCCAGCTGTGCCTGCCTCTCCCCGGGTTGGGGGAGCCATGGGAGAAGCCCCCACGGTTGCCCTGCCCTGCCCAGCTGCATCCACTGCCCAGCCCCAGCCTCCCAGAGCTTTAAAAAAAAGCCCTGCATTCACCAGCTGCAGCATCAGGGATCAGGGCCTTTGAGAGCTTGTGGCAGAGCCCCCTTGTGCAGTGCGGGGCAGTAGGGGACAGCGGGGATCATCCCCCCACCCACCTGGTGCCCACACAGCAGCTGCCCCATGGCTCGGGTGCAGTGTGGCTCAGCAAGGTTCCACGCACTGTCTGGGAGCTGGGGCTGCTGAGGCTGAGTGGTGCCAGGCTCTGGGTGACTGCTGAAGCCGCCTCAGCTCCCAGAAAGTGCACGGCGCCCTGCCAAGCTATGCTGCACCCGAGCAATGCAACAGCTGCAGCAGGGGTGCCAAGTGGGTGGGGGATGATCTGCACTGCTCCCCACTGCCCTGTGCTGCATGGGGGCTCTGCCACAAGCCCCCAGAGGCCCTGATCACTGCTGCTGCAGCCAGTGAGTGTGGGCTTTTTTTTTTAAGTGCTAGGAGGCTGGGGCCAGGCAGGGCAGCCCTAGGGAGTTCTCCCGCAGCTCCTCTGGCTGTGCCTGCCTCTGCTCAGGTGGAAGGAGTCACAGAAGAAGCTGACCCCATCTCCTGCCTGGCCTAGCCTCCCGGCACTTTAAAAAAAAGTCCCACACTTACTGGTTGCAGCAGCATGGATCAGGGCCTCTGAGGGCTCGTGGCAGAGCTCCCCCATGCTGTCCAAACCCCTCTGCCAGGCCTCAACAGCTCACTAAAACTCCTAAGTGGCCCTCTAGCCCAAATAGTTGTTCTCCCCTGAACTGAGGTATACTACAAACCCTGCCACTGCAGCTGCAGTAGTGAAGCTACCAAATTCTGACTTGCGTTAAGGTATTAAACTGAAGCTGGAAGAAACTAAGGCTGAAGTTACATGTTACACTTAGACCGTACTAAATGTAAGGAATGTTAACCAGTGTTGAAGTTATAACATGCTTTAAGTACTCGCACATTAAGGGTTAATACCATTTCTTGCCTGTACAGCTCTGATTTGCCATTAGAAGGCAAGCAAGCAGGGACATGGCTGGGAGCCAGGACACCTGGCTTCTATCCCAGCTTGGGGGGAGGAGGCATTGGAATAGTGCATCCTGGGATACTGGAGAGCTGAAAATTGCTTATCTCAATGGAGCAAACTGACATTACCCTAGCACAAGCTAGGTAGCATGACCCAAAGTTAACTCTAACCTGGACTGGCATGACTTTGAAATGCTCAGAGAGCACTTAGCACAAGTTAATGGACTGTAAAATGTAAGCGTTTGCATGTTAAGTGGCTTTTAAAGTCTCAGTGTTTTAAGGTCTAAGTGTAACATGTAACTTCACCCTTATGCAATCTGATCTTGAGATGAAAAACTGAAAACCAAGACATTGTCTGCTTTGTGTGGACTTAAAGAAGTTTTTGCATCTTTCAGAAGAAAGCAAACCCTGTCTCTTCAAAAGTAGATGTAAAGTTTCTTTAGGTCCACGCAGTCAAAAAAAGGACATAAATATTTGTTTTAAATGTCAAGGTTTCCATACACATGCATATATTCCCCTTCCCCTTTACTCTGGTACTATGAATGTTACAGAGCACAAGCCAATGAAGTATACTACTACAGATCTACCATAACTTTAGTGACTTTCCATTAGTCAACCAAAAAAGGCACTCTTTTGGATGAAGGGGCTTAACCAACACTCACTGATGTACAAAAAAGTCTTTCCCTTGCTTTAGTTTTGAACAATTTCCAAAGTACCTCTTTGGAAAAAAATATATCTTCCAATGAAGTTGGAAAATTTTCAATTACATACAAGAAATTACAGAACTTCCTTTTAATTAGGAATTCGACCTTCATAGTTGGCACTGCCAGAAGCTTCCCCAAAAGAGCATATTAATCTGACATGAGGCTGGTGATGTGACAACTTGTCAGAATCTTATAGTCAAAGAAATATGTTTCCTTTTTCTTCACTCACCTCCTCCCTGCAAGGACCCAAGTGTCCCTCATTTCTTACCTCCATCCAATTTAATAAATCATCAGAGAACACAACTCTTTACTTAATTTTTCTGTTCATTATAGATGCACTAAGAAGTAATTCCAAAAAACTGTCGGAGTTTCCCATTTTATGAGAAAGAACATGTATGTTATTAAAAGTTATATAAACATGTGAAAAATATGATACTGAATATCGTATGCTGCTTTCGTTACTTGACAATAGGATCTCGGGATTTTTTATTTAAGGTTAATTTGGGGATCCCCTCAACACCCTTAAGGAAGATGTCCTAATGCAGGCATTAAAGCTGACTACAGCTGAGAGAAATGTTATTTCTAAAATATTTTTTGCCAAACTATGCAGTTTCAGTTTGACCAAAACATTTAGCAAATTTGAATTTTCTTGAATTGCTACAGGTAATAGAACAAATGAAATTTTAACAAATAAAAAGAATTTGTTTTGATATTTCCAAAACAAAATGTTTGTTTTTTTCATTTCAAATAATGTTCCACTTATTCGTGTTTTGAAAATATTTTTAAAGCTTTATTTTTCTTTTAGTTTTTTTCTAAAGTTTTTGTTTAATGCAAAATGAAATTTATTTGATTTATTGGAAATTTTGAAAAAAAATATTTCAGGTCAAACAGAAACAATTTTATCATTTTTTTATGGTTTGACCAGCAAACTAAAAAATAAGTTATTCATGTAGTTGTAGTAGTGACATCTACTCTGGCAAGACAAATATTGAACTTACCTAAAAATCCAATTGCATGTACCTGTAGGGACCCCTGATTTTTCCCATTTGTCTCACACACACTATAGCATTTGCTGTTTGTACATACATAGGCAGAAGGCTATCAGAAAGAAAGGACACAGTAAATATCACTTTTAGGGGAACAGCCAAACACTGCATGCTTGTGTTTACTATCTGAAAAATTATTGTAAATACCAGTACACCTAACAGAGAGTCTGTCAGATGTTGGGAGGTTAAATGAATATTTGTAAATCTTTCTGAGGTCCTAGGATGAAAGGTGCTACAGTAATGAATAGAGGTGCACCAAAATATCAGTCCATATTGGATTAGCACTGATAAAAGGAAAATTGACGTTATCCTGTTTTGTTGGCTGGTGTGTCTAATAATGTCACCAATAAATGTTGCATGCATGTGTACCGCTGCAGCATGCATGTGGCTAGGAATGCAGCCTGGCAGCTTGTAGAGCAGTGTCCGGCTGGTAAGTATGTTGGGGGGAAGGGGAGTGGGAGAAGGGGAGTGGGGGTGTAGATCAAGGCCCCCATAATGAGGAAGAGAGTGGGGCTGTGAAGGGACATGGGCAGGTGCTACCCAACCAGGATGGAGCAGGGCATGCGACAGAGCCACAGACAGCTCTTCCAGGCACATAGGGTGATGGGGGAGGCTCCTGCTACTGTGTGCATCCCTGGGGGAGGCATGGAGAGCATATGGCCCTGGATTTGTGTGCAGGGCAAGGGAGAGCTGCCCACTGTGAGCTCAGGGCCAGTGTTGACCTCTTCCCGGTCGGGGCGCTGGGCCAGGGCAGCGCAGGCAGCAACAGTGCTGGGAGGGGGACTACAGGGTGGGCTACAGCCACCTTAAAACTCCCCGTAGTGCCCTCTGTAGCCCCTCTCCCTACCCCCTACCCCCCCCCCCCCGATAAGCCACTCATGTCTCCATCCTGCATTCTGCTCTGCCCCAGCTGGGCAGCACCTGCCCCTGCCCCAGCACCACTCCCTCACTCACCATGGGGGCCTTGATCTGTGCCCCCCACCCCCACACTTGTTCCACCCCACAGATTTACTGGCTGGATTCTGCTCTCCAAGCTGCTGGGCTGCATATTGGATATTAGATCAGTACCGACTGATATGGCTGGTTAATAATCGGTCATCAGTATCAGCCAAAAAAATCTTTATCGGTGCACCCCTCGTAATGAGAAGTGGGTTTTTTTTGTTCTGTTTTGATAGTTAAGCTGTTTACCCATGCAGTTGCATAGTGTTTGATTTTGCCAAGTCAGAAAACGAGACAGATTATCTTCAATGAGATATAGGATACAGATTTTGGAAGGTTCATTTTGGTGCATCTAGATAGGGATGGCCTGAAAAAGGAAATTCAGAGCTATTCAGAGCTGTTGAGCACATTTATCTAGGGCTGACACTTTCTTCCTATGGTGGAAAAAAAGAACCACAAAAAGGATCAGATAAGGGCTTTGATGCATAATTCATGTAAACACATTCTGCATGTGCAGGTGCAATAACTCATGCATACTGCATATCAGAGGGACCAAATCTTAATGAAAACTTGGCCCCGCTGAAATCAATTGCAAAGCTTCAAATGATTGCAACAAATTGGAATTTCTTTTTAAGTCAATCCAAAAACTTGACTGAGTAGCTTCTTAAATAAAATAAATCATACTCCTTTAGCATGCCTGGTATATCAGAGGCTCCTGAAGGGCAAAACAAATTCCATTTTCCATCTAGTTTCAGAATTAGTAGAAACAAATTCTTGAAGCTTTTAAAATCTAGTCAACTGAGGTGAACATTCCTTATGAAAGCAGGAGGTAACATAGTAAGAGTTTAAACCTGATGTGCCCACCCTCATGTAGAAATATGCAGAAGTGAGGACACTTCTCAGAAAAGATTTTTCAAGTTAAGCATACAGGCATGATCGAACTCTAATTCTATGATATCTCACTTCCAGTTCACAATCACGATACATAGAAATTATCTTCTAAATAACATTACTGGCCAACACACTTTTATGTCTCATATGGGAAAAATCAGGCATTTCTAGTTCACAGTTCAGTGGGCATCATAATGATATCCCAAACTTAAGTATATTCAAAGTTATTCTAGACAAATTGACCCAGGTTTCTGCAGACTCTTCAATATTTTGGATTGAAAAACAGGAGTTAGTTTTGTACAACTAAAAGCAGATGCTATAGTGTGTGTGTGTGTGAGACAAATGGGAAAAAACAGGTGTTTGGCGTGGGCTGCCAATCTGCTGGGTTCAGCAGTCTCTGGCATGATGTGAGGCACATGTGAGTGCTCCCAGGCTGCTGGCCTGGGCTACTGCAGGTTCCTGCCTGCTTTGGCCACTTCAACATTGAATATCAGTTCAGTTTATCTGTCCAATTTATGTAGCTTAGAAAAACCTGCAAAGTTTGAATTGATTCTGCCCTGGGATTTCCGAACCTCTATACTTAGACATAGTGTGCTGCCCCTGGCACTAAGAAGTTGGATATCCCTGCTCTAGGTTAAAAAGGTTCCTCTCTCTCTCAGATTTAAAGCTGCTTGAATTTGTATGTTTAAGGAAATTTGCTTCAATCCTTTCTCAGTGCACCTTTTCTGGGGCAAGATTCTACAAACTATTGTTATTCTTCTGCCTGTCACAGTGCATAGCATACCCTATTGTTTTTTTCTTTGTAAGAGTATTTTCAAATAGCCTGATCCTGATGTACATCTGCTGTTTGTACATTCAAGTGAGATGCATGTCTTAAAGCAAAAAAAGAGGAAGGAAACTCAGGAAATTAATTCAATCTTCAATTAATTGTATTAGGTTTTCAGACATGGTGACCGAACCCCCGTTGAAAACTTCCCAACTGATCTACACAAAGAAAGCGAATGGCCTCAGGGATTTGGACAGCTCACTAAGGTTTGTGGACTTTCTATGAAAATGAGAACATTAATTAAATAATCCATGCAGACATGTGATTGTCAAAATATTAGCAACTAACCTGTTAAGCATAAATCATAAGCTTGTAGTGAAGTGATACTTGACTGCCAACTATTAAATTGCATCTGGACCTTTACAGCCAGGCATGTGACTGTCTCTTTGGATCAAAGGCATTATACAGCTTCCTGATGAAATGCCTTCAGTATGATAAATGGCAATATATAAATACATTATATCTATATTTGTATAGACCAACTTTAAGTTAAAAAAATTCTAGAAAGCTTTTCTAATGTTTGCCAAAAAAACAAGTAATAATAAATGTGTGGATTTCCAAGACACTGTATCAATAAGAAAGAGCGTATTTGACTTCTAGAGGTAAAGGAGTTCCACTTGCAATTTTGGAAGAATCTTACAGAACAGGGGAAATACCAATTTGAGATTTGATAACAACTCCAATTACATCAAACATAAGTTGGCAGAATATAATTAAAGGGATGGGAGAGAAGCTATGAAATCGTCAGTCTGATTAAGAGACATACAAAAAACTAGAACTCTTGGTTCCATTTCTTGCCATTTTCCAGTTGCTTTAATAAAAGGGATCAATTTGGAACCAAGAGTTCTAGTTTTTTGTATGTCTTTTTGTCTCAGACCAGCACGGCTACCAAATACACCTCAGTCTAATTAAATAATTTGTTGTGATGAGTTATATGAATAAACCTTCATGGAAAGGAAAATTTACATCCATATGTACTGCTTCTCCAACAGACTGGAATGCGGCAGCAGCATGGACTTGGACAATATACACGGAAAAGATACTCAAAATTTCTAAGTGACACTTACAACCGGAAACAGGTAAGCATCAGAACTCACATTAGGAATTATTTTACTGTATGGTTGGGCTGTCAGTATTATCAAAAAAAAATAAAATAAAATAAAAAAAATATATATATAAATAATAATAATGAACCCTAATTAAAGCAAAGAATAAGGTAACAGAAGATTAGCAGGTCTGAAAGTCAGGCAGGTTATTTAGATTAATTCACTTGACTTTAAGCACCTAAATTTGGATACTGTGGCCATAAAAAGCTAATTAAACTTTAGAAAGTCTTCATACAAGAGAGAGTCCCACATTCCTTATCATTTTTGGTAAGAATGAAAAAGAGAAATGATCTAGGGATAGCTGAAGAATTTGGTACTTCACTGATATTTATAATCAGGATCAGGCTATTTGAAAATACTGTTTCAAAGAAAAAACAATAGGGTATGCTGTGCACTGTGACAGGCAGAAGAATGAAAATAGTTTGTAGGATCTTGCCCCAGAAAAGGTGCACTGAGAAAGGATTGAAGCAAATTTCCTTAAACATACAAATTCAAGCAGCTTTAAGTCTGAGAGAGAGAGAGAGAGAGAGAGAGAGACCTTTTTAACCTTTAACCTTTTTAATCTAGAGCAGGGATATCCAACTTCTTAGTGCCAGGGGCAGCACACTATGTCTAAGTATAGAGGTTCGGAAATCCCAGGGCAGAATCAATTCAAACTTTGCAGGTTTTTCTAAGCTACATAAATTGGACAGATAAACTGAACTGATATTCAATGTTGAAGTGGCCAAAAGCAGGCAGGAACCTGCAGTAGCCCAGGCCAGCTGCCTGGGGGCACTCACATGTGCCTCCCATCATGCCAGAGACTGCTGAACGCAGTGGCTTGGCAGCCCACGCCCGATTGGCTACTGTCAGTTGTCAGCTTCAAGGAGGAGGAGAGCCAGAAGACAATCTCTTCTCAGCCCCACGCCCTTGCCAGCCACCCACCTCTCAGAGGCAGGAGGCGGAGTGGGGAACCCTTCCCCCTAACCCCAGCCCAGCACTGCATGGAGGGGGAACCCTCTATCTGCAGTGCCAGGCTGGAACATGCTTCTCTCCTCTCCTCTCCTTCCCCCCTCCTCGCTGCAGAGGCCAGTGGCTGGAGAGCGGGCAGGATTGGGGCAATCCCAGCCCAGCCTGCCAGGCTGTGAGAGAGTGTTAAAAAGCCCCTGCCATAGGGGCTTTCCCTACCCCCATGCTGTGCTAGGGCAGCCTGAGGGTCCGTTGCCCTGCCCCTCATTCCACCAGGCTGATCGGCACAAGCACAAAACAGGCTGGGGAGCAGAGTCTTTACTGCTTCAACTCTGTGACAGCTGGGGGCAGGGCCAGCCCTGCTCTGCTGGAACGGACAGCACAGCCCAGGGCTGCAAAGTATGCTGGGATTCTGGGGGACTGAGAGTTAACTTGAGTTGCAAGGGGATCTGGGACAGAAGTTCCAGAAACTGGTTTAACCTAAATCAGTTAAGTCTGATACTACATCCATCCAGGTTTATCTTAAACCAACTTTGGCCTGTTTGAAATTGGTTTATGTGCGCTGTTTTGTTACAAGTTTAAACCAGTTTCTGATCACTTATGCCAGTTTACATGTAAGGGTAACAGGCAATCTGGGCCTTCCCACTGCACAAGCGCCCTGAACCACCCCCATTATGCAGGTTGTGGGCCCCTAGAATTTCTCCTCTAAGCAAGCTCCCCCAGCATCATGGGCTACACTGCCTCCACCCCAGAAGAAGCAGAAGCTGAAGGAGCCCAGAGATCCCAGCCACAGAAGAAGCAGGAGCAAGGCTGAGAGTGGCAACCAAGTGGGAACCCACTGCCTGCAAGTGGCATGCAGATCAAGAGCTGCAAGTTGGATAGCCCTGATCTACATGTTTGTTTTCTTCGGTGTTTAGATCCCGAAGTGAAAGGTACCTTAGAAAATCAATTTAGAAAATGAAGTTTATTCCTAGAATCAGGACTTCAGTGCTATTTAAATAGAGCATAAGGATAGACATCATGTTTTGAAATTTATGGAAAACAAGAAATGAATGAAGGGCATCATGAAATAAAGACCTGGGTAAAATTGCCATCTTTTTCATTATTACCAATAGTTTGTTTTTTTCTAGGTGTACATTCAGAGCACAGACTACGATCGCACTCTCATGAGCGCTCAGACATATCTTGCTGGCCTCTTTCCACCAATAGGCAACCAAATCTGGAATCCCCGGATCCTTTGGCAACCCATCCCAGTTCACACCAGGCCACGGTCAGCAGACAAGGTGAGCACTGTTTCAGGACTTCCCCTCTTGTTAGTAGAGCTGTATTTACTGTAGAAATGCAAAAACACAAAATAAAAGGTATTTTCTCATTCCCACTAATCCACTCCAACAGAAAATAGTTCTCCATAGCTGTTAAACTACAGAAGTGTCTTGCTCTTGTATCCTATATCAGCTGTGTAAGAGTCCTCTTTCCATAGTAGCTTGTGAACACAATCTGTATTTCTCATCACCATCTTCGAGCAAAACTCTTACATCATCTTGTCAAGAATGACTTTGGGCACTGTGATTGGGCTACCTTCCCCCAAACTCTACTTCTTTCCTTGCTAGTCAGGAATCAGTCAGCCAAACAGACCACTAAAGTGTTTTCAACTTTAAATGTCTCTATTACTATTTTTTTATTGCAGCAGCACTAAAAAATTTTAATCACAGCATAGGTCTCTATTGCGCTAAGTAACATAAAACATGACAAAAAAGAGTATCTGCCCTGAGGAGCTTCCTGTATAAGTGAATCTATTTCAGAAGTGACAGAACTGGTAGAACCTTTTATATAAACAACTCTTTTGGACAGACTCAGCCAAATATCTGCCCAAAGGCGGCTGTAATTCTGTGTAAGCCAAAGATTTAGCAAAGCCAGGGTGTGTGATGGGCAGAAAGGTTTCCTTTCCTGCCCTTTACTGTACTCTGTGGAAGTCTTCACAGTGAACAGGCCTCTTTTATAAGGCTCCACCAACCTCCTGCTCCAGAGATGGTCACGAACATTAAACCATTCCAAAGCCACGTGTGAAAAAAAGGGGAAGGGTTTGCAAGGAAACTGGCTCAGAAACAATATGACTCGGCTTGAACCTTTGTTCCTTCCTTAAATTAACCTTGTTTTCCTTTAAATATGGGGTAGGAAAGGAGGCTTGAAGTCAGGAAATGCTTTGACAGATTGTGATAAGCATCAGAGCCATCAGATATTCATCCAAACCAAGCCTCAAAATATTCTGAGTCAGCAGTAAAAAAGGAATCATAACAGACTGTTGTGAACTATGGGAAAAGGGACAGCCAATTTACCTGTGAACTCCACTTGCCTGGCACTTCTGCAACTGTCCCAGTTTGGGAGCAATGATACCTAGTTACAGTGCGCCCCTGGACCAGCCTGAGGTTTCTGCTGAAAATGCCAACCACCTATAAGAGCCAAAAACTGTACCCTCCTAAAGGCTTTCCAGGGCCAGAAGACATGATAAACTGAGAAATCAAAAACTAGAAACATGATGAAAAAAACCTGGTCACAATTTACGTTTTCAGCCTACTGAAATCCATCAAAAAATGATAGGCGGTAGCACTCAGTGCTACTTAATAAATAGGCCAAAAGGAGTGGCTTAATAGCATGTAAAGGCTGATAATTAAGTCTTATAGTAGAAGCAGCATTTGTTATTGTGTAATTAAACAACATTCTAAAGCCTTGTATTTCCTCCTTTGGCCTCCACAGCGTACTGCTCTCATAGAAGAAGAACATGTACTCTGAAAGGTGTTGCAATATTTCCAGTTAAAAATATGCTGTTAAATATGCTATTAGCTAACAACTGCTACAGTTTCTGCACTTGTTAAAGAAGGCCGGGCAAGACCTCCTAGTTATTTAAGTCCCACTGAAGCATCAAAGGTGGAGTTAAGTCATGAGGGTCCTCTGTACACAGTGCATTTCACTCCTAATATATTAGGTAGTAATAATGTTGCTATGCAGCCTGTCACAATTCGTTTGTCCTTTTTAATTCAAGGGATCTAGCCATTTCAGAATACTCGAACAGTGTCATGGCACTGTGGTTCTATCAAAAAAAAGTCTATTTTTATACCTGAATTGTGGAACAAATTTTCAGCAGTCCTCCACTGTATCCACGATGCATTTGATATGGAAATAAGAAGTGGGGAAAGGTGACTTCAAACCATCTTTATTTTCTTGATCCTGAGGATTAGTATAACCTCAAGCCTGCTTGATAGGGTCTTTCTGGCAGCCAAGTATCTGCTATAACAGGGGTGTCAAACTCACCCTGGACTAGATCTGGATCCCAGGGGTTCCTCCAGGAGCACAGCTGCAGGCCAAGATGCAGGTCCCAGGGGATGTGTGGAGCAGCAGTGGTGGCAGGAGTCCAGGCGCAGTGGTGGGGATCTGGCAGCCCAGGGTCAAGTAGCAGATCAGGTTAAGGGACCACAGCAAAGTAATTAAGAGCTATACTTGCACAGCACTCGCACCCTTACCACAAATGGCTACATCCATCAGGACCCAAAGGCCCCAAATTCTGTGACAGACCCTGCCCCCTAGCTCCACCCCCAACTTCTGGTAGCTCAGCAGGCTAGATAGAAGGGATCCATGAGCTAGATCTAGCCCACAAGCTATACGTTTGACACCCCTGAGCCAGAGTACCAGTATGCCAGCAAAATCATTCTCTGCCCAGTGTCTAGGCAATTTGTGCCAACAGATTGGCACAAAATAGCCATAACTGACTCTAACGTACAATGATTAAGTTCTGAGTGATAGATGCACTCAAAAATCCGATTTGGGTTAGATAGCTGCAGTGTGTTTACATTTACTATAAGTTTACTCTTTTATTCCAGATGCTGCATTTTCCTATTCCTAACTGTCCACGTTATGATGAACTACAGAATGAAACTCAAGCATCTAGTGAACTTCAAAACAGGATACAACCCTACCTGGTAAGAATTTAAACTTAAGGGATCTTAACGTTGGATCATATCTCTGTACTGACATGCCTGTTAAAGGCTCCTGCAGAGAAATAGCCTCTTGTTAAAAGTAAAGTTACAAAACAGCCAGTTTTACTGTAAAATTATTCCTGATACATCTGAAAGCAAAACATTTAATAAAATATACTTACCCTTTTTTTAGATCATAATTTGGTACCCACTGTCTCAGGCTATTTAAAATAATAAAAAAAGGTTGGAACAGACCTCAGGTCATCTAACTTAAAGCCCTGCTTAAAGCAAAAACATCCCTATTTGCCTAACCTGTACTTGAAACTTCCAGTGGCCAAGATTCCACAGCCTCCATAGGTAACCTGTTTCGATGCTTAAGCACCTTCAGAGTAAGGAAGTTCTTCCTAATATCTAACCTAAATCTCCCTTATTGCAATTTAAACCCATTACTTTCTATCCTGTCCCCTGTGAACACAGAACACAGTTGATCACCATCCATCTTCTCTTCTCCAGCCTAAACAACCCCAGTTTGCCCAACCTTTTCTCAGAGGTCTAGAAAGCATGCCATATAATCATGTTTGTCAATCTCCTCTGCACTCTTTCTAATTTTCCCACATCCCTCTCAAAGTGTGACATCCCTCTTAAAGTGTGAAGCCCAAAAGTAGATAGAGTAGGTCTCACTTCAGGTGAGACCTCACAAGTGCTGAATAAAGTAGAAAAATCACTTCCTGTAACTTGCATATAAAACTCCTGTTAATATATCTCAGTATGTTATTCACTTTTTTTTTGCAGCAGTATCACACTGTTAACTCGCACTCAGTTTGTGGACCACTACAACCCCTACTTCATTTTTTGAAGTATTACAGTCTCACCATTCTGTATTTGTGCATTTGATTGTTCTGTCCTGAGTGAAATACCTTATATCTATTATTAAATTTAGTCAAATTTCAGAACATTTTCCCAGTTCATTGAAGTCATTTTGAATCTTAATCCTGTCCTCCTGGTAGTTATGACACCCAGCTTGGTGTCATCTGCAATTATACTAAATATACACTCAATTCTAAACTGCAAGTGTTTCATGAAGCTATTGACATGCATCAGACCCAGGACAGATCCTTGGGAGCCTTACATGATACCTTCTTTCAGTTAGACTTTGAGCCACTGATGAGCCACTCTTCTTTAAGCAGGATGATCCAATCATTATGCACCTGCTTTATACCAGTTTCAAGCGGACCATATATCCTTAGCTTCCTTATGAGAGAGTCATGATCCACAAAGCCTGTCACTTTGTCATAGAAAGAAATCAGGTTGGCTAAGCTTTAGACACTAAAAATGCCCTGAATTAGGACTGCTCACATAGATGTTTTCCAGGATGGGGATCTACAAGTCCATATATACTCAGTGCACACAAAGATATTTTTGTGGTGTTTTATTCCTTTTATTTCTGTCTTTCAGGATTTTTTACAGAATCTGGCAGTAAATTCAGGATACGAGATAGACATTCTCAAAACAGTGGGCAACTTCAAAATCTGGAATACATATGATACTCTACTTTGTGAGGTATTAAAAAAGACAGAGCAAGAAAACAAATAATGCCTAAGACCTTATCCAACCAAACAAAGCCATTTAGTTTCAATAGAATAGATTATCCGCTGTTTTACCCTGAATTTGCTTTCTTTATGGCAGAGTTTAACAATAAAGCACAGTTTAGTGCATTGAAAAGGATTTGCTCAAAGTATAATTCACGGTTTATAAAATACTCTATTTCTTCCTGTTGTTTATCATCTCTTAAAAGCTGGGAACAGAAATACACTGTTATGCTATTTTCTCTTCTTTACCTCCCACTGTGATATGTGGTTGTTCAAGGGTTCTGAATAGCTCAAATCGATTTTCTTATAGAAAAGTAAAGAATTCACTTTAAAACAACGAGTAAGTGTAGTAGATGCTTAGTTGGAATATTTTAAAATAGGAGGCAGCAGCAGGATCTAGTGGTTAGAACAGGGAAGTGGGAGTCAGGATGATAAGATTATATCCTGAAGACCAAGTGTAAGAAAAGAGCAAGAGGAATCTGGCCAAGAGAGCACATGCACCTGCCCTGCAGTCCTTTACATGGAGCATGTGTACATGAGACATTTACTATGCAATTAACTAATTAGCTACGTAGTAAACTTCTCAGTATCTATTAGGCTCAAGTAGATTAATTTACTCCACAGTAAATAGCACTTGTAAGTATAAGTACTATCCTGCTATGGAGTAAAACACTCTATAGCAGCACATGTGTAGTTGCTGGAGGATCCAGCTGGGGCACAAGGATACTTCAGTGCGGGGGCTACCTGCTGGTTAGCCCCGCACTGAAGCTCCTTTGTGCCCTAGCCACAGCACATTGAGCCGGGGGAGAAGCCTGGGCTGGCAGGCTGAAACCAAGGCTTCCTGCCAGCAGGGGCTGCTCCAACCCAGCTCCATGTGCTGTGCATGAATAAACTCCAGAGTTTATTGCACTGGAGTTAATTGCTCCTGGGCATGCATTCAAATGGCAATAACCTCTGGAATTTATTCAGGCACAGCAATACCATGTGTAGACACACCCACTGACTAGCAAAAACAGAGGAGGGGAGTTAATACAGCTACAAATAAACTGTATCTATTTACAGTGGAGCTCCCTCCATGATGAGGAACCTCCTTAAAAGAAAAAGTGCTTTTTAGGGAAGATGCCAGGAAATTATGTCATACTGCTATGAAACTGGGGCAAGCATGGGGACTCCAAAGTCAATCGTGTAAGGTTGGACAGGAGGAAATGAATAGGAAAAAGAATAATTTTACTTTCCTTTTTTTTGCTGTAGAGCATTCACAATTATACTCTCCCTGAATGGGCCACCAAAGATTTCATGGACAAGATGGAAAAGCTGACAGAATTATCCTTATTGTCATTATTTGGAATATACAAAACAGAAGAGAAATCACGGCTTCAAGGAGGTAAATAGAAAATGCACAGCTCGCTGAAAGGAAGCATTGATGCTTGAGTGCCAAATATGTATATTTACGCATGTAAAACTACTGAAACAGCACCATGATTCATATCTAAGTATGTTAGATGCCAGATGAAAATATGCATTTTTAAACATGGACTTTTGCATGACTTTCAAGGTGGTGAAGTGTAGATGTGCTTTTAGTTTTCCTAGTTTCTAAGATTTAGGGACTTCAATAAGAAAGTTATTCATATTCTCATAATTTTCCCCCATATACTTTAAGGTGTCCTCGTGAATGATATTTTAAAAAACATTAAAAAAGCTGCTAACCCTTCCAACAAGAGAAAACTTAGGATCTATTCTGCAGTAAGTATCTTTGGGTTTTGTTCTTTGTTTTTTTTAAATGTACAGTTGATATGACTGCGATTGGGAATGTAGCAGAAGGGGCTCTGCATGGCTTGGCTTAGAAGCAATAACACCTTAATCACAAGTACTGGGGAAAAAATATAAGCAATGTTAACAACTCTTTTGTTATGACAGCTTTTCAGTATTAAAAATAAAAATCAGAACCCTTCTCCAAACTAAGACCAAGAATGACATGATAAAATTGGACTGGTTATCTAATTGGATAGAATTTATGCAACGTGATACAGGAAACATAGGATGCACTCCTCAACTCAAGTGAACTTGTGCTTATTATAAGATATCTTTACGCCTATTATCCCACAAGTGTAGCATTTGGTCACTGTGGGACTTCTCTAAGTTGCATCCTTCTGTAGCAGCTAACCAAGGGTGCTTGGAGCACACAACCCCAGCCAACCCTTCAACACACACCCAACGCTTGGGAAAGGATGGTGCAGAACTGATTTTGTCCTGTCAGCCACCTGAGGATTTCTCTAAGTTTAAATATCTTTACAGTCCCTCTGTGTTGTTAGCATATAATAAAGGGGCTGTAAAGATATTTTAATGTAGGGAAATCCTCAGGTGGCCTACAGGGGACAACACCAGGTCTGCACCATCCTTTCCCAAGCATTGGGTGGGGGTGGGAGGGTGTAGTTAATCTTGGACTAGCTTCAGGTATATATATATTTATTTAATTCAGGGCTGTCCAACTGGCAGCCCCCAAAGAGCTAACATGCAGTCCCCTCACCTAATGACTGCTGCCCTTTTCACTCTGGCTGCAGCCAGGATCTTGGGGATCTCCACCTTCTCCCTCTGGCTTCTGCTGCCTGACCCATCACCAGAGGGCAAGACAGAGCAGTGCAGCGCAGTCCACAGAACTGGGGAAGGTAGCAACCCAGAGTGCCCATGTGGCACAGTACAGCAAGGGAGCTCATGGGTGGAGAGCCAAAAGTGAGGCCTGCTGCTTGTGCAGGGGATGCCTGTGCATGCACAATGCAGGGGATGGGGAGAGTGTCTGTGGGCACATGGTGTCTAGGTGGAGCACCAGTGCACACACAGCATATACCCTGGGGGCTTATGGGCCCTGTGGCATGCAGCTCCCCCCAGTGTGGCCTAGGGAACATACAGGCCCTGACCACTTAGAAATGGGACAATCCTGATTTAACTTATAAAGTATTTAGGGTCATTTTTATGTGCTGTATAAGGATTAAAATACAACAGTTTGAATGTATTTGTATCACATTCTGTGAGTATATTCACAGTGGTCACACCAGGAAAAGATTTTAATTTCTTCCCCTTCAGCTGTTTTCTATGGGTTTTCCTGACAAGGAGACAACTGGGAGAAATAAAAAAAACAAAACAAAACAACAGGTCACAACTACAATTTTACTCTCATATTTTTCACCAAAACTAGTAAGATTGGAGGAGGAAGGCGCAGGGATAAAAAACACTAAAAAGCAATTATTGTATTTCACAGGAACATTTGTTTTTCTTTTTTTTAATAGCATGACACTACAATCGGTGCCCTGCAGGTAGCACTCAATATTTTCAATGGAAAACTGCCTCCATACTCTGCCTGCCAGTTTTTTGAACTCTATCAAGAAAGTAGTGGGCAAGTATAGATCTGCCACATGCAAATATATTTGCTTTGAAATGCCAATTTTCTGACCTCTTAAGAGTATTTTAGGGAGAAAAAAAAAAAATTTAATAGTATTTTACTGAACAGTTTATATGCACAATGCTACATAAAATGCATTAAAAACCAATGATCATTTCAAATCCAGTCTGTGCACGGTGGGTGTGTACATGTAAGAAAGGTTAATTTAAACAGGGAACTTGGGTTTATTAGAGAGAAATAAGTAGATAGATTATTGTACCTATTTCCTTAAAACAGTAGGGATAACACTTGAAGGTACTTCATAAAGCTTCTCTCATTCAAGCAACATCCTTTTTTTAGAACATGATCGTACTTCCATTTAGCACAGGACTTGCATCTTAAGAAGCCTGAGCTTTGAAGATACAGGTTTCCCACACTTTCTGCTGTACATGCATTCCTGGAAAATGGTGCGTAACTTGAATTTGCAAAAAGGGAACCCACTTTACAATGTAACAAATAGGGATATGTTCCAAGACCTCAACTGTACTGACCCCCAGACCTATTTCTATGACTTTTACAAGACAATTTTGGTACTCACCAACAGCAGACAGTACACGCAAGCACATGGCGCTATCATAAGAAGGATGGCAACTACAGAAACACGTGTCGCAGACAACGAGCGAGGAGCACAGATCCACACAGGAAACTATATTTTGGTGCACCTCACTCTCACAATACACCACACAAAGCAGCTGACTGCAGGCTTCAAGCACACCGATTGCATAAAAGTGAATTTACCTTGCATGTAATACATTTTTGGTATAAAAAGGGTCATCCCATAAGAGTGAATTTGCATATACAGAACCTACATAAAGCAAGGGAAACCTGTATATTTGCAAGGTTTTTATTCTCTAAAAAATTGTTTGAGAATCACTTTTATTAAAGCCTGTAATTTGCAGAGTGATACATTCTCAAATGTATGGCTCTAACCTTCCTTTTTCTTTCATATGCTGTATATCAGGCAGTACAGTATTGAAATGTACTACCAAAATGACACATCAAAGGATCCTTATCTGCTCACTCTGCCAGGCTGCACACCTGCTTGTCCCCTTGAGAAGTTTGCTGAACTGGTTTCTCCTGTTCTAGTGGAAGATTGGTCCAAAGCATGTGGAAATAAAGACATAATGAGAGGTAATATAATAATGTCATGTATTTTCTGCTCATGGCATCTAAGCAGTAATTGCAGGAATGGTTGCGGACTTCATAAGTTTGCAAAGTGATGCTTTAAAATAATAGCCTGTCCTTCTGTTAAAAAATACGGGCCAAATTCACCACTGATAGGGAAGTGAGATATAAATTACATTTTCTTGTACCAGGGAATTCCTGTACATAGAAAGGGGGCCTTCACCCTGAGGGCAGTGTGACTGTCAGTGCTCCTCTTCAGTATTGCAATGGTGGAAAACCAGCTTTACTTCATGGTTACGACTTTGTAAATGTGTTACTGAGGCTGCCGAGGGGAAGAAAACTGAATCAAAGCATCATTCAGCACTTCTGGCCATGTCCCCTTCTAGCCCACAGCTTGGGTTTTCCTTCCCAGTACTTTCCATTGTCACCATCCCACGTAGTGTACAGCTCTGAAATCACAACACATTCTTATCTATGGAGTAAGAACTACTCATATGCCTGAAGCTGAGTATCTAAGTGATTCTAGGAATGGGGTATATGTGTTTATATACGTGTAGCATGTATGGATTTAACCAGATATACACAGAGGCATGTTCTAAAGAACAAGATTCGACTATAAAAATATTTTTATGATAAATATTTATAATTCAGGCTGTGGTATGGGAAAAAAAAAAAATCAACATGCCACACATTGATACATTTTCTTAGCATGCATGGTTTTCTTTTTTTTCTTTTCTTCAAAGAAATATTCCTAGGATTGGACTTCGTCATTGCCGTGTTGTTCGTCTTTAACCTTGTGCTGTTATATCTCTTCTACCAGTTTGGAAGGTGCAGGCGTAGAAACACTTATGAAAACCTTTAAAGGGAAGTTAAAAAAAAATGGGAGAAAGAAACTGGAAAACTTCTGGAGCAGACAGATGTCTTGTATTGTTTTTAAACTGCTCTCAAAGAAATGTTCTACATCCTGCAATTGTGTTTGGTCAAATCAAGCATAAGTAGTAAAACTGAGTAACAAAAGCTTGTGAAACAATATTTGTAAATCACCGCATCTTCTGTAAGGAGCATCGCTGAAATGAACTCATGTTCAGAGCTTACTTTTATATTATGAATGAGTTAACTACAGATAAAGATTTGTATAATGATTTTTATATTAATTATTGATGTTTCCAGTGGAGAAAGAGAGAGTGACTGATTTTTTTCCCCTACTTGTATGCTTGGGTATGGATTATCATTGGTTTCACTGTTCTCACAATAATTTTGCTTGCAAATCAGTCAGTATTATTTTCCTTACTACTTATACAAGTTTATGTTTTTGACATTTTCAGCAGGTAAAAGCATGCAAATGTTGGTACTGGTTGATACCATTATTTGCACACACAGTTACCATATTTATTCATACCCCTTCTTTCATCTGCCAAACAATAGTCAGTTTGCTTTGCAAAGATGTTATGCGTCTGTAACTCTCTTTCAAATCTGTTGAAACTCTGGATGTTAACTATCATATCTGCAAATCAGGCCAGAAGCCTAGTACAATGGGATCCTGGTTGACGCCCATACTCCTTACATACCATGGTAGTACAAATAAATTAAAATAATATATCTATTTTCCCATCATTCACGCTGCTCTCACATCACTCTGTCCATCCTGAAGTTTCTAATCACAATTTTCAGCCTTATTTCTCCATCCCTCACCTCCGGATTTACCTTGACAACTTTTAATATTAAACTCATCAGGATATATGTTACAAATAACTCATAGTCCTGTCCAAAAACTAACTTATGAACTGCTCTGATTTTTTTCTATATTGCATCTCTTTCATGGACCATGTTATATCAGTTCAGACTGTAAGCTCTACAGAGCAGGGTTCTTGTTTCAATGTATGTGTATCAAATGTCACATGCACCAAGTCACAGGTATACCCAACCCTAATGGCTCATTGAGCCAGGGGTTAAGGAATGCCAGTTTCTATAAGTAAGGGACTGATGTGGCTAGCATTCCGTCCAGCCTTCTTTGCATAAGCTGTTTATAGCTGGCCAGCTGGGCACAGGTTTTGGCTCAAGTTTGCAGCAGGGGTCAAAAATGCCACTGAAGCTTTAGCAAGGTGCCTTAACTACTTGGTAATAAACATGCTGCTGGTGCTTCATAAAGCCATTTAACGAGTAGTTTTAGGTGTTAGTATGTGGACAGTCCAGGTGCTAAGAGCTCCAGGAGCCACCCAAAATTACTGTGTAACAAGCCTCTTAGACATATGGACACTAAAGATAGGAATAGAAAGTATGATATTAAACACTGCAAATGTGAAGCTTCCCAAGTGTCCTTTTTCTGACAGTAACTTCAGCAGAAATTGGTCACTTTAGCTGAAGTACTGTTTCCTGCTCAGTGATCAGATTTCACAAATAACCCTGACATTAAAACTGCCCTATTTGTGTTGGGGGAGTGTCACGATCAAATGATGAATTTAGTTCCTAGGTGATGTTTGATGTACAATGTATTTGTGCAATGCTGCTGAAAAAAAAAATAAATGGCATCTTTAAACAATGTTTTAGTCAAACTAGCTTCATTTTAACTGATATTTCTGATACTGGGAACCTGTATGCAATGAAAGAGTTGAGATATGTCCAGACTGAAGTCAAAGCTGTGATTACAGCACGTGTAGGTACACCTGGGCTAATTTTAAACTCTCTAGCTTGGTGCTGCTAACACTGAACTGTGCCAGCACAGAGTTCAGTGAAAGAAAGACTCACCGAGTAACTTTAATGGATCTCAAGCAATTAGCTTATACTGAATCTTGTGGCTAGGGACAGATATTACACAAACTGGTTTAAGTGATCAGAAACTGGTTTAAACCTGTAACAGAACAGATGTTCAGTGCACATAAACCAGTTTGAAAGTGGCTGAAACTGGTGTGAGATAACCCTGGTTGAATGTCATATCAGACTCAACTGATTTGGGTCAAACCGGTTTATGAAATTTCTGTCCCAGACCCCTTGCTGGTTTAAGTTAAACCAGACTCCCACAGCATCCCAGCATGCTCCCTGGGCTGGGCAGGGCTCTCTGCTCCACAGCAGAGCTGACCTCTCCCTTCTGCTCCCTGGCTGGAGACTTAGCAGAGACTGCAGGCATCTGCCTGGTTTATCCCTGCTCCCCCCCCTTCCCCCCACCCTCTCTGCCTTACACAGACACACAGCATTAGCTAGCAGCCCACATGCTGGCTACGGTCCATGTTGTGGCAGACAGGATAAAGGCAGAATCAACAGGTAGCTGGTAATGTCCCTCTGTTGTTTTCTTAATGGGGTGATAAACACTGAGTTGGGGTGATAAATACTGTGCTATCAATTCCATGCTGGGCTGGTCAGAAAGTGGGGGGGGGGGGGGGGGGGGGGGGGGGGAGCCCTTCCTAATCAGAGCATCCTGCTGGGGCCTGGCCATACCCCTGTCAGCTCAGTACTGTTGAAGGGAAGGGAGGGCTACTCTAGCACCCCCTGGCTTCTAGCCTGAGCCACTGCAGCCATGTGCTTGCATTTCTGGGATGTCTGTACATTTACAAACTGATTAGACTAACCTGCAAAGATTGAATCAGTTCAGGCTCAGTCTTTTTGAATGTCTGTCCCTAGCCTGTGTGCTGCTGAGGCTACATTTGTTTTCAGTAGTCAAGCTAACTTAGGGACATCTGCAGTATAGACATACCCTTGACATAATTAACAGCAAACTTAGCCATTTTTGAGAGGCTAGAAAGACAGTGGCACTCTGGCAGATGTCGTATGGGGCATGCTTAACTTTATCGTGCATCAGCAGATGCATGACAAATAGGTCCAAGGAGGTGATACTTCCCCTCTATCAGGCGCTGGTCAGACCGCAGTTGGAGTACTGCATGCAATTCTGGGCGCCACACTTCAAGAAGGATGCGGATAACCTGGAGAGGGTCCAGAGAAGGGCCACTCGTATGGTCAAGGGCCTGCAGACCAAGCCCTATGAGGAGAGACTAGAGAAACTGGACCTTTTCAGCCTCCACAAGAGAAGGTTGAGTGGTGACCTTGTGGCTGCCTTTAAGTTCATCACAGGGGCACAGAAGGGAGTTGGTGAGTATTTATTCACCAAGGCGCCCCCAGGGGTTACAAGAAACAATGGCCACAAGCTAGCAAAGAACAGATTGAGATTGGACATTAGGAAGAACTTCTTCACAGTTCGAGTGGCCAAGGTCTGGAACGGGCTCCCAAGGGAGGTGGTGCTCTCCCCTACCCTGGGGGTCTTCAAGAGGAGGTTAGATGAGCATCTAGCTGGGGTCATCTAGACCCAGCACTCTTTCCTGCTTATGCAGGGGGTCGGACTCGATGATCTATTGAGGTCCCTTCTGACCCTAACATCTATGAATCTATGAAAATGATTTCCTACAAGAAAATTGCATTCTGTCAGAGTAATGGGGGTGGGGGTGGAACTTGTGAAAACAAGTTTGTGGAAAGTTGGAAACCTGCATAGTACAGGTGTTACTAATGTTGTTATTAGAATTCTGACTTGGGTGGTAATACTGCATTTAATACTGGCATGTAGCAATTTTACTTCAGAGATTCATTTCTGTTAATGGGATGAAATTATATTTGAGAAAATCCAAATTTCTTATAAGGGCTACAGCAAACACATGACAAAATGTAATGGATTGAATCAAATTTATAAATTCAAAAAAAGTTAGAGAGATATAGGAAGAAGTGAAAAATGAAAAAGATAGGTCTTGGTTCTCATTTAGATTAATATCCCTGTACAGTGTTCCAGTAAATTAAATCAAATTATATTTGTCAGAGCAGGGTAGAGTTGAAACTAGAGTTATGTCCTCCCTCCCAAACACTTTTTTTTTTTTTATTGTTTACTTACATATGACAAAGATAGTGACTAAAAGTTACAGGGCCCACAGTTGTGTAAGACATCAATAAAAATGTTAAAGCAAAATGTGTTTTTATATTTGAATGACCTAGAGCAAAAAACAAAAAACAAACTCAGTAACCTTCAAGTCCATAACATCAAAGAAATTATCTGATTCACTATTACTGAGGCACAGAATAGCAAAACACTTATGCTGTAGCATGACAGAGCCAATGCGGATGATGACTTGCCCTTCCCTTCCTACATACAGTAGGGCTAAACACTGGCTAGATATGTTCGTGGCTGTGTGTGCACATACCTGAGCATAAGTTCTTGAAAAATGATAAAGAAATGAAAAAGGAAGAGGCTTCTCCTACGTTTTAGCCCAAATATCCAAGTGGTTAGTACAGTTAAGAAGCTCAAAGTCTGGGTTCTTACCCATCACCCCCCATTCCCAGAGAGCATTTGACCTTATATCTGTTTGATTTCCTAGTTGAATACTCTAGCCAACATATGGCATTGCCATATATCAGGCATGATCCAGAGCCCCTTTTTGGCACTTTTTTTATGGCATAGCCACAGTCCTTTGTTATGTAATAGTAATTTAAGAAAATGGATGGAGAACAGTAGGGACATTTCTAATCCAGTGGGAGCAAGTGTTCAGGTTAGGAAACAGGACCTGCTCCAACCCAGGGCAGCATCTTGTTGCTGAGCCACACAACCCTTGGCTTGTTGTCTTCTTCCAACCCTTACACATTTCCCTCTCATGGCTGCCCAGGTGGCCAGTGTAAAAAAACCTTGTTGGAGAGATGTCTGTGACAGTGATTAGCACACTGTGCTGAGAAACCAGAGAACTAGCTTTGAATCCCTTCTGGGTCAAGGGAAACTAAAGTCCAGGACGTTTTTATGTACACATATATACACATGCACACACACACACGTGTGGGTACACACACACACACACACGTGTATATGTATGTATATACATACATACACACACGTGTGTGTATATATATGTACACACGTGTGTGGGTGGGTACACACAGACACGCGTGTGGGTGGGTACACAGACGTGTGTGTATATGTATGTATACGTACACACGTGCGTGTATATGTATGTATACATACGCGCGTGTGTGTACGTATATGTATACGTACACACGCGCGTGTATACACACGTGTGGGTGGGTACACACGTGTACACACATACACACACGTGTGTATAATATATATGCGTGTGTGCACGTGTACACACACACGTGTACACACACACAGTGTGTGTATTATATATGCGTGTGTGTGTATAATATATATGCGTGTGTGCGCGCACACACGCACACACACGCGTGCACACACATACGCGTGTGGGTACACACACACGCATGCACATACATGCACCACGCATATACATATACACACAAACACGCATGCACACACATGCACACGCACACACGCACACACACACGCACGCACACGCACACCCCTATCTACTCATCTATAGTAAACTATACATATAGTATACTATATCATAATGCAAGGGTTGTCAACTGGGGGTACATAGTCTCCAGTTTCAAGGGGTCTGCCCAGCCCGGCCGAGTGTGGGAAAAACTGCCACCAGGGCTGAGGGAAGTCCTGATGAAGGGACAGGGGCAGGCCGCCCCAGTTATTCCCACAGCCTCTGTCTTGAGGGTGGCATTGTGGGTGGGCAGCTGCTGCTGCTGACGTGACTGGGGGCAGGGCAGAGCTGGGTTGGTCCTGTCCCACGCAAAGGTTGAGAATCCCTGTCATAGTGCATTTCATGTCACATATTAGATCCAAAAGGCAAAGGCAAGTCATGTAGAATTTGTTTGATTAGCTGTTGTATGCAAGTGTAATGACTGGCCATTTGTTAGATAGCATATCATGCATTGTTATGGGATGGTATTCCTATATTGTCTGCTACCTGTTATTTTTCAAAAAATATTTTCTAAGCAATCAACTGATTAGTGTACAAATTCAATCTCAACTGCATATTCATTCCATTTCTAAAAGGAAAACACTTCTCACCTTACTTTGCATAAAGCACTGTAACAGACATTCATTATTTAGGAGAAAATTACCAGTTCAGACATTAGAGATAATCTGTTAGGTTTGTTCGGTGCTATTTTATGTTTGTGAAGGTTCTCAGAGTGAAAAAGACAAACAAAATCTTCCCTATTTTGAGATTACTGCTTGAAATTCAGTACTATGTCCTTCTCCCTGGGCCCACATGCCCCATTCCTGGCCCTACATTAAAAAAAAAAAAAAAAAAAAGGGAGTTTTTTTGCACTGTCCAGGGGCCAGATTCAAGGAGAGAAAGGGGTCTGGATAAAGATTAATTTGTACCCTGTTGCCCAAGAATTTGCTAGGAAGCTGGAGATGCTAGTTCAAACTTCCTGTCTGTGGCTGGGGCCAGGACCTGGCATCTCCTGCTCCATAGGATACTGGTCAGCAGTACCTACTACCCAGCATTCACTGTTTACACAGTCTGTCCTGGATTTGTCACAGTGCATCTTCCTCCTTTTCTACTGGTGCTGCTGAAAGATCACTGGGTCACACTCAGCAGGAGACATGTCAGGGAACTGATGTTATTTGGCAGGGAGAAGCAAGAACTCCATAAATGTCCATTAACACAGAACAGCTTGCAGAATCAAGGTATGTGTGATTTGAAGCTTTCTTAAAAATATTACCAGGATCTGATTACCAGATCCAAAGAGAATGTTCAGAGTATGATAAAAGTAATAAGTACAACAGTAGTTTCCAGTGCTAGATATACTGCAGCTGATATTATATAAAATGCAATAATTTGTCCTCTCCGATATTAAAACACTCAGTCAAACATGAGTTTATTAGGGAGAGTAGAATTCTATAGTGCAGCTACACCAGGCATAATTTGCAGAAGACAAAGTAGCTAATCTATTTATTGTGCTATTGCATTTTGCTTACATCCCATATGTCTGTTTCTAATCTCTTTTATCTCTATATATAATCTTATCTCTGTTTCTTTTATGTTTTCTCTGTCTAGATAGAGATATTAGACAAAAGACAGATTTGGTTTGATGAAATGTGAATTCCCGTCTCATTAGAAGTAGGCTGAAAACTCATTCATTTCAAACTGGGACTAAAGTACAACCATTAGATGATAACTAACTGGCCTGGAAATTAATAGACTTGTCTATCATAAAAGAAAAAAACTCTAGTGAGATGATTTACTGTCGTAGTATCCAAGGAAAACCTTGGGTTGCATTACAAATGAAATCTCCTAGAACTATGTAGCTTCACGGATCAAATACTTTCCTGGAACTTGTGAAAGCTGGCGTCTATTTCCAGCTCTGCCACTGACTTAGTGTGACCTTAGCCAAGTCACTTCGCTATTTTTTGCTGCTGTTTCATTTACATAGGTTATAAGCTTTAGGGCTGCTGTCTCATTCTATTTGTTAACACCTAAGCTAATAGGGTCCCAATCTTGGTTGGAGGCTGATCAGCGCTAATATAAATCAAATTGTACTGGTAACTTTAGTGTGACAGGGGGCCTCCCGGGGCCGAACTCTGTGGCCCGCCCGCCTGTCACCGTGACAGCAGGCCTACTCAGGGCCAAGCTCTTCAAGGCCCGCCCACCTGTCTCTGGGCAACCGCCCACTCATCTCGCCCGCCATGCCTTTGATGATAATGAGTTCAATTAGGATGTTAATTAAGCGGGAGGCTGCCCTTTGACTGCCCCGCTGCCCAGGGGCGCTCTGCGGCTCCGACCTCCCCTAATACCGCAGCCCAAGCCTCGCAGATGGCATCATGGTGTTCAACATCTCACCGGCCCCACACTGGGCCCCAGAATCTTCTACGCGACCCCACTATGGTCTTCCCTACTCAGGCAGCCACTCCACCGTCATCTGGGCTACCTCACCCACCCGAAGCCTTGTTCCCCTCTCGGGTGTGGTTCCCCCAGAACCTTCAGCTACCAGCCCTGGCCCACCTCAAGGCCAGTCGGGACCCCAGGCCCCCGGCTCTTGGGCGTCCCTCGCCGTGGGCCCCCGGCCTTTTTGACCCTCACTGGTCCTGGCCCCAGCATAGGCCAGTCGAGGGGACTCTCCCCTTCGGGCTGGGTCTCTCTAGCCACTCACTAACACTGGGCCTCACCGTGCCACTACTCCCTTCCTCCTAGGAGAAACCGCGGCACCTCACCCACATCACTACCACTCTCGGGGTCCGCCCTCTCAGCCCTCCTCCAACTCAGGGGTCACCCACCCGGTGGTGGTGGGAGCTAGGAGTTAAGGCGCCCCAACCCGCCTTTCACCGGGGTGATCACTGGCCTGGCATTTCCTGGGGGCTCCCGCGCCACTAAGAGCCCCCCCAGACCACCCACTCCCGGCAGGGTGCAGTTTCAGGTCATGACCAGGAGCCTCCTACCATCCCCTTGCAGCTCCCCCTTACCTCCGGGTCGTACACAGCAGCCCTAAGGCCAAGCAATGTTGCTGTCTGACCTCCTGCAGCCAAACTGCCTGGTTTATATAGGCCCCAAAATGGCTGCCCTAATCAGGCACCTGGAGGCTGCCAGCTCCAGGCCCTTAAAGTGGCAGGAGCACCCTGTGCTCCACCACACTTAGGTATTCAGAAAAGAGAAAGAACAAGAAAAGAAAAAGATGACTCTCTTGATTACTTATCTCCAGAAACTGGGGCTTTACAAACAACAAGAAATATCTGGAAACTCGTGATTAAATTATATGAGTTAGCAATATAGTTAATAAATAATAATCATGACTATGAAAACCCAGCACCTTGATCTGGTCAGCAATAAAACCCTGCATTAGCTGCCCAAATTTAAACACTATAAAAAGGTGCATTGTACCAGTGCCTGATAGAATGAATGTGAGAAATAGAATAACCACTAGAGGTCTGTCTTTCCTTTTGTATAGAAATTAATACGGTTAATCAATGCAGGACCTTCTATTCCTCATCAGAAACTACAATAGGAAATAGCACCTTCACTCATCTGGAAATGAATTATCTAGGAATTATTTATTATAATTCCTTTGTATTCACACTGACCTTACGAAGCATTAAAATCCAAACTACTGCCTGATGCAGGCACAGTGCAGTGTTGATCTACAATGGTCCAGCCCCAGGTTTCTCTCACATGCACTCTGAGCCTAATCTTCTACAACCACTCATATTCTAACACGAGGTTCACACATAAGCTCTGCTGAAATACCTTAATCATGACCTAAAGTACTCATTACCATCCCTATACTGAGCCACTCGTGCTGTATATTTAATCATTTCTCATTTAGCAGAGAGACAGGGATATCCAGAAACAGGGATATAGATTTCTGGGAACGCTAGAATAGATTTGAAGAAGCGTGATCAGAAACATTTCACAAGCCCGTTTACTACCACATTTAAAGCTGTTAAGTTACCCTGGAACTTTTACCTCTGACTTGTCAAAGGCCTCATTTTGTCCCTCTAGGTATCATAGAAGTATGGTGTGTTTTATCCAGACTAAGAGTTGCAGTTGCCCAAAATCTTACAGGAATCCTAAACAACAAACAAATTGTTAATTCAAAGGTGAGAGCTGTTTCTATAGTGTTGCCTCTATCTATCTTCTCTGGGGTCTGAGGAGGGAATGTGGCTGGGCCCTGCCTGTGGAAAATAGGGTAAGGAAATGTCAATTACCCAAAATAAGTGGGAATGGGTCTCTGGCTATGTGTATAAAGAGCCTCAAAGAAGCAAGCCTTTTCTGTGGTTTAGTAAGGAACTAGAGTAGTTGTTCCTATTCAGATTAGGTAAAATGGTTTCTACTGACTGTTGGGACATTTCTCAGAGTGGTTAAATGATAGCTTTCCCTCCTTTGCTTTCCCACCTGCCCCCCAAAAGAGAGGGGGAAAAAGAGTTCATGTCAATATAAGATAACCATTACCTTAGCTTTAGCTTGGTGCTTCCCAAGTTCATGCTCTGAAGATTATAATAGTACAGTGTGAAGACCCAGATGGTGGTGATGACAGAATTCTGGTTACCTTACTCTTTGTTAAGAGATCTAATCACTATGCACCCCTCAATATCCAGAGAACATAGCCACATTTGATGTAGGTAGCTGGAGATCCATCAATATGACAACACATTAGGTTATGTAGAAACTGAGGAGATTCTTTCAAGGAAAGAAATTGCAAGTCTCTCTCAATGTCATGGTCTAGGGGGCTCTGATTATATTCATCCTTGTACTTTGTACTTATATATACATCTCCTTGTGGCTTGTCCCCAGGGTCCTTAAAGCAAGGCTGGAGAGCAGTCCCATGTTACACTCTGTTTATAGCCCTGAAAAGCTAGACATCTCTCCAGCTGCACTTCACAGTTCCGGTTAGAGGAGCCTTATTGAGCAGCATTGTTCTAGGAGGGAACATCCTTGTGTGTATTTTGGGCCCAGTAGGTTTTTTTGTAAGGAATAGCCTTTTTCTTCCCCCAACACATGATGTCAACAGCTTTCTCTAATGAACGCTGCATTGGAAACAAGCTTCTTGCATACTCTTACCATCCTTAAGAGGGGACTGTGCCTTAAAAGCAGGAAAGACTGGGGTTCAAAACTTGCGTGTTTTCTTCCCACCTCTGCTGCAGTGTAAACTTGTACAATGCTTACCCATCTCTCTGAGCTTCTATTTAAAATGGAGTGAATACTTGCTACTCATAACAAGGAAAAAGCTAGCATTAATATTTAGAAAGCACACTTCAAATGGCAGGTACACTGTGGATAATATTATTTTAGTGCTCCATGTTGGAATAGGCATTTCTCCAGCCCTTAACAATAATCAAACTGTAAATGAGGTCCTGCTGTCTTATTGAATGTGTGTGGGAGGATTATCATTTCCTTAAGTGAAGTGCAGTTAGTCATGGGACTAAGATTCATGATTTTCTGTCATGAGAGGGAAATGAGATTTAACATGAAAAGAAGAGGCCTGAGAACTGGGGCTTATGGGTTCTTAGGTCATCTTGGTCAAATCCTGTATGACTGCATAAAAATCTCTGCCTCTTTCTATGCCTAGTTTTCTTTTAAAATTGTAATTCTCATTAGTGCCTACATATGAGTTGATTGTTGTATCACATTATGGAGTTTGATAAATGGCCTATCACTTGTCTAAGTCTCGCAAGTCATCAGGTTGCTTAAAGCCCCATGGGGTGGTGTGCTTAGAACATTTATTAATTGTTATTTCTTTATAAACCACCTATGAACAGAACATTACTGTTATGAAAACTAAATAATTTGATTTCTACTACAAATGTATCTAATCTGAGGACCTGTCTACACATATAGTTAAGTACTAACAGGTGACTCCAGATTTCTTTGTTTTATGCTTTATCTTGTGCCTGAAGGAGACATATAATCCATGTATAGGGTAACTTTTAAAATGGGACACTTTTCTATCTGGCAAACTCGGTAGTTTTTGAGCTCGTCTTTGCTTTGAACTCTCATCTCCAATGAAAATAGGAGGTATGGTCACCCTATTCATCTGATCTCTAGTTTCTGAGTATAAACTTTAATTGTAGACAGCTTGAAGGGCTCAGAGATCTTTCACTGAGTATCAGCTGGAGGGAATTCTTTGTAACCAAGTGGACACTGACTCAAATACATGTAGCTCTGAAGTCTTTTGTTGACCACTAGGTGCTGGCAACAACTCCATTAAATAATTTCTCTCTCTCTCTCTCCCCTTTGGTAACTTGTCATCCATTCAGATTAAAATATTGATTGGTTGTTTCTGAAACTGGCAAAGACACAGCAGTTCACTTGTACTCTCTTATTCTCAATGGAACTCCACCCCTAGGGGCTTGTAGCATTAATGAAGGCTGCATGATCAAATGCAAGGTTTAGGACTTACAGTTAAGCGACTAGGAAAAGTCAAATCACACCTGAAAATAGGACATAAGGCAATTGGTAGGGAAAGGGACTTTCAGTGGGCAGATAATCTAACTTTCCTTCATACCTCTTAATATAGCTAGTGGAGCTTGAAGCTAAATAACATGACTGATGCCAAACACCAGTGATCTCCTAAAAGAATTTACGAAGGCAGCAAGGATTACATTATATGGTATGGAGGTGTGAAACAAAAAATTCCTGGCTCCTTTTCTAATTTTCTATCTTTGATAAGTATTATACCAGAGAACGAAATGGATTAGAGACTGATGCTTCTTATACCACCAAGAACTCCTAGCTTCTTCCTAAAGAGAGTTCTCGTGCCCCAAAATTGGAGGTGGTCTACTGCCTGATCTGGAAAATATTGTAAAAATGGATCAGCGGCTTAAGGTGTTTTCTCATGTGGGACAGCAAGTAAATGCTACATTGCTCAACAAGATGTAACTTCTACCCTAATCAGGGTTTCCATGTCTTCAGTCAAGACCTAGCCATGAGAGGGTAAGAAGCCAATTACAAGTACCTAGTGAAATGCTTTTCTTCCTTCAGGATATAAGCTACTAGTACCTAGATTTATAAATCTGACAAAGGATTTTGAGGTATCAAATACTACACAGAACAAGAGCAACTCTTTTGCCTCAGTTCTGAGGGACTATTTATTTCTTGCACTTCAGGAGATAGAGGCAGATCTGAATCTTATCCTTGTCTCTTAGAAGTTCTGAACACTGGTGTGCAGTAGTGATCTACGATCAATGTTGTGGATATGTTATATTATTTTTTATACAAACGTCTCTTCATTTTTTTCCCCAGTTGTGAAATTGGCATACCACTGCTAAAAGCTTTCTTTTTTGGGATAGAATGTAGCAGTCAAGTGAACAATTCAAGCATGCCATGCTGCACAGTTGAGCAAAGATGAGAACACTGACTACAGACACAGACACTGACTACAGACACATGCAGCCCTTCATGTGAGGCATCTCTGGTATTTTTGTGGGGAACTGCTATGCTAATCCCTTTATCTACATCAAACAAAGATAAAAACATTGCTTCTCTTAGTAAAGGATGGTTAGACCAAAAATACTGACATACTATGGACGCAGTGCAACTTAAAAACCCCTTAAATATCTTAAAGAAAAAACATGCATCCCACCAAAGGTTAAGTATTATTTTTACATCAATTAAGGGGGGAGGGATAGAAATGGAGATGAGAGTACATACAAATTAAAATGTATTGAGTGAGGGAAAGCCAAAATGTAGCATTGATTTTGACTTCCCTTCTCTTCCCTTGTCACTTGCTCTAAGCAGAACCACTGATACAGCTGGAAGGTAGAGAAGCCAGGATAAGCTGTAAACTACAGAAACTGTAGTATAGTGATTGCAGTTTTTTTCTCCATCCCTGCTTGCTCTCATCAGTCATCACTAAATCAAAATTCTTCATGGCTAGGAATAGATGTGGAGCCCTACTTCTGTAAACCTTTCTTTCTAACAACTCTACTGCACTCTAATTCAGAGCCAGGAATAGACCTAGTTGCTAACTTGCATTTTTCCTGTTCTAACTTCACCGTTAGTAAAGTTTGAACTCAGCATGTTCTGATCTAGGGAAAAGTAAGTTAGGCCTCTGTTTTCCTGGGAGGACAGAGGCCTGCAGTACTGCTGATGTTACAGAACAGAATTACAGTACCCTACATGTGGAACAAGTGCTTTCCCAATTTGCTTCCTGAATATGCTTCACTATGGTTTAAATATCAATTTCCAGTCTCTTCCACCATGAAATACAACTGTGAATGATGATCAATAACATCCCACTCCAGGGTGAGAACACCTATAGCAATGCAGGGAAATACTATCAGAAATTGGAATGGCATGTAGTTATTTCCTACTCACTCAAACAATTTCATTACTTCAGCTTGTGTTATCAAACCCAGGCAAGGGTCTGGCTCTTGTACATTAGAACATCGTAATTGCCACTTTAAATGCAAAGGTTCTCAGACTCTCCTTGAGTGTCTGTTCTCTGTGACAATTTATCTTCTAGCAAACAGTCTTAGAAAGTAGTTTTAAGCCTATTTGTTATCAGAGGAAATGCAAAGACTTATAATAGATTCTTGAGGATGGCAGACCTTGAATGTCCAAGTTGGAACAAAACATCCTGAAACAAGAATAATAAACACGTGATAGTGCTTTCCAGATTTCACAATGTTGCTGAAACAAGATGATCTTACAGGAAAGATTGGAAGCTACATTATCTGTACCTCAGTGCATAGATGAAGCGAAATACTATCTATTTGATTTTTGGAGGCGCTTAGCCAGCCAATATAATTTCGCAGTGACTTCGGCAAATGCTCTTCTGCTTCCAAATTCCTCATGAAAAGAATTAAGTAGGTTTGCAGGAAGAAGGGAGGGATACTTTTTCTTGTCTTCTCCTTCTGTCTTGGGGATTTTCTCATTTATGGAACCCCTGGTAGATGTTAGCCTTAATATGGGAAGGACTGCCCCACCTGGTGTGATTGGGCAGGCAATAATAATCCTAATGCCTGTTCACAAATAAGTATTTTTAATAAATCTAAGACTTTAGATTTATTGATAAACAGGTGCAATAGATATTAGACTGTATATCAGTGAAGCTGGGTGGTTTAAGATAAGATGGGTTAGAATTAGTCAGGGAATTTGAACTTGTATAACTTTTCAATCTGGACCTTGAGCTCCTGGGATCCCACATGGTTGTTTTTTAACTCTGAGGACCAGCCTTCCTTTCCAAGCATTAGAAGCTATGTTGGCCCCTGTGTACTAAATAATCAGCTTGCACTGTTTATGTAGTGAAAAAAGTGAGGTATTGAGAAATGTAGCATAACATAAATGGATGGCAAATATCTGACGGACATTAGAAAAAAGGGTTGGTAGTTTCTCTTGTGATTTTTAGCTTGGCCTATCCACAAGACAAGCATTGGCTTAGGTGCACCATTAATTGGCAGCTAGCACTGCAAAAAAAAATAGTAGTGGTATTTTAAAGTGAATCAATACAAAGCCAGAGTAGCGCATTTTAACTAGGAGCCTATTGATAAGTTCCTGCCCAGGACAGATCTTTTGAAGAGGGTGAATCCCTGGCAATTTATTAGTGGAGGCGTATATCGTAGGGCAGTAGTTCTCAACCTTGGAACTCGTGGCATTCCTCAGCAAATGTCAGTTGTTCAATTTCACTTGCCTTTTGACTACAGAAAAATAACAGAGCAGTTTTTCTGTTACAAAGAACTCAAAGACCACATCTGGACAGAATGGTTTTAACACTAAGGATTCCTATTTGAAAACTCTGGGTTTATCTTGCTATGGTTTCCTGTTTGAGAATCTCTCTTGTAAGGGACTGAACAAATGCAGCTGTATAATATTCTTTAAAGTGAATTTTTACACATTTTGCTACAGTTTGATCGCATTTTTTGTTGTGGGCAGTTTTTTTTTCTCATCTGTTGATTACTCCTCCACTATGATGGTGCAGCAATGAATGCAGATCATATAAAATCTGAACTGTTCATACTCATTCATCACTTACTTACCTGCTGGCTCATAAAAAAGGAGGAAGGCTCTTTTCTCAGTTTCTTAAGGATTATTGGGAGCAGTCTGCCATCTACTGACCATATGTGCTGTCTGAGCTTATAGCTTTTGGATTAATTTATTGTAAAACTACTTCTGTTTATGACACCTGGTTTTTGTTTAATATTCCAAGATGTGGGATTAAATCTGCCTTGGGTACAGCAACACTGGTTTTCTCCTTTCCATAGCAAGCTACTTTTTTTAGCTGAGGAAATTAATTATTAAGATGGTATCTTTTTTTTCCATTACTACATATTGCCAGGAAGTGTGATAATTTTGGATGGGTTTGCAATAAATAGATTAATCCTTCTGTCATGTTACAGAAAGGTTCATATACATGTAAGCTCTAAAGAAGTTTTACTTTCAAATCAGTAGAAACTCCCACTCTGTCCTATTCAAAGTTTAGTGCTTTGATGTGGACTAGGCTTTCTGACCGTCAGGTGGTCCACCTGCATCTCAGTCTGGGAATAATATTTGCTCTAACAATACCATCCTGGTGGTATCTGTGTGTTTTCTTAAAACTACTCCTGTAATGCTACCATGTGACAGCTCTGATTCCCTCTCCCAGTAGCTTTATAATGATGTACGTTATGTTTATTTTTCTTGCAAAGATAGAAGGTTGTCAGAAATATTTTAAGTACTTTATCTAATTTCTTGCTACTGAAATCAGTGGCAATTAACTTTTGCTATCAGCAACTAATTAAACACATGCTAAAAAAACATGCTCAGTGATTTCACTATTTGAGCTGCTGCAAGGAAGGTTCTGGTCAGTATTTTGAAGGGTATTGATCATGTTCCTTGCTCACTATTTATTGGCTAGTTCAGGTAAAATAATACACTGAGTCAAACAGGTTGGCACCTACAGAAAACTAATGAAATTAAACAAAAGCCACACCTGAAAGAATATCTTGCTCAGGGGGAACTGATCAAATGCAATCTGCATTCTGCTCCACAGACTTTTTCCCAGCATTTGGTTATTCTTTTGCTTTTTATAGCCATAAATCTTTCTGTGGCAGTTGACTACTTATTGCACCAGTTGGAGTTCCAACCAGGGTTTCTTAAATTGTCTGGAAACACTCATCAGCCTTTTGTGTGCTGCAGTCACACACTTGACCTCTGAAGCCCCTAACTTTCCAGACTGAAGTTAGTGGAAGTTCCATGTGTTCTACAAACAGATTTTACAGGCCACAGTAGCCTGCATTTTGTTGCCAAACTGCAGGTTAGAAAGGGCAGAATCTATGTATGCAGAAGACATCTTTGGAAAAAAAGAGGCTATTAATGGGCAAATATGAGATGGTCTGAGAAAAGGCCCAGGGGAATTAAGTCCCTTCTCAGTGTTCTCCTTAAAAAGCATAGACTTGCAGAGCTGTGAAAAAAACGATACCTTAAAACAAATAGACTGCTACAGCATATTTATTTTGTTTGTAATACCAATGACTACACTGGCAAAAGGGGAATTTCTTGGGGCAACTGATGAACTGAAGCTAATGATCAGAAGCTGATTTCTTATTTTTTCATTATCTTTTGTGTCACAAAGCAATACTAGCTGGAATTTCTCACTGTGGTATCTGAGTGCATTATAACATGCATTAAGTAAAAATGCATGATAGAACAAACTTTTGGCCTTATTCCACAAATCGTTTGGCCTTATTCCACAAATCTTCAATCATGTCAGCAGTCCTCACCTATGCAAATAGGCCCATTTACTTTGACAGCTCTAATGAGATTACTTGCATAAGTAAAGGTTTGCAGGATCAAGTCCTTGCTGCTGTCTTTCTGGATAGTGTAGATACGTATGCAAAGAAACACAGAATCCATTACATGTATCCAATGCGGCTAACTTCTGCCAGAGGAATACATTGGCTCTTCCTTTCTATTACATCTGCTCTTTAAACTACAGACTGTTGCTATCTGGAACTAAGGGAAAATTGTAAACTGCATCCTTCCTTCCATCTGAATTTAAGATGTTAAAGTGACAGGATTGCTGAGAGAAGAATGGAGGGAAAGAATTCCCTCTAAAAAGCCTGACAAACTCTGCATTGGATTTCCTGAGGCCACTGCCACCAAAAGCTGAATATAAAACAAAACAGGATTACATGTGGTCAACTCACTGGAAACTGGAACATTTCCAAACACTAGTTTCATGGGTTGTTTATTTTCCAGTTTTGCTTTTAATCAGCAAAGTCTGCATTTTGCAGTTGTTTGCTGGTTGAAGTACACAAAGTGTAGGTCTGAGATGAAACAATTCAATATTTACCTGCCAGGTGCTGAGTCATCACCCTAAGCTTGTCTAATATCCAACATTAACATTCCTATGCAGCCATTAAAAAAAAAAAATCAGTGCATTAGAGCTGAGAGTGCTCAAGTGATCATAGAGAAAAAGAAAGTGTACTCAGGGAGATAATAGTTGAGAATCTCTGATTAACAGATGAGAAAATAAGCAAAGGCAAGACTGCCAATTCTTTTCAAGACGTAGCACAAGGCTGCCATTTCTGCATACATGGTTCAGTGAAATATTATTTCAGGCATAGTCTGTAAGTACATTTCTGGGACTCAAATCCTGTGACTTGTCTGCATAGAAGATCTGCTGACCTTGGATCCCACAGATCACAGTGGAAATAATTAAGTCAGCCGAGTTAGCATGGTAAAGACAGCACATGTTTGCTCTCATCTTCAGTTTGAGCATGCTCAGTATCTCCCTTATAAACAAAGGTGGGGCTTTTTGCAGAGTACTGGAAAAAGTACCATTAGCAAGTCAGGGCAAATGGGTCAGAATTCCTCAGTAAATAGTTTTGAACCTTATGTGAAGGAAGGAAGATAGTTAGTGACCAGCTCTCCAACAGGAATTTGGAACACAAGCAGTTAACAAGATAATACAGGCCTGGAAATGTACCATATGCTCCTCAACTAGATGTCTGGGCACATATTCTGTGCAGCTACATAGACTAGTACACCAGAAAAATGGGTAAATGAGATTACAGAACAGCCAGAGAGCTTCTTGCCAAGAAAATGGCTGCTGACCTCTGTGCATTTTAAGACCCCAAAAATGAGATTTTTTCCCCCTCTCTTCACTGGCCCATAATAATGATCATGGCCACAGTTGCAATGAAACTGGAATGCTAAACTCTCAAAATTTTCCTGACCCAAGATGGAAGTGAAGAAAGAAAACAATCACCATGCTACTTTTTTGAAATAATTATAATGAAGAGATATGCTTTTGCTGTAGGAAAATATTCAATGCTTAATTGTCTTGTGGATTTCATAACCTACTGCACCTGCTGAGTGCAGAAGAACAGAAAGTTTGGATGACTGCAGTTGGGTTTAACTAACTGAATATAGCATGTAATTTCAGTCTTAGAAGACAAACATGTCCCTGTTATGGACATCTTTGCCTGATAAAAAAGAACATAACATTTGCATATGAAAAACCTGCTTCTTTACATCTGCAAGAACCCAGGGATAGTTAATAGACTTGGATACAGTGCAAATATTCTTAAATTATTCAACTTCTTAAAAGCAAAATGGAATGTAGGCATAAACATGGATGATCTACTCTAAAACCGATGCAGGGTGTGGTGTGTTACTGGGTGCACTTCACATGGTTAGCATTGCCTGCTATGCTTTCATAGTTGCATTTTGTTATTTCCTTAAATAAGTTTATAGACCAATCATTTAATTCAAACCAAAAGGACATAAAAATATGGCATTCTTGCACCAATGGGGTTGATGCCAAGGGCTAGGATCAAAATGGCCAAAACCGGTTTAAGATGAACCTGGATGGTTGTAGTATCAGACATAACTGCCATAGGTGAAATTGGTTTATTGAACTGCTGTCCCAGATCTCTGCCAAATCCAAGTTAATTCACAGTCCCCCAGCATCCCAGGATACTTTTCACCTCCCCTGCAACCCTGCCTGCTCCCCTCTGCAGAGTGGGTAAGCAAGCTTTGGCCCAGACTGTCTGTTCCAGGTGAGCAGGGAGGCATGCTCTAGTTCCCCCCTGCTTCTGGGCCTAGGCCACTGCAGGTATGTGGCTGCATTTCTGGAATCAACAGTGAATGTCTGTTCCCTTGCTTATTAGTTGAATCTATGCAGCTTAGATTAACCTGCAAAGACTGAATTGATTCAGCCTGGAGCTTTTTGACAGTCTGTACTTAGCCTGGGAGACAGTGAGTTAACTTGAATCTGGACGGGATCTGGCACAGAAGTTCAATAAACCAATTTAACCTAAATCAGCTAAGTCTGATACTATATCCATCCAGGTTTATCTTAAGCCGGTTCTGGACATTTTGAAAGTGGTTTATGTGCACTGAGCTTCTATTGTGTTACATATTTAAACCAGTTTCTGATTTCTTATACCAGTTTATACATAATTCCTGTCCCTAACCAGAGAGTCCAATATGCTTGGATGTCTGCAAGAGTAATAGGTGAGGAGCTCAAAGATGCAGACATAGTGAGAAACCATAGAGAATAAAAAAAGAAATGTGCACAGCTCTACTTCCTCTTCTTATGGAAAGGAGGAAAGAGCCTGAAAAATGGGCAGCAGTCAGCAGGATTTATAACTCACACTGTTTGCATCCTCATTCTGTAGAAATCGCTCACTAGGAAAAAAAAATCCAAAATTCCAAAAGACTACTGACTTCTCTGTACCAGTGGCTTGAGGGGTTGGGAGTGTGGGTGGATGTTGTATATACTGGTTCTGTTGCTAATGTCATCTGGTTACCATGATGAAAAGTACACTACCTTTAATTGCATTTTTGTTGTATTTAATGATAATGCTATACAGAAAGGTTTTTTTACCATGTTTATATGCAAATTATTACCATTCAGTGCCCTGCTCTAAGGCTTACTGTATGACTGTACAACAACATAAGGTTTAATTGTGTACAAGTACTCTGTTCAATTGCTTTGAAATTTAAATAAAGTATAAGACTGGAGAAAACTGAAGTCGTGTAATATTACTTAATGTCTGTATCAGTTTAGTTATAATGTTCATTCAGATACAAGGATCAAAGGGCATACTGTTTAAAGTAATTCTTATCACGAGTCATTCATGCCCTTCTGAATTAAGCTGTCTTCCTTGATCTTTACTCATGCTCTTATCTCACAACTGTAGACAAAATGTTGCCAGCCACTCCTCCTACTCATTGACTAAAACTTAAACTTAGACGAGTAAGGACCAACCTTCTTGTCCGACATGCCGTTAAATAGCTCCACACCCTCTTTAAGTGCCCCTGCTCCTCTTCCTAAACAGTTGTTCTCCTTTCTGCTGCCTGCCAGATCTGCTGTTTTGCTTTCCATTTCTTGCCTGACTCCCTGCCCAGCTTTGTTTTTTATTTCCTGCCCTGTGCTCTTTGCCTAATCTAAGGTTCTACTTTCCACTCTTTGTCCCATCTGCCACTGTTCTGCCTGTCCCCTCTTCAGTCTGCCACATACCATACAGAGGGTGTGTATAGACATTGCCCTTAAATCAACCTAATTAGGGTTAGGCCAATCTAAGTGCTGAATTGTACGTATGCTTGTGGAGTTTAGATTAGGCAAAAAATGATTGGCCTCATTTAACTTAGTTCACCTAAGGAAGTGCAATACATAAACTAGGCTAACCTGTGCCTAGTTTAACCAAACATATACACGTTTGGAGCACGGCCCTGGGACTAGAAAAGCCCAGCTGCCCATCTGAGCCCCATGGAGGTGCTCTTTACTCCCTGACCAGGCTATTTTTAAACCCCACAACCCTGGATAGACAACTCCCCCACCCTGATCCCATCAAAACCCGCCTTGAACTCACCAAACCCCCTATGGACCTGCTAGCCACTTCCTGTCCACCCACCCTGCTTCTGCTTGCTCCTCCCTGCACCCCAACTTACTTAGATCACGTTTCCAGTGCAGCTCCCACGTTACTGTAGATCAGGTCCCATGAATGTGTGCACATGCCCAGAGACAGCCCATGACACATGGTTGGACACCGCTGGCTTAGACCATCTTTAGGTCCTCCATAGATCAGCTCACAGCAATAACTCCAAATCAAACCAACACTGAGTTAGCAAACGTTAGCCCACAAAGTACATTCATAGAGTCAGTAGTTGGAGAATCAATTAAACTAAAAATTAAATCAAAGAACTTTAATGTCTGATGTTAAAAAGTTTATACTTTTACAAAATGGGGTAGAGGGATTCCAAAACTTGCATCCTGAGGTTTGTCATGCCCTGTTTCACTTTTGGGACTGAATCTGCTCGGTCCAGCTCAGTATAAAGCTCTCATGTTGTTACTTTTGTCTCTTTCCTCTCCTCCTCCTGGCCTACTATCTTTACATTCCTTCTCCTAATATCCACGGCAATAGACCCAAACTTCCACAGGATGACTCATCCACCCACTTTGACCAGTATGTGGTTGCTTTAAGTATTTCTCAAAATCCTTAAGGATCATTTAAGCTGTCCCTCTGCTTTGTCGTCTTCTCTCCTTAGCTTAGGTTAATGACTCCTAATCAAACTTTCTTGTGTTTGTGCTATGCCCATTATCTGAGCACAACTGGCCCAATGTTGGCTCCTTTTCTGGTCATTAAGCACTCACTCCTTAGACCCTTCCAGAAAATCATTGTACCACTAAATTTAATTTGTGCAAAGAGGCTGAATCTGGGCCTACTATGGCTGTAGTCCCACATTAGGGAAGAATTCAGTGCATGAAATCTAAATATTCTGAACTAAGGTTCTAATTACACAGATTCATACCTTATAGACTAACTAAATCAGAGATATGTAGCATGAGCTTTCATGAGCCTAAGTTTACTTCATCAGTTGCTGTGAAAGGACATGCACAGAGCAGTGTCTCAAACAGAGTGATCTGAATACAAGACAGGAAGGCGGGAGGGCAGTGCTGGGAGACGCAACTAATTAATAAACCCATAGGGACAAAGGGGTCACAAAAGGTAATCCAGATAATGAGATAAGAATCCATAGTCTGTTTAGATCATACTTAAGATTACATGGTCACATGAGGGTGGATGAACTTTTGCACCTCCATGGAACCCATTTGATTCTGGCCATTGCATCTGCCTGGATCGGGCTGGCCTAACTAACTACCGAGCAATAACCATTTTTGTTTATTAAACAATCTTTTAAAGGCAAAAAAATTATTATCACTTGTTTTTTGCCTTTTAATTTAACAGGAAAGTTGTTGGCCTTCCAGCAACGGAAGCTTAAGTCCACTACTTTTATACAGATCATGTACAGCAAAGGCAGCATATCTCTAGCATCACTCACCAGTATGACACAAATCTGTCATGTAAGGATAAATTCAGAGCATTAGACTAAAGTTCAGGTTCCTTGAATCATTAGAAACAGTCTAATGGTTCTTTCCCATCAACATGAGTCTAATAAAACAAAAAAGAGCACACAATTAAACAATAATGTTAGCAGTTGCCTTATATGTGTTATACTCTGTGGAAAATTCTCAACTAGAGTGCTAAGTACAACATTTTGAACTGGTAGCAAATTTTAAATGTAGAAAACGAGAACAAGAGTATATGAATGTTATAAACATGTGGAAAATTGGAAGAAAAACATTCATATGCTCTAATAGGATGAATAAAGCATTTATTATGACACTATTAAAATTACAAGAATGACAACTCTTGGATATTAAGTTGAATAAAACTTCAAAACATGATTGATCAATAGCTAAGCATATTAAAAAGATTTGTTAGAGATTAGCCTGGATGGTATAGTAAATAATTTGGAATAATTTGATGTAAATATGAATAATGGCTTGGTAAAATTGGATTTATTTTTGAGTATTGTGTAGCCTGGCTCATGACTTCAGGGATGGCAGGAAACAGTGGTGCATTATAACATTTTATTTTAGGTTAAAAGCATCATATTTAATGCAGGTTTCTTTTTATAGCTCCCTGTATTAGTCCTGGCAGGGCACACACTACTCTCAGTGGGAGCATGAACGAAAGAAACCAATAGATCAATAAAATGAATAAAAGTGGAATGCACACTACTTTCTCTATTGACTCTATATACTCCTTTAAGGAATGTGTAGAGAATCGCATAGTATTTATTGCTCTTTACAAAAGGAGTATATTTGTCTTAAGAGATTAGTTATTTTAAAGCTTTAGCTAGCATATTTGAAAAATTCACAAAAACACTACATTAAAATAATGTGAATATGGCACTCTCAAACCATTAATGTTAGGAGAAATGGGTGGTTGTGGACATAAATTCATGGATATCTGCAAAGCACTCAGACACTATAAACACCATGCAAGCACTCACTAGGAAATTAATAATTTGGCATTTAAAAGTCTGAAAAGTGAACAGTAAATAAGGCATGGGAGCATAACTGAATAATGAAGATAAAATAGTTAAGACATCTTCATTTAAGAAGGTCACTTGGATTCATCCAGCAGAGCAAAGAATAACAATTGATACTTTTATTTTTTCAAGAGGTAATGAAGGGAAACTAAGGGGGGAAGGTTATGTGAAGTTACAGTGGAGGGAGGGAAGCTATGGTGGAAATGTTTGTTGTGCACATATGCATGGGGAACTGAGAACAGTAACTGAGCAGAGCAGGGGCCCTTATGGTAGCTAACAGAGTAGAGGTTGTAGGAATGTGAGAACAGTTTAGCATGAATCAGTAACTCGAGGATGCTGCTTGTTAATAATTTAGTAATACCCAGTAACTGGATCTTTCACCTCATTAGCCCAGGATATATTTATTATCAAGTTATTACCAGGAAGTACCTAAAAATTATAATTCATTTAATGAATCTATCAGGAGAAGAGAGCTATTCATGGGTAAGAACCTATAGTTATAATTGAATTAATATTTCAGAAGATAAAAGTAGCAAATACCATAGTTGTCTCCGCTTATTTAGCCTGTAACAAAATGTGGGTATTTCCATTTTTGTGAAACAAGTACAGTGATAATACACCACGGACTAGATTTTTAAAGGTTAAGTGACTTTTTTTTTGCATCTGGAATGAAATGTGAGCACAAATTTCAGAATTTGGGAAAGAAACATTTAAAGTCAAGGAGAAGAGTTAGGTCTACCATTTACTTTGACTTTCAGTGGGATTTGGACACACACATTCCTCTTGTCCATATGAAAATCTCCACTTAACGATTTATTTCAGTTGTAGGAGCAATGTAGTACTGTATCGACGTGTCTAAATATCACGACTATTGGGTACAGACATAAACATAAAGGGAGAAAAAAGAAGAAAACATAAAAAAGAAAATATAACTAAGAAATTATGTTAGCAAAACTAATACTGAGCTGCATGTAGATACAATCCATACTAAGGCCTTTGCGGAGTCTCAGTACCCTATGGAAAACACTGACATGCTACCTCAGTGTACATAGCTTCTATACTCCATTGTTGCATCCTGCAAATACGTATAATAATCTCATGCACAGCCAGTTGGGTCTGCTGAACAGAAGAGGTAGAGCCACGTCTTCTCTATTTTATTTACAGCATGCTGTGCCCACAAGACAATATAGGTTGAAGGAGTCTCTGTTTTGCCTGGACTACTAGAGCATAAAACTGCCAGGATATTGTAGACAGTAAAAGGTCAGACACACCTCTTTTTCTTCTCCCCTCACTGCAAACAGGCCAGGCAGAAGCTGGCCTGTGATTTTTGTGAAGCATAGTAAATCTGCTTTAAAAATGTGGAACTCTGATATGTCACGTTATTAAAAATGATCAAGATACCTTATTTGTTTTTTCTGCAGACATAAAGTACAGTAGCTTTCTGCTGTACTAAGACTGTGTCATACTTGAAAAAATTTAGTCATACTAAAAGAGCGCACAGCCTTTTAGATTAGGTACTGATCACAGAAATAGTCTTATACAGTGTTAATTATTCAGCAGTGGATTAGAAATCTTCATTCCTTCCGGATTCCAGTAATTGGATGGTAAGGAGAGACTTGCTTGCAAGACTGGAGATGTCCTGACTTCTGTGCAAATGACAGTATTTAAACTGACAAGGTCAATCTGACATCTGAAATTGTTTTTTAAAAGTAAGATGTGGAAGTAATGAAGACAGTTGCATTTCTCCAGTATGGGTTAAGGCTATGAGTTTTTTAGCCCAGAACCAGACACCAAAACTGTTTTACTGCTTTATAATTCTTGTTTTTAATAATCTAAGAATGGCTTCAGACCTTGTTAAAATATGGCTGGGGGCAGACATTCAAAAAGCCTGAGCCTGAATTGATTCAATCTTTGCAGGTTAGTCTAACCTGGCTAGGCTAAGCCGGTTCGTAACTGTACAGACATCCCATCTGAACTGAAGAAATGCAGGCACATGCCTACAGTGGCTCAGGCTAGAAGCTGGCGGGGTTCTTGAGCAGCCCTCCTTTCCCTTCTCTTCCCAAGTGCTGAGCTGAGGGGGTGTGGCCAGACCTGGGCAGGATGCTCTGACTAGGGAGGAGTTTCCCCTCCCCTCTCCCTCACTTCTCCTGACCAGCGAGGGAGCCAGCAGGGAGTTGCACAGCATTTAGTTACACAGAAGGGAGTTACACAGGGAGTTGACAGCATTTAGTACCCCATCAGAAAACAAAAGCCTCTATTAGTTCAAGCTCTTCTTAAACAACCTTTTTCCAAGGAAGGAACAGAGGGACATTATCAGCTACCTGTTGATTAGCTCCAAAAAGCCCTAAGGACTGTCTTGTCTGCCTTTGTCCTGTCTGCCTTGCACAGACAACTCTCAGCATTAGCTAGCATAACACATGCTGGCTGCAGTCCATGCTCTGGAGGGGAATCCCTACTTGAGCAGGGAGTGGTGGAGGGTGGGGTGAGTGAGCAGGAAGAAGCCAGGCAGATGTTGCTGTACCTGCAGTCTCTGCTGAAGCTCCAGCCAAGGAGCAGGGGGGGGCAGTCCTGCTGGACTAGAGTAGAGAGGAGAGCCCCATCCAGGGCTGCAAAGCATCTGAGAGCCTAGGGAACTCTGGCTGAACTTAAACCAGAAAGGGGTCTGGGACAAACACTGCATTAACAGTTTTGACCTAAGTCAGTTAAATCTGATACTACATTCAATCAAGTTTATCTCAAATTGGTTTCAGCCATTTTCAAACTGGTTTACATGCACTGGATGTCTGTTCTATTACAGGTTTAAACCAGTTTCTGATCACTTAAACTGGTTTATACGTAATGTCTGTCCCTAGCCTAAATGACTGCGACAGCCTGCAGTGAAATCCTAGTTCCACTAAGTTCAGAAGCAAACTTCCATTTGACTATAGGGGAGCCTGGATTTCATACCTGGTGTTTTCTTTACTGCCGTATTTTTTTTTAAATGACTTAGACTGAAGGTTATAACAAATACATTTGTGAGGCCTAAACTTGCCACGCAGCCTTAAAAAAAAATCAGTTAGAGTATCCAAAATGCAGTATAATGCCCAGAAAAAAGATCATGCAACAGCTGAAGAAAATAACCTGTTGTGTATGGTACAAGCTAATATTTTCAACGCTTGGGAGCTCTCAGGGTGCTTATACATGAGCAGGGAGGCTGCTCTGATGCACTGGAATTCCAGTGTGTCAAGCAGACTCAATCAAGTCTGCTGGAGTGTAGCAATTACCATGCTCCAGCAGTCTCCTGTGTCTTGTGTATCAGTGTCCCAGAGTTGCACTATTAAAGTGCCTCCCACCCCTCCCACTCCTGGAGTACGTATTTAAAAGCCTTCAGATAATACTGAACTGTTTTAATGTCAGGAAGGCAAGTCTGTATCTTTGCCATCCACATTTTCAGGACTGTTCTCTCCATGAGACATTGGCTTAATATACCACTAACACCCTTTCCCTTTACACCTAAATGCATCTGTAACCCAACAGGAAGAGGGTTTAAAGTGAGGAAAGTGTCCTATGTCAGCTGGTAAAAAAGTGTTACCCAGCAGAAGTGGTTTCCTGATTCTCTCCAGGACATCAAGTGGCAGGACACCCTCTCTGAGGATGTGGGTCCCTGGTGGATGAGCCTATACACCACCCTGATCCTGCAAACCACTGGGGATCTCAGCTGGCAGCTCCTCCATGAACTGTCTCCACAGGCATGCATCCAGCACACTTCACAGACTCCCCTGCCACCTGCCCTTCTGCGAGCAGACGGAGACTCTGGCACACACCTACCTGGAGTGCCCTAGGCAATAGCTCCTTCACTGCCTCCTTCAGGATTTGGCTGCACTACTCCCTGCACCTTTTCGCTTCTGCACTCCCCATCCACAGCCCAAGTCCTGGGACCTCCTGGTCAACCTATACCTGGCCCTGGTAAGCTAGCAAGCTACTGACCCGGAAGAAAGTAGGGGACTGCGGGACTCTTTTAGCTGAGGGACCCCTGGGGAATACAAGGCCATTTTCCTATCCCTGGGTTCAGACCTCTGGACAGAGTTTCACCGGCCAGTGTCCACTGCCTCCCTGGACTTATTCCAGGGCCAGTGGGCACTGCCTGGCAGGGTCTGTGCAGTGTCCCTTCTTGGTGTGCCCGTTTTGAACCTTTGATTGTCACTCCCATCCCTGTTGTCTTGTTTAGTTGTCTGCACTAATCACATGATGTGCATTTAGCACTCCCCCATATTAAAGGGCAGGAGCTTTTAGCTTTACTGGGTGGGCATTGGCCCCACCCCCAATGCACATCACAAAGGCCTGCTCCCTCCCTGGCTCATCCTTCCTTCCTGCTTCTGCTTCCCTGCCTCATCTTGCTGCCATCCCCTTCATCCCTCTGCCTCCTTTATCCAGCCTCATCCTCTTTCTCTGGCTCTTATCCTCTCTCCTCCTGCCCGTTTCCTCACTGCATGAGCCCCACAACCAGGAGTCACCACACAACCACCCCTTGGGACTGACTTGGTGTCTTTCTCTCTTACATAGTCCTCCTCAGGTCACCTCCCTAGGACGCCACCTTGCCCCTGTTTTCAAACTCTTCCCTCAGCCTCCAGGTCGCCTAATTACACCCCACACCAATTCCTCCCACCTTCGCACGGCTCCACAGCTTTACGAGTACCGCCCCCGCCTGCCACGCCTCAAGCCCCGCCCACCCCAAGCTCTCCACAGGCCCCGCCCCCTCACTGAGAACCCGCCCACGCCGGGAAGAAAGCCGCTCCGACTCGCGCATGCGCGCAGCTCTCAGGGGGCAGGGCCGTGCCCCTTCAGGAAGGGGGGAGGGAGTCAGCTGAGCGGGTCTCGTGACAGGCCGGGCCTGGCCGGCGCATGCGTATAGAAGGCGGTCTGCCTGCCTGAGTCAAGATGGCGGCCTCCACGGCCAGGCTCTGAGGGACTTGGGGTGCAGCGAAGGCGCCGCTTCGCGAGGCGGCGGCAGCCGGAGCCGTGGTTGTGACTGGATCTGCTCTTGGCCGTCACTGCCGCCGGGAGCCTGGGCAGCGGAGCTCCCGGCCAGGTGAGCCTCGTTTCCCCGCCCTCGCCCGGGAGCGGCTCAGGGCTGCGAGGGGGGCCACGGGGTCCCCGTGGTGCTCCCCGCCCGCTGCGCTTCGCCACTGCCCGCCGGCGGGCTCTGCTGCTTTCCTTTGCCTTCCCCGCTGGTCGGGACGTTGGAGGCAGAGCTGTGGCCCCTGGAGGGCGTGAAGAGCCAGAGGAGGTGTAAAGAACCAAAGCGGCAGGGTCAGACCCCAGATGCGCCTCGGAGCCCTCTGCCGAAGGAGCTGGCACTTCTTGAAGCAGCGGGAACCTGAGGTGCCTGGGTTGCGCTCCTCTCCTTTCCCTACCCGGAGTCCAACACTGCTACTGAGGGTTGCAGAAACAGCCCCCTGAGTAAATGTTAAGTAGCCACCAAAAGAGTCTTGCCTGCTAGTGAGACATGTGGCTTGGAGCCTTCTCAGTTGGTGGAGACATTTGGAGCAAGACTCTGGCATGCTAAGTAGTTACTCAGCCAGCTTCTTAGAGGGACAAGTTGTCCTTTGCCAGCTTGTGGGCACAAATGCCCTTCCTCAGGCATAGGGAAAGTCGCCCTGTGCCTGGAGAAGGGTGTTTGTGCCCAAAGGTGTGCAAAGACTTCTTTTTTAACTATTGAGTTGGTCTAATAAAAGATATCACATCTACAAAAGAACCTTGCCTGCCAGTGTCTTAAGCGCTACAAGAAACAACCCTAGAGGGGCAAGTGGCATTCAGCTCCCCAAGGCTGAGCACTAACAGGTCTTGTTGATCTCGACCCCCAGTTAAGTTTAAGGCTTTACGTCCTTTTATTTTGGGAGCTGGAGTATTGTGGTGCAGCAGGCACTGGCTTGTTTCTGTTTTCCATGTGGTTGTTCAAGGCTGTTTATCTGCTGCTTCTCTCTTTATATATGAATTCAAAAAAAAGAGGGTGTAGGGGCTAACTGGTAGTGTTTAGTAATATTGCAGCTGTGATTGGCCCAGGAATTATGCAAGAGGCAAGGATGTTTTGGTTGATATTTTGTAGTGGACCAGCTGTATAGCTGTGGTAGAGTTGGACAAGCTTTTGAATGCAAAGCTTTCGTCTTACTTTCTGAAGAAAGTAAATCGGTGATTCCTTCCTTTTTCTTTCCTTCAGTAGTGGGTAGAGCTGTAAAATTGAAAGGGGGAAGAAATTCCCAAGGGATGACACTCTTTCCATTCTTGAATTGAAAGAACATGTAGGGTGTCAGTATTCCACAACTGAGACTGTTATAACAAATGCTGCATAACTTCAGACAAGGTTCCTTGGGTGAATCTGATATTTTTTTTTATTAGACCAACCCAAATAGTTGGAAAATAGTTATTAAGCAAGCTTGTGAACCCAAAAGCTTGCTTAATAACTATTTTCCAACTATTTGGGTTGGTCTAATAAAAGATATCAGATTCACTCAAGAAACCTTGTCTGCCTATGTCCTTAGGCCAACACGGCTACAACCTACACCCCTGTATAACTTTTAAAATGCTACATTTCTATTCTGTCATCTGGCTGAGCCCATTAACATATATCTTGTTCTAATCCCTGTGTGCTGTGGAAAACTAAATGCTAACCAACCTCACCACTGATGCTTCTAGGCTAAAAGCAAATATAACTTTTTTTTTTTTTTTTTTGCCTATTTAAAAAAACCGAAACAAACAAACCCACTTGCAACTAAAGTTGAATCCTTAAATATTCAAAAAAGTAAACTTCCTCCACTAAAAGAAGTTTGGAAATACTCTTCACTTTGTATAGTCTTATCCCTCTTTACTTTTTCTTCCATGAAACAACTGTTTTTTTTGGGAGGGATTTCTTTTTTTTGGTAATATCTTGTATATATGACTGGCTTCTTCTGGTGACACATTGTACATCATGGTTTCCTTTATACATACTTGTCTTGAGAGATTGAATCAGACTTCAAGCATTTTTGCTTGAAATCTGAACTTGCAGGATATTAATGTTATTTCAAATGTCTTGGATCATAATTCTTCAGCTCTTCCCCATTGGAAACCCCCCCCCCCTTCCAAAAAAAAAAAAAGCCCAACTTCATCAGGCCTCAAGCAACTGAACTTTAAGTAAGTATTTCTTTTAAAAAACATACTTATGAATTTTTTTTAAAAAGCAGAACCATCTTGTTCTGTTGGTAACTGCTCAAACTGCATACAGTAAAAATAAGATAGACATGAATTTTCTGGGCATGCTGCTTGTGTAGTGGGGTGTTTTTTTTGGGGGGGGAGGTTGTTTTTTAGTGGTGTGACCCCACCAAGGCCATCATAAGATGACCAGTAATCCTATAAGCAGCTTTTTGTATCGTCTCAAAACTAGAATACTACAATATTTCAATGCGTCTATTCAAAGTTGAGAAATGTGCTATAGGGAAAGTATTAGCTTAGGTAATGCTTAATGAAACTGCTGAAATGAAGCTTGTCTCTTGTACAAAGTGGAACTCTTTTTGTATATAATAGGCTGTGAAATGGAATTCTGTAACTTTTTCAAAGTCTTGTATTCATTTCTTTTATGCAGTTAGGAGACCATCAAGAAGGAAAAATACCCAAAGCAAACCCCCCCCCCTTCTGTTTTAAGGTCATCTTTTGAACATATGGCTTGAGACCTGTTAATTTTCCACTTGGATTTAGTTCTTTGTAGGGTAAAATATGGATTTAAGTCGTAGGTCTTCAGCACATGTCTTGTGCAGGGCATATTTCCCACTAGACTTTTTTCCTCTTGATTGCAGCCGAGGAAATGGTGACAGGGAGAGCCAAGTGTGATATTGTTTAAAGAATGGTACTTGCTCTGCTGGCCATGGGCCACCAACAGGTTAGGGGCCCACTGTGTGTGTGGTGCCAGGCCTACAAACAAGCATCAACTTTATGGAATGGAACTTGTATTTGTGTTTTGACACCCTTGTAACTTGAACCAGAGTCACAAGATGTGTTACCTTGTTCTAATCCCTGTTAGCTGTAGAGAGCTAATACATGTGGAATCAAAATGCCCCTACTCACCTTCTTTTCTTTTTTAAGTTTGGTTGTCTTTTTTTTTTTTTTTCTCTTTTCGTTCTTTCTTATCCCCCTTCTAGTAGCTTTAGTTCAACCTCTTTCCACTTGATTTCCAAGCTATGCTCCCTCCTGTCCTCAGTCTTCCACATCATGCTTACTGTCACTCTCTAGTTCTAACTCCTTTGTCTTTCATTTTGTTGTCTTAGACTAGGTCTACTTTGCTTTTTTTCCCCCCAAATAATTACGTAATGCTTGCATACAAAGAACCCAACCAAAAAATCTTGTTACTAGCATGACCCCTCAATCAATGTTGGTTCCGGTTGTGGTTTCCTTCTTCATGGTGTCTTATCTGTTCAGATCAGTGACTGTCAACTTTCTGTAGACTCAGGGCACTCTGGAAAATGCTAGCTTTTGGTTTCTGCTGCTCTTTACACAAGAGGCTTAAAAAAATGAAATTTTTTTAGTTCATTTTGTGACTTGTGTGTAAGTGTTTGCACACCCAAGAGTGCTACTAATATTGTGCAGCATCCTGGCTGAGAATTTCTGACTTAGATTTTAGGGCTTTTTTGGAAAGGACCATCTTATTCTTTGAAGCCCCATCTGAGTTGGTGTGTAATGTTTAGTTGATCAGTAAGAGCTACTAGTATAGGAAGACCCAATTGCACACTCTCAATTTTTGACCAATGTGTTCCTACTCTCTTGGTCTTCTGCACTTCAGAGTGCCTGGTTCTGCAAAGGAGAATGCTGCTTGGTTCCTGAATAACTTCATGTTTAAGAGCACTATCTGTGAACTCGGTCACAGTACTGTGTGCAAAGTACTGATGCTTAAGTACTTACAGGATTCAGGCCTTAGTTTCTGATTATGGTATTAGATGCTAGGTATCAGCTGGCTTTCTTGCCTAAAATAGGGACTAACAAGAACATTCATTTTTGGTCTCTGTAGGCACATGAAGATAAAGTATTGCAAGAGCGAAATAGGGAGTTAATGCTAAATATTGCTTGTATGGGGTAACCCACTAGTCAAGGTAAAAGATGTGTGCTCTGTTTTATGTTTGCCTGGCCTTGGTTCCACAGCTCTAGTGATGTAAGAAGGCACACTGAACTAACTAAATACATGCATCCTAACATGCTGCATGTGATGCATGGGAAACGTAGGTATTGCTTCCAGCACCCTCGCTTATTCGTGATGTACAGTTGATCAACTGAAGGTATTGCTAAACTTCCTCTGTCTTCTGGCAAGCTAGTCTAAATTCTATGAGATGGCTTATAAGATTTGAAAGATTATATTTTTAATTGCATCAGGAGTTGGCAGACAATAGCCTGCATAGCCCCAGTAGGATACAGGAAATTGGTGGTACAGATCTATCCTGTCACCCATGTTCTCCCCTCCAGTACCCCGGCCACATGGAAGAGCAGCAGTAGTGGGCTGTTAGATGGAAACTTCTACCCCACAACTACAAATTGGGCAAGCTCCAATCCTTTAGTAAATGACTTTTGCGTGCATAAAAAAAAAAAAAAATCTATCTACCATCTTCTAAGCTATGAAGATGGTATAAGCCATAGTTATACTACCTAGTAACACTGAACAGTATCTGTAGTTTTCTGGCCTACAGCATGAACAAGTCATCTTGGTTAGTTTTGGATGCATTACAATAGTGTTGAAAAAGTTTAGTTGTGATCAGGCATTATAGGAGCTTAGGGAAGGATTGCATCTGGCTCAGAGCTTAAAATGACCAACTGAACCATTCACCTGCTACATCTTAAACTACTAGATATTGGGCAGGAAGACCAGGTGGTAGTAGTAATGACAACAGTCTTGTGGAGACTACTATGTATGGCAGCTCTGCAGGCATGTGCTTAATGGTAGCCTACCCAGGAAAGAGAAAGTTAATCAAAATACAGATATTTGTTTAATATAGTTTCTGAGTCATATATCTTAGTTGAGCTATTCTGATTTAGCAAAACTGTCTCGGATGCTTTGACTCTTCCCCCCATGATTAGAATTGTAGGGTAGGTTTATTGAAGATTAAGGTACCCAGGTTATCTTGTAAGGTAGGGAAGATACCCATGTTCTGGCTGCAGCTGTTCCAGATTATTTCTTGATAAGATGCTGTTTTTCCAAAGAGCTTTTTGTCCAGTCACATGTGCTACAGCTTCTCTCCTAGCAGTTGCTGAGCCAGCAGGGAAAATTTGGAAATGAATGCTGGATTTGTGGATAGTGGTTCAGAACACTAGGCTATTGTACTAGTCTTGTGTTCAAGCTTTAGGGAAGATGTACGTGAATCTCGCTTATTGCTGAATCTTGGATTACTGTGTCTTCATGGCTAGCCTATGCAGTGGAAATCCTATCTTGAAGCACTAAATAAAGCTTGAAAGCTTAACATCATGTAGCTTAAGTAGCTCTGACTTTTTCATTTAAAGGGCAACTTGACAAGTAATTTAGCTGTATTATAGCCAAATGGTCTTACTTTGGAGTTGTAGCTGATGTAGAGGTACCTCTTCTAACTTAGGGAGCTGGTTGCTATGAAAAAGGCTCCTTGTCTCCAAAGAACTGTTCTAGTACTTGGGTGCAATTAAAAATAACAAAAACTAACCTAGTAGGGAACATCCATATTGGCAATTCATGGCTGTTTTTCTTGCTTTCATTTAAAATGACAAAAAGCACAATATTCAAGTTGTAGCATGCTGAGACATTAACCAGAAAAGTCTAAATGAATTGTGACTGTCAGTCTTCAGTTCACTAACTCATCTTTCACTTCTCATATCCTGACTTTCATTAGTGTTGTCAAAGGATGCTTGAATACAAAAATGTGTATTAAGAATTGTCCAGGAGCAGTTTCAAGAACTATTAGTTTCTTAAGCTGTACTTCTGAAGTAGTCAGAATTTCTTATTCGGTAAACAAGAGCTTTTTGGGCTACACAAATTGCCAGGGGTGCATCAACTTGATGTATAATGCTGTACTCTGTTAATATCAATGGGAGTTGTGAATGGAACATTGCTGGTTTAGTTCAGAATCTACCTTTTAATTATACTGCAGTACTGATCCTGTTTGGGTTTTAGCTATCTAGCAGACCTGAATATTAGTCCACCTTGTTTGTATCTCAGGTACACTTTAATATTCTTTTTTCAGTCTCCTAAAAGGATACGCCTCTAAATTTAGGCGAGAGCAAGTTTTTATTGTGGGGCAAAATAGGCTGTAAACCCACCAGACTAGTTACTATGTCATACACTTGACCTATGGTAAGTGTAGTATAGTTTACCCCACTTAAATTGTGACCCTACCTTAGTTTACTTTTGTAACGAGTTGTCCCATGCAATTTACAATCATGGCTACAGAATATCTTGTGTATTCAATTTGAAAATACATAGGATTGCCCTCTCCTACCTGGTGCCTCCTAATCTAAACCAATAATAACTGAAGGATGACAAGAAAATGAGGAATTGAGAAGGGAACTAATGAAGACAAGGAGTATCTTTTGTCTCATGCATTTGGATGCGATGGATTGTTCCTTACTACCAAAAAACCCCTACTTTGCAGTGCTTAATATTGCATTTACTTCTAACATCTGCATACATAATCTAGGCAAATTGGGCTGAATTGCATTGGTGCACTTTCAGTTGAGTAACATATCTATTTTATGCATATTTCTCTTATTAAGACATAAGGGTTTTTGTGTTGCAGAAGGAAACAGTTTGGAACCGCAGGTATGGGGATACAATTGGCTCAAACTTTTTTTTCAAAGCGAGACATTTTACTTCTGCAGTTTGTATTTAGCTGGTTGAGTCTGGGCATCCCTAGGTAAAACTACAATGAAAGAGAACTCAAATGCAGTAAAATCAGAATGCTTCTGGTTTACTGCAGCTTTTAAACCTGATTTCACTTGTTGGCTACAAAGTTTTGTTTGTTTGTTTGTTTGTTTGTTTGTATCGGTGAAAAGATGCTTACCGTGTCCAGTATCTCCATAATACTGTGGTGATGCCTAATAGTTGGCATATCTATGACTGGTAGATTTAACTTTAGTTCAGCAAGTACTTGAAGAGCAAATGTAATATTTAATTTGGCCAGCTCACAGATATCACTAAACTTGCTCTAATTTTTTTTTTTTTTTTTTTTTTAGCGGTTTTAACATCAAATATGTTCAGATTGGTAAAAATAGTACAGACTTTAATAAATCTGGCTCCTTTCCCCCCAAACGCTTGTAGCAAGACTTGTTACCGGAGGTGGGAACTCAGTTTAGTTGCAAAAGGCTTCAACTGCCTGTTCTAGCCTACTGTTTCATAGCCATGTGATATTACAGATATAACCAGACTGTTATCTAATTTAGGCCTTTAAGGAAATCTGTGAGAGGGATACTAGTACCAGCTTTACTCAATCTTCTGAAAACTGCGCTAACTTTCAACTTCCTTTGCGGGGGGTGTTGTTAAACAAAAAAAGTTCTATAGAAAAGAATGCATACCTAGTAATCCTGATATCAAGCAGATGGGAATAACAAGATGTTGCCAGCCTATAATATCCTGACAAGAAAAAGCAAGGAATATTTAATCTCCGTCAGTGAAGAGAAACTTCTTTTATTCTCTGAATTCACTAAACTTAAACAACATTCTATCTCAGGCAAAACTTTAAATGTTCAACTGTCTTATCTCTAAGATAAAGAAACTCATCTTGGAGCATACTGATGGTTAGTAACAAGATGATTATTTAAATCAAGATCATAAGTACTAACCGGAAGTCTATTTTGTTTCAGGTCTTGGCACAAAATGAACATAATCAGGGAGAATAAAGATCTGGCTTGTTTCTACACAACAAAACATTCATGGAGAGGAAAGTAAGTAGTTTTAAATCTATTCTTGTTTCATAGCAATGTATGCTACTGTCATGTCTTTAAAATTCTCACTCTGTTTTTTGGTCTGAATAATGCATAACTTCAGAGTTCTCTTTCTGGTGTAACAAATGCTTGAAGGCATGTGTCAGTTCCTGATGATAAAACCACCTGTCCAGCCTGCCCTCTCAAATCTTTCATAACTAGATTCCTCTCTACTTCAATAACAGGTTGGATTAGTCCATTTGACTAGGAAAAAGTGAGCTGCCAGTAAGGTTATGGAACTTGGTCTAATTGCTCTTGCTATGAAAATGTTTAATCTCTGACTGTTACTAAATATGTAGGAAGAGCTTTTATTTGTAAGCACAAATGTGTATTGAAGAGACAAGCCACTTGTGTGTATCTAATTTATTACACAATGCAAGTCTGACTGAACTATTCTTCAAGATTCTTTAATTCTGGAAAGACCTGGTCTGACTTGTTGCAGACATCACTCAGTACCTGTGTGCTGTGCCACCCCCATATTCTCTGGGGAAAGTCTCTTTCAGTCTTCCACTGTGGTAGTACCAGATTAAAAAAAAAAATCAAAGTCCTTTAACACAAACCTCTTAAATGCAAAGCTGTCATGTACTTTACCTAGCTCATGCTGTATACTTAAATGCTTGGAGATGCTTGCAACTTCAGTAAGTGATGTTTTCAAATTTCCACCTAAACTCTATTTGAACTGATGTTCTTCAGCGTACCAAGTTTCAAGTGAGAACGTTAGTAGCTTTTTGGGAAACCGTTTTGGTTTGTTTGTTTTTTGTCTTTAAGGCGTAAGTCTGTCCCCTCCTCCCCCCCTGTACTTGTACACGCATTGTGATGGCAGTAGTTTCCATTTTTCAACTTTTAAATTATAACAGTACTGTGGAATAAGTAGGTTTAGAGAACTAGCTGTCTCTCTATGCTTTGGGACAACATAAGACTTTTTCCTGAACTCGGTGGGGGAGGAGAGTTCCTGAAATACTGCTCTGCCTTGGAGAACTGATTGGCAGTTTTTTCAGTTTGGAATTGGTAGTGGGATTAAGATCCTGAAGAGGATGGATATGGGTTCTTCTCTGTGGCCATAGCTACAGCAGAAGCAACTTAGGCTGGATATGAGGAAGAACTTTTTTGACTATGAGGATATTCAAGCATTGGAACAAGTTGCCTGGAGATTTTACAATTTATCTATCCCTGGATGTCTTTAAAAGTAGGCTAGATAGTTGGGATGGCTTAGCTAGGGATGAGTCTCCCTTGAGCAGGGGGCTGGACTAGATCGTATGTAGCTCCCTCCACACCTAATTTTGGGGATCTTTACAACAGAATTTTGCTACCTGTCTAGGGACTACTTTTATTTATCTGGGTTTTTGTTCCATAGTGTCACTCATCAGATAGTTGCTAGTACTTGTGTTTTGTTTTTTTTTAAATTGTCAAAATTAATTTGGATAATGTAAAATTAGCATCATACTGTTGCTCCTGTCTGTACTTGGGGAGTCTGTCTCTATGCTGGTGCTCTGCAAGGAAATGAGCAATGAGACCAGTTAATGTTGAAGCCTGACAGCTTGTGGTAATTTTGACTCCCAGATAATGTCAATACTCCTTGGGTAGAGGCTGGGATCACTAGGAAAGAGATGAACCATGGTTCCCTAAGTGAACCAATATCATGGGTCTGTGGAAGAAGGCCAAGGAAAGGCTGGCAGCTAAGATTTTTCTCAAAGTTCCTTCTTCTTCCCACCCCTTGTTGGATCTCTCCTTTTTATCCAGCGAATTCAAGCTCGAGCAGTTCCAGCCTTTCCCTTGCAACTTCAACAAATGCCAGTTTCTTTTGCCTTCAGGCCTCAATGGTAGTGGCTTACCTCTGAAATTTAGAATGAAAATGAAATCATCCATAGGTAAGAAGGAAATCTATAGTGCATTGTGAATGATCACAACAGTCTAACATTGAGTTGAATGAAGAATAGTTGAACTTGAGTACCTCCATACTTCAGAGCAGAGTTGAATTGGGTAGGAGGAGAAGCTTAGTAAGTTAGAGGGTTAGCTTTAGTTTTCATGTATCTTGTTCTGTTAGACTCTTAGTAGCCTAACAAATGCTCTTAATTTTGACAAATGAGATCTTTTTAAACTTGGTTTTGTGAGACTCCAACTTGTACAAAATTTAGCAACTGGAGCTTCTATCTGTACTACTGGAGCTCTGTTACAGGACTTCAGTTTGAGCAGAACATTCTGCAACTGTTGTTCCAAATAGGGAGGCAGCTGAGATTTGCAGTTCATCTAAGGTAAGCTTAAATTGTTAAAGGCATTTTTAAGGACATGTGGATTTTTAAGGATATCAAAAGCGGTTGCACTTAAAAATGACACTTAAGTCTCATTCCAAGTGTGTTTTGCAGATGCTGATCACTGGTGGTATTTAAATTGTGACTTGTTCTAGAAGAGCTGTTAGTTTGGAATTTTTGGTGATGACAAGTGTGTAACATCAAGTCAGAGAATAACTGTCCATTAGTTTTGTCTCTTATCTTGCCTTCTGCTTGACTTCAGACTAACATGGCTTTTTTCCCTTTTTGCAAGGGTGGGAGGTGGGATTGGTGTTTTGAAGGAAAAAGCAGTACCTTTTTTTTTTTTAAAGTAGAATAGTTGACACTCTGTCCCACTCCCCTTCCATTCATACAGTCTCCTAGATGAATTGATTTTAAAAACTTATGCTCCCTCCACCACAAGCTTCTTAAACAAAAAACCTTTGTTGTATAATTTGGTTTTTATTTTAAGTTAAGAAGGTAAATATTCTTCACTGCTGTAACAAGCATTTTGACCTTCAACTGAAGCGTATCTTGAATTGCCAGTGGATCAAGGTGACAGTGTAACAAATCGGTAAATGCTAAAATGGCTTGTGTGGCATGCTAACTTGCTGTAATTGCTTGAGAAGCAGAATTAAAACATTTATTTTTGGTCACGTGGAACAGATCTGTTGGTTTGGTTTGTTTCTAAACATAAGCTTTACAGGCAGTCGGTTCCGTGGACAATCTTTGATACAAACTGCTGCCTCTAGCCACCACACTAATCTGTGTATACCTTTACACAGCTAGATACCTTCTGCTTTGAGTTACCTTGGATAGCTGAAATTCTTTAGGTAACTGAGACTTGTTGTTCTTGGAGGAAGGGCTGGGACACTTCTGCCATGTTGGAAATGTCTGCCTCGGGTTATTCGCTCTCTAGCCGCTTCTCTACATTCTTGGGTAGATATAACCGGTCTTGTTTTTTTTTTTGATGATAGAACAGTTAATTGAACAGTGTTGGAAGCAAAATCCAACTTCTGATGGATAAGGCTACTTTAGTCTTAAACTTCAGTGGCATCTTGTGATGTATTGGCCAAAAAAAAGTTACTCAAATTAATTCTGTGCCTTCTTAAAAACACTGCTGAACTTCTTAAAATTGTTTTTTGAATTGTGACAAGACCTAGGGAAATTAATAGAAGCTTATCCACGACCATATAACCCTCTCATGGTTAAGGGCTTGCAGGCCAAGCCCTATGAGGAGAGACTGGGGCACCTGGACCTCTTCAGCCTCCGCAAGAGAAGGTTGAGAGGCGACCTTGTGGCTTCCTGTAAGTTAATCACGGGGGCACAGAAGGGAATTGGTGAGTATTTAATCACCAAGGCGCCCCCGGGGGTTACAAGAAACAATGGCCACAAGCTAGCAGAGAGCAGATTTAGACTAGACATTAGGAAGAACTTCTTCACAGTTAGGGTGGCCAAGGTCTGGAACGGGCTTCCAAGGGAGGTGGTGCTCTCCCCTACCCTGGGGGTCTTCAAGAGGAGGTTAGATGGGCATCTAGCTGGGGTCATCTAAACCCAGCACTCTTTCCTGCCTATGCAGGGGGTCGGACTCGATGATCTATTGAGGTCCCTTCTGACCCTAGCATTTATGAATCTTTCCATCCACAACCCTGAGGCAAAAGCCTGTGTACACCAGTTTTATGCCATAGCCTAAAAGCCTGCATACTTTATATAATAGTAGGGGAAACTGATTCTGAAGCTGGCATTTCCTACCAGAAAACTCCTGATGGTCAGGGTTAATTGTGCCTCCGTTTGATCTTGACTGGGACAATGTTCTGCTCAATGGAAAAATAGTTATAGTTGTCAGAACCCATTGTTCATATGCCTATAGTACAGTGGAGAATTCTATACTTTGATACAGAAGGCATAGTCTGTCAATCATTTTGTAAGTAGGTCACGGGTGAAAAATCCCAGAGCCCAGTGACTTATCTTTTTGCAGGGTGCATTTCTGAGCTGCAGAGAAGAAATGCATGTTGCAGGCAGTTCCTGCCATTTGTATTTAAATTTGAGTCCCGCAATTGGCCAGTTCTAAATTATTCACATGTGGTGGCCAGCGATTGGCTTGCTAGCTGTATAAGAGGTTGAAGCAGTTTCCGCCCTAGTTGGAGGACTCCACACACACCTCGTGAAGAGCTCTAAGCATGCTGTGGAGCCTAGCAAACTCCGCGTGTGTCTTAGAGAAGAACTTAGCGGCCTGATCAACCACTAAGGACTCCCCGTCTCCGACCCAAGGGGGCCTAGCACACCCCCACCCGAGATGTAAGATGACTGCCAGCTCGAACACCCCGACACATTTGCAGACCGACCAAAGAAACTCTGTAATTTCTGCCCGACTCCTGTACCTTTTGCAACTGTAACCGAAGCAAGCTTCTGACCTGCACTGTACGAGCAGCGTAAGTAAAGCAATCTATTTGTTAAATCAATACGCTTGAGCACCTGATTCTACTCCAAGCGTCACAAGTACCCGCCCACCGACTAGGGCTCCTAAAGCCCCGAACCCTGCGCCGCGGTTCTCGGTGGCGACAATAGTAAACATTAAATGCTTCTGCTGGTTATGACTCCTTGTTCAGAAGTTCCAATTTTTGTCTTCAGCTCACTTGTTTTATACACTTTAAGCAAAGGAAAAGTAAGGTATAAAGATAAGTGTATATTCCTCTAACATGTTTGCCAAGTACATAGTCACAATGACTGACTGGTGTTTTAAAGAAACTGGCACCTTGGCTTTCCCTTTTACAGGAGGCTTTGGGGGTGAGCTTGGAGATCTTTTTGGGCAGGCCATGTCAATGGAATAAAGCTGATAAGCATGTAAGTGAGTCATGGGAGGAAACATGCTTCAAGCAGGGCAAGCTACCATCTCAAGAAATGGGGAATAAAATAAACTCGAACCATGGATAGGTCAGGGAAGCTTTCCTAAGGATACAAGAGGTATATTTTTGGATCTTTCTATTATGTCTCAAGTGAGACATTAATGATGGCTTTTGCAGCTCAGTTGCATTAATCAGAATCTCTGGCAGGGAAAACCCTTTCAGGGTGTAGTACCAGGTGGTCCTGGTGAAACGGTCATGGGTGGGTCCTTGCCCATGGGTAGGCAAACCTCCTGGCTTAAAATACTGTGAAGTGAAGCCCTGGCCCTACTGATGTTGTAGGCAGTATAGTCCTGAGGAACTGCCCTGCAATACTGATAATAGGGCTTGTTGGGTAACTTAAGAGCTGATCTGTGAAGTAGCATTTATCAAACTGATTCAGGCAGGTTTCTTGGTTCCTTACAACCACTCTTGTAGAAACATTAATTGTTCTTTCACTTTCGTAATACACTTTTTTTTTTTTTTTTTTTACTGTCTGTACTTGGCCTAAAAGCCCAAGGCTGAATTGATTCAATCTTCACAAATTTAAGCTAAGCTGCATAGATTGAACTGATAAGCAAGTGAAGAGACATTTACTTTTGACTCTGAAAATGCAGCCACATGCCTACGGTAGCTCAGGCCAGAAGTCAGGGGGTACTAGAGCACACCTCCCTGCTTTGCTGGAGCAGACAGCTTGGGCTAAGGCTAGACTGCCCCACCCAGCAAGGAGAGGGGGCGAGGCTGTGGGGGAGGTGCAAAGAATCTTGGGATTCTGGGGGACCTGAGTTGACTTGGAGCTGGAGGGGATCTGGCACTGAAGTTCAACAAACTGATTCAATCTAAATCAGTTAAGTCTGATACTCTAGCCACCTAGGCTTATCTTAAACTGGTTTTGGCCACTTTGAAAGCTGTTTGGCTAAGTACAGACAGTCAAAAATCCCAAGGCTGATTCAATTTTCAATCTTTGCAGGTTAGTCTAAGCTGCACTGATTGAACTGACAAACATCCTAGACACACACTTTTGACTCAGGAAATGCAGCCACATGCCTGCAGTGACTCAGGCCAGAAGCCAGGGGGTGCTAGAGCACAACTGTCTGACATGTAGCTAGCATGGCTTGTCTGTCTGTCTGGACTCGGAGCAGCAGGACTTTTTCTGCTTCCAGGTGCCTCTGGGACTTGCAGCCCAGAGTCGTAGCCAGCAGGAAGTTTGTGTAGGGAAGGCATATTTTAATCTCCCTCCCTGGCTCCAGACCCTATCTGGGGTTTGCAATCCCCTCAACCCTTCTTTGTTAGAGCAGATGGCACAGCCAAGCCCAGGGCTAGAAAGCATGCTGGGGGACTGATCTTTAACTTGAACCAGGAAGGGATCTGGGACAGAAGTTCAATAAACTGATTTGACCCAGATCAGTTCTGTGTGATGCTACATCCAACCAGGTTTATCTTAAACCAGTTTCAGCCATTTTGAAACTAATTCATGTGCACTGAACTTCTATTGTTACAGATTTGAAACCAGTTTCTGATCTCTTATCTATTTGGCTAGGATGAGGGTGGAGGGGACCACTTGGTATTCCTGGATAATATATACTACTTGTTCTCTGACAGCAGTAACCTTTTCATAGTGGAAACTTAATTGACTTAGTGTTTGGGGGTGGGATAGGTACAGTGAGTTGAGTAAGCCTTTAGATTTTTATTATGACAAATCCATATGACCTAAAAGGGAAGTCCTTAGAGCTCACTCAAGAAGTTCTCATTTTCCATAAATGGCTATGGTTACAAATTCCCAGCTGCCCTCTTCTTTTTTTTTTTTTTTTTTCTACACCTTATTTTTAGAAGGGGTTGAAGCTGGCTTTTGAAAACAGTAAAAAGTTTTTACTTTTTACTGAAACTGGAAACATTTTTAAATACTAGGGGTGTGTGTTCTAACAATGAATAAGAAGAGGTGGCAAAAGGGGAAATGCATGCGCAAACACAGAGTTGGTAGTGAAAGAAAGTGGCTGAGTACTAGAAGCCAGAGTTTGAAATGCTACACCAGCTTTTGATTTACCAGCTGCTTTTGCAGGTATGCCTGAATTGGAATATGATAACTGTCTGTGCCACCTAACTAATGTACTTTTCTGTGTAGGCACTCTAGCATTTTATAGGCTAAATGGCATATTTATACTTGAAAACAAGTTGCATTTGGAAAATACAACAGATAGTTTTTTTTTTTAGGTCTCTATTCAAGCTTTTGTTAGCCATGTATTTCAGTAATTGGCTGTACTGAGGCTATAACCAGGAGTTAGTGTTGTAACTAATGATGATAATACATGAAGGTTACCTAAACTGGCAACTACAGTAGCTTTAACTATGTGCAACTGCTGTACAGTCTTGTCATACGTGTGTATGTTGTTGTCATTGTCATCACTATTCTCTGAAATGTCATTTAATTGTACAAATGTAATTCTCAATCTATTTTGTATGAAATATAGGCAGAACTTACTTTGGGAGAACCTCTGCTAAGAATTCAGTAACTTGATCAATGATTTTTACTAGCTTTTATGAAAACTTCTTCAAATTGGAAGTGAGGCATGGATACCCTTAAAGACCCAGAATCCAGTATGGGAGTGTTCAGTGTAATGAGAACTGTCAACTTACTTGCCTTCACAAGCAGGTGGCATACTACATATGAAGAATGAATGTTAAAAGTGATCCATACTTGTTAAACATCAACATCAGGAAAGAAACGAAGACTGTCCAACTGCCTTTCTTCTTATGACTCAAGATTAGTTGGAGATGGGTAGAATTCTGTCACTTAATTAAACTTGAAATTCCCTTTGTAAAAAAGGGACTTGGTGTTTTTTTTTTACATTGCAAAAGCAGTATTGGATTTAAATGTGCTTTTCCTTCTCTTGATGCTTTGCTTATAGAGGGTCTTCATGTCTAAGGAAACACTTTAAGATGCCATCTATGACTGGGTAGCTGGTAGTACCCATTTTTCTTATATTAAAAAAAAAAAAAAAAAGGGGGGGGGGGGACGGACCTGGAAGGCACTACTTTTTGCTACTTCTAACCAATACTTACTACTTCTAAATTTGGGTTATAGTATCACCCAAAGGTCTGTAGAGACTCATCTGTTTCCACACTTGTCATTGAAGAGTGAGACATGGGTCTGTAGGAAAAACAATTTAACTGAAAAGGAGCCAGTCTAGATGTTCCCAGAAAAAGAGCAGAGGCACGTGAGCAGCTGACAGTAGCTCTACCCTGGCTCGGACAATGCTGTCACTGCTGCAAGATCCTGGCCCCGGAGCATCTCCCCACCCAGCTGTGTGCCTTGCCAGTGCTGCTGCAATCTCCCCAGAAACTGGGCTTCATGCTGCTGCTGCTGCTGCTGCTACTGGGGTCTCCATGGAAACTGGCTGCAGCAATGTGAGCAGGAGCTGCTGGGAAATGGAGTCTGGCTACTGGCCAGATCCACCATTTTGCTCACCCCTTAGCTAAAATGTAAGGAATGCATTGAACTTCATGTTACTTCACCCCTTCCTCCCTTAATGTAGCTTCCAAATATTTTGTAAACCTGCATTTTCAAACTGAAAATTCTTTGTAGCATGCAAAAATTAAGCTAATTTAGTCACTTAAGTTGGTAAATTAGTACTAGATTGTTTGTTCAATATAACAAGTCTTAGAGTCCAAAGACTTGAACATTGTAGTAGTAATTGACAAAGGGGAAAAACAGACTTTTGAGTGCCAGTCTCTAACGTATTAGCTAACCAGTAAGCAAGACTGTAACAGTCTTGAATGAAAAACCTCAGGAGCAGTTGTTTGACTCTTCAGAGCTGTTCTTTGAAAAATGTGAGACTAATCAAAGAATATCAAGTAAGTGACTGACTTGCCAGCCACTTAGTATAAGATGACTCCCCTGTTTCAAGAGTCTTAAATTGACACTGTACAATGTTGACTTCCTGAAAGTAACTTTAACAGAACCACTGTATCTTTAGGCACTATATTCAACAGACTTAAGCAGATGAGATGCCTTTTATCTAGCATCCATAAACACCCTTGAAATGTAGTTCTGTAGCCTTATCAATAGTCTCATATTTAAGCAAGAAATATTGGTATCTTCTGAAGTTAGGATAAACTTTTTTTAAAAAGTTCATGTATTATGCAGTTAATATTATAGCCTGCATCACCACCCATGTATAAGCTTTAATCTAAACATCCTAATAGAACTCAAATCCCAGACTTATCTGTCATACTTCCAGTTAAGATTTGATACTAGTAAAATCCTGGGAAAGGAATAGTGGAACAGATGCCATATACAACTACTTGCTGTAAACTTGTTCCAACTGGCTTTTCTTTGGACCACACACAAGTTGTTGTTTTTTTTTTTTGTTTTTTTTTTTGTGGCAGTTTTAACACTTTTTGCCTTGGACAGCAATACATTTGCAAGAGAGGAGCATTTGATCATTGCTGTTGATCAACACTTCTGGCTCCCTCTGCATTTTAAGCTAGCTTGAAGATATAAACGCTAGTCATCTCTTTCTCTTCCACTTCTCCGTATTGGCTGTCATTGGATGTTAGTACAACGTTGACCTTGCAATGGGATGGTGGGGGTTTTTTTGTTTTGTTTTTGTTTAGAGCATTGAGTCTTGTAATGCAGTACACTGACTAAGCTTTTCTGTGCATCTGTGTAGGTACAGAGAGGGGAAAAAGGCTTTTGTTGTTTTTAAATATTACTTGCTACACTCTTCCTGGGCTCTTTTTGTTTGGTTTTTTTAATAGCTAGTAAATCAAGCAGGGGGAGTAGAACAAATAAAGAATAAAACTGTATACTAGTAAACTTATCCACCTACTCTGAATGCAGAGTTAGTGTGTGTGTGTTTTTTGAAAGGTGTTTCCACTATAATAGGGACTAAAATATTCAACTTCTTCCCCCCTGCTTTGAGATTTTAGAAAACCTTGTTAAACTAAGCACTCTTATCTCTTTCCTTAGGTACAAAAGAGTCTTTTCAGTTGGAACCCATGCCATTACTACATACAATCCAAACACACTAGAAATTACAAATCAGGTAATGACCACATAGTAACTGCCTTTTTGCTTATGGGGAAAATATCACAAATGCCTAATTTCATGCACTTATTTTAGCCTCTCAGGTTCCTTTTGTAGGAAATGCTAAACATAACAGGAAAAATGGTATTGGCTGCATCTTACTGTATGGGTAATAATCATCTCTAATTAGTCTACATTTCACCTGAGTTATTGTCACCTGAGCCATAGCTGAGTCTTTGAATTAACAAAATAAACTGTGTTCATATTGTAGGACATGAGGGAAGATAACTTATCGATCACAGGGCAATTTAACACATCTACTTTCCCTTTGGGGAATTTAACACTATTCCCTTTGGGGGATGCAGGAGATGAGAGGGATTACAAATTTAGTCCTCTGACCTTTGGTTAATATGTTGCTTCCTAACTAATAATAGCTTTTCCTTCTTTAGCTCTTGAATTTCTAGTTAGAGTTTTTAAATAGGAAATATTACACATAGCTACATTGAGCTTCATTGCTTAAAAGCATTAAAGACTTTGTGAAACAGGAACACAGTAATTAAACTTTTTATTTTGTGTACTTTAGTGGCCTTATGGTGATATCTGTAGTATTGCTCCTGTTGGAAGAGGACAAGGAACAGAATTCAGCCTCACGTTTCGTAAGGGGACTGGAAAGAAGTCTGAAACACTTAAGTTTTCCACAGAGCACAGAACTGAACTCCTTACGGAAACATTGGTAAGAAATTACCAGATTAAAGAGTGAAAATGCCTAAACTTTTGCCAAACTACTGTTAACTGTGTGTGTGTGTGTGTGTGTTGTTTAAATGGTGTTGTTTTGCATTATGAGAGAGAAGGCAGTTATACATATTCTTGCAGTCAAGTTTATTTGAACATTTGTCATATGCATATTGTAGTTGTTACTGCAATAAGGCCATTGAGTTGGAAGCTACCAGTGAACTTATTTTTACCTAAAACATAAGGGGTGATTGTTAAGTCTTTTGAGAACAACTGACTTAAATGCAAATAGCTTGACATTTGAAAGGCTGAGGGTTTTCCTCCCCCCCCCCCCCCACTTCTGAATAATTAATATAGTAAAACAGTGTTCTCACTACAATTTCAGTTATAAACAGCGTACTGCTCTGTTTTACAGAGATTCAGGACAGACTTCTCAGAAGGAAAAATCACAGGAAGGGTAAGTATCTGACCCAAGTGCCCCAGCTGTCGTATTTTAAGAATTTTGTGAACAAGCTTAAGCCTGCAAGTCTCTTTATACTTAATGCCTAGTCCTATAATTGTTTTGCAGTTCCTTTAAAAAAGGTACATGAAAATCACTAGTTACTTGTCTCTGTATGGAAAGGTTCACTGTATGCACTTAATGTGAAAGCAACCTGTGGAAGCTCATGACTTGATGTTTGCTTGCAACTTAAGTGGTGTAGGCTTTGGGTGAGGATGAGGGGGCAGGAAGAACAGGCAAAGCTCTTAGAAAGGACTCCTTAGTGAATCAAATTTCATCTTCAATTTGAATGTATATCGAAGACAATATTTTCACTAAAGGAAATGCAGCTGTCTGTTTTTTCTAAAATGGTATCATGCCTGGGTACTTGACTTCATTTCTAGCTGCAGTGAATAATAACACTCTGTAGTATATAGGCAATGGAAAAATGTCCAACTGCTGGCGTACAAAGAATATCAATGACTCCTCAATTCTTAATGGAATCTTTAGGTTTTAAATTTACAAAACTGTACAGAAATTTGTTTATGATGTGCAATAGAGGTGCCCAATAGCGAGTGCCATTATGCAGCATACATTCTTTTAAGCATCATAAAGGCAAATAAGAGCTGATGTAAGTGTAAAGAAGTAGTCATCTTCTCGGACGTACACAGATACAGGAAAGTTGTGAGCCTCCATTTTAATTCTGGCTTACTTTACCATATACTTCTCGCTTGCAATCTGTCACCTACTTCATAACCTGTAAAGCAAGTGGGAAAAGGGTTAGAATTCTTTGTTTAATGTTTCACTAATGGTCAAAAATATTGAAAGATGGAGCTGATGACTTCTAATATCATAAGTAAGGAGTACTATATTGGCTTTCTGGTATATAGTAAAGTTTTGTCTCTGGAGTGAGGATTCATCCAAACAGTTTTACCAAAAAATATAAATACAAAACCCCCTAACTCTTATCTAGTCATCGGTCTCCATCCTCTGCTAAACTCTCTCTAATGGTGCTTATTTCCTGGCACAACATACTTAACTTGAATGTGACCAAGGAGGGAGGTGGCTGTGGAGGGGGATATTGTCTCTTCCTATAATATGCATCATCTTAAATCGGCCTTCAAAAAATGGATTATTACCTTTTTTTTTGTTTGTAATGAAACAGTTTAAAAAAAACCTAAGCTCTAATCTACCTGGACAATGGCTTGTCAAATTGCTGGTCTTCTATAAACAAGCCTTCATGATTATTAATGCTGCTGTTTTAACCCTAACCCATTACTATTCCTAAAGCTACATCTTCTTATAATTTGAAGTGGATACTTTACAAGTTCATTCTGTAGTATGATTGACATCCTAATAACTCATTGGAATGTAGTGGGGATTCTGTTTAAGTCAGTATTGTATTGGATACGG